>NW_026889806.1:5480000-6960000 GCF_033153115.1 Saccostrea echinata | reverse complement strand
TATTGTAATGTAATATTCTGAGTGTATTGTTTATGAATGTGCTTGTATAATAAATATTAAATGTAAATACAGCAATATTAAAGATAATCATTGCATCTGCACACTTTTATATGGATTGCGTGATTTTAAATGCCATTGCATGGTAATGATATAATTTTTATTGCCAGAATACATTAGTTCTGTTCGTGACAAGCTTTAGTCTAATGCTAAATATTGTTGTAAAGGTCCTACATCACTTTTGTTTGTTGTATAAGGTTTTCAGGTTACTAATGATATACATTTTTTTTTTGTAGCAATATACTCGTTTTAGTTTCTTCTTCGCACTCCTAGACTCCATTTATCAGAGTGTCATACTCTATTGGGTGGCTCACTTTGTAAGTATACTGCAAAAAGTACCATATGTGTACCATACAACACATAGTACCGTAGATGTACCATACAGCATACAGTACCATAAATGTACCATACAGCATATAGTACCATAAATGTACCATACCATACAGCATACTGTACCATACCATACAGCATACAGAACCTTAAATGTACCATACAGCATACAATGCCATAAATGAACCATACCATACAACATACAGTACCATAAATATACCATACAATATACAGCACCAAAAATCTATCATACCACACAGCATACAGCACCATAAATCTACAATACCATACAGCATCCAGTGCCATAAATGCACCATACCATAAAACAAACATTGCCTTAATTGTTACATGTTTTGTAGGCCTACCAGTCAGAGCAGGTGGGGATTTGGGAGTTTGGTACCACTCAGATGGTGTCCCTCATCTTAATCATACTCTTTACCGGGGCAATAGACACATACTCATGGGTAAGTTGTGTATTAAATCAGAGAGGTGACTAGTCTACAAGCATTAAATCAGAGAGGTGACTAGTCTACAAGCATTATCAAAGAGTGACTAGTCTACAAGCATTAAATCAGAGAGGTGACTAGTCTACAAGCATTAAATCAGAGAGGTGACTAGTCTACAAGCATTATCAAAGAGTGACTAGTCTAAAAGCATTAAATCAGAGAGGTGACTAGTCTACAAGCATTAAATCAGAGAGGTGACTAGTCTACAAGCATTAAATCAGAGAGGTGACTGGTCTACAAGCATTAAATCAGAGAGGTGACTAGTCTACAAGCATTAAAGCAGAGAGGTGACTAATCTACAAGCATTAAATCAAGGAGGTGACTAATCTACAAGCATTAAATCAGAGAGGTGACTAGTCTACAAGCATTAAATCAGAGAGATGACTAGTCTACAACCATTATCAAAGAGTGATTAGTCTACAAGCATTAAATCAGAGAGGTGACTAGTCTACAAGTATTAAATCAGAGAGGTGACTGGTCTACAAGCATTAAATCAGAGAGGTGACTGGTCTACAAGCATTAAATCAGAGAGGTGACTAGTCTACAAGCATTAAATCAGAGAGGTGACTAGTCTACAAGTATTAAATCAGAGAGGTGACTAGTCTACAAGCATTATAAAGAGTCCATTAAATGACTTTTACCTATCTTACATAGTTTGTTTTGTTGACAGATCTGGCCTCAGTGGTTGACGATGATCCTGAGTTTTGTCTTTTTCTGGCTGTTTGCCATTGTCTGTCATGCCATTTGGTTCACCTTTGACCACCCAGCCAATCCATACTGGGTGATGCAGAATACCCTGGTCAAGCCAATCCATGTCATAACTGTGGTCATCATCACTGTGCTATCTCTGTTCCCAAGGTAAGACAGATTTCTATAGCTACAGTCTATATCCTCCTCCCATCATTACCATGCTAACTCTTTACCAACATTGCTATATCTACAGTGTATATAACCCCATCCACCAACCCCAACCCCATCATTCTCACTGTACTGTCTCTGTTCCCAAGGTAGAACAATTTCTGTAACACTTTGGTAAATACACTTCCTAACCCCCCCCCCCCCCCAATATCACTGAGCTGCCCCCCCCCCCCATCACTGAGCTGTCCCTGTGCACAGGGTACAACATGTGATGTAACTACAATGTATACAACCCCACGTCCTTGTAATATTAGGATATTAATAAAACTTTGTCCACGTTTTAGAAAATTGATAAGCTATAATGTTTATAACAAAAATGCAAGTATGGTTGTGAATATGAAAGAATTTCTGAGATCTTGGCCTTGAGCTTGGTTTGGTGCCTTATAAAGTGTATTCATTACTCATTTCATTTGTCAGAAAAAGCAGTTTGACTCCAGTTAGTAGTCATTGTTTTTGAGAGTATGTAAGATTTGCCATTTTTATGCCCCGCCATGAATATGGCCGGGGCATATAGTGTTTGTCATGTCCGTCTTCCGTCCTTCCATCCTTCTGTCCTTCCGTCCTTCCGTCCTTCTGTCTGTCCTTCCGTCACACTTTGCGTTTAGCTCTGTTCAAAGCTCAGTTTCAAAGAAACTACACAAGATATTTTTATCAAACTTCATGTGCTGATAGATATTGATGAGAGCTATGCAACTGCATCAACATTTTTTGACCTTGACCTTTCCTTTGACCTTGACCTCACTTTTCTTAAAGTAGTGTTTAGCTCAATTTTTTAAGATACCATTCAAGATAGTTTAATCAAACTTCATATATTGATACATACTGATGTAAGCTATTCAACTGCATCAACATTTTTTAACCTTGACCTTTCTTTTGACCTTGACCTCACTTTTCTTAAAGTAGTGTTTAGCTCAGTTTTAAAGATACCATTCAAGATAGTTTAATCAAACTTCATATGTTGATACATACTGATGTAAGCTATTCAACTGCATCAACATTTTTTGACCTTGACCTTTCCTTTGACCTTAACCTCACTTTTCTTAAATTAGTGTTTAGCTCAGTTTTAATGAAACCATTTAAGATATTTTTAACAAACTTTGTATGCTGATACATAGTGATTAGAGCTATTCAACTGCATCAATATTTTTGACCTTGACCTTTCCTTTGACCTTGACCTCACTTTTCTTAAATAAGTTTTAGCTCAGTTTTAAAGATACCATTCAAGTTGGTGTTATCAAACTTCATATGCTGATACATACTGATGAGAGCTATTCAACTGCATCAACATTTTTTGACCTTGACCTTTCCTTTGACCTTGACGTCACTTTTCTTAAATTAGTGTCAAACTTCATATGCTGATACATACTGATGAGAGCTATTCAACTGCATCAATATTTTTTTACCTTGACCTTTCCTTTGACCTTGACCTCACTTTTCTTAAATAAGTGTTAAGCTCGGTTTTAAAGAAACTATTCATAATATTTTTATCAAACTTCATATGCTGATACATACTGATGTAGTCTTTTCAACTGCAGCAACAAATTTTGACCTTGGCCTTTCCTTTGACCTTGACCTCACATTTCTTAAATTAGTGTCAAACTTCATATGCTGATACATACTGATGTAAGCTATTCAACTGCATCAATATTTTTTTTACCTTGACCTTTCCTTTGACCTTGACCTCACTTTTCTTAATTTGTGTTAAAATATTGCATTACTAATATACCTCGGCGGGGCATTCATGTCCTATGGACATATTTCTAGTTATTTTGACTGCTGGTAATTGTTTTGATGGTCTTCCAGATTTGTGATCCGGATTTTCCAGAGAACAGTGTTCCCAGACTCTATCGTAAAAGCTCAGTTCTGGGAGAAAAGTCAGCATAATCGCCGTGACTCTGCTCACTCAATCGATACTCAGGACACAGGAGACGTAATCTCAAATCATGAGACACGGACTGACACACGGTCATCTGAGCAAGACGTCAGAATGCGTAATGGAGGCAGCACAAAAACTACAACAACGATAGCTTAACGTCAGGTTTTGTATAAACTGATGAACTGCCAAGCCACGGGGATGGTGCTGCATCTGACTGAGGGCTAATGATGTGCTGCCATCTAGTGAGGAGAATGAGTGAGAGAGAAGACAGGTGACCTTGTTTGGCACAGACCAATTGCTCACCAGGTTCATTGCTCTGACATTCAGTCCAAGTATGGACAATACATTAAGATCTCATTTGGACTGGGTGCCAAGGAGAGGTGAAATGATACAGTGGAGTACTAGGGAAGTTCATGTACAGGTAGCTTGATTTATATCTCTGTGACCAAATGTCGTCTTTCATTATTATAAACATTTACCGTGAGAGAGGTGGGATTTAATTTAAACATTTAGTTATAGGCACAAGACGCTGCTGATTCTGAAGTGTGTTTGTATGTGTGCCTGTATTTGTGTGTGTGCCTTTATGTTATTGTAACTATAGTGCGATGAATGTAAAGAGTTTTTAATTTTATGTATTGCAAAACTTTTTAATATGTATTTTTGACAATTTTATATTCTAAGACTATTGTTAAATTATATAGCTGTATATTTGTTACAACATTGTGATCCTCAGTTCCAGAGAGTAGTTCTATTTTTGAGTGACTTGTTTTTATTTGTAATGACAACCATGTGTTCTGTGTTTCCTCTGCTCAGCCATTTTTCTTCTCTCAAGTGACCAAGTTCTTCATTATATCACTGTCGGCATTCTACCTTACTTTGAATGTTTTACTGGTGACCCTTACTCTCTACTTATTGTTACATAGATGTAAACCTTTGTTGTAGTATAAACCCTCTGAAGTAAACATTTAGAATTATATATATGAATTATCTCTGGTAAAGCTCATGTGCCCTTCACATATAGCCTTTAAAGTACAGGTACTATTAATAGAATTGCCATGAGAAACCCTATAGGGGATTATAAATAAAGTCCCCCACTATCAATGTACTGCTTTATTAATACATATAGTACTGCTTTAATAGAACAATCAAAAATCTTGTGGGAAATCACAAAATAGTCATTAAATATATTATTTTTATATTGTATTAAATTTGTAAATTTGCCTAAATCTTCATTAATAAAGATGTTTGGTGGATCCTTTCAATAGATTATCACAGACGTGTAAAAGGGTATTCCGTTCTGGGTTAGATTTGTTTTTCATTATAAGTGTGGATTATTTTGGCTTGTGTAAGGTTCGTAAATATGCCTTAAGGATATTATAACATTCTCTACGTGACGATCTCCTGTATCAGTAGATAAATTCATAGTCCCATTGTTAATCATGGACCAATTCATTAAAATTATGTATAGAAATATATGTAGCTGATTGATTTATATATATCTGTGTGGAAGGAATTGCTGTTTAGTTATCACTAAGAATTTTTTATCCAACATTCATAGGAGAGGCTTTTTTATTGACGACATTTTAGAACACTCTTGTGCCAAAGTAGCTGTTACATTTCTTTCTCGATTCTCAGTCATTCTAAGACTTTTGTCGTCCATGTCCATGTTATAGTGTAAGATCCGTAAACTGTAAAGCTTAACACACGAGTAAAAGAATTATAAAAATCTGTTGAGTAATAACTGAATAGGAACAGAAATAAATTATACCAATAGCAGACATTCCGTCCTCTAAAAAAATATATATATACCATTTATAAAGAGGCATCATTAAGATATAATCAAAAGTGTATAATGTAAAAGTAATACTGCCCACTTTAGAGCTTTTTTGACAAACCTTATCTGTGTGATTATGTAGTGGTATAGAGCATTTTCCAGGTTTATGGTCCACTTCAGTGTATTTATCATTATACTGGTCATTTTGTTTGTGCCATTCAAATTTTGTGAATTTTATGAATGTTGTGAAAATGTGTGATTATTATTCTAGCAGATGAGAGATAGTTTCTGTATATCTTTTTTTTTTTATTGTTATTACATGTTCAGGGAAACTTTTTTGAGCTGTCTTAAGTTTTAAATTTTTTGCAAATATTCCTCATATCCATTTATAGTTCTAAGTAAATTGTCATTGTCAGTTCAGAGAGGTAGTGTTTATAAATGGCAGTTTATCAAAAACTTACACGTCTGTGTAAATTCTGTATTGTTTTTTGTATTTGCTTTGTATTTTCAAATTTTTCATAGATTTTACCAGTAATTAATTAAATTTCATTACTAAACATGAACCCAACACATAAAAATTCCAGAATTTAATTTTTGGTGGAATTTTTTGTAAGAATTGTTGATATTTTTGTATATGGGCGTATTCACCGAGGGCTGTGTAATCATAATTGTATCACTGTGATAAGAAAAAAATCATTTTGAAAGGGAAATCACTGTTGTTTTGAAAACTTTGCTTTAAGGCTGAGGTATTTATAAAATTGTGAAAGGATATACCATTTGATGCTGATTTCTAAGAAAAAACCCTTTGTTGTCCCCTTTTTGTGAGCTGTCTGTCTTCTTACAATCTACAAATGTCATCATGTCTCCTCGATTTTTTCCTTAATAAATAGGTGCATTTTTTGCTGATGTTTTTATTTACTTGTAGATGTTGTAGAGTTATTCTAAAAACTAAGTTATGGATAAAATTTTATAAAGTTGGAGTAGAATTGTTTTTCATTTTTTGTGATGTTTCCTGTATAGAAACTCTAACATAACCCCAGTTCCTGCTAGTAGTGTGATTGTGATAAACACACTGTCGTTTGTGTCTTCATATTATAAAAATGCTTTGAAATCATCTGTGATAAAACCAAAATCTATTGTGCTTGTAAATTTGTTTTTATGCCCAGTAGGGCCCAGAAATAAATTATAATGATACTGTTTATCGTGTCTTATTTTTGAGCCAGATCCAATACAACTGAGTTGGGAGGTTTACTGATTACTACGTATTATGCATACATTTTGAGAACGGAGAAGCATCTCTCAAGAACAAAGTTATCTGCCCTTTGTAAGCATCTGTAAATATATAGTGGAAGAGGGAAGGTGGCCATGAAATATGAGAATGACTTTCTATTTTTAGTTACTGAATTTACTTACTAGTATGTGATCAATATATCTCATCTCTGCTTAAAAGTTTGACAAAATTACAAGTTGAGAGAAAAGATCACATACCACAAAATTATTGGTAAGTGGAAGATTATTACTAGTAATTCTGTATAACAATGATACATGTGCAAGTGAAAATTTGGATGCATGGATTAGTATATATTTTTGGACATATTTTGGTGGTAAATGATGCATAAATCAAATTTATAATTTTTTAAGAAATTTAGACTATGATGTTCAAATTTCTTCCTTTTTGCCATCACCCTTATTAATCTATACAATTTTTTATCACTTTTTATTAATGAAATTCTTTGCAGCTAAACTTGGTCATTTTACTTAGATTTAGTTGTTACATTTTTATAATTTTGAAAAAAGTTTGTAGCATCTGTCCTTAATCTAATTTTCTAGTAACGAAGTATGCATTCAATCTTAAATGTAGAAGTCCCAAAGAGCTGGATCAATGACACCAGAAATATAGCTACATAAAATTCAATTTGTTGTTTACTTGCCATAAATATTCATAGAACATGTGATTAAGTAGCTATAAATACATTAGGTCATTCAATTCTTTATCGACTCTCGCTATAACCTAGAAACATGTATATTCATGCGGTTCAAAGAATTTAATTTCATAACAAGGAGACATTTTCTGATTACCAGTTTATGTATATTTAGTTGACAGAAATAATCAAATATCATAAATGTGTATTAATTTCACAGAATGCATGTTAATTGAGTAAAGGTTATAGTGAGTAGTTCTCCTACTTTGGTCTATCTTATTATTACTTAAGGTCAGACGACACATTCCTCAATAATATTTAATTTTTCCCTAGAATTTGTCATTGAAGTATTTCTACTTTAACATGATTCCTCACAAAAATTTGAGGAGCCTTACCAGGGATTTGTGGAAGGCATTGGAAAATGATGTTTCCTATATAATCCTTTTGGAAATAACTTGAATTGCTTATATCACAATTTTTTGGTCTTTATTTTTTAAAAGATATTTTAAAAACAGTTTAGAAATAGCAAGTTAACAATAATTATAAATATTTTTGGTAAATTACAAAGAGACACAAAAGTAGATATTTGAGGAAAGTAGATATTTGTCTGACCTTGAAATAGAAATAATTTTTATTCAGAAGAACAAAGTGAGGGAGAATTTAAAGGTAAGTGAATGTATGTTCAAGCCCCATTAGTTCAAATCAGTAATTTGAAAAAAAAAAAAAAAAATACACCACTTGTTTTCCTTAAATGTTTTCTTTCTCAAGGTGCAATTTTTTCAAATATAGTATCTGTTACGTAAAACTGAAGATCTTGTCAAAAGAAACATTGGCACAGACAGACATCCTACATATGTGCAAACATCACTTCATGTTTAACTTTGCTGACACAGACAATATGGTCACTATTTTCACTTCTTTATAGCCTTTATTTATTCAAAATGACATCATACAACAAATTTGGAATGTTGTTTATACTAAAACTAGCCTTTCTATGATTCTTTACCCTGAATTTCTGGTAAGCAGTTATGTAGTTATGCACACAACCTTTTTATTAGATTTAGTTACAGTGTGGCAGGGGGTCATTGAAAATATAATACAAACATACATGTACTAAGGATACAAACAAGTAGGATACAAGAATAGGATACAGTCATTATTTGAAAAAGGGAGATAACCCATACATCAGTTACTCAGATCTGGTGATTTATGAGACAGGCTTTGGCAAAGAAAATTCCTGTTTAACAAACATTACAAAAATGGACATTTTATATAATATGACAATTTTGATTACCAATATGCTGGAAAAGCACTACATTAAAAGATCTAATTGAAAATAAAAATAACATAGGTACAGATAAATTATCTCTACCTGCGGTAAAATTATGTATGTAAATATTGCATTCTACTTGAGGTAATTTTTGTTGACTAAATAATGCTAAATATAATGATTAATATACAAAAAAAATAATGGAGCAGAATATACAGAACAGAGATAGTAAACTTAAGACTTAAAAATTTAAATGAAAATGTTAAGCACCAATCAATAATGTCTAGCAAAACTAGCTTGTAAAACCAGCTGTTGTACAGCCATAGTAGACCTTACAGTTTCCTGCCATGGTAATGACCAACAGGACTTAGCTGGACTTAACACCCTTGATCTTGTCATTTACTGGGTCATCAACAAGTTGGTTGTGAATGGTCATCAAGTCCTTGAAGTATCTGACGGTTTTGACTTTCAGTTCTAGCGTGGCATCCTCATCACAAACAAAAATAGAACGGGGATGCTGCTGGAAGGCGGAGACAGTCCACATGTGACACACCCCTTCCTCGATAGCTTTGTGGAGGGCCAGTGCCTTGTGTGCCCCCGTAATCAGAATCATGACCTATAAAATCAACAAGTAGCTACCAAGACACACAATCACTTTTTAATATTTTTTTGATATTCTACTGAAATAAAATTATTTAAACAAGCACTCCGAGAGTATTGCATAAGCAATACTTGTCCCCTACCAGCAAGTGTAATCTGCTTCCCCTTAAAAATTAAAAATGCCTTAATTCCGTCAAAAATCACTGAAGTGGAAGAAAATGCAAAACTGATCTATAACTCATCAAGGTACACTCACATACCAAAAAGCAGCTTAATATCTGCAAGAGTTTAGGAAAATAGTGTGGAAAACCAAGTGGGACAGACAGACAAAGGGACAGACAGACAGATGAGGAGAAAACTTAAGGTCCCCTCTGGTTTCACCGGTAGGGGACTAATTACTACTGTAACTTTACTAGCATCCTTGTGCAGATTCGGGGGCATTTATTTTTGGTCTGTCTTTCCCCAAAAACTTTAATCTTGCCCGTATCTTTTGAACAGTGGTGCTAGGGCTGTCATATTTCACATGTTTATTCCTTGTGAAAAGATCTTTCTTTGGGCACCATTTCTGACCTTATCATGACCTTGGAGTTTTAACTCCTTTTAAAAAAAACAGGTCACCAACTCTGTTTTATATCTTCAAGTTTACAACTTTAGGTACAGACCCTATTGAATACCTTTCGGTATCCACACGTGAGAATCTTCCACAATTTTAACCTCAAGGTGTTGGTCTCCAGTTTTTTTTTGTTTTCCTTTTAAAAACTTTAACCTTGGCCATACCATTCTAGGGCTTTCATATTTCATATTTTGTATATTCTTTGTGGCTAGATATTTCTCTGGGTAACAATATTTTTGACCTCATGACCTTGACCTTGGATTTGATTTACTTTTGAAAAACTTTAACCTTTGCCTTAACTTCTGAACTGCTAGAGCTAGCACTTTCAAATTTCACATGTGTATACCTTTTGACAAGACCTGTCTTTGGGTTGTAACATTTTTGACCTCTTGACCTTGATGTTTAACCTACATTTGGAAAACTTTAACCATGGCCATGAGCTGCCATATGGGGGCATCAGTGTTTCACAAAGAAATCTTGTTCATTCATGTTTTAAAAACCATGCTGACACCCAGGACCAGGATTGGAAAATAAAAAGGGGTCAAAAGTGTTACAAAAAAATACAGATAATCGCGTTATCTCGACCTCAATGGGACCAAGAAAAGGGGTCAAAAGTGTTACAAAAAAATACAGTCAAACCTCATTATCTTGAACTCAATGTGACTGAGAAAAAACTTACAAGATATCAGAAGATTCGAGATATCCAGGGTAAAAAATTAAAGAATAAGGTTTTGGGACTTCTCTTCAACATATCCATGGTGTTCGAGATGACAGTGTTTAACATACTGAAGTTCAATGGTATATACATAAGGCAACATTTTTATTCTTTCTTTCTCAAAAGCTCTAAATTGTCAAACTTTAATCAAGAATCTTCATATAAAGTCAATCCAAGTTTGTTGAAACCATGCCACTGGAAGCAAAGATAAGGTCACAAGGGGCCAAAGTTTTACCTTGAGATTTACTGTAAAAAATATTCTGACTATTTTTGGAGTGAAACTGTCCTGTGTTTATAATCATTAGTATTATACTTACCTCCCTAGCATCCATTACTGTACCCACACCCACTGTGAGGGCCTGGCGGGGGACCTTAGACATGTCACCATCAAAGAAGCGAGCGTTAGCCATGATAGTGTCCTTATTGAGGGTCTTAATCCTGGTTCTGGACACAAGACTGGACCCAGGCTCATTGAAGGCAATGTGACCATCTGGCCCAATTCCTGAAATACACACAGAACTCTTTGAGTTACATAGAGAAAGGATTAATTTAGGATCTAAACAGGGAGTTACTAGACTTAAAAGAATCCATAAAAACAATAAAAATGCTGTGACTACAAAATAAAATTAAAGACTGTTCCTAAAGAATTAGTCTCTCCTGTAATACTCACTTTCTGCAAACAACTCAATATCTCCTGTAATACTCACTCCCTACAAACAACTGAATATCTCCAGTAATACTCACTCCCTACAAACAACTCATTATCTTCTGTAATACTCACTCCCTACAAACATCTCAATATCTCCTGTAATACTCACTGCCTACAAACAACTCATTATCTTCTGTAATACTCACTCCCTACAAACAACTCAATATCTCCTGTAATACTCACTGCCTACAAACAACTCAATATCTCCTGTAATACTCACTGCCTACAAACAACTGAATATCTCCAGTAATACTCACTCCCTACAAACAACTCATTATCTTCTGTAATACTCACTCCCTACAAACATCTCAATATCTTCTATAATACTCACTCCCTAATAACAATTTAATATCTCCTGTAATACTCACTCCCTACAAAAAACTCAATATTTCCTGTAATACTCACTCCCTACAAACAACTCAGTATCTCCTGTAATTCTCACTCCCTATAAACAACTCAATATCTCCTGTAATACTCACTCCCTACAAACAACTCAGTATCTCCTGTAATTCTCACTCCCTGTAAACAACTCAATATTTCCTTTAATACTCACTACCTACAAAACAACTCAATACTCCTGTAATACTCACTCCCTATGAACAACTCAATATCTCCTGTAATACTCACTCCCTACAAACAACTCAATATCTCCTGTAATACTCACTCCCTACCAACAACTCAATAACTCCTGTAATACTCACTCCCTACAAACAACTCAATATCTCCTGTAATACTCACTCCCTACAAACAACTCAATATCTCCTGTAATACTCACTCCCTACAAACAACTCAATATCTCCTGTAATACTCACTCCCTACAAACAACTCAATATCTCCTGTAATACTCACTCCCTACCAACAACTCAATAACTCCTGTAATACTCACTAACTACAAACAACTCAATATCTCCTGT
Organism: Saccostrea echinata; assembly: GCF_033153115.1. Lineage (NCBI taxonomy): Eukaryota > Metazoa > Mollusca > Bivalvia > Ostreida > Ostreidae > Saccostrea > Saccostrea echinata. The sequence continues at coordinate 6,947,796 of NW_026889806.1, read as the reverse complement.
AATACTCACTACCTACAAACAACTCAATATCTCCTGTAATACTCACTCCCTATAAACAACTCAATATCTCCTTACTACTCATCCCCTACAAACAACTCAATATCTCCAGTAATACTCACCCCCTACAAACAACTCAACATCTCCTGTAATACTCACCCCCTACAAACAACTCAGTATCTCCTGCAATTTTCACTCCCTATAAACAACTCAATATCTCCTGTAATACTCACTTCCTACAAACAACTCAATATCTGCTGTAATACTCACTACCTTCAAACAACTCAATATCTGCTGTAATACTCACTCCCTACAAACAACTCAATATCTCCTGTAATACTCACTCCCTATGAACAACTCAATATCTACTGTAACACTCACTTCATACAAACAACTCAATATCTTCTATAATACTCACTACATACAAACAACTCAACATCTCCTGTAATACTCACCCCCTACAAACAACTCAGTATCTTTAGTAATACTCACCCCCTACAAACAACTCAATATCTACTGTAATACTCACCCCCTACAAACAACTCAATATCTACTGTAATACTCACCCCCTACAAACAACTCAATATCTTTAGTAATACTCACCCCCTACAAACAACTCAATATCTTTAGTAATACTCACCCCCTACAAACAACTCAGTATCTTTAGTAATACTCACCCCCTACAAACAACTCAATATCTACTGTAATACTCACCCCCTACAAACAACTCAATATCTACTGTAATACTCACCCCCTACAAACAACTCAATATCTTTAGTAATACTCACCCCCTACAAACAACTCAACATCTCCTGTAATACTCACCCCCTACAAACAACTCAATATATTTAGTAATACTCACCCCCTACAAACAACTCAACACCTCCTGTAACACTCACTTCTTACAAACAACTCAACATCTCCTGTAATACTCATTCCCTACAAACAAGTATCTACTGTAATACATGTACTCACTCTCTACAAACAAATCAGTACCTTTCATAATACCACCCCCTACAAACAACTCATAGTCCCCTGTAATACATGAACTCCTTTCCTCAAATAACAAAAAACTTCCAGCATCACTTACCCCCAACAAACAATTCAATGCCTCCTGACTCTGCAATCTTCCTCTCAAAATCATCGCATTCCTTCATGACGTCTGGGGCATTGCCGTCCAGAATGTGGGCGTTTTCTGGCTGGATGTCGATGTGTTTAAAGAAATTGGTCCACATGAAGGAATGATAACTCTCTGGGTGATCTCTTGGAAGTCCTTCAAAAAATCAATACAAATTTATATATCTTCCTACAAGAAAACAACCTAATTGTTAAACATAACTCTTCTTCAGCTTTAGAGATAGCTAATCCCAGTAAATGTCATTCATAGAGATTTAACGTACCAACATATTCATCCATGTTGAACGTCTTGACGTACTTGAAACTCAGGGCCCCAGCTTTGTGGAATTCTATCAGTTTTTTGTATGTCCCTAGTGGTGTGCTTCCTAAAAGTAATGATCATTAAACAGTTCAAAAATTCTGTGGAAAGATTACCTAAAATCTAATGCTGTACTACTCTATAATCATGTACATGTATGTAAGTAGGTCCCTTATGTAGTTCATACTTTGAAATGAATTATTTAGTTGACCTTAAAATGACATAAATTGGTACAGTATTAGCTAGGAATATAAAAATGATCTACAATGTATTTGCTAGTGCATCAATTTTCAGGAATAGAAACATATTTCAGAAATTAAAAAATTTTCACCATCTTCATTTCCAAAATTTCCACTCAACTGAAGGCTTCCATTTCAGGAGATGACATTCAGTCAAGGGACATATAATTATTCACCACTTCTGCGCAAATCGAGTCATGTTTTCTCACATGTTCGATAAAGTAGGGCTGAGTGCTATTATTAGACAAAAGATTTTTCCCTTCTATTTTTATCTTTGTGTTGTAATACTAAAATTTATGATGTATACACAATATTTTTGTCGTCTGCTGACTCTGCTTTATTGTTTGTCGATAAATTTATGTAAAAACAACATGGGTCAGAAGGGGAAAGATTAGATAATCTGTCAGAAGTATGGTTGTAAAAGCATATAAAGAGAACAGAAATACATCAGAATTGGAGAGAATATTAAGAATTCCTAGGTCTACAATACATATTATCATGAATAAGTTTGCTGAAATGGAACAGGTAGAAAATCGACGGGGAAGGGGAAGGAAGAAAGTGTTTACAGACAGAGAAAAAAACAAACTTTCACGTGTAGTTTAAGAAAACAGACGAGGACATTACAGGTATTATAAATGAGGGAAACAATCATAGATTTTGTACTAGAACTATAAAAAGAAAAATTCAAGAGCTGGGATACAAACGGAGGGTTGCCAAGAAAAAAGTCGTTATTTGCGAAGCCAACAAAAAAGCTCGCTGTAAGTGGTGCAAGGAGAGAAGAAATTGGACTGTTGATCGTGAATGGAATAAATGGGTGTTTAGTGATGGATGCCAGATAGTTATTGGAAAAAAATAAGAAAGTTTATATATGGAGAAAAGACGAGGAAAAATACATTGCGCAGCTAGCGTGTCTGCCATCTCGACGACACCTGAGTATCATGATCTGGGGTTTTGTGTGTATAAAAGGAATAGGAACATTAACTTATGTAGAAAGTAACATAAATGCAAGAAAATATATTGAGATATTAGACAACAACCTTTGGCCCGTTTTAGCCAGACATTTTCCAGATAACCAGTATGTATTTATGGACAACAACGATCCTGTTCATAGAGCACATATAGTAAAAGAATACATCGTCAATAACAACAAAACTACAACATCATGGCCTGCCCAGTCTCCTGACCTCAATATTATCGAGAACATTTGGTTAACAATAAAAAGAACATTGGAAACCCGTGCCTAATTCATTAACACAAAAGATCAGCTTATGGCGGAAATTCAGACTGCCTGGAAAAATGTACCAATCTCCTATATTGAGGACCTGTATAAGACAATTCCTGGCAGACTAAATGAAGTATTAAAGATGAAAGGCAGCTTAACAAAATACTGAGGTAAGATAAGCATTTATTAATTGTTTAACAGATCCTAAATATCAAGGTGTGCTATGTAAAAAATATGGTGGCCATTTTGAAGTGGCGAATAATTATGTCCCTTGACTGTACAATCTCAATTCATGGTCTCTGATTTATCCATAAGATTAATTAAGAAATCTAGATTTATATCAGTAACACTATAAAGTACAATACTGGAACTTTATTATATACGTCTTAGTAACATTGTTTTGTGCAGGTTATCGAAAAATAACCTTTAGTAACATTGTAAGTTCTGATTATTGGGACATCATGCATGAGATTTAGTTGGGGGGGGGGGGGGGGGGATGAATCCCCCACCCACCCCACCCCCTGTGATTTTCAAAGCTTTCAAATTAGTAAAGTCAGGAAAATATGACCTTGGACAACCCCTTGGAAAAATTTTCTAGATGTGAGCATGGACACAACTATGCTTTAACATTGAATGTTCTGATTATTAGGCCATAACTATGTTTCAGTAACACTGTAAAGTAACAGACTACATGAATATGTCTGTATCACCTGTCGGTAGACCCAGTGTGAAGAAGTTGTCAGGTCCAGGGTTGAAGTCTAGGATCCTCCTTTTGATGTACTTGGCTGCCCATTCACTGACCTTGACATAGTTGTCTAGAATCGCTAACTTCATCTGTGTCAGAGACATAACCATATAAAATATCATTAAAAAATAAGATCATGTTTAGAAAATTCATTTTTTAACCCTTTAAATATTTACCCAATGCAGACATAATGGATGTCATCATTATTATTGTATTTTTTAAAATTATATATTGTCATTAAATAACAATTACACAAAAATAGCATATACCGTTTGAGTTTTGACTTCGATTCAATAAGTATCACTTCTTTAATTCTATTCTTTGTCACAGGACGTTGAGTGGAGACCAAACAGCTGATATTAACGTAAACTGGTCGGTATTATTACGACTTCTAAGGTTATCTAAAATATTCAATGTACAATGGCATTGGGTCTACTTCAGTAAAACGTATACCTATTAAAAATTCCTCAATAAAAAAAGAATCTTAATTTCAATGGACATATTTTTAAACATCAATAACTAACTTTGATTGTGTTGTCGTGAACGTAAAGTGAAAGTAGCGACCCACTTGTATTACGATGGCTACTAGAATTTGCAGACAGTTTGTCCGTACCACTGTTAACTTTGTTTCTAGGAAAAAGCACGTTTTAAGAATTGATCAAGCACTGGAAAGTAAATTTCTACCCAAATACAATATAAAAGGCTTAAATTTCAACAAGTGGGGGTTATATTTAGTCCGATATATCGGTGCTAGGAGTAGGGGCAGATTAAAACACGTGTTTGGGACCGGTTCTCTTCTATGTGTTGTCGCATACTGTTATAATGGATCAAGAAATAGTGAGTAAAAATGACAATTTGTTATGTGAAAGATGGAGCAATGATTGATATAAGATAGAATAATGATGACATTTATTATTTTTGTTGCATCATCAATTAATAAGCTTCAACGTTAGAGCAGAAAAAAGAATGTTCGCGAACATTCATGAATAATATGTGAATTGAAACTTAGCTAAGGTTTTGCCAAAGGTCAAGATGTTCAAATTTTTGTTTTTTTACAATAGCTCCAAAACGATGTAATGTATAAAGTTAAAACTTTTACAGTTTATAAATATATATCATTGATTAACTGATAGAAAGTATCACTTAAAAACAAATATTTAAAAAAAATATTTTTTAAGAAAAAAAATTCCAAAAATTTGCATATTTAAAAAAAAAGCACCTGCTTAAGTCTGTACTTTTAGTGAAAACCATCATTGAAGAAATAATATATGTATATCAATGAAGGGCAAGTTGGACGTGAATGGTCTCTGAAAGGCTGTTATTGAAAGCATGGCATGTATAAAGACAAGACCCCTATAAAATCCACCATTTGCAATGTACTTTCGATTTCAAATCTTAACATTTAGACAAAATAAACATTGAAAACAACTTTCCAGAGGCTATCGAAGTCCAACTTGCCTTCATTGATAAATTAACATATATTGTTTCTGCAATGATGGCTTTCACTAAAAGTACGGAATTAATTAGGTGTATTTTTTAAAAAATATATGCATTTTTTAAAAAGAATTTTTCTCGATAAATACTTTCTTTTAAGTATTTGTTATCAAGTGATACTTTCTATCTGTTAATCAAGTGATACTTTCCATCTGTTAAAATGCACATTGATTGTTATTATAGATTGTATGCATGTATGAGACATATGTTATCCTCTAATCATCAAATGTCAAAATTAAATGTTATTTCTCAGGTGCAGCTCAACTTCTTTCAAGTGCAAGGAGGAAAGATTATACAGAGGTGGAAAGGTACAAACTGAACTTTATATCATACATCTGTTGATCACAAGCATTTACCACAGATCATGGAAAGTCACCAGTCAATTCAACAAAAGTATCAAAGATCATTGGCTTTATTTATTTTTTTCCAGGCTCATAAAAAGTGGGATGGATGTTAATTCCAGGCATCAGCTGGGGTGGACAGCACTACATGTGGCATCTATCAATCATGACTCTAGGTAATAGCTACAAGCAAAACAGGTCTTAAATTATTCTCATATTAAGAGGTAAAAAAAAAACAAAATTTCCTACTGAGTTATCATCTCACCCCCCCCCCCCCCCCCCCCCCCCCAAAGAGTCTGTACATGTCAGATGTCTAACTCTGTGACATCCAAATATTTGAAGCACCTTTCAGACATTATACCTAACTTCTCATTTAACTTAAATAACTCTATGACAGAGGATCTACTACCCAGGTATATAGCTACATATAGTTTCTATGATGACTAATGACATTGTATAATTATTGGCATCAAGAAAAATTAAATATTAAACTTCCTTTGATAGACTTGTGGAATTACTGTTAAAGTTTGGAGCTGATCCAAACCTCGGAGATGAATATTCTACATTCTATTCAATGGCCAGAGAACATAGATTTGATCCTATGAGTGGTAAAATATATTTTTCTTATAGTTGAAGATGTGAAATCTTGAATTTGCCTTCAGTGTATATTTTAATGTAGATTTTGTTTTTAGCTCTACTGGTCAGAGACCAGAAGAGCTTATGCGATAGTAAGGTGTCCGGCGTCCGTCCGTCCATCTGTCTGTCTGTCTGTCTGTCCGTCTGTCTGTAAACAATTTTTCAAAACGCTACTCCTCCTACAGTTTTGGTCTGATTTCAATATAACTTGGCACACAAGTAGACTACACTAAGATACATAAATTAGTGCATCGGTTTTTGATTTCGATGAACGGTGTTGCCATGGTTACTAAAAATAGAAATTTCTGTGAAATTCCTTTAAAAATTACTCCTGCTACAGTTTTCATCTGATTTCAATCTAATTGGCACACAATTAGACTACACTACGTTATATAATAATGTATATCGGTTTTTGATTTCAGGGAATGGTGTTGCCATGGTTACTCAAAATAGAAATTTCTGTGAAATACTTTCAAAATGCTACTCCTCCTACAGTTTTTGTTTGATTTCAATAAAACTTGGCACAAAAGTAGACTACATTAAGATACATAATTCTTAATGTTTGCTGCATGTTGCAAAGTTTAATCCAAGTGCAACTTTTCTTTTGTTATAAGTACAGACCAGTAGAGCTACAGTCTCATCAGAGACTTCTGGTTAGATCTTACTTGTGCTATAGACTTCTCACTAAAAGTATTATAGAGGAAATGGAAGATTTTTCTCTTCTTTTTTTTTTTTTTTTTTGCCATTCTTATTGATAAAAAGTTAATGTCATGTTAAGAATGCCAAGCACTGCATTAAGAATGTCAAACTTGGTGTTTTGAAACCTTCCTTTTTCTGCAGTGTTGGAGGTCAGGGAAGAACAGTTCAATGACCGCCTCAGTCAGAGAGCCAACTTTAAAGGCTGCACACCTTTACATTATGCTGTCCTCATGGAGGATTTCGCTATTGTAAAAATGCTGCTAGATGCAGGTAAGAACCCTCAAAATTAAATGAATTGGAACTACAAAATAATCTATGTGGCCCAGAAGTTCAAGATTTATAAAAGCATGTTTCACAGCTGAGAGTGGTAAAAACATTATAAAAAGTTTAAAATATTCATTCATTATTCTATGCATAGAAATAGAAACTTTTTCATGATTTTTTTTATTGTACTTAGTAACTTATTTATGCTTGTAGGAGCAGATCCAACTCTTGAAAATGTTAATGGCCACAAACCGATAGACTACACCAAAAACCAATCACTGCAAAACCTTCTTAGAAATGCAGAGAGCAAGGTATGAGGATTATTTAATCTAGTAAATAAAGAAATTGAAACATGTACGAGGGGTGATCAAAAAGTTCGCGAACTATCTCAATATTTCCAAAACCACAATTCAGATCAGAATGAAGTTTGGCACATATATAGTCATACACATGTTCTATAAGTAACAGATGATAAATAATGTTTTGCCCCGTGTTTGTGACGTCACAAAGTGAAAATGATGTCAATATGTAGGTGACTTGTGACAAAAAATGGTTGACTCAGTCGTACTCGAGAAATGAACGGCTGTAAAGTTTAACGTTATATCTTGGAAATTCCTTTGCAGTAGAATATGATAATTTGTACAAGGTTTATGAAGGCAATAGACTTACCAGAAGTTCAATCATTAATAAGATTGATTATTTTAGTGAAGGCAGGGAGATGGTTAAAAATAATGTTTGTTCTGTTGCCCAACAAAAGCAAGCCGGGGAAAAGATGTGTCCGTAGTTGAGCAATTTGTTATAAAACATCGCCAAGTTACGATTAGAAAAATAGTTGAATATCTTAACAATAATGCAATTATTAAATCCCTGAAATATCATTTAATTTACACTTTAAACATATGAGATATGATAAAGAGAATGTGTCCATACTTTATCCACATTTAAAAAACGACGCTCCCAAGACAGAGGTCTCGGGTTGTTATGGTCACCATGTTAATTCTGGGAAGGAATATCCTTATCTACCTATCCTGTTGCTGAGATTTGGCAATTTCTGACAGATGGACTGTTCTTGTTATAAAAAATAACTTGCATGGTAAGAAATATAAGACTCGGAAATTTTTTAGCTTATGTGAACAGACTGCTACGAAGCATGTCACGTGACCACCTTGATCACGTGATTCGCACATGGGCAGAACAATGGCAGATGTGCATTAAAAATTGGAGAGGACTGTTTTAAAAAATAATAAACACTGAAACCTCATATCATTTCTTTTAAGGAAGTAATTCAATTAGTTCGCGAACTTTTTGATCACCCCTCGTATATTATATTGAGGTTTTGAATTATACTGTCACTATTTATTTTCATACAATGTGGTTTTTTTGTTTAGTTTTTGGAATTGAAAGAGAAGAGGGCTGCAGAAGAGAGAAGAAAGTTCCCCCTAGAACAGAGATTGAGGGAGCACATCATAGGGCAGGATGGGGCCATTAATATTGTAGCTGCTGGTAAGCATCCTAGGGATTGAGTTAACACAGCATAGGGCAGGATAGGGCCATTAATAAACACAGCATAGAACAGGATAGGGCCATTAATAAACACAGCATAGAGCAGGATAGGGCAATTAATAAACACAGCATAGAGCAGGATAGGGCCATTAATAAACACAGCATAGAGCAGGATAGGGTCATTAATAAACACAGCATAGAGCAGGATAGGGCCATTAATAAACACAGCATAGAGCAGGGTAGGGCCATTAATAAACACAGCATAGAGCAGGGTAGGGCCAGTAATAAACACAGCATAGAGCAGGGTAGGGCCATTAATAAACACAGCATAGAGTAGGATAGGGCCTTTAATAAACACAGCATAGAGCAGGGTAGGGCCATTAATAAACACAGCATAGAGCAGGGTAGGGCCATTAATAAACACAGCATAGAGTAGGGTAGGGTCAGTAATAAACACAGCATAGAGCAGGGTAGGGTCATTAATAAACACAGCATAGAGCAGGATAGGGCCATTAATAAACATAGCATAGAGCAGGATAGGGCCATTAATAAACATAGCATAGAGCAGGATAGGGCCATTAATAAACATTAATAAATACAGCATAGAGCAGGATAGGGCCATTAATAAACACAGCATAGAGCAGGATAGGGCCATTAATAAACACAGCATAGAGCAGGATAGGGCCAGTAATAAACACAGCATAGAGCAGGGTACAGGGATAGACATTAACTTTCAGGTTGACTTGTCCTTTGGACAAGTCATCTCAAACTTTGACTTGTCCGAATGCAAAACTTGGTTGCCCCAAATTTGGAGAAAAAATTATTTATTACTTTAAATGTTATGATTAAAAAAAGTGTAACCAAATACACTACTGTATACTTGGCAAGTTGAACTACATGAAAAAAATTTCAATGCTGCGTTTTGTACATACATGTGTACCACTGTCAATGTCAATTTAACCTTTTAACACGTACACACTGCCATGCAGCAATAACCCTGTTTCCTTTTAATAAAATTCATATTTTCAAAATATTAATTTCAGTAGGATCTTTTTGTGAATCGTGATTTTCAAAGATAATTTTGAAGCAACGCCAAAGGAAGATAGTTGCTACGAAACATACACATCTTGATCGGGATACATTGTGTTACTTATATTCTTTGAGTGAATAAATAATCTAATTTCTAAATATGAAGTTATCATAGTTGTTAGACGTAGGGCGTATTTACCATGAAAGAAAAATGGTCGCCCGCCTGGCGCAGTGATTAGAGCGTTTGCTCTAGAGTCGTGGAGTAAGGAGTTGATCCTTACGTCGCGGGTTCGAATCCCACTATGGGACGTGGAGACTGGTCCTTCAGATGAGACCATATAAACTGAGGCCCCGTGTCGCAGTAGGTGCTGGCACGAAAAAGATCCCTCACTGCTCAATGGCCCTGAGTGCCGAGTATAGGTCAAAATTTGCAGCTCTCCACCACCAAGTGGTGGCGTCTCCATATGAGTGAAAAATTCTCGAGAGGGACGTTAAACAATAAACAAACGAAAGAAAAATGAATAACGAACCCGATATTTAAGCAAGGAATTCTGAATGCAATTCAATGTCAGTCAGGTCCCTAGCGGAAATCAACTGTTGAATTTATCTTTTTATTTATAAATCAATGTAAACTAAAAAGAATATGTATATTTCTAGGAGAAACATTTACTTGCCCGATCGGACAAGGAAGTCGACAGTTTCACTTGCCCGAACTGAGAATTTGCTTGTCCCGGGCAATCGGACAACCGTTAATGTCGATCCCTGGGGTAGGGCCATTAATAAACACAGCATAGAGCAGGATAGGGCCATTAATACTGTTGCTGCTGGTAAGCTTCATAGGAAGGGACTGGATGAGCACATTATAGGACAGGATAGAGCCATTAATATTGTTGCTCGTGATAAGCATTATGTGCATGGAAAAGGGCATGATGAGACCATTAATAAATTAGCCCATGGAATAAATATCACAGAATCATAAAGGAACAGGTGGGAACTCATCATAGGGTAGGATCTCTGTTATTGTTTTGTAGCAATATGACGTAAGAAGAATGGCTACTGTATATATCTCTGTTATTGTTTTGTAGCAATATGACGTAAGAAGAATGGCTACTGTATATATGTCTGTTATTGTTTTGTAGCAATATGACGTAAGAAGAATGGCTACTGTATATATCTCTGTTATTGTTTTGTAGCAATAAGACGTAAGAAGAATGGCTACTGTATATATCTCTGTTATTGTTTTGTAGCAATAAGACGTAAGAAGAATGGCTACTGTATATATCTCTGTTATTGTTTTGTAGCAATAAGACGTAAGATGAATGGCTACTGTATATATCTCTGTTATTGTTTTGTAGCAATAAGACGTAAGAAGAATGGCTACTGTATATATCTCTGTTATTGTTTTGTAGCAATAAGACGTAAGAAGAATGGCTACTGTATATATCTCTGTTATTGTTTTGTAGCAATAAGACGTAAGAAGAATGGCTACTGTATATATCTCTGTTATTGTTTTGTAGCAATAAGACGTAAGAAGAATGGCTACTGTATATATCTCTGTTATTGTTTTGTAGCAATAAGACGTAAGAAGAATGGCTACTGTATATATCTCTGTTATTGTTTTGTAGCAATATGACATAAGAAGAATGGCTACTGTATATATCTCTGTTATTGTTTTGTAGCAATAAGACGTAAGGAGAATGGCTGGTATGATGAAGACCATCCCCTGGTCTTTCTTTTTCTGGGATCCTCTGGAATTGGTAAGTTTTCTGGTATCCTCTGGAATTGGTTAGTTTTCTGAGTTTCTGTGGAATTGTAAGTTTTTCTGGGTTATTCTGGAATTGGTAAGTTTTCTGGTTTTTCTGGCATTGGTAAGTTTTCTGGGATCCTCTGGAATTGGTAAGTTTTCTGGGATCCTCTGGAGTTGGTAAGTTTTCTGGGATCCTCTGGAGTTGGTAAGTTTTCTGGGATACTCTGGAATTGGTAAGTTTTCTGGGTTTATCTGGAATTGGTTAGTTTTCTGAGTTTCTGTGGAATTGTAAGTTTTATTGGTTCTTCTGGAATTGGTAAGTTTTCTGGTTTTTCTGGCATTGGTAAGTTTTCTGGGATCCTCTGGAATTGGTAAGTTTTCTGGTTTTTCTGGCATTGGTAAGTTTTCTGGGATCTCTGGAATTGGTAAGTTTTCTGGGATCCTCTGGAATTGGTAAGTTTCAATTCATCTTAATCAAATATTATTCATTAAATTTAGCTTTGGTTAATAAGATAAATGTACCTTGAGTAATTGTACAGAAATATTCTAATCTGTTCTAAAATGGGTCATTTCCTATCTTTATACTCTGTCAAACAATCACTAAACTTTTCCATATGTTTTTTGGGGATTGTAGAAGCTCAAACTAAAGAGTTCCATTCTCATCCACTGTAGGTAAAACAGAGCTTGCCAAGCAGGTCGCCAAGTATCTTCATAAAGACATCAAAAAGGTTGAAAAAAAATCTTCTTTTTGTCCATATGCAACATTTTTATTGTGGAATTTTGAGTTTTTCTTGATTAACTTTAATTAATATTGAATCCTGTAAGATATACCTGTGTAATTTTCAGGGCTTTATAAGAATTGATATGTCAGAGTACCAGGAGAAACATGAGGTGAGTAGAAACTTCTCCTTGACTCAGACCTTTTTTTATCCCACAAACATTTGGGATGATAATCTAATTTTCAAAATGTTCATTTTAACTGAATCTGTATAAGAATGTGTAATGAATAACTATGACACAAGGAAAGTATATTTGCTTTGTAGTGAACAGTCACCTTTCGATGGTTATGTATGGCATTCAACAGAGAAATTGCAATTCATCATATATACTAGTAGCTGAAATTTATCTGTAATTTGTTATAATGTGGTAATTATTCTTCATTTTGTAGTACTAGGTGAAAAAGTAGGACTATCATATTGATTCATTTATGAGCATGTACATGTATTTTCTGTATGAACGTTCATTTATCTGTAAATATTTTTCCTTTACTTCTGTGCATCAAGATGCAAGCACTAAATGTCATCCTCTTTTATTCAGGTGGCTAAATTTATTGGCTCTCCCCCAGGATATGTTGGTCACGAGGACGGGGGACAACTCACCAAGAAATTAACAGAGTGTCCACAGGCAGTTGTTCTGTTTGATGAAGTGGAAAAGGCACACCCAGACGTACTGACTATCATGTTACAATTGTTTGATGAGGTAAGGACAGAGTGTTGTGGTTGTCGTTGTTGTCTGTTGTCTGATGGTGTTGTAGGTTGTTGAGGTGGAAAAGGCACACCCAGACGTTCTGACCATCATGCTACAACTGTTTGATGAGGTAAGGACAGAATGTTTTGGTTGTCTGTGTTGTTGTGTGATGGTGTAGTAGGTTGGTGAGGTGGAAAAGGCACACCCAGACGTTCTGACCATCATGTTACAACTGTTTGATGAGGTAAGGACAGAATGTTTTGGTTGTCTGTGTTGTTGTGTGATGGTGTAGTAGGTTGGTGAGGTTTACAACTGTTTGATGAGGTAAGGACAATGTTGTGGTTGTCTGTGTTGTCTGTGTTGTTGTCTGTTGTCTGATGATTCTGTAGGTTGGTAAAGTGAACAGGCACACCCAGACCATCATGTTACAGTATTACTCTCACGTTTGATGAAAGAAAAAAAGGGTTAATTTATTGATGCCATCCTTTTTATAAAGATGGATGAGGCAAGGTTGGAAAAATTGGCAGCAACTAGTGTATAACTATGTGTACTTTATATAGTGATAACATTTTATGTGCAATGTATGCTTGCCTGTTGTTTTGATTTTCAATATTGATGCTTTGTTTATTATATAAGAAAAACAAGTCATTAAAACTATGACTCAACCAGTATGATTATGAAATTGCAAATTATTTATTAAGATAATTTATAGCAATTTGTATGCCCCGCCATGAATATGGCCGGGGCATATAGTGTTTGTCATGTCCGTCTTCCGTCCTTCCGTCTGTCCTTCCGTCACACTTTGCATTTAGCTCTGTTCAAAGCTCAGTTTCAAAGAAACTATCCAACATATTTTTATCAAACTTCATATGCTGATAGATATTGATGAGAGCTATGCAACTGCATCAACATTTTTTGACCTTGACCTTTCCTTTGACCTTGACCTCACTTTTCTTGAATTAGTGTTTAGCCCATTTTAAGATACCATTCAAGATAGTGTTATTAAACTTCATATGCTGATAGATATTGATGAGAGCTATGCAACTGCATCAACATTTTTTGACCTGGCCTTTCCTTTGACCTTGACCTCACTTTTCTTGAATTAGTGTTTAGCCCATTTTAAGATACCATTCAAGTTAGTGTTATCAAACTTCATATGCTGATACATACTGATGAGAGCTATTCAACTGCATCAATATTTTTTTACCTTGACCTTTCCTTTGACCTTGACCTCACTTTTCTTAAATAAGTTTTTAGCTCAGTTTTAAAGATACCATTCAAGATAGTGTTATCAAACTTCATATGCTGATACATACTGATGAGAGCTATTCAACTGCATCAACATTTTTTGACCTTGACCTTTCCTTTGACCTTGACCTCACTTTTCTTAAATTAGTGTCAAACTTTATATGCTGATACATACTGATGAGAGCTATTCAACTGCATCAATATTTTTTGACTTTGACCTTTCCTTTGACCTTGACCTCACTTTTCTTTAATTAGTGTTTAGCTTCATTTTAAAACCATTCATAATATTTTTATCAAACTTCATATGCTAATACATACCGATGTAACCTTTCAACTGCATAAACAATTTTTTTTTTGACCTTGACCTATCATTTGACCTTGACCTCACTTTTCTTAAATTTGTGTCGAACTTCATATGCTGATACATACTAATGTAAGCTATTCAACTGCATCAGTATTTTTTCACCTTGACCTTTCCTTTGACCTTGACCTCACTTTTCTCAATTTGTGTTAAAATGTTGCATTACTAATATACCCTCGGCGGGGCATTCATGTCCTATGGACATATTTCTAGTTATAGAAATGAAATACTACATGTTAATGTTAATTTAAATTATGGTATTTATGTTAATTTAAATTATGGTATTTAATTTTTAGGGTCGACTGACAGATGGTAAAGGTAAAACTATTGACTGTAAGGACGCTATTTTTATCATGACCTCTAACCTGGCCAGTGAGGTCATCGCCAGTCATGCATTACAACTACGAGCAGAAGCAGCGGAATACAATAAACGGAAAGATGCAGAGACCCTGGGTAAAGTTCTCTAAAGACTGGAAAATGTTGTCTTTACATCTTATTTAAAAGAAATGACCTTTCCGTTATTAAATGTTGAGTGATAAATTGTTATAGACAGTGATACTTTTCCTTCTGCAAACAAAAAAAAAAATTATATACATGTACGAGCACTTATGTGCTCAATTACTGTAAATTACTGTAAATGTAATTTATTAAGCTTGTACGATATTTGGCGGAAATTGTTTTGTGAATAAGTTAGCGTAGATTTGATTTAGTGCATTTCTTAATGTTCTTATTTATGTGCAAGACATTTAGAGTTGTATTTGACTTACATACATTTACAGTATACAACTTTAAGAAAACAATGATATATGTGTATAATAATGATAAATGTGTATAATAATGATAAATGTGTATAATAATGATAAATGTGTATAATAATGATATACGGTACACATATGTTTAATAATTGTAGAGGAATTGGAGGCTGCGGAGAAAATTACTATATCTAGAAAATTTAAAGATGATGTTGTTCGACCAATTCTGAAGGTAAGCATGAATAACAGTAAACCTGTAGGACAGGAGAAATGAAAAATAAACTAGGACTTTAGTAAAGGTAATTCATGTTGTTTGTTTAGATGGCGTTCAAGAGAGATGAGTTTTTAGGGAGAATCAATGAGATTGTCTATTTCTTACCATTTTCCCGATCAGAATTGAGTAAACTAGTCACTAAAGAACTACAGTACTGGGCCGACCAGGTTTGTATTTTTATTGATTTTCCCACATTTTTATATTCATGTAAAACAAAAATTATGTGCACATGTCTACAGAAGAATCAGTTATTTTATCTCTAATGCAGATTAAGAATTTTGAAACACAAGTTTAAGATTTGTAGATCATCACAGTATTTTTTTTCAGGCAGAAAAGAAACACGACATAAAGTTATTATGGGACCACAATGTAGTGGATGTATTGGCTGATGGATATGATGTCCATTATGGAGCCCGCTCTATTAAATATGAGGTATGTTTACAGCACTGTAACATGGAGCCTCTCTATTTAATATGAGGTATGTTTACAGCATTGTAACACAGAGCCAGCTCCATTTAATTTGAGGTATGTTTACAGCACTGTAACACAGAGCCAGCTCCATTAAATATGAGGTATGTTTACAGCACTGTAACACAGAGCCTGCTTCATTAAATATGAGGTATGTTTACAGCACTGTAACACGGAGCCCACTCTATTAATTATGAGGTATGTTTACAGTGCTGTAACACAGAGCCCTCTCCATTAAATATCAGGTACCGGTATGTTTACAGCACTGTAACATTCGTCTGAAAGTGATCAGAAGGCACAAAAGCTTTTAAAGTATAGATTGGATACAAATTTGAATTAGAACAAATTCAAAACAAATAGAAACAATACATGTATATAAATACTGGGTAAATGGAATCCATGTTCACAACAGAAATTGTACCCAGGCAGATGTCTTGTATAAAAATTATTTCTAGTTACATTAAAACATGGTGAAATAGTTTCTATTGCATAAAATTATGATTCATAGTTATTGAAATAGTAACAGTTTATGAAATTGATTCTTATATGAAGATGTAAACCCGTCTTACTATTACCTTAGGTTGAGAGGCGCGTGGTGACCCAGTTAGCAATGGCTCACGAGAGACAGCTGATTGGAAAGGGGTGTGTGATTCGATTGTCAGCCTCTAATGCAGAAGATCTGACAAAAACTGACAAATCAACAGAGGATCCCCCTACGATTAAATTACAGCTGTTACAAAAAGGAAAGGGAGATAAATATGTAGACATTAACCTAAAAGGGGGAGATAATCCATTCACAGAGGGATTCAAATGAGACAGTTGTATATGACATAGGGCTTTTACACCCAATTAAGTGTGCTTGTTTCTTTATTTGTCTTTATAGTGTGCCTCAAATATCTTATGTATATGTTTTTTTTCTCTGGGAAAAAAACATTTGAATAAATGTGTTATGTCACATTTTCTACAAGATGAATGTTGAAATTAGTTTAAAAAATATTTTGCAGTATGGGCATGTCTACACTTTTATAACATAAATGATAGTGTTGTCAAATTAGACAATTTTTAGTATCCAGTTACTTGCTTATTTTCTGATCGGTGGTTTTCATTTAACCTCAACATCCTTGCCAAGGAAAAAATTGATTAGTAACTGTAATATATGTAAATTCTTTAAAATTTATATAGATGTTTTTTTTCTTTTAAAAACTTGGCAATCAAAATAAGTCATTAGATAAACTGTGAGAAACCAATCAAATTAAATCAATGGTTTTTATGAAACCCAAAGTCAAGACAAATGGTAAATGAAATTTGCAACACACATAAGTTTACATTTAATACAAAATAAGAAAATCTTTGTTTCCCTTATTTACTTTGTAAAATATCTAGATATCTGAGTAACAGAGTAGCATATTTACTAATCAATACTCACATTATTGGACGGTTAGCCGGTTACTCGATGACAACACTAATAAATTATAATCAAAAGCCTGAAAGGCTTCAATGACGTCGAAGAGGAAAAACAATTTCAAAAGATCATTTTGAATTTGAAGATAGCAATAAGTCAAGTGAGTGACTCAGGAAACGTAATAAAAAAATAGTTTTAAAAAATATCAAAATTACAGTCTAGGGCCTTATGTCATGGTCCGAATGGAGCAGGGTTCGAATTGACCAGACACCGTCGAATATGTTCATGTCTTTTCAGTCAGTTGAAGAACTATGAAGGATTTCATGAATTTATATAATATTTTTTTCTAATTGCCAATGTCAAAGCATTGTATTAGTGATTGCATCTAAACTACAACCAAGACTCTGTTCTGTTACAATTACGATCGAGTTACGATCGGGCGTGGTATACGGTATACCGGGAAATTGAGGAAATGGAGAAATACAGCAATACTGGTCAATATCATCGGTTTTTAGGATAGAGTTGGTTAGAAGATTGTATAAGTAAAGCTAAGATTTAGAAATTCAATCTTTTCAGTCTTGTAGTATTCGTGTTTATGTAATTTTGTAATTATTTTACCTCCTGTTGTGTTGTTTATGTTACACGGTTATCGTTCCGAAATGTTATTCATGTCATTCAACGCACCCTTTCTGTAGAAATTCATCCGCAACAACCATCACGTTTTTCTTGTGTGAGAATAAAACATAATATTGTTGTTTTGCAATAGAATTAATTGCAGATATAATTGATGCAGTTTTATTTTCAAGCTATTATTCATTTTGAGCGTTTTCAAAGAAATTGGTTTATAGCTATTGCTACTTTCTATTGCGGATGCATCGACTGACACATTCGGTCGCGTACATATCCGGTCACGATTTCAACTGGGCGCTTGCTAGATGACGTTCGAGCTCCAAGAGCTCGACGTCATAAAAATGGTGCTTATTAATATGTATACAGAAAGGCATTACCAAACATACTACTAGTTCATTCATTGAAATCTTTATTTTTTATGACGTTTACATAATTTGAATTATAGTTTCTTTAATGTTTTTAGGTCACCTGAGTCATTCAGGTGAATTAATGTTATCTATTATTGTGCATTGTCAATGAATTTTTTTTTTAATATTTTTAGCTTCTTCTTTGCAATGGCCATTTTCAACCAATTTTGGTTTGTAGCATTTATGGGTGAAAGGGAACAAAAGCATAAATTTTGGTGCTTTTGGTTTAGAGTATTAAAGATTCATTACTTTCTCTTTATTTTAAGATCTACCATGGTTTGTGACTGGATACAATTTTTATCAATCTTATGTGTTCTTCTAAAAGAAATCAGAAATTTGATTGTAAATGTTTGAAATATATAAGGATTTACATATCCATTTTGTAATTAACAGCTTACTAGTACAGTATATAATGTACACAGCATTAAAGTATGGTTGTATTTAGAACAGAAATTTGGTTTTGTTATTTACAATGCATGTCAGACCATAGACTTGTGATTTTGCTCAGTTGTACGATTTGTAGGTGTATAAATTGCTGATCCTCAAGATGGGATCCTTCTTAATCCTACAGACAAGGATGGTCTGGTGTCTAGTTATATTGAATGTTGATTTAAACAATGCTTGTACGATCAGCTGCTATTAAGGAATGCTGGGGGAATTGAGAAAAGGCAATAGGTGAACAATGTCGGATTTCCTGCAGGCCTAACTAAGATAATTTAAACAAGAGGCCATGGGCCACATCGCTCACCCGAGTAACTTTGGCCATGCTATTCTTTACCAAATTTCCCCCTTGTAATACCTATTGTGGCCCCGCCCTACCCCCGGGAGGTCATGATTTGAACAATTTAGAATCTACACTACCCAAAAATGCTTCCACACAAGTTTCAGCTTGTCTGGCCAAGTGGTTCTTGAGAAGAAGATTTTTAAAGATTTTTCCTATATATTTCAATGTAAAAATTGGATTCCCTATTGTGGAACCGCCCTACCCCCAGGGGTCATGATTTGAAAAATTAAGAATCTACACTATCCCAGGATGCTTCCACATAAGTTTCTGCTTTTTTGGCCCAGTGGTTCTTGAGAAGAAGATTTTTTAATGACCCCACCCTATTTTTGTCTTTTCTTGATTATCTCCCCTTATAGGGGACTTGGCCCTTTTTTTATCAATTTAAACTCTCCTTCACCCAAGGATACTTTGTACCAAGTTTGGTTAAAATTGGCTCAGTGGTTCTTGAGAAGAAGTTGAAAATGTGAAAAGTTTACAGACGGACGGACGGACAGACAGCTAGATGGACAGACGGACGGATGATGGACAACGGGTGATCAGAAAAGCTCACTTGAGCTTTCAGCTCAGGTGAGCTAAAAAGACATTTATAGCTGTGTATAAGTAACAATTTACAGCTGGTCTGCTGATACAGATCTACAGCTGTGAAGTGTGACAAAGGCAGTAACATTTACAGCTGGTTAGCTGATATCTATGTATAGATGTGAAGTGTGATGAGACCACTAACCTGTTGATAAAAGTTTACAGATGTGAAGTGTGACAAGGCTAGTACACATTAACAGCTGTTCTGCTAGTAACAGTTTACAGTTATTTACTACAAGGCCAGTACCCATTTACCTCTGGTCTGGCAATTTCTGTTTACAGTTGTTAAGTGCCACAAGGCCAGTGCACATTTACACCTGGTCTGCTAATACTTGTTTACAGCTCTGAATTGTGAAAAGGCCAGTAACATTTACAGCTGATCTGATGATAATGGTTTACAGATATGAAGTGTGACAAGGCTTGTAATAATTACAACTGGTCTAGTGATATCTGTTTACAGCTGTGAAGAGTGCCAAAGCCAGCACACAATTACAGCTGATCTGCTGATAATAGTTTACAATTATGAAGTGTGATGAGGCTTGGAATAATTACAGCTGGTCTGGTGATATCTGTTTACAGCTGTGAAGAGTGCCAAAGCCAGCACACAATTACAGCTGATCTGCTGATAATAGTTTACAATTATGAAGTGTGATGAGGCTTGGAATAATTACAGCTGGTCTGGTGATATCTGTTTACAGCTGTGAAGAGTGCCAAAGCCAGCACACAATTACAGCTGACTTGCTGATAATAGTTTACAATTATGAAATGTGATGAGGCTTGTAATAATTACAGCTGATCTGCTTATATCTGTTTACAGCTGTGAAGTGTGACAAAGCCAGCATACAATTACAGCTGGTCTGGTTATATCTGTTTACATCTGTGAAGTTTGACAAAGCCAGTACACATTTACAGCTGGTCTGATGATAATGGTTTACAGTTATGAAGTGTGACAAGGCCAGTGACATTTACTGTTGACATGCTGGTACCTGTTTACAGCTGTAAATTGTGATAAGGCCAGTAATATTTACAGCTGATCTGGCAATATCTGTTTCTAGCTGTGAAGTATGACAAGGCCTGTAACATTATCAGCTGGTTAACTATTAAAACAAGGTATCCTGAGATCTAATGGATAGATTTGAGCATACATTATTTAGCATTATATGTAATCAAGGAAGTATAAAAAATATTTTTTTTTTTTTGGTTTTGTCACATTCCACTCGACCTCTGCGTTACATTGCTTATAAATTTGATTTTTTATGCAAAAGGAACACACTTTTGCATTTTTTAAGAAGCCATGTGAATCTGCCCAAACTGAATCAGTTAAGTTTTACAATGACAAAATACTTACTGCTAATAAAAAACATTTTAATATCACTCAAAGCAAATATTGTCCATAACAAATTATAAATGCATGCTATGCAACAGTAGACAAAAGCCAAAGTCAAAAAAATAATAAAAATTTAAAATAATTTTCATCAAATAAATCTGTCATCCATACCATAGCGTTCAGGCATGACAGAGACTTCCAGCGCACATTACAAACAGAGAAGGGGACGTTCTTTCATTAACAAGACAGTAAGAATGGTAAATATTGCCGTTCATGGGGGAATCAAGGCATCTAGGATGTGTGGTTTTTATTTTTTTTCCCTCTCGTAGAAATGGGCAATATATACTACACTTGTGAGTTCAAACCTTTAAAGGATAATGCAGTTTTGTAAACCTAATAATTCAAAAGGGAACTATTTTCACTGTTACAGATAAAAAGAAAATAGGATTTATCATTTATAAACACTATATGTATTACTACATGTATTTGAAATTGGGATATTATAAGATGTAGAAAGCATGAAGTAGGATGCAGCTTAATCCACTAAGTGTATAACATTCACTCTGCAAAGCCCATAAATACATATCAACTCCTTAGATACAGCTATATGTACTAGATAACAATACCATATCATACAGTACCACTTACATCATTTCAAAGAAGTAAACATTATGCCTAGCACGAGATACAATGGGACCAGTCATATCATAATTTATCACAGATACACAATTGGAGGATTCTCAAAAAACAAAAAAAAGAACGTTAAACTGAAGAAACATTCCTGCAGACATACACACGTAACTAACAGAGGTAATCATCCTGTTCTGTTATAACTTTAATCTTCGTCTTGTTTATTGGACACATGTATCCCCTCGGGCAGGGGATGTTATTTTTCCCAAATCAACAACATTTTCACTTTTAATTGATAATAACTGAAGATAAGCAATGCTAAGAATTATTAAAATCCTTCATAAATGCAATAGTTACAGCAATGACAAAATTGTCTGGTAATGAAGTAAACCATGTGGGAGTTCTTCAGAACACAAATTGAGGTTCGCTGCTATCAAACCCTGAGGACTAAGGAACCCCCACGGCTTCCTGACATCAAAAGACAGAGGTCCATTGCTAAAATCCTGAGGAACACCCATAGCTTCCTGGCATCAGAAACAAATCAATGTCCTCTGTTATTAAATCCTGAGCCCCCCAACAGCTTCCTATCATCAGAAGACAAATCGGGGTCCACTGCTATCAAACCCTGAGGACCCTCCACAGCTGCCCGGTGGCCCCTGGTCTTCGTCAGGTTTGTAGAACCAGGAGGAAGTCTGAGATACAGGTCGCTTCCGAGACGCTCTCTTCTGTTCACTTATTTCTTGTTCCTGTGAGTCAAAATAATTCTTTTTAATGCAACACAGGGAAATATACATTTAAGTATGTTGATGCCTAATTACTTATTACCTATAGGTGAGGTACATTATGTATGTATGAAAACTATGTTGGTTGCATCTACGTACAGGTAACATGAAGGTTTGCAGAATATTTTGATCATATGATAGAACAGGTATTATGTAACTATTGAGTAAATGTGAAAGATAAATACATGTACATCTGTATGTAGACCATGTTGATAACCAGTATGTACTTTGTAAAGGTGACATTACCTGTAGGTACAGAGCATTGTCCTTGCTGACTAGTTGTCTCAGTTTATCCTGTAGGGGTGGATCTACCTCTGATGGTCTGATGGATTTATTGAGATCCACCCCTCCATTCTCACTATTCTGGGGGTCGATTCTCTTGTAGAATAGTAAGTAGGCAGTGTCCTTTGTGAAGCGCTGAGTGACGCTACAGAAAGAGTTGTAATGAGCGTATGAGACCCGGTTATCATTAAATAGGTACCACTTGTCCTGTAGGAAGTCAATACTGTCCTCGTCTGTACAGTCAGATAACGTCGACATCACAGACTCGGGATCCTGAAACAGCGAATGTCTAGAGTATGCGTAATAATGTCCTGACTCAGAAGATGTCCCAGAATGCACTACAACAGCATTAAGACCATACACCTCTCCTTTCTGGGTGTTTAGATCCACCCCACATTTCTCTATTTGTCTTGACACAGCACTTCTCAGAGATCGCCGTGAATTGCCACTCTTTGTTTCTGTTGTCTGATCTTTGGGTAATACAAGAGTCCGTGGATATTTGACCTCCTGGAATATTTTTGACCTGGCATGTATTTTTGCATCATAAGAGAACCGTAGCAGGGTGACGATGAGGTGTTCGGGGGGCTGAACGATGGAGATTCTCCTCTCCCCGTCCTGTAGTGAACCACACTTATCACAGAAGTACTGGTTATCCCCTGTCAACATCTCCGGCTTCAGGTAATACTGCAGCAGGTCGTTCAGATGTAAACATTGGGTTTTCGGTTCGGTCTCTGGTTTGGTTTTATCTCCGGATTCCTGACTGATGACTGGTTTATACTCTGGGAAAGCCAGAGGTATGTCTGAGAATTCTTCCTTCCGTGACGACTGGGTTTTACAATTTAAACATGTAACTGTTGTCACCATGATCCCCCCAAAATGATCCTCAATAAGTGACGTTATCACAGATTTGTTATCACAACTGTCCATATCAGTAGCTGTTTCTTCTGTCTTCTGATTTTCACCTTTCTCATCAGCTGATTCCTTTGCCAGCTTCTCTTTTTTCAGTCGAGTGCGTTCCTGCTCATGAATCTGATCCAGCAGATATCGCAGATACTCTGAGCAGTCCTGTTGATGCCCTGCGACAAACCAGCTGGGCCTGGTCATTCTACTAAATGTCATAGGAGCATAGGCAGGACGCTATCAACAGAAGAATATACCATGTCAAGCAGATTGTTAAAAAGTTAATAAATTCTAGATATTAAGTATAGAATCTAAAAATTATCACATCTGAGATTTTAAAATAGATTGATTTCTTTGACATTTTGGGAATACCAGATTTCATTTCGTTGACACATACTAGTTCTTTGTTAACATTTTGATTGTTATATAATTATCCCATGTGACATTGGTTGTAACTAACACATTAAATGTTGCATTTTTATTTGGTGACGTGTGTGTGTGTGTGTGTGTGGGGGGGGGGGGGGGGGGGGGGGTATGGGAGGTGGAAGCATTGGTTGTTACTACTGACACATTTTATAGGGACACAATCTATAACCTGAGATATTGTTTTATTCCTGTGACATTGGTTATTACTTTGTGACACTGGTTATTACCTGAGTCTGACTGAGGAAGGCAAACACCTGCTGTAACTGTGACATTGGTTATTACTTTGTGACATTGGTTCTTACCTGTGACACTGATTATTACCTGTGACATTGGTTCTTACCTGTGACATTGGTTCTTACCTGTGACATTGGTTCTTACCTGTGACATTGGTTATTACCTGTGACACTGGTTATTACCTGTGACACTGGTTATTACCTGTGACATTGGTTACTACCTGTGACATTGGTTATTACTTGTGACATTAGTTATTACCTGTGACATTGGTTATTACCTGTGACATTAGTTATTACTTTGTGACATTGGTTATTACCTGAGTCTGACTGAGGAAGACAAACACCTGCTGTAACTGTGACATTGTTTATTACCTGAGTCTGACTGAGGAAGACAAACACCTGCTGTAACTGTGACATTGGTTATTACCTGTGAAATTGGTTATTATCTGTGACATTGGTTATTACCTGAGTCTGACTGAGGAAGGCAAACACCTGCTGTAACTGTGACATTGGATATTACCTGAGTCTGACTGAGGAAGGCAAACACCTGCTGTAACTGCGACATTGGTTATACCTGTGACATCGGTTATTACCTGTGACATTGGTTATTACCTGAGTCTGACTGAGGAAGGCAAACACCTGCTGTAACTGTGAAATAACTGGTTGTTCTGGGGAGGCCTGGTATGACAATGTATCCCTCCTAAAGCTGAAATCACACAAATAATACAATCAGCGTGGGTGACAATACAGATAAAAAGTATCTATTGTGGTGGTAAGACACATTAAATGACAGACAGTACTTGACTACAGCCAAAACAAAACCGACATAAGAAAACAAGTGTTAAAGAGGTATGAAATGGAAGAATGGAAGACAACTCCTACATAATATTTCCACTGACCTGTCACACATGAAAAGGGCTTGTAAGATGCTGTTCATAAAACATGTGTTTCCCAGGTTAAACAGTCCAGTTTTCCCTGTCTCTGACCTTTGAGTGACCTTTGACACATATTTAGAAGTGCCCGATTTCTGAACTTGCCAGTGACTCTCTTCAAGGCGGGATTTAATTTCTTCTGAACTGGGAGCAGGGATTCCCTACAAATTACAAACATTATATAATAGCAACTTTGTGTGAATACAAAGATTTATCTGTAGACTTAATTACATATATCATCTCTTTTTAAAAAAATAGATTATTATTTTAGTGAACATACAAGTAAATCTGGCTTATAAAGAATTCTTGGGGACATCCATAAATAGTCCCTTATAGCGAGATTCTTTCTAACAAAGTTCTTATGTTTATGATAAGCTTCATAAAGAATGCACACACACATTTCTGAGAGTATGCATATGTAACTGTATGCTCTTTAATACTGCTACAATACATATTTATTGTATCATTAACAATAGGTATGGTAGGGAAAAGAGACAAAGTGCAGATATAACACTGACTCAGCAGCTTCAGAAAATCATATTTCAAGAGCAAACACTGCTAGTGATAGAAAAAATTACATCTTAAGATCAAGAATGGGGAAACAATTTTCACTTTCTTTAAGACAAAATTTCCTTATAAACATATTCATTGTATGTAATTTTCTTCTCCCAAAATTACATAATGAGGAAGTAGTTGAGAAATTTACATCCCTTCCTCATAAGATAACTTAGTTCCTTACACAGGGGTTTCACTGTATCTCCAGATTCTCTTGGCAGGAACAAATAAGCAAAAAAGATACATTCTAAATTATATCTTGTTCCTAATATACACCAAGGTTCAAGGATCATGTTATTATTATCTGTCCTTATGTGCTGCTTTTTTTCTACCAGGGTACCTCCCTTTACTTTACAATGACTGTGGTATTAGTTTAAAGGTCAACATTTATTTAGAAAAATCTGATTGGATTAGGCAGAGGCAATGCCTATAAATACCTGAACTATTACCTTCAGAGCCTCTAGTATTGGGTCATACAAATCAGAGTACCTAACAGTAGAACTATTACCTTCAGAGTCTCTAGTATCGGGTCATACAAATCAGGGTACCCAGCAGTAGAACTATTACCTTCAGAGTCTCTAGTATCGGGTCATACAAATCAGGGTACCTAACAGTAGAACTATTACCTTCAGAGTCTCTAGTATCGGGTCATACAAATCAGGGTACCCAGCATGGAGGAACTATTACCTTCAGAGCCTCTAGTATCAGGTCATACAAATCAGAGTACCTAACAGTAGAACTATTACCTTCAGAGTCTCCAGTATCAGGTCATACAAATCAGGGTATCCAGCAGTAGACTATATTACCTTCAGAGCCTCTAGTATCGGGTCATACAAATCAGGGTACCCAGCAGTAGAACTATTATCTTCAGAGCCTCTAGTATCGGGTCATACAAATCAGGGTACCCAGCAGTGGAACTATTACCTTCAGAGCCTCCAGTATCGGGTCATACAAATCAGGGTACCCAGCATGGAGGAAAAAACAGCAATGTAACAGATCTGACAACTGCTTTAACATGCTCATATTTTCCTTGGTCAGGATCTCAATGACTTTCACCATCTGGGGGAGGATCTACAACACAAAAATGTGGTGGTAAAGGATAACATGCTGGTGTTCAAAAATAGCATTACTCGTCCTTAGTCCTCATTATCCACCTGTTTTCACTCATATAAAATTCTGATTTAATGCTAATGATTTTCAAGAAGAAGTAAAATTCATAATTAACATGCCACACAATTTCAATACACTTTGCGAGGCAAAATTTGACTAAAATGGCCTTTTTACAGAAATAATTGTTATTTTCTCAGTCAGAGTTATCTCTCTCATTGATGATCCAATCAATCTTAGCAAATTCATGTTTTTTAAAGAAAGAGAAGTCAACAGCATGACTTGAAAAATGAAAGATTTTATAATTTTCCCAGTGTCAGCCATCTATTAAATTCATTGACATTTTTCCTGATTACCATTATTCATGGTCTATTATGGTTCTGATCAGTACGTCATCGATGACAAACTTTATAAAAGTTCAGGAGGAGAATGTAGATAATCTGTGTGAAATTTAATAATCTCGCGGAAAAGACTCTGGTGATTGTAATAAACTAACCTTATGGAAAGGCTCGGGTGAATGTTGAAAGCCGAGTAACATATGTGTGAGTACACTCAACGCTCCCTCTCGGACTGCAGCAAACTCAAGTTTCTGACACACCTGTTGTAAAAATAACAAAAAAATAAGCTTTAAAAAAAATATTCAGATTTTTTAAATGATATGTAGTTAGATATTTCTAGCCTTGCGGCACCCTTTTTTTATTAAAAAAAATAATAATAATCAATCCAGTGAAATATGAACTTGGCCAAACCATTGCAACATATTAACAATAAGGACAAGAGTTGTCTGATAAAATCGTTGAAAAAGCATTTTAATTTGAAAATAATGAGCCTGCTGAGTTGACATTTTCAAAAAAATGTTTATCTATCATATTTAAGTATATCTTAAATTTTCTGGGAAAATATAGACAAGAATAAGGATTATAGATGTGTCCAGGGTATAGTCCTAGGGCGCATGACCAAAAACTCAGGGTTTATCGAAGAATACATGACTAATAATTCACAATGAAAATAGTTAATACATCCAGATGCTGTAAAAAATGATCATTTTTAAGAAACTATCTATTAGGTCATCATTTTCAGAATTTCAAATCATTTATCTAATTTTCAGCAGATTTCTGAACATCTGAAATGGAAAGTGGTAAACACAACAGAGGAAAAATTGGGACATATGATGACGTTTTGATGCACTGGAGTGCAGTTCTTTATGTAAATAAAGTACTGACGATTCCAAGTACTAAAAGTGGTGAAAATATTAGAGCACAGTGTTGATACTTTTCAACCTAAGTAACATGCAATATGTCCACAATTTTACCAGACAACCCTCATACACATACCAAACTAGTAACTTGTAAATGCAGCAACTGATTCTTACCTGCTCAATCTTTGTCTCTGTGACAGTAATGACTGATTCTGACCTGCTCTATCTTTGTCTCTGTGACAGTAATGACTGATTCTTACCTGCTCTATCTTTGTCTCTGTGACAGTAATGACTGATTCCTACCTGCTCAATCTTTGTCTCTGTGACAGTAATGACTGATTCTGACCTGCTCTATCTTTGTCTCTGTGACAGTAATGACTGACTCTGACCTGCTCAATCTTTGTCTCTGTGACAGTAATGACTGATTCTTACCTGCTCTATCTTTGTCTCTGTGACAGTAATGACTGATTCCTACCTGCTCAATCTTTGTCTCTGTGACAGTAATGACTGATTCTGACCTGCTCTATCTTTGTCTCTGTGACAGTAATGACTGATTCTGACCTGCTCTATCTTTGTCTCTGTGACAGTAATGACTGATTCTTACCTGCTCTATCTTTGTCTCTGTGACAGTAATGACTGATTCTTACCTGCTCTATCTTTGTCTCTGTGACAGTAATGACTGATTCTGACCTGCTCTATCTTTGTCTCTGTGACAGTAATGACTGATTCTTACCTGCTCAATCTTTGTCTCTGTGACAGTAATGACTGACTCTTACCTGCTCAATCTTTGTCTCTGTGACAGTAATGACTGATTTCTACCTGCTCTATCTTTGTCTCTGTGACAGTAATGACTGACTCTGACCTGCTCAATCTTTGTCTCTGTGACAGTAATGACTGATTCTTACCTGCTCTATCTTTGTCTCTGTGACAGTAATGACTGACTCTGACCTGCTCTATCTTTGTCTCTGTGACAGTAATGACTGATTCTTACCTGCTCTATCTTTGTCCCTGTGACAGTAATGACTGATTCCTACCTGCTCTATCTTTGTCTCTGTGACAGTAATGACTGATTCTTACCTGCTCTATCTTTGTCCCTGTGACAGTAATGACTGATTCTTACCTGCTCTATCTTTGTCTCTGTGACAGTAATGACTGATTTCTAAATGCTCAATCTTTGTCTCTGTGACAGTAATGACTGACTCTGACCTGCTCTATCTTTGTCTCTGTGACAGTAATGACTGATTTCTACCTGCTCTATCTTTGTCTCTGTGACAGTAATGACTGACTCTGACCTGCTCAATCTTTGTCTCTGTGACAGTAATGACTGATTCTTACCTGCTCTATCTTTGTCTCTGTGACAGTAATGACTGACTCTGACCTGCTCTATCTTTGTCTCTGTGACAGTAATGACTGACTCTGACCTGCTCTATCTTTGTCTCTGTGACAGTAATGACTGACTCTGACCTGCTCTATCTTTGTCTCTGTGACAGTAATGACTGATTTCTACCTGCTCTATCTTTGTCTCTGTGACAGTAATGACTGACTCTGACCTGCTCAATCTTTGTCTCTGTGACAGTAATGACTGATTCTTACCTGCTCTATCTTTGTCTCTGTGACAGTAATGACTGACTCTGACCTGCTCAATCTTTGTCTCTGTGACAGTAATGACTGATTCTTACCTGCTCTATCTTTGTCTCTGTGACAGTAATGACTGACTCTGACCTGCTCAATCTTTGTCTCTGTGACAGTAATGACTGACTCTGACCTGCTCTATCTTTGTCTCTGTGACAGTAATGAATGACTCTGACCTGCTCAATCTTTGTCTCTGTGACAGTAATGACTGACTCTGACCTGCTCTATCTTTGTCTCTGTGACAGTAATGACTGATTCTTACCTGCTCTATCTTTGTCTCTGTGACAGTAATGACTGACTCTGACCTGCTCAATCTTTGTCTCTGTGACAGTAATGACTGACTCTGACCTGCTCTATCTTTGTCTCTGTGACAGTAATGACTGACTCTGACCTGCTCAATCTTTGTCTCTGTGACAGTAATGACTGACTCTGACCTGCTCTATCTTTGTCTCTGTGACAGTAATGACTGACTCTGACCTGCTCTATCTTTGTCTCTGTGACAGTAATGACTGATTCTTACCTGCTCTATCTTTGTCTCTGTGACAGTAATGACTGACTCTGACCTGCTCAATCTTTGTCTCTGTGACAGTAATGACTGATTTCTACCTGCTCTATCTTTGTCTCTGTGACAGTAATGACTGACTCTGACCTGCTCTATCTTTGTCTCTGTGACAGTAATGACTGACTCTGACCTGCTCAATCTTTGTCTCTGTGACAGTAATGACTGATTTCTACCTGCTCTATCTTTGTCTCTGTGACAGTAATGAATGACTCTGACCTGCTCTATCTTTGTCTCTGTGACATTAATGACTGATTTCTACCTGCTCTATCTTTGTCTCTGTGACAGTAATGAATGACTCTGACCTGCTCTATCTTTGTCTCTGTGACAGTAATGACTGATTTCTACCTGCTCTATCTTTGTCTCTGTGACAGTAATGAATGACTCTGACCTGCTCTATCTTTGTCTCTGTGACAGTAATGACTGATTCTTACCTGCTCAATCTTTGTCTCTGTGACAGTAATGACTGATTTCTACCTGTTCTATCTTTGTCTCTGTGACAGTAATGACTGATTCTTACCTGTTCTGTCTTTGTCTCTGTGACAGTAATGACTGATTCTTACCTGTTCTATCTTTGTCTCTGTGACAGTAATGACTGATTCTTACCTGCTCTATCTTTGTCTCTGTGACAGTAATAAGAATGCTGTATTTTTTGGCACCAGCCAGACTTCTGAAGAATGTGATAATCCACATGTGTACGTTAGTCGCTGTTGGCCATTGAAGCCAGTCCACCACCCTCTGTAATGCTGTTGTCATTCGCATATTGTCAACATTTGAACTTATTGCATACTTGACAATTACTTCAATCATTTTCTCAGGGATATTACGAACCACTGCGCCAAGACAAAATGAGGGCTCCGTTTCTTCTATAGCTGATATTATTCCAAAAATAGCTTTAAGGGAGTCCATTATCACATCTGAGTCAGCATTGTTCCATATATTATGAATCAGGAAACAAATTCGATCTACGTTTTTAATGTACTTGAATATGTCGGTGTGATCCTGGGGTATTGAACACATGCTAAGAGAATGAATCAGGGACACACAAAACGTCGAGACAAAGTCACCCTTCGGAAGACATTCCTTAAATTTTGATAAAAAGTTAACAAAGTTTGTCAAGCAGTCAATGGAAGGATGTTCCCTAACGTAACTAATAGCTTTGGCTTCCACAACCTTAACATGTCCCGAGTATGAGGAGGATCTCTGTAATAGCTCCATACTGGCCTCCAACAACAATACAGCGTTCGCTTCCTGTTTACCTTTGTACGAAAATAAAGACAGGAGAAACTCACGGTCAAAAAAAGCTTCAAATGTTTTCAAGTTGTATTTTGCCCATGAAATGTACACTTGCAGTCCCTCGGACACGGCGATGTCAGAATCTCCCTGGAGAAACCATGACGATGAGATTTGTAGCACGGAACGAATGACATGAACTGGCTGAGGTTTGGAACTGTTCTCCGTTACCTTGGTTATCAGTTTTTTCTTCAGGGAGTCAGAATGCTCGGATGTGAGAATTCCATTCAATATCGCATCCATTTTCCTAAAATAGCACAAAAAATTATAATGATACTTTGTACTCACTTGAATCAGGATGCATGACTCATCCAATATGTGTTTTATAATATTTCCAGTTAGGAATATTGCCAAATTTTGGGTTTAAAATTTAGCATAAAAAAAGTCTTGATATACATGGTATATCTATGAAGATCTAAATATTTGTTGTAAAATGAAAATCAAAACTAAGGAAGAGTATATGTACAGATGTAAGTACACTAAGAGTTGGAAATTTGGCCAGTAAAGCACAGGAGCTTGCTCCGGGCATTTGAAAAAAATCATATACAAACAACTATTCATTTAGTCGTTAGGTATTGCTATATGATATTTATTTCTGAGAGACTTTTATTGACACACCACTGCACACTAGTAGCATTTTATCCTCTCAGTCTGTGAGACAAGCTAGTAAAATTATCCTACATGTAAAGCAAAAATCCGCAAAG
Source organism: Saccostrea echinata (assembly GCF_033153115.1). Classification (NCBI taxonomy): domain Eukaryota; kingdom Metazoa; phylum Mollusca; class Bivalvia; order Ostreida; family Ostreidae; genus Saccostrea; species Saccostrea echinata. The sequence goes on along the minus strand of NW_026889806.1, from coordinate 6,915,513 downwards.
CCTGCCTTCGACGAGCCCTTGTCTCAGATTTCCGTATAAATTATTCTACTGACTTGACTGATAAAATTTCCGACCCAGGATTGCGACAAGCTTTTCATATACAGTAGCATTAGACCTATATAACATAGATGTTCATGTTGTAGGCTATGACACCTCTGCTGCAAGTCACTCCAACTTTTACTATCACTATCAGTATAAATAGATCCTAACCAAAAGTACTACTATACATACCGTAATCTTACACACCAACAAACAGTCGTTTATTGGAGTAGCCTTAGAAAAGCTTATTAGGAATTACCGATACATAAATACTTTCCCTATCTGCCCCTATCTATTTACTTGATGACTCGAGTTTAAATAATCAACGTCAAATGCAAGCTTCAACTTTCGTACATGACGTTTGTTGTACAGTGACAAGCGCAGTAAAGATCCCGCTTTGAACCAATTCTAATTATAAAATATATAGCTGTTTTATTCCACATTATTCTATCGAGCAGAGTGGCGCAGTGGAAGCGTGCTGGGCCCATAACCCAGAGGTCCGTGGATCGAAACCACGCTCTGCTAAACTTTTTTTTTCTTGTTTTTTTAATGTTCCACCATTTTGGCCTACGAATTAAAAAAAAAAAAAAACCTTGTATTTACCACAGGTACTTGGAATATGTAAAAAAAAGATAACATTCCTTTCTTTTATTTTTTTTAAAATATTCAATAGGTATATAAATTTTATTTTATAATTAATACTTCTGTATTGAAAGTGGTTTAATATAAACTGAATATTTTGTGAAAGGTTATATTCTCTATAACCCATGTTGGGTTTGGATTAGTTTATTAGGTGTTTTTTTTCACAATTAAAACTGTTTACAGTACTTTGTGGTCAACCAAATGTTACTATATAAATTGAAAAGTTTTCCATTTCTATATCCTTATGTATTTATTTCCTCTCGAGGCTGTCAGACAAGTTTGATCACTGCTGAGCAGATGGCAGCTCAGATGGTATCTAGCACCTGGTCTAGTCCATCACATTTTTCTCCTCGCTTGTTACTTTTAAATGTAACGCACTGTGGAGAGTTTACAAATGTGACAGACTAGGCAGGATTTGAACCCAGACCCCCTGAATCACTTGTCAGGTGTTCTACCGAGCTATATGGCCACCAGCTATTAAACCTGCCTGACCAGTCTAGCTCTCATTAGTGAGCAACAAAGAAATTTTATCGAGATGTTTTGGAGGCTTTACTTTATGAAAACTGTACTGGGGAGAGGTTCATGTCCTCTAGGACCTGGACATTTCAGCAGGTTATAAACTTCAGTTACCTTTAGTAAAAAAAAAATCTCAGCATGAGGTCACTAACAAAGAATAGCCCTCTGCTTTCTATGGTGACAGTATATAATAACTTATCTCCCATTTAACAGACGTAATACGGGTCAAGGTGTACCCCTGGGCCATGTGTACTTAAAGTACCCAAGTGTCTTATAAAACAATTAGCCATGACAGAAAAGGTCAATCAAAAATTACAATTTTCCTGTGTTGGATGGACATGACACCATTTTGTGTCAATTCTTTGGCTGATGTGCAAGAACTGATCAATCTTCATGAAGCATCTTTAAACCTCAAAACAATTTTGAGGACAGTACCAGTATTAGCTAATTCTGTTCCACCGGACTTTCTACATATTAATGGTTACCTCACTGGTATAACTATAAATTGCAAGATAAACAATATTACATTGGTCTTTGATTCACGAGCCTTATCCTACATTCTAGCCCTTACTAGCAGTCTACAGTGGGATTACAACACAAGCAGTATTCATAATGCCTGGGAAATTATATATTTTAATTTTTACACATTCCAAGGAGAGGTTCCCTCTGCCTACTATGTTAGGCCTAATTTTGGTAACAGACAATTTTCTTAGTGGATAGGGATAAATATGATATTCAAGCTAGAAGACCATACTATAAAACATATCATTGTTGAAGAAGGATAATTTATAAAGGGAACATACTGCTTTATCAATCTTGTAGTTATCTGTCTTAGCTGAGGGCCATTCCACTTTAAGTCAAAGGGCTCCTAAATTCCCAAATATAACACACAACAAACAATATTCAGTTCATACTTTTACTCATGATAAGCTCTTTTAACAAAATGTAAAAGTAAAAATGATTCACAAAATGTCCACATAGTTGTGGGAAGACAGGCAGATCACAGAAAACAGAAGAGAGTGACTAGAAAACTGAAGTCATTGAGATTTCTTAAAGCCTTGTTGACAGATATTGGTCCTTTTGTTAACTTCCTGTTTTGCTGAGTTTTATATTGAGTTACATTTCCTCTCCTTCCTCTTCCTCATCAAACTCCGCCTCCTCCTCCGCCGTGGCGTCTTGATATTGCTGATATTCCGACACCAAATCATTCATGTTGGACTCAGCCTCGGTGAATTCCATCTCATCCATACCCTCACCTGTGTACCAATGCAAGAAAGCTTTACGACGGAACATAGCCGTGAACTGCTCGGAGATTCTCTTAAAGAGCTCCTGAATGGCAGTGCTGTTTCCTATGAAGGTGGCCGACATCTTCAGACCCCGAGGAGGAATGTCGCAGACGGCAGTCTTGACATTGTTTGGGATCCACTCCACGAAGTAACTGCTGTTCTTGTTTTGGACGTTCAGCATCTGTTCATCAACTTCCTTCATGGACATGCGTCCCCTAAAGATGGCGGCCACGGTAAGGTAGCGACCATGACGAGGATCGCAGGCAGCCATCATGTTTTTGGCATCAAACATCTGCTGTGTGAGTTCTGGGACAGTCAGAGCTCTATACTGCTGGCTTCCACGGGACGTTAGGGGAGCAAACCCTGGCATGAAGAAGTGAAGGCGAGGGAAGGGAACCATGTTTACGGCAAGTTTTCTGAGGTCTGCATTCAACTGTCCGGGAAATCTCAGACAGGTCGTGACCCCTGACATAGTAGCAGACACAAGGTGATTGAGGTCACCGTATGTGGGTGTGGACAGTTTCAGGGTACGGAAACAGATGTCATACAAAGCCTCATTATCAATGCAGTATGTTTCATCTGTGTTTTCTACTAATTGATGAACAGAGAGTGTGGCATTGTATGGCTCTACTACTGTGTCTGATACCTGTAAAACACAAAGTCACAAGATTTACAATCAGTTCATCTCATTTAATCATAAATCATGAGTGATACAAAATACATTAAAGATTTTAATTTTTTCCCGTTGAATAGTATTGTGCAAACTGTAAGAAATAAGGATTACATGGAAATTCCTCTGTATATGAGAAACAAAGACAATTATTCCTCATACCACTTGAATTTTATCAAATCATTGATCTTTTATCAATATTTTTAACATCAAAAACAGGAACAAGCCTATTATCAGCATCATGCCCTTACGTAACACAACTTCCTTAATTCTCACTAAAGCAGAGTATTGATTTCTGCTGAAGTTTTGAATCAAGCTGGTATAAAATATGCATTAATCGGAATAAGTCACTCCTCTGGAGAGCTTTTCCTGGGTGAACCAGAAACTACTTAATTTGGATAATGCACAAATATATTATTAAGTGAGAAGTTGGCAAAAGCTTCGTCTGCCTTGTTAGAAGTGAAATCAATATAGATGATGAGGGGTATCTTGCTTAAGCTCAGTTTACGTGACTCCATAATCAAGTTCAATTAATGAGTGCAGCTTTAACCAGATCATAGCAGTATTTTCCTACTAACTATATTTATATCAATAAATATTGCAGACAAGGGAGTGATGCACATGTTAAGAATTTATCACCTGGTAAAGCTGACATTTTCATTTCTTTTGCAACATCAGAATAATGACCAATCATAGCCTACCTTTGGTGATGGGACGACTGAGAATGTGTTCATGATTCTGTCGGGGTATTCCTCTCGGATTTTGGAGATGAGGAGAGTACCCATTCCTGACCCTGTGCCTCCCCCTAGAGAATGTGTCAGCTGGAAACCCTGTAGACAGTCGCAACTCTCTGCCTCCTTCCTCACGACATCAAGGACAGAGTCCACGAGTTCAGCCCCCTCTGTGTAATGACCTTTGGCCCAATTGTTACCAGCACCACTCTGTCCAAACACAAAGTTGTCTGGCCGAAATATTTGGCCGAATGGACCTGATCTGACTGAGTCCATAGTTCCAGGTTCCAAGTCGACCAAGATGGCTCGGGGAACATACTTTCCTCCTGTTCAAGATAATATCAGTTACATGAATGTTGTTCTTTAATGCTTTTACAGATTTAGAACATTTATGAAAGCCTGATCTTTATTAAACTGTATATTGAACTTTATTTTCTACATTCTCCACCACAAAAAATAACATCGAGTTTGCAAGACAATTTCTTATTACATGTATTCAAAAAGCAGTCCCTTTTTTAGAGAGAGACTTGAGAAAAATTGAAAACTGCATTAGAAAGATATTTTTTTCTTTCAGACAATATGAATAATAATTTAAATTTAAATTTTACAACATTGCACTGCAAGTCTGGATCCATTCTAATTTTGCAACATATCAGACTTCTTTTATGTTCATTCTTATGGCACAGTATTTAATTTTACAAATGGACACAGATCATGTATAGATTTATACACTACACAAAGCCCTCCAAGTTACAACCAAATTATTCAGTAGACTACATCCTCCCCAAAAAAGCTACCTATTACTTCTATGCAATGCAATAAGTCGTATTAATAAAAAGCATCTGTGCCGATTTCTCGACAGCTGACAATCTCACCAGTAGCCTCATTGTAGTAGACATTGATTCTCTCGAGCTGCAGGTCTGAGTCACCGTGATAAGTTCCTGTGGGGTCAATTCCGTGCTCATCTGAGATCACCTCCCAAAACTGAAAAATACAACAGATGTTCTAACAACATTCACTCACATGAAGCACACCTCATCTACAGCATCTGCCAGATCTTGTGCTGCAATCATTTTTCACCAGATTTCAGCATCTGTTTTCCTGGGGATTTCTTTTATCTGTACCCCAAGTATGGTGAGCTCACTCTTACTTGCTCTCAAAATTTATTTATTTTTTTATCTTGTCTGACATAGAATTTAAATTCTTTTCCAATGAAATTTACTCTAGCATGAAAAACCATTTAAATTTTGTACTTATTCACACTGGGCACTTGTCATTTTTGTAGGGTGAACTTTAAAATTTTTAAATGACAGACCCACACCCATCTTTTACGCACCCTAGCGTGTTAAGAGTGACACGTGGTTCATTTAAGAAAAACGAGAGGCTGACGAGATGCCCGCTTCGTCAGCAATACTCTAACAATGAGTCACGTGCTGTTCAAAAAACACAATTTGTTACATTGTGTTAGTTTTGTCATCGCACAAGCATCTTTATATAAATAGAGTGGCTTACAGCTACTAAAATATTTAATTTTCCTGTCCGGCATTAAATTTTTTCTCTTTTTCCATCTTTTAAAAAAAAATTGTACAACTGGTAAAAGCAAGACAAAAATGCCGCATTGCACCACGCACTTCCTTTCTAAAGCATGGGAAAATACGCCAAATATTGTCAGATAATTATAGTTAGAAGTAGATGTAATTCACTGACCTTGGCTCCTATTTGGTTTCCACACTGACCAGTTTGTAAATGAACAATTTCCCTCATGGTTAATATTCAAACACTGATGACTACAAAATGGGCGCTGTTCGCTCTGTCTTCGGCCGGCTTACTTTAATTTATTCTGAGCATCTGATCGCTCTATGACCCACTTCCCCGCGGCTGGCGAATCAAAAACTGATATGCTGCCATGGGAACGTTTTCATTGGCTGGAAATTTTTACGGTCGTTAGAAAGCCCCGAGTCGCACAATCATGACAGTGAAAATTAAACCAGGAGGGACACTTTCTATTTAAAAAATAATACGCGCAGTAATTAAGATTCAGCAATTAACAGTTCGATTGTAGCTAGCGGCTTTATTTTGTCTGGAGATTCTCTCTCTCTCTCTCTCTCTCTCTCTCTCTCTCTCTCTCTCTCTCTCTCTCTCAAAGAATAGATACAATCGTACCCCATTCATATTTTGAAATAAATTTGTTAAAATTCATGCTGGGCCAGGGAAGAGGAAATTATTGCAAACAACAGTGTTGAATACAAACATTACAAAACAAGTGTCCAGGGGTGTTCTGCATCTACTAAATATCTAGGTGTAAAATACCACAATGAAAGGAACATTTGCAATATTTATCGTTTTTGTTCTTAAATTCTTAGTTGCAAGTGCCTGAATTAAAAAAAAAATAAGTAAGAGAATCTTCCCTTTATTAGATTCTTAGCTAATCTATATCGAACATAGGCGTCGGCAGAAAGTTGAAAGTGGAGGGGCTAATTGAAAGAGAGATAAAAAATCAAACCTGAAAAAAAACTTGACAACCAAAGAAGGAGGGGGGATCAAACTTCTTTCAGTGCCATTTTTTTATCATACGATACCACTTACCCTTCTTTGACTATATCTGCAACAGTGGGGGGGGGGGGGGGGGGGCTTTCATTGATCGAACATTTTGATGCTACGTGCCTGTTGAACGTGAAGGGGGCTAAAACAACAACAAAAAAACGTTTGGGGACTACGCCCCAATGTTCAATGCCTATATTATGTCTATCTTTGTAAAAAAAAAAAAAAAATGGGCGTTGGGGCTAAGCCCCCCCCCCCGTTCCGACGCCTATGTAAGGGGAATCTTCAAAATCCGGGGGGGGGGGTGGCTTTTATATATAATGGAGAATAAAGTGGAAATGGTAGAGAGCATCGAGGAGAACAAATTTATTTATTTTACATTATCAGTATGAAAACAAACATATGTCCAAAACAGAATAATATTTGGATGACATTTTATATAGAACTGGGCATTGGCTTCGAGTGAAATGCTTTGTATACTAAGTATTTTGAAATGCTTCATTTTGAATTTTCGGTAACAATATTCAATATTCTTTCGGAAAGAAAATATTTTTTTTATTTTTTCAAAAATTTCGGTAATATACGAAAGCCCATTGAGCTCATTTTCGTAGATAAAAAAAATATATATTTTTCGCGTTATAACGCGAAACTTTCGCGAATAAACGCGTAACTTTCGCATTATAACGCGTGTTACTCAGGAACCTGTGTTCTTGACTGACAGATAAAAAACATGAAGGCAGAGGGGGACTTCTATGAATTTATAAATGACATTTCTTCAGAAGATGTAAAAGAGAATTGATGCGAGAAATGGATAGATTAGTGTTGATTTTGCATTTAATCTCAAAACCCTACTAATTAATTAAATGAATATTTCTTTAAAGATTTTCTTGTTTTTCACTTGTTGAATCCAAGAAATTCTGTAGACTAATTTTTTTCTCGGGAAGATCTCCACTCGTTGCTTTCTTTGAATAAATTGTCAATGTTTTCGTAAGTAATGGTATGACCAAATGGTGCAACCTTAAAATACAATGTTGTATTTCTTCAGTGAGTCTATCGGAGATGAAATATTTGATACGAATATTTGTCATCCAATTTTCACATTAGGTTACTCATGTGATGTGACACAATTGTTCCGTGAAATACAAATTTACCTCATTGTTGTCAATTTTCTGAGATCTTTTATTTCAAATTCTATATAGAATGTTCAATCTAATTAAAATTAGACTTGTATTTTCGCTCCTCTACTATACGCTTCAACACTTGTATTGAACAGCATTGAGAAAGACAAAATGTGACGGCAAAAAAGATTTAGAAAGAGGAAAGACACATTCAATGGCGAGAAAACATAAAATTTCAGCTCGTGATAATCCAAGTTCAAAATAGTCTTTCGTTTTTCACTGTAATGAATAAACTAGATCATGAAAAAGTAAAAAAAACTGTAGACTTATGCAAATGTCTCTGTTTTACAGGGAAAGTTTCGCGTTATAACGCGAAAGTTTCGCGTTTATTCGCGAAAGTTTCGCATTTATTCGCGAAAGTTTTGCGTTTATTCGTAAAGTTACGCGTTTATTCGCGAAAGTTACGCGTTTATTCGCGAAAGTTACGCGTTAAAACGCGAAAGTTACGCGTTTATTCGCGAAAGTTTCGCGTTATAACGCGAAAAATATATTTTTTTATCTACGAAAATGAGCTCAATGGGCTTTCGTAGTAATGCAATGCAGCCGGACCATAATAAATTGGGGGGGGGGGGGGTTTACACACCCTTCCCTGTTCCCACTGGTACCCACACCAATGCACCATGTAACTGATGTTTTATTAAATGATAGATTCTAGATAAGAACGACCTCCATCTGACAAAGGAAAATCGTGAAATTCACTTCAAGTGCAGCAACTGAGTACTACGTTTTGTGCGTGCATGATCAAATGAAGGAAAATAGGGGTGGGGGATGGTCTGCGAAGGGCACCATCCTCCCATTACTAAGCCTTTTTTTTTTTTTTTGATAAATAATGGGTATCATTATGGAGGTTCTAGAGTATAGCACTGCGCATTCTTTTTTTTCCCTCAAAAATTGAATAACAAAATCCTGAAGTGCAGCATAACTTTAAAAGATGAATAAAAATTATGTATAATCATAATTTATGTATGATAAATTGATTTTAATAATAATTTATTTTGTTTCAGAAATGATAGTATAAAGAAGGGAGGGGGTATGCTATCACTGGTCAACTTTCCCCATATGCCCCCTTAAGACGGCCTCCTGAAGAACATTCCTTTATTATTATTATTTTTACGTAATAGGGATAATATAATCCTCTTTAAAAATATTATTCAATTATTTAGTTCATTACCTCTTAAGCATAATTAGATACGACTGATTTGATGAAGACGAACTTTCTAATGTCCGGGTTTAATTATTTTCACATGCTGGTTTTAATCTTTACATATGTGACTTCGAGTTCACGTGTGTGTTTGATTGAGAATAAATTCCACATTTTCTCGGATATTTGTTTTGACAGTTGACTACAATGCATGAAAAATAGTTTAAAATGGAAAAATACAATTATAGCACATATCCATATACTGGTCTGTGTATATATTACAAACCAGTCACTTTTATTTATTAGTTTGTATAAATATTGTTAACTTAATGAAAAGTTGAGCATGAAATGATTCCCAGCAAGATTAAGAGTAACTAAGGAGCTAATGGATGAAGAAGATGGTTTACAAAATCCAGAACGAGATGGAGAGGAGTCTTCTTCACTCCGTACAGAAATAGTTCATTTCCTGGAGGAGGATGGAAGTGGAAATCACTTCATTGTAGGTCCAGGGGTATTCCGTATTTGTGGGACATCTTCAACTTTTGATGATGGATCAAAAACAACATTAGAAAACGACATCAAAGTTATATCAAATGAAGTAGAAAATTTGATATCAAGTACAGTAAAGCTAAGTAGTAGACAAGGTGACACAAGTGATTCACATGATGAACAAGGCAACTCTTTTAACTCTTTACCAAGGGAGATAATTTTGAAGATTTTTAGCTTTTTTTCCTCATTGGAGCTTTGTGTCTGTGTGATACCAGTTTGTAAGCAATGGTATGATGTAGGTCATGACCCAAGCCTATGGAAAGAGCTAGACTTCAGTCGGCATTGTGAGCTCCCATCCACCGTCTTATGTAGGACAATTTCCAGAGCAACCTCACTCAAAAAATTAAACTTGATGGGAAGGCTGGATCTAAGCACAGCGGAGGTGGCAGTCTTCTCACAGTACATACCACTCCTGGAATCCCTCAATCTGGGGTTCTCTACTGGTGTTAACAGGACAGTGATTGAGTACTTTGTGAGGAACTGCCCCCGACTTACAGAGCTCAACGTGGAGGGATGTCACACAGTAGATGACAGTGTCACAGCAGCCTTGCCCCATGGGGAGAGGCTTCGGAGTTATAACTTCTCTCACTGTAACCTGACAGATGACAGCATTGTCTTACTATCCTCTGCAGTGAAGAGAATTGTGTCCCTCAATATTGATGGAATATCCTGGATTTCTGACAGGTGCCTATAAATTAAAGTTTATGAAAAAAATTGCATTATTACAATTTCATAGTTAATTTGTATGTTATGTTTACAGTTTTGGTAAATTGTGGTTTAAAACGGATTATGGAGACATAACAGAAACATGTATATGTTTGACTTGAAAATAATGAGTTTCTGAAATAAATAATTTGTGTTGGATTTAATTTCATATTTTTTTTCCCAGGCATAAAACTAATGAAATTTAATCCAAGACAAACTTAAATATGTCTACAGTATTTATTATAGTAAGTTAAAAAATCTTTGGTTAACTTGGGAAAACTCAAGTTTCTTTTAAGTGATTAAGTTTGCTAAATAACAAATCTATGTTTCAGTGCTGTAGTTACCTTAGTAGACAATCAACATCAGAATCTACAGGAACTGGTGCTAGATGGAGCTGAGCTTTCTGATAGAAGTTTTCACCACATTGCCAGGTGTGCCAAACTCAAGAAACTCCAGGTGTCCTTCTGTGAGGGGTTAACTGACCAGTCTCTCAGATATGTACAGGTAATACAAATGACTAATCACTCAGGTACATAAAGGAAATACAAAATTACAGTCCCTTGGGTATGATATAGGTAATAGAAAATGAACAGTCCCCTCAGATACAATACATGTAATACAAATGAACAATTCCTCAGGTATGACCAGTCCCTCAGGTTCATACAGGAAGTACAAAATGACCAGTCTCTCAGATATATACAGGTAATACAAATGAACAATCCCTCAGGTATGATATAGGTAATAACAAATTACCAGTCCCACAGGTATGATATAGGTAATAAAAAATTACCAGTCCCACAGGTACGATATAGGTAATAAAAAATTACCAGTCCCACAGATACGATATAGGTAATAAAAATTACCAGTCTCACAGGTATGATGTAGGTAATAAAAAATTACCAGTCTCACAGGTATGATGTAGGTAATAAAAAATTACCAGTCCCATACAAGTTAGAAAATCTACTAATTCTGATAATAAAGCAATATATTTTTGCAAGTAAGTTCGCCAAAACTATAAATTTAAATATTGAGGCTTTAAAAAATGTTATCACCGAAAGAATTAGAGTAGAAAAGTTCCTCTTGTTAAAAATCTGTAAATATGATGAATTTGAAAGACACTGGCAGGAAGTAGTTGAAAAACTCTAAAATTTGCTCAACACAAATTATTACATGAGTTTTACTTGAAGTATGTGCACCCTCTCCCATCTCTTTCTCCCTCTCTCCTCTCTATCCTCTCTCTCTCTCTCTCCCTCCCTCTCTCCCTCTCTCTCTCTCTCTGTAAACTTTCACACTAGTTTTATACATAGTCTCCCTTTTCTCTTTATTTCATATGGTCTTGTACATTTCTTTATATATACGTTTGTGTGTATTTGTGTAATATGTGTGAAAGTAGAATTAAAAAAAAAATTACCAGTCCCACAGGTATGATATAGATAATAAAAAATTACCAGTCCCTCAGGTACAATATAGGTAATATAAAATGAACAGTCCCTAAGATACAATATAGGTAAAGAAAATATGACCCTCAGATACATACAGGTAATACAAATTGACAAATCCTTTAATAAAAACAAGTGCATTAGAATAAATGACTAGTCACACAGGTACTTAATAGTAATCTACTACTGACCAGTCACACATTATACTACTGACTGGTCACACAATATACATGTATTACTGTCTAGTCACACAATGTACTACTGACCAGTCACACAATATACTACTGAGTAGTCACACAATATACTACTGACTAGTCACACAATATACTACTGAGTAGTCACACAATATACTTCTGACTAGTCACACAATATAATACTGACCAATCACACAATATAATACTGACCAATCACACAATATACTACTGAGTAGTCACACAATATACTACTGACTAGTCATACAATATACTACTGAGTAGTCACACAATATACTACTGAGTAGTCACACAATATACTACTGAGTAGTCACACAATATACTACTGAGTAGTCACACAATATACTACTGACTAGTCACACTATATACTACTGACTAGTCACACAATATACTACTGACCAGTCACACAATATACTACTGAGTAGTCACACAATGCATTCTTGACTAGTCACACAATATACATGTATTACTGTCTAGTCACACAATATACTACTGACCAGTCACACAATATACTACTGACTAGTCACACAATATACTACTGAGTAGTCACACAATATACTACTGACTAGTCACACTATATACTACTGACTAGTCACACAATATACTACTGAGTAGTCACACAATATACTACTGACCAGTCACACAATATACTACTGAGTAGTCACACAATATACTACTGACTAGTCACACAATATACATGTATTACTGTCTAGTCACACAATATACTACTGAGTAGTCACACAATATACTACTGAGTAGTCACACAATATACTACTAAGTAGTCACACAATATACTACTGACTATTCATACAATATGCTACTGTCTAGTCACAATATACTACTGAGTAGTCACACAATATACTACTGAGTAGTCACACAATATACTACTGACTAGTCACACAATATACTACTGAGTAGTCACACAATATACTACTGAGTAGTCACACAATACACTCTTGACTAGTCACACAATATACTACTGTCTAGTCACACAATATACTACTGACTAGTCACACAATATACTACTGACTAGTCACACAATATACTACTGATTAGTCACACAATATACTACTGAGTAGTCACACAATATACTTCTGACTAGTCACACAATATACTACTGACCAATCACACAATCTACTACTGAGTAGTCACACAATATACTACTGAGAAGTCACACAATATACTACTGAGTAGTCACACAATATACTACTGAGTAGTCACACAATATACTACTGAGTAGTTACACAATATACTACTGACCAATCACACAATATACTACTGAGTAGTCACACAATATACTACTGAGTAGTCACACAATATACTACTGACTAGTCACACAATATACTACTGATTAGTCACACAATATACTACTGAGTAGTCACACAATATACTTCTGACTAGTCACACAATATACTATTGACCAATCACACAATATACTACTGAGTAGTCACACAATATACTACTGAGAAGTCACACAATATACTACTGAGTAGTCACACAATATACTACTGAGTAGTCACACAATATACTACTGACCAATCACACAATATACTACTGAGTAGTTACACAATATATTACTGACTAGTCACACAATATACTACTGAGTAGTCACACAATATACTACTGACTAGACACAATATACTACTGAGTAGTCATACAATACACTACTGAGTAGTCACACAATATACTAGTGACTTGTCACACAATATACTACTGACTAGTCACAAGGTACATACAGGTTATACTACTGACTAGTCACATTGGTACATACAGGTAATACCACTGACTAGTCACACAGGTACATACAGATGATATACTACTGACTAGTCACACAGGTACAAACAATATGAATGACTAGTCACGCATGTATGTATAAGTTTTATTACTAACTAGTTACCCAGATACATAATGGTAATGCTACTGATATATCATGTGGGTATATGTGAATTTGTACATAGAATTTTTACATTTATTCAGTTTGTCATTTTGTCGTACATCAGAATACTATATATTATATATGCTGCATTCTATACACATGTTACAAATATCAGTACTTTGACATGTTGCTTGATTTATGGTAGACTCTACAGAACCTGGTTTACCTGAGGATGAGGAAAGGTGTGTACTTTACAACAGAAGGCCTGCTATCTCTGTTTACCTGTAAATCCATGTCTCACCTGGTCGAGCTCGACTTCTCGGAGAGTACGCAGTTTGTCAATGACTGCGTCATCCAGATGACCAAATGGTGAGAGTCAGTCTGTCAAACCCGTACTTACGTAAATATTATGTAGATCTGCTGGTGATGGAATTTTTAAACCATTGCTGCATGGAATATATTCCCCAACTATGAAAGGTTTTTAGCTGATCAATAATTTACAAATTTGAAGCGGGATAAATACAGATACACTATAGTATGAATTTTAAAAAAATCCTCTTCACTTTGCAAATTGAAATTTCCCAATTCCATTTATAGCCAAGTGTCAATATTTTGTATATAATGTAAAAGTTAGGCTTCCTACTTGCTTGTTCAAGTCAATCCCAGACACAACATGTGTCCATTACATAACTTGTGATTGATCTTAACATCCTTCATAATAACTTTAAGTAAGATTTTTATTATTTTATAAACAGTTGTGGTCAATCTCTCCAGAATTTGGCCCTGTCCTGGTGTTGGGACATCACAGACCCAGGGGTCATCTCTATTGTCGACCATTGCAAGTATGTGTACTGTCAATATCATTATACACACCCACTTATTGGACTGTTTCAAACAACATATAATTAACATCATTTACACAAAAATATATACTTATTTTAGTAACACCATTTTCTGTGAAATAATATACTGGTGGTTATTTTAGCAAAAATTTTAATGAATTTGCAGTTTTTCCATTAAAACTGTTCTACTAATTCAAGTAAGACACCATTATATTTAATCACATATCCTGATACATGTACATGTACATGTACATATATTTTCCAGTATCCCGATATATGATTGAACTATTGTGGCTATATTGTACAATATATTGTTTTTACAGTATAGGGTAATAGCTGTATAAATTATATCTATGATACATGTTTAATTATTTGTGTCACACATAGGACTATCTAAATCTCTCTTCTTTGACAGGAATTTAGAGGTTCTTGACATTATTGGTTTACATAAGATTACAGGGACGTACTTCATACGAGTCCCTGAGGAAATGCCGAGACTTCGCCTCCTGAACCTACAGCAGTGCAATAGGGTAAGGCTGACAGGGAGTGTTTGTGTTGTATCTTTATTTGTCATTTTCATGAATAAGTATATGCAAGTTTGGTTGATAAATTTATTTTTTTTATGCAAAATCATGAAAGTTTTATTTCACAATTCAAAGATTTTTATAACAAGTCCAGTGTAATGAAAGGATTTTCCCTCTGATTTCAGATAATTGATGAATTAATTGAGGATGTAGTAAGAAAAAAGCCTGATTTGACAGTGTTTAATTACTATGGAGAACAGTTTGTACATGTGAAGGGATGACGTTTACACTCATAGAATAAGATCTGGAGGTGATGAAACAAACTTCAGTACAGAGACTATAGGTAGTGATCAACAGACAGAAAATGGAATGTATTATTTACACAAGAATATCAAATATTACTGTCCATCTTAGATCTGAAAACCATGAAATGAAGAGGAAAAGAACTCTCTCGGGAATTTTGTTGAGACCTCTAGTATTGCTGGTTATCAAAATTTTAGGAGAGAAATGGATTCTTAGGTTGTTATCTATTGTTCTATAAAATGTGAGTTAAATGTTATTTATGCATACTGCTTTCTTTACCTTTACTTTGGGGTCGGAGTGGGGAACACATCTTGATTAAAATACCATGTCTTTCATTGATCTAATGATATACACACTTTAACAGAAATCATTTCTCTGAATGTCATGTTTCATTTTATATATTATGTGTGAGGAATTATTGAAATAGACAAACATAAATAAACATTACACCGCCAGTGTTCTGTTGTATTTCAGCATTTATCTGAAGTTTCTGGTTTGCAGAGTAAAGAATCTAACTACACCATCTGTAAAATTGTCCTCCTCCACACTTGTATTGACTTCCATACCCTGGTATATGTCTAGGGATTTTGAAGTGGCCAGACTCCATTGCAGTTCTCCTATTATCCCTTTTTCCCATGAAATGTTTTTGTTATTCTCAGAATCAGGATAACTTTCAATAGAAAGGGGAAAAATAGTGCAAAATATTTTTTGGTTTTGATTTCTATATGCAAAGTTATTGACAATAATAATTGTTTATAGAACTAAAGGTAGCCCGGTTAGTGCAAGCACTAGTCTTCCTTGGGGCCTTCAACCTAATAGGTAGGGGGGCCATTTTTAAGGGGGAGGGGAGGTTTTTAGAAGTTTCACTGTATCACAAGTCATGGCCCAGCTCTTCATGAAAAGATTTCTAAACATTTCCTATACATGTATATTCTTTGATACCCTGCTGTGGCTCCATCCCACCTTCAGGGGAAATGATTTGAACAGACTTGAACCTGCACTACCTTGGGATACTTACCTATTGATATTGCTAATTATGGCTCTGCTGTTATTGGGAAGCAGTTGGATCACACTCGACCTTTTCTGTTACCCAAAAACTTTGCAATTACAAAATTGACTGAGCAGTTACAATTGCTTGAGAAGATCTTTTGTTAGCATTTTTAGCTCATCTGAGCCAAATGCTACATAGGAATATATAGGAGATATCTTTAAAAATCTCCTCAAGAACAGCAAAGCCATGATCAGTCATATTTATATGGATGTATCCTCGGGTAATGTAGATTCAGTTTTGTTCAAATCATGACCCATGGGGTTGGGTGGAGCCACAATAGGCAATCAAAGTTTTACATGTTAGGAAAGATCTTCAAAAATGTTCTTCTCAATAACAGCAAGACCATGATTCTTCATATTTATATGGAAGCATTGATCTGCAAGTAGTGTAGATTCAAGTAGGGTTGGGGCCACAATATGTAATCAAAGTTTTATATAGAATATGTAGGGAAAAAATCTGATGATACTCAGGTGAGCACTGTGGCCCATGGGCCTCTTGTTTCTATACATTTTTTATGTAAAACTTTGATCCCTAATTGTGGCCCCACCCTTCCTCCAGGGAGGAGGGCATGATTTGAACAAACTTGAATCTACACCATGTGAAATAGCATCCACATAAGTTTCATCTTTCCTGGCCCAGTGGTTCTTGAGAAGGATTTATAAATAACCCCACCAAACTTTCATTATTAGCTCTACTGGTCAGAGACCAGAAGAGCTTATGCAATAGTAAGGTGTCCGTCATCCGTCCGTCTGTCTGTAAACAATTTTTCAAAATGCTACTCCTCCTACAGTTTTGGTCTGATTTCAATATAACTTAGCACACAAGTAGAATACACTAAGATACATAATTTAGTGCATCAGTTTTTGATTTCAATGAACGGTGTTGCCATGGTTACCAAAAATAGAAATTTCTGTGAAATTACTTTAAAACGCTACTCCTCCTACAGTTTTAGTCTGCTTTTAATATAATTTGGCATACAAGAAGACTATACTGAGATACATGATTTAATGCATCAGTTTTTGATTTTGATGAACAGTGTTCCCATGGTTACTAAAAATAGAAATTTCTGTGAAATCCCTTTAAAATGTTACTCCTCCTACAGTTTTGGTCTGATTTCAATCTAATTTGGCACACAATTAGAATACACTGCGACACATAATATGCATTTCGGTTTTTTTTTTCGGTTTTTCTAAAAATAGAAATTTCTGTGAAATACTTTCAAAACGCTACTCCTCCTACAGTTTTCGTTTGATTTCAATATAACTTGGCACAGAAGTAGACTACATTAAGATACATAATTCTATTTATTAATGCATGTTGCAAATCCAAGTGCTACTTTGTTATACGTACAGACCAGTAGAGCTACAGTCTCATCAGAGACTTCTGGTTTTTCAATTTGAAATGGGATGTGGCCCTTCATTTGAACAAACTTGAATTCCCTTCACCCAAGGATGCTCTGTGGCATGTTTGATTGAATATGGCCCCGTGATTCTGAAGAAGAAGTTGAAAATGCGAAAAGTATTACAGACGACAGTTCCAAAGGCTTCAATCAGAAAAGCTCAGGTAAGCTAAAAACATTTAATTTTATATGACACATTTTTGTTACAAACCAATAAGGCATTATTTCTTTTTATGCCATTCACCCATTTAAAGTTAATAAGGCTGTAACAATACATTGAAATAATGCAGAGGTGGTCGACTTGATACATAAAATAAAGTACATGCATTGATTTTTTATTATATTTTCTGGAAGTATATAATATGCATGTTTGGTCTTAAAATCACAGCAACTGGCTACAGAAATTGGTGGAAATTGGAAAACCAGCAATATCATGATGTATTGCAATATTTTTCCGATATATTTCTTTTCTCCATAATACAGAACTGTATAAATATAAATGTAAGGTATCTGTTAAAAATACATAATTACATTTAATTTTTCTTTTTAACCCAAAATTTACAACAAAAGTGATCTGCATCTTGGACAATGGTTGGGCAGTCTCTTTGATTCAGGTAAGCTAAAAAGGACTTCCACAGCAAAGTCTAGCATGCACTGGTGACATAAACAACAAACAAGAAAAGAAAATATATAATTTATTCTTAATATATCACAGTAGAAAGACAAATCATTCCTGCAGATTATATATGGATATCATAAACAACCTCAGACCAAAAGTAATGCACTGTGTATAATACTATTCTACAATTATTATTCAAATGCCACAAGTAGTTTATAGCTTGCTAACATTTTTCTGAACCTAGAAAGTTCCCTCTATTGAAAATACACTTAATGAAATGTTCAATGTATGATGGAAAATACAATTTTTACTTCACAGTCAAATAAAAATACAAATACACTGAGATTTTCTATTTATAAATTAAAAAAAAACAACTCTGGTAAAAAATTAAAATTCAATCGTATGTTCATAACAATTCATAGAAACTCCCAACAATAAAACTAAAATATAAAAAAAATATCTTATACACAAATGAATATAATGAATGCATTGTACCAAATAACAGAAATTTTCATTGGTCCAAAATAATTCTTATCTGACTTGACTGTAACAGATGATACCATTGGTCCATGATAACCAGCATCAAAGACACTTCAGTCATAAAAATTAACACATAGATCTTGGTTAAATATTCTGTATCACCAGAAGAAGAAATTGAAATGGAAACCTGCTACTGAGCAAAAGGTCATGACATACTTTACCACCAGGGCTGGATTCTATTGAGGGACTCAATCGTTACATAACAACAAGTGACCATAACATGTTTGCAATCTGTTGAGATATATTGTTGAGGAATTCACACCTAGGTGAAGAAGCGCTTGTCATAACGTGTTATACAAAGTTAAATCATGTGTAGGATTTGCTGTCGTGGAACTGACTGGCATTAAAGTCGTCATCTGTGAATTTCTTTTCTTGATAATTTCATCTATAGATATCCATGTCCCAACAACACATCCAAAAATTCCAAACACCATAATAACAATGTTTTTTACGAGAATGATGAAGGACAGTTTTTCATTGGGTGCTTTGAAGGTCAGGATTTCTATCAGGGGAGGAAACACTAAAGCCAGGGAGCTACTGGCCAGCGCCCCCACAAGGGAGATAAGCAAGTCTAACTCAGGAACCACTATGGCAACAACAGCTAAAAAGGAAAGCATAATACAGGATTTAGTGCAAAATTAGACAAATATCTTGCATTTTAATATCTATTTGAATTTTTGAGCAAACCCCAAATGTATGTGTTCAAAATTTGTGTTAATAACATATAAACAATTTGAACTCCTTTTGCTTTATCAGACTTTCTTTTCTAAAAATTGTGCAATGTTTTTTATTCTCATTTACTTTCCATCAAAACCCTTGTATCATATAAGGTGTGGACACATCTCTTTTTTATCTGAATGTTACCTGTAAAGACATTTATCTCAATGTTACATGTGAAAATATTTATATCAAAGTTACCTGTGAAGACATTTTTCTGTATGTTACCTTTGAGGACATTTTTCTGTATGTTACCTGTGAGGATATTTTTCTGTATGTTACCTGTGAGGACATTTTTCTATATGTTACCTGTAAGGGCATTTATCTGTATGTTACTTTTGAGGACATGTATCTCTATGTTACCTGTGAGGATATTTATCTATGTTACCTGTGAGGATGTTTATCTATGATACCTGTGAGGACATTTATCTGTATGTTACCTGTGAGGACATTTATCTGTATGTTACCTGTGAGGACATTAATGTGTATCTTAACTGTGAGGATATTTATCTATGTTAACTTTGAGGACATTAATGTGTATCTTAACTGTGAGGATATTTATCTATGTTACCTGTGAGGACATTTATCTCTATGTTACCTGTGAGGACATGTATCTCTATGTTACCTGTAAGGACATTTATCTGTATGTTACCTGTGAGGACATTTTTCTCTTTATTACCTTCAGGATATTTATCTATGCGTTACCTGTGAGGACAACAAGAGAAATCCTGAGAACATATTCTCCCCCACGCTTCTTTTTTTTAGACACAAGGTGAGGCTCTATCTTCGGCCAGATAATTCTGATAGGGACATACAGTTGTAATGCAAATGAGATAAACAGCGATAATGAAAACATCAGAAGAACCATTTGGTATAGACTACAAAGAGAACCACATTCCAGAATCAATGCATAAGACAGAGATATAAATATAAGTAATGATGAGGTTTGATTCAAGAGGAGTTTAAATAAATCATCAGAGATTAAAAGGCACCTCGATATCCAGATCATTTGTAAAATTAAAACTACCGGGTAAGAGTAAAACAAAACAAATGCCAAATGCATCTGTCTGTCAGTGAGGACTACTCACAATTCATCTGTGGGGAGGTTCAGGGTCACACTCCCCTTGGCGTCGTCCCCAAACTTGAGGTAGCCGTACCAGCCCATGGCAGTGTACAGAGAACAGATAGTGATCATCCCGAGATTAAGGATTCCATTCCACCCAAGGAAAGCCTTCGGGGTCCTCATCTTGTTCTCAATTGGTAGAACCTAACAAATCAAAGAATTGTATGTCCAGTCTTGAATGTAATTAATGAATGATTGCTCAAAATTACAACAAGAGGCCAATGGGCCACATCGCTAACCTGAGCACACTGGCTAGACTAAGGCACAAATCAGTTCAGTAATGAATGGGGGGGGGGGGGGGCTTGAATTTTAAACTACCTGATGATGCTTTCATGTCAATATAACAAATGAATTTGTTGTACTTGAGAAGATTTTAAAAGAATTTTCCCATTTATTCCTTTGTAAAAATTTGATCCCCCATTGTAGCTCCTCCCTATCTCAGGGGTCATCATTTGAACAAACTTGAATCTACATTACCCGAGGATGCTTCCATATCAATAAGACTAACATAGCTTTTCTGTTCTTGAGAAGAAATTTTTTTTTCTATATGTTCTTACGTAAAACTTTCGATCCCCCATTGGGCCCCATCCTACCCCCGGGGGTCATCATTTGAACAAAATTGAATCTATACTACCTGAGGATGCTTCCATATAAATATGACTCTTCATGGCTTTTTGTTCTTGAAAAGAAGATTTTTAAAGATTTTTCCTATATATTTCTATGTAAAACTTTGATCCTCCATTGTGGCCCCGCCCTACCCCCGGGGGTCATGATTTGAACAAACTTGAATCTACACTTCCTGAGGATGCTTCTATATAAATATGACTCTTCATGGCTTTACTGTTCTTGAAAAGAAGATTTTTAAAGATTTTTCCTATATATTTCAATGTAAACTTTGATCCTCCATTGTGGCCCCGCCCTACCCCCGGGGGTCATGATTTGAACAAACTTGAATCTACACTACCTGAGGATGCTTCCATATAAATATGACTCTTTATGGCTTTACTGTTCTTGAAAAGAAGATTTTTAAAGATTTTTCCTATATATTTCTATGTAAAACTTTGATCCTCCATTGTGGCCCCGCCCTACCCCCGGGGGCCATGATTTGAACAAATTTGAATCTACACTACCTGGGGATGCTTCCATATAAATATGACTCATCATGGCTTTACTGTTCTTGAGAAGAAGATTTTTAAAGATTTTTCCTATATATTTCTATGTAAAACTTTGATCCTCCATTGTGGCCCCGCCCTACCCCCGGGGGTCATGATTTGAACAAACTTGAATCTACACTACCTGGGGATGCTTCCATATGAGTTTCATCTTTCCTGGCCCTGTGGTTCTTGAGAAGAAGATTTTTTAAAGATGCTATTCATTTTTCACTAATTCTTAATTATCTCCCCTTGAAAGAGGGCGTGGCCCTTCATTTGAACAAACTTGAATCCCCTTCACCCAAGGATGCTTTGTGGCAAGTTTGGTTGAAATTGGCCCAGTGGTTCTGGAGAAGAAGTCGAAAATGTGAAAAGTTTACAGACAGACGGACAGACGGACTACAGACAAAATGTGATCAGAAAAGCTCACTTGAGCTTTCAGCTCAGGTGAGCTAAAAAGCATCAGGAAAATCTCTATTCTCTATTTGAGAGTTTTAAAGAATATCTATTGTTTTATTTTGCAAACTCTTTTTATGATAAAATTTCACTATTTTATTATTTTTTTTTTAATGCCAGAAAAATGATTATAACGTATTGCCCAGAATATGAGAGTTGTATTAAACATTCATGTAAATCTGAAAAGTTTTTATCAGGTGAACATCTTTTTTTTCAGTATACAAGTCCACCATTATACACTTACCAGGCCAATTCCTTCATAAGTGAACAGAGCTGTCCCAAAATACAGCGGCAGTTTCTCATATGACTTATCTGCTGGTCGGGTGCTCTGGTCGGGCAGATTGCGGAAAATATATTGGAAGATAATCACCAAACCCGCTGTGTTTAGGACGTTGGCAAACATTGCAAACGGAGCGAGGTGTACGAGATTCCTAATCAAGCAATAGGGAATGAGGATTGCTGCGATGAGGATGATATACACTGAAAGACTGGGGTCACCTGACCAAAAGGAGTGGAGCACCTGTAAAGAGTTAAACTATGTTAAATAGTTACATTCAACAAGTATTTTGTTTATAAGGTGTGATGAAAGCTACTGCATTCAAAACACAATAACATGGACAGGGGGTCGAAAGGTTAAAGTATGCATTTTCTTTTGAAGTCACAAACAATGAAGAGGTGGAAAAGCGAAAATGAAAATTCATGCTCACATTGAACAGAAGCTGATGCAATGGATCTTCCATTATTTGTAACTTACCCGAAGGATAATACAGGGATTTTGAAATATAAATCACATTTGCAGTCGAGGCAAGGAGTTAAAAAATGTAAATATAAGCATTGAATCATTATTTTTTGAAAGATATAGCCTTATAATTGCAACAGTGTGTGCAAACAAATTTTCATAATGCGCTAACGCATGTTACTCAATTTGTTTGCACGCACACACAATTGCAGCTATGAGACTATATCTTTCAAACAAGAGGCCCATGGGCCACATCGCTCATCTGAGCACATTGGTTAGGCATTGGCTAGGCAAGAGCACAAATCAGTTCAGTATTGAAAAGATTACCGAGGGGGGGGGGGGGGGGTCTTGAATCTTAAACTACCTGATGATGCTTGCATGTCAACATAACAAATGGCTTTGTTGTACTTGAGAAGATTTTAAAAAAAAAATTCCCATACTAGTATATTCCTTTGTAAAAAATTGATCCCCTGTTGTGGCTCCCCCCTATCCCAGAGGTCATCATTTGAACAAACGTGAATCTACACTACATGAGGATGCTTCCATATCAATATGACTAAACATAGCTTTTCTGTTCTTGAGAAGAAATATTTTTTCTATATGTTCTTATGTAAAACTTTCGATCCCCCATTGGGCCCCACCCTACCCCCGGGGGTCATCATTTGAACAAAATTTAATTTACACTACCTGAGGATGTTCCATATCAAAATGACTAAACATGATTTTCAGTTTTTGAGAAGAAAATATTTTCCTATATGTTCCTATGTAAAATTTTCGATCCCCCATTCTGGCCCATCCCTATCCCCTGGAGTCATTATTTTAGCAACCTTGAATCTACACTACCTGAGGATGCTTCCATATCAAAATGACTAATCATGGCTTTGCAGTTCTTCATCAGAAGTTATCTTTCTATATATTTCTATTTCAGGCTATGATCCTCCATTGTGGCCCCACCCTACTCCAGGGGGTAATGATTTGAACAAACTTGAATCTATACTACCTGAGGATACTTCCACATTAATATGATCAATCAGGGATTTGCTGTTCCTGAGAAGAAGATTTTTAAAGATTTTTCCTATATATTTCTATGTAAAACTTTGATCCTCCATTGTGGCCCGGCCCTACCCCCAGGGGTCATGATTTGGATAAACTTGAATCTACAATACCTGAGGATGCTTCCATATAAATATGACTCATCATGGCTTTGCTGTTCTTGAGAAGAAGATTTTTAAAGGTTTTTCCTATATATTTCTATTAGGGATGTCAATTTTATTCGGACAGCTTAGTCGAATAGTCGGAGGCTTTAGTCGAACGATAGTCGAATATTCGTTGAAATTTAAATTAATTTTTCATAGCATTTTCACTACTTGTCTTTTATAGACTAGTTGTACAATATTTAACCTATGCTATCACCATTATACAACGAATTTCTGAAACGTAGTACAATAAATACTGTACATCTACATTTATCCAATGCATTTGACTTCAAAATTAATATAATATTTACTGCACATTTCATCTAAATGCAGGATATCAAACGCTTGCATTTGTCCTTTCTTTTCATAATGATAGTACATGTACCCGTAAATTGAAGCCATTTGTATGTGTCTTGTCAGTGACCTTTGACTGGTAAACAATTAAAGCGTGCCTCTTATAAAAACAGAAAGAGCTTGCGATAAATTTTAATTATGAGATTTTGTGCAAATAATCAATACAATCTTAAAAAGACTGCATGATATTAATATCAGACAGAAACACAATTTAATTACGCTCATAACCGTCCCTCAATTTACATGTATTTACAATTTTGTAACAGCTGTTTAATTATTCTTTATGAATAGTTGCTTACATCAGATCTTATGTTATTCCAGGTTGAAACTTTATAATTTGAATCTACAAAACCAAACAATTCTTGAACGTCCTCTCCATTTACAACAATAAGTGACAATCCTTGATAATCATGTTTGTGCTAGCAACATTTTTCTTTCCGTCTCTGCTTTTTTGGGGCATTTTGCGGAGAACTTACTAAAGAAAAGTTTCACTTGAAGAATGTGTTTACTACATGTATGTTTGACGGATTCGGCATATGATACATCATTTTTGATGTTCCACTGCAGAATACAATTTCAGTTTCACATAACCTTGAAAACGTATTTTTAACTGTTTTTCCATCCTGACATATCTTTTAAAGTATACCAAAACTGTAGATTTTGGAGGCATATTTGCCGAACATAAATCGACATACAAATAATTTCCTTTGAACAGTTAAACCATACCCTGAGTTTTAACTTACGAGAACATTGATCTGTATATAAATGAATTGAGCGAAATCCAAGTTTATTTAATACCTTGAATTTAAAATTACTTCCAGGTAACACATTTTAAACGAATAACCGACTAAAGAAATTTTAGTCGATAGTCGGTATGATCGAACGATAGTCGAGTACTTGAATATTCGTTGACATCCCTAATTTCTATGTAAAACTTTGATCCTCCATTGTGGCCCGGCCCTACCCCCGGGGGTCATGATTTGTACAAACTTGAATCTACACTACCTGAGGATGCTTCCACACGAGTTTCATCTTCCCTGGCTTTGTGGTTCTTGAGAAGAAGATTTTTAAAAGATGCTATTAATTTTTCACTATTTCTTTATTATCTCTTTATTATCTCCCCTTGAAAGAGCAAAATGGCCCTTCATTTGAAAAAAACTTGAACCCCTTTC
Source organism: Saccostrea echinata (assembly GCF_033153115.1). Classification (NCBI taxonomy): domain Eukaryota; kingdom Metazoa; phylum Mollusca; class Bivalvia; order Ostreida; family Ostreidae; genus Saccostrea; species Saccostrea echinata. Next base: position 6,889,802 of record NW_026889806.1, on the reverse strand, counting down.
ACCCAAGGATACTTTGTGGCAAGTTTGGTTGAAATTGGCCTATGGTTCTTGAGAAGAAGTCTAAAAATGTGAAAAGTTTACAGATGGACGGACAGACAGACAGACGGATGGACAGACAGATGGATTACAGACAAAATGTGATCAGAAAAGCCTTCGGCTCAGGTGAGCTAAAAATAATGATTCAATGCTTAAATGTAAAGGGAAGATCATAAGTATATTTACTCTGTACATTAAGTACTCTGAAGACTTGATATAGAATTATTTGGAGAAGAAAACAATAACAGTGCAAAACTAATAACAACACAAAAGCATTCAACATACTTGGACTTGGATAATATATGAGACTTGCAATATGATACATAGAGGATATTCATGTAGAGGATATGTGTTTTTTAGTTTGATATTTAACTTATTTTACGAGTCAGTAGGACAGGATTTTTTTTATTATCATGAGTGCGAAACACAAGTGAAAATATATTTAAAAAAACTCCTGTCTCATGAATGAAATAAGTTCCATACTCAACAATAAAACATAGAATTTTCTGTTTATTACATTTTCTTTGATGCTGGAGTTTTTCATTAACAATACCAGTCTTTGAAAGCCAGGTCTTCCATCAATCTGTTGGAATACTAATGGGCACTAATTGTGCTCCTTTTTAGCTGACAACAATACAAACTGGCTACCAAACTAATGATCAGAAAGCTCAAAAGACCATTTGGTTTAAATGAAATTTTTACTGGATAAAGGTTTCCATACATTGTTATTTCATTGCCTGTTTGACAATGGTCACCACAATAAGACGCCCATGGGCCACAAAACTCACCTGAGTCACTTTAGCTCTGCTGTTCAGCATCAGATTTTCCCCCCACATTCATGTTTTGATTACCTTTTGTGGCCCCATCCTATACACAAGGGCCATAATTTGAACAAAAATGGATCTTCACTACCAGAACATGCTTTCACATTAATATTTTGCTCTTGAAGAGTTTCTAAGATTTTTCCCTATATAATCCCTTTTATGGCCCCACCCTACCCCTGGGGGCTATGATGTAACAATTTAGAATCTACACTACCTCAGGAAGTTATAAGTTTCAGCTTTCCTGGTCCAGTGGTTCTTGAGAGGATTTTTTTTTTAACAGATTTTTCCTTTATCTTTCAATGTAAAACTTTGATTCCCTTGCAATGATTTGAACGACTTAAAATCTACACAACCTCAGGAAGCTTTCATAAAAGTTTCAGCTTTTATGCTCCAGTGATTCCTAAGAAGAAGATTTTTTTAATGACCCCACCCTATTTTTGACATTTCTTGATTATCTCCCCTTGGAAGGGGGCTTGGCCCTTCATTTAAATAATTTAGAATCCCCTTCACCCAGGGATGCTTTGAACCAACTTTGGTTAAAATTGCCTAGTGGTTCCTGAGAAGAAGTTGAAAATGTGAAAAGTTTACAGACGGTCGGACAGATGGACAGACGCCAGACACCAGGTGATCAGAAAAGTTCACTTGAGCTTTCAGCTCAGGTGAGCTAAAAAGGAAATAAACAAAGCAGAAACATGTACTTATACACACACACACACACAAATAGGTGGTAGTCATTACCTGTTTGACGTTGGTCGCCACAAAGAGGAGGTAAACACAGCAAAAACCAAACTGTGTCATCATCAGAAACATATTGATCAAAAAACTGAAAACATCAAATTATAAAAAGTTAATCTTAAGCTAAGACAAATATAGCATGTTTATCTTTAAAATATGTGATTGTCAAATACAAATTCCCTGAGAGTGAAATATTATTTCTGATCTTTGTTATAATTTTAAAAAACACAGATTTTTCAAATCATGTGAGATAAACTTTAGCAAATGACCTTCATGCAAACAATATTTGTCTAATCCGAAAAAAAACAACTGTTTTCATGGAAACTGGCTGGATTTGACAACATTCTGGATTACACAACATATTGAATAGTTAAATTCAATAATTTATATCATGATAGACAAGATTTTGGAATACACAACACCCAGATTAGACAAGTTTGACTGTATCTGTAAACAAGAGATACAGTTACACAGACTCACCTTCCCAGACCTGCAAATCTCCTGAGGAATATTGGTCCACTGGACAAACTAAGCCGAAGAGTAGCTGCATAGTCAAGTGCTGCTGTCTTTTCCCTGTCATAAAATATAACATCTATTCTTCTAGATTTGATACCAATCAAAATCTAAGGACTGGTTCTGAATTAATTGTATTGAAGAGGAAATTCATTTGAACTAAACTCATGAATTAATGCTTTATATAGAAAATACACATGAAAAACCTACATAGGAAGATAAATCATATTTGTTTTTGAAGAAAAACTCCTTAATATGTTTTTACACGACTTTATTAATACAGCAGAACATAGTTACAGTGAAGTTCTGCGGACCTGTGAATTTACTTCACTGTATCCGTAATTTATTAAATCTGTATAAGATATTTATTTAAAAGCATAGACTGTATATCGTGAGAATTAGTAATATACATGTTTTCTTTCAAGTATGACAAGTGAACTGAATTTGTTCAGAAAAGTATTGAATTACTATAGTTTTCTATGACATAAATTTCAAACATGAATATTTATGAAAAATGACATCAGTGCAGTTGTTTAAATTTTGAGATGATTTAAAATTTGTTATGAACAAAGTTAGTAATTTCCTTAAATTAAATCTCCTAAAAATACATTATCAGCTTGCTATATCTAATCCATAAAATCGCTAAGCCAGAGTTCATTAAAACCTTAAAATTTTACTCAGATTCATTTAGAATTTTGCCAAGGATAAACAAAATTTCGCTATACATCCCTAAATTCACAATATCCATGTTTTGTAGTAAACATGTTTTACTGTTTTACATGTACTATGTGTTAATTATGGTCTATAAGTTATATGACATTGTATATAGACTATAGATGAATTTACCTCCGTCGTAGATGAGTACTCGAGTTCAGCAGAGTGTGCATACAGTGTGTTGCTAAAAATCCCAGCAGTAAAATACCAGTAGAACCAACCTGAGAAAAAAACAACAAGAGGCCCATGGGCCACATTGCTCAACTAAGTAACTTTGGCCATGCTGTTCTTTACCAGATTTCCCCCTTGTAATACCTATTGTTGCCCCACCCTACCCCCAGGGGTCATGATCTGAACAATTTAGAATCTACACTACTTGAGGATGCTTCCACATAAGTTTCATCTTTTAAGGCCCAGTGGTTCTTGAGAAGATTTTTAAAGATTTTTTCCTATATATTTCAATGTTAAACTTGGATTCCCTATTGTGGCCCTGCCCTACCACGGGGATCATGATTTTAACAATTTAGAATCTACACTATCCCAGGATGATTCCACATAAGTTTCAGTTTTTTTGGCCCAGTAGTTTTTGAGAAGAAGATTTTTTAATGACCCCACCCTAATTTTGTCTTTTCTTGATTATCTCCCCTTGTTAGGGGACTTGGCCCTTTATTTTAACAATTTAAACTCCCCTTCACCCAAGAATACTTTGTACTAAATTTAATTAAAATTGGCCCAGTGGTTCTTGAGAAGAAGTTGAAAATGTGAAATGTTTACAGACGGATGGACGACGGACAACGGGTGATCAGAAAAGCTTACTTGAGCTTTCAGTTCAGGTGAGCTAAAAATACTGCAAAGTAGGTAATAAGTTTTTTAAAAAAAAAAGGATCGATTGCTATTATAATGCATTTTAGAATAAGACAACTAATTGTAAACTATTATGGGATGTACGAGAAAAAATTATTTAGAAGATATTTTTTACTGTGAATTTGTTCATAAGCAGTGCATTTTTGTTTTAAATATACAGGTATACAAATGATAGGATTTATATAGAAACGGTAATGACGTTACATATACAAAATGTATTTCAGTTACGATTGAGTAATATATACCACGGAAAAGGATGTTTTGAGGTCTAAAGAAAAACCATCCAAATAACCGGTTACTTGATCAGAAAAGTAAGCGATTAACCGGTTACTAAAAATCGTCCGATTTGACAACACTTTTGCTTATTAGCTGTCTGTTCAGAACACAGTGAATATGGTACATGTAATTATGAATTGTAAAACAATTTGGAGAAACTTGGCTTTTTTAGTCAGGATGGTTTATTTCACTACCTATATTGAGACTTTCCTAAAGGGAAGAAAAAGAGAGTACTTTTCTGTAAACTTGTTATTTTCATTATGAAAAATAAAACCTTTAAAAATATCACATTTTATTCACTAGATAAATTACGGTATTTCACTGTTAAAAATGTAATAAATTTATATCAAAGCAAGGTGCCCTTGGGCATATGTCCTCAGAGTCCGGCATATGTTAAATTAGTCATCAAGTTTGAGATTACGAGATTTTACTGTAGTTAAATTTTGAAGACAGAAATATATGCATATCATTTACTCTGTATATCTACTTACTGCCCACTTAAGAGTCATTTTAACTAATGATACACCATCAGTATGCTTCACACGTGGAGCAATAAAGAGGGTAATGACATGTTCATCATAGGATGCTCCGAGATTTAACTCAAAAAAATTGTTAGACATGATACAGTAACTGATATTGGAAGAATTTAGGTGGTATTGAAGTCATAATAAAAACCAGTATGATGTGTAGTGGATTAAGCTATATATAAGACTCAGATTTTGGTCTGGGTAGCTTAGTGGTTAGAGCACCTGACTTTTGATGCAGAGTCCCTGGTTTATATTTCATTCCAGTCATAAATGTATGACATTCAGTCGGGATCAATATGTTTAAGACATACACATTTGTGCGTAACAACTCATGAAGCCAAGAGCTCATTTCCTATGTGATCATTGTGTGGTGGTTGATTAGTTAATAAGTTACAATGAAGTAGGTATCAAGCTGACAACATACTGACTATCCAAAAAATTGGGGGGGGGGGGGGGGGGGAGGCTCCATTGATATACGTATCTGGAAATTAACCGATGACTTTAAAATAACGTACACAAACTGTGATTTGTAATAGGGCCATTGAGACATTAAGCTTAAGAAGTAGCATTACTAGTAACCAGGAGGTCAAGAAGTCATTGTCCAAATACAAAGTCAGCAAACCTAACAATGTTAGGGATATTAAACTCTCCAGTCATTTATTCAGTCTCACATTAAATATCTTCTCCTTTCCATCATAGGAACTCATCTCCAAACCAAAATGCTCTTTTAATGATATAAAGTGAAATTAAAGAATATTAACTTTGACTTGACAGGTTACCTAAGTATAGGTTAACATACACTGACCCTTTAATCCTTACCCAGAGTCTTGCAAAGCTGACCACTATCGGCATAATCAGAATCCCCATCCCAATATTACCCTTGATCCTTAACCTCAGTCCAGTATACCTGACCACTATTGGCTTGTTCAGAATTTCTTCCCGTCCCAATATTACTCTTGACCAATAAATCCTTACCCACAGTCCAGCATAGCTGACTGCTATCGGCATGGCCAGAATTCCTGTCCCAATATTACCCTTGACCCCTAAATCCTTACCCAAAGTCCAGCATAGCTGACCGCTATCGGCATGGCCAGAATTCCTGTCCCAATGTTACCCTTCAAAAGGTGCATCAGACTTTGTAAATTCCTGGAATAAATCATACAAGAACTAAAAACTACAAAATTGTTAAAAATATGAATTAAAAAGGGTGTAAACAATATTGTGTAACATAATTTACCTTCATCCATATTTTTAATATTAAGATAACATGTTATCAGTATTTAAAGTTTACTTTTATTTCTTATTTTTCCTCAATATGTTAAATTCTCACTACGAATTACTAGAATGTCAGAAAGTTTCTTCCTTTTCACTAAAGTAAAATTTGGCTGCAGTAAGCTATTCTATTTTTTCCAACAAATTGATCTTCATTTCATTATTCTTACTGTACTCCAGTGACTTCCTAGTTTGCATTTCACTGACAGATTCAGAAAATTCACCCCACCTCGATGAAATTTTATTTCTATCATGTGAATAGAATTTTATCTTAGTTTCCTAAAATTTTACGGCTGCAAAACTACGCATGCAATACATAATGATTCCTTTAAAAAACTATTATTAAGCCAGAAAAAACAGTTTTCTACATATCCACAACTCAAACTTCTGAGTCAAAATTGGGAAATAATTGAAATTTTAATTCCAGCCCCAAAACTTTGATTTAAACATACATTAATGCACATATATATGGAACATGAATTTCTCTAACATATTTTGTGTGTATATCAAGAGATTGTACACACAAGATTTTGAGTTTGTCTGGGAGCTTTCTCTCCTGTTAACTGTTTTTAGATCGTACATACAAGATTTTAAGTCTGTCGGGGAGCTTTTCTCCCTGTTAACTCTTTTAGATCATACATACGAGATTTTGAATCTGTTGGGGAGCTTTTTCTCCCTGTTAACTCTTTTAGATCATACATACACGATTTTGAATCTGTCGGGGAGATCTACTACCTAAGATCTCTTATAGATTGTACATATGAGATTTTGAGTCTGTCTGGGAGCTTGACTCCCTGTAAACTGTTATTAATTTTACATAGAAGATTTTGAGTCTGTCGGGGAGCTTGTCTCTCTGTGAACTATTATATATTGTACATACGAGATTTTAAGTTTGTTGTGGAGCTCTTCTCCCTGTGAACTGTTATTAATTTTACATACGAGATTTTTAATCTGTCGGGGAGCTCCTCGCCCTGTGAACTGTTATAGATTGTACGTACGAGATTTTTAATCTGTCAGGGAGCTCTTCACCCTGTGAACTGTTATAGCTGTGGGACACGTAATCCTGGGAATTATTGGGAACCTCCACTGATTCCAGGACTGTCACTGAGCTCTGGAGATTCCGTCGTTTGTTCCGGGCCATTTCCCTCGAGGCATCCCCCTGTGGCACGTCTACTGTGATCTGGGGGTTGTGATTCGGCTCATACTCTGAGAGGAGACAAGTCTTCTCTGAGGTGTCCTCCATATTTTAATACTGTGGAGAGATTATTTTAAAAATTCATTATGGATGTTAATTACACTGTTCTTGTATATTTATAAATATTCAAAAAAAAGAAGAAATATTCAACACTTCCAACAGACTTATACTATCTTCTGCTGAAGTACCTGGATTTTAAACAGGCAGATAATAATTTCTGAACTGATTGATTAATCTTTACCAAAAGTGAGAAATTAAAAAAAAAAATTCAAACTAAACACAAAATGTCAAAGGAGTTACAGGGCCAACATTTTTTCTTAACTTTTACAATTAGCTTTAAAAAAAAAAATTACAGTAAATGGTTAAAAATGTGACGCTGACTAAGTCTCATCTCATATTCAAAAAATTATCTTTGACTTCATTTGTATATTAGCCCCAATAAATAACCTTTACATAAAATTACTTAATTTTTCCCTTTCTAATTTGTAGCTTACCGTTAGGGCGACTCTGGTTTCAATCCTAATTTTATCACGTCATGTTTGTCCGCTGCTGGTCCAAACTGCACTAAGTACTTAGCATCCTTTGGCCAATTTGGCTTAGTCAATGATCACTGTGTCAATCACATGATCGTTTCATACAAAACAAAGCTGCGTAACTCTACTTTCACTTTTAAAGAAACATTGGATTGTCCTTCTTTGATTAGCTATTTGGAAAAGCTTTCGCTAAAAAAAACATTTTATTCTAAACACAGTAGGTTGTTTACGATCCAAATCAAATGAAACATTTTTAAAGAATAACCAAGCTTGTGGCCAAATATAGAGGTCTTCTTAAAAAAATTAACTTCAACCATCTTATTGTCAGCCAGTTATAATTATCACAGTTAAAGCCAGGCCTGCGCAAAAAAGGACTGGGGTCTTATTAATTCCCTCTATGATATACTTCTGAACTGATTTTTTTATACTGATACAAATTTCAAAGCAGGGATAAGCTCACTTGACTAACACGTGGAAAAACACGGATTAAATTGGTGCATTCCGTTATTTTTTAATATAAGTCTAATAATGTTTAATAATTCTAGTGGGGTAGAATTTAATTTTATTAAATGATCAGGTCCTGGAGTGTTGTGCATGCTCTCTGATTGGTCTAGACTCTCTTTTCTTGGGTCCACCTCAGAGTGAGTCCAGTACATGTAGTATGTAAGAGGTTACTTGAAGACAACTTTATCATTACATTTTATTGAAAATAAATAGAACAAAATATGCAATAACTTAATAAGTCTATAAATTTTAATGAAATAACATGGCCAATTATCATTACCCCAGTATAATATATAATTCTTACATTTGACTTCACAAAAATATTAATAATTTTAATGTTTAAAGATTGTTGCATTTTTCAGTATCAAATGCATTTTTTTTTACAAGTTCCACACAATACTACAAGTATGTTTTTAAAATAATCAACGATCAAAACAAAAATTCTATAACATATAAATATTCTTTCAACATCACTCTACATCACTGTGTTCACTATGTTCACAGCTACTAGTGGTGAAGACGACTTTACTTGGTAGCTCTGTATCCGAGTCTACAGCTTCTTTATCAGAGTTTGGGGTCTGGAGGACTATTTTGGGGTGGACAGGTCCTCCCTGTGGATTAGAGTCTATTTCTATGGCCTTGGTCTCTCTAGACTCCCCCTGTGGATTAGAGTCTGTTTCTATGGCCTTGGTCTCTCTAGACTCCCCCTGTGGATTAGAGTCTGTTTCTATGGCCTTGGTATCTCTAGACTCCCCCAGTTGAATACTCTCCTGTTCAGGTGTTTGGTTAACAGTCGTGAGTGAATCTTGAGATTTCTGTTCGGTCGACTCTTCTGACTTGGATTTATCTGTAATCTCTGGTTGCTCCTTTTCTGGCATCAGATGTGTGATTCTGTGGAGAACAGTTTTTAAATCAAGTAAATTTACAGGAACACCAAGAAGGGCAGACAACTGCTGAGGGGGAAATAAAGCCTGAAGACATTTTTGTAGATAGGGTAAGAGAGTCTCTCCGTATACGTCACAGAATTTGGTGAATTTCTCCTGCTCCCGTTTATCAAATGTCGCCTCCTCAGCTCTGTGAAAAGACAGAATGACATTGTTCACTTCCAGAAGAGAATTCTGTAGAGCTTCAGCTACCTCGTGAGCGACAGATATTGGAGCACATAGTCGCAGTTCATTAAAACCACTCAAAACATGGTTACAGTACACAGCCAAAGGGGAGTAATCTAAAAGGATTGCTGGAGGGTAGAGTTCATTCCCTTGTGCAATGTATGGAACTGAGCCCACAGTACTTGTCTGCGCTAGCAGATTGTAAGACTGCATGTCCAACTCAAATCTTTTATTAGCTTCCTTCATTGTGTTTTTGAATCCCATGACAGCAGCATGCTGGAATATTGGAGCAAGCAAACCTCGAAAATCAGCTCCAACTCGACTAAAAGACAATCCAAAGTACATGCACTGCCCTAAAACTGAGTCTAGTCTTTCACCTACTCCTATCATTAGATCCTGTTCTAATATTGCCAAGAATTCAGAGATTTTGTGAACCACCCATCCATGAAATAAAGATGCTTCACTTACAGTGTCATCCTTCTTCGTACTGAGGAGTGGGTCATCATCAGAAAAAATGGCCCTGTACTGCGTTATGATGTCAAACAGATGTACACGACTGGCTTCTATTGTTTTTGTTATGTGCACATATGGATCTTCTCTGGAAATTGAGTTCAGTATTCCTTGAAACCAAGTACTTCTTGCTTGAAGAAACTTAATTCTTAGCTCTGTTTCTGTAAAGACATCCATTCGTCTAATGTAACCAATCACACGTAAGCAAGCTGGGAGCTGAATGTTGGTTCGCAACTGTTGAATTAGTTGTTTCAGCATTAGCTGCGTGGAACCCTTCACCTCCGTTACTATCGTGCCTATGATGGAAATACTGCCATGTTTTTTCTCCAGCCGTTTGACATGAGCTGCAAGTTCCAGTGCTTCTTCATAATAACCGTTTCTTACACACGTGTCCATCAGTTGTGGCATCTCCAGGATTTCTAGCAGTTGTGTGTGTCGCTGAAGGGTGAGATTATTCATCCGCCGACTGGCATTAATTTCTTGGGCTTTCTGCATAACACCATTGCATTCCTCACTGAAATTTGGCAACTTTTCCAGTAAGTTTCCAACATGTTTCTCTACAATTTGAAAATCTTTAAAAATGTCCCTTGAGCATTCAGCCGTCTCTATGAATGTTTTATAGTGTTGGAAAGCCAGGTTCTGCGTGGCTTGCAGTATCTCGTTCTTTTCTTCAGCCAGATGATCGGGCTCAAGTGACAGTTTTTGGACTCCATATGAACTTAACTCACTCAGGTACTGCAAAAAGTCAGAGTTTTCTTGCCAGTTTTCTGGGAAAGAATCTTTAAAAATCCCTGCAAGAATATTTTCATCTTCCACGTCCATCTTCTAAACCGGAAGTGAATGTCTGACAGGGACTGGGTAATGTGGACGTGGTAAAAGAAGTAGGCAACATTAACAGTATTGATGCAGGGGCCATTTTTTCATCGACTTAATGTGCTTTTTAAAAAGTGTTATTTTTTTAACTATGTCCTTTTTTAATTGGGGGGGGGGGAGGGGTCATACAGATGTTGAGATATATTCTTTTTATTTATACAATCTGAGTATCTTTTTCTAGCCGGATAAGATTTTCAGCAACAAAACTTTGCACTTGATACCTGCATACATAATTTTTTTTTATTTTATTTTTTTAATTAAAAGTTTGAATTTATATATTAAGTCATAGGGAAGGTTAAGGTAAAAAATTGACACAGATTAATTGCTCACCAATCTATTGCAGTGTATTAATTTTGTTTAAATAAAGTTCGTAAGAATTTAAATAAAGGAAAAAAAGATAATGTAAAGGGCTAGAAGAGCTCAAATTAAAGTTGAAAAAGCCAAGATTAAAGTTAAAAATTACCAACTTTAAAGTCAACTTTGAAAATGGAAAAGCCCTGATTAAAGTTGGAATTACGAACTTTAAAGTTGGAAAAGCAACTTTAAAGTTGGAAATTACCAGCTCAATATTATATATATATATATATATATATATATATATATATATATATATATATATTAGGGATGTCAACGAGTACCCGGTTAACCGGGTACTCGCTCGAACGTCCGAGTATCGAATACTAAAATCGGTACTCGGTTACTCGGATGTATATTTTTTTTCATATTTCAAAGTGCATATATTTATTAAAAACTTACCAAAATATGTGATTTAAATATGCATTGTCCATGTCTATACAGTAATTACTGTCACCTACACCAGTTAATACCCGTTATCGCCTGTGGCTGTGTTCGTGTATATACAGTAATTAATCACTGGACACTGTACACAGCCGTTCTCACCTCTTGTGACCCTAATTTTTGAGATGGCTTTCATTATTTGTTTTCAATGAACATCGTTTAATTATGATCTATTAATTATTTTATGATTATTCAATTAGCATACGGAAACGAAATCGGACATACATAGAAATACCGCTACCGATTCACCAGACAGTTCAAAGTGAATAAATATTTATAAATAATCGAAGATTAAAAAATTTTTAAAAGCGCACAGGGTGGAAACAACCATATATTAAAGGAATCACTTTTTAGTTTGCTGTGCATACCAGGGCATCAACGGCAGTTGGAAACATGGAATAATTTATGCATAACGGGTGGAGTTGTAAATATCGAGAAATTAACATGCTTAACTTTCAGAGTTATCACAAAGAAAGCTTTTGCAAACGTAAATAATATCCCAGATAGCATGACTATGTTGGGCCAACGTTGGTAAATGGTTGTACAGTTGGCCGATGGTTGGCGTTGGCTAGACAACGTTGGACCAACGTTGGACCAATGTTACCATGTCAATCTTTTCTTAAGTAGCCAACCATGTTGGGATTCTTACGTTTGCCCAACGTTGGTCCAACATTAAGCCACTGCTTTCAGCTATACTTTCTACGGAAGTTGGGATTCTAAAGTTGGCCCAGCGTTGGCCCAACGTTTGTATATGCAACCTTAACAACTTTCATACAGTATATGTTCGGCCAGTGTTACATGCGTTTTCTCTACATTGGTCCAACGTTGTCTCATCGTCGTACTGCGAACTATAGGACGATGTGCATATAAATTGGGAGTATTACGTTGGGTCATTGTAGGCCCAATGTTTACTAAGCCATTAAAAAGATGCATGGTTATTTAAGCTGGTAACAGCTATGTTGGTCCAGCGTTGGCCCAATGTTAGCATGAACATGGTCACTATGTGCTGGGAATGTAATGCTGGCCAAACCGAGGTGCATTTCAGTTTCAAAATTTTATTATAATAAACTGGCTGTTAAAAGAGAAGATATCTTTTTAATTACTCACTTAATTTTGTTTTAAATTGAAATGAAAAAATACTACCAGAATCCAAGTTATGAAAAATAGCAATCAAATCATATTAAAGATTATAATAATGTACGAAAACTGCAAGTAGAAGTTTAATTCCACACAATAAATAGAGTTGTAGATTCTATATTTAGCATCTTGGAACTAAAGTGTTGTGTTTAAGAACTCCAAATAATTAGGTCAGTGGTGAAATTCACTTGCTCAGCAGGGGACTGGCCGGTTACCTAGGAGACGAGCATCTTAATCAGATCTTGCAAACTCAGAGCGGTCATTTTCTTATCACGCCCGCACTGGAACAAAGCATACTTTGTTACTCAAAAAAGAGAAAATGGATTATTTTAGCCCTTGAATTGTAAGTAAAATTGTTATGTGTGATTGATAGAATTTTATGTTTTGTTAAAACTTAACTTACATACAATGTAAAAATTATTGAAGAAGTTATTAAAAAATAACACTTGTTTCAAAATGTTCATTTATATTTACTAATCTGTTTGTAAGAAAAATACTTTATTTAATGGTTTGGTATTTTTAACATTCATAGCAACTGGCAGAGAAAAAATCCTCTGTGTCATATGGCCTTTGATGTAAAAGTATTTTCCTGAAAGACATGGATCTATCATAAAAAAAACAACAATCGCATGGACAGGAAAAAGAAATGGACAATTCAAATGTGATATATGGACAGGAGAAAATGCACAATTAATTCACATTCCTACATTCTACAAGTTTGAAACAGTGGATTCCTATACTAGAGAAATTTAGAAGTGATTATTATTAATAGTGATGTGGAAAATACTTGGGAAAAAATCAAAAAACATTTGAACTATCCCTTTCCCCCGCTGATTGCATTCAATAATTTAGATTTCTTAATGAAAGTGACCTGAATTCTCTAAAACATTAGTAAGAGGAACAAGTTGATTTTCTAACATTGATTAAATTCATTGTATTGAATGATGGAAATTAAAACAAATACAGGAATTGTGTTGTACTTCTATGATTGAAAGCCAATCATTTACCACGTAAGTTGAATGCGTGTCCAACGTCGGTCCGATGTTGGAGATACAATTACTATATACATGTAGGCCTTATATACATGTACTTTTACAACGTTGGCCCAACGTTGGCCTTTCGGTTACAATGCGATACACATTGTTGGCCCAATGTTGGCCCTACAATTACATGATTACATTACTATGTTGGGCCAACATTGCGCCAACATGTTGGGCCAACAAAGGGCCACAGTGCACTTAGACATTGCGCCAACGTTGTTTGCCAACGTTGGGCCAACAGAGTGTGTTACGTTGGACCAACATTGTCCCAACGTATGCATGCTATCTGGGATACGACTCGCGATCACTACAGAGTCCATTCCCACTGTTCCCAAAGATATTCTCTCTCGCTAATCTTATCATTACAAAGTTGCGTCCTTCTCTTCCGTTGACCAAATAGTCTTCATAAATAAGAACTGTAACGCATTTGTAATTATTGGTGTATTATTTGATCATGTCTTTTGTGTTTGTTTGATAAATAAATTAAGTACCAAAAAAAATCGTTTTCGTTGGGCTCGATGTTTATGTACAAATTGTACATGCATTATAGCATGTTATAAACGAAAGAAAACATCGATGTGGTAAACAGGTCTCAAACTTTTACATGTATAAACACTTTTTCCGAGTACCCGGGTACTCGATCGGAAAATCGTCCGAGTAACCGATTATCAAATATTGACCGATTTGACATCCCTAATATATAATTGTATATGCCCCCTGAGGGCCCTTGATTGGTGAATAAACATATATATATATATATATATATATATATATATATATATATATATATATATATATATATATATATATATATATATAAGGGGTGGGGTGCGGGGTGTATTTATCAGTTTAACACTCAAGCTCAACAAAATGGTGCAAATGATGTCGCTGGGGGTTAAGGGTAAAAAAATAATGAAATGTCAAAGAAAATACTTTTTGAATGAATGCATGAATATGTAACCTTTAAGGCAAAAATATAAAAATGAAGTGAACAAATCATATTGAGATATTTTATTTGGCATAAAGTGATTTTTTGAAACGTACGTTACTGTCGCCAACATCGAATAATTACACTTAAATGGCTATTTTTTGTACAAATAACAGTTGAATCTTTAATTAGATAGCATATGTCTTCAAAACATTTATTTGTAAAATGCTTTTAATAAATTATTGAGCATAATCACAAATATATTACCAAACTTTGATTTGATATCCCAATGTCGCCAGAAACAAAATAAAAACGGACTGTGACATTAAATATAGTATGTGTATTCGGTATTGTATGCCTGTAAGATTGGAATACGTTTTATTTTGAAGTAAACTTCTTGAAAATTAAAAATAAATGGTACAAAGCCTTGTATATGTTACCAATTTTTTGAAATTACATTCTATCTTCCTATTTTACATGCGTATGGATAGGCATGAAACATTCGTTGTATTAGTTTAATAGATGAAATAGAATGATATCATAGTTAAACATGTGATACTTTTTCTTCTATCCAACAACTGTATTCCATGCTCCAACCATGATTTAACAATGTCTTATTGTTAGCTTACTATTTAAGAGAAAATGATTAAATGAAACAACCGTTACCGAAACATTCGTTACCAAACCTCTTAAAAAAGAATGATTTATGAGTTCAAACATCTTCTGCACATATACGTAGTCAAATATTTTGCGCCAGTATTCAAAGTTTGACATCCGGAGTACGGTACTGCCTTTTTATGATTTTCTTCTGAAGTCTAGGCAGTGTTGGTGAGTTTGTTTTCTAGAATGCAATAACAATGAATCAAATGGAATGAATTAGTATGTAACTGTTAATATTTATATATAACGACCGACAACAACTACGCAACCAGTATCAATCTGCACCTGAATGTCCTCTATTAGTCCTGAAAGTGGTTGAAACATTCGTTACCGAAGGTAACGAATGTTACGAAATTTTTAACAAAACATATATCAAAACTGCAACAATATTTACAGAATTTCTTTCATGACTAATTGTTCGAATGTAAACTTTATTGATTGATTTGTATCATTTTAAGCTTAAGTTGCATAAATTTTAATATAAACTGATTCTAAAGACGCATTATTGAACACACACATTAATTCTGAAGAAAAACATTAATTGAAATTATTTTGAAAGAAATTTTTAGATTGAATCGTATGATATTGATTAAACAAAGGCTTGAGATTCTATTCTGAATCTACATCAGGGTTTTTTGTTTCTCTCTTATAATTTTGATACTGTTAAACTCGCATTTTATGTTAAGTAACGTACGTTTCAGAATTTTATTTTAGTTGAACTTTGGCATTGACCCAAGCAGAAATACGAAGGAAGTTTCCATTGATGGTTAAATGATTTCAAGCTAAAAGTCATCAGAAAAATTGTTATTTACATTATTTTAGGTTCTGTTAAAACGTCTATACAGACAATTTTACATATATCTCTTATCCGTTTGTACATATAGTACAGTTCAAGGAAAATATGACACGATGATGTGACCGTGTGTTTTTATTAATAAAGATATTATCTAATAAAAATACAGCATTGACTTATTGTTTTTAATTTTTGTCCATAATGTATTTCCATACTTTAAATAGTTATAAGTAAGAGCGTTTGTATATATTTATTACACTAAGGCTTTTCCATAGTGTGTCCCATTAAGTCAAGCATGCTATTCATGCATGGGTGAACCCAGGTATTTGATTGGCTACTCTGGTGAGAAGCTCACTATTGTAGTAATTTTTTTAGACATTCAAAAAAGATCCTTAGAATGAGCAGTGTATTTTGTATACCAGACCTTATGGACTTTATATGGACAATTTAAATATACTAAACAGGTCAGTTTATTAACATTTTAACATTATTAATTATGAGCATGATGTATGAAAGTTATGTGAATGAGATTACTGTAAAATATTATTTTTTATGAGTTTTAAATATATTTTGCCAATAATCAGTCAGACTTACTTTATGTGATAATTTATTATAGTTATGACTGACTGAGAAATTAAGAATCAAGAAGATCAGGTTCATATACCATATATTTGGTAAGCTTTGTGTTTAGTGAAGTTTGTGTATATTGTGATGTCTATTTGTGTTGTAAATAGAATTTCATTTGAATACTATGAATGGATATCTTTATAGTGAAAAGTAAATTATTTTATGATAATGAATTGCATAATATAATGCTTGAAATGATTATTTTATGATGATCCTTAAAGTTATGAGGAAAATGGAGTTATTTCCCTTAGCCAGAAAATTCAGTGTTTTGTGTGATGTTTGTGTATGTTTGTTTGTCTGTGAATTATTTGTTAAATATTTTATTTACAGAACTACACATAACATGACCTGTACATATGGAATATGCAATAGATCTATATTAATTGAATCCAGTCTTCGTTGTTATTAAAATCAACGTCTACAAATGGCGCCCAACGTGGGGCGACACCACCATTGACCACTAACAGTTACGTATCCAGGGCGGGAAAGTAGTCACGTGCCTGTTGGATCCGCCAAGACCAAGATTGGTGTCGCATATCATCGGGTTCGGACTGCAGAATATTCCAACCATCATGGCTTCCATGTAAACATGTGTCGGTAAAATTATTTTAATTTTTACGTGCAGCGAGGAACTTGACTGTGAATGAACTTTAAGAAAGACATTTTCTGAACATTCAATTACGGTGATATTGATCACTTTTGTGAATTGAACAATTAATATTTATTTGACATTTAATTGAATTATTTTGTGCATTGTCAATCAGCTGATCTCTTGACAGTCTTGTAAATCTTTTACACTTGTGCTTGTCTTGATACATGCTATTTATTCATATGTTTATTTATTTATTTTGCATTGACATCACCTTATTCATCACCATCATTGTGTGTACCTCCATTTTTTGACACTGATTGAGCATATCCTTGAAGAAAGAGTCACAGATCAGGGAGTGTGAGAGATTTCAGATTAACAAGAGGTTAAGGTAAAATATTAACCACTAAACTTTATTAATTGACAAAACCTTTATGACAGTAAGACCTACCACGCTTATCTGATCAAAATGTTTGTTGTTGTCAGTTGATATTGAGACCTTGAGTCTGTGGTTAAAGTTAGTCATATTTTCATCTGATCAAAAGAATTGTCTGTAGTTAAAAGATCTACATGTGTAGGTACATTATTGCAGAAGGTTGTCTGTAATTGATTGCTTCTTCAAACCACTTGATTCAGATTGAATATACTGGTGTGAACCATTGAGCATTACTGAATTTGAAAATATTTTTGATCCCATATTATTATTTGACATTTGCTATTTATATTGTTTGCACTTCGCGTTATTTCGTGCATTTTGACGTTACTATCCGAAGACTACAGCTACAATTAAAGAGGTTTGCTATTTAGTTTAGAAATTCTTAGTTAAGAGATTTGATTTGAATTATGTAGATAAGTTAGACTTTAAATCACACATATTTTTTTTTCAGGATAATTCTTATATTTTTTTTTTCAGGTATAGTTAAGTTAGTTTGTTAGTTATTTAATTATCATTAGTACTATAGTTAGTTTAGCAATTAGAGTTAGATTATAAGTTTACTTAAGTATCTACAAGAAAACAACAAACATGTCGGATGATTTAACAACAGAGGAACTCGAAAATATTGCAAAAGCATTCAAGGAATTAAAGGTCAAACCTAAAGCAGACACTACTCAGGACTTTACAGATTGGATGAGAGACTTCGTTGCAAATATGCCTGTGAAAACAGAAACAGATAGTAGCACCACAAGCTCAACAGCAACAACATCTACCACCAAAACAACAACTATTCAGAATTCAAATTTTGTTCCGAAAATATCAGTGTTCATGGGAGATGGAAGGAAAGAGGACAACTATGACATATGGCACTATGAGGTGGAGTGTTTGATTAAATCGCAATATAGTGAAGCAACGATAGGACATGCCATAAGACGCTCACTCAGAAGTGAAGCTAGTAAAGCCATTATGCAGCTTGGTCCAGATGCTACAGTTCAACAGATGTTACACAAGTTAGCAATATCTGTGTCAGATTTTGAAAAGATGTCTGAATATTTGTTGATTAATTTCTGTCCTTCTCGAATTTGATTCCTAGTTAAATTATTTTCATCAATGTTGAGCATCTGCGTCCATTCATTGTCATCTGTGGTATTGGTAGAAAAACAATGTTGTGAAGACAGCATAGTATGGAGCTGCTAATATTTTATTTACAGAACTACACATAACATGACCTGTACATATGGAATATGCAATAGATCTATATTAATTGAATCCAGTCTTCGTTGTTATTAAAATCAACGTCTACAATGATATAAATGACGCAGTTCAAATTATGATTTCTTTTGACATTTTCAATATAATGGCACAAGTAGAACAGAAATTACATCTCATGAATTGGTCCATTTTGTTGGAATTAATCTTAAAAACAGTAAATATTACTTCTCATGAAACATTCGTTACATACGAACGTTGTTGCATTTGAAAGTGTAAATAAAAACAAGATCACAATTCATGAACAACATTTTATTTAACGTTTCTATAAATGCATCCTCTATTCATTTAGAACTCCCATTTGCGCTGGGCAGTTTTGATTTTTCTTGAGGCATATTTGAAATATAAAATTTTAGAGATGTGTCAAATTCATTTGAAGAAAAAATATAATACGACAATTTGACTGCATTAATTCATAAAATACATTATGACAGTTGAGCTTTTTTGTCTTATCACGAAAGTAAATAGACTGATTTGCTTTTGACATTGAGGATTTATTATATTCTATATTGTTTCATCCTAAAATCTTCAAGGAAAACTATTATATAATACGTAACGCTTGTTTCTCAGCAAATAATGATCAACAATACACCTTTATTTCAATTTGACGTAATTTCTTAACCAATGAACTTAACTTGAAAAATCTTTGGGAATACAAACTTGATATGTTAATCTATCCGAAAATGTTGTTAGCAGATGGATAATCAAAAGTCGATTTTTGAAGAAAAAATATCTTGAATTGCACCAATTTATTGAGTTTGGGTGTTAAACAGAATTCGACTGTCCATATTAGGTTCACAAATATCTAACAATAACATCAGACATCGATGCAACCTATCTACAACAAAACCTCGACCAACTTGCAGCATGGGAAGAGACTTGGAAAATGAGTTTTCATCCAGAAAAATGCAATGTATATACTCACTATATCTAGGAAAAAGCAACCCATTATGAAGAATTACAACCTTCATGGTCATCAACTTAAACATGTAACAACAGCAAAATATCTAGATGTATCAATTACATCAGATCTGTAATGGAACCAACATATATCCAATATCTGCAAGAAAGCTAACAATACCATTAGCTTCCTAAAACGTAACTGAAACGCAAACATCAAAGAGAAAGTCACTTGTAAGACCTACCCTAGAATATGCTAGTACTACCTGGGACCCGTACTTGAAAGAGGATATATATATATAATCGAGATGGTCCAACTCCGTGCAGCTAGATATGTGACCAACCGATATCACAACACCTCATCGGTTAGAGATATGCTGAACACCCTAAATTGGCAATCTCTGGAGGAGAGAAGAAAGAGATTAGAAATGGGCTAGTTAATTAAATCGAAACAACTGATAAACTAGACTTAGCCGTAAAATGGGAGAACATTCCTTCCAAGTTCCATCCAGTAACACCGAAGTTCAGAAAGAATCATTTTATCCCAGGACCATCAGGGATTGGAAAGCTCTGTCCCCTGACGTAGCCACATCTCAGAGCCTTCAAGTCTTCAGGGCTCGTTTGCTTGATTAAAATTAATCAAGCTATTTTTACTTGCACCTTTGGAAATGTAAAGCACTAAATTTTATTTTTATTTTTAAAATTTGGGAAGCGCACCGAAGCTTGCCATATTTTAAACCAAACTTTTCAAGAACTCTCGAAAGATACGAAATATTAGAAAGTGGTATCAGCGACAAAAACAACCGTCTCTCGTGGTATACACACCTCCTTTAAAAGATCACGGTGTGATAATTATTTCACGCACATCGTTTCAGCTAATGTAAAATGTGAAGATAACGAACAGTGATCAATTTCATAAATTCAATAAACAAATCGAATCGTGAACAGGGCAAAAACACGCATCCCTGGGAACACCAGACAAGGATTTTAACAATCCCTTTTAAAGTCAACTTTTTTGCAAATGTTACGGTCTTTATAATACGTCCTTGTTTGTAAATACAACCTAGTGTTAGGTCATTTTGTCGTCTGACTGTTTGGTACCATTTGTTAGGTCAGTGCTTTTATACTAAATTTGACTACAGAGTACTCCGTATGTCTGATCAATACAAGGATCGGGTGCCTAGAAGGAGTAAGCATCCCCTGCGGACCGTTCACGCCCGCCGTGAGCCCTATGTATTGATCAGAACCAGTTAAAACGTGGTTTTTCTTGACTGAAAGTGTCAGAATCTTTATTTTAACAACTTTTAAGTGAATTTAAAGTAGATTCAAAATTTTGTTAATTTATTTTACATTCAACAATCCGGAAGACAAGCCCATATGCTTCAAAGTGCCGAGCGCTTGGCGAAGGAACAGTTGCTATATGCCTTTTTTTTTTTTTTTTTTTTATTTAACGGTCACATGATCATTAATTCATGCATAAAGTGTATATAGCATTTCTCCGTATAGATCGTAGGACTTCGAATTTTAGAAAGAGTATGTTGTCTATCCAGGCCCGTGGGAAGCAATTTCAGTTGGGGGGGGGGGGCGGGGGAGGGAGGTCACCAAGCAATACCGAGTTCCTATTCATGATGATTATTGTCCAAGTCGACATAAAGATCTTGACAAGTTGATATAAATGTGATATCCTGTATATATTTAGAAAATGTGTATTTTGTGTATATGTAAATATTATTATGTGTATGTGTGAATTTATCTCAGTTAAATAAATAACAAATAAAATAAATACTTATTGAAAGAAATACGAATCAGTCTGTGTTTTAACTGCTATATTTAGCTAGGCCTTTCGACACGGGTGACTTGTTAAAGTTGTTTTGATTTCTTATTGGTTATCTTGTTTTGTGAGTTCATTCGCGTGCTGGTTGTTTCCCGGGCGAGGCAGATTTTGAAGTTCATTCAGATTTTCTTTATTTAGTCAACTTAGAGTTTGGGTCTTTGGATTTAAGGTTTGTTTTATTAGTATTCTTGCTTATTACTTAGTATATATATTAATTTGCCTATATTTCATTTAATAACCTTATAAGCTTGGCGTGAACGTGTATTGCGTGAGAGTGCAGTCAGTTAAAACTTTTAAATATAGTCTAATGTTATGTTGCTTAAATTACAGCTTTAATATTTGCATTTTTATCATAATTCAGATTATTATTTTCATAGTCTTAAATGAGAAAACGACAGAGTGAGCAGGATTAAATAATCTCGTTAAATTCTCATAACACCTTTATTTTAGTAATTGAGTAAAATTATTTACACAGAATAAAAAAGTATAAATCCTAATATATATATTATACAGGGAAACATGCAATTATTCATCGCCTTGCAGTATTTTACGTTTTGACCTTTACACCTCATGTGAGGTAAGGGTATATGTGTGTTTATTATTTGCATGAAATTCTGTTTCATGTTATTTTCTCTTTTTATACATTTATCTCATTTCTGGTTACTGAAAGTTATATTCGTTGATTTTTTTTTGTTTATAATTCATAATTTCTAAATCGGAAGTATGTAATGATTTCTTTTCATATTTTGTAATATTTTGGTAATATCAGTAATATTCTATTATTTCTGGATAAAGTAAGTAATTATAAAGATTATGTGAAATGAAAGTTCAGTGTAATATTACGACCAGAGATATAATTTTAAAATTTACTTGTTAATATTTGTTTATGCCATGCATTGATTTTAATATTCTTTGTTACAGGGTTTATTTATGTTGAATATGTAAAAAAAAAATAAATAAATCCTCCAAAAGAACCCAAGAAATCCTTGTTTACTGGGGAAAACAGGGGTTACATAAATATCTGACAACATAAACATCTGACATTTGACAAGTGGTGGCAGAAATATGCCACCATAATAAATTCACATCATGGTTGCGGAAATGGCCGAG
The DNA here is from genome assembly GCF_033153115.1 of Saccostrea echinata. Classification (NCBI taxonomy): domain Eukaryota; kingdom Metazoa; phylum Mollusca; class Bivalvia; order Ostreida; family Ostreidae; genus Saccostrea; species Saccostrea echinata. The sequence goes on along the minus strand of NW_026889806.1, from coordinate 6,867,196 downwards.
TAATTACGAAGTAAAGTCTCGGGGGTTTTCCAGTAACGATTGAGAGATCAAATCTGTGCTCACCGGAGAGTCCCGAGTAGATGCGCTGTGGTTATTGCACCAAAATGTGCAATCGCCGATCCGGTATCAAGTCAAATCATAACCCATGTCAACTTGAACCCCGAAATCTCATGGGTTACATTACGAGTTGACAGTCCTCTTATTCTAATAATGAGTTCAACCATAGACTTAGGTCTATGGTTCAACATAATATCAATGATCCAAGAACCTTGAAAATCTCCATATGATCAATCTGATATATTTCTGTAGACAAACAGTAACAAACCTAATGAGAACCCCGTCGGATAAACAGAACGAACAAAACATTTAAACTGTCAGTGAAAAAGAAAATCAGTTTTAGATATGGGGATTTTTATATATCAAACAAATGTATCCAGATTGCCTACAGTATCTCGGAAAACGGTCATTTGTATATGTTCTTGTCCTCTACTTTAAAATAATATTAAATTGAATAGGTATCGGGATTACCTTTCAGAGATTTCAGATTGAATTTCCATGAATTAAAGCGCCTTTCTTCAACATAATAACATTCTAGCTGTAAAGTACGAGAATAAAAATTTTTAAATTAATTATGGCGCCATATCTTAATTAAGTAAATGCATTTAAGAAATAAGGCAATAATTCTCAGTTTTTATCAGGATGTATATTGGGTTGGTCATGTGATCAAATCCCAAAAAGTCAAGCCTAGCTGCAATAATGTAGCCCTCTCAGATTTTTTTGGGGGGTGGGGGAAGGCTACAACTCCTTAGGATCTTCGTAATGGTGCAAGTACGGGAGTGATTCACTCACGCACTGATTTCGGCTCAAATTTTCAGTAAGTGACTATTTTAATTTATTAACATATCTTACCTGAACTCATAAAATTTAGTCATGCAAGACATGAATTTATCCAAAAATATACAGAACGATCCATTGAATCTATCCGCCATGTTTACTGGCCTTGATTGATTTTATTTTTGACAACTAATGAGAATTCGGGATCTAGGAATCGGATCTATTTAGGATGTCCCTTATTTTAAGCATAAATATCGCTGTTTATGAAAAAATATCACATGGAATGCTTTTATTTATCGATGGTTAGTGATACCATACAACATAAAAATTTATCAACACCGACATTTACTTTATCAAGTGATTCTAAATTTCAAGCTAAATTTCACGCGAGAACTGTCATGGCTGCTGAGGAGACACGCAGATTTATTTTACATGCTTTTCGCGTATAAAGGGCTATATTGATGGTGAATAAAAATTCCGTCTTATTGGAAGTAAGTTGAATGTAAAAATAATTTATTTTGCCAACAGTCGGCCGTATCTAAAAAAAAATATATTTGCACCATTACGGAGATGCAGTGGAATAGTAGCCCTCTCCTGAAAATGTCAGATTAAAAAAAATCGGAGGGGGCTATATTATTGCAGCTAAGTCAAGCCATTCGGGCTTTATATGGTAGATTTGATTACGTATCAACCCGTATTTACATCTCAATATTTACATTTCCAAATATTTTTCCTTAAGATTCTTGGCAAATTAGAAAAAGTTCATGTTCTCATGAACTACCGTGGGATGAGTAAATATATATATATATATATATATATATATATATATATATATATATATATATATATATATATATATATATATATATATATATATATATATATCCATTGTGATGTGATTGAAGTCATTTTTTTTAATGATCGTTGAATGACAAAAATATGTGGCAAGTATCAGAAAAATAATGTAAATATAAGATATGAATTTAATTTTTGGGAATTCAGAGGTATATGAACTATACAACGCTTCACGCCTGATATGACATATGCCAGCGTGAAGCGTCGTAGTTCATGTCATCATGAATTCTCAAAAATTAAATTCATCTCTTAAATAAATGTTTAAAAATGATACCATATATACTTACATTTTTGAGTTTATGTAGAATGAGTCTTTTCTCGGCATTCAATTTAAAATTATGTTTAAGAAGTCAAGAACATAAAAATTATCGTTTTCTGAGAGACTGTATAGGCAATCTGGAAACATTCCAGATTGATTTTCTTTATTTTTCATTGAAAATGACAGTTATAAACATATTATTGTGTGTGTGTGTGTGTTTACCCCGATTAATTATACCCGGAGGCGATACACCCTAACTCGAACCCAACACGTCAACTCGATCGTAAGCAACCGGCAAAGTCAAATATAACCAAGGCCCGGGGTTATGAGTGTTGTTTTACGTCCCATTCGAGAATTTTTCACTCATATAGAGACGTCACCATATCGGCACTTAGGGCCATTGAGCAGTAAGAGTTCTTGATCGTGCCAACTCCTAAAGACCCGGTCGTGATTTTCACTTCTAGTGCCGGGCGCTTTGCGAATTAGGAACATTCACTACCTAGGTTTGACGCGGCGTGGCGAACGAGAATTACCGAACCCGGGTCTCCCGAATTCAAATTGTACCCTGGGCAAAGGCAAAAGAACTGCGAACGATAGTATTGTTCTCCCGCCTACCTCCAAGTCAATTTTCAAAAGTTAAGATATTCGAAAGATTTTTAATATTTATATTGATATTTATATGGATTTTCATAAAACATTACTTCTTTGGGAAAACAACGAGAGATAACTCTAAAATTTTGTTAAAACTCGTGTTTTTCACTATATAGAAATCAACGGAAAACGGAATATATTTTTAAAACATCTTTTCCCCCCGTGAAACAAAAATTCCTTTTTACGGGTAATATGGACTGTCATTTCACAAATTCATACCAAAGCTTTTTGTGTTTCACGGGGGGGAACATATGTTTATATACAAAAAACGACAAAAATGCTTATTTTTTCAGCAATTTCCAAGTGCTTTACAAGTGAAACATTATATTTTACTAATATATATGCTTAATTTTATATGCATAAAACATAAGAAAAGATTTAAGAAACATTTATTCATATCCAAGACTATTTCAGAATATGGTGATGCTTTATAGCCCGATTTCAGTGGAAAATATCGTCTACCCCCCCCCCCTTATTTCAAGAGCTGGAATTAGGGATATTTTACTATTTAGCACTGGAATTAAAATAATTAATCAATTACCATTGAACTGTTCTTTGTATTAAACAAAGATTTTATGGCCAAATTGTCATCAATATTGAATTAAATGGTTGTAAAATGTAGGCGGGAATCGGGAGTTACCGTGCGTAGTTCTTTGAATCGTAACCTACCTCGTACATGTATGTGGATACGAGTTGACTTTATGTATTAACATAAAGATTTCCGTACGAAATAAATCAATAGATTTAATGTCAGCTGTTATAACTTGCAGTTTTCTTGCATAAAACTCAGGGCGCGGGGGGGGGGGGGTAACTTGACACCTCCTTCCCGAAATAGGTTTTTCAACTTTAAGTGTTTTCAGGCTTTTTTCGTTGTTTTTTTTTTTTTGGGGGGGGGGGGAGGCTGGTCCTTACTTTAGAAAAGAATGCTGTGCGTCCCTGTTGGAACGATGGGAATTTTGCAATGACTGAATGAGTATAATTCTGTTTCCTTCAAGGTTCTAAGTCATTAATGACAAATTGTATTGTTTGGGGTTTTTATTCAACAAATCTTCATTTATACAAATGAATAAATATTCCAGAATACCAATGTGCATTCAAAATATCGAAATATCATTTAGTTAAATGTTACATTAAAAGTTTAAATCTAAAGTTTAAACTTACTTATCTAAACTTTAGATTTAAACTTTTAATGTAACATAAATATTATCATTTTGTTATATGAAGGAGTTAACTCGTAGACAGAGTCTATGAATTCATCAATCGAGCTTATGTATAATCATGGTAATGGGTTCGAGCTGACTTGTTAACGAGTCGGGTAGGTTACGAGTTGACTAGAACCCCACTGAAATCGAAACTAGCCTGGTTCCTAAACTTAAGTAAATTGGAGGAAAGAAAATATTCACGTAGTGTGTTACTCTTACGTACCATATAGTTGTTAACTTTTGGAAAAGGGTGGAGTAAACTAACTGATCACAGAAAATATTGGTCACCATTAAGCTGATCGGTAGAAAGGACAAGCATGGATCAAATCCGCGCAGAAACAACAGGTCAGATTGTTGATGTAGGTATTGTAGATTTACGATCTCATTTCAGTTCTACAGTTCAACCCATAGATAGACGTCCACGTCTAAGTTCTACAGTTCAACCAGTAGAACCAACAGTTCTGCTTCCACGACTGAGTCCTACAGTACAACCATTGCTACATGTCAGTTCTACAGTGCGACCTTTTGATGCACTCCCACCACGCCCAAATATCAGCTATGCAGTTTCTCTTACAATTTACTAGTAATTGAAAAAAAATTTCTTTGATATGTGAAATATACAAACCGATGTTAGATGTCTCTACAACTAGTTTTATGAATTTGAAAATATTGGATCGGATCAACTCTACAGAGCAATTTAATTATGAAGCACATCAGTTGTATGATTTGAAGATTATAATGCATATTTTTATCTCCATAGAAAAAACAATGAAGATTTTAATGCACTTCAGTTAAAGATAAATAAGGTGTTCCAGTTACAATTGCACACATCATGATCATCTCTATGATTTGAAAATAACAATGCATATTACCTCTAAAAAAAAAAAAGAAAAAAAATCATGCACAACAGTCCCATCTGTATAGATATCATGATGACGTCATTTCTGTCTCTTCTGCTGTCCATGGTGATTAATGTTCTAATCCTGGCAACAATGAGTTGGATGCTATCCAATGACACCCCTGCTATAAGCAGATAATACTGCATACAAAATGTACATATATGAGCATCTGAAACAAGCTTTCATGTCCTTTGTATGTGGGGGGACCAGGAAGCATGAACAGGAGATGGGTGAATAAATCACGCATTCTCAATTTATAGTGCCAAATCGGTCTGTGGAAAAGTCAACAAATTTTGTGAATTGAGATATGAAACTTGTAAGTGTAAAGTTATTAAAAATCACAATCTGAATTTCATACTTCATGCTATGTTTTGTTGACCTCATTCGAAATGAACGCTATTAGAAAGCTAATTTTACACCAAGAAAAAATATGTGATGTTGATGGGCCATAATTGAAACGAAAGGAAACAAAAGATTTATCTGAGAGAAAACAATTTATGACACCCCCCCCCCTTTCCATCATTTAATCTGTTAATTCAAATTGCTTAATTGCTTGTTAAAACTTTATCGATAAAACTCAAAAACAAAACAAAATACACCCCCCAAGAAAATACTAGTTTGTCAATAATTACAATTGCATGTTACAAGTATTTTATGGAGCAATATACAGTCTACATATAACTTGAATTGAATTTTTAGTACCATTAAAGCATAGGCATATACCTTCTATGTCTAAGCAAAAAATTTAATGGGAAAAATTAGGATCACAATGTAACAGGGTTTTCTTATGGTGTTAAAGAAGAACTCCTGCGTCTAAGGTTCGATCATTTTATTTTGTCATGTTGAATAAATAAATACATCAATAAAGCCCTGAAAATATCAATAACAAATTATAAGTATTTAGAAAACAAACAACCATATTACATTTATAATGATATTCATAAATTTAGGCATGAATTACTTTATAATAATCGATCATAAAAGTATTACACATTATACTGAGCATTGAAATAAATACATGGAAAAGTAAGAGTTATTTCCCTTACATCGACGTCTTGAAAACGAGAATATAAATCGAACTATTCCAAATAGAACTATTACAAATAAAATGAATAGTTCACAAATCTATTTGCAATAATATATACACAATAAATAGAAAATAATTGTAGGTATACCTGATTGTGGATCAAGGCTCAAACAATGGCCACCCGATAAAAATAACGGGTCTTGATATATAGACTCCTATTAAACAATAATTATATTCTATATACACTTCTGCATAATTGATATTTTATTTACATACTCAAAGAATTTATACTTTAAGCTTCATTTAATAATGATAAAGTTGAACTCAGTATATCTTCACAAAATTACATTAAAAATCAAAGACGATGAATTATCGGAAAGTATAGAATAAGAATTAGTATAGATAAAAGAAATAGAAGTCAACTTACAGTCTCTGTCCTGAGGTCTCGTCTCAATATTAATATTGTATATAATGATGACCAAAAATACTCATCTCACTTTCTCAATGGTCTATAGATGTCTGACCGATACACAAAGAGATCGGCGGGAAAAACGTCCCTAACCAATCGCAAGCTTGGTTATTAAAACTGACCAATAACATTACATACCCTCAGGATAAGTAAGAACTTCTAGAACATAAGTAAAGATTAAAACCAAATGAAGTTGTAATATTTTATTAATTTTATTAACGGTGAGCGCAAAACTCCGTGAAAACGAAATGCTGCGCGATGCTAAAAATAAAATATATACACGTGAATATTAAGTCACTGAACTATATAATATAATATTCACTTAATAAAATAAATTAAAATATCACTCTATCACAACAATTTAATATTTCTTGCAAGCAATAAAATGGGAATAGATTCAATTTCGACCCGTTAATATCTTGGGGCACCCAACATCCACAGCCGTCTTTTTTTTTACCTGATGTGGTACACCTCCCCCCCCCCCCCTTCTCTAAATACAGTGTCAATTCTCCGGAACTATATTTCCTACGAATAATGATATGGAGAAGTAACATAATACTGAGTTGCCTGAAGATTGTCTCTTTCTGTTGTGTTATTTAAAGCTTATTAATCCAGATTTAAAAAAAAAAGCTTAATAAAGTAAATATTGATTATGATATCGTGAATACATCTGAAGTCCCTATTCAAGAAGCACTTTTTTTAATTTAATTATCGAATCTAGCTTCTTATATGTATTATAATTATACTTTAGTTAATATCATTATAAAATTATAAATAATTATATTATAATTGATATATGATTAACATTTGTAGGCGTTGTATGACACAATCATATCATTTTACCAATTTTTTCTAAAAGAACTGCAATTTCATTAGTAAAAATTTGCCCTCTTATATTATAAATGTTTAGTACGGTATACAATTTAAGTTTATAACCATTTTTAGTTGACGATACACTATCAGTTCAAACAAGCAGCAAAATAAACTCTAAGAACTTTTTGTTTCAGATTTACGTTACGAATGGTAACGTTAAAGCTTTGCACTAAAACTGTATAAAATTAACCAATTGCTCAAGATGGAAACATTCAATTCTACTTGTGAATAATATTATGTCAATTCAATTTTCAAATCACACTGATGCAAAAGATATTAAGTAAAACATTTTCACCTTTGCACTTCCATTTGCATCTCTGCACTTTGCCCCCCCCCCCCCTCCTCCCCAGTGCCATTGTAAGAAATAGTGTATTTCTCAGTTTTTAAAATAATGAAGATTCACCCGCAAATCTGTTCAAACAGCCTTAGAATTTAATTTTAATTCATAGTAACGTAAATATCGGTAACGTAAATATGTTATGAGCTTAAGCCTTTATATCGTTGTTGATTTATTATTCCACTGTTAAATAAAGGCATATTCTAGTGCTTGAGTGTAGGCCAGTTTGATCCACAGGAAACAATGTTGTTCTCTTACTTAATTTGTGAATAAATACTAACACGTAAATATCAATGAATTTTTTAACCACTGGACTTATAATAAAGGGGGGGGGGGCTATATTTGATAAATACAGATAAACAATGTCTTCTGTACCATTCCATATAATAGAATAAATGTTCTTGATGTTAAAAAGTTGCCTATCCTGTTAGTATGAGGTCCCTGCGAACATTCATTCTGAATGTGTGAATCCTTCTTTTGTTTATAATTTTTGTTTGCTAACCTTGTGTATTTTTTATTAAACTGTATATGGCCAATTTTTAAACCTTAACAAAAGAACACAGAATGACATACAGATGGAATTGACGGAGAAATCACATATTTTCGAGAAAATAAAAACTTATATTCATTAGTTGGGGGGGGGGGGGTCCACGGTTTAAGTGGTTGTGTATAGAGAGTCCTTAAGGTCAAGATCTAGTAAATGAAGAGTGCCTACAGATTTCTCAAATTTGAGAAACAAATTCCTTTAATAATCTTTTACAATTGTAGCTAAATAAATTGAGGTGTATCGGGGCATAATTTTTAGATAAACGCAACGAAAAAAAACATATTTTAAACTGCCCTTTTCAATGAAAAATGAACAAAATCAGGTTTTAAAAAAATGGGAGTTTTCTCCATCTCAGACAAACAAAATGTATCAATATTGCCTGCAGTCTCTCATAAATGGTTTTTCATATCTTCTTGACCTCTTCTTTAAAATGATATTAAATTGAATATAGGTATCGGGGTTCCTTTTTTAGAAATGATTTCAAATTGAATTCCATGAAAATGTGTCATTTTCTACTTAATTCTGTTATCTAGCCGTAAAATACGGGAAAAATAAAATTTAAATTATGATGTCATAATGGATTTAGCACCAAAAGACAGACTAAACTCATTTACTAGACCTTGAGCTTAAAAAAAACCTAACAATTTTCCTCTTCTCAACGTATGGCTCCAATCCACTCCTGTCATATAATAATCCTTCAGTTGGCAAAGAGAGGGACAAGGCTTTAACTGACACAATACACAGGTAGCGATATAGCGAGCGGATCAAATGATGTGCGTTATACCTCCTTGAGATCCGCCCATTTCTTGTTCGCCTTTGCGCACAGGGCAATATGGAAAGATTCATCATGTGATTATTACGTCATTGAATCTTTCCGGATCGAAGCCAGTAAATATTCCTTCTTTTTTGAAAATAAACAGTTTTATCCGCATATGAATAGATGTAATAATTTAGCATGGGACATCGTTTATGCAAATATTGATAAAATAGTACATAAATGAAATATTACCAGGCCAGATCCAAAGCGATAATCGGATTGTTTGACGTCATACGATTTGAATATTCATGACTTCGTGTCCTCGAAGAAGGTGGGTCACAGCATGTGCACAGAAGGGAAAACCTTGATAAAATTGTAATTTAAAGGAAACTTATTTATATTTATGTGTTTTGCAAAAGGAATACCTCTTTCCGATTGTTGTAGGTAGCATAAACACACTAGGTTGCTCATTTTCTTGTGAGGAAACCGACAACAACGCAGAAGATTATTGTGGTCGCCATTTTCCACAAAGGAAATGCCAACTATGGCCCAAATCACAGACACAACAGGTACCGTTTTCACTGTTTTACTGGTTTAGTCATTCTGTGAGTTGCTTTGTAAGTATTTTGTTCACACAATGCTTTGTGCTTGCTTGGCGTAAGGATAATACTGTAGTTCTGTTTGTTGTGCCACAGATATACTCTGAAGATCTTGATGACAATTTATTGCGCAAAAAGCACTGTACCAATGAAAACCAAAATTTAGGTCCACCATATGTACATAGCAATGAGGGAGAAATGAAACGGGATGGGACAGTTTATCTCTGTAATAAAATCTCCAATTAGCCCCTATATTGCTGTTTGTTGGTGTCCCCAGAAATGTTTTTGACACGTGCTTGTAAGGGATTAACAATATGTAAATAAACATAAATCAGTATGAGTTGTGATTATGTTTGATGCTTCTATATAATTGATCTGGACATGCTAGAATTGATGATATTGGCATGCCCCACTATGTTAGTTGGGAACTACAGCAACAGGTCCCCTTAATCCGAGATTCCTCAGACTCCAACCCCCCGCTTTTATATTGTGACGTGTGGGGGAGAGACAAAGCAAATATTTTGGGCAGTACATTCATGATTTCAGTTGAGTAAAAGTACTGGGTACCAGCACATTTTGAAAGGCCAGGCTTACCTTTTACAACTTTTATTTTGTGGATCTAACTTACGAGACATGAGAATTCAGTAGATATGATGCTATTGCTTTTAAACAGCCCCATCTCCAACAATATTGAAGCATCACTTGAATTAGGTCCTCCTCACCATTGTATTTCTTTTCACATGATTTCAGCACACAGCTGTGATCATTACTTTCTCTGCATGAATGGAAAGCTGCAATGCATTTAGTGAGATGATCTGACTGTACTGGAATTGTCCCTAACCTGTTTTTATTTAGGTTGCAAAGGATAATTAAAATCATGATTAACATCCATCACCCTCCCCTCCCCCTCTCTCAAGAAAGGAGAAGTATTGATTTTTGATCTCCCAAACACATTCACCGTAAAGATTCAACAGCAAAATAATATAATCTTTTGGTATTTTTCATTTCTATAGCAGGATATAGGAAATTGCTCTCTTATTTGTTAATGATAAAGTATGTGATAATTTGTAGGTTTGGCTGAGCTGGCCCATCAAGAGTATCAGGCCGGGGATTATGACAACTCGGAGCAACACTGTATGCAGCTGTGGAGACAGGAACCAGAGAACACGGGGGTCTTGCTCCTCCTCAGCTCCATACACTTCCAGTGCAGGCGACTAGAAAGGTACAATAGAGAAGCATCAATCTTAAATTAATTTAGCCTTATGTGCAGGCGACTAGAAAGGTACGATAGAGAAGCATCAATCTTAAATTAATTTAGCCTTATGTGCAGGCGACTAGAAAGGTACGATAGAGAAGCATCAATCTTAAATTAATTTAGCCTTATGTGCAGGCGACTAGAAAGGTACGATAGAGAAGCATCAATCTTAAATTAATTTAGCCTTATGTGCAGGCGACTAGAAAGGTATGATAGAGAAGCATCAATCTTAAATTAATTTAATCAAAAAATCATTTTGTAATGGTTAAGGAATTTGAAATGCATTGAAAGTTATATGAAGGTATTTGGTGTTATAATATATTCCTCAAATTGAAAGAAAATGTCTACTAAGGTTGATAATGGCACTAAATTTCTGTCCTTGTGATATAGGTCAGCATACTTTAGCCAGCTTGCCATCAAACAAAACCCTATGCTAGCAGAAGCGTACTCCAATCTAGGAAATGTATTCAAGGAGCGAGGACAACTTCAGGAAGCACTTGAAAATTACAGACACGCTGTCAGACTAAAGCCAGACTTTATAGATGGCTACATCAACCTGGCAGCTGCCCTCGTAGCAGCGGGAGACATGGAGCAAGCCGTACAGGCCTATGTCACAGCTCTACAGTACAACCCAGTATGTTTGTTCATATGTCAGTTCAGTACTACCTAGTATGTTTGTTTATGTCACAGCTCTACATTATAACCCAGTATATTTGTCTCGAGACCTTATGTAATAAATGATTTTGTTTTTCCAGGATCTCTACTGTGTGCGGAGTGACTTGGGAAATCTTCTGAAGGCTCTGGGAAGACTGGACGAGGCAAAGGTAGTGATTGCATCAGTGCTATAAATAGGAACTCTACAGCTGATCAGATGCCTTGGTTCTCTCTGTGTTTTCTTTTTGACATGTAGATACAAATGACTTTCATTCGTAAACCTCTCATAGAGGAAATGTTGAAGTCATTTCATTTTGCAAATAGCCCAAAATGTTAATTTTTCAAGTTTTAGGCTGTATAAGAACCTGCATCTGTGGATTAAGATGAGGAAGAAAATAGAAATAAAATACAATTTTCAGTGGCAAATAATTTGCAAAATGAAAGCCTTTTTTGTCAATTTTCTTTCCATTTAGATGTGTGATTAGTTCAGAAGATATGACTCTCATTGAAAAATATATATTGATCACCATGCAATGACTGACAAAGTTTGAAGCAGAATATCTGCAAAAATATCTGATACTATAATTCAATGTGATATTTATCTTCTTAGCTATTGAATGCAGCTGGCGATAAGAGGCAACCAACATGAAGAAGCAAAACATTTCAATACAAGCCCCCATTCTTCTTGCTCTTTCTGTGTCTCATGGTCTGTCAAGATGTTCCAAGAATAATCCTAAACCATCCAGAATATTGAAATGTTTTGAAATGTATTTATATTGCAAATTTTATGTAGAAAGTCATTTGTGTCTTCAGTGTTTTAGCTTTTAATTTGAAGAATTTCATGAGGAAACAAATTTTTAGAGTTGGACTAGCTAGGAATCAAATATATGCATAGATAAAAATATGTGAAGAATTTGAGATCTTCACCAAAAAAGAGAATAAGAAATATTGATGTATAATTGAATCTTGTTTTATTTTGATATAACATGGTTTTTCTTTTGTTACTAATTTCTACTTATTTTGGTATTAATCTGAGCATTTTCTTTATAATTTCTGTAATAGTATACGAGGTGCCTCGCCTCCTTCCTGGGGATGTCTGCAGTAAATGCTACAACTGGTATGACTCTATATGGTAATTATTGCCAGAAAAATTTGATGTTCTAGTGGTAATTGGAGGTATTGTATGCTACATGTGTATGTAGTCTCAAATAAAAATCCTGTAAAATCTGGAAAAAAAAATCTCAGTGCTAACAAAATTGACATCTTTTTCAGAACAAAAAAAAGAAAAAAAATCTAAATTATAAATTTTCTCTATTTAAAAAAATCCATCTCTACCATTACCCAGTGCTGCGCGCGCCCCGATCCTGTCGCTGCGGTCGCTAGCGGAACACAGCCTTCTGACAGACATGTCACAAAATAAGATCAAAAGTAATTGTTTTCTTGTAAATGGTTGAAAAATTTAATAACATTATGCAAGGCAGACTTGTCAGAAGGGTTGTTCGATTACAACTTGTTTGATTTGAAGTAGTCCAGACTTAACCAACAGTTGACAAACTTGGGCAGAGTTTATGGGAATGATTAATAATGAGAGTAGAAGTGTCATATGTCCAGTAGTCATGACTGCTTCAAAGAAATGGTTTCTGATCTCAGTTTGACATTATACTAATTATTTATAGATACTTGAAATCTATCAAAGGCTGGTTTTAAGTCGATGATTAAAGGTTAAGTTGCTTAACTTGATAGTCATGACAAGCAGATGTCAGGAATCATTATTTTTTGTTCAGATGGGTTGTAGGAACTTGCGCGTTGTTCGCTCCTGCTGCGCATGCTGTTGCGCTGAACAAGTATATTTTTCACTCTTTTAACTTTGAATATTTTCTCTTTTATTTAGACTTGTTATTTAAAAGCTATTGAGACACAGCCAAATTTTGCTGTGGCATGGAGTAACTTGGGATGTGTTTTCAATGCACAAGGAGAAATTTGGTTAGCAATCCATCACTTTGAAAAGGTAGATATTGAAGAAAAGATTGTAATAAAAAGCTATTTGAAACTTGATGATTTGTGAAGCCAGTTTCAATGCAGCAGTAATTATACTCTGTTTCTCTCCTATTACAGGCTGTTGCTCTAGATCCCAACTTTCTGGATGCGTACATAAACCTAGGAAATGTACTGAAAGAAGCTAGAATATTTGACAGAGCTGTAGCAGCTTACCTGAGGGCACTAAATCTGAGTCCCAATCATGCCGTGGTACACGGAAACCTGGCTTGTGTGTATTATGAACAGGGGTAGGTCTTATTATCTGTACCAACGTCTACATCTTTATTTGTTAACATCCCATGATCAGTACATCTGTATCTCTTAAAATCAGCTCAGAATCAACAGAATATTATTTTTTTATTGTGTATTAAATGAACATTGATTTGTTCCTCAGATTGATTGACCTTGCCATAGACACCTACAAACGTGCCATAGAACTGCAGCCAAACTTCCCTGATGCTTACTGTAATCTGGCTAATGCACTGAAAGAGAAGGGCAAGGTATGTACTGTTTACAGCTAGACTATAAATAAGGGAACATTCTCTATCCCCTCTACTTAAAGTTATGTTTTACTTTAATTCTGAAAAAAAAAAATTCAACTCAAACCTATAGTGCAGAAAGCTTCATAGTACATGTCCAGTCAAATTTGAGGTATTTTCACGTCAGTTTTCAATGTTGATGATAAACTTTCTCTTTCTATTGAAGTGAAAGTGTCACAAATATTAGAAACTGAAGATTTCACAGGATGTAAATATATGCTGTGGTTATAATGTATTTTGTCAGGTGGTGGAGGCTGAGGAGTGCTATAACACAGCCCTAAAACTGAGCCCTACACATGCTGATTCCCTCAACAATCTGGCCAACATCAAGAGGGAGCAGGGCAATACAGAAGAAGCTGTCAGACTCTACCTCAAGGCTTTAGAGGTTGGTCCCTCTGACTCGTTTAATTACTAGGGAGATTGAATACATCGAAGAAATAAGGTCAGAAATGAATTGATAAAGGCTGACTTTCTTTGTAGGTATATCCAGAGTTTGCTGTAGCCCATTCTAATCTTGCCAGTGTGCTACAACAGCAGGGCAAACTCCATGAAGCCCTCATGCATTACAAAGAGGCAATCAGGTGGGCATTCAGCATTGTTCAAAAACTTGTGTTGCTTTCTCAAAAGCAGATGTGCTGTTTAAATTTCCTGTTTGCAACAAATTTCTTTGCCTTTTAGGATTTCTCCCACATTTGCTGATGCATACTCTAACATGGGAAACACCTTAAAAGAGATGCAGGACATACAGGGGGCCCTTCAGTGTTACACGAGAGCCATACAGATTAACCCTGCCTTTGCTGATGCCCACAGCAATCTGGCATCCATTCACAAGGTACATACAGGGAAAGGCAATGAAGTGTCAGAAGTAGATATGAGTAGGTGGTTCATAAGTTGTATGTTTTAGAATCACTGAAATGTTTATATTGTGTGTATTCAAGGATTCTGGTAACATCCCAGAGGCCATTGCATCCTACAGAACAGCCCTAAAGTTGAAGCCTGATTTTCCTGATGCCTACTGTAATTTGGCACATTGTCTCCAGGTAGGTCACAGAACACATTATTTTGGGTAAGGCTAGCTAATACCATGAATTTATACTTTATTGAATGTATACAATAAATCTGAATAGTTAATCAATAAACAGTAAGTTTGAAGTTGATTGTGTTTCACAGATTGTGTGTGACTGGACTGACTATAGCTCACGGATGAAGCGACTTGTTCACATTGTGAAGGATCAGCTGGCTAAGAATCGCCTGCCCTCGGTCCACCCTCATCACAGCATGCTCTACCCATTGTCTCACAAAATGAGGAAGGCCATAGCAGCCAGGCATGCTAACCTGTGTCTGGAAAAGGTAATTTCACCATTCAGAGATTCGAATTCGGGTAGGGGTAATGATTTTAAAACATAAGGAAGGGGTTAATATCTTGTGAAAATCTCAACAAGATATTGATAATATAAATTATATGTATTACTTAAGAAATATTTTGTTAGTAGTGTTTAAATGTATCCTTTCTCATACAGATAAATGTTTTACACAAACCTCCATATGACCATCCCCGGGATCTGAAGGAACCCAAGGGAAGGCTGCGGATTGGTTATGTTAGTTCTGACTTTGGAAATCACCCCACCTCTCACCTGATGCAGAGTATCCCAGGGTTCCACAACAGAGACAATGTAGAGGTAAATATACAGGTTCACAAGAAATAGTCATTCTACATCGCTCAGTTTCACAAGGTCTTTATTTCTTTATTAGACATACAGGTGCATATAGCATTGATTCTCTATCACAGATTTTCTGCTATTCCCTGAGTCCTGATGATGGAACCACCTTCCGTGCCAAAATCAATGCGGAGGCTGAACATTGTATAGACCTGTCCCAGATCCCCTGTAATGGCAAGGCAGCGGACAGAATCTACGCTGATGGAATCAACATCCTGGTGAACATGAATGGGTACACAAAGGGAGCCAGAAATGAACTGTTTGCTCTCCGACCTGCCCCCATTCAGGTCAGTATAGCCATTATCCCAGTCATCCAAGATTAAATATATTCTTCCCTGGAGTTTTGTCATGGTTAATAAAAGAATTATTAAAGTGTGAATTAACTTGAAAAGAGTGCTATATATCATAGAACCCTATTTTTTCCTTTAACATTGTACCAATTAATGCAGATTTTAATGTCATGTAAATGTGTGCTTGATTTGTAGGTGATGTGGTTAGGTTACCCTGGAACCAGTGGTGCTACTTTTATGGATTACATCTTGACTGATGAGGTGACCTCCCCCCTGAACTTAGCTGATCAGTACTCAGAAAACCTGGCCTTTATGGCCCACACCTTCTTTATAGGAGACCACATGCAAATGTTTCCTCATCTGAAGGAGAAGCTTCTGATTGAAGTAGACGGAAAAGTGTCGGACAACAACATTATTCTGAACGGGGTCAACCTCGAACCTCTTAAACAGAGCGGCCAGCTCAAGGTCAGTATATGTAGATTATGTCATAGTTCATATAAGTATACAAAATTTCAATGATTTGAATTTATGCAAGTGCGACTTGAATCTTGGAAATTTGTTGTGCAGTAAGAAATTTGTTTCAAGTGTACTGATAAACATGCTTATCCTTATTGCAGTCTATAACATACACTGCTGAACATGGAGAGACCACTGATAACAATGATGGAAGCCCCGCCCAGGTGACCTTTGACTTCATGTCTCTCCCTGTACAACCAATTATACAGACAATGACCCAGACAGGCCTCTCACACTCATGTATCAATGATGTCATCATCCAAAATGGCGTCACCACCAACCAGGTATTTATCTCAAGCACAGTGTTATATGTTCAAGGATACTTGTTTTATTGCAAACTAATCATTAATACAGATGAAATACTCTGTAGATAGTGTTGACAATTAATGAAATTGTGTGATGGTATTAATTTAGGAGAATTTTGTTTGTAGTGATGTTAATCTTATTTTGCTCAATATTACTAGACAAACAACAAAGCTGCTACAGGGGAGGAGGTGCCACAGAACATCATTATCAGTGCTCGGTCCCAGTACGGACTGCCGGAGGACGCTGTCGTTTACTGTAACTTTAATCAGCTGTATAAGATTGATCCACAGACTTTACACATGTGGATAGAAATCTTAAAGCAGGTGCCTGATGGTGTGCTGTGGCTACTTAGATTCCCAGCTGTGGGGGAAACCAATGTTTTACAGACTGCGGCTAATGCTGGACTCTCTGCCGGCCGAATCATATTTTCTCCAGTAGCACCTAAGGTATGGTGTCCATCATTTCATACAGAGCTTGTGACATTCTTAACACTTGCATAGGGATTTATTCAGCTTTATTTAAAGAAAAGATTATTTCACTTTTGTCCATTTTTTCGCAAAATTTTGTGAATCAATTCATGGCCTTCAATTGAATTTTCAGAATGATAGAATAAATTTATCAAAATTACATTTCACATAGAAATAAATAAATTTCAATGGTATGGATTAGTTTAAGTGTATTTTACATGGGATTATGGGGATGAAGATAATCATTGGATTTTTGTTATATTAATCTATTGATGCCTACTTTATGTAGGAGGAGCATGTAAGACGAGGACAGTTAGCGGATGTTTGTCTGGACACGCCCCTCTGTAACGGCCACACAACAGGCATGGATGTCCTATGGGCAGGAACTCCCATGGTCACACTATTAGGTGAGACATTTCTACCATTTTAAGCATTGCAGCTTGTAATGGAGGATCAATATATGAAAACATTAAAGATTTCATTATTTATAGGAGAGACTCTGGCTTCCCGAGTTGCTTCCTCGCAGCTGACCACGCTTGGCTGTCCTGAACTTGTAGCGAGGACAAGTGAGGATTACATCAGAATCGCCTCAAAACTTGGCACAGATAAAGCTTAGTAAGTTTTCTAGCAGTGTAATTGTAAACCAATTTTCACCTTTTTGGGGATTAAAGGCAAAAACAAATATGTAGCATTTAGTAAAATTTCAATTCCCTAACACTTGTTGGAATTTCCTATTGCAGCTTAAAGGCAATGAGAGCTAAGGTTTGGAAAGCAAGGATAACAAGCCCCCTGTTTAACTGTAAAACCTACGCCCGGAACATGGAGGTGTTGTACAGAAAGATGTGGCAGAAGTACGTTAATGGAGAAGATCCCAGTCACATCGTGGACACCTCCAAACATAGAATGACCTCATGATCCCCCTCATCTGTGTGTCTCATCAAAGTAACGTGACACTGCCCCCCAGAACTAATGTAATAGTGCTTTGTGTAACAGAGAGCTATACCCCCCCGCTACATTGACTTCAGATTATGTATAGCATACTGTAAATTACTCGTGTGATCATTGTACGAGGATACCCACTGTATCTTTGCATAGAGACAATGTAATGACAAGTATTTATTTCCTGTGTGTATTTATGGTGCATGTATCCATTGTGTTCGGAGAGTCGGTTAACATCTCCTGAAGCTGTATGTTGATCTGTTCTTGTTAATCAATGGTTTTTCTTGGCTTGATTTTAGTTCTAGATTTAAAGGAATGATTTTCTTTTTTATCACAATTTTAGAAATTATATTCCTGTTTTGATTATTTAAGATGTGATGAGTGAGTGAACAATTATGCATCTGAAAGTGTTAGAATTGATGTTTGAGTACTATAAAAATTCATAAACCTAATGTGCAGAAATGAAATGGCTGCCATGTTGTGCTGAGTGAATGTTGAATCTTTTTTATGGCAAGTAAATTTAATAGTCAAAGCTTGTCTTCCATAGAGAAGTAGTAAGAAGATGCAGAGAGAGAGAGGTATTAATGAAATGATGTATGCAGGAGCCATTGAATTTTTTTTGTTTATGTCTGATAAAAATATTAAACCTGATACTGCTTGTTTTCATTAAAGTAATGAGAAACTGGAACATAGGTTACCCATGTGAAGTTGCCATGAAAAAAAGGGTTAGTGCCCTTCCTGTATCTAGGAAACAGCAGAATGTATAGGCTGCTGTTTTCTAGCATAGAAACTTAAAAATGTCGGGATGACCTTAAGGGAGTCTGATGAGTACAGCTGGTATGACTTAAGGGAGTCTTGATGAGTACAGTTTTCTACATATGGTCAGAGACCCTAGGCCAAGCTGAGGGCAGCTCTGCTGAACTGCAAGGTATTCCAGTAAATATTTGCTATCCCAGTGAAAGTGTGCAATGCAGGTGTACAGGCCTAAAACTTTTTTATGACATAAAATTGTGTAATGAGTGAGATTAGAGTTTGAATAACCATATACCCTGACACATACTTTGTTACAAGGGAGGATGCACAAACTTTTGTGTAACAGGAAAGGCATGGCACCAAATATGTAACTAAAGGAGAAAATGCAATGAACCAGACCAGATTCGATTGCTGGTGGACAGATAGAGCACCTGACTAGAGATTCAGGGAGCCTGGGTTCATTGCATTTTTCTCCTTTCAAGTTGCATTTGGTGCCTTGACATGCCCTGGAAGTGACAGGTGAAAGCCCTGCCAGGGTTGTTGTCACTGGGAACGAAGTCCTTTAAGGAGGGAGGAATGGGGTGCTGAGGCTAGTTTGATTGCAGATGGCCAGATAGCTCAGTTGGTAGACTAGTGATTCAGGGGGCCCGGGGTCGAATCCCTGTCTGGTCAGTCGTATATTTTTCTTCTTTCCTTTTAAACTTGTAATAAAGATGATCGATACAGTGAAAGATTCATTAAATTACATTTAGTGGTGTAAGAGGCATTGCAGAGAAGGGATGGCTACCCACAAGTAACATTCCATCATGAAATACCCCAACCTATTTAAGGGGAGGGGAGTATGATATTAGTATTTTTTTTAAGAATTTGATATGATTTCTAGAATGTTCAATTTTAGCCTTAATTTTCACTATGATCATATTATAAACAAGATGTGTTCGTGAAACACTGATGCCCCCATATGGCAACTTATAGGTTAAACTTTCTCAAATGCAAATCAAATATGCTGGTACCCAAAGTAAAGGTCTTGTACCGAGGAATATACCTGTGAATGGTGAAAGCCCTAGCAGCAACCATTGAAAAGATAAGAAAAAGGTTGAAGTTTTTCAAAAGTAAGTCAAACATCAAGGTCAAGGTCAAAATTAATGGTGCCAAAGGAAAGGCCTTCTCAAAAGAAATCAACATGTGAAATATGAAAGCCCTAGCAATGACCGTTTAAAAGACATGGCCAAGGTTAAAGTTTTTCAAAAGTAGGTCAAACTCCAAGGTCAAGGTCAATGGGCTATAATTGTTGGTATCTAAAAGAAGGGCTCGTCACAAGGATTACACATGTGAAAAATGAAAGCCCTTGCACCAACTGTTCAAAAGTTATGGCCACGGTTAAAGATTTCCAAAAGTAGGTCAAACTCCAAGGTCAAAGGGTCAAAGTTGTTGGTATCCAAAGGAATGTCTTGTCACAAGGATTTCATATGTGAAAAAATGAAAGCCTTAGCACCTACCATTCAAAAGATATGGCCAATGTTAAAGTTTTTCAAAAGTAGGTCAAACATGTAGGTCAAGGTCAAAGTTGTTGGTATCCAGAGAAAGGTCTTGTCACAAGGATAACACATATGAAATATGAAAGCCCTAGCACCAGCCATTCAAAAGTTATGGCTAAGGTTAAAGTTCGGAAAAATTTTGCAAAACTGGGTCAAACTCCAAGGTCAAGGTCAAATATGGTGGTACCCAAAGAAAGGTCTTGTCATAAGGAATACACATGTGAAATAAGAAAGCCATAGCTCCAACCAATCAAAAGTTATGGGCAATGTTAAAGTTTTTGCGGACAGACAGACAGACGGACGGACAGGGCAAAAACTATATACCCCCAAATCTTCGATACGGGGGCATGATAAAAATACAGCTGTAGTCTGTTGCTGAAATTAGGGGTGATAATTATGGCATATATTTTGAATGAAGTTTATTCTCATTTTTACATGTGAAAATTTTTTAGAAAGAGTTGTCTGCCCTTAAAAACTGGAGAAAGGTGGGTCAAATTATGGAAGATTTTGTGTGCAACATAGGTTTTTATGCCCCTGTATTGAAGATTCGGGGATATACAGTTTTTGCCCTGTCTGTCCGTCCGTCTGTTTGTCTGCAAAAACTTTAACCTTGCCCATAACTTTTGATTGGTTGGTACTGTGGCTTTCATATTTCACATATGTATTCCTTGTGACAAGACCTTTCTTTGGGTACCACCATATTTGACCTTGGAGTTTGACCCAGTTTTGCAAAATTTCACCAATCTTTAACCTTACCCATAACTTTTGAACAATTGGTGCCAGGGCTTTCATACTTCACCTGTTTAATCCTTGTGACAAGACCTTCCTTTGGATACCAACAACTTTGACCTTTTTGACCTTGACCTAGGAGTTTGACCTATTTTTGAAAAACTTTAACCTTGGCCATAACTTTTGAACGGTTGGTTCTAGTGCTTTCATACTTCACATGTGTAATCCTTGTGACAAGACCTTTCTTTGGATACCAACAACTTTGACCTTGGAGTTTGACCTACTTTTGGAAAACTTTAACCTTGATCATAACTTTTGATGATTGGTGCTTCAGTTTTCATATTTCACCTGCGCATTTCTTGGGAAAAGGTCTTTCCTTGAGCACCATTCATTTTGACCCTGACCTTGATATTTGACATACTTTTGAAAAAAACTTTAACCTTTTCCATATCTATTCAATGGTTGCTGCTAGGGCTTTCATATTTTACAGGTTTATTCCTAGAGAGTAGAGACAAGACCTTACTTTGGGTAGCAACATATTTGATTTGCATTTGAGAAAGTTTAACCTTTGCTGTTTCACAAACACATCTTGTTTTTTTTTTAAATGTCATCACTGAATAACAGGTATAATTATACTTTCATTCACATGTTTATATATATTACAAGAAGTTATTCATGTAGATCTTTGATTCATGCTATGAAATGAAGATGGTTTCAAATGAAAATTGAAAAAAAAACCAAGGTGTTTTTGTGAAACACTGATGCCCCTGTATGGCAGCTCAATCACAGCAAAGGTTAAACTTTCTCAAATGCAAGTCAAACTCTAAGGTCAAGGTCAAGAGATAAAAAATGTTGGTACCCAAAGAAAGGTCTTGTCAAATTAGGAATATGTACATCTGTGAAATATGAAAGCCCTAGCACAACCATTCAAAAGTTATTACCAAGGTTAAAGTTTTTCAAAAGTAGGTCAAAATCAAACGTCAAGGTCTAAATTAATGGTATCCAAGGGAACGTCTTGTCTTCAGAAATACACTTGTGAAATATGAAAGCCCTAGCACCAACTGTGTAAAAGTTATTGCCAAGGTTATAGAGTTTTTCAAAAGTAGGTCAAACTCCAAGGTCAAAATTGTTGGTGCTGAAAGAAACAGTCTGATTAAAATCAAACTCTAATCTCTAGCTCCTTTTTATTTTGATTGTCGCATGAAGCATCAACCATTCAAATGTTATGGCCAATGTTAGAGTTTTCCAAAAGTGGGTTAGATTATAAAGGTCAAGGTCAAAAGGTCTAAATTTTTGGTACCCAAGGGAAAGCCTTGTCATATGGAATAGGCCTACACGTTTAATCTGAAAGCCCTAGCTCCAACCATTCAAAAGTTATGACCAAGGTTAAAGTATTTTAAAAGTGGGTCAAACTCCAATGTCAAGGTCAAAATTGTTGGCACTCAAAGAAAGGTCTTGTCACAAGGAGAAGGCTTTTGAAATACGAAAGGCCTAGCATCAACTGTTCAAAAGGTATGGCCAAGGTTGAAGTTTGGTAAAATTTTGCAAAAGTGGGTTAAACACCAAGGTCAAGAGGTCAAATATGTTGGTACCCCAAAAAGGTCTTGTCAGAAGAAATTTTCATGTGAAATATGAAAGCTCCAAGTAATCAAAAGTTATGGGCAAGTTAGTTTTGCGGACAAACAGACAGACGGACGGACAGAGCAAAAACTATATGCCCCCGAATCATCGATTACGGGGGCATACAAACAGGCCTAATTTGGTTTATTCATTATTTGAAACATCAAATATTAGGGGGTGATCTTGACTCAGGTTATCTTCGCCAATCTCCCATGCAGAGTTGTCGTTCGTTACTCTCTCAGACTGAATGTATGAGCCGATGGTAGAGTGTATACATGTATCTTCGCATTGAAAATTTCGCGGGGCAAGCAGTCAAAGCCTTCAAGTGACATTGATCAGCAGCGTGAGCGAGGCGCATGTAGGAAGTGCGTTGGACAGGAAGAAATTTTACGGAAAAATAAGCTGAAGGTAATGTCATGAAAATTTCCTTGAAAAGGATTTTTTAACCATTGACATATGTTTTTGCAGCGAGCAAATTATATTTCTGACGCAAAGCTTTGTTATTCCCATGTGCACAAAAGCACTAGATTTTATTATTGACGTGTTCCGTGAAAAAAGACATTACCCGCGCCGCGAGCGGGATTTACGAAAATGTGTACTCGAATAAAAAGGCTTTGTACAGAAATTTATTTTCTTAAAGGTTACATATTACTTTTAGACGGAGATATATAACATTAAAGTCCAAGAACAACACAATTCTGGGTACACTTTAAAAAAATTATAAAAGAGTCTGCACTGGACATCCCAACAGACATTTCAACGTTGAAAAAATTAAGTTGAAATGACGCAGATTTATGGCTGAAAATGGAAGTTGGAAGGAGACTAAGATATGATGATTAACATTTATTTTTTGCAGTGTCTTGCCAGAGGGTTTCACAGGCTTCAATCACACCTCTGTTACTGTCTAAATTACAATAATCTCAGTGTTAATATAGGGTAATTTTTTTCTTTAAATAAACACTTTAATTAATGTTTTTAAGTTTTGTGTGAGTTATTGGTGTGTAAATCACACAGACTTGTCACGTAGGTATATTTCATGAAGCGTGCTAGGGCTTCATGAAAAGTAAGCCTACATGCAAGTCTGTGTGGTTTACACACCAATAACTCACACTAAACTTAAAAACATTCCTTATATTTACATTTTACGTGTTTAAATGCACCAAAAATATACTCAATGTTTGAATTTCTCACTGCCCTATATCTTCATATTTTTATTAACGTCTCTGTAGCCTCATTGTGATGTCACTTTAGCACAAGTTTCTCCGTGTATATTTCTACGCGTGAGTATACACAAAAATGGTTTTCAAATCAATTTCACAGTTGGCTTAGTAGAAAACACAGCAAATGTAAATATAAAAATGTGTTTCTTGTATCAACATTACACTGAAAATATACACTACTACATCAATATATTTTGTATGGAACTATTTTGCTTAAATAATTTCTGTGTCTCTTATATTTGTGAGACAGGGACAACTTTGGAGATGATAGTAAAGCTGGTATAACTCCCTCTGGTTAGAAATTGTTGATGTTATCTAGATGTCTCCAAAAACCACATACAGTACATGTAGATAGTGACATTTTTTGACATTCTGTTTTAGTATGGTGATTTTAACACATCTTGACTTCCAGCTTGTGTATGCATTATGATAATAAGACTATTTGAAAAATATCTGCAATAAATTGTTTTTATGACTGTAATAGGAGATTTTTTGGTCTGTGTGTCTGTCTGCAAAAACTTTCCTTGCCCATAACTTTTGAATGGATGGTGCTTGGGCTTTCATATTTCACCTGTGTATTCTTTGTGACAAGACCTTTCTCTGGATACCAACAATTTCGACCTCATGACCTTGACCTTAGAGTTTGACCTACTTTTGAAAAATTTAAGCTTGTCCATAACATCTGAACAGTTGGTGCTAGTGCTTTCATATTTCAAAAGTATATTCCTTGTTACAAAATCATTCTTTGGGTATCAACATTTTTTGACCTCATGACCTTGACCTTTGAGTTTGACCTACTTTTGAAAAACATCTTGTGGAAATAAGCATATTCTGTGTTTAAAAATTGGAAAAAAATATCTGATGAAGGTTAACATTTTATTACTATAAATTTTCCTTGGTCCCTCCATGAAAAACCTATATCCTATGAGCGTAATGAGTCAAGCTGGGTAAGAATTTTACCTATATTGTTCAGATATTGCTTATATTTGTTTACTTTCATGAGTGGAATTTGTTTATTTGCCTTGCAACTACTCCATCAACATGTTCTAGGGGAAATTCCATTGACTTTGGATAATCCTGGCTAAGTAAATAACATCAGGATATTTCCACTGACATGCTGACAAAAAAAGATGGATGTCATGAACAGAGACACATTTAACGAGGATGGTACATTAGCTAATGAAAAAAAAAATTTTCATTTACAATGAGCATGACCAGATGAGAGATGAGCACAGAATTTTTCCACTGTATAGCTTGGTCCTTTCCTTTTTGTCTTCTCTGTAGCCACAATAGCAGTACGGTACTTGTCTGTAACCACAATAGCAGTACTTGTCTGTAGCCACAATAGCAGTACATCTGTAGCCACAATAGCAGTACTTGTCTATAGTCACGATAGCAGTACATGTCTGTAGAACTGTAGCCACAATAGCAGTACTTGTCTGTAGAACTTTAGCCACAGTAGCAGTACTTGTCTGTAGATCTAGAACTGTAGCCACAATAGCAGTATTTGTCTATAGCCACAATAGCAGTACTTGTCTGTAGAACTGTAGCCACAATAGCAGTATTTGTCTATAGCCACAATAGCAGTATTTGTCTATAGCCACAATAGCAGTACTTGTCTATAGCCACAATAGCAGTACTTGTCTGTAGAACTGTAGCCACAATAGCAGTACTTGTCTGTAGAACTGTAGCCACAATAGCAGTACTTGTCTATAGCCACAATAGCAGTACTTGTCTGTAGAACTGTAGCCACAATAGCAGTACTTGGACTAAGAAAGTACAGTTAAAATAAGTTCCACATCAGAGACTTGATGGCAGGTGCAGCTAGGTTTAGAGATTTTTTGGTCTTTAACCTACTGGAACATTACACATAATAAAACAGTACAATGTACAGACAATAATTAACTATCCGCATTGTAAAGGATATAGTGAAATTCAAATCATCAGCGACTTTCTGAAAAATAGACATTAGTTGGGTAAACCTGTATCACTTTTTGTGTCATTAGTCAGGGGCCTAATGGAAACAGGTTATTTGAAAAATAATTTGTAAGTTATTGTACACACACAATTTTTTTTTTAATGATAACTTATATAAGTTACTTTTATGTCCTACTTGGACATAGATTTCTTGGGGTTTTTGGAATTTCCTGCCAAATGTAATTGCATTTTGGGATTCCATTATGTAATACAAGATGAAGTGCACAGACTCCATTTGAAAATTGGTGAGGGGGTGGAGACAAATAGCATTTTACTTCTTATTTTGAAGTTTTATTTACATTGTTTTGGTCAAGTTTTTATCATTAAATAAGTAATTTTTCCCAGTGTTCCCAAGATTTTGGACAATTTTTCTGGATTGAGCAAGGTTTAAATTTAACCAAACTTTTGTTTTTGTCTTGATGCACAAGCAAACGCCTTTGGTGCACGGGGTGTGAAGTTTGGGGGAAATGACACTAAATAACTTGAACAAGTTATCATTTTATTGAAACTATTTTGGAAAGATAACTTGTTTGAGTTACAAATGATGGGAAAAGCTAAGAGAGGTAACTCACTGTGACCAAAAAATAACTCATTTGAGTTTACCATTATTAAGATACAATTTAGTATTGGATGTGTAATTTCATATCAGACATCAACATTTTCAAACAGAAGCTGTTTCTAACTGAAAGGCAGTTTATGCAGATATCTATTCATTATAATGCCTTTGACAGTTACTCAGCATTTTTACACATATTTGAAAGATTTGTCAGTAACTTGATAAAATTTCATTAACTGTTTTGTAATAATATTGACTGACTGACATTAGCATAAACTGTTATTTTTACCCTTTTTATCTCACCTCAACAAGGTCGAGATATGCTATGCCCCTGGCATTGGCATCGGAGTTGGCATTAGCTTTGGCATCCCTGGAGTTAAAGTTCATTCAAGTAACTATAAGCCCTACCTGGACCAAACTTGCATGGATGATCCATCTAATGATGGACACTATCAGACTTGCTTTGGATGCTGGGAAGACCTACCGGTACATTTTCCAGATGAGTGATCAGGTTTAAGTTTTTGGAGTAGGTCCATTCCCAATTAACTTCAAGCCCTATCTGGACCAAACTTACATGGATGATGCATCTCAGGATGGATACTACCAGACTTGCTCTGGATGCTTGGGGATTTTTTTGACTACCCTTTTCATGTAATGGGGGAAAATGAGAACTGTTGAAAGACATTAAGTGATGGAGGTGTGAATATACTATATATGGGAGTCCAGGGGCATGTCCCCATGGAAATTTTCAGATAAATGTTGCAAAATCTGCATCCTGAGAGCTAATCTGGGGTTATTTCTAGACTATCATAAATTAATATTGTATAAATGGTGCCTGTTTTGGAGGGTAACAGTTGAAATTGACACCCCAAGGAAAACCATTGTCAACTGACGCGTCAGCGGAGGTTGACAGTAGTTTTCTGAGGGATGTCAATTTCAACTGTTACCCTCCCAAACAGGCACCATTTATTTTATTATACTGAATGACTTATTGATTTAGGATGTCAGCAAAAAAAAAGTTCGTCTGTACATTCACGTTTAGAAAGCTTTCAAATTCCCTGCTTCTATTTTTCTCAATAAGAAAGCTTTGAAAAACATTTACCGACCTCTTTATTGTTTGTTTGATACTCAAAGAGTCCTTTATCATCTAAAGTTTCCTTATTTCTGCACTCGCAAGAATGTTTCGTCTGTTGTTTGTTGTTTTCAAGTAAGTTACATCGGATGCAAGCTTTTATTGACGTCAAGTTTATTTGTCTTCTTTCAAATGCACAACGGACATTTTGAGAATTATACGGTAAACCATACGTGCATGATTTGCACGCATGTAACATTTTCGTTGTGTTACCCGTTGTCAAGTGTGTTGCTAATGCTGAGGGTGACATTACGGATTGTTAACTGCATCTAAACCAATCAGATTTTAGTATTTAACATGAAAGTATAATAAATTTTAAATGTTACATGTTTGTTTAATCAGGAAATTTTTCATAACTTAAAGGGGAATTTTTGACATTTTTTCCAAAGAGAAAAGGTACTGTTTACTGGTAGTTAAAATAGGATTGATAAATCCCTGATGCTGGATCTGACCTACATTTTCGGATGAGTTAACAGATCAAGGCTCTACCTGGGCCAACCTTGCATGAAATCAGGATGATGCATGTATGGATGGATACTACCAGATTTGCTTCAGATGTTAGATATGACCTAGATTTTCCAGATGAGTGACCATGAGGTTAAAGTTTTTGGAGCAGGTCCATTTCCAAGTAACTATAAGCAGTACCTTGACCAATCTTGCATTGATGTATCTAGGGATGCATTCTACCAGACTAACTTTGAATGCTGGATCTGACCTACATTTTCTAGATTCGTGAACAAAATACAGTTTTTGGAGCAGGTCCATTCTTAATTAACTGTCCATCCTGCCTATACCAAACTTGCATGGATGATGCATCTAGGGATGGACACTACCACACTTGCTTCAGATGCTGGATCTGATCTTCATTTTCCAGATGACCAGGTTAAAGTTTTTGGAGTAGACCCATTCCCAAGTAACTATAAGCATTACCTGGACCAAGCTTGCATAGATGATGTATCTAAGGATGCATTTTAACGGACTTGCTTTTGATCCTGGATCTGACCTACATTTTCTAGATGCATGACCAGGGTACTGTTTTTTGGAGTAGCTCTTTAACTATATGGCCTGTTATGATTAAACTTGCATGGATGATGCAACTAGGCATGTATACTACCAGATTTGCTTCCGATGCTGGATCTCTCCTACATTTTCTGGATGAGTGAACAGGTTAGATGTTTTGGAGCAGAACCAGTCCCAAGTAAGTGGAAGTCCTACTTAAGCCAAACTTGCATAAATATCAATCTGAGGATGCACACTAACTAGAAAATTTTTTGCGTGGAATTGGGATAAATTTATTCCTGACATAGTGATTTCAGAGGTCTGATGTTAAATATGAAAAAGAACTACCCATGTTAGGATTTTGTTTTGTTTTTATTTCTCATCAAGAATATTTTCTTTTTCGGTCAGCTATGTAACAAAGTATGCAGGTACACCCTTGCATGAAATTTTTGTCTGTCTAAGGTACATTAAACTTTTGACATTCCAAGTTTACATTTTTATTTTACCTCAGTCACTAGATGCTGGCATTTTAATTTGTCACAGGGAAAAGAAGGCAGTATCTTATCAGTAGTTTTATAAAATTAGCACTTAGTTTATAGAAGTAATCAAACTTCTTTCAAAATATCGATCTGACTTTAACATCTATATTATGACTCAGATGAAGTACAATGTACTCTTAATGATTCGTCTTAATGAATAATTTTTTAAGAAATTAGCACATTTTATAATTTTATCATGTAGGGAAAAGAACTATATTTCATTTACAGGTGAAAATAAAGTGAAAGGCTCTGAGTCTTTTTACATGAGGGTTTATTGAATCTGAAGTTCATATTGAGATTTTGTCAGTTCAGTTATGCCTATAGATATAAAATTCAGACTGATTTCAAAGTCCATCATTTATTTCCTATTATGTACAATGTGGCTAAATTGTCAATGTATGTGCCTGGTTGAGTAAAAATGAAAATAAAATCTGAGATATAAGTTTTCCCTGTAGGTTTGTACATGTATATAGTTTTTAGGTTATAGTATATATTTCCAGGAACTGGTCGATTTCCTTGAGGAAGTGACCTCGTCACTGCTGATTTCCTCGCAGTCAACTCTAGTACTTCATGTTACTAACACTACTACATGTACTACTACATCTAGGTACTTAGTCATGTAAAAGTAGCACCCTTCATTGAAAGCCCCAGAGTCTTAATCTCTTCTTGACTGTCTTCAAGTTGTATTCAAAAATTTATTTTGCCTGTGAACAATTTATTACAATCAAACAGTATACCACTTGCTAGTTTTTAAATACAAGTACAAATGTTTTAGTGGGGGTCTCTAAAATGTACTAATTTAATAACATCTATGGGATCTTCTCAACACTTACTTTGGTCCTTCTCACAAACTTTGAGACATCAGTTTGGGTTTAATTAAGATCTATGAGTATGGTATTTTGTTCATTTGAAAATGATTTTATTAACAAAATGATCTATTTGATATACAAAAAAGTATATTAAAAGAAGTTGAATTATAATGACATGTTATTTGATGTTTCAAACTCCATCAAAAAATTTTACCCAGTAGTATAATGAGCTTCCAAACTAGGCCAGAGGTGTAGTTTTTAAATACAAGTACAAATGTTTAATGGGGGTCTCTAAAAATTACTAATTAACATCTCTGGGATGATCTGATCTCCATCAACACTTAATCTGGTCCCTCCCACAAACTTTGGGGTATCAGTTTGGGTTTGATTGAGATCTGTGAGTATGGTATTTTGTTGTTTTTTTTAAATAATTTGATTAACAAAATGAATAATCTAATTAAACAAAAAAATATAAAAGAAGTCAAATTATATTGACATGTTATTTGATCTTTCAAATTCCATTGAAAATTTTAGTATAAAGAGCTGCCAAACTAGGCCAGAGGTGCACGGTGTTAAATCAGAGATAAGGTGCATGTGTTGTATTACTTTTTGTTGACTCAGACCCCATCCCTAAAACACAGAGTCCCTCACTGATATTTGTCAACTGAGGCTAACTCCATAGACAGAACAGAGACAACTAGCCTTGAACGTACAGTAGATCTGGCAATGAGCATTTAAACTTGTATAATTGTGTGGGTTGACAGACATAATTAGGCAGATGTGTGATTACTTGTCCTTTAAAGTCGGAGGATGTACTACATGTGGTTAAATTCCCCTGTGGTGTGCCCCATTGACTCACCTGGGTTCGCGACCCACATCCTGTCAGAGTCTGTGGACAGTAAACAACGTTCTCCAGATTTAACTGCCTCCCCTTGTGTGTGTTGTGTTGTTTTGTTGCATTCCTTTAAACTTAAATAATCTTTTAAAACAAGGTTGTGTTTCGGAGTGTATTTTCTACTTTTACATTAATAGTAAGTAATTGTACTTTTTGCTTTTTAATATTTGAAATATAATTTCAGTGTATTTTATTTGCTTGAATTTTATTTCATTGTATAATATGAATACTTTTGTTGTAGGTGTTCGTAGCGTATTTAATCTCATGCAGACATATATTTAGTATTTTCCTTGTGCATTAAATGTGTATTGATTATGAATCATAGACTGTGTACATTTAGGTATGTAATCATGATATACATCTGCTGTCAAAAGTTGGATTATTTTAGTGTGACGTGACAAATACAATTTGATTTACCGCAAGGAAGTATTTCTCATACAAAAAGTTGTGAGTTTATGAAAATCAGTGTTCATCTCACTGAGATTCGACGGGAAGTTATTGTAGCAGGATTTGCTGAGTAAAAACTTTTCAATTCTTTTGCATTGTTTTTTGTCAGCTTGAATTGAAAAATGGCAAGTAAAGTGGCCCCTGAACTGTTGAAAGATGTGCGAGCAGAACATCAACTTACCCACGTAAAAACAGAGGAAAAGAACCCTCTGCCCTCCGCTGAAGGTAAGGATTTGCCACAGTACAGTGTTACATCTAAGTATCTTACTAAAAGTTTTTATTTGTCATTATGCCATGTAACCTTATGTTAACCAATCAATCCTTGGAGAGCTGTAATACAAATATTTTTTTCGTTTGGTGACAGATCCTCATAGTGGAAGACTGTTTATAAAATCTATTAAGGCAACAAGTGTCTGTGCATTAGATCAACTAAAAGACAAGTGTCTGTGCATTAGATGATGGAGAAGGCATATCAGATTGAGAAATGTTCTCTCTGATTCATGTACAAACTTACAAGGTTGTTGTTTGTTAAACCCGAGTTTATCTTCATTACTTAGTCTTGCACAATGCTTGCAGGGAGTTTGTGATTATGTAACAGTATTAAGGGGGTGGAGAGAGATGTCATGATTGAGAAATTACAAATGTTGGAGAATGTTTGATGGGCTTTAATTGGGGATTGCATGCTAGCATTATAATTAGAAATTTGCATTGAGAGTGGGGGTTATTTTGATTGGGACTTTTCCCACCTGAATCAGGAACATTGGACTGTCTCTATAGAATCTCACCTGTCTGACAGGAGGTTGGTCCGTTGTGTCATCCAGGTGTACATGTGATTGTTAATTACTCTCTCACCAGATAAACAGTTTTACCTGGCCAGATATATGTTCAGTGCTGGTCTATGACTGATTCGAGTTGTTGTTATTGTATAAAGCACAGATTGGCACATGTTCTGTCAACATGGAGCTCTTCTGTACTGACCAGGCAAGAGGACCTTAAGGGGCCTATGTCCAGTGCCACAACAAAAAGTTCATTCATACATTAGCAGTAAACAATAGAAAGTGATGCAGGACTAGCTCTATATTCTCTTTAGAGATTAGTGGACAGGCTTACATCCAAGCCTGACACTTGTCTGAAGAGAATAGCTCTACAGATACATCAGAACTCCGTCATTGAGTGTCCATTCATTAAATAAAGCTTATGATGACCAAGAAAAAATGAATTTTGATTAATTATCAGATCAATTTAATACTGAGACTAGGAATTATTAAAACATAATAATGTAAGAGGATGCATGACATCAAGACATAAGTGGATTATAAATATAACAATGTTAAAAATTGTATCAAGAGGTTTCAAGATTTCTCAGTTGAACTTTCTATATTGAGTTCAATACTGCTAAACTAATTCTGAACTTAAGCAGATTTGGATGATTTCCTGCTGTCAGTCACAATGGGGTCCTAGTACATCATAGGGAAGATTGGGGGATGACAAGTGAATAAGATAATAGACTGTCATACCACAAAGTAACCCACTCAGAGAAGATTGGGGGATGATGAGTTAGTAAGATAATAGACTGTCATACCACAAAGTAACCCACTCAGGGAAGATTGGGGGATGATGAGTTAGTAAGATAATAGACTGTCATACCACAAAGTAACCATCTCAGGGAAGATTGGGGGATGATGAGTTAGTAAGATAATAGACTGTCATACCACAAAGTAACCCACTCAGGGAAGATTGGGGGATGATGAGTTAGTAAGATAATAGACTGTCATACCACAAAGTAACCCACTCAGGGAAGATTGGGGGATGATGAGTTAGTAAGATAATAGACTGTCATACCACAAAGTAACCCACTCAGGGAAGGGGATGATGAGTTAGTAAGATAATAGACTGTCATACAACAAAGTAACCCACTCAGGGAAGATTGGGGGATTATGGGTTAGTAAGATAATAGACTGTCATACCACAAAGTAACCCACTCAGGGAAAATTGGGGGGGGGGGGGGGGTGACGAGTTAGTAAGATAATAGACTGTCATACCACAAAGTAACCCACACAGGGAAGATTGGGGGATGATGGGTTAATAAGATAATAGACTGTCATACCACAAAGTAACCCACTCAGGGAAGATTGGGAAGTTGATGAGTTAGTAAGATAATGGACTGTCAAACCACAAAGTAACCCACTCAGGGAAGATTGGGAAGTTGATGAGTTAGTAAGATAATGGGCTGTCATACCACAAAGTAACCCACTCAGGGAAGATTGGGGAATAATGGGTTAATAAGATAATAGACTGTCATACCACAAAGTAACCCACCCAGGGAAGATTGGGGAATAATGGGTTAATAAGATAATAGACTGTCATTCCACAAAGTAACCCACTCAGGGAAGATTGGGAAGTTGATGAGTTAGTAAGATAATAGACTGTCATACCACAAAGTAACCCACTCAGGGAAGATAGGGGGATGATGGGTTAGTAAGGTAATAGACTGTCATACCACAAAGTAACCCACTCAGGGAAGATTGGGGGATGATGAGTTAGTAAGATAATAGACTGTCATACCACAAAGTAACCCACTCAGGGAAGATTGGGGGATGATGAGTTAGTAAGATAATAGACTGTCATACCACAAAGTAACCATCTCAGGGAAGATTGGGGGATGATGGGTTGATAAGATAATAGACTGTCATTCCACAAAGTAACCCACTCAGAGAAGATTGGGAAGTTGATGAGTTAGTAAGATAATAGACTGTCATACCACAAAGTAACCCACTCAGGGAAGATTGGGGGATGATGGGTTGATAAGATAATAGACTGTCATACCACAAAGTAACACTCAGAGAAGATCTGGGGGTTGATGGGTTAGTAAGATAGAAACCTAACCACTTTATAGAACAGGAAAACAGATCAATTGTTTTTCTATGAAAGAAACGGGGAAGAAAATATTAAGGAAATTATAAAGATTTTTTAACCTAACAATTTCAGTTTTACTCAAATTTGGGAGATTCATATTTCCCTGTATGTTTATTAATTGTAAACATTCCTGGTACAGTTTTGTATTGATTATGAATTATGATTACTACAGGCATAACCTTGGTCTTTCTACAACAGATCGTTTATTGAGGAGTCTCGACAGAGATAAGTTTTAAATTCCCCGACCCTGCTGTGGTTTACTGTTTATATCTGCCCACTCAGTGCCTGATATCTTTAATTGCTCCCATTGTGGTTACACATCTGTAAAATGTGGATTATTAATGTTGTTTAATACACAGATTCAGTATGAAAAAAAGAATTGTCTCACTGAGGAAACAACTTGAAAATTTAAAACATACCAGAAGCAAAATATAAATGATACTGTGCATTCTTTATAACATATTTTCTTCATTTAAGGTATAGTTTGAGTATTCAGTAGATCTATATACAAGTATATTCAACTGTTTTCACCTGAAAAGTAACTTTTTCCAAAGTTAAAGCTTAAATTTAAGTTTAAAAAAATCTCATTTTACAACCCATATTTTATCCCTTTGGCACCTCCTATATGTAAAGAAGTACTGCATCAAAACTATTCCAAATATGAACAGCGCTTTCATATTAGAGAGTGTAATTCTAGGGCAAAAGGGCGTGAGACATATCTAAGATCCTTGTGTCTAACATTGTATTAAATGACCTGTATATTACAGTGAAACTCGAGAATATCTATTCATTGTTCACTTTAGTATCTAGTGACAATGGATGACCCCCTTCAATCATTTTATGCCTCACGAACTGCAAAATTTCAAGGACATAAATCTTATTTTATATATCCTTACCATAGTAAGCTGTCAAAAAAGAGATCGAAAAAAATACAACCGTGGAACATGGCAATGATAATAAAGAAGAAAATTCGGAATTATTATTTTTTTTTTTTAAATGTTAAATATTTTACACAGATTAGAGCAGATAGGGCATACATGTTTACATCTATACAGCCTGCTCACTGAAACATGTTATATATGTCATAATTGAATAGTGAGTGATTAGAAAAGTTAAATGAAGGAGCAGTAATGTTTTTAAACTAATGGGTCTGAATATAAAAAAAATTCTGTAGCAAGCACAGGAAGCTGGTACATGTTATGATACAGAAATTTAGGTAGAAGACTGGGTTATTTTAGAACTTCTTGTAGTTTTTGTGAGACTGGTGAGCTACAGATCTGCAGTGGTCTACTGTTATTCACTATTAGCTAGCTTTTTGGGTAGTGATTTTATAGAAGTTAGCTATGACTGCTCTTGAATTGTTTAGTAAATTTATTAAAATAAGCTTTAGCACTGTGGAATTTTGTTTTTTGTAATTTTGTTGCTAAAAGCTTGAAATTCTATTGTCTATAAGTAAGTTATAGCTCTATCTTCTATTAGCAGTATTAAACTATGAGTATGAGACTGGGTTTGTTGTGATTATGTAGCATTTAGCTACAGTACATTGCTATTGAGTGTATAGCAAGCTTACAAGCTGTCTCTGTAGACTAGAAGCTACAGTCCATTGCTAATGAGTGTGTATTAATCTCTGTAGACATATAGCTACAGTCCATTGCTATTGAGTGTGTATTAATCTCTGTAGACATATAGCTACAGTATATTGCTATTGAGTGTGTATTAATCTCTGTAGACATGTAGCTACATTGCTATTGAGAGAGGTACAGTACATTGCTAATGAGTGTGTGTAGTAAGCTATAAGCTGTTTCTGTAGACTTGCAGCAGGAGAAATGTCATGAAGAACTTCTTCAGCACGTGGAGACATTTGACTCGCTTCAGCTTCACCGGACTCGCACCAGGGAGCGAGTCATGCTCCCGGACTCGAGTAGTGAGTTCAGTCCCCAGTAGTGAGTTTAGGCGTGACAACTAACAGTTTTGTATTCTGGAGTGATGGATTTTAATCTCACACTGTGTAGTGTGTTATATCTCAGACTTTTTACAGGAGACTTTTCTCCACATCTTTAGCCAGACACATAGAACTTTATCACTGCCTGCACATTCTCATCTGTACTAGAAAGGATTTTCTATCTTTGTAGTACTCAGCTCTATGTTACTGAGAAAACTTAAAGTATATTCAGACCATGTATTTCCTTAAACTAATAAACTTAACCCTTCTAAGCTATATTTTTCTTTCCTTGTTCTTTCAAGTGTATTACCTAAACATTTTAACATGTTCTTTATAGTGTCTTAACACTGTTCAAGTTATGTTCTTATAAAAAGCAGATTTTCTTGACTAGAATGTTGTAATCAGTACAAATTCTCCTGGAATTTGAACAATTAGGAAGAGACTGCTTAAGGCTGTTTTAGGAAAATGCGTAATTGCCTGGATGTTTTTGTACAGAGTTCACTGCCCTTATTTGGTTTTAACTTTTATCATTTGTATCAATGAAAGCTCGCTTATTTTAAAAACTTGGAAAGAATCCAAATGTTTATTTATACAAAGATATCTGAGCGAATTTAAAATTAAGAAAAAAAAAATCATTAATTGTTGGTAAAACAAGCATTAGAAAAGACCAAAATGGACCTTGTCAGAAAATGAGTTTGATTTATAACTATAGTAACACTTGCTTAGAGGGAATATCGGGGGGACAACAGTTTGATTTCTATGATTAAGGTTCCTTGTAAACACATATAGAAGTTTATATGTGTAGAGTGTTAAGAATGTTATCGGAGAGCTTAATTATATATGTAAATGTATACTGACTCTCTGTTAATTGTATGAGTTTTATACTTTGAACTTTACTAGAAAATATGTTAAAGAGAAAAAAAGAGGATAAAACATGATGTTCGTCACGTTCAATCCCCCTGTAAGACTTTCTTAAAACAGTGATTTTTTTCCACAGTTAAGTTGAAGATGGGATGTAATTAATATTTCATTTTCACTTTTTCATTTCCAGTAAAACTGGGTTCTTAATGAACAATTTTTCTCTCAAGTTTGTATTGGGGAATACATGGGGAATTGAAAAGTATTCCTTATGTTAAGCAAGAATTCTTTATATCCAAGTACCAACAAGTACCGGTATTACTGTACATGAAAAAGCACCACTGTGGAATCATTATAATTTGTAGGGGTCAGTGTTTGTAGATAATCATCTTCGCTAGCCAAGGATTTCTGATCCGCTACTCTCCTCACAAACCCTTGGCATACGGTGCAGTCAAAAGTTGGGATTGTTTAGGACACGTGATCTCGAATCTTCCAACATACGCACAAATTGCGTCATCGACAAAAATAAAAGGCGTATTTGAAAATTTCAGTTTTTAAAGAATAATTAACAAGAAGATATCGATCAGTGTTGATTTGTTATTTATCGTACAAATCTACATCTACAATAAGATTCCTGATCACAATATTTGTACATCAGCATAAGATTGGATGACACCATATCTATTTATAGAGTAGCATGTTATCTTATGAATTGTTGTTTACTTGTGTTTTTCATTCCCGAGACTAAAGAATCAAGATATATCACAAAGGCAAATATCATCATTTACAAAAGCAGTTCGCTGATTGTTCGAACGATGTCAATCAACTCCAATCACAACTCGAGGAAAAAAAAAAATTTAATAGCACCGTATGCCAAGGATTTGTGAGGAGAGTAGTGGATCAACAACCCTTGGCTAGCGAAGATGGTAGATAATCAAAATTTTAACTTGTTCTTGGGGATGTTATTTCATGGGAATCTCATATATATACAAAAGATTCAGTGAAATGATACAAAGTTGCTGTTTTTGGGGATGACCCATGAAATCCAGGAACAATTGTCCTCCATGAACATTGATGATTCCGCAGGCTTCCCTGGACATTGGACAGAGTTTCAGTGCTTGAGTGCCTTGTTTCTGTTATGCAGTGATGTTTATAATGAAAAAGGGATTTCTTTCTGTCACAAACACTCAATTAGCATTTAATGAAAAGAAAAATTAAAACTATTTTAATTGGGAAACTTTATTAAAACATTAATGGAAATATAAATAAAGTCAGCATGTATGCATGTTTTAAATGATTGTTCTTATTTTCAATTAAGTATTTACACAAGCTTTGCTTTTCAAGCTTTCATATCTTGCTTGCATGGCGAAATTCTTTGCAGTGCTTCTAGAAGAAAAAAATCGAGAACGACATCTGAATAGCATTAGTGAGTTTCTCAAAAGTGAACTTCGACCCACGGAACCACTGGAAAAAGTAGTCCTTCCAGATACCAGCAGTAGGTTTTATTTCAATAAAAGAGTGTATAAGTGTTGTACACAGAGGAAAAACTAACAAGATAACCTTGTGTTTTACACTCTTAGTAACAACCTTCAAGATGCTCATGAACAAGTATACTAGTGTTGTACACCCAGAAATAAACACTAACAAGTTCACTAGTGTTGTACACCCAGAGTTAAACACTAA
This sequence comes from Saccostrea echinata, assembly GCF_033153115.1. Taxonomy (NCBI): domain Eukaryota; kingdom Metazoa; phylum Mollusca; class Bivalvia; order Ostreida; family Ostreidae; genus Saccostrea; species Saccostrea echinata. The sequence continues at coordinate 6,828,553 of NW_026889806.1, read as the reverse complement.
CAAGTCCAATAGAATTGTACACCCAGAGTTAAACACTAACAAGTCCAATAGAGTTGTACACCCAGAGTTAAACACTAACAATTCCACTAGTGTTATAGACCCAGAGTTAAACACTAATAAGTCCACTAGTGGTATCCACCAAGAGTTAAACACTAACAAGTCCACTAGTGCTGTAAACCCAGAGATAAACACTAACAAGTTCACTAGTGTTGTAAGTTCAACTCAGGTGACACTAACAAATTCATTAGTTCTGTACAGTCAGATATTGACACTAATAAGTTCACAAGTGTTGATAAGTAAATATTATATAGAAGTCATTCATTATTAATAATCCATTAAAACTAACTCAAGGGGGGTGTTCTTTGCATAAAAGATTACTTGAGCTTTTTATACTTTTTATTTTGTAATTTTCAAGTGTCATTGACTGATATTAACATATTCTTTCCAGAACATTATATTACATATGGGAACAAATTTACTAATTCTAAGTGTTGAACAGATCATCAATTTAGTTGGTTACGTGCAGTCGTTTCCCTCTTGTGGGTGTGCAATAGTATATGATCATGGTCTTCATCAAAATGCAGGTGACCTATGTTAATGCTGTCTGTCTGTCTATCTACATTTGATGTGATTGAAGCCTTTTCTATCTACAGACTTTACAGAGAACACTTTGATAAGGGAGGGACAGAGAAAAGGGATCTGTAGAATCCTTGTCAAGGTCAAGAAAAAAAAATGCATAGATAAAAAAAAAAATTAAAGAAATGTTAAGGACCTTGACCACAATTTCAATTTCAGTTTGTTTATTTACCAATTAAGGACCCTCATGGGGCAAAAAGAAAGTACAGTGTATACATTTACATGTATATATAGTCATATACATGTAATACAATATACATACACACAAGAGAGAAAGAGTTGCATGATTGATAGGAGAAAGACATAAAAAGAAGGAATAAACCAGATAGTTTTTATGCATATAAATTCTGCACAAGTAAAAATATTTGACCACATTAAGTAATATTATTTATGAGATCATGATGATAGAAAGTTGTTGAAATCTTTTTGATGGTTTCTTGTATTTTTGATACAGTCCTCTGGTATAGAGATTGTACTGCAGAGTGACCATAGAACATATCATTTCAGTAAAGAATTGTCCAGGAGTACACCGACTTATTTTTACTGAACAAAACCATAAAACCTGTTTTATTCAACATCTGCTAATAAGAGTCCTCTAAGCACCAGATACATTATGATTTTTGTTTAAATAAAGCACCATGCTGATAAAAATATGAATTATGGAATCCATTCTGGCTCTTGTAAGTTAAGTAGCTGCAAATATTAAATGTAACAAGTTGTTGACAGCATGATACAGTCAATGTTCTGTAACAGCTGTTAGATTAAAATTTACTGTCTATTGGAGAAAATGATAAACAGCAAATCCCATATCTATCAGTATTTAAAGGTTAAAAAACATCAGCATGAATGTAGAGAATCAAATAGAAAAATCTTTTATTTAAAATCAACAAAAAAATTAGCTCTGAATATGCTTGAAATATTTTTGTCTTTTATGAATCATTGATAACAATGCAGTTCATTTTAGAAAGAGGTAGATTTATCAATTGCATTCATTGGTTGATGTTATCTTAAGCATGTTCTCCTCCCCCACCCCATCCATCCCCTTTTTTTTATGCCCCCATAAAGAGAGATGGGGGGCACATACCAGTAGTTTTTGGTCTGTCCATCTGTCCACAAAAACTTTAACCTTGGCCATGACTTTTGAATGGTTGGTGCTAGGGCTTTCACATTTCACTTGTTTATTCCTTGAGACAAGATCTTTCTTTTGTTACCAACCTTTTTGAGCTCATGACTCTGACCTTGGAGTTTGATCTATTTTTGAAAAATTGTAACCTTGCCATGAGCTGCCATACAGGGGCATTAGTGTTCCATTAACACATCTCTTTTTTTTGGCGTCGGCTGTTTTTCTCATTTATAGTCAGGTAGTACTTATATGATACCTGAGTTGTAAGTTTCTGTTGCGTACTTGTATTTTATCTGTATTTTACCTGTAATTTGGATTACCCGTTAATGACATCATGTTTTACCTGTGATTTTAATCAGCTGTTTTATTTACAGCTATTGCTCAGGAGAAGACAGAGGAGGAACTCAAGAGTGGGATAGAACAGTTTGACAAGGACAAATTGAAGCACCAGGAAACTGAGGAGAAAAACCCTCTTCCTGATCAAAAAGGTAAGATTTCTTAATGAGAACCCCTCCCCAGCCAACACTACATAAACTCAATCACCCCTACTGCCCATTCCCCAGACAACAATGCCACAAAAAAACAAACCAAGAGGTACAACCCTCCCCCCACCCTTGATGAGAACCCCTCCCCAGCCAACACTACATTATGTCAATTACCCCTACTGCCCATTCACAACAATGCCACAAAAAAACAAACCAAGAGGTACAACCCTCCCCCCACCCTTGACCGAAATGGTAAACTTTCTTAATAAAAATCCCTCCCTGACCAAGACGTTAAGTTTAACTCATCCCCCCCCCCCCCCCCAAAAAAAAAAACCTTCCCAGAAGAAGATGATACAAACAAACCAAGAGGTACACACACTAGAGATAGTATTCAGTCCCAATTGTACCCCTATCACCAGTCACAACAGTGTGTGCAGGATGATTTGTGTGCATCCACATTGCACATTATACACAGTACATGGTTTATTATACCTGCACTTTCTAGAGAAAGTTCGGGTATCTATTCGGACTTGCAACTAAAAAATAAAAAAAAAAACTGTGTCAGAATTCATGAATCAGAAGTTGGCTCTTAGTAAACGTACAAAAAATTGTGTATTCTTAAAATCGTGGAAAATATAGTCACTATGTAACATGATGCAAAGTTTTCTTTTAAAATCCTAGCTGTTCTTTGAGTATCCCATGAGATGTTAATGTATCACAATCAGATGAAATGTTGGTCCAGACATAAACTGCATGGAACATTTTTCTATAATCCAATTAGCCATAAGGATCTATCAGACATGTTTCAGACTTGTAGGATAGTGTATAAACAAGGAGTCGTTACACTCAATGCCAGATATAGGAGTTTAACTCAGTGATAGCGTAGATGATAAACTTGTTTACCAAATACAGACTTTCCCTCAATATTTGACTATTTCTAGGTTTATGGGGTATAAAATTGCAGGCCTTTATTTGAACAAGTCCAGATCAGACCAGTCCATTTATGATCTCTACACAGAGTTTTAGGGTTTTCACCGATTTTCTTGATCAGTCAATCAACTATGATTATCTGTAGGATAAGACAACAACTTGGTCAGTGACCCTATAACTACGCTAAGTATGTAAGGTATAAGTAGGATTATAAAGCTAAGCTGATACATAGATCATATAGACTAATACCGGCTTGTTAAGGTACTTGTACTGATCCTGAATTCAATGCTACACTTAGAAGGAAGGATATGGCCTATATTAAAAAGTAAAAGGAAAACAAAGCATCTCTATATTGTATTGTAGTCCTACCTCATCCTCTTGGCTTCATTGCTTTCTTAAATCTACCACATCTGCTTCACAAATAGAATTGCAAGTGACAAAGTACATAAAGTATTTTTTGTAGTACCGGTATGACTTCAAGTATTGATATTTTTTTCATATTTCATTATAATAGTATGTCTGATGTATAACATTATCTTAAGTAGAACATTATTTCTAATTGGTTAACTATTGGTTGATGTGACAATTTCCTAATGTAGCCATAGCAATCGAAAAAAGAGAAAAAGAAGTAAAAGAGGGAATTGAGAACTTCCCAAAGTCCAGGTTACGCAGAGCGAACACAGAGGAGAAAATCTCCCTACCCAGCCCTGAAGGTAGCTTCCATCTGACGCATGCTGGCCGCAACCTCTCTATCAAATCTCCGACACTCTCAGAACATTAATCTTTTTGAACTTGCACTTCTCTTTACCTACCAGTATATAGATCTATAGTTTCAAGGTTTATGAAATTAGCAGAATCATAAAAAAATTGATTGTAAAATATTACAATGGAGATTTGACACACGGTAGTAAAAATACATGGTTTCTTTCACTCAGAATTAGACAATAGAAATTCTTTTTTTTTTTTCTTTTTTCTTTTGTATACTTTTATTACAATTCATTTTTATTTTGTTATACTTGCTTTACATACAATTTTTTTAATTTTTATTTTTTGATATTTTATATTAGATTTAACATACTCTGTGCATTTTTGACTTGAATATTACATTGGTGTAGTTCCTTGTACCTTCCTTATTAATTTATTTTTGATTTTCCTTGTTTTTGAATGTGTTAAAATCAGGAAGAACAATCTATGATGTAGCAAGGTGTACTCTTACAGATTGCAAACTTGCAGAAATTTGTTATATGAGCACAGATTCTGCAATGCTGCTCTTTTTGTAGGACAATTGTCCTTTAATTTGTCTTCCTTATTTCTTTTTAAAATGTTAGGGACTGATACATGTACATACATGTACATATTTAATGGCTCTCCTGCATCTAGATGCATATATAAGTAAGTGACAGGACTGAAACTCCAATATAATAATGATATTAATTATAATATTTCAAATTGGTTCTACAATGTGTAATATATATAGTTACACCCATTCCAATACTGATTAATTTGCAAATTCAGGATAAAGTTATATACTCTAGTTATAGGTAAAGCTGTTACATTCCTTTTTTATCTATAGACTATAACTATCCCAAACATATATAATTTATGAAATGGAGAGGGAAAAAAACATCAAGATTATGGTGTTTTCTTTCTTATTAATGTATTGAAATTGTTAGGTACCAGTGAAAAAAATGAATCTTCCTAATCACCACTGAATTGTAATACCTGTATTTCAGAGCTGTTAGGTATATCTTCAAATCTTTTCAGCCCAGGTAAACATGGGCATTTATGTATATTTCAAACAAAATCATTTTTGCATTTGTGGTTGTACTTTGTTAAGATGGATGGTGAATGTCCTCCTGGTAGATGATTGTATGGATATTTTGTAACACGTAACCAGTTTGTGGTGGAGATGAGACATCTATAGGCTTATAGAGTTTGTCATTTCATTCACTTAAGAAAAGTCAGCTAGGATAGGAAGTGATTTGTTATAAGGATGACATCACTACACGACCAACAATAATGTATTGAGGTCTAAGGTGATTAAGAAACCCGAGCGTTAGTGAATGTGGCGGCAATAAATAGTATTCTGTCTTAGAGTCCTGATATATCACTATACACTTGTCTATTAAACGTCAATAAATTGTAATCTATAATTTATTAGCTATACAGATGTACAAATAATAAAAGAAACATAAATATATGTATATTGCTATGATAAACAAAGTCTGAACCTGACTATTTATTTTTATATCCATATATTATAAGGCATGCAGATTTAGATTTAATCAAGAGATAAAAATATTTTAAAGTGCAGAGAATTTTGATGTAAACATGTTTCTAGGTCATGGTAAATTCTATTTATGTAAAATCTATGCATTAATGATGATAAATAATAATCCTGTGTTTTATTGATATGTTTTTCAGAATTGAGACCCTACATTTAAAGTTATCAGTTTTACATCATCTGTGATTTAGTGTGTTATCAATGTTCAGGTTTTTTTTTTCCCCTATTGATTTTACTATATACAATTTTGCATTGTAGACCACCATTTATTACGGATTTATCTGCTAGTTCTAGTGTGACCTTAACAATAAATTCTGTCTTCTATTTTTCAGTCATCCAGCAGGAGAAGAGAGAAGTAAACATTAGGAAATCTCTGACGGAGTTTGAAAAAGGCAACCTAAAGCACGTACAAACAGAGGAGAAAAACCCGCTACCCGATGCCACAGGTTCAAATTCATAATTATCACATAGTATCAATTAGACTCTATACACTGGCTTAAATGTTGCATACCCTAGGCTTAAATCTTACACATAGGGATTGGTGTTCATAAACATCAAATACATATTAGTTAGACACCACGCAAGTTGGCTTAAATATTGCATATCATAGTCTTGGACATAGAGGTCAGAGTTCAACCTCGTTAAATATATATTGATTGATACATGTAATCCAGTAAGCAGGGTAATGAAATATTTTGCCTGATTTACAATTTATTGAAATTAATATGCCAGTAGGTGAACAATTTGTTTAGGAGTTCAGTAGAAAAGTACCAAAGGAATCTTACAATTATGACTTCCTAGTAGAGATTCTTAAGCTAGGTGAGATTGTGTCCTATGACAGTCTATGGGAGAGGTTAAGACCTCCATGTTTTATATGATAACTAAATATATAAAGTTACAAACAGCATATATAGTAATGTTACAAACAGCATATATAGTAATGTACAGCATCATATCTATAGTACACAAATATATTAAATAACACACATCATGTAATTATATACTGCATTATTTTGTTTGAATTTCTTTATATTTCAAACTCAAGAATAAAAATGTTAGATTGTTGACGTATTGGGTAGGAAAACCCAGTTTTAAGTGCAACAGTTGACAAAATCCCAAAAAGAATAACACGATTTAGAAATAAAACTTCCTAGATATTAGGTTTTAAACAGGTGCGTTTTAGGTTATATGACATAGACTTTCATCATTGAAAAGATTTCCTTGTGGAATTTTGTACCCTGTATGTGTGTGCTTCAGTTTCTAGTTTCCTTGTATATTTGATACATATCTATAATACATATATACTGTTGTCTATTTTTAAAATCAAGTTTGTTCTACAAGTGTACATACACATGTATATTTTCCAAAAGTAATGAGCAATGTTTAACTATTTCTTGAATCCCAAAACACATATTTGTTTATTAAATCCTGGGTTCAGCTACTGTTTTTCTTTAAGCATTTAAATGCCCATTAAAAGCAGTCTTTCAATTGCAGATTCATAATGATTTACTACAGTAAAATGATTTAAAACATAATAGAAAATTTTATTTAAAAAATTTCAATGAATAAATGATGTCAAAATAAGCCCTGTCATAATCATAGCATAATCATGTTGTTATTGAATGTGTTCATATTGAAGATGAAAACTTAAAAGTTGCATGTTGTTTGTGTTTATTAGTTATCGGCCAAGAAAAGAGGGAAAAAGAGTTTCGCTTGTCGATCACTGAGTTTGACAAAGCTCAGCTAGCTCCCATCGAAACTCAAGAAAAAAATCCACTACCTCCAGTCGAAGGTTTGCATGCTGGCATTGTGTCGAGCTCACTCGAGTCTAAAAACTCCAAACACTAATCACTGATAATCTCTAATGTTTTGACTTTGCCAGCAATAAACATTCACTGAAATGAAAGTATAAATGCATCATTTTCTTTTTGATTTTTCACTAATTTCCTTCTTTGAAATTATTTTAATCAATGACTTAATAAAAAATCTCTGTCTTGAACAGTTGATATTTTGCACTGATAATGACAAGTAACCATCTATAGTTGTGCTATAATATGACATAATGGACACACTGTTTGCTTTTTATGTAGATTTATAAACTCATTAACAAGTTGTCGCATGATGAAACTAAAATCTGCTTGTGGTAAATAAGGGCACCTTGTTCATTATTTTGTGTTGCATTGTATAGTTCTTAAAAATCATTTATAATGCAGTCTTGAGATTTTTTCTATTTTTAATTTAATTTTATTTATTTATTTTTTTGCTGATATATGTTATCTATAAGTGTTTGGTTGAATGTTTTTGTATAATTTCTTTCTGCCTGTTATTATTGTTTTATCAGTTCTTTGCTTGCTTTATGATGCATGTCAACCTCTCTCTATTTGTACAGTTATTGGACAGGAAAAGCAAGAAGTAGAACTCCGATCTGAAATATCAGAGTTTGACAAATCCCAGCTCTCACATACAGAAACAAAAGAGAAAAATCCCCTCCCCCCTCCAGAAGGTTTGATTTTAGATTATGTACTCCCCCTCAACTTAGAACTTTTTATTGTTGAAATGAAAAAAAGTATTGCACCATGAATTATAGCTGTATTGAATACCAGGGATTTATCATCCTATTTTGGGAAAGCCATTTTTAGGGAATTGGGAAAATATTATCGGCTATTTGCTAGTGGTGTTCTAATCATCGATTATAATCAAAAATCAGCCGATTGCTGGCATAATCCAAGCGCTCGATTACAAAATTTTTATTTTCTATTTTTCATTTTTATTCATTTTTTTTTTTACAAGCGTAATAGTTTTTAAGCCAAATATTCCAGCCTCAACTTATCTATTAACTTGTTTGTGTATCATAATGGTGCAGACAGACAGACAATTGTATCCTTACCCGGGAAACAAATCATGTTCCCGGGTATGGATATAAGTTTTATATCTGTACAACGTATGAAGAAAAATTAAAGAAAAGCAGATACACACTCAATAAAACACTCAGATGATATCCTTTTATTCTTTTTCAGCAAAATAAACAACAAATACATAATATACAGAAAGTAGTCAGTTACCCATTCTTACCATTTAATTACTGTAGAAGCACAAATTTTCGTGAGGATAAAATTTCGTTGATTTGTCATTCAAAAAAGGTTTTGTTGGCTTTAAATTTTGTTGTTTCGAAAGAAGCTCTATTCAATATATAGTCGAACAAAAATTTCGTGGGATTTAATTTCGTTTAGAATTGTTAAAAACGAAATAATTGAAATTTGATCCCCATCAAATATTTCTGCTTTTACAGTAACCAAATTGATAGATTTTGTAAAAGCCTGATTATTATATTCAATAATTAGTTAGTAACAGTAATTAAATTCTTACCGATTCCCATCACTACTATTTGCTGAAATTGGGAAAAACTTTAAAATCTTGCTAACATCATGTGTATTCAGGTGTATTAATTCATTTAACATTTCAACATGAACTCTAATTTTGGGCAACCAAACAGACAATTAAATATGATCTAACTTCATCATATACAAGATCAATTATCAATAATAGACTAATAAAACTAAATTTGACTTCACTGAGTATAAAGTATTTATACCTCTTAGGATTAGTACATGTACTTGTTGTATGTGTGTGTATGAGATTTCAATTTAGGTGATTAAAATCTGTTTCTGGAGATTATAAACCTCTGCAAAAAATTATAGTAAGTACACATTTTCTCAAAGTCCCCTTTTAATTAATATGTAAAAATGCATTGAAAATATATTTTTCTATCTGAAATATATGCTTACATTTCTTACCATTCACTCATAGATCAGACCTTGGGGTAATGGTAATGTGTAATGGTAATTCATTGTAATCATTACATTTTTTTTAAAGTAATTGGGTGTACAATGGATCCATCTTTCAATTACAAGTAATTGTACTGTAATGCATTACTTTCAAAAATATGTCAGTAATGACCATTACTTTTCAATTACATTTTGTATTTTAATATCTTTTTATTTCTGAATCTTAAACAAAGCACAGCCATTGAGAGTTTTTTTTTTTTATTACTGATAATGTTAAAGTCTAAAAATTAAAATCCTATATCTTACCATTTTTTAAAAATGTTTATTCAATGGTGATTGATAGACAATATACTAAATAATTGTTTTAGTAGAAAACTTCTTGACAAGACAGTTTTAAAATCAATTGAAGAGAGCCAGAAAAAAAATATTGAAAGAAATCATAAGGTTTCAAAGATAGCCACAAAACAAGTGACATTAATATATGTACTATACTATGACTACCAATTAAGATACAGACTATATTTTTCAACTTGAGTTTTGGTTTTTTTTTTCCACAAAGTTCATTCTGGTAAAATGGACTTGGAAAGCAGGATAAAAGATCATTATGATCTACTCAAAGACACAAATGGAAACTAAGGCCAAATGTAAATACATGTATTGATATTGTCCATCATTCATTTTTGGTAGCTTGAGAGTCACCTCTAACTTCAAACCCTACATCTAGGTACCAGTAATTATCACCTTTGATTGTGTTAAATTTATATCTTCATTGATTATGCCTGCTCAGCTAATTATGAGTGCAAATTAATTAAATTATTAATACATACTCGTTTTACAATTATAGAATTATCTGTTGATTAAATATCACTTTACATAAAGCATAAGGTATGAAATGTTTATCACTTATTTAAAAAAAAAAAGAACTAACATCATGCAGAGACTGAACAAAACTACAACACTGATCCACTTTCTTTGTCAACTGCTTTGTCAACTGTAGATTGGTAAACTACATGATAAATGAATCCAAAATCCAAATACCACTCTGACTTACAGACCTGAGTGAAAGCATTTTAACCGGGCACAAAGTGTGAGAAAGTTAATTTATGGATATAAATTGTGTGATCATAAAATTTATGTTTTTCTCTTATAAAATGTAATGTGTAATGTAATTCATTACATTAACAAAGTAATTTAATTAATTACTTTTCTGAATGAGAGTAATGGTAATGGTAATTATAATGGTAAAAATTCCAAAATAATTATAATTTAATTCATTACATTTCAAAGTAATTGACCCCAGGTCTGTCATAGATAAATTGAATAGGTGGACAAAACTTAATAAATCTATATTATAACACAGTATCACCATTTTCAGAAAAACGGAGGAAATTCGGATTAAAGTCGGCAATGTTTACTAACAGTCTTATGACTAGCTAAATGAGATAAATAGAGGAAAATTACAGACAATATGACAATTTTACTGAGTTTTTTTCCAAGATGATTAAATATAAAAGCATTGTTCACCAATTGGGAAAAAATACTGCCATAATGGGAAAAATTGAACTCATTTTCAATTGGGAATGGGGCCGAATTTCGGCCCGTGAGAAGGTACTGATAAATCCCTGAATACAGTTGAACTTCAGTATCTTTAACTTTGATATCTCAAATACTATGGATATATTTAAGTGAGATGAATGTTCCAACCACCATTTCTTTATGTATTCTAAAATTGATATCTCAAATCCTCAGATTTCTCCAAAGTTTTTCTTGGTCCCATCAAGTTCAAGATGATGAGGTTTGATTGTTTATGTAAAAATACTCCAGAAATCACAATGATCAGCGTATAATATTCCATGGTAATCTCAAAATTGGTTGTGGTCCTTCTTGATGATACTGGTTTACACCCATAAATTCACCATTTTCCTCTTGCCTTATGCAGTAACATGCATGTGCTAGCCTTTAAGTGCCACATAACATTACATTGCTATGTTCAGCTTTTCTCTCCTTGTAATTGAATATAATGTATTTCATAAGTGAAAATTTTTATTTTATGTTCTTTTGCAGCAATTGAAATGGAGAAGAAATTAGAAGAGCATAAAAAAGGCATTGAAAATTTCAAGAAGGATGATTTAAAGCATGCAGAGACTGAGGTTAGAGCAAGGTTACCATCCAAAGAAGGTAAATATTGTCACACACATACAGACAAACATAGACAAGCTTAATAGAGGGTAAATATTGTCACAGACAGAAATACACACAATAAAAGAGAGACAAACTAAATAGAGGGTAAATATTGACACACAGACAAAAACAGACATAGACAAGGTAAATAGAGAATAAATATTGACACAGACAGACACACAGACAATAAAACAAAGACAGACAATCTAAATAGAGGTAAATATTGTCACGGACACCAATGCACAGACAAAAATTAAATACACTGTAGAGAATAAATATTGTCTCAGAAAGACAGACAAAAAACAGACATAGACAATTCAAATTAGGATAATTATTGTGACAAACAGACACACGGCAAAAACAGACATATACATTCAGATGATGGGATGCATATTTAAGGAATCACTGTCTAGTTAGTAGAGTATGCCAGAGCATCAACAATAGTTGGAAATGTGGGATATTTTGCATAATGGGCGAAGCTCGTTATGCATAAATTATCCCACGTTTTCAACTATCGTTGATTTCCCTGGCATACTCTACTAACTAGACAGTGATTCCTTATATTTCAATTTCATTGTGAAATAAAATTGTAAATTTAGATTTTAAAAATGTAGATTAATAGATTTAAATTACACGAGGCCTTACGTCAATTTCAATAGTCCCCGCCCACTGACGTCAAACACAAAGACAGCCGCACGTGAATTACATGCATATTAGGCCTCCTTGTGTCAGACACATAGACAGCCGCACGAGAATTACATGCATATTAGGCCTTCTTAGCTCCTGATCTTTCGCTTGGCGAAATTTGCATTCTGGTGGAATGATCAAGAAATCAACTCAACTTTCAAAGAGTTATCACAGAGAAAACAAGTAGAAATGGAAATATTAACATATAAAGATTCAGAAGGGACCATATTGACAGACAGAGACAGAAAATGTGACAGAGCCAAAATGAGGGGTATAGGTCTGTGTGATTATAGAAGGAATAGGTGACCAAAAATGAGAACTCTTCATCATTATATTGGGTGATGGTTTGAAACAAACTGATTTTATTTTGCTTTAAATTTAATATATATTATAAGAAGCAGTTACAACAAGAGTAATAAATGGTAATCTGTTGTGGCATTCCTATGCATGTTAAACTTTTTCTCTCTCCAGATATTGCACTAGAGAAAGCATCAGGTGACAAGTAAAGAAGATCCCAGAGGGAGGCCATGGCTTTGCTGCGTAGAACAGGAAATTGCACGTAGCTTATCACTAGTGATCACATGACCAACTCTGTTTACGACTGTGAATAACTGATGAATGCATGAAGTATTGTAGGTTTGAAAATGATATAACTTTTATAAAATATTACAAGTGTTAATATGATATTGATATTTTTTTTGTTTAAAAATCTTTTCATTGTTAACTATCAATGTGCTTCTACTGTTACAGTTTTGTTTTTTCTCCAGAAATTTCTAATTTGTGAGAAGTTGTAAGAATTGATGTGACCTGTATGAAAGCTTAGATCTGGTTCTGTGCCTTGGATTTTATCTCTAAATTAGACTGTATTTAACAAGGAGTAGGAAAGATAACTCTGTATATACAGATATTGACATAATCAACCAGAATCTCTCAAACTTGACTCTAGAACAAGTACAAATACATTCGTCCAAACAAATTATAATGTTACATAGTTATTCAGGGGAAATCTTAACTGATGGTCTCTGAAATGTGAAATATTGATAAATGTTTAAGTATTTTTGAACCTTTATTATTTCAACTACTCAATGTTTTAACACAGAAGTGCAATTTTAGGTGAAGATATTTTGAGTTGTGCAATGATCTAAATCTGAATTGCAGCTTGTGAAATGTTTAGCTAGAATTACAGTCTGTAGAAAGCCCAGTATATGTAGTGCTGTTAATTATGTCCTGTAAATTTTCAATCACTCGTCTTCCGTATCTGTATAACCATGTTTCTAGTTACAGTCTTTGCATTAGAATTGTCTAGTCAGATTATAATACACAGCAATACATTGTCTTGGTGACAGGAATCAGCCTCACATTGTCACAGTGTAGCAGCAAATGTTGAATGTTCTCTGGTTAAATATTTTTGTTGGAGTTATTAGTTACATTTTTAATGTTGAGTTCCATGCAGTTGCCTGTTTTTGTTTTCTCTCTCAGTTAAATGTTTTGCTCAAATCATTTGAAGCCAAGTTTTTGCCTCATTGGCAAGGGGAGGTCACTCTACTGAAATTCTGTGAAATTTTCAGCACTAGCTTTCTGTACTTTTCGTTTCTGTAACCAATTAACCATATACTACACAAATATCTGTGTATCTGCTAATTCACATTTAAATCGCTAGGACAACTTGTGACTGTTTTCAAGTACTGTCAAAGCATATTATATTTTTTTGCTAATAAAAAATAAATTTATATATTTTGTTTATTTTTTATTCAAATAAAGCTATAATTACAAGATTCACAAGGAGAGGGCAGTGAATTACTTCGTGGAATGTAATGCTGACTTAAAGTAAAAGCAGCAGCTGAGGATGAACACATTTGGTGTAAGCATTGATGAATAAGCACTTATTTGATACACTTGAGGCTTGAGTTGATACCGGTTATACTTGGGTTTTCATGTTGATACTGGTATGCTCACATCGTCTACTGATCTTTGTGTCAAGCAGTAAGGAAGTCTATATAGGTCTCCCGATGAGTTTTGCTAGTGTGATCGTATCCTACGACCTTGATCTCTGTCCCGCCAAAAATGACCTCAAGGTCGACTGCACGCTCTTTGTCCCCCGTCATGTCGGGCATTTCTACCACTAGACAGCCACACTTCTCTACGCTATCCTCGTCTGTGTACTGGACGTTCTTCTTCGCCGACTTGAAAAACTCGAATATGATCCCTCTCTGATTGGTGATGATGGGTGTGTAGGTTTCCCGCCAAACTTCATTATGTCCGATAACCTCGCCACTCTCTGCCCACACCTGCAGTATGTTTTTACACAACACTAATTCATCTGAGACGACTTTCAGATCATCTCGATGCTTGCCGTCCTCAAATGGCAGGTAGGATCCAACTCCGTATGTGTAACGACATATCCTCTGACAGATGGAGCTGGGATCGCAGCCGAATGCCACGGCGCCTTTCACAACCGCCAAACTCGCTTCTTCAGGCACAAGAACGGTAACTCTATCACTGAACGCTTTCTTGATGGAAGACTGTAGCTTTGCAGACTCCGCAAACCCTCCCACAAGAAAAATGTAGTTAAGGTCGCGGAGTTTGGGACGTTTTAATAAGTTCTCAATGTGATCGTTGATTTGGTCAAGGGGGTCTTTAAAAAGAGAGTCGACTGTTTCGGAGGATAACACTAGTTTCCCTGAAGAAAACTTCACTGATGGGCCCGATTTTTCTGAGTAGTGTTTTATACAGTCTTGCACTGATTTTCCTTCGTGGGAAAAATTGCAGAAGTTGTAGGGAAGGGAAACTCTCACGCTCTCACTCTCGCCGCGTTTCTTGATTTCAAAATCTTGCAGCAATTCCACATAGTCTTTTGGGAACTGGGAATGAAAAGCATTAATGAATTCCTCCCCAAAGATTCGAAACAAGAGGTTAATAAACTGTTGGTCTATTACGGTACCACCCCACGCACCTCCCGTGGCGCGGAAGAGCTCGCGAATTTTACCGTCCTTCCTCACCTTGTGTGCAACAATATCTATCGTCCCACCTGTCGGAGAAAAAAACAAGATTAATTTCAGTCTTTCTATCAATCTAGTTAACTTTCACTTTTTTGTAAATTCTACCAACCTCCGGCGTCGACTACTATGTATTTGGTTCCTGGTTCAAATGTTGGTTTGGGCGTCTGATTATCCATGTTGTCTACAAAGTTGTTGGCCTGAATGGTTCTGCAGGTCAAGGACGCAGCCTCGGGTTCAAGGGCGATCAGCAGTTGGTTACTATGGGTATTGTCTATCAGTTCTCCCTAAAATTACAGCGATAAGTCATGGCTTATATCGATTGTGTACATCTAGTTATTGTGTAACATTCTTTTTTTCTTGGTACATCACAAGTGTCTTGACATGCTAGACGTTTATCTAAATACCTGCATGTGTATTTGAGATTTTCTGGAACAACATTAAAACAGTTGTATTTACTTGTAATTGCGTAATTGACGGTTGATTTTGAGATCAAATGGCTGGACACACCTTGTAAGCCGCTTCTCTCATAAACTGTTTAGCATTTTCGTCCCAGATTGCTGGCACAGTTATGACCCATCTAATAGTCTTGGCGTCCGGTTCGTAACCCATAGCTCCCGCCAGCTGACGTAACAGGTGCCCCTTCATAAAGAGCAACGATTGACTGAATACGTCCACTGCCAGTTGTTCCTTGCCGTTCACGTCCTGAACGACTATCTCCGTACTCAGAATCTGAAATAATAGCTTTCATGAATGAGAAAGATTTCTCATTATTTCGAATTTATATCAAATGTGGTTGAATTTATATTACATGTTGTTGAATTTATATCTAATGTTGTTGAATTTATATCTAATGTGGTTGAATTTATATCTAATGTGGTTGAATTTATATTACATGTTGTTGAATTTATATCTAATGTGGTTGAATTTATATCTAATGTGGTTGAATTTATGTCTAATGTGGTTGAATTTATATCTAATGTGGTTGAATTGGTTGAATTTATATCTAATGTGGTTGAATTTATATCTAATGTGGTTGAATTAATCTTAATCAGGTTTATGTTACCTCTGGTCAGTAAGTGGTTTGTTACTATATACAGTGTTAAGGTTAAAAGAATCCTTCACATCGGAAATCAACCAAAATCTAGAGTTAAACCACAGGATCTTACCTTGTTATCATACAGTTTCATTTTGAAACGGTCAAAGTAATAATGTTCTGCTGCCTCTTCCTCAGTCAGATCGCTGTATTTGGATACGGCTTCGAATCCAAAAGCTGCAAACTCGCCATTGGGTTTCAATAGAAGACACGTGGGTGTTTTCTGTAGAAGGAATCCCTGCGTCTGTCCCCAGTTTCGATTGGTGTAAATGGTCTCCTTGTTAGACGTCAGAGCGTAGGCGTACCCGCTGAAGGTGGTTCCGAAGTCGATGGCGGCGATGATTTTGTAGGACTCCTCCTCTGGACTTGCGGACGCGGCGGTGTCTGGACAGATCTCTTCGTTACTGGACTCGGAAATCTTGTGCTTGGTAGCGGTGGGTTTGGTTTCTTCGTCCGCCATTTTGGCTGCAATTTGGTTTCTTTTTGTTCGAAATTTGAATCAGTAGTTGATTTGCCAACACAATCAGAACAGTCCGTTTCTGGAGATGGGAATACTACCTGTACGTTTGTTGCATATCCTGACACTGAACGTAATGCAAATTCGTTTTGCAGTGATGCTTATGGACCGAATTCCTGGAGCGAGTAGCATCAATTTTCCTTTGTTAAGTCATGGGATCGATAGAATTAAGGTATGGAGTTGTGCTGTGGAGTCAATACGGTAAGGATGCCAGACACACAGCCAAATCAATAGCATGAATCACACGTGAGTTTGAAATGGTGTCCCAAAGACAATACGCCAAATTTTTGTCATCAAAAGCGATATAATACCCAAGGACGCAAAACACCCAGGCTTACAGGGGGAGAGGAATGAGGAAATTACGAGTTAACAGATTTATTTGAAAGGTACAGTTTTTTGTGCTATTTATCCTGGTTACTTTTTCATTAAATGAATAAATTACATCTGTATAAATTTTGTTGCTACGGAAATCAATACTCAGTAATGTTGAAAACTAGTCTTCGGAATAATAAATAATGCAAAATCATTTTTTGAAAATGTGTAATGTTATTGTTGTGTACAGTGCAAAATACAGGTAAATTGCTGAATCTAATTGTTTTGGGGGGGATAAAGGAGGAGGGTTTTAGGCCTTAGTAGTCCTAAGCTTCTGTCGCTGAGATTTTGAAGTATTTTTTCTATTGATTTTTTGTGCCCATTAAACGTTCTACATTTCCTGGTGCTCGCGATCTAATGCCATCCTAGTGTTGCTATGCTAATGTCCGAGTGGTTTTCTTTTTTGCAGAATTAATTTATGCAAGAACAATGGCTGTTGAGTCTAAAAAGAAAGACTTGCTCGCAGACGCCAAGAACTTCTGTGATGGGCTTTCTAATGTGTTTATGCTGAAAAAGAGAGATCCTCAAACCAGGCATTTGCTTGAGAAAGCCAAATTATTGATTGAAAGTTTGATATCAGAGAATCAGCGAGCGACGAGCAATGTTACGAGCACTCCCAGGGGGTCAAGGGCTGCCGGGGGCATGGGCCAGCTCTGGGTTAAATTGGATGAACTGAAGCGTGAAAACGAGGAACTCCGGAAACAGGTAGGCAAGCCATCTGATGACCGACCGAGCATTCCCCCCAAACCTTCTCAGGGCCCAGGGGACGTCATCATCGCAGATCTCCACAAAACAAAGAAGGAAAATGAAGCACTCAAGGCCAAGGTTGAAAAACTTGAAACACAAATCAAACAGATGGACTCCGTGGCGCTCAACGTGCAGGACGAATACAAGCGAGCCAAGATTGCCCTGGAAACGACCCAAAGATCCATGGAAACGGTCCTGAAGGACTATCGGCAAATGGAGGATGAGCTTAAACTGGCGAAGAAGGAAAGCGAGAATCTCAAGCAAACGTACAGTACCTATTTATTTAATAGTAATATGAATTTCTTTGAGATGCAAAAGGATATGTTTTATCTCTTATGTATGTTATTTAAGCATTCTCACTAATTACTTATTTTAGGTTAGCTAAGTCGATGCCGTTGATAGGTCGTACAGATAATCGACACGTGGAGAATATCAGTGAGAAATGTCGGCCCTCCAATATCGCCCAGCTGTACAATACGCTAGAGAGCCAGGAATGGGTGGACGCCAAGGAGACGCTAGAGGAAATCACCGACTTCGAAGAGGAGGATATAGTACAATTCCTCTGCGCATGCGTCATGGTAAAACAGTTATTCAAATATTTCTTTTGTTTGATCAGTGTCCAGTATACAGAGTAAAACATGTTTAAGTATTTTTCAGCAATCCTAATCTATACATTAAAATTCTCCAATTATTGTAGGCAGCTTTTCAAAGTTGTAAGGATGTGTACGATGCCCTGAAAGCCACCATCGCAGAACTTCTAAGAAAGCCTACATTGGTGGTAAGCATCATTAATTATCAGAACTGCCGTTTTATCAGATCTGTTAGGCTTATATCAATTAGATTCGATCTGTAATAAATTAAGGGTGTTAACTATTTGTCTGTAAAAAAATATATATATATTTTCAGATTTGCATTCTTTAACAAAGGGGATTAACTATCCCGATATACTAGTATATCGATGAAGATATGTTTGAAAAAAAAATTGAATGTTATAGAAATAAGAAGTATTTGATCATGTTGAATTGCACGCAGTTCCAGTACGAGTATAAAATGTGTTTTTCAGATCACCGATAATTTGGAAAGGGAGCGAAGTGGGAAGAGCAGACTACCAGACGACATAACAGACAGCATTGGACATCAGCTCAGGCAACACTTTGATGACATTGACTCTGACGTCATTTTTGGCGTAAGCGAAATATCCTGTCCATATTAATGTACAAATGATAATGTTAACTTGTTAGTTCTTAGTAGATTGGAGCCAAAATTTTTAACTGCATAGTTGTTACCGATAAATAGACTATTTATGTTTTTTTTAATATTAAATGTAATGTTTTTTCAGATGATGTGCGAAAAGCTGACATTAGAATTTACGGAATTTGTACAACGACACCCACACGAAAACAAGGTGGTCCAGAAATTCATGAATCGGTGCGCAAAGGTCACTTGGCAAATGGTTATTCAGCACCCTCCTATGTGGCTGTCTGTTGACGACCACGAATTTGATGATGAAAAACACAAGCTATGGTGGTCATGTGACCACACCGCAGCCAAAAAAATCAACTTTTTCGTGTGGCCCGCATTATATGACTATAAGCGTGGGAATTTACTTATTAAAGGCTGTGTATATGCCAGCTAATGTATATCCATGACTTAATTTATTTGTAACAAAGTATTTAAGCCCCAAAATTATTTTTTATTGAATTCTTTATTGTGTGTCTTATTATGCAGAAAGGATCAATGGACTGTGTATTTGTCATCTTGTTTATTTTGCCAGTAAAACTGCTTTTGATGGTCTCGTCTCTTGTTCAGTCTATGTAAATTTTCCCGGTGTTTTTGACTGTTACAAAAGCTGTTCAGAAATAGATTTATGAAATAAGAGTTCGAAAGAAAAAAAATGCGATTTTAACATGTTCATGCCAAAGAACATGAGCTCAAGGACATACAAGTAAAGTATTACTTATATATGTACATATGATTGACATGAATCCCAAGATTTAAAAGCACAGGATTCGTCAAAAATATAACGATAGTTTTGTCTGCATGTTAATGAATGCCTGAGAAGTGATTATATTCTGGAACTTTGCAAACTAGTCAGTTATTTCAACGGCTTATCCTTTAAGCTAAAATAAAAAGTGAAAATAACGAACACTAATCAAGCTCAAACGTCCATTGAAATAATTAATACAAATCGGGAGCAGAGAAAACACGGACCTCTGAAAACATCAGAGGTGGAATCAGGCGCCATGGAGGAGTAAGCATCCCCTGTCGACCGGTCACACCTGCCATGTGCCCATTGTCATGATGGGGCAAACGGAAAAATCCGTAGACAATTCAGTGTGAAAATGATGGCCTAACAATTTGTATGAAAAACGTAAGTCAACATTCGACTAAATGATAGATTGTATTTACTGACAAGGTCATTGTATCGAGCATAGAATTGCGAAATGCTGACTTTAAACGAGACTGTTGATATTCTTGTTTCATCAACTTATTTGTCAATAGCTTGTCTCATTTTAGAAATTGTTCGTACATAGAGCATGCTCTCACTTATCGAATCAACTGAGCGATATGAACCCCGTATGCAGGTGATAAGGGTATATTGCTGCATAAGTAAGGGAAGTTGACGATAGAAAAGTGGAAGTCATTTTGTTTATCATAAAGTTCGGTTATTAGTTATCATTAATAGCCTCTTTTTCTAGTAAAATATCCAAATTTGAAACAGATGTGTCGGACTTTGTAGAATCTTTCATTTCGATTTCAAAGGACTATATCGAATCAACGAATAGGAATGAAAATTTCTATAAAAATTTAAAACGATAATCGACAATTTTGTGGAAGAGAAATCAGCACATTTTTGGTAATCTTGATGCTTGCATGCGAACAAAAATCAATGCTGTCAAGCTTCCAAGTGTTATGCATATTTTACATTCATATGAATATACTGTATGCATATTTTACATTCATATGAATATATTGTATTTTTAAAATATTTTTTTTTCTTTTCAAAGAAAAGGGGTCCTCCTGGATTTATTAGGAATATTAAGCCCATTTAATTCCAAGTTAAGTTTTGCAATCGCAGAAAAATGGTATATCAATTTGAAGACTATTGAAAACCATAAGAAGGGTTAGGATCTGGTATGAATTCTTTGCAGTACTGAAATCAAATAAAATTATTTATATTCTTTGCCTACGTAAGAAAAAAAAACAAATAAAATTGAGGAGGTTTAATGGTGTAACAATATTAAGGTGACATTTCGTTTAGCTCTGTCTGTCCTAGACTGACAAGAGGAGCTTCCACAATTATTAAAGTGTACATCCCCCCCCCCCCTTTAACAGTCTGCCTTTAACATTTTTTTTTCCAAAGTACTACTCCTGATGAAATACTTGATTTTAATATAATGTTTAAGTACATAAAGATATATACATTTCTATTCGTGGACTTATAAAATCTTATTCAATAAACGGTTGTTGTTAATAATGATAGAATCAAAATGTTTCAAAAATCAAAATACTGCTCCTTTTTACAATTCTAGAACACACAGAGACCTGAATATATGTTCATCGATTTTTAAATTTTGTGAAGAGTCTTTGTTGCAATCATGTTGATAAGGGCCCCGATAGTGTCCGATAGTGATCAGTCTATCCTTTCGTCCGATTTAATTTGTCCGGAGTATGCCCCCCCCCCCCCTTTGTCCAGCTAGGTTTACACTTCACCATGCCCATTGACCATGGGAAAAGGGTGTGCAGTTACTTTGAATCAATTTTCTAGATCAAAGGTCAAGATCGAAAAATCTCTCTGTGTAAAATCCTTATCTGGATTAAATTTTCTCTCCCCTTAGGCCAATTGGACTCGTACTTGTACTTCACCCAGAGAGTGTCCGTTGATAGAAGGTGTGCAGTGAAGAGAAACCAATTTCTGAAAGGGTCAAGGTCAGAATTTTTTTTTCATAAAAAATTCTTGTCCAGCTAGAGTACATTTTCTCTCCCCCTCCCCCCCCCCCCCCCCACATTTAGACTCAAACTTCATCGATAGAGTGTCCAGTGGGTAGTAGGTATGCAATGACCTTGAACCAATTTTCCAATCAAAGATCAAAGTCGAAAAACCTCTTGTGTAAAATTCTTGTCCGGTGCATATTTTCTCTCCCCTTGCCCTTGAACCAATTTTCTAGATAAAGGGTTAAGGTCAGAAATTCTCTTTGCACAAAAATCTTCGTCTGCCGTATATTTTTACTCCCCCTTGGCCCATTCAGGCTCCAACTTTACCCATCTTGTGTCCATGGGTAGAGGGTATGCAACCACCTTGAATCAATCAAAGGTCAAGAACCTCTTGTGTAAAATTCTCCCATGAATATTTTCCCTCCCCTCGGACCAGTTGAGCTCATACTTCATCCATAGAGTGTCCGTGGGTAGAGGGTGTGCAGTGAACTTAAACCATTTTTTTTTTAGATGAAGGATCAAGGTCATAAAATTTCCTTGCATAAAAAATCCTTGTTCAGAGTATATTTTCTCTCCCCTTGGCCAATCAGACTCAAACTTCGCCCATAGAGTGTCCATGGGTAAAGGATGTATGGTGACCTTGAACCTATTTTCCAGATGAAAGGTCAAGTACAGAAAATATCTTTGTAAAATCTTTTTCTGGAGATATTTTCTCACCCCTTGGTCTTAACTGGCTTTAACTTCACCCATATAATACCCGTAGGTAGTGTGCATTAACCTTGATCCAATACTCTGCATCAAAGTCAAGGTCGAAAAACCTCTCTGTGTAAAATCCTTGTCCGGAAGACCGGAACTCCACATTTCTCTCTCCTTGGTCCCGTTGGGATCTTATTTTGCCTAAGAAGTGCCCGTGGATAGGGAATGTGCAGTGATCTTATTTGATATATATATATATATATAGAAAGCACAAAGAAATTCACTTTTATAAGGATACCCACTTCCGCCCCAGCCCGGGGTTGAACTCTCGACCTGCGGAATCTGTCTCCTAGCAGTACAGGAACAGCGCGCTAGACCGCTCGGCTATCTAGGCAAGTCAAAAAACTTGCTTTCGATGTCGATGGAATTCTCGCGGCGCTGTCCTACACTACACGGTCATTGAGAATGGAAGTGAGATACAGTTATTTGGACATTAGTTTTATCAGAGGATCGTTACCAATACACGTTGTAATGAAATTAATTTTATTTATAAAGCACATTTTACAACAACTCTTAAACTAACATAACTGCCCTAAGTGAAGAAATATTAATATAGAAAGCACAAAGAAATTCACTTTACAACACAGTACAACGTGTATTGGTAACGATCCTCTGATAAAACTAATGTCCAAATAACTGTATCTCACTTCCATTCTCAATGACCGTGTAGATAGCCGAGCGGTCTAGCGCGCTGTTCCTGTACTGCTAGGAGACAGATTCCGTAGGTCGAGAGTTCAACCCCGGGCTGGGGCGGAAGTGGGTATCCTTATAAAAGTGAATTTCTTTGTGCTTTCTATATTAATATTTCTTCACTTAGGGCAGTTATGTTAGTTTAAGAGTTGTTGTAAAATGTGCTTTATATATATATATATATATATATATATATATCCACAACAAACAATATTTAACTGCATGCATCTGTGTATTCTTGTCAAGTTGAACAAGTCCAAAACACATGTACAAAATTTCAAATGTAAATAAAAAACAAGATTTCTAATTTTTCTGTATTTCACACACATAAAAATAGCCAGATATATTTCTTACTTTTAACAAGAAAAAATGCGATTAAATTCTGTTAAGTTCATTGCGTTTTGAACGGTCGATCGATCGATCGATCGAGAGAGAGAAAGCCTATGGGAGAGAGAGGGGGATCAAGGATCATAAGTAAAGACATACATCAGGCGCGTAGCCAGCATGGAAATAAAGTGTACGCAGAGAACGGAAGGGGGTCCAACTTTCAGAAATCAAAATTTTATTAATACATTACCAAATTGCCATGATTTAACTATACTACAACAAAAGGGGGGACCACCCTTTCAATAAACATTTTCAATAGTAATAGGTTAGGTATGGAAATAAGTAGGGGCAGGCCACCCCCTGCCCCCCTATACTACTTGCCTGCTGGTGAGGGCCCAGAAGCTCCGAGTTTTACCAAATATTTCATTCATTTTCTTGCAAAATATAAATATTGTCATTTAGCTTTTGTTTATAAAATAAAAGACATTATATTAATATTTATTGTTTTAACGCAAAATTAATACTTCCTTGGAATCTTATTGTACATGTCGTTAGGCTTAATATTTAACCGATATATTGGTATCATATACTCTTTTTTAACGTTCAAAAACACGTACATGTATACTAAAAGTTAATTTTTAACAAAAAATATCGTTATATAAATCATATACTAGTAGATCAGAGCATTCAACCATGTGTTAGAAATTTAATTTCTAAGAGATCTTTAAAAAAAATAATCAGTGTATTAAAGAACAATTAAAAATTAATGGATGATTTATTCGGATTTGGCAATGATTCAATAAAGGCATTCAAATTTTATTATATAATTGTGATAAAATTCAAACGAAACAGTATGACACAAACACAGATATTTGTTGGATGGTACAGAACGGAGATTTTTTCTTCGAATACTCCCCCTCTCTCCTTTTTTTTTTTTTTTTTTTTTTTGAAAATGATGTGTACGCACTTGCGTATTTGCGTATAGGCAGCTACGCCCCTGTACATGTACAAGTCCATAGAGATTAGTTTACATAATGCAATATATAGCTGTCGTCCATTTAATCAAGAACTATGTTTATCATATATGTATAAAGTGTAGTATATATAGTCAAGCCTTTACTGTTCTGTACATAGTTGTAGTAAATCCGGATACTCATAGCCCGAGACAAATAACAGGATGTACTTTTTCTTTCTGCCATTCTTTCTCTCCCTTTCAATTTTCTCAAATTTTCTACGATAAAACATGCATTGTCATATTACATTGAAGTATGTATAACTAGTGCTTGGCTTGTAGCGTGTGATACTGGTTTAGATCGGTATTTTATGCAGACCCTAATTAGATAAAAATGCACACCCAGTAAATCTATTATTAGACCCTGTCCAGAACTGACTTGTATATATATTCGTCTATTGAACTGTTTGAATGCACGTGTTTTTAGTTGTTACATGCATGTATGCAAAATTTACAAAAAACATTTGCAAGCATACAGTAATATTAAGAAAAGTTAAGTAATGCTGCTCAATATGTTGTATACATTGCATACACAAGATGTCACAGATTGAGAAAGCAGCCCAGACTTTATATAGGTCACGCAGTGAACTGCTAAACTAATGCGAACCAATATCGACGTAAATTTCTTCAAATAACGACATCTATTGATCGCTAACCGTAACATAAACGCAGGATTCAATAATATAAGGATTATAGCATGATATTATCTATAAATCAATCTCATTTGATGAGTAGATTTGTTTTTATTTGTAAATAAAACCAGATTTCCTAGTAACTTGTACCTTTGTTATGATTAACGAAGTTATTTTTACTTCAGCGGGTCATGTGATGAGCCACGTGTTCTTGCGAACCCAGTTCGGTTTACCCATGCTGCAATGCGCTACACATTCTCTCTATACAAGATGGCGGAAAAAAAGTAAGTTTAGTAGGGACATACATTTCCTCCTTATTTAATTATTGCGACCGTCTTTGCACCTTTGCTTTTACGTACTATGTTTGCTTTATGCTTTTCTCGTGTATTTGAAAAATAACGAAACACTAGAAGCTCAAATAGAAAAGACTACAAACCTGTTATTTAAAGCGAATAGAAATCACTAGCAACAGACGATATCGGGGCGCGTTTATGCATCAATACGGTCCTAAATATTTTAAACGATTTTCACCACTTCTAGGGCACGCAGAGACTTGAAATTTTGCAAAAAGAAAGAGAAGATATTTAATTATCAAAATATTATAGATTTGTTTGTAATTTCGAAAGTTTTGATACGAAATAAAACGATTTATCTTGTGTTATGAAAATGTTAAATCCTAAAGTGCGTATCATTGTTGCATATTGAATCACGTGTCCATACAACCCGCGAAGTAATAGGGGACTGGCATATCTATCTGAAAATAGATTAAGCTGTAAAAATGGAAAGACAAATGCAAGAAAACAGCTAATTTGGTAATATCAAATGAATATTTTTTGGAATCATGATACTACATTAGTATATAGACCTTCATTTGCCCTTGATTACATTATTAACATTGAAGTGGGTTTTTGTTTATTTTTCTTC
Source organism: Saccostrea echinata (assembly GCF_033153115.1). Classification (NCBI taxonomy): domain Eukaryota; kingdom Metazoa; phylum Mollusca; class Bivalvia; order Ostreida; family Ostreidae; genus Saccostrea; species Saccostrea echinata. The sequence continues at coordinate 6,802,437 of NW_026889806.1, read as the reverse complement.
TGAAAATCCTTCAAGTTTTAGCACATTAACTTGCATATATATGTAAGCTATGTTTAAATATAAAAATACTTAATAAAATAATTTATTAAAAACTTACATTTTGTCTTCCTTCATCAATTGAACATTACATGTGCATTCCATTTCTTTTAATTTCTGTTGTTTTCATTCACACATGAAATTAGCAGCCATTAAACATAATCATTGCAATATGATTGATAACCTGTGTCCTTTTGTCCTTTCTAAATGAATCTGGATATATGTGTCTTAATTATGTTTTATGTATTGTGATTGATCATGCTTCCTCTACATTAAATATGACTCTTACTCAATTTTTCATTAATTTAAAAGTGGATGGAGACTCAATATGATTTTATTATATAATAGTGAAGATTTCGTCATTGTTTTTTATGCAGATTAAATGAAGGTAACAACTTGTTATTTGAATTGAATTTATTTAATTATATTAGTGTGTTAATTCTTAGATTAACAATTTGAAGGGGGGAAACATTGAATGATATGTTTTAAGTGTAAAACTTTTTTAAATTAAAAGTTGTGTCAAACAAATAGGACATTTTTTTTAAAATGTCAGTGTAAGGTATCTTTCCTTGTTCTTAAATAAAAGATAATTTTATTTCTCACTGATATAGATCTAACAATTAATGAAAGGTAATGTAGTTATTAATAAAACATAAGATCAAATCTTTAGCTTTTCAAGAAAAGCATAAAATAAAGTTAGACCACATAGTACTTTTGCATCATTTAAATTTTGATTCTTCATTATAATGATATATATAATAATATATTATTATTCTTCGAATAAGGTTTAAACAACATCTAGAAAAACAAACTGGTTCTTGACTGTGTGTGTCCTAAGAAAGCAGCACTGGTACTTGTCTGTGTGTTTGTCCACTAAGGAAGTAGAAGTACTCCGTCCTTGTCTGTTTGTCTGTCTGAAAAGCAATGATTTTGATATCATTGAAAATTGTCTGTCATAAATGAGATTTTTAAAGATTTGATATGTACATCATTAAACTAATGAAAAAAAAAAATCAATTTATTGATGCAATTGGTGGGCATTTTATATTTAACACATTAGAGACTGAATTCAAACAATACATGAACTTGAGCAAAACATTTCTATTTTATGCAAAATTCTTTTTAAAATTTTCTCCTTTATTATTATTTTTTTTAATTAATTATACATGTTTTCAAAAATAACCTAAATAATATTTAGATTTAGTTGCTTTTTAGCATTAAGTAGCCATAATAGACTTTTGCAGGTACATTTGCCAAGGATAATTTGACTTGGAGAATATATTCTTCAAACATGTACTTGATCATATAATATACAATTTCAGTCAAGTTTTGAGCTCACCTGAGCTGAAGGTTCAAGTGAGCTTCTCTGATCGAAGAGTGTCCGGCGTCGTCATCTGCAAACTTTTTACATTTTCATCTTCTCCAGAGCCACTGGGCCAATTTCAACCAAACTTACCACAAAGCATCCTTGGGTGAAGAGGATTTAAGTTTGTTCACATGAAGGGTCATACCCTCTTTTAATGGGAGATAATTCAGAATTATAAAAATTTAATGGCATCTTATAAAATTTTTCTTCTCATAACCACAGGTCAGAAGGGATGAGACTTATGTGACAACTTCATAAAATAGTGTAGATTCAAGTTTATTCAAATCAGGATCCCTTGGGCTAGAGTGGGGCCACACTAGGCAATCAAAGTTTTGCTTAGGAATAGATAGGGAAAATATCTTTAAAAATCTTCTCAAGAAAAGCAAAGCCATTATTAGTCATATTTGATGTAGAGGCATCCTCAGGTAGTATAGATTCAAGTTTGTTCAAATTATGACCCCCCTCCCCCCCCCCCCCTAGGGGTAGGGAGGGGCCACAATAGGCAATCAAAGTTTTACATAGGTATATATAGGAAAAATCTTTAAAAATCTTCTCAAGAATAGCAAAGCCATTAACAGTCATATTTGATGTGGAAGCATCCTCAGGTAGTGTAGATTTAAGTTTGTTCAAATGGGGACCCCCGGGGCTAGGATGGGGCCACATAAGGTAATCAAAGTTTTACACAGGAATATGTAGGAAAAAATTTCGAAAAATCATCTCAAGAACAGCAAAGCCATGATTAGTCATATTTAAATGAAAGCATCTTCAGGTAACGTAGATTCAAGTTTTTTTCAAATCATGACCCACGTGGGTAGGGTGGAGCCAAAATGGAGGACCAAAGTTTTACCTAGGAATATATTGGAAAAATCTTTAAAAAATCTTCTTTTCAAGTACAGCAAAGCCATGATTGGTCATATTTATATGGAAGCATTGTCAGGTAGTGTAGTTTGAAGTTTGTTCAAATCATGCTAAAGGGGGGAGGGGGTTATATATTTAAATTTTTAAGTACTATTGAACTGGTCTTGCCAAAGTGCTCAGGTGAGCAATGTAGCCCATGGACCTTGTTAAATAATTGTAATGTATCAATATAATGTATCAAAGAATTCTAAATCATAAATCAATGATACATTGATATTGAATCTGTCAATAAACTAATTTGAAAGCTATTCAAACTTAAAAACTTTAAGAAGGGAAATTGAACCTTTTATTTGATAGATATGAGGAGAGTGGGGAAACCGAATTTTTTAGAACTTAGAAATTTGCCAAATTTGTAAGTTTCTCATTCATTCAAACTTATCTCTCAGATCTTTTTTTTGTATGAACCAGGCCAGGAGCTTCTGACACTGACCCCCCTCCCCTTCCCACAGAAATGTTTTGCATCCAGTATTTGGCATATCACATACTATAGACACATCACATACTGTATAGAAGAGTTATTTTACAATGCTTTAATTTTTAAAAAAAATCTGCATGACATGGGATATATAAAGAGGAGTCAACATTTTTAGCTAACCTCGACAAAGTCGAGATGAGCTTATGCTATACCCCCAGCATCGGTGTTGGTGTTGGCGTTAGCGTCGGCGTCCCGGTTAAAGTTTTAGGAGCAAGTCCATTCCCAAGTAACTATAAGCCCTACCTGGACCAAACTCGCATGGATGATGGATCTTAGGGATGGACACTACCACACTTGCTTCAGATGCTGGATCTGACCTAGATTTTCCAGATGAGTGACCAGGTTAAAGTTTTTGTAACTATAAGCTCTACCTTGAACAAACTTGCATTGATGATGCATCTAGGGATGGACACTACCACACTTGCTTCGGATGCTGGATTCGACCTAGATTTTCTACATGAGTGAATTTTAGCCATATTTTAACCAAATACATGGATGATGTAGCTAGGCATGGTCACTTCCAGACTTGCTTTAGATTCTGAATCTGACCTACATTTTCCAGATGAGTGACCAGGATAATTTTTTTGGAGTAGCTATATAACATTATGGCCTGTTATGATCAAACTTGCATAGATGGTGCATCTAAGGATGAAAACTTCCAGACTTACTTTGGATGTTGGAACTAACCAAAATTTTCTTGATTAGTAAACAGGATAAACTTTTTTTGAACAGGTCTATTTCCAAGTAACTATAAGTCGTACTTAAACCAAACTTGCATGGACATTGATCTTGGGATGTACACTAAATAAAAAAAAATATGTTGCCTTACTTAAAGATAACCTTCGTCGAGGTGAGCTTCGTAATCTTTGATTACCTATGTTTAAAATGTGGAAGTGGAACCAAATGAAGTAGGAGAAATTGTCCTATTATGTGTTACGTCTCAAATTGAGAAATAATCTGACTTTTTAAAGAAACTGTTCTTTCTGAAATAAAGAGAAATCCCCTTGTGATCCAAGATTAAAACGCATTATAAACTATTTTAAGTTCATGTTGAAGACCACTTTGAACTTGAGAAAAATGCCAGGGTCAAAGGTTATTCATCAAATGACCACTTGACCATGTCCCCAACATGTTTAGTTTTAAAATCAAGACATCATCTCTCTTGCTTTGGGGGGTGGGGGGTGTAATATGATAAGTATCTAAGTTTTATAAGATTAAGTATAGAACTAGGACACGGTTGTCTTTCTTTGGATGGCAGATTTTTTACTGTATTTAGCAGGTTCATATGGTCAATGGAGCTGTGAATTTCTAACACAGGTTCATATGGTCATTTGAGCTCTGAATTTCCCAACCCTAGAGATGTGAATTTCTTGGCATGCTGGTTTATACAGTTAAATTCTTCCTGTTATCAGAGTCATTGCTTATTTCAAGTTTCCTCAATGGGGAAAAAAACCCATTATGCCCTATTTAGTTTGGTGCCTTGAAAATCAAAGATGTATGGTTTAAGTCTGAAAGTGAAACAAAATCACTCATCCTGTTCATTGTTAGATGACTGGCATGATCTTAACTCAGTGTAACACTGCTGAAGTTGTAAATAGATCCATATTCATTATTCAGTAACATGTATGTTATAATTATGCCAGCACCATCACATAACCATACAGAGAAAAACCTCAGATTACTAATCCTAAATTCATAGTTCAACCCTTAAAAAAGAAAATGTCCAGCACATCAGAATTCTTATAAACACAATGTAAATATGCTGTTGAAACACTTATTTAGAATAGGGGTGGGGAGTGGGAGGGGATAAGTGATGGGAGTTTTTTATTTAGGTAAAGGCACTATGTACATGATGCATAAAAGAAGTCAGCTATCAATGCCATGGCAGTATAAACAAGTGATTTAAACTACTGAGTTTACAAATGTGTAAGTTATTAAACTGTCTCTCTACAACTTCTGGGAGGATCACTTGGAGGTTTTACAGTCACAATTTAGAACATTTTCTTTTGATGTACATGTATGTTATATATACAGTAATTAATGTAATATGTACTTGTGTACATTAATTAATCAGTTGATTTCATTTGCTTCTGGAAAATCTGCGATTTCTTCACAGATCGATCATGAAATGATTAATTAATAGATAAGTTAATGTTAGTTATTATAATGCAGCTGTAGATTTCTTTTTGGTCTTTGCTATCGATGATTATATTGCATTCATACTAAAACTAAGACGGAGTTAATACCATTCTACTACCAGAATTGCCCCTTGGTGACATTTTATCTACAATAATGGCAGACAAGAGTTAAGACTAAAGAGATTTCAGGGCACATTGCTTTACATCTGTCAGTTGGTGGGTATGTCAGTCTGTAGACGAAGTGTTGTCCACTCAATATCTTGAGAATCTTTTGTTAGACAGACATCAAACTTGGTACATTCAGGGGGGACAGTAAAACATGATTATACCAAATGCCCCTAAAATGAATTCACCCTTAAAGCGAAGTGATCTTCTTTCCCTGTAGTTTTAAAATATATAAAGTTAACGGATGTAACAAAGAAATGTATTTTACTGTAGACAACCACTGTCCAAATTGAGGTCACAAGGTCACAGGTCACAGGTCAAACTTCTCTAGACAGGAAGGTATTGTCCATTCAATATCTTGAGAACTTTGTTTGACAGACATCAAACTTGGTACTATGGTACCCTTTGAGGAATAGATTACGTACCACTGTAAATTCTCTATTCAATATATTCAGAACCCTTTGCTTGATAGGACATCATACTTATACATTGGTTCCCCCTAGGAAGTAGATGACCCCTATTGATTTTGAAGTAGAAGATCAAAGGTCAAGGGTCAAACCAGACATTAAGAATTTATTGTTTGATGAATATCTTGAGATTACCTTTCTTGGCAGACATCAAACTTCATACAATGGTTCTCTCTCTATGACCTTGTAGATTTGGAGGTCATTGAGTCAAAGGTCAAGGGTCAAACAACATAGAAAATAGACAAAGGAAGATATTGTCAGCTTAATAACTTGAGATTTATTGTTTTACATACACACTGGTAGGCATTGATACTCTCCAAGAAGCAAATCATCCCTAATGATATTGAGGTCTGTTAATAAGCAACTTTGAATTAAAAAATTTGTGAAAATGACATTTAAAAAATTTGAACCATTGCTCTCATTAGGTTTTATGCATTACTGATGACTGAATCTTGTTAATAGTGGACAGTCAGCTACACAGTGCCAGTGCTGATATATAGGTTATTATATAGCATAGACTTTAAACTTATATTTTACTTTATTCTAGAAACATCTGATTTTATCTTGATTTACAAATACCAACATATGTTTTTTAACACATAATGTTTAAACTTTTTTTGAAATACAATTATTCCATTAAATGTAATCAAGCTAAAAACAAAATTCCAAAGATTTGCAAGACAAAACATGCTTAAATGAAGTAGTGTTTAATTATCAGTCTGATAGATTTAAATTTTAAAAAGAAGGTTCAATGAAGGAAGTAAATTAAAAATGTTTGACTATAAATAGGAAAATACAAACTCTGAAATCCACTTCCTCAATGGTAGAGTATGTCTTTTTAAGCAACAGAAATATTTCATCTTTATTGCCCTGAATTTTTTTTATTGTGTTTTAGTCCTTCGGGTAAAAACAGTTTGATTGAATGTTAATGGCATCTTATAGGTACTAAATGAGTAGTGCATGCAGTAGTTTAGTGATAATTAATCTTTTGGATAGATCTAACATTTCAGGTTATATAATTTTGTTGTTGTTTGTTTTGTATTGGGGAGGGGGGGGGGGGTATTTTGCTTGCTTTATGCATTTATCTACTGGAATAAACATGTACATGTATACACAAGTTAAAGGTAGCTATTTATGTGTACAGATGAAAAATCATTAAATTCTTCTAAAGAACTACAAGGCTGAACATTGCCAAACTTCAGTGTACATTTTCTTCATGTGGTGAATAGATTCAACTTCAGATGATGGCCCAGGGGGCAGAGATGGGACCAAAAAAGGGTTTCAAAGTTTAATATATGGGAATATGTATATAAAATTAAAAAAAAAAAAGAAAAAGCATTAGGAAAGGCACAGGGCTACAATTTGTCCAAAAAGCCTGATTTATGGCCCATGAGACCATAATAGATGGTGGTGGGGTTGTCAGATTGAATGGTTTTTTTTTTTAATTGTAATATTAAAGAATTTATGAAGAATACTGTAGAGAAAACAAGGGCACAAATTATCAAATTAAAATGAAAATATTCTCATTTTTTGTAATTAATTATTTTACATATCATAAAATCACTCATTTTCATGAGGTCAAATTTTTATTGGGATGTGAGGAAAAGATGTTTGTTGTGAGGACTCTTATAGTTGAAGAAACATATGGAACTGTAGTTTGAAATTTTGTACCATTTTATGGAAGACATGAATTTTTCTGTGTCTTCTCATAAAAAAAAACCCCATCAAAAATACCCCTCCCCCTGTAAATAACTCAGTGTAAATTACTAATTTCACAGTATTTCTCATCATCATAATCACTGCCCTCTAGAAAAAATAGGAAATTTAAGGAATCAAGTTTCAAAATAAGGAGCAGATAAGACAGATGGAGAAAAAACTTGATGCATGCAAACATGTTTTCAAGTACAGTCAAACCTTGTTATCTTGATAAAACTTCGAGATATCAGAGGATTCAAGATATCAAGGGTAAAATACTTGAATAATAAATGGTTGGGACTTCCAAATCACATCGACATATCCATGGTATTTGAGATATCAGTGTTTGAGATACCAAAGTTCAACTGTATTGGCATTTTTGTTTTTAGTTTTTTGTTTTTTTAGTTTAATTCGAATGAAATATGTAATTGTCAACTCATTAAGTAAAAAAAAAAATACACTTTTCGCAAAAGAACTGATTTTTTGAGAATAAGAGAGTACATGCAATACTTTCACTTGACAGGTGAACAGAATCTAGAAAAAACATGGAGAAAACAGAATCCTTCAAAGTATGGCTCAAGCCTCTAAGAGGCATGGCTTGACCTTTCCTCTACGAGTGAAACCCCTTAATCAGTGCAGAAAATACACAGGTAATCCATTACTTCCTTACAAAGTTATAAAAGGTAAACCCTTTAATCAGTACAGAAAATATAAATGATATACTAAAATACTTTACACTAAAAAATAAAGGTAAAACGTTATCTCCCACAGAAAGTATAAAGTTGAATACCTATCTCAGTACAGAAAATATAAAGTTGAATACCTATCTCAGTACAGTGAGATATAAAGTTGAATCACTATCTCAGTTGAATACCTATCTCAGTACAGAAAATATAAAGTTGAATCACTCTCTCAGTTGAATACTTAACTCAGTACTGAAAATATAAAGTTGAATCACTATCTCAGTACAGAAAATATAAAGTTGAATGCCTACCTCAGTACAGAAAATATAAAGTTGAATCACTCTCTCAGTTGAATACTTAACTCAGTACAGAAAATATAAAGTTGAATCACTATCTCAGTTGAATACTTAACTCAGTACAGAAAATATAAAGTTGAATCACTATCTCAGTTGAATACTTAACTCAGTACAGAAAATATAAAGTTGAATGCCTATCTCAGTACAGAAAATATAAAGTTGAATCACTATCTCAGTACAGAAAATATAAAGTTGAATCACTATCTCAGTACAGTGAGATATAAAGTTGAATCACTATCTCAGTACAGAAAATATAAAGTTGAATCACTATCTCAGTTGAATACCTATCTCAGTACAGAAAATATAAAGTTGAATCACTATCTCAGTACAGAAAATATAAAGTTGAATCACTATCTCAGTTGAATACCTATCTCAGTACAGAAAATATAAAGTTGAATCACTATCTCAGTACAGAAAATATAAAGTTGAATCACTATCTCAGTACAGAAAATATAAAGTTGAATGCCTATCTCAGTACAGAAAATATAAAGTTGAATCACTATCTCAGTTGAATACTTATCTCAGTACAGAAAATATAAAGTTGAATCACTATCTCAGTACAGAAAATATAAAGTTGAATGCCTATCTCAGTACAGAAAATATAAAGTTGAATGCCTATCTCAGTACAGAAAATATAAAGTTGAATGCCTATCTCAGTACAGAAAATATAAAGTTGAATACCTATCTCAGTACAGAAAATATAAAGTTGAATACCTATCTCAGTACAGAAAATATAAAGTTGAATCACTATCTCAGTACAGAAAATATAAAGTTGAATACCTATCTCAGTACAGAAAATATAAAGTTGAATCACTATCTCAGTTGAATACTTAACTCAGTACAGAAAATATAAAGTTGAATCACTATCTCAGTACAGAAAATATAAAGTTGAATACCTATCTCAGTACAGAAAATATAAAGTTGAATCACTCTCTCAGTTGAATACTTAACTCAGTACAGAAAATATAAAGTTGAATCACTATCTCAGTTGAATACTTAACTCAGTACAGAAAATATAAAGTTAAATACCTATCTCAGTACAGAAAATATAAAGTTGAATACCTATCTCAGTACAGAAAATATAAAGTTGAATCACTCTCTCAGTTGAATACTTAACTCAGTACAGAAAATATAAAGTTGAATGCCTATCTCAGTACAGAAAATATAAAGTTGAATCACTATCTCAGTTGAATACCTATCTCAGTACAGAAAATATAAAGTTGAATCACTATCTCAGTACAGAAAATATAAAGTTGAATACCTATCTCAGTACAGTGAGATATAAAGTTGAATCACTATCTTGCTATAAAAGTTATAAAGCTGTTAAAAATAGCTCGGAAAAAAAAAACCTATACAGTTGATTCTCAGTATGATTCTGTCAGTGGCTGGGAGATAAAATAAGATTCTGTCAGTGGCTGGGGGATAAAATAATAAGATTCTGTCTTTGGCTGGGAATTTCAAGGCAAATAAACCTTCAGATTTAGGACTTTTTTTTAAAAGTAAATCAAGTACATTAATTTGTTAAGGAAAATAGAAATTTGAAAAATTGGTATACATATGAGTTTCACTCTCAGATACAGTTCCATTCAATGTTACTAGATAGTTGTTTATTTTTGTAGAGTATAGAGCCCCATAGTGATAAGTCAAGCTCAAGTAGACATGTGTAAAAAAGGATATATATAGGTTAATAACATTGAAATACCTTGCTCACTGAAATTTTGAGATTTGAATGGAAACCGTTAAGTAACATGATATTATTTTTAATTCTTTATTTCAGATTTGTGTGGGAAAAGGGTGGGTAACACTGACAGACCATTATTGTCCGTCATAAAACTGGAACCAAGTAGGAATGGTGTGCAACAAAACGGATCAAAACCGAAATCCACTACACCACAATCAACAAACCAGGAACTGCCTCACGAGCATAAAACCCACCATCTGAAATTCCATGAAAACCTTGTACACTGTGGCTCCCACAACTGTGTGAATACTGACCATCACAGAGTCTCAGTGTTTCCTAGTGTGGGTGAAGCTTTAAAAACTCTACCGAAGGAAAAGACTTGTAAAACCCTGCTGGTTTGTCTCGAAGATGTGTTCAGAACCTTACCGATTCATATAACAGCAGTGAAACTTTCACATGTGAATAAACTAATGAATCATTCACAATCAGACATTCAAAAGCAGCTCCAAGAAAATTTTGAAGAGGAACTGAAAAAGAGGCTGCAGAGGAAATCCCCAGTAGAGAAAGTTTACAAAGACTCTTCTATGGAGAAAGCCGAGGAAGGATGTGTTGATCTTTATTGTGATACCCCTGTTAAACAGAACACATCTTCAACAGGAAAGCCAAAACCCAAAGGAAAAAAGAAAGTTTTAGATGGGCAGAGTCCAAGGTCATCTCCAGGGAAACAATCGTCAAAGAAAAAACCAGACAGTGACCCAGCACTGGCCTGTGATGGCATTAATAAGTCTGAAACACAGGACATCAAACAAGGAAAAAAGAAAGGAAAAGGGTCACCTTCTAAAAAGAACACAAAGTCAATGGAGGGGGCTCTTATTGGAGACTACACAAATAGCACCCCAGAGAAACAGATAATTAAAAGAAAGAAACCCAAGGTGAAAATTGATCCTAGTACAACAGACATTGAAACCATTTCTACCTCTTATACACCATCTCCAGACTCCTGTAGCAGGAAATCTTCACTGAATCTCTCTCTGACTGGCCTGACCAGCCCAGGAGAGGGAAAAGAGTTACACATCTACACAAACCACAATGACAGTGCTAATTCTTCACATCTACAGAATTCAGGATGTTCTATCTCTTCTTCAGATAGAGAGAGTAAACCAATGGACAGTCCATCAAGTCTTTCACCTTCTAAAGAATTGGGTAGAAGAATCAGGGCCCCAAACGTAAGGTACTCTGATGATATTCTTCTCTTGCCATTAAAATCGCCAAGGCGGAGCCGGTCTCCAAAAGGGAGTGCAGAAAAAGAGGGAGCATCGGGGGTTCCAGATGAAAGTCCCACAGAACACGATTCTCCGGAGAAAGTAAAGAAATCCAGTGAATGCCAGACCTCACAGCTCTACTCTTTACTGACTAATAAAGGTCAGACAAATAAAAGTGTGATAGAAAAAACTCAAGTCATGGACAATGAACAAAAAGGGCAGCCATTATCTCTATTAGCACAGAGCTCCATGAACCCACCACTCACTAATGGTGTGGTGGATGACATGGAAACTGAATCTGTGAAGTCATCAGAAAAACCAAAAAAGAAGAGGAAGAAGAAATCTGACGGCGTTGTCTCAGAAAAATTAAAACCCAAATCTGTGGAGAAATCTGAAAAGAAGAAGGGAGAGAAAGTTCAGAAAGTCAAAAGTCCAAAGTCAGGAGCAGACAAAGTTAAAGGTCCAAAGTCAAGTGCAGAAAAAGTCAAAAGTCCTAAGTCAGGAGCAGAAAAAGTCAAAAGTCCAAAATCAGGAGCAATCAGAGCCCTACAGTTTGACGAGGGTATAGAGGAAACAGGTAACACAGAGAACAAAGAGGAAGACGCAGTAGAGAAAACTAAAGAGACAAAGAAGGGGAGGAAGGCAGGAACTCCAAAGAAACCCAGGAAAACTCCAGAAAAAGGGAAAAAAGCTTCAGCAAAATCCTCCCCGGAAGTGTTAGAATCTGTAAACGAGACGACAGGTTCTCCAACCTCAAGTAAATCCAAATCTGAGGACACAGATATTCTGAATTTTGTGGACAGCAACAGTTCTAGGTCTCTGGACTTGTTTTCATTGATAGCAAAAGTCAAAGACAATATTAATACAGATACTTTTCCTACATTTGCTGATGAAGTTCTTTTGAAGGCAGAGGAAGATGACACCAATAAGGAAGATTCAAATGAGAAAAATGAAAGTGATTCCAAACCAGACAGTGAGAAGGTGGACAACAACTCACAAAGCCTGGAAATTGTGGATGATTTCTTCTCTGCTGACTTCTTAAAAGTGTCACCAAAACATACCTCAAAGTCACCATCCAGAGAAAAAGCAAAACCAAGTATCAGTGAAGAGACCTCTACAAAACCATCTTCTGCTAAACTGGAATCCATTTTGTCAAACATCAAAATCAAGAAGAACTCTCTAGCAGATAAAGGTACCATGAAGGATTCAGCATGTGACCATCCTTCATCTGTGTCGTCAAAAACTGTAGACACCTCTGGGAAGGAGGAGAAACACGTCAAAATCAGGAATGTCGGGAGATTGGATGGAAAAGTGACGACAGAATCTACCAGTTCTTTTGATCCTAGTGTTCCACTTATGATTGACACACAGGAAAGACGTAACATTTTTGATATGATTATGACAGATTACCCATCTCCAAATAACATCAAAGGACAGAAAGAAAGCTCAGAAAAACACGAAGAAAAGGCGGAAAGTGACAAATCTAGTTCTGATGCAAAAGCCCATAGTGATATTAGAGATGTCTCTCCAAAGGCAAACGAAAATTTGTCTCTCTCATTACAGAGTGAGAAATCTGTGATCGAAAAAATTCAGGTGAAATTGGGCATTCCTTTGGAAGAGAGTCCTAATAAACAATCAGAGAGCAGCGATAAATGTGATAGTCCTAAAAAACAATCAGAAGTCATCAAAAGCCCCTCCAAGTCCACTCCGTCACTGGTGAACAGAGCATCTCCAGGCAGCAAAGAAGATAGAAGAGATCACAATAGCACCAAGGGGAGCTCAGACTATGAGGTGGTGATGGATACAGTAGACGAGCATCAAATGTTAATGGATGTAGAGTCTGACTCAAATCAATTATCTCCTCCAGATGGAAAGTCGAGCTCCTCTCGCCCTGTACCTAGGACTTCCACCCAGCGAGTCACAAAGGAACCCACGCCTCTAAGTGTTCTGAGCACTATTGAGACAGAGGTACAGGATGTCATGTCTGCCTTCACCAGTAATGTTTTGGATGAGTACCTTGACACAAAAACCAACAGAAAAGTCAAGCTCAGTCGACCCATCAAGAGGACTGACTCAGAGGAACGACTCGTGGACTCAGAGGATGAGCTTGAGGAGGTGACAGAGATGCCAGAACGATATGATGAGTTCTCTGGGATGATCGAGCAATGTGAGCCCTCATTTGATGAAGTGGATGGTGTCTTATTCACTTCCTTTGCTAATGAGGAAGCACTAAATGCACATGTGAAGGTGGAAAAAAAGACAAAAATAGGCAGGAATGAGAGCATTTTATTAGGAATGGCTAGAATGAAGAATTTGAGAGTGAAGCAGAATCAGATTAGGAATAGTGTTCACCAGAAGAAGGATGCAAGGTTAAAAGCTCTGAAGGAGCAGTATAAGATCAACCAGAGTCTGCAGGGAATGCATCTAGTACTGCTGAAGTATCAGAGAGTTTTCAAGAGAGAGCTGATTCTAGAGCTGATGGCAAAGGAACAGGAAAGTCCTGGCAGTGTCCGAGGTAAGACTCCCAAGAAGACATCAGACATCACCCAAATCAAGGGATGGAAAAACAAGTTTGGCCCTGATGGAGAAGCCCTAGAGATGAAAGCAAGTAAAGGAAAGTTACACTGGAGAACCGAGGAGAGACTTCTGAGGAACCACGATCCAGAGCAACTCAAACAGATGGGACTGGACCTGAAGAAGAAAAGGAGAAAGAATCTAGTATTCACAATCAGAAAGGGGATGTCTAAAGGTGATCCTAGCAGAATGGAGAAGGTCGACCTGACTTCACACACAGAAGAAGAGGAGGGCATGGAAGGGGGAGAGGAGAATCAGGATGGAGAGAACAGTTTTGGTCAGGAACTTGTGGAAATGGGGTATGAAATCTTAGACACTGAAAAACAAAAACTCAGGGACAAAAAGCTAAGGGAGAAATACAAGAAGTACCTAATGATGAAACTAAAGCTAAACAATGAAGATATCGATATTTTGAAGAAGCTTGGAGGACAAAGGCTAAGAAGTATGTTGAAACCAGAGAGTCCAAAAAAATTGCCCCCACCCCCACCTCCAACTCCCCCACCCACAGAGGAGGGAGACAAAGATGGAGATACAACCACAGAAGGGTCATTGGATACACCATCCAAAAAGAAAAGGAAGAGGAAGAAAAACTACTTCTGTATCATCACACTGAACAGTAGCATGGCTAATGCTGCATTGTCTGCTCTCCATCCTAAGTTTGTTGTGAAGACAAAGAAGAAACCCAAGGCTGTCAAATCCATCAAAAAGGAAGTGGTGGATCCAGAGATTGACAAGCAGAGCAAAGGTGGTGCCAAGGAGAAGGCAGAGGATAAGGCTAAAGATAGGAGGCCAGAGGAGAATGAAATCAGGGAGGAGTTTGACAAGATGTGTGATAAACCAGGTAAGAGGTGTCTAACACCAGTCTTTGTTTCTTCCTTCACTACTAACACTGACTGTCATTCTCACTGTAGAGTTTTATTTGTCATATTTGTAATGAAATATGGGATTCATTTGTAGCTGCTTTAGTTAGTTTTTCAGTGCACCTCATCTTTTCTGATGCATAAGCTGGCTTTAGATACAACAGTCATTTGATGTGTACATGAAAAAGATTTAAGGAGATGTATCTCAACTAAATGTTATAGGAATTCATATAGCATATATGTAAACTAAATTTATGAAGTCCTGCTGTGAACAAAGTTCCTGACGTACTTAAACCAACTTTCCTTTTGTCTCCTTTCGTTTGCAGTTTTTGTAGTATAATATATAAGTAGGGATTTTTCTCTCACAATTCCTTTGTCCCAAAAGGTCTCTTTTAGTTGAAGGTGAAAGAATAATAATTTGGTTCATGGCAACATTTCAAAACTATTTTTCACTGCTTGTGCAGAGGTCGCAAAGGAAAGTTTGTTTAGAGTTATAAATTTGGTACTAATGTGGCATTTATATATATATCTGCTCTTTGACTTTGTGGTGGTGTCCAAAAAATTGAAATGCACTTTGGAATTTTTTACTTGATCAGATAAAGTAAATGAAATATATTTGAAGTGTAGATTCTGGAGCAACAAAGAGAAAATTTAACTGTATTTGTGGATTTTTTTTTTTTTTTTTTTTTTTTTTTGAGTTGCTAGCATGTTCAGCTTATAATAATTGCTGCATTTAGGAGCATTCTTTCACATATAAGACTTGTACTAATTAATATAAACTTTGATTGCTGCATTATTTGCCCTTCTGATTGCAGATGAGTCTTTGGTGTTGTACAATAGCGGTATGTTCTTCTGTTGCTTACATTTCAATCAGAAACTTCACTGAACTTTAGTCACACACACTATTAGTTTGTAGTTAGTCATGCATAGTCCAGACTATATAAACTTTATTTATCAGATTTTTACAGAATAACCCTGAAATATGTCTTTTAAAATACATATTAGGATAATTTTAAGAACAAAACCATATAAATACTTTTTATAATGAGAAGAATTTTGTTTAATGATAAAAATGGAATTCTCTGGTTCCTGTCCAAAGCTACTGGTACCCTTGGTTTCCATTTCCTGTTTTATGAAGCAATCATTTCAATGTTATATAAGATGTTTGTATGGTAATTATAACTGTGTTCTGTGAAGTGTGATGGTTTTCCTCTGTGATACACGGTGATCAGTGCATGACAACTTCTTCCTTTGTGTTAATCCTATAATCAATTGCTATCACTAGGGAGTTGCTATGGTGATGACCTTGTATGACCTTTTTTTAGGTTGTCGCTATGGTTGTATCTGTCACCTATGTAAATTTTCCGGTGGATCACCAGAGACTACAGACCTGAGTAACATGGAGAAGAAATGTACCAAGGAGTACTGTCGACTGGGCTGTATCTGTGACGATAACCTTGACAAGGTCAGCAAGCATCACTGTGGAAAACCTGAGTGTATGATAGAGTGTACCTGTGACCCTGTTGCTAGGCGACGGACTAGTAGGTCAAGCTCTACGGGAGAGAAGGTGGAGAGTGGAGGGAACTCTGAGGATAGTCAGCCGGTCTCTCAGGAGGACGGGCAGATAAAGAAGCCCGGGAAGAAAGCCCAGTAGGTTTACTACCGAGTTTGTGTCCCTATATATTGATGTAATGGGTATTATTATACTTTCATGTTAAATACTAAAATCTGATTGGTTTAGACGCATTTAACAATCCGTAATGTTACCCTCAGCGTTAGCAACACACTTGACAACGGGTAACATTACAAAAATATCACATGCGTTCAAATCATGCGCGTACGATTCACCGTAGAATTCTCAAAACGTCGGTTGTGCGTTTGAAAGAAGCCGAATAAACGACTTCAATAAAAGCTTGCGTCCGATGTAGCTTACTTGAAAACAACAAACGACAGACGAAACATCCTTGCGAGTGCAAACTTTAGATGATAAAGGACTTTTTGAATAGCAAACAAACAATAGAGAGGTTGGTAAATCTTTTCCGAAGCTTTCTTATTGAGAAAAATAGAAGCGGGGAGTTTGAAAGCTTTCTAAGCGTGAACTTAACGACGATCTCCGAATTTTTTTTAAGACATCCGAAATCAATAAGACATTCAGTATAATAAAATAAATAGTGCACGTTTTTGAGGGTAACAGTTGAAATTGACACCCCTCGGAAAACCATTGTCAACCTCCGCTGACGCGTCGGTTGACAATGGTTTTCCTTGGGGTGTCAATTTCAACTGTTACCCTCAAAAACGTGCACTATTTATATAATAGTACTCTATGTAGGTTTACTACTGAGTCCAATAATACTGATGTAGTGGGTAATAGTACTCTGTGTAGGTTTACTACCGAGTCCTGTAATACTGATGTAGTGGGTAATAGTACTCTATGTAGGTTTACTACTGAGTCCAATAATACTGATGTAGTGGGTAATAGTACTCTATGTAGGTTTACTACTGAGTCCAATAATACTGATGTAATGGGTAATAGTACTCTATGTAGGTTTACTACTGAGTCCAATAATACTGATGTAGTGGGTAATAGTACTCTATGTAGGTTTACTACTGAGTCCAATAATACTGATGTAGTGGGTAATAGTACTCTATGTAGGTTTACTACCGAGTCTAATAATACTGATGTAATGGGTAATAGTACTCTATGTAGGTTTACTACTGAGTCCAATAATACTGATGTAATGGGTAATAGTACTCTATGTAGGTTTACTACTGAGTCCAATAATACTGATGTAGTGGGTAATAGTACTCTATGTAGGTTTACTACCGAGTCCAATAATACTGATGTAGTGGGTAATAGTACTCTATGTAGGTTTACTACTGAGTCCAATAATACTGATGTAATGGGTAATAGTACTCTATGTAGGTTTACTACTGAGTCCAATAATACTGATGTAGTGGGTAATAGTACTCTATGTAGGTTTACTACCGAGTCTAATAATACTGATGTAGTGGGTAATAGTACTCTATGTAGGTTTACTACTGAGTCCAATAATACTGATGTAATGGGTAATAGTACTCTATGTAGGTTTACTACCGAGTCCTGTAATACTGATGTAGTGGGTAATAGTACTCTTTGTAGGTTTACTACTGAGTCCAATAGTATTGATGTAGTGGGTAATAGTACTGTATTGTATAATATTTCCCTGTTCTCAATCTCCTTGTTGATTTTGCAGTGTAAGTTGTGATTTGAAATTTTCAGAGTCATACCTCAGAGAAAATCAACATACCGACTTGCCAAGAATCTGGATGCAGTCAGCCGTAAAGCCATGCTGGTTTACGAGGCTAGTGAAAAATTTGAGTCTCAGAAAACGAGAACACGGAAGAAGCAGGTATGCTGAGTGAGAGAAATTTATTTTGTTTGAAAATTCATTGCATGGTTGTATCTATCATTGGTATTAAAAAAAAGGTTCCAGCGTAAAATTTTTATTGTTTTTGATCATGAGCAGCAGGACTCAAATTTTTGTCATTATTATTTTCATAATAAACTTTAGAAGACTAAATTGTTCAGATGAGCTGCAGCCATTTGTAATACAGGTGAACTTTGGTTTGTTCACCTCCAATGTCTCGAATACCATGGATTTGTTGAAGTAATTTGAAAGTCCAAACCACCATTTTCATAATTTTCTTATTGTATATACCCTAGTTTCTTGAACATTTGGATATCTCTAAGTTTTTAGCTCACCTGAGCCAAAGGCTCAAGTGAGCTTTTCTGATCAAAATTTGTCCGTTGTCTGTCGTTGTCGTCGTCGTAAACTTTTCACATTTTCATCTTCTTCTCCAGAACCACTGGGCCAATTTCAATCAAACTTGGCACAAAGTATCCTTGGGTAAAGGGGATTCAAGTTTGTTCAAATGAAGGGCCACTCCCTATTCAAAGGGGAGATAATTATGAAAAAGCAAAAAATTAATGGCATTATTTAAAAATCTTCTTCTCAAGAACCAATGGGCCAGGAAAGATGAAACTCATATGGAATTATTGTCAGGTAGTGTAGATTCAAATTTGTTCAAATCATGACCCCGGGGGGTAGGGTGGGGCCACAATGGACGATCAAAGTTTTACATAGGAATATACAGGAAAAATCTTCAAAAATCTTCTTCTCAAGAACAGCAAAGCTATGATTGGTCGTATTTATATGGAAGCATCCTCGGGTGGTGTAGATTCAAATTTGTTCAAATCATGACCCCCGGGGGTAGGGTGGGGCCTCAATGGACGATCAAAGTTTTACATAGAAATATATAGGAAAAATCTTCAAAAATCTTCTTCTCAAGAATAGCAAAGTAATGATTGGTAATATTTATTTGAAAGCATCCTCAGGTGGTGTGGGTTCAAGTTTGTTCAAATCATGACCATCAGGGGGTAGGGTGGGGCCACAATGGACGAAAATTAAAGTTTAACATAGGAGAATATAGGAAAAATCTTCAAAAATCTTCTTCTCAAGAACAGCAAAGCCATGATTGGTCAAATTTATATAGAAGCATCTGCAGGTGGTGTAGATTCAAATTTGTTCCAATTATGACCCCTGGGGGTAGGGTGGGGCTACAATGGACAATCAAAGTTTTCATGGCGTATATAGGAAAAATCTTCAAGAATCTTCTTCTCAAGAACAGCAAAGCTGTGATTTGTCATATTTATTTGGAAGCATCCTGAGGTGATATAGATTCAAGTTTATTCAAGTCATGACCCCCAGGGGTAGGGTGGGGCCACAATGGACGATCAAAGTTTTACATAGGAATATATAGGAAAAATCTTCTTCTCAAGAACAGCAAAGCTATGATTGGTCATATTTATATTGGAAGCATCCTCAGGTGGTGTAGATTCAAGTTTGTTCAAATCATGACCCCCAGGGTAAGGGTGGGGCCACAATGGATGATCAAAGTTTAACATAGGTGTACATAGGAAAAATCTTCAAAAATCTTCTTCTCAAGAACAGCAAAGCTTTGATTGGATATATTTTTTTGAAAGCATCTTCAGGTAGTGTAGATTCAAGTTTGTTTAAATCATGACCCCCGGGGGTAGGGTGGGGCCACAATGAATGTTCAAAGTTTTATATAGGAATATATAAGAAAAACCTTTAAAAATCTCAAGAACAGCAAAGCCACGGTTTGTAATATTTATATGGAAGCATCCTCAGATAGTGTAGATTCAAATTTGTTCAAATCATGACCTCCAGAGGTAGGGTGGGGCCACAGTGAAAGTTCAAACTTGTAGAGAAAAAAGTCACAGTCAAAAAATTATGTAAGCAGTGTAGATTTAATTTTGTTCAAGTCATACCCCACCCCCCACTCCCTTTTAGGGGTAGGTTGGGACCATTTATGCGTTTAAGCTTTTCAATACTAAACTGATTTTTCCTTTTTTCCTGGCCACAGTGCTCAGGTGAGCGATGTGGCCCCTGGGCCTCTTGTTTTTAGGTCCCATCAAGTTTGAGACTGCGAGATTTGACTGTACATGATGAATGTATAAATGTGTTGACTTCTAAATTAAAGTTTTGTTATTTGTAGGATTCCAATGAAAACCAAACTCCTAATTTTACCGTAGAACACGTACCAAAACAACAGGGTAAGGGTTGTCCTAATTTTACCATAGAACACACACCAAAAACACGGGGTAAGAGATGTCCTAATTTTACCATAAAACACGTACCAAAAAAACAGGGTAAGAGATGTCCTAATTTTATCATAGAACACGTACCAAAACACAGGGTAAGGGTTGTCCTAATTTTACCATAAAACACGTACCAAAACAACAGGGTAAGAGATGTCCTAATTTTACCATAGAACACGTACCAAAACAACAGGGTAATTTTACCATAAAACACGTACCAAAACAACAGGGTAAGTAGTGTCCTAATTTTACCATAGAACACGTACCAAAACAACAGGGTAAGAGGTGTCCTAATTTTACCATTGAACACTTATTAAAAAAAAACGGGCAAGAAGTGTCCCAGGGTTATCCTTGAGTCTTTTGTCTGAATATATTCACCAAAGTAAGCCTTTTTTGAGCAACAGTGAAATATGAAGCACTAAGTAAAATTCAACTTGCCTCATTAAAATCTGATACTTCAAGGATCTGATTAGAAAATGAAATTGAAAATTTGTATGGCAAAACTTTGTTATGTTTATGCCAGCATTTTGTTTTTGTCATTAGACAACCCATCATTGATCTCTGAGAACCACAGTAGGATTTTAATAAAAAAAACCCTGTGTCTTTAACCTGCAGCTGATACTATTTATTTATATACTCTAATGGTTATGGATATTTATTGTGAGAAAAGGATTTGATAAGTGGTAGGTTATGTTTGGTTAGGGATATTTTGTCTGTTAAATTATATATGCACACCAAATTATAAATGTCATGATCAAAACAAAACTGCCTTAAATAAAAAAAAGCACAACATTTATTATAAAAATCTTAATTTTTTTATTGTTGCAGTAATGAATATTCCCCAGACAGAAGTGAGCACCGCTGCACCGCTCCCTCCAAGAAAACCTCAGGTGACCTTGGCCCTGGTCCCCAACCCAGGTCTTCCTATGACTGGACCGGTCACTATCTCTATCCCTCAACCTAAGATTAAACCGACACCCATCCAGACAGAAATGTACCGTAAAGCTGCAGTGGCCTTGAAGGTCTGGTCTATGTAAACATTTATTATATTTCTGTTAAAATGTTTTCTATTCAAACTTTTTAAACTTAAGATGGTAAAATAACTGTTGTAGTCTGAAAATTTTCACATAAAGCAAAGCTATACCATGGGGTTTAGTTTGTGCTATACATCCCTCAGGAAATTTTAATTCAACTTTTGACTCCAATATTGGATTTTGATATCCTGCAATATGATTGGTTGGCGACTTCTCCAACACTGAAGAGTCCCACAAAACTTATCCCCGGGGGGTATGAATGTGCTATCCAACCCTCAGAAATTATAATAGAAATTGGTATAATAAAATGCTTATCTATTTGCTGTGAGTGGGATAGCTCTTTCTTCAAACCATGACAAGAAACTATTCCTTTCGGGCAATCCCTCAGGGAAAAGTTCCTGTTATGGCAGTGTTTGAAATAACTGTGCACCCGATCACCCGAGATTCACAAATTTTGCTGCGGACAAAAAGATTTGCACGTGTGTTGAAATTTGCCATAAATTAAAATTCATATATTTGATAAATGTCTCTCAAATCAACTAATAGTATCGGTAGCTAAGTGTAACAAGCAAAGGGGTAGAATTTGACAGCCTATAGATTTGGGATGGAAGTTGTGGTGATCGTGCCCCATTCAAATTATCGCTAAAACAATTGTGTAAAAGACTTATTTTTTCTCGGGCTAGTAGAGTTTTGGCAGGGCTGACAATTTTCACTAGATTACCGTGAGTTTCAAACACTGGTTATGGATATGATAAAGAGCTATCCCACTCACAGCTGTTGGATAAGTGTATAATATGTACATGTACTAATTTGTATATACATGTACATCTACTGATAAATAAATACAATGTATATATTTACTGATTTATACATAATCTACAGATTTATGCACCTATATATTTACTGCAGAGTATTAAAAGAACTTCAAAGGACCAAACTTTTGGGAAATTTTATATAATTATACCCCCGCTCTGAAGGAGAGGGGGGTATACTGTTTTACCCTTGTGTGTCTGTCTGTTTGTCTGTCTGTGTCCGTCTGTCTGTCTGTGTGTGTGTCTGTCTGTCCGTAAAAAAATTTTGGTCACAGTTTTCTCAGCAACTACTCATCGCAGATGCTTGAAATTTTACACACACTTTGTTGAGGCATGCCATATGGTGGGATTAATTTTTGTACGAATCTGATGTCAACTTCCTGTTTATCCATGCGTCTGTCCGTACCATACATAACAAATTTTGGTCGCAGTTTTCTCAGCAACTCTGATTGCAGATGCTTGAAATTTTAGCACATTCTTTGTTTAGGCACGTCATATGATGAAAATACTTTTTGTACGAATCTGATGTCAATTTCCTGTTTATCCATGCGTCTGTCCGTACCATACATAACAAATTTTGGCCCCTTTTTTCTAAGCAAGTACTGATTGCAGATGCTTGAAATTTTAGCATACTCTTTGTTTAGGCATGCCATATGGTGGGAATCATTTTTGTACGAATCCAATGTCAACTTCCTGTTTATCCGTGTGTCTGTTCGTACCATATATAACAAATTTTGGTCGCATTTTTCTCAGCAACTACTGATTGCAGATGCTTGAAATTTTAGCACATTCTTTGTTTAGGCATGCCATATGGTGGGATTAATTTTTGTATGAATCCGATGTCAACTTCCTGTTTATCCGTGCATCTGTCCATAGCTGAACTTGTGTACATTCACATCAAAGCGGGGGTATTACTAGTGAGCACTGGCTCACAGACTTCTTGTTGAATGTTTGTTGCTCTAATTGGCTGCCACAAAAATCTCAACTTCTTTAATTGTTTTTCAATGAAAGACTTTGCAATTTAAAATATTATAAGACTCTACCATATGATGTAGATTTCTTGAAATATCATGCATGCACATGTACTGCAATTTGATTGGCTAAAAATTTAAATAGCCATATTTATGCCCCCCTTCAAAGAGGGGAGGGCATATTGCTTGGCTGCTGTCTGTCTGTCTGTCGATTGGTCTGGTTGGTGCGCCAACAGTTTCCGTTCATTTTCTTTGCAGAGGGTGCACATACTGAAATGAAATTTGGTATACAGATTTATCATAAAAACATCTAGGTCAGGTTCTGTTTTGGGTATGATCAAGCAATTTTTGACAGAGATATGCCCCTTGGACTTAGAAAAATTCCAATTATTGGGGGGGGGGGGGGGCATAAGTGTTTCACAAACATCTCTTATTTACATGAGATTTGAGATTTACACTAACACATATGTATATATTGTAAGTCTCTTTAAGAAGATATGTGCGAAATGTAGAAAACATATGCATGCACATCGCTGAAATCACATTGGCTAATACTTATAGGTTTTCCAATAAAATACTTTGAAAAATAAAGTGTAGATAAGTCTAGTCTAGATACATTAAATGAAAGAATTGCCTAATTAGATGAAGCTTGTAGGGAATAGGGAGCCATTTGGGGAACATCTGTAATGGTTTCCGTTACAATTAGAACTATGTAGTTACATTTTCAACAGTGACATACTGTATTTTTTAATGGAATGAAAATAATTATTATACCCCTGCTCTGAAGGAGAGGGGGTATACTGTTTTACCCTTGTGTGTCCTTCTGTCTGTAGCAAATTTTGGTTAGATTTCTCAGCAACTACTCATTACAGATGCTTGAAATTTTAGCACACTCTTTGTTCAGGTATGCCATATGTTGGGATTTATTTCTGTACGAATCTGATGTCAACCTCCTGTTTATCGTGCGTCTGTCCATACCATACATATCAAATTTTGGTCGCAGATTTCTCAGCAACTACTCATTGCAGGTGCTTGAAATTTTAGCACACTCTTTGATTAGGCATGCCATATGGTGGGATTCATTTCTGTATGAATCCAATGTCAACTTCCTGTTTATCCGTGCACCTGTCCGTACCATACATAACAAATTTGGGCGGCAGTTTTCTCAGCAACTACTCATCACAGATGCTTGAAATTTTAGCACACTCTTTGTTTAGGCATGCCATATGTTGGAAATTTTTTTGTACAAATCCAGTGTCAACTTCCTGATTATCACAGTGTCTGTCCAAAACTGAACATGTGTATTCACATCAGAGCGGGGGTATTATTAGTGAGCATTGGCTCACAGACTTCTTGTTTGTACGAAATTGTTTTCAGGTTACATTTATCAAAGATTTTTAAAATCATTTGAATTGACCAGTAAGAACCTTAAGCAATGTAAAAATTTGTCTCAAAAAAGTTCTTATTTTGTTTTTTTGTTATAGTAGAATCTTTTACAATTTCAGCCTCAGTCAAAGAAGACTGTGGATGACAGTGAGATGGCGCTGTTTGAGTCCGACTCGGAGGCTGAGGATATACAGGAGGTAGTGTCTTGTGCCAGAGTGGATGCCCAGTACACAAGGGGGTAAGGATATTCACAAATGTAGGTCAAAAACTAGTGGATTCTGGGAAGGGAGAAGTGAGTTGTTCTCATGCTGCATACTTACTTGAATATTAACTATTAGTAAATTACAATAACACAAGTCAACTAATTATGACATTGCTGAAGATTTTTAAATGGCTTTTAAATATAAAGAGAAGGACTGACATTCAAAAGTTCAATGTTAGTTTTCAGATGTCAGACTGTAATGTTCAACTTGCAGCAGATATAAAACAAAGTGCTAAAAATTAGGTCTATACTAATTAGAGTTGTATTTTGACAGATATCACCCTAAGAAGTGTACATGTGGTAAGGAGCATGTCCAGAGCCGGGCCGTCTCCTCCCAGTGTCCCTCCCAGGGTGGCGGTCAGATGGCCAGTAGTGGACTGTCTGCACTACAACACAGACTCACAGGAAAACCAATAGTAAGTCGTGTTATTACACACACTACAACATAAACTCACAGGAAAACCAATAGTAAGACATGGTGTTATTACACACACTACAACACAGACTCACAGGAAAACCAATAGTAAGTCACTACAACACAGACTCACAGAAAACCAATAGTAAGTCACTACAACACAGACTCACAGGGATACCAATAGTAAGTCACTACAACACAGACTCACAGGAAAACCAATAGTAAGTCACTACAACACAGACTCACAGAAAACCCATAGTAAGTCACTACAACACAGACTCACAGGAAAACCAATAGTAAGTCACTACAACACAGACTCACAGAAAACCAATAGTAAGTCACTACAACACAGACTCACAGGAAAACCAAAAGTAAGTCACTACAACACAGACTCACAGGAAAACCAATAGTAAGTCAATACAACACAGACTCACAGGAAAACCAGTAGTAAGTCATGGTGTTATTGCACACACTACAACACAGACTCACAGAAAACCAATAGTAAGTCACTACAACACAGACTCACAGGAAAAACAATAGTAAGTCACTACAACACAGACTCACAGGAAACCAATAGTAAGTCACTACAACACAGACTCACAGGAAAACCAATAGTAAGTCACTACAACACAGACTCACAGAAAACCAATAGTAAGTCACTACAACACAGACTCACAGGGATACCAATAGTAAGTCACTACAACACAGACTCACAGGAAAACCAATAGTAAGTCACTACAACACAGACTCACAGAAAACCCATAGTAAGTCACTACAACACAGACTCACAGGAAAACCAATAGTAAGTCACTACAACACAGACTCACAGAAAACCAATAGTAAGTCACTACAACACAGACTCACAGGAAAACCAAAAGTAAGTCACTACAACACAGACTCACAGGAAAACCAATAGTAAGTCAATACAACACAGACTCACAGGAAAACCAGTAGTAAGTCATGGTGTTATTACACACACTACAACACAGACTCACAGAAAACCAATAGTAAGTCACTACAACACAGACTCACAGGAAAAACAATAGTAAGTCACTACAACACAGACTCACAGGAAACCAATAGTAAGTCACTACAACACAGACTCACAGGAAAACCAATAGTAAGTCACTACAACACAGACTCACAGGAAAACCAATAGTAAGTCACTACAACACATACTCACAGAAAACCAATAGTAAGTAAGTCACTACAACACAGACTCACAGGAAAACCAAAAGTAAGTCACTACAACACAGACTCACAGGAAAACCAATAGTAAGTCACTACAACACAGACTCACAGGAAAACCAATAGTAAGTCACTACAACACAGACTCACAGAAAACCAAAAGTAAGTCACTACAGCACAGACTCACAGGAAAACCAATAGAAAGTCACTTCAACACAGTCTCACAGGAAAACCAATAGTAAGTCACTACAACACAGACTCACAGAAAACCAATAGTAAGTCACTACAACACAGACTCGCAGAAAACCAATAGTAAGTCACTACAACACAGACTCACAGAAACCAATAGTAAGTCAGCATGTTATTACACACACTACAACACAGACTCACAGAAAACCAATAGTAAGTCACTACAACACAGACTCACAGAAAACCAATAGTAAGTCACTATAACACAGACTCACAGGGAAACCAGTGTTAAGTCACTATAACACAGACTCACAGGAAAACCAATAGTAAGTCACTACAACACAGACTCACAGAAAACCAATAGGAAGTCACTACAACACAGATTCACTTGGAAATCAATCGTAAGTCATGGTGTTATTACACACACTACAACACAGACTCACAGAAAACCAATAGTAAGTCACTACAACACAGACTCACAGAAAACCAATAATAATTCACTACAACACAGACTCACAGGGAAACCAATAGTCAGTCATCGTGTTATTACACACACTACAACACAGACTCACAGAAAACCAATAGTAAGTCACTACAACACAGACTCACAGGAAACCAATAGTAAGTCACTACAACACAGACTCACAGGAAAACCAATAGTAAGTCACTACAACACAGACTCACAGGAAACCAATAGTAAGTCACTACAACACAGACTCACAGGAAAACCAATAGTAAGTCATGGTGTTATTAAACACACTACAACACAGACTCACAGAAAACCAATAGTAAGTCACTACAACACAGACTCACAGGGATACCAATAGTAAGTCACTACAACACAGACTCACAGGAAAACCAATAGAAAGTCACTTCAACACAGACTCACAGGAAAACCAATAGTAAGTCACTACAACACAGACTCACAGAAAACCAATAGTAAGTCACTACAACACAGACTCGCAGAAAACCAATAGTAAGTCACTACAACACAGACTCACAGAAACCAATAGTAAGTCAGCATGTTATTACACACACTACAACACAGACTCACAGAAAACCAATAGTAAGTCACTACAACACAGACTCACAGAAAACCAATAGTAAGTCACTATAACACAGACTCACAGGGAAACCAGTGTTAAGTCACTATAACACAGACTCACAGGAAAACCAATAGTAAGTCACTACAACACAGACTCACAGGAAAACCAATAGTAAGTCACTACAACACAGACTCACAGGAAAACCAATAGTAAGTCACTACAACACAGACTCACAGGAAACCAATAGTAAGTCACTACAACACAGACTCACAGGAAAACCAATAGTAAGTCATGGTGTTATTACACACACTACAACACAGACTCACAGAAAACCAATAGTAAGTCA
The DNA here is from genome assembly GCF_033153115.1 of Saccostrea echinata. NCBI lineage: Eukaryota > Metazoa > Mollusca > Bivalvia > Ostreida > Ostreidae > Saccostrea > Saccostrea echinata. The sequence continues at coordinate 6,774,450 of NW_026889806.1, read as the reverse complement.
CTACAACACAGACTCACAGAAAACAGATAGTAAGTCAGCATGTTATTACACACACTACAACACAGACTCACAGAAAACCAATAGTAAGTCACTACAACACAGACTTACAGGAAAACCAAAAGTAAGTCACTACAACACAGACTCACAGGAAAACCAATAGTAAGTCACTACAACACAGACTCACAGGAAAACCAATAGTAAGTCACTACAACACAGACTCACAGAAAACCAATAGTAAGTCACTACAACACAGACTCACAGGAAAACCAATAGTAAGTCACTACAACACAGACTCACAGAAAACCAATAGTAAGTCACTACAACACAGACTCACAGGGATACCAATAGTAAGTCACTACAACACAGACTCACAGGAAAACCAATAGAAAGTCACTTCAACACAGACTCACAGGAAAACCAATAGTAAGTCACTACAACACAGACTCACAGAAAACCAATAGTAAGTCACTACAACACAGACTCACAGAAAACCAATAGTAAGTCACTACAACACAGACTCGCAGAAAACCAATAGTAAGTCACTATAACACAGACTCACAGGGAAACCAATAATAAGTCACTACAACACAGACTCACAGGAAAACCAATAGTAAGTCACTACAACACAGACTCACAGGAAAACCAATAGTAAGTCACTACAACACAGACTCACAGAAAACCAATAGTAAGTCACTACAACACAGACTCACAGGGATACCAATAGTAAGTCACTACAACACAGACTCACAGGAAAACCAATAGAAAGTCACTTCAACACAGACTCACAGGAAAACCAATAGTAAGTCACTACAACACAGACTCACAGAAAACCAATAGTAAGTCACTACAACACAGACTCACAGAAAACCAATAGTAAGTCACTACAACACAGACTCGCAGAAAACCAATAGTAAGTCACTATAACACAGACTCACAGGGAAACCAATAATAAGTCACTTCAACACAGACTCACAGGAAAACCAATAGTAAGTCACTACAACACAGACTCACAGGAAAACCAATAGTAAGTCACTACAACACAGACTCACAGAAAACCAATAGTAAGTCACTACAACACAGACTCGCAGAAAACCAATAGTAAGTCAGTACAACACAGACTCACAGAAAACCAATAGTAAGTCACTTCAACACAGACTCACAGGAAAACCAATAGTAAGTCAATACAACACAGACTCACAGGAAAACCAATAGTAAGTCACTACAACACAGACTCACAGGAAAACCAAAAGTAAGTCACTACAACACAGACTCACAGAAAACCAATAGCAAGTCATCCTGTTATAACAAACACTACAACACAGACTCACTGAGAACCAAAAGTAAGTCAACATGTTATTAACACCTCAAAGAATTCCTACAGAGGTTATAGATTTGTTTATCTGGCCACTGGAATGAATGGATATATCTCTATATAGTAGGGATGTCAACAAATAGTCGACTATTCAACTGTCAGTCGAATGGACCGACGATCGAATAATGAAACGACATTCGAATATTATTTTAACTAAATAAATGCAATAAATGAGTGATAGAATGGAATTCTCATAAAAAAAAAAAAAAAATGAGAAACAGTTTTTTTTCTCAAAGACAGTCGATGATTTTCCTCAACAAAAAATGGTAGATTTTCCATGTACGTATAGAAAGTACAGCAATTAAAAGTGCTTCACTACTTCGAGAAGTAATTGTCAGTTACTGCCTGTGTTGTTTTTGTAATAAATTACCAACCAATATAATGGGCTTTGTTTGTAAAATTATTAATTGGACTTGATCTTATACCATGTACCAATTATCTTTTGTTATTTTAAGTTTGCTCAAATGCAAGGAATAAACCTGTTTTGATACATCGATAATTATTAAAAGAATGCGCTTACATTTTAAACTGTTTGAGGACATTTTGATAGCCCCCCTCCCCCCCTCCATTTTATTTCATAATAAGCTTTAAAAATATCGGCTGGCAATTTTTTAATGCTTACTAAATAAAAAACGACTGCATGCACAGGCCGATTTATGAATTCTATTTACGGGGAAAATAATAAATTTTGGAGAATTAGGTTTCTAAATTTATTTCATAGAATCATGCTATCCACACGTTACATTGCATTAATTTTGATGTTACTTTTTAAATAGATTTAAGTAAAAAGGTTTCTGAGTATGTACCAATGAAGTATGAAATAAAATTTTGTTTTCAGAAAATGTTCCGAATATTCGACTATCGTTCGAATAATGCAATCGAATGATCGACTAAGGAAAATAAATATTTTGACATCCCTACTATATAGATTTTGTTTATCCTGTCTGTTTGTCCATCTGTTAGGAAGTCCATTCATACTGATGTGCATTGAGCTCAATTTTGGCTGTATTAGTTAGAAATCAGAAGAGCATATATGATTTTAAGGTGTTTATCTGTCTTTTTGTCTGTAACCAGTCCTTTTAGAATTATCTTTCAATTTTAACTTGAGTTCAACAAAATTAGGTTCAGGTTTAGAAAAATTCTGTAAATGAAAATTTTTGAAAAAATATTTCAAATCCCATGTTGCTTTTCTAATACATATTAAGCAATTATTTCAATCAAAAGACTATGAAATTTGATAAAGGTCATGACCATCTGCCTGATTATTAGCTCTGATGGTGCCTAAGAATTGAAGAGATAATGGTATGGCCATTTATGCGGTGTACATCAACTTTTTGGTATATGGGCCATATCTCAAGAATCCTCGGCCAATTTTTGTCAAATTTGTCATGAGTGTTCTTGGTTGAAGGGCCTTCATTTATACTAAAAATAGGGATGTGACTCTTAAACAAGGGGAGATAATTTGGGAAATCGAAACAAAAGTAATAGTTACTACAAAAATTTCCCCCTCAAGAAGCACTGGACACATAAACATCAGACCAATGCATATTGTGGATCAGATCACCCTGGGTCAAAGGGCATGGTCTCAAGGTCACTTCAAAGTTGACCTAAAATTATGTTTTGTGAAAACTTTGATATTTTGCTAACTATAAGGACAAGGATCATCAAATCTTGTCAGTTGATGATTTCAAGGCTTTATCTAAATATTAGGATACTACATGTAAGAAGCGTAGAATAGAAGTGATAGGTTGTACAGTATGTCAGAAGAGGGGTTCTTTCGACTCCAGGGCATGGATGCCCTTAACAACTTCTATTTTTTTAATTTAGATTTCTCCTTATATCACAACCTATCAAATATAGTAATTTGATTTAGGGGCAGGTCTGCCTTGGAGGACTTCTAGGCCAAAATTCATGCAAAAATTGGTGCTTTGACTGGGGAAATGCTGTTTTAGCCATCTTTGAATGTTAATTATGAAATTGCAAATGATAAATTTTAGGTTCAAAATGCAAATTTGAAACATTTAGACAAATTCACATTAGAAAATAACCAACAAACATTGAATTAAAATGTAACTATTTTCCAGGAAATTTATCTCTTCTTTAGGTCAATTCTTTAGAAATTCTGAATACATCCTTTTCTTTTCTTTTTCCCATTTCCCTTAGTTTAAGTGTTGAGCCCTAGGATTGAGCTAGATTGGTTCTATATTAAATTTGTTTTAGCTGTGAACGTTTATTAGCCCTCTTCTGCTATTTTGAAATTCATGTCTTGTAAATCAAAGTTTCATGCTTAAAGGATGGCCTAACATATTATCTTTATTGATTTTCTTTACCTTTTCAGACTGACACTGTCTGGCAAACACAGTGGGTGTGCCTAAAGAGCAACAAACCCCCAACAGAAGGGGATTCTGTCAAACTGTTAGAAATCCTCTCCAACAGCAACTGGGAACCTCACAAACAGAAAATACTCTCCAGGATCTCAAGGCATATCCACCACAAAAACCAGCCAGAGGGTCAGGCTGATAGCTACCCCCAGCCCTGCCTCATACACATCGGGGAGTTTGAGATTGAATTCCTCCCTAAGTCAAGCAAGCCTGCCACCATTCCACCTGAAGTCAGGAACAACATGCCGTCTGCAATATTCTCCATCCGAGTTAGAATTTCAGCTAGGGATTTGAATTTTCCTAAACTGTTTAAGGCTCTTCCATTAGATAGTACAGTAAAGAACAAGAATACATCAAGCTCACTGCCAGACAAAGTAAACATTACAAACAAGCCCCCACAGCCTGTGAATGCTCCTGTAAGTGATGGAGAAATGAACAAATCTAGTCTCGGTGTGACAGGAATATCTGGCTTCAGTCGACTTCAGATCAACAACCGCTCCATCGTCAACAAGGATGGAAACTCGCCCACTGACAGATCTCACCTTCACCCCATCTCTACCCAACAAATGACTCAGATGAAGCCTTCACAGCTTCACAGCCCATTACAGATATTCACCTCATCAACAACCATACAGAGCAGTGGAGCCAGACTGGTAACCCCCCAGACCGTGACGGTAACCAAAGTCCTTCCAGCTGTCCCTACAGTATCACACTCCATTACAGTGTCATCCACAGCTTCTCAGTCTACCACTACTTCATCCCTGACATCCGTACCATCAACAAGAATTAGCAACATTAAAAATCAAGAATCTTCAATCTCTGTGATATCAAGCATTGGATCGCCTTCTGTCCACACATTAAAATCAATGATGAACTATGTAACATCCTCATCCACTCCTACAATAGTGATGAGTTCTGAGAAACCAATAGGCAGTACTCCCATTATCTCAACATTAGTGAAAGGAAGTGAGGTCTTCTCCAGACTTGGTGCAATAATCACCTCCTCAGTGGTTCCTAGTCAAACTCATCCAACGTCTAACCCCATTAATGTTACTGCTACCTCAGTGATTACTGCAACCACATCAGTCACCACCGATAAACCAGTAACATCCATATCAGTGATAAAACAGTCCCCTGGACAATCTAGCCAGTCAGTGGTCAGCAAGTCCACCCTAGTCTCTCTTCACTCTGTCCTCCAAAACAAAACAGTAGCTTCCTCTTCACCAGTAGTAGCCAAACCATTATATCTAGCAACACCTGTTCTTTCTTCCACTGAAACTAAAGTGCCTGTAAGTAACAACACTATGCAGGTTCATGACCTTCGACCTCCTGCCAGCCTCAGTATGACTCAGGTTCAAGAGAAAGTTTGTGTTCTGGGTCCCAAGTCTTCCCCTGTCACATTACTCGGCCCCTTCACATCTCCCTCTAGTATCCCAAAGGTTCTGCCACAGATGAAGATCATCCAGTCCTCCATTCTGGATAAGGATGGAAAACCAGTCATCCATCTTGTTCCTTTTACTGGACCAGTGTATGGGAAACCAAGTCCTATGACCTCAGTCCTAAAGAGCTCGCCTGTAGTGAATTCAGGGACCCAGGCAGAAACTGTGAGTGGGATAAAGAATCCAACGAATGTGTATACTCTGTCGGATGTGTCCACCACCACAACCAACATAGCTCATGTCTCTAATGCGTCCACTACAGTCACTCAGAGTACAGTACCGGCCATGTCAGAGAAAGTTCAGGGGCCACTGCTGCCCAAACTCGGAGATCAGATTCTGCTTGTTTCCAGTGATGAGCAGAATCTTAAGCTGCTGAACAAGCTTAAGGCATGTGATAACCCGAGAAATGACCAGAACAAAAGGGTAGAGGACACAAACAGTAAAGTCATCGAAGATTGCAGCAGTACTGAAGTCAGCAAGGAAATGGAGGAAGTACCTCAGCAATCAAATGTGGAAAGTGTTTCTGTAAAGCGAAAGCTTGATGATGAGAGAGAGGAGGAGAGAAAGAAATTAAAAACCAGTGAAAGTGAGGATAAAAAATCCACAGAAGGAGGAACTCATGTGAAAGAGAGTGAGAGTGTTCTGGCTAAGATTCTCCTCTCTGATGCCATTAAAGAGACTTATAGTAAATACAGAGACATTACAGCAGATGTTGTTAAAGAAGACACCAAAGCCAAAAAGGAGGAGACTCCATCCTCCACCACTGATAAAGAAAGTATTATAGGCAGTAAAGAAGATGAAGAATCAAAAACCACTGGATCAGATAATTCAGGTAATCCTATAAACGGAGATGAGGAGCTTAAAGATTCAAATCGGGAGGACAAGGAGAAGACACAGGAAGTGGAATCTGAGAGTGAGTGTGGGAGTCCGGACAATAGGGGCCTTCACACTGGGGCAGACCTGGACTCCAGCTGTGATAAGAGTGATGAGTCGGATGCCACAGTGGTTGGAGGAATCGAGGCTGACCAGAAAGATTCTGAGGGAGAAAGGGGAGACAAAACAGAAACTGATGAAGGAAAAGCAAAGGAGGATCAGACATCAGAGGCAGAAGAACAAGTTAACAAAAGTGATGTAGAACAGAACACAGAAAAACCTTCTGAACCAGAGGTTATCTATATTTTGGATTCACCTGTGAAAAAACCATCAGGAAACACATCTGTTGCATCAGATAACGTGACTCCAAATCATCTGGACAAATCCAAAAACGAGGCCGGTGAGGCAGGGGCTGCTGTCGATACAGACACTGGAGTGACCTCTGAAGAGAAGGAATGGGGGCTATCGGTGAAGCGCAGACTATCCCAGGAGGAAGTTGAGGGTAACAAAAAATTGAGGACCGAGGAGAAGGCTGAGGAGAGTGAGGAGGACCTGTGTATGACAGTGGAGGACACAGATGATATGGCAGTTATTATCCCTAATGAGGACTGTGTGGAAATTATCAACTCCTCAGATGTAAGCCTAGACTTAATACATGCAAATAGAAAACCTTTATTGAATTTTTTATTAATATATACAAATAGAATATCTTCATTGAATTTTTTATTGACTAAGTTCCATGGTGAAGGAAAGAATCCCCTTTCAGTGTTTCATATACTGTGTATGTTAACATTAAAGTAATAATTAAATTAATTGAGATTATTCCATAAATAAAACAAAAAAATACAGTAAAACTGTTTATAATAATTTAGCTGATAAGGAAATTTCAGCTATAAGTTTCTGTATAAGAATCCAGTAGAAGACTTGGTACTATGTTCTGATATTGGTATAAAGAATCTGGCTTATAAGGAAGCAAAATTTGACATCCCTCTGACTTCCTTATAGCCAATTTTTACTGTAATGGCTGTGTTAAATATCTAACAGGAGATTTTTACCATAATTGCTGTGTTAAATATTTCACAGGAAGAGATAGACATCGAGACAGAGACAGACGTCAACATGAACAAACTCCTGAGGAAGCAGTCGGACAATAGGTGGGAGTTCTTCAACCCGAACTGCAATGTCCACTGTATCAACAAGAAACCCCACGCTAAACGTAAAAGTAACCACAAGACCATCTCCAATGTTCTCAAAGATGATTTCCACTTCAAAGAGGTGAGAATTGTCAGCTCTCTGTAGGAGAACATTTCAAGTACTTGATAGAGTTTAAATGATATGTATATTCTCTTGAATTTGCTTTTGGATTAGAATCCAATGTGACATTTAATCCAGATCTCAGATTCTTGGTGAAGGTCAAGGTTTCTGATTGTCAACATTTTAGGTTATCAAGGTTTCACAGTATTAAATGTTTTCTGTTTGTCAGTTATTTATCCACCCATATATTTTTATCTTTCATGAATGACGAGACAAAACATTTTACTAAGAGATTTTCTATTTTACTTTTAGGGTGTGCTGTCAGACCCCAAAACCAGAAAAATTCAGATGAAGAAAACAAGGTCCGTTTTTCTCTCTTCTACTTAGATGTAACTTTAATAAAAAAATAAAAAAATGAAAAAAATAAAAAAATAAAAAGAAAAGAAAAAAAACCTCCGTCACTTCTTACCTTTGAATATATAGCAAAGCATAACAGAAATCAATTTTTTTTAAATTAAATTTTATATAATAAGCTTGAACAAATTTGAAAAAGGACACTTAAATTTCTTTGTTCAAATGAGGGATGATATACATAACACATTTAATGGTGGAGACAGTCTTAGTTTAAATTAATGTTTGGGTGTCATGTTTCACTAGCACCTCTTGTTTTGATGGTTTGAGATATGTAATGTCTGTTGAGTTGCTTGAGAAGTCATTTGTTTGCATATGCCTTATCCTATGGATATTTTGTTGACAGGGAAAAGCAGCGTCGTGAGGAAATGAGGATTTCCTTTAAAGCCTTGGCTGAGTCAATGTATGGAGAGGACAAAGATGATACCAAGTACTCACAAATCCTCAACCACACCGAGCCCAAAGTACAGCTCCTCAATAAGGTAAAGTATAGGTCCTCAACCACATCGAACCCGAAGTACAGCTCCTCAATAAGGTAAAGTATAGGTCCTCAACCACACCAAGCCCAAAGAATAGCTCCTCAATAAGGTAAAGTGTAGGTCCTCAACCATACTGAGCCCAAAGTGCAACTCCACAAGAAGATAATAAGGTAAAGTATAGGTACTCAACCACACTGAGCCCAAAGTTCAGCTCCTCAATAAGGTATAGTACAGGTCCTCAATCACACTGAGCCCAAAGTACAGCTACTCAATAAGGTAAAGTATAGGTTCTCAACCACACTGAACCCAAAGTGCAGCTCCTCAATAAGGTATAGTACAGGTCCTCAACCACACTGAACCCAAAGTGCAGCTCCTCAATAAGGTAAAGTATAGGTCCTCAGCCATACTGAGCTCAAAGTGCAACTCCTCAATAGGGTAAAGTATAGGTACTCAACCACACTGAGCCCAAAGTGCAGCTCCTCAATAAGGTAAAGTATAGGTCCTAAATCATGCTGAGTCCAAAGTACACTTACTCAATAAGGTAAAAGATAGGTCCTTAACCACACTGAGCCCAAAGTGCAGCTCCTCAGTAAGGTAAAATATATATAGGTCCTCAACCATACCAAAACCCAAAGTGCAACTCCTCAATAATTTAAATTATAGGACCTAACTACAGCGAGCCCAAGAGAAATCCTTAATAAGGTTAAGTTTCTTAATACCATACTGAACTCAATTTGCAACTCCTCAATAAGGTAAAGTATAGGTCCTCAACCATTCCTAACTTTAAGTGTTCCTCCTCAATAAGGTTTAAAATAGATCCTTAGTTATTCTTAAACCAAAGTGCAACTCCTCAATGAGGTAAAATATGGTCAACAGCGATACTTATGCCAAAATATAACTCCTCAATTAGGTAAAGTATGGGTCTTCAGTCAAGTACAACTCAGAAACCATTGTGTCAAACAGGTACAGGGGAACATAGTTTCATAAATTATTTGAAAAGTTTATCTATTTTTCCATGATTTGTACTAACCATTTCTAAATTCCCAAGCAGCACCTCAAAATATCAACCAAAAAGTGTTTATCTGGTAATTTGAGTTTTGTTCTTTGACAGGCTAAAGAAAAGATCGAACACATGGAGAAAATCAGTCGTCTGATGACGAATGATAAGCACTCAACTCAGGCACGGAATGCACAGCTTCAGTCAAAACTAAAGAGTCTGAAAGGTAAGCTATAATCTGTTAAGACACAAGTAAGGAGTTGAAAGGGCTAGCTGCAATGTGTTAAGTCATGACTAAAGAGTCTGAAAGGTTAGTTATACCTGTTAAGTCATAACTAAAGAGTCTGAAAGGTAAGCTATAATCTGTTAAGACAGGACTAAAGAGTTGGAAGGGTTCGCTACAAAGTGTTAAGTCATGACTTAAGAGTATAAAAGTCAGCTACAATTGATTAATTCATAACTAAAGAGTCTGAAAGGTTAGCTACGTCGGTTAATTCATGACTTAAGAGTCTGAGAGGTTAGATACAATCATTTAATTCATGACTTAAGAGTCTACAATCTGTTGTCAACTGTTAGGCTGTATAACAAACATTGTTATGGCATGTGTTTTCGTGTGCAGTTTTTAAAAAAAGAAAGTAGGAAATTTTTGTTGCTTATCTATTACTTGTGCATCGACGTTGAACAGTTGTACAAAACTTTGGAAAAATTGCGTGAGTTTTTAAGATTTAAACAATTATTTCAGAGTTTATCATACAAGATAGAGGAATGTCTTGGATGGTTCTACAAGCTCACCTAGATAAGATCTCCAAGGTCTGCAAGAAAATTTTCCAGAACATGCCGGCCATACTGAAAAAGCGAGCCATGGAGCGTCGAGCCGCCACTGGATCATCTGGTAATGTTCCAGGTTCAGTCCGGTTAAACTCGCCATTTACTAGGCCTGGTTTCCTCTCCAGAGCACCAGGATCTGCCCTGGCATCCAACTTGAATGGACCAGTACCAATACAAATGGTGTCCTCAGAGCAGGTCAGATCAATGGCTAAAAGTCAGGAGCTAGCCAGGTCCAAAGAGAACATATCCAGCCGTCCCGACATATACATAGACTATGCAGAGGAAGAACATGAAATCTGCGAAGATTTGATGAGACGTGAAGAAAAAAATCGTCGAAAGCAGATCCATGAGGTTAACATGAGTGATGATTTTAGTTTTGAAATTGGTGACCTTCCTAGTTTGTTCAAGAAAGGAGATTATCTTGGGAATTACTCTCCACAGGAGGGTAAAGTTGTCAATAATTCTCCAACTCTGAAAAGTGAAGCCCTGAACAACATGGACAGTGAGGATGAGAAAGTGATTATTGCTGACGAATATGATGACTCTGGGAAGATGACTGTTTACAGACTGAACTCAAACCCAGTAGTGGAGGTACCTATGTCAAACACGGGTAAAATAGTCTCCTCTGAGAGCCCCAAATCCAAACCAACGATATACAACCTGGAAGATGGAGAGGAAGAGACACCTATGTTAGTCATTACAGAGGTCAAAAGTCTGTCCTCAGATCACTGATGGTCATTATGGAGGTCAAAAGTCTGTCCTCAGATCACTGAAGGTCAAACATGTATCTTCAGAACACTAATGGTCATTACAGAGGTCAAAGGTTCTGTCTTGTGGCCATTGATAGTTAATGCAGAGGTCAAAGGTCTGGGTCAGACGACTGTAGTCATTATGGAGGTCAAAATTAAGTCCTTGTTATATATTTAGACATTTTAATAGTCGGATTTCTCCCCACCCTCTGGATAGTAGTCAGTCCATTGACAATGTCCTAATTAAGTTTAATTAAAATTTCTCACTCAGAACACACTTTCAAATTCAATCTGAGGTTTGATTTGCAAGGAGTTAACTTCTTTGAAAGGTAGAGGTATGGAACAGAAGTAGAATGTAGTGTGTTGAGTTTAAATGTTCCATTGGAACTGTATATGGTACCAGTCACAAGACTGAAGAGAGTCCTTCCACACACTCTTAATGTTATTACAAATAGATAAAACCCAACAGATCCATATCTTAAAATTGAAGGTTCAATCAATCCAGCTCTTTTAAGTTTTAGTATGATCCTCATGAAACAGATCCTAAAGGAACTTTTACAGTAACAGTTTCAAATGGTGTGTAGGACAGTCCAGACAATATTAATTATTTTTCTCTGACAACTTTTACAAATATTTGGAATTGAAAGATTTGATTTCAAGTTTCAGTAAAGAGGATATTGGCTGACCCAGATTATTACCGGTAGGTCACTTTTATTTCTGACCAATATAAAATAAACAAATACAGTCCAGTGCTCTTCATTATTAATACATGTTAAGGTGTTTAACTCTGTGATGGTCAGACTGGAATTCATTTTAGGTCCTGATTCACTACCTGTAACATTAACTTTATTTGACAAAGAAATCCACTGAGTCTTTACATTTATATAGCTACATCATTATTGAGAGCTCTGTAAAATGTTATGGTTATTTTAAATGACAAAGTTTTCTGTTAAATGTGATAAAAAAATTAAGCTGACTTGTGTGTACCCTGACAGATTGTGTGAATAGAGGCATAAATATCCTACCATTATTCTGGATCCTAGATGACTATAACCCTATTTTTTTGTGTATTGTAGATATACACAGACTTGTGATAATGTATGTATATATATGAATATATATATTCACATGTGTTCATATTGCTGTAGGATTTTCCGTCTTTGAATTTTTATGAAATCCTGTGACAATTCAGTGCTAGCCAAGCGTGATTGTGTTTATATCTGATTAATTTTGTGTATTTGTGTTTATTGATGAGAAGGAGAAGTTGTATGGATTTGTTTGTATGTCGTGAGGTGTATTACTTTATTAAGAAGTATCCTCTGTGTATGCCCTTAAAGTGTTTGGTTCATTAAATATGTTTATCTTAATTAGAGAAATGTAACGGACATTTCCATGCAAGTATCTTTACAATGCAGACATGTTTTCTGTTTTTTTGTACATAAATAGCTTGATGTGTTGCTATACACTAAAGCTAGCTTATAGCTTGATGCGGGTATCATAGCAAAAATGCAGAACAATAAATTTGTTATAAACCATGCACCTCTAAGTTTTTTGTTGTACTTAAAGTTAAGTTTGGAGGTTTAAGAAAGGGACAGATTAGTACAGGAACAGTGCTGTATGGATATGTACTGTTAGCAAACCCCTAAATAGCCTTAATGAGAGAGAGTAATAGAGTGAGTAGGTAATAACCCACCCACCCCCTCCTTTAATCCGAGGGAGTGGGGTGAAAATAGCAATACTGTTAGAGTGTTACATTCAGCTTGAGTCTATAACCAACCTCCTGTTTTTCCCTTTAATGTGTGCGTGGCAAAGGTATATTTTTTTACTTTTTGATCTCCAAAGACTTTAGGAAAGATAACTCTGCTGTACTTATGTGGCTGTTGAGGAGGTTCACTTGGTCTGAAAGAAAATATCACTGTCATTCAGGATGCTGGGTTCAATTTTTTTTTTCTGATCTGCAGCATCTTTCTCGCTTATTTGGTGTGATGAGAATTCCCAGGAATTGACAATCATTCAGCTGGAAGGCTTGTCAGTATGAATTGAGGGATTGTGGCCTCAGGCAATCCATTTCAACAATGGTCAGATAGTTTGAAAGAGCACCTTGTGTTTGGGGTGTCAGGGCTTGAATCCTGGTTTAAACAATTTCTCTCAGAGATGAGGTTGATCTCTTTGCAAGACAAGTCATTAAAGGAGGACAATTGTGTTGATTAGGAAATTTATAAGTTGCCAGATATATGTCACTTGATGGAGCACCTGCCTAGAGTTAAGGGCCCTGGATTTGAGGATTTTTCACATATTCTCTCTTTGTGGACAAAGTTTGGGAACTCTGTCATTAGATCTGTGATCAGACTTGGGTCTTGGAAGGAAAACTGAGGTAGGATTTACATATAAAAATAACTGGTTCCTGTAGCAATAATATAACTGCTTCCTTTTAGCAATACAGTAAAACTTCTTTAGTACAAACTCGGACATTACGAAGTTTTTCAGGATCCCCACTAGAATTCTTAACAAATCCTTGTAAAATTTTATGGTTATAATAAAACCTGATAAAATGAATTTACGGATATAGCTTACTTTGTGGTCCATGGGGCTTAAAAGTAACGAAATTTACATTGTTTTAATATAAGTAACAAATTGTTAAAGACTGATATAAAAATTTAAAATATTGAACTGAAAAAGTTTTTCAAATCTCAGTCTTACAATAAAAATACCAAGTGCTTATAACACCAAATTTTAGTAGAAAAAAGCGAGCTTGTATTTGTGTAGGAAGTTCAGATTTTTTTCAAATGCTTGGACATGTACAATGTTTTTGTTTTTCTTTATTGATCAATTTTCAATAACAGATTTCCACAGTGATATGTCTAATATTCACATTACTGAGAAAACATAAGAAATTTTGTGATTTTTCTGATCACATTTTGTCTGGCGTCCGTCTGTCTAGCTGTCCATCTGTCTGTAAACTTTTCACATTTTCGACTTCTTCTCAAGAATGGACACTTACAGGTGACTTAAAAAGAATGGACACTTACAGGTAACTTAATGGATTGTTTGGGGAGTTAGCTCAACATTAAGCTATAGAATGGACAACACAAACAAAAAGTTTACGTCACAATCATGTTTTAAATTCTATTCATTGATTTATTATGATCTAACACGGAAATATAATAAAAATTCTATCTGGAAATTATTAAAACTACGAATTTCGGGACGCGTTTGATTGACACATCCTTGCACTTTCACAAAGTAAACCTTATCCTGAATACTTAAGAAAAGTAGAATTAGTACTAAATGGACAATCATGGTGGTGTATTTAATACATGTACACCCAATTGACAATTTTTAGCAATCATATAAATGTATTTAATACATGTACACTCAATTGACAATTTTTAGCAATCATGGTAATGTATACCGCACACAATGGACAATCTTGAAAAATCATGGTAATGTATTTACTGCATCGGTGGACAATCTTGAGCAATCATGATAATGTATTTACCACTCTCAATGGACAATCTTGAGCAATCGTGGTAATGTATTTACCACACTCAATGGACAGTCTTGGCAATTATGGTAATGTATTTACCACTATCAATAGACAATCATGAGCAATCGTGGTAATGTATTTACCACTCGCAATATACAATCTTGAGCAATCATGGTAATGTATTTACCACACACAAAGGACAATCTTGAGCAATCATGGTAATGTATTTGCCACACACAATGGACAATCTTGAGTAATCATGGTAATATATTTACCACGCAGGGAAGACAATAACATCCTAACGGCGACATGGAATATGTCTGCATGCAGAGCTAATGTTGTTCATAACACCAAGTTCACTGAAAAACATTTACTTCTTAAGCATTTCTGGGGATGGAGTTAGTTTGGAATTACCATTTAGAAAATCCTACTTTTCTGTTGGACAGGTAACTGATAAATCGACTGCTTACAATATAAACTTTGACATACGGATCCCTAACATCAACCTCAACACTAGGTTCTTTTGTATCAATAGCTAACAACGTCATCCTCAACACAGGGATTCTTTTGTATTAATAGCTAACATCAACCTCAACACAGGGATTCTTTTGTATCAACAATTACATGTAACTACATCAACCTCGTTCTTTTTGTATCAATTGCTTTGAACAGAGAGGTTCTTTTGTATTAATAGCTAACAATATCAACCTTGACATATAGGGATTCGTTTAAGAATACAAAAGGTTTTAGATGCAGAAGGTTCGTAAAGGAGTTTTTGTATTTTAGCCATGCTGCTTACCCTAAATTTTGGAACTGTACTCTAATTTTTCGCGGATAATAGCTCTGTACAGTGACGTTTCAATAGTGTTCAAGTCATGGCCATGATGTCAAGAAACGTTTTCCCTATTTAAAATTTGCTAGATTAAGGAAGATGACTCGTGTGAGCTTTGTGGATTACAGGCCTCTTGTACAGACCACGGAAAATGAATTGTGATAAAACCTGTATTCTCACGATTCACACTAGTTTCTCTTGAAGATGCTAAATTTGATTACCGATAAATCCATACAAAACTTAACTTAGTCGGTGTTGGAAAGAAATGTAAATAAGATAGCGAAGGGAAACAAGCCAAGAAAAGACTCTTTAGTTAATGGACTCTGTCTTCAGATGCCACTGAGGTTCCACCAAAGGACACAAAATTCCATGGCTTGCGATGATGTTGCATTTCTTGTGAATTTTTTTTTAAAGAATGACACTTATGTAACAATGATCGATAGCACTCGAAAAAAATAGAGTTTGTCAAATACGTATCCTACCTATGTGCCATCTCTAGTGAATTGCAAACGTACGTTTTTTGAATTCCATTGCTTACTAAAATAACCTTTTTCCTAGAGAAATATTCCTTTTGTTGGTGATTTATGCTGGCCTTAAATACCTTACTATTACAAATATAGTTTGATATTTTAAAACAAAAGAATTTTGACCAGTTTTTAAAAATAAAACATGCATTTAAATGGACTTTCTGATCTAATCCCTTAAAAAAGAGAAATATCTTTATCAATTGTTTAATTAAAACCAATTTCACAGAACACATGTTGGTGTGTTATAAAATAAAACTCGATTATTGATTGATAATTTAATCCAGGACTGACAGATGAAGAATTTTTCCGTTACCAATACGGATTTCTCCCGCCATCAATTCCACCTCTGCAGCAAAAATATTAATTTATGCAAAGAACATGTTGTCTCGTATTGGACTTGACTGTCTAGGGCTGCGGTGAACAAAGAGAGAGCCGAACCCTCGTGTGGACACTTAGCCACTGCGATAAAAAGGTAAGGCTTTCACAGGTTATTTAAAATCTACAGCCTTCAGATTTTAATTTCAGCGATAAAAAGCCATTGACTTCATATTAAATATGAAGCAATCGGATCATTAGGGATTAAGGATAGATTTGTTTTTTGGTGTAAATTAGCATTAGGCTACTGTTAGAGTCGTTATAGAAGTTAGGGCATTATAAAGTCAGACTGGTGTGACATACACGTCAAAAAAACGAACGTCGTCAAGATATTTCAGGAATAAAACAAAAATGAGAGATAAAGGTATGTGTATTCCGTTAACTAATATTTAATTAATTACATACTTGTATACTTTATTTACCAAAACAGAAATTAACGGTCTTGGACCTTTAACAATTTTATCTACATTGATAAATAAACGGACAAATAATATTCGTATTGTATGTTCGATTTAAAGTTCACGCCGATATCATCAATTCAATATCGAAGTTTGAAATAAGAATATGAACCTGATGTATGCCATCTCTTTATTTGGGAATAAATACCGCTGATTCTATCTACGAGAAGAATGCTCAAAACAATACTAGATTCCATCGATAGGACCTTTTGTTAAACGAGCTTCATTTGTCTTGAGAGTTTTAGAGTATCTGTATTTTGCTGTGAGATTGGAATATTCTTCATTCTATTGTATACCTTGATTAACGGATTTCAAGTGACCCGAGACGTGTAGATGTGTCTGTGACGTAGTATGACCCCCCTTGTTTGGACCCTCCCGACCCCCAAAACAAAACCCAGCACGTGCAACCAGGAAGATACGGATCATTTCTTCAGAAATTTAACAATTCTATCTCCTTCAGCCATTATTCCAGACCAAGCACGGCGGAAAATTAGCTACAGTTTGTTTATGTCAATAATCTTCTGGAGTTTGGAGTTTTAAAGTTTTGGCACTTTGGCCAGTCCAATGCCTTATCATTTTATAATTATTTACGAGTGCTGGGTTTTTCTTCATAATTTGTCCAAAGACGGCGAAATTCAACATTCGATTTTCATTTATAGTGTTTAAGAGGCTTTAGTGAATACTCAAGAGATGGTAATGAAGTGTAGGTACGTATATTTTTAAGCCAAGGAGAAGATAGCGTAGGTTAAAAGACAAACACGGAACAGTTGAAATAACACGAATATCCAATCATTTGAACTATTTGTTCAATATTAAACCTGCAATATGGGAGTTTAAATTCTTTCTCTAGTGGAGGGAAATGGCAGTTTGATTGTATTACCTACCTTTATACTTATGTAATGTAACGTTTGATCGTAGTGAAATGGAATGGTTTTTCTTTTGAAGATCTGACCGTAGAGACGGCGGTCATGGAGAATGGTTTATATGAGGAGCACTTCGCGTCTGACGAGCGATTCGGAGGCGTCAAATACTCCAAACGGAGCGGGGGGCGGACAAGCCCCAGTCACAGCGCCCACGGGAACCTGTTCCGTCACAGCCTGATGAAACATACGGATGATAAACGCGCCAGAAAGGTGCGCTTCTACAGAAATGGGGATCGTTTCTTCAAGGGAATCGTTTACGCTGTCTCTGCCGAGCGATTTCGAACATTCGAATCTTTGATGGCGGAACTGACGTCAAGCCCAGTGTGTGACAAGAATATTCTACCAAATGGCGTCAGGTACATCTTTTCCGCGGAGAACGGCCACAAGATTCACTCTCTGGACGAACTAGAGGAGGGAGAGAGTTATGTCTGTGCCTCAACGGATGTGTTCAAAAATCTGGATTACACGTGCATGCAAGGTCCGCACTGGAACGTTAACAACAAGGCCCGAGAGAGCGGGCCGTTATTAGGGCGCCTTCAGGGGGCAGAGAGCGATTTCAAAGACTACGTAAAACCCAAGCTAGTGACGGTTATACGGAATGGACCGAAGCCTAGAAAAGCGGTCAGGGTGTTATTAAACAAGAAGACGGCTCATTCTTTTGACCAGGTACTTGCCGATATTACAGAGGCCATTAAACTGGACTCCGGGGCAGTGCGGAAAATCTTCACTCTGGACGGCAGACAGGTAAGATTGTATACAGAACAGTGATGCGGAAAATCTTCACTCTGGACGGCAGACAGGTAAGATTGAATACAGAACAGTGATGCTGTTTTGTCTGGGTGTACTCACTCGTACCCACTGAAGATGATTTTTAAACCATACATCCTTCATTGATAAAAATTATATTTATGGATAATCTGTCATCATCTGTCAGTATTCCTAAAATACAAAGCAAACAAACAAACAAAACCCCCCTGAAATAAGCCGAGTTCACCCCATATTCACAGTTAAGTGCTATCATGCACTTGGTCTTCATTTTTGTACAAAACGATGTCATGGCGTTATCTTAACCAGATACAATACTATATTATTTGAAGACTTCTGAGTCCCAAGGCATACAATTTTACAAAATTATTAAAAACAGGCGTGTCTGTGATAGCTATAGAGACCGAAATTACCATCGATTGTATGATGAAAAAATAACAACTCATATAATCCAAGAAATAGGAGATTAGCATCTCGTGCAATTATACGAATTGATTTAGAATCTTGAATTGAAAATGTTTCATTATGACATGTCAATGATTAAATTACTAGCTATGGGCATGTCATCGATTGGTGAATAATGCTCAGTAGGTGTGTGTATGCAATTATAATCCATCTGTTTGCTTGTCAAAATTAATAATCAGTGGTTAAATGTATTGGACACACCGTGTAGTATTTGGATAATCCGATCAAGGAGCATTTCTGCATTCATAAGCCTCGTGTCAATATAAAGTATACATATATTGGTGTGTAAACGTTAAACAAAATATACGCAGGGTTTAAAGTGATCAATAAATTTCCTGATGTAAATATTGAACAATCGTGTTTCACTTAGAGGGTTCTATCACTGTCAAAAGGGGACAAATTGGAAACTAACCACTGTTGGCAGATATAGGGGGGTAAAAACACAGTCTCGGTACTTTTCACTCAAGTAGCTCCACGAGGAAATCCCCCGAGTAGAGTCCCGCATCAAATATTCAGAAAGGTCAACTTCATTCTGTCTCATGGTTTACATCAAAAAGTTTTAATCGATTTAGTCACACAAAAATGGGGAGCTCTCCTCTCTCTCTCTCTCTGTATGAGTTTGAGAGAGAGAGAGAGAGAGAGAGAGAGAGAGAGAGAGAGAGAGAGAGAGAATTTTAAAGATAAGAATATGTACTTTTGTGTAAGTAAATTAGATAAATAATATTTGAGAAAATATCGTTTTTGAAAGTCTCCAAGGCCCTAATTTAACAAAATTAGTAAAAACAATTTGTGTATTTTGAAAAACTGAAATAAAAAAAAATATGGAAAGATGTGTTTTTGTTATTTGTTTGTTTGTTTATTACTTGTATTGTTCTGATGTCAATTTCAGGTCTCCTCGTTGAAGGACTTTTTCGGGGATGATTCTGTGTTTATTGCTTACGGTCAGGAGAAACTCAGTCAGGATGATTTCGATCTGGATGACAATGGTAAGACACTTAAACTGTGTTAGGGTATATGATTTCGATCTAGACGACAATGTCTGCTGTCTGTGTTGAGATGTATATATGTATATGTCAAGAGAAAGTCAGGATGATTTCGATCTAGATGACAATGGTAAGACACTTTATCTGCGTGTCAGTGTTAAGGTATATATGTCCAGAGAAACTCAGGATGATTTCGATCTAGATGACAATGGTAAGACACTTTATCTGTGTGTCTGTGTTAAGGTATATATGTCCAGAGAAACTCAGGATGATTTCGATCTAGTCGACAATGGTAAGACACTTTGTCTGTGTGTCTGTGTTAAGGTATATATGTCCAGAGAAACTCAGTCAGGATGATTTCGATCTAGACTACAATGCATGGTAAGACACTTAGTCTGTGTGTCTGTGTTAAGGTATATATGTCCAGAGAGACTCAGTCAGGATGATTTCGATCTAGACTACAATGCATGGTAAGACACTTTGTCTGTGTGTCTGTGTTAAGGTATATATGTCCAGAGAAAGTCAGGATGATTTCTATCTAGACGACAATGGTTAGATTCTTTGTCTTTGATAGGGTATATATGTTTGATACTTGGATATGTAACGTGAGTAAGACCTCGGTGACAGAAACCTCTGTATAAGTCTGTCGATGAAGCTGCACCGGGGACCCCACTGTAACCTTTTTGTATCATCAGTGAGTCATTTCATGCCATTTTGTCTGGGCACTGGGGAGAAAGTATCGGCCAGGAATATTTTTGAAGAGCAGGATGACAGGCGATCAATAGCTTTAGTCATTCGGAGCATACAAACCATTTCTTCATAGTGAGACACGCCGGCAATATTTCTCAATGAATTCTTGATTATTGCTCCTCCTGAAATTCTTTTATTACGGCAATAGAGATTTCTCGTGCTTTTAATGATGTTTTTAACAAATGTACTATCTGTAGAGAAAACAAGATAAAAAATAACTTGGTGTAAAGAGGTGAACTGTAATTTGAAACACATTCATCAAAGAGAATCCTCCTATTTCATGACTTTTTGGACAGATAGAGATTGGTACATCCGGGCATCAAATCAGCAATAGCCCTAAACAGGAAATTCATTTATTCTTCTATATATATAATTGTAATTCTTTATTGTTACTGGTGACTGAAGCAGTTCTCTGGTCTACCTATAAGGCTCACCCTTTACATTTACCTGAATAAACACGTATACAAGTCTTTATTCATGTCAGTGACCACCCTAACCTTGAGTAATCACAACTAACGATATATAAGAAACTTTTTTCCCCCAAAAGATTGCAAATGTTTTAATTTGTTTTCCTGCTTTTGTATGGAGTCGTGTCTTACAAAACCTCTTATATCAACTCTTAACGAGTATCAAATTGGCCTCATGTTGAATTTAGGTTTAATATTTAATGCTTGGTCTGGTTTTCTGCAAATATAATTACCCCATATAAAACCGAAGCAAGGCCTTAAATACGATTGATCGTCGCACCGGTTCTAGAAATCAAGCAATTTCTGTGTTTCCTAATGCCTCCTGGTCTTTGATTCCGTGATTCATGTACGGAAAGTTACGTAATGTGGAAATTATCGAGCTGTAGTTTGTTTTCCCGGAGAATTGAGCTCCTAATCACCTTAATTCATATGCCATCTGAGGACAAACCCGTCCTGTTTGAGGTAGGCATCACACGATTGATTTTATGCCTGTTCTTTACAGAGGTTAAACTGGTGTCGCCGTACAAACCAATTCCTTTCACAGAAAGGGTAACCTTGAGGTCAGCGAAAACGTCACGTCCGGCGAGCAAGCTGTCTCTTTCAAACCGCAGTCTGAACGAAGGTAATTACTTCCTGTAATGTATTCACGTTTTCTAGTCCCAAGATAAAAGCAGTTGTATCAAATATTTCTTTATCTATCAGAATATAAATGTAAAATGATATTAAATTAAAGAACACACATATTTTTGATAATAATCCTGGTCTTGGCACCAAAAACATTTCTCTTTTTTTTTTTTTTTTTTGAAGAAGAAGAATGAAGTTATGCACTTCAATCATCTTTTTTTCTTCAATAATTCATAAAAAACATTTTTAATAAAAATCAAAAGAGTTTAAAAGGTATGCAACATCAATAAATAGAAACATTTACACCGCTTCCTGGCCCATAGTATAAATCGAGTCGAATCCTGTGGGAAGATTCAGACTTGATGGTCATATTCCGGATTATGTGACAATGTCCGTTCAATGGTAACTTCCAAGTGCGATATGTACTGAGTAATAAGCATTCTTTCTGGAAAAGATCCCCATCTCTGCTTATAATGCAGAACAGTTAGATTAGACGATAATTAATTATTTCTATGGTAAAAAGTTTTGTTTTCGAACATACTGGCTATGTCAAAAAATTCATTTTAGTAAGTAAAACCAGTTTTCTCACACTAGAGTTCATGACAAATAAGACATTTTCATGCAGCTATTTAGATGTAGAGCAAAATGCTTCTTTATTGTTTACAATAAATAGCTTCAGTGGTTTTTAAAAGCCCTATCAATTACGCGTTAATAGTCATTCGATTTTTATTAAATATTCCATTTCCCTGAGATGTTTACTAAGTTACGACAGAGTCGATCCCACCTGTTGGTTCTCAAGTGACTGTTAAAAAGGACGTAGTCTGTGTACAAACTTCTCATCAAATTCTCAGATCTAGGCGTTATTTTGATACCTTAGCTAACAGACTGAGTGAGAGGAGAAGGTCTAATATACCTATCACAATAGCCTTGAAATATTACATCATGAATTATATCCAAGTCACCGACGAAAGCTGTTCTTTATTACTAACTTTAACAATATGTTCTTAGGTATAAATATTTCATTTCGTTTCATGATTTATTTACCTTTGTCAAATTCTATTAAAGCATTACGATTGTAAAGTCTACTGATGTAAATTTACGAAGAACACAAGTTACCTATACCATTTTTTAACCAATACTTTGATGTTCGCTCATAAAATGTTTGAAGATTATACTGCACAATACTCAGTATTGAGTTTTTCCAATTAACACGAACATTTCTTATCATTAGATGTCATGTCTAAACGCTCACCCACGGGATCAAAATCCCCCATGTCATCCCCACGAAGTGGCAGAAAACTCCGCGCCGTGTCCGCGGTAAGTTCTATACATAGAAATAATTCAGTCATTATGTCCAGCTATGAATGCTACTCTGTAAAAGTCTAACCAAATGAACTGAAACGTTATATTTTAGACTAGTATGCATCAAGTTATACTTGTCGCGCATCTTTTAAGTCTGAAGCATAAACATGTAAGAAGGGACGTATATATATATACGTCCCTGATAAACATTTTAAATTTTGTAAATCCAATTTAGCTGCTGCTATCCCGATTTTTATAGCCTGATATAATGAAAGCTTGTAATTCTTAGATTTTAAGGATAAAAGACTATAAATATATAGTATGCATTGTTTTTCATTCTCCAATTCCGAGTTATACAGTGCTTACGGTAGTTCCGGATCATCGGTAGTTCCGGATCACTTTTTTGTGTAACAATTCTTTTAAAAATAATTGTTGAAGAAAAGTTATTATCGATATATCACATGCGAAGAATAGGGGGTATTACTACTTCCAATAAAAAATCGAACTTTACCATGCACGATTTCGATACTTAGTTGCGTCAGAAATAAAGCGCCCCAAAGACGAAGATCGGTGTTTTGACAGTTTTACACGTGCTTTTTAAGAAGAGTTGTTCTTTTTGTTATACATAAGACGAGTAAGGAATTGATTGAACCTCATAAAATGTTTACTTGTTATATATTCTACTTCACCATATATAAGAAACTTATATCAATTAAACCTGTATATTTAAAACAAATAAACACTGTGAACCCACCGTTACTGCAGTTCCGAATCACTTCACTCCACAAGAAGGATTGTTTCAAACATCGTTTAATCACGTTAACTGTATTATTTTGTATGATCACTTTTATGTGGTGAACACATTATCAAAATAAAATTAAAATAAAATATTTAATTTCTTTTGTTATTCAATCTCATTCCAGCACAGAATACTGACAACAAACACAGTCACGTACATGTCAGAGCTGCGTATTTTAAAGGATTTACAATGTAGAAAAAATTATTATACGTATATTTTTTTTATGTCTTAAAGAAAAAGTAAACTCCGTAATTATCATTTTGTATATTGTTTTTTAAACCTCTATAATCCACTGTAAATTGTTGGTGATATTCAACTAATAAATGAATTTTTTTTTAAATTCTTAATTCATTAGAACTGCATGGATGCTTCGATCTCTACTTCAATCTATTTTTTGAAAAACATGCATGTCTGATATTTATTTTAATTTAAATCACATTTACTCCTGTTATAATAAATTCACCAATATATATCACTTTTTATATCACCAGCTTCAAAACTTAAAATATGGCCTGGTTTGTCATGTTCGTTGGAATCTGATCAGGTGTTCGATATTAAATTAATTTTAACTTTTTTTTCGTAAAAGATGAATGATTAACATACTTTAACTGCATAATTCATATTCATAATTATACATAATGACAAATTATTGAAATATTTCCCATAAAAAAAAACAAACAAATTGATATAACAGTGGAAATTTACTTTCTATTTCTTCATTTTTCTAAATAAGGCCTAGATAAAGAGTTTAATTTCTATTCCATTCTGTGAAAAAAATGTATGTTAAAAAAATTATATTTATTTACATATATTATAATAAACTTCAACATAAAAAGCATATCAACGAAACATATTCGGAATGAAACATTGCGGCGCAACCTATCAGCGCAAAAGAGAATCGGCGCAAA
Organism: Saccostrea echinata; assembly: GCF_033153115.1. Lineage (NCBI taxonomy): Eukaryota > Metazoa > Mollusca > Bivalvia > Ostreida > Ostreidae > Saccostrea > Saccostrea echinata. Next base: position 6,750,002 of record NW_026889806.1, on the reverse strand, counting down.
CCATGCACGGGTGCGAAACATCCCGTTACTGGTAATAAGAATAGGCACTCCCCAGCTTAATTGTTTAAAATATATATCTACTACACTATATAGTATAGTAATATATATATTTTAAACAATCAAGCTGGAGAGAATCTAATGGTAATTAGCGTGATCCGCAACTGTCGTAAGTGATCCGAAACTGTCGTAATTTTAGGTGTTGAATACACTTCGGTTACTTACGAAAGCAGAGTAATAAATTAATAAATCTCATTTTATATGAAAGGTACGAGAATGGGGCTCTTAACAGTACGTAAATATTTGTATTAATCTCGTTATTAATTTTCACTACCAATGTATAAATGAAAACTGATCCGGAACTACCGTAAACACTGTATTAGTAGTATCCGACTTGTCAAATACAATTCGACAAGCGTACTTAGTATGCCATATGCTATGTGAACATATTATATGCTATGTGAACATATTATATGCTATGTGAACATATTATATGCTATGTGAACATATTATATGCTATGTGAACGTATTATATGCTATGTGAACATATTATATGCTATGTGAACGTATTATATGCTATGTGAACGTATTATATGCTATGTGAACATATTATATGCTATGTGAACATATTATATGTTATATGAACGTTCATGTGTTATGTAAACGCATTAGACCAATGTTTTATTTTTCACTTTCATCACTGAATGCAGCCAAAGTACAGAAATAGCAATGGAGAGATGTCGGGTAAGGGAGCATCTTAAAGGAGTTCTGTGTGAATTTACATTTCAATGAGACTACAAAAACGAACTGAATTAGCAAATAGATGATTCATTTAATTTTATGCAAAGATATAGTAACTCTACAATAGTGAATGGATCAATATTTAATATAAATATCGACAAAAAAAAAAATTCAAAAGTTGTGAGTCAAAAAATATTATGTTAATTCCATATTTAGTCTGCTTCTAATGGAACAAAAATGTTTAAATTCTTTGTTGTTGAAGGTTGAATGTATTGTAACTTGAGCAAAGTCTATAAAAATATATAGGTAAAAGATTCAAAAAATTAACTTTATGGCCGTGGCATTTTTAATATATCGCTACCTCAATTCAAGAATTAAAGAGAAATCATCTCGTTAAATGTAGAGCATCATTATAAAAACAAAATTATTGATTTTTTTTTTATTTAGTAAGGAATATCATTTAATTTTAAATTATTCACTTACTTTCAATGACTTTTTAAATCTTTGTATTAGGGATATTTTTTTAACCAACCAAACAATGAATAAATTGAAAATGCTTCACAAAATATTAATAATCTTGCCTTAGATGAGTCAGAAAATGGCCCAGCAGCTCTAAGAGCCAAGTATGACATAGGACGGGTGATCGGGGAGGGAAACTTTGCCGTGGTCAAAGAATGCCAGGACAGGTAAGTACAATAGAATTGTAAAACAATAGGACTTTATACAGGTACAAATAATCAAACAGAAGTGACCACCTGTACATTTCCCAGAACACATACCTGTAATTAGTTTTTACATCCACCCCACCCACCCCCCTCCCCAGCTTCACCTTTTAAATCTGATAAGACTTCATATGCAGTCTGTCAACATCATCCAGCGTCGAACACCGTTATTTTTTTATTATATATTTTTAACAAAGAAATCACATTAACTTCTTTTGAAAGTTTCAAACACAGCCTTAATTTTTGTACAGGAATGGCAATAATTTTACTGTTTATTGTGTAACAGCATATTGACATTTACAGATGGGTACTAGTAATTACATTTATAGCACAGGCTACATATTTCTTCCTCAACAATTCATGCTCGGCGTGACTTCTATTATTCATTATTGATTTTAATTCCAGAAACACGAGAAAGAAGTATGCACTGAAGAAAATTGACAAGCAAAGATGTAAAGGCAAGGTACGTACTAAACCCTTGTGTAATTTAAAAATATATTTGAAACTTTATTGATATTGACAGAGTTTTCATTCGAAACCAAATGAAAGATTTCGAATTCGTATTAAAATTAGCCACTTCATGTGAATTAAAGCGAAGTTATTAAGCTACATGTATTATATAGTAGTGAATTAAACCAAACAATGCTTACACTGTTAAAAAAGGTCTTTTTATACCGACCAAAAAGTGATTAGGCATATAATTTTGTTCTCATATCCACTTATAACAAAATTGTGGCTACTAGATTTTGAATATCTTAAGGAAAATATAGGGACCCATGCCGACTCTGTCCGCAGATTGTGAGCTGAATTTTGGGGCGTGGATGCGTATAATGATGAGTAACATTCTACAATCAAGTTTTTATACTGTAATCGACACACATTTAGACTTACAAAACGTCCTAGCTGTGTGTCTGTATATATTTTGCAGAATTTTGATTTCCGTTTCTTTGATGATGAAATACAAACTGATCACGTATTGACCATTATTGTTCAACTGTAATGGATTTACGTCCATAGAATTTATAATTACATGGAATATTTGTTTATGTATACAGACATCACCTAGCTTTAAAATACGTTTTTGCACATTTTATAAGTCATTAGAATATAATTTGAGCTACATAAAATAACACAAAATTTAATTAAATACCTTGAAAATAAGTTTGTACAATAATTCTGAATGCAAATATGAATTAAGACACGTATTTCTCTAATTGCAGGAGCACATTATAGAAAACGAGGTATCAATACTGAGACAAGTAGATCATCCTAACATAATTCTACTGATCGAGGAGTTCGATACCAGAGACAGTCTGTATCTAGTCATGGAGTTCGTTAAGGTACGTACACCTCTGTACCAGGGTCTGTATCTAGTCATGGAGTTCGTTAAGGTACGTATACCTCTGTACCAGGGTCTGCTACTCTGTTTTGAGAGGTGATGGTTCTTTCTAAAAGAACAATAATTTTGAATTTTGTGCGCGTCAAGGGACATAACTCAGATTTAAACAAATGATTTTTATACAATACTGCCAAAATACTGGTTTGTTTATATTTACAATATTTATGTTCATGGTTCATTTTTTCAGAGCTCCATATTAGTAAATTGAAGATCATTTATTGTTATACCCATATAAATATCTTTCTATATATTTATTACTAATAAAAAGTCCAACAAAAGAAATGTATATTGCATCAGTCTAACAATTTCATTAACCGGCCTGCCAGTCCAACATAAGAATTGTTAGACCGCAACGTTACTGCTACGTCACAAGTAATTAATCGTCGTTCAATATCAGCGACACAGAAATAGCCGAAGTTTAGAGGTGCAAAAGTTGTATTCTATTCGAAAGAGTGTGTTTTGTGATGAATAATTTTTGTGATACATGTGTTATAATTTTATTAATTTTTTTCATTCTTTGCTATTGTTTTATTTTTTATTGATCAAGCCAAAATTTTCCAAAGAAAGTAATTGATTATATATTGATTAAATCTCTTAAAATGCTTTCATTTTAATTGTTCTATCTGAAATGAAGGGTATAACAAAACAGTTATAGACTGGGTTTTGGGCAACATATGATTTGTTGGACCTGAAGGTGAAAATGTTGCCCTTGGCCTGCGGCCTCGGGTAACAATTTTACCCTCAGCTCCAACTAATCGTATGTTGCCCTCATACCGAGTCAATAACTGTATAATATACTCACTACTCAATTCAACTCACCTTTGAATAGTCCCTGTCAAAATACAGAGAGGGAATCTATCTAGTACAATCACCTTACTAGTAATATAAAAAATGGTTATAAAATTTGAGTAGGAATAAGAAAAAAATGTATTATATTAGGGAGGGACCTTATTTGATGAAATAGCCTTTCTGACGTATTGTAGGGAGGTGACTTATTTGATGACATAGCCTTATCCACAAAGTACACAGAGAGAACCGCTAGTAATATGATCAACAATCTGGCACAGGCCCTCAAATACCTCCACAATCTACGCATCGTACACAGGGACGTCAAACCAGAGAATCTACTGGTAAGGCTGGCAGTTACTGTAAGCTGTAATGTCTCCATTTTAATCCGATTTTATCCTTTCTTGAGAAGCAGATTTTTTTTCGCTGTTATTCAGATAATTGATCATGCGGATGGATCTAAGTCACTGAAGCTGGGGGACTTTGGTCTGGCCACTTACTGCGAGGACCAGCTGTTTACAGTGTGTGGTACTCCTACTTATGTAGCACCGGAAATCCTATCAGAAATCGGGTACGGCAAAGGTTTTTAAAATATTGACCTGGACGAGAATTACCCACGTAAAGAATTATGACGTCATAAAATATTCTATTAATATTCTTAACCTTTCAAAGCTGAGCTAAGCTATATGCTCATAAAAGATTTTTTAATGAAATTTGTTTAATTGAATCCGTTTGTCTGTCTATAGTAATCTTTTTCCTAGTTTGTTTATTCATGTCGCCCGCGTGGCGCAGTGGCTAAATCGTTTGCTCTAGAGTCGCGGAATAAAGAGTTGATCCTTACGTTGAGGGCTCGAATCCCACTGCGGTACGTGGAGACCGGTCCTTCGGATGAGACCGTTTATAAACCGAAGTCCCGTGTTGCAGTAGGTGCTGGCACGAAAAAGATGCCTCGTAAGTGCCGAGTACAGGTCTAAATATGCATCCCTCCATCGGCGAGTGGTGGTGTCTCAATATGAGTGAAAATTCTCAAAGGGACGTTAAACAAACAGTTTATTCACCGAACTTGCTCCTGTGGTTTCTTTGTGTTCTCGAGGAAGCATTGTTTCTTTCTGAATCAGAACTCCAACAAAACTGCCATACTTTGATTATTGCGACAAATTTTTTTCCATAAAAGACGACTGCATCCTTGCATTTTGAGGCAGTTAAAGAAATACAGATATCGGTTATCAGAATTCACGTCACTTAACTTAGTCAATTTCCAAATTTATGACTTTCCTCACCATTTTCCTAGGGGTCCGTGTTTCCGGGGTTGGTAGTTACAAGGACAGTTTTAGGGTACTTTACTACAAAAATTTAATAACTTTGAAATCCTGGGGGACCTTCTGACCCCCCCCCCCCCCCAAGATCCGCGCATAATTTTTGTAGCAGTTCCAAACAGTTTTGATATTGATTTAGTGCAACAAATATTTTAATTGAATTCCGATTGGCTGAACAATTTTGAATAATCTTTTACAATCAAATGACATATTTTGTATAATTTCATTTTTCCTCTATATTTTTTAAGATACGACTTTAAGGTCGATGTTTGGGCAGCAGGTGTGATACTATACATCCTCTTGTGTGGATTTCCGCCATTTGCAAGGTATATGTAAATTAAAATACCAAACTGTCTTAAAATCCTAAATATGAGTTTTCTTCAGACATACTCTTTTCCTGTACAAACAAATCAAATAGCCCTTCTGTTGTTGGCAAGTAGACAGGGAGACGGATAAAGATGAAGAGGGTAGGTATAACCCCCCTCCCCTCCCAGACTTCATCTCTCTTTCGTATTGGCTGTACACTTTACCCTTTATTTTTTAGCCCCCAGAATGACCAAGAAGAGCTGTTTGACCAGATATCGGAGGGGAGGTATGAGTTCACCAGTCCGTACTGGGACGAGGTGTCGGAATCCGCCATGGTAATATTTCTTTTTTATCCCAACCAGTGGAAAGTAACCCGCCATGTTCTGATGTGGTTTCTTAATGTTACTTTGAGTTCATCAGTGTATGAATTTATGTGATGTATTTATGTGTATTACAGGATCTGATCAGCAATATGTTAGTGGTGGATCCAGCAGACAGAATGTCGGCGGTGGACGTATTGGGACACCCCTGGGTCACCGTAAGTATATCCGTCATATACAAAGATGATGTCTTTAAATAGAAATATATGATACTGTAAAAGGTAACAATAGTGACGTCTTTATCTTGGTCTTTAACCTTAAAATCGCCTGGTCCGATTGAAACGCATATCTGATTCAATGAAAAAAAAAGTACGAAAAATTATTATAGACCCAAGTTACATTTATGTATAAAAACATAAACTTGATCAATTTGGAATTCGGAGAAAGGATATTAATTTAGAACAGCTTTAAAAATATTTCTGTATCTTTATTTTAAGGCGGAGACTGTCAAGGACGAGGAGTTATCCGTAGGAGAGAATATCCGTAACTTTTCCCGCCGTGACAAACCCTCCCGGAGCCGAGCGGGGATCAGACTTGTGGCCGTAATTATCATTTAATCTCCTTGTATAATAGTTTAAAAGGCTACAGTTATTTCTCTATACCATTGTTTAAAAGTTGGAATATTATACAAAAACAATATTCGATATTTCAATTTATTTTTATTTCCACATTATTGCAGAGTACGCCTTTGGACCACCCATCGCGGTATTTCCAGGGCCGGAGGGCGGGACTTACTGTAACTAAACACCAATCAAATACAGAGGATGATGACGAAATCTTCTGATGTAATCAATACTACGCAAGCTGGCATTCATTAGAACACATGTGGCTTATTTCTAATTTGCATTTTTAACATAATCAACATGAATGTAAGAATTATCATAGACAAGTTATTTATTGAGTTTGCCTCGCTTTGATGAGTTGATGTCACGTGTCTTATTTAAGATGGTGCTTTAAGTGGAGGTCCTGCCACCTGTTTACGTGAACAGTATTTGGTATTGATATAAAAATAAATGGTTGAAAAACTTCAAAATATTCTTTATTTATATTACAACATGTAAAAAAAAATCAGTCTGTTGACACAACAAAGAATAGAAGTGGTGACATCAGAACTCTCCAGCCACCGAACAAATACGTTTCATATTCAAGTAGGTTCTTGTAAATTGATGAAAAAATATACATTTTCCCTGAGCATAAACAATTTAAATCCGTCGCAAAGAAAAGAAACGAAGGGGAAAGACTCCTTTTAGAATTTCAGCAAGTTATAAATAGAACAACCAGTAATGTACCATCTTAGGTAAAAAGACTAACTTGGTGAAACAGCAAGTCCTAGAGGGAATTTTAGATCATAATCCACATTTAAGTAGTCAGTAAGATCTTACAGTTTCTTAAATGTTAATTCATGTTGCACTTGATTAACAAGAGTTGCTAGCTTGTGAATTATATAAACCCATCTAAGATTTTTTTTAACTCCTGAAATGTCATAGATACTACAGAGACTAGTTTATCGTATCGCTATACCACAGACTAACTACACCTCAAATGAATATTTAGACTAAAGGGTTTAGAACTGCATTCTTATAAATATACTACCAGCGGTGTCCTACATAAACCCTAAAAAGCTTTTCAACACTAGGGAGAAGGAGTGCATGTAACATGTCAGATAACTTACTCTGATAGAAACATGTGATTGTTGTTTACATTGTGTCTGCAGACAGAACTAAATCGCGATGGTTTGGTGGACTTAGTTGAAATGGAAGTTTTTCCTGCTCCGGTATAGGATAGGTGACATAGTCTATCTGTGTTAAAATCTGCGATACCGAGAGTCGTCTGATTGATTACTCGGATATTCTGAATGTAACACATCTGATTGGTTTATCGGATATTCTGACTGGGAAGCATCTGATTGGTTGATTGGATACTCTGGCTGTGAGGTATTTGATTGGTTGATCCTTGACTCTGAGTCTTGTGATTGGCTGATTGGTATGTCTATATCTAGTCTTCTGTATTCCTCCCTGAACATGGCTAATACCAACACAGATAAAAGTGACGTCACAAATATCGCCCAATTTGGCCACATTTTCCCTAGGAAGAAATTAAACGCTAGCTTAAACACTATTGTTCAATCAAAGCATATCAGAACCGTTGAGTTATATTACAAGAAAAGATATTTTTTACACATTTTCCTTCTGTCTCAATTAAATATTCAGTGAATAAAGAGAGAAGAAATTACAAAAAATTCATAAACATCTTATGAATACAATTTTATTAATGCAAAAACAGCTGGTACATTACAGTTTTAAAAACACATGTATTTCTTACCAATGTGAGGTATAAGTGTTATAAACAGGAAGGCAGAGCTGCCTACGTTGAGAAAGAAAGATATGAAGCCAGAAATAATGGCCTCTGACACGGGGAAAAGATTCTCGCATGTCATCTCATAGTAGAGCGGCTGGGCGCCACTGGTCAGAACGCAGGCCGCGACAAAAGTAAAGTAAAAGAGCCCTGAAAATATCAAAGACGTAGTGATAAAGGTGAAATTAACCTGATAATATCGAAGATGGAGTGATTGAGGTCAAATAAAACAACCTAAAATCTCACAGATACCGTGATGTAGTTGATTAGAGCAACTCAGATTAGGTCAAAATATGGATGGTGCAATCGATGCATTATTAAAAGAAATCACTATATATGTATATATATATTTTTTTTAATAAATATTGAACAATTATTAGTGGGAGTACAACTGGACCCAGCGAAAGGCTGTATTTGCAAACAAGGCCATTATAATGCCTATGGAAATTGTGAAATGCTGATTTTAAACGAGGTAGTTGAAAACTGTCTAACATCAACTTATTTATCAAAAGTCTGCCTCTGTTTAAGAACTGATTGTTCTAAGGACATACTTTTTAATGTCGAATCAGTTAGGAGACATAAACACCTCTCGAGGTGTTAATGGAATATATAGAGGATATTCAATGTTTTGTAGATGAATATGGAATTTATTTCACGAGTGGGACAGGATTTTTTTTATATTTTCACGAGTGCGAAGCACGAGTGAAAATATCAAAAAATCCTGTCTCACGAGTGAAATAAATTCCATATTCATCTACAAAACATTGAATTTTCTGTTTATTACATTTTCTTTGATTTTTACTTTGCCTCTGTCTTTTCATAACACAGTGTCAAAGGCTTGACGTCATAGTTGAGCGGATGAGACGTCATAGCTTAGCAGATGTGTGATTGAAAACATTACATAGTATGGGTTTTAGCAACATATTTGGGAAGAAATTTGCAGTTTTAGCTCTATCAAGATGCATAGTTACTATCTCTATCTTATGAGAGGCCAGAAATTAATTTTTACTTACTTTGATATCCTTTCACATTGTGAGAGAATATCATTTTGGTATCCTTTCACACTGTGAGAGAATATCACTTTTATTCAATAAATAAATAGAGGATATTCAATGTTTTGAAGATGAATATGGAATTTATTTCACGAGTAGGACAGGATTTTTTGATATTTTCACGAGTGCGAAGCACGAGTGAAAATATCAATAAATCCTGTCTCACGAGTGAAATAAATTCCATATTCATCTACAAAATATTGAATTTTCTGTTTATTACATTTTCTTTGATTTTCCCTTTGCCTCTGTCTTTTCTTAACACAGTGTCATAGGCTTGACGTCATAGTTGAGCGGTTGAGACGTCATAGCTTAGAAGTTGTGTGTCAGATTGAAAACATTACATAACATGGATTTTAGCAACACATTTAGGAAGAAATTTGCAGTTTTAGCTCTATCAAGATGCTTAGTTACTATCTTTATCTTATTACAGGCCAGAAATTATTTTTTACTTACTTTGATATCCTTTCACACTGTGAGAGAATATCATTTTTGGTATCCTTTCACACTGTGAGAGAATATCACTTTTATTCAATAAATAAATCACAGTATTTCACTGTTGAAAATGTAATAATACTGCATATACAGAGAAAGTTGGAGATGGAAAAGCTGAAGTCATTCCGCTCGTCATATTATTTAGTTATTAGTTGGCCATTATCGTCTATAGACTGTAAAATATAGATTAGACACCTCAAAAAGAGAGAAAACATTGTTTGTTACAAAGTTTTATTTTTTGCTTCTTTAGCATGAGCTAAAATAATACTGTTTTGAATATAAAATAAGCTGGTTTAGATAAATTAATACACAGTGTAGGAATTTCAAACGAAAGACAAATTTGACCCAGAGAGCATAAATACGAACGAAATGAAAAATACAGTAATTCATAAATTTAACTATAAAAAGAAGAGAATTTACGTACAAGGTTCGCTGGGTAGGACTTTTTTCAGTAACAGTACAAAGAGAAGGAAAAACAATGTAGCAACACCGAAAATGACCACCATTATAGCCTTCATCTTCCTCTGTAGTAGGTCAGATACTCTAAAAATAAATCTGACCTGATTACCTTATTCTTAACTTCATCACTGGTCATTTATAATCATCAAAATTATCATTATCAAACCATGTTTTATGGGGGGGGGGGGTTCCCTTTGAGCTCGTGTTTAATTTTGTTCCTCAACATCAGTACAGATTGAAATGAAAAGATGCGCAACAAACTGTCCAATCAATTTCAATTATAAAAAAATAGACCTAAAATGTACTTCACGTCTTGAAAATGGCTTGTATATAATAAAGTTCTTTGTGATAATGAGCTACTTAGATTATACAGGATTTTCTGATGCATTCTACTCCAATTTTAACATTTCAATTTCGATCATTGCACTTTCAGAAATCTCAAAAGATTTCTTGAAAAATGCAGGACAGTTAAAAAAACTTCTACCTTGATAAAATAATGCCTAGTAGGATTCCACCAATGGAACCAGAAAACGACATCCGGCCTGCCTCTTTCTAGATAAAATAAAGTATTTAACTTCGTCATCCCCCCTCCATTTCTTTGAGATAAAACTTGAAAATGATAGTTAATCCCAAATATTTGTATCCAGCAGAATACACCTCTAACTTATGATCACTTTTGCAAGACGACAATAGTGTAAATTAGCTTTAATTAGAGCTTCTCAATATTTTGTCTAACGCCAAAATGAATACCTGAAATATATAAACCTTAACTTCTGTCATTGAAATAGTCGATAAGAATGTTGCAACAAAAATTGTACGAAAATTGCAGCTCGTATTTTGCTTTAAAGAGATCAGTACATTTATAGTGACCCTCGCCCTATATATGACGTATTTAAAGAAAACTTATGTATATCAGTATGAGTACCTGAGATATTCCAAAAGGATTCAGGACAACATCCGACGTAGTGATCCAGGCCCCGTAAACCGCCGTGGGGATAGCACAACATAACACCAAGTGCCAAAATCTCCGTTGTCTGAAAAGTATTCATAGCAAAAGAAAAACGAATGAGAATGGACTGATTTGATTTACTAGTCGTGTGGACAAAATTCCACCCTCGGTCAAAATCGTCTGTGTCAAAACTTGTATTATAGTATTGCCAAGTGACCTTGACCTCCGAAGTATGACCTTAGGTCAAATAATGACATCATTAGGTCATATGCAACGGTATACTCTAGTTCGAATTCAATCCAAGGAAGGGTTTCAGAGTTACAGATCTAACGTCTTTTCACAATCTTTATGCCCATTAACTTTAACCTTGAGTCAAGATTATGACATCTTCTGTCCTTTAGTTCATGAGCAAAAACATACTAAAGTCTAAACCCATTTCTATCATGGAACACGATTTTATAACAGACACATAATCAAGAATACCAAAATTCCGCTTGAGGACATAGTTCAGTACATCCAATAAGAATAATCATCTTCTAAGGTACCATGTTCACGATCCTAGGGTTTTATGGGGATCGTTCTAGCGATTCGAAAACCCTTGGCTTATGAATTCACATATCTGAAATCATCCACAGGACCAGTCAGTCAAGACAGAAGTTGCGCATCAAATATCATTGCACCATAGGGCGACATAATTTACTCACGTGACCGCTGTTTTAATTCCCTCAAACATCCCTAGCCTCTCTTTGGTAGCAGTGATACTGGGTGGGTGTTCTGGTTTATTGGGAAAATATAACAAAACAGACACAAAGAGCAGCACGGCGACAGCAGACTCTAGGGAAAGAAAATGGTAAGAAACTAGCAGAGCATTCTGGTGAAATATCGTCAGTATCAAACCTTATAAAGACATCTAGAAATACAGCAAATTACTAGTAGTCAGTTTTAGGAAGGAACGCCATGGACATAACGTGTCGCTCGTTGGGAATACTTCATTCATGATTTTCATTTAGTTAAATTTGCGTTCGAGAGTTTAAACCATCTTCTAATGAAAACATACCGGTGGGTAAAATTTACAAAGCTCTCGTACGTGTCATCGATTAAAGTATTGGCTGTAAGTAAAGAAAAGTTGTTCCATCTAATGAATGGCTTGGTACTGTGCACTTCTAGGTACAACATCCATGTACATTAGGTTCAGGAAAGATCTACTCAATGGGAAGATCTGCTCGATCCAAAAATGTTATCTTTTTATTCACTCAGAAAATATATAGGTCAGATCCGAAGCAAGCCTGGTAGTGTGCATCGCGAGCTGCATCACCCATGTAAATTCGGTGCGGTACTTTAAAATGGATCCGCTGCAAAAAACTTGAATCTATTCAATCATTCATAAAATGTAAGTCAGAGCACCCAAAGAATATTTGTAGTATGTCATTGTCTTGAAAATAATCTTTCCAACAATTTTTTTCATGCATGGATACTTGGGAAGGATCTGTTGATCAATAAAACTTAAACCTGGGAGGTGAAGACTGGGGTTTAGGAGAAGCCTACTCCAGTAGGCTAGAGCCAGTAGATGTTCACGGCAAGAGATTTTAACAGTCTCTTGTAGGAAGTAGAAGATGGTCATCTCTACTTCTTCGAGTTCTTTACAATATTGAATATTTTGATACTGAGAATTGAGAAATCACAATTTTTTTTAAACTTCAATCAAAAACTTATACAAAATAATGATTTTTAAGGCGTTTACTTAAACATGACAAATTAAATAAAAATACATTTATTAATCACCTGCATAATTTAAGGAGTACAGTTTGTCTTTCACCTCTTGAAAATCTGTAAAAGTGCATGTAAATTGCTAAAAAAAATTACTTAAGATTACTTAGAGATTACTTAAAATCAGATAACACATTTTTCTTTCTTTTAGAATTTACCTGTCATCTCATTTCAATAATAATCAGAAAATTCAAGACTTTGCTACACTGTTAGGTAGGTTTACTTAATATACAATATTGTTTTACTTACTTGGGTAAGTTTTATTTTGTTCACTGCAGTTTGAATTTTTTGACCACGTGACATTATCACATATAACGATTGGTTCTGGTACAACAGCAGGACCTTTAAAAAAAGGGCATTTCTAGTTTAGTTAAGTTTGGTTTTAATTTTATCCTCTTTCAAATACTTCACTGGAATATTACATGTGTATAGAAAACGATAATAATATTTTTTTTTTGGACACAACTGCATTTCATATATAGTTAAGCAATTTACAAGGCTACAGTTGATCAGTGACGTTCCATGTTCTTGTCTTTTAATATTACACATTTATTGACTGGGTTCGAGGGCAACATGCGTTTTGTCGGACCCAAGAACCAAACTGTTTACCTGATACCGAAGTTCAACTGTATATCTTAATTATAACTTGCATATGTGTGTAATATGAAATCCGTATCGCATGTAATTATTGATATAAGACAGAGAAGTGTCTGGTCAGTACAAAAAGCAGAGATAAAACAAATCCATGTTTTTAAAAGAAAAAAAAACTAGACACCCATTATATGCCTGAAAATACAATAATAGTGCAACTTAAAAGAAATCACAATTTGTGTAAGACAGAAGAACATAAAAAATGATAACATTACTCATGTAATCTATATCTTAACTGAAATTTGACCAATGCTTCTGAGAAGGCGGACGGCCTTGCTAATCGAACATCGCTCAACTGACTCAACTATGAAATCTCATTCAACCATTATTTCCCAAAACAATATAACAATCAATGCTTTGCACCTCGGAAATAATGAACATTATCCAAATATGATTCCTGAAATTAACAATGTCAATGACCATAACTCAGATTTGCTTATTGGTTCAATATTTACTTCAACTAGATTTTTAATTACCTACGACAAAAACGAATGCCCCGCCCATTCCGGCACTGACAATGTAAAACACGGTAGCAGTAGCTCTTTGAGTGGGCGGGAACCAAGTCTCTGATAGGACAGTCGGTCCACATGACGTCACGGCTCCACCACATCCGTTTAAAAACAATCCAATAGGGATCAGCCTAACAAAAGCAACCAGAAACAAACCAAAAAAAAAAAAATTAAAAATGACCAAGTTTCTTTTTTTTAATTATTCAAGAAAAATGTTTTGCATAAAGTTATTTTGACAGAAATTTAGTTACCATGAGCTGAGGTTGTTGCTGAGCGGAAGACTTTTAAGCGTGATTCCCACGGCAGTAAGCAGGGTGCAGAAAATCATCCCATACCTCATTCCTTAAATATTTATTTTTATCTTTACAACAAATTTTATTTTAATTCTAGAGAAGTACATTTCGCTTTATATTATATCTAGTATGATCATGTAGGATACCTTTAGCAAACACAATCCAGGTCACAGGAAAAATCATCAGAATTGTCCCAATATTCCCATAATTCAATGACATGTTTATGTTGGAATCTGACCAATCATAGACCAGCTTCACTGACTGCGCTATGGGTGGGAACTCCGCCCACGCCGCATTATAAAGACAGCAGTGGAGGGAGACAACGGTCAGCAGGTACCACCGGACGACGTAAGTCCGCACCACAACGTCAGCAGGACTTCCGGTTGACATCGACTAGCTGACGTCCGTTACCGTCCAACAGAAAAACGTTCATCCAGCAGCATTTTAAAAATTTGAACTGTAGTATTGTGTTAAAATATGTTAGATTTATCACACTGATATGTACCATTGATAATTCCCCGCGATAACAACGGGGTGCACGTGACCTCTTTACAATACGAGACCTGCTTACATGATAAATATGCTGGACATTACTGTCCCTTCCGCAACATTCCTTCTTGATATAATATCGCCGAGATTACAATGATTCTATAGGGCGTCTGATATGCAACCTTTCCAAGCATTGTCTCTCAGGCACCACAGATACGAACACCAATTGACGATTTTTTTAAATTTTAGATAACTGAAGATTTTAGTTGCATGACCCCCCCCCCCCCCCCCCCCCAGTTAGTATACTATAAAATAAAATATTTTCGTAGGGTCAAAATTTTGTGGCTTAAGGAAAACATATTGGTTCGAGGACAATTAAGCTGATTAAAATAAGATCCTTTGATCCGCTCGTGTAAATCACTACACTTGTGCAGCGTGCATGAAAATAAATAATCAGCCGTCATATACACAACAAAATTCATTTTCCGACATTTGTTGAAATAAAACTATTCCTGTACTGAATTTCCTCTCCTGTATTGTTTTATCAAAGTAATTTAAAATATTGAATTTCAGTGATCGGTGATTTGCTTTAAGGTAGCTGCGTTACTGGAAGTCCTCTAGCACTTTCCGATGATGAGGAGAGGAAAACAGTACGTCGCCAACAAAAGAGGTATTTACAGTGATTCAGAGTTTACCTAATATTTTTGATTTAGCTCCAGTTGTGCAGCGTCCGTTCGTCTGTCTAGCTGTCCGTCCGTCTGTAAATTTATTACATTTTCAACTTCTTCTCAAGAACCATTGAGCCAATTTCATCCGAAGTTGGCACAAGGCATTCTTAGGTAAAGGGGATTCAAAAATTGTATAAATGAAGGGCCAAGCCCGTTTCCAAAGGGAGATAATCAAGTAAAAGCAAGAGTAGGGTAGGGTCATTAAAAATCTTCTCAATAACCACTGGACCAGAAAAGATGAAATTTGTACGCTTTCTGAGGTAGTGTAGATTCTAAACTGTTCAAGTCATGGCCCCTGGGGATAGGATGGGGCCATAACAGGGGATCAAAGTTTACTTTACCATAAAGGAAAAAAAATCTTTCAAAAACTTCTCATGAACCATTGGGCCAGAAAAACTGAAATTTATGTGAAAGCTTTCTGAGGTAGTGTAGATTCTAAATTGTCCCACTGGACCAAGAAAAATGAAACTTCAATGAAACTTTCTGAATAGTGTAGATTCTTCGGAAGAACAGCAGAACTAGTTACTCAGGTGAGCGTAGTGGCCCATGGGCCTCTTGTTCGGTATCGATATATAAATATTTTTTGTAATGATATGAAAAAAATAGGTTATGCAATATTGGTTTTTGGTAATGCAAAACTGCAGGTCTGATGAAACCCTCAATAAAATAAAAATGCCATTCAGCAGAAGGTACTTGTATTACTTTAAACTGTTTTGTTAATGCATTAAAAATTTTAATTATTTGGAAAAAAATTATTGCATGAAAAGCAAATGGCATCAAAGAATAAAAAAAAAATTCCAATTTTAAGTGAAAACTTGTGCAGTGGCTTGCTGAATTATCTGCTTTTATTAATTTTTTCTTCCTGTGAATTATCTGTTCCTGTGAACTATCTGTAATTATCTATTCTTGTGAATTATCTTTTCCTGTGAATAATCTGTCCTGTGTGGTATCTGTTCCTGAAAATATGTCACAATCTGTTCCCATGAATTTTCTTTCCTGTGAATACATGTATTCTGGAATTATCTGTTCCAGTGAATTATCTCTGAACTATCTATTCTGTGAATTATCTGTTTCTATGAACTATCTGTTCCAGGGAATTATCTATTCCTATGAATTACTTGTCACTCTGAATTGTCTATGATTATATGTTCATGAAAAGTATCTGTAATTATCCCTTCTTCTTAATTATTTTATCTGCTCCTATCTGTTTCAAATTCCTTTAATGGTACTGTTAGAAATTATTTGTAGTAAACACTGTGTTGCTATGACATTTATTTATTCTACTGTATCAATCTCCATACATATAAAACTCTGCTCAGCCTCTAATGAACAAAAACACAAAAAATAATGTTGATGAAATGATGAATTTGACAAAGCATTTGCCATACATGACCCTGATAATGTAAGTCAAACTGGAATGGAACAAATGTTCAATCACTTTGATTAGCATACTTGTACAATAAACAAATTAAAGAGACTGCACATACAAAGCTACTTGTGTTTTCTCCAGTAATAACCTGGCAGTAATTTTCCTTACTGTCACATTACACAGGCTTCATACAGTAGTTAGAATGCGTTAAGATCACAATATTGTTATGGTTATAAATCCCAGTTTATCGGGAGATCACGCAGTCCCAGTCTAACGGATCACTCAGCTGTTCATGGCCGACAGGCTTGGTAAATTAATGCCCAGTTTCTTTGCGACATTTAACTGTGCTTTAGCGGCATCAGACAGGGAGAAGAGATGTGCCATCTCAGATTCAGTCTTGGACAAAGATATCGCTTTCTGAAACAACTCGATAGCTTTCTCCATACTACCAGGACCTCTGGAAAAACAGATCAGGATCCAAAATCAGAGGAACAAGCAACACAGTAGCCAACAACTTGCTTATAAACTCAAAGAACACAATTAATGAAATAGTAATTCCCCTTAAAATATTAATTTTACAAACTTTACCGATGTTTTTGGTTAAAGTTTGTAATTTACTATTTATTTACTGTTGTACTTAATTACAAAGTAAGAGTTGTCTCTCTTTGATCAGTTCAGCCTCACTTACTTTTGAACCTCCAGAGTTCCTAACACTTCATATGCATATTCACATTTGGGATCCAGCTCAATTGCTTTATTAATTATAGTTGTGGCTTCCTGAATGTTCTGTTTCCATTGTAACTGTAATAATCTGAAATTGACAAAAATCTCCTCAGTTTCCGTTTACATTGTGAACAGGTTATCTCAAAAAATAGATAACAGCAGAAATGACATTTTATTTGGTTTATTATGATACCTGCATGTCAACGAAATATTGTCTTAACACACTCGAGGAAGTAAAAAACATTAATTCTATGTAAAACTGCACCCCCCCCTTCTTTGGGCTATAATATAAAACCTTGAAGTTTACTCTAAATAACAATGTTTGCATGCTATACTACATATGAAAATATGATTTATTAAATATTTCTCTTTAAGAATTTTGACCCTTCCTTTCCCCTCACCCCTTGAACAGCAATGCTTCATGCCTGTACTTTATGACAATTAGTCATGTGAATCTGAAGAAAATGTAAGGACTTTACATAAGAGTAAAATACAGACTGATGGATTCTAAAAAACTCTCAACAGAATAAAAAACCTCTGCTCTATGTTCCACCCATCCAGCATTAACAGTGTAGACAATATTTACCCTCTGTGTACCACCACTGTAGCATTAACAGTGTTGACAATATTTACCCTCTGTGTACCACTGCTGTAGCATTAACAATGTATACAATATTTACCCTCTGTGTACCAACCATCCAGCATTAACAGTGTAGACAATATTTACCCTCTGTATACCACCGCTGTAGCATTAACAGTGTAGACGATATTTACCCTCTGTGTACCACCGCTGTAGCATTAACAGTGTAGACGATATTTACCCTCTATGTACCACCGCTGTAGCATTAACAGTGTAGACGATATTTACCCTCTGTGTACCACCGCTGTAGCATTAACAGTGTAGACGATATTTACCCTCTGTGTACCACCGCTGTAGCATTAACAGTGTAGACGATATTTACCCTCTGTGTACCACCGCTGTAGCATTAACAGTGTAGACGATATTTACCCTCTGTGTACCACCGCTGTAGCATTAACAGTGTAGACAATATTTACCCTCTGTGTACCACCACTGTAGCATTAACAGTGTAGACAATATTTACCCTCTGTGTACCACCACTGTAGCATTAACAGTGTAGACAATATTTACCCTCTGTGTACCACCGCTGTAGCATTAACAATGTAGACAATATTTACCCTCTGTGTACCACCACTGTAGCATTAACAGTGTAGACAATATTTACCCTCTGTGTACCACCACTGTAGCATTAACAGTGTAGACAATACTTACCCTCTGTGTACCACCGCTGTAGCATTCACAGTGTAGACAATACTTACCCTCTGTGTACCACCGCTGTGGCGTTATCTGGCTCCAGTTCCAGAGATTTCGCAAACTCGCGATCAGCCTCCTCAAACTTCCCAGCATCAGCAAGGGCCTGCAAAAAACATCATAGGATTAAAATTTAGAAGTTAGACAATATAGAATCTAACATTTAAAGTAGTAAAAATATACCTGAGCATATAAAGCCCTAGCTTCTCCGTAGTCTGGGAACATGTCCACACATTGTTTGTAGGACTGTAAGACTGCCTGAGGGAGGGGAAGGTTCATCCCCGCCATCTGGGAGGTTGCTTTCTTGTGTTCTGTTCAACAGAATGTTAATGTCAAAGACATGGTAGAAATAGAGAAAGCTTTCAGGTGTCAATTACTAAAGGACAGTAAGGAAAGTTTTATTTAGCTAGATTTATTACAAAACACAACATTTTCTGTAAATGGTCGATAATCCCTAGTTTGTGATAAGAAACAAATTTTCTTACTGACTAATTATGGAAGGATGTTTTATTGACATTCTTAATGGCAATTGATTTCTGGATGTGAGAAGGGAGCAAAATGGGGACTTTTATTGACATTTTTACCAGAAAATGATTTCTGGATGTGGGAGGGGGTCAAAAGGGGGGATTGACATTCTTACCAGCGAATGACTTCTGGACGTGGGAGGGGGTATTGCATTCTTACCAGCAAATGACTTCTGGACGTGGGAGGGGGTATTGAATTCTTACCAGCGAATGACTTCTGGATGTTGTAGGGGTATTGAATTCTTACCAGCGAATGACTTCTGGACGTGGGAGGGGTATTGAATTCTTACCAGCGAATGACTTCTGGACGTGGGAGGGGGCAAAAGTTGTACTTTTACTGATAGCATTCTCCAGATCTCGGATGGCGTCCTCCATTCTGTCCAACTGAATGTTGTGCTGTAAATATAATGTAAATGTCTGTTACTCTGACCATAATTCATTTTAATATTTTCACGTATTTATATAACACAACTCCTATATTAAATAGCTCAAGTAATTCTTGGTCAGTTGACATTTTCATCCCAGGAATCCCTTTAAGGCCATAAAAAATTAAATAATAGTTTCTCAGGCCAAAAATTTCAAAATTCAATGTGGCAGGCAGGTTTTTTTTTTTTTCTTAAAGCAGGTATCTTTTTTTCATGTCAGTCGTTCAACAAAATGATGATATTAACTGATTCTCACATTTTTGTTCTCTTAATATACTAATTACAATGTACTCAACTCTAAATTATGTTATTCTAAATATTTCTTTAAAAGTTAATTAATAAAGGACTGTATAGACTTGAAGAATATTGTTTATCTAATAAAAACGTCGATCTTTTATTGTTATGAAAAGAGAAATAACTCAATTTTCTTTTTCAACTTGGAAAAATAGAAAATTGAGTTATTTCCCTTTTCAAAATGTCAATAAAATTGATCAATGCGGCTGTTTTTGACCTGATGTGGCAGTGCCTGAGAAACTATTGATTAATTTTTTTTTGGCCTAAACCAGGAAGTATTACCAGTAATTTATTTTGTTTCAGATTTTTCTCTGCCCTCCTTCCTTTTCATAAGATAATGACACTTACATGGCCGCGGTGATGGTAGACATCTACGTTATCCGGGTCAATTCTAACCGCGGTAGCAAAATCATCCAATCCCTCTGTGTGTTTCTCTTGCTGTATATACAGTGTTCCCCTCTTGATCAATGCGTTCACCTTAACCTGAAAATCGACAAAATATTGATACACTCCTTGCATTATTGTTCAACTTCTAAGATTCTTGTCAACTAAAAAATATTCATCTAAATTCTTTTTTTCTAAGCACATTTGTTTATAAATTCTTCTAGTTACAGGTGTGAAATGTTAAATGATGTCTCCTTTTTCATAACATTGCTTCAAACTTACATGTGACTGCTATTTTTTTTCTATTTGACTCTAAACAGTTAAAAAATCCTTAATAAATGGTTCACAAGTAATCGGGTATTACTTTGCTGAGTGTTTTATCCAAACAATTACCAATATACAGCTCTTTGTTGAAAACGTACCCTTTTGTCTAGTGTTTCAGCAGCTAACACTTGGTTAAAATCTTCTAGGGCCTCTTTTTGTTGATTACACAGAAAATACATAGTTCCCCTTAGGAGCCTCGCCTCCACCAAATTGTTTGTGTTTGCTGCGATTTCCTTGGAGCAGCAATCGATGATCCCCTCAAACTCCTCTGTGGCCAGCTTCTGCAGTGCCTCTTGGTAAGGACTGCCATCCTCAGTGTGCCCATTCTGTTGGGTCTGTAGTTCTTTGGCTGCGTTTATGACTGGGTCATTTTGGAAGGACCTCAAGTAAGTACGGATAAACTGTCTCGAGGGAATCATAGGCTTCCTCTTCTACAAAATAAACGAAAAACTTTGTCGTCCCTTCTATAATTTGACTCTATTTCACATTTACATTTCAAACAGCACAATTCAAACCATACAATTTTTCAGACTTTAGAATTAATTTAGCTGTAAATTAAAGTATTTCCAAATGAAACTGCAAAACAGGTGTTTCTCAGCAGAAGGTAAATTTTTTTTCTCAAAATTACTGAATATGAGTAAAAATAAACACAACCCTAAGGTCAGCTGTTTTTAGGTTTTATTTTTCACCTTGAATGCCTCCTTGGCCTTCGTTTGTCCAAGAGTTTTCAGGACTCTGTCAGCGGTCATCAGAGATTGGGGGTTCTGAAATCCTTCCAAAATACACACCGCTGTCACGTCTAGAGAATTCAATACACATCACAATAAATATAAGTGTACAGTTTATCATATGAAGACAACAACCTGTCAGGGATTTCAGAGTCACAGGCATAAAACAAGAGGCTCCAAGTCACACAAGTTGCATGAGTGTTCTCAGGCAATAACCAACTACCAGACTGGAACTTCAGACTCATGTGAAATGGATCATACAATTTGGTGAGGAATCTATGTTCTTTATCATATTGAATAAAGCTTATCTTCTATTTGCCCAGGACTAAAGAAGATTTTGAATTTAAAGATATAATGCATTTTAAATATATGATCAACTATACCTGAACTAAGCCTAATCATTGATTCTGGGGTAATAAATTTCTATTGGTTAGTAGAAAGCTAATTGCTCATTATGACCAAGCAAGAAATTTGCTGTTTGTCCAGGAGAGAAAAATGTCACTGTCAAAATAAGTAGACAGGTGCTTACCCTCCAAGGCTTGGGTTAAGTCTCCACTTTGTTCACTTGCTATTGCCCTGCGAGTAAGAGCCTTCTGATATTTAGGATTCAAACGTAAGGCTTCATTACAGTCATCTATCACCATCTTTGTATTTTTCTGCAAAACAAAACAATTCATCTAACTTTCATAAGATACAATAATGTGTCATATTTTAGCACAGTTACAAGAATTATTTTTATTTGTAAATTGTTTACAATTTTAACATTTTTCAAATAATCCAAGGAGGAGAAATGAGACAGAATTTTGAGAAATAATTTACCAGTTTTTCATAAGCTGCTGCTCTGTTGTGATAAAACGTGGACAAAGCTTCTTTATCCCCTGGGGGACAGATTTTGATGGCATTGGTGTAACAGTTAATGGCTTGGTCATACTTTCCTCCTTTGAAGTATTTATTTCCCTTGTTTTTTTCAGCCTGTGCCTGTTCACTAGGTGTCAGCTCCTGAAAAAAGGATTAAAACAAAAGTCAAGTTCTTAGTTATTATTGACCTTCAGTTAATGAACTACAATGTCCTCAATGCACTACAGTGCCTTCTTTTTTTTTTACATGACCTCTGTTCAATACTTAATCAAGTGTAAAATGGTTTGTTATGTGTTTTTTGGTAAATCACTGCTGTGCAATCTAATTAAAATTGGATGTTCTGAATCTGCTACCACTTCTCAAACATCTAACAACATCCCATTCGGCGTCACGTCAGAGCGACCTTTCGATTAGCCAATGAAATCGATGCCTCCAAAATCTTGGCTTATAGATCGGATGCGTTTATTTTTTCACTGCTAAATCTAAACGCCCAAGGAGTTTCATAGTAAACAAAATATGCATGGCAAAGGCCGTGCTATGCATGAATGTGACATGCGGGATATCTTGTATAGTTTGTGCATTCTCGTTTGCATTATTCAGTTAAGAATGCCAGATTGGCGGACTAAACATTCAATTTATACCAAAATTACTTTAATTCAACGTAAGACAGACTTTTCAGCATCAATAATGTTAAGATGTAGCTGTGGAACTAATTTTAGAATCGTATACAGAAGCTCAAATCTGACTGGCCAAGATTTCCTGTTTACTCATAATTGAAAGGTCGCTCTGAATGGGATGTTGTTAGATGTTTGAAAAGCGGTAGTGGATTCAGAACATCTAATTTTAATTAGATTGACTGCTGTGTTCACTGTAACTGTCACACTGTCAAACAAAGTGTTATGGTCCTTCAATACTTCTAACAAAGTGATGTACAATGTGCATTAAAAAAAAAATGGTTCATTAAAAAAAAAAAAATTAAAAAGAATTATTCCCAATTGTCAAAATCTTGTAAAACATGAGTATATTGGTAAACAATTAAAGATTTCAAAAGAAAGAAAAACTGGAAACCAATGCCTTAAGGTTTTAATTAAGGAAGATTCCTATGTGTGGATACCGAATGGTATTCCATAGGGTCTGTATCTAAAGTTGTAAACATAAAACATAAGAGATAAAACAGATCACCAAGGGTTCCCATACTCATGCATGAGGAATTGCCTAGAGCTTACACCTACTGTATATACTCGCCTAAAGGTCAGATTTTTGGGAAGTAAATTTTGGTCCAAAACTTAGGATTCGACTTATAAGTGAGTCTTATACCCCATTCATACGACGAAAATTTGCTTATGTGTGCAAATTTACATATGAGTAAATTTACACACATAAGTAAAAGTTAATTTGCTATGCGTTCAGACGAGATTTATGTACCATAAGTAAATCCTCAAATTGTCATTTAAAATAAGGAGATGGACCGCTTCAGACTTGTAAATTTTCACAGAAAAAACTACTATTTGGGTATAGGATTAACTTACTATTTAGGTATAGGATTAACTTTTGGATGTTCATCAAAGAAAGTAGAAGAAAAATCCGATCCAAAAATTGGTACGACAGAACCGTTCTATATGACTTAAAGGACGAAGATTGGTATAAGAATTTTCAATTGTTTAAGGAAAATTTCATAAAATTTCATAAATTTCATAAAATTTTGTGAGAAGTTGGGAAATGCTTTTGTCCCGACCCAAAGACTGTGGAAGAGCCGTTGGATGTAAAGAAGAAGGTGGCTGTTACCATCTACTGGTTAGCGTCTTTAGAGGAATAAGGGACGTACGATTAGAAATCATTTTGGTGTTGGAAAATCTACCATGTATGATTGCAAACATCGAGTTTACGAGGCCACTTTGGAATATCTGCTTGAAGAATATGTGTATTTTCCAGAAGGAGAATGAAAAGGGTGAAGATAACAAACTGTGATCGATCTCAAAAATCTTTGAACAATACAAATATGTGAAGAGGGAATAAACACGGACCCCTGGAAATTCTGGTGGTGGGATCAGGTGCCTAGGAGGAGTAAGCATTCCCTGTCGACCGGTCACACCCGCCATAAGCCTTATGTATTGATCATTCTGTAGTCAAATTAAGTATAAACAAAGTCCTAACAATTGGTATGAAAGAAGTCAGCCAAAATATGATCCAATGATAGGTTATATTTGCTAATAAGATCATTATAATGACCAAAGAGTAATTTTCCGTCTGTCGCCATATTTGGCGCTAACAAGGCCAGATTCCTTCATAATTCAACCAATTTAAACTTCTCATACTGGACAATGAGGCGAAGATAACACAGTTTTTCTTACGAAAATATGTTAACAAAGTTCATAGGTTTAGTAATTCAAAGATTTTTGCCCTTATATTTCTGCTTAAATACCAGTTTGATCTCCAAGATGGCGACCAAGGGAAATAACTCGAATTGAAAATGTGTCATATGAAATCTATCTATTTACCAAATGCTGACTTGAAACGAGGTTGTTGAAATCCTTGTAACATAAACTTATCTGTCAGTAGCCTGCCTCAGTTTAAAACTGAGAAAGAATGAAGAAAGTCATCAAGGGCTAAACTATGGTAGAGCGATTGATGGCACGCATATTCCTATCATAGCTCCTAAGCATTCACACGGAGTCTACTTGAAAGGAAGGGATTCTACTCATTGAATCTGCAGGGTGTTTGCAACCACAGCTACATCTTTAGAGACATAAACAGGTTTGCCACGAAGGGTCACGATGCCCGCGTTTTTACATATTCGAAAATTTATTTCAGAGGAGATAATGGTTCCTTGTTTCCAGAGTGGAGAAAGCAGTTTGGAGAAATTACTATGCTAGTAGTACTTCTCGGCGACAGAGGGTATACCCTTTGAAGACTTGGCTTTTGAAGCCATACACCAACAGATCTACCCTTACAGTAACTCAGTTCACTTTCAATTTTTGTTTACTTAGCGCAAGATTGACCCTTGAAAATCCGCGTATTTTTAGAGCTTTACTTTCTAGCAGCCATGTTTACCGACTGATATTTTACATGCCAATGCATATACTTAAGGAATAACTGTCTAATTTTTTGGATTCATGATGTGATCAATCGAGTGGCTTGCGTGATAATTTGCATAAACGCCGAAGGCGTTTATGCATAAAATTATCATGCAAGCCAATCGATTGATCATCATCATGAATCCAAAAAATCTGACAGTTATTCCTTATATTTACATGCTCCTGATTCTGCAAATTCCTGTGCGAATAGCCCCGCTTCTGTCTCTATTTGTCCCGCGCCTAACCGCGCCTAAAACCAGTAGATTTATGTAGAAATAAAGTATTTTTATAATTTATATATATAATTTTATCTCGGACAAAGACATTGGAAATGTTAATATAACCATAACAAAACTTAAAACGGAGATTGATGCAGTACACATGACAAAAAACTTACATAAGTAAATTTGCTGCGTGTTCATACGACAAATTTTACACACGGGAGCAAATATTTTGCGACAACGTGTATGCAAAAGTTAATTTACACCTTGTCCTGACCAGGTGCAAATTTACTCAACTGTGCATAATTTGCATATGAGCAAATCAGTTCATACGACAAAAATTGCACATGTAAGTAAATTTACATATGTGTAAAATATACTGAGGTATGCAAATCGTGTCGTATGAATGGGGTATTAGAAACATCAGTATTTTTCTGGACAATGAAATGTAGCAACTCCGACAAATCATTGACAAAATCCCAGACATATTCTTATGACTTTTTCATGCAAAAAAGGAACATCAAAGGCTAAATACGCAAAGAGTACAAGTGCTTTTTATGTACATTGTTTTCATCACAAAATGGTTAAGCAGTAATATCATATGTAATTAAAATATTCTCTGAAAGAGAGGTAAATGCAATAGAAAATTCATCTAAAATTGCAAAAAATCGTACCAACATAGAAGTGGGTCTATCACAAATTCCTCCAAAATTATCTCAAAAAATACAACCGACTTATATGTGAACCAACTTATAGGCCAGTATATACTGTAACTGCATTTTAATTAAGCTAATCTCTCTTTTTCTTATGAAGCTCAGTGTTTCAACTTTTCAGATTCACCACAGTAAGTCTAAGAAAGTTCTATCGCTAAAATAATACAAGAGGCCCAGGGGCCACATCGCTCACCTGAGCACTGTGGCTAGGAAAAGAGGAAAAATCTGTTTAGTATTGAAAAGCTTAAATGCATAAGTGGTCCCAACCTACCCCTAAAAGGGAGTGGGGGGGGGGGGGTATGATTTGAACAAAATTAAATCTACACTAACTAAGGATGCTTACATGATTTTCTGACTAACTGTGACTTTTTTTCTCTACAAGTTTGAACTTTCATTGTGCCCTACCCCTGGAGGTCATGATTTGAATAAACTTGAATCTACACCACCTAAGGACGCTTCCATATAAATATGACCAATCATAGCTTTGCTGTTCTTGAGAAGAAGATTTTTCCTATATATTGCTACTGTACATAAAACTTTGATTGTCCATTGTGGCCCGACCCTACCCCCGGGGGTCATGATTTGAACAAATTTGAATCTACACTACCTGAGGATGCTTCCAAATAAATATGACCAATCATTGCTTTGCTGTTCTTGAGAAGAAGATTTTTGAAGATTTTTCCTATATATTGCTACGTAAAACTTTGATCGTCCATTGTGGCCCCACCCTACCCCCAGGGGTCATGATTTGAACAAAATTGAATCTACTCCACCTGAGGATGCTTCCATATAAATATGACCAATCATAGCTTTGCTGTTACTGAGAAGAAGATTTTTGAAGATTTTTCCTATATATTGCTACGTAAAACTTTGATCGTCCATTGTGGCCCCACCCTACCCCCGGGGGTCATGATTTGAACAAATTTGAGTCTACACTACCTGACAATAATTCCACATGAGTTTCATCTTTCCTGGCCCATTGGTTCTTGAGAAGAAGATTTTTCAATAATGCCATTAATTTTTTGATATTTCGTAATTATCTCCCCTTGGAGGGGGGCGTGGCCCTTCATTTGAACAAACTTGAATCCCCTTTACCCAAGGATACTTTGTGCCAAGTTTGATTGAAATTGGCCCAGTAGTTCTGGAGAAGAAGATGAAAATGTGAAAAGTTTACGACAACGCCACGACATTACAGTGATTTTTCTACATTTTTAAAAAGGGGCCTGGGCCTTTACAATTGGGAAAAATCATTGACATTTGTGTAAAATTGGGAAAAATCAATAAGATTGAAATAAACCTTAATTGACAGGTAAAATAAAATATATAAGTAAATGTAACATCATTTATTCAAAATATTTACTACAAAATAACAAATTAGACACAGTTCTACATTTTCAACTTTTTTTTAATCTTTGAAAGTTGTCATTAGTTGTGACCGTCCTATATTCCAATTCTTTTTTTTTTTTTTTTTTTTTTTTTGCTATAATGGTAGACATAAGAAAAAATCCTACTCATAATAGCCATTGAAGATGATATAATCTGACATGATTTAAAACAAATCATTTTTTCTTCTAGCTTTCTAAATCACCCTAATCATTGTGCTGCAATTACCCTGCAATATTAGTTGCATCTGCCGGGTGTAGAAACAGTTTGATTTTCATGGAATCAGGGATGCTTGTTGTAGAACTACTAGTACTTGGATTTACAAATAAAGCTATGTTTCGCCTGTTCACATGCATCTTACACTTTCTTACGATGTATTTAGTTTGACGTTTGACATGATCCATGTGTTTTTCTATGTCTTGTAAACGCACAAAATGATCTGCTGTATTTCACTATTATTTTAAGAGTATGAATGACGGAGAGCAATAGCGTTCCAATTTAGATAAGTCATACATAAAAAATTCAATGTAACAAAATCAATAACGGTTTTTCTGGGGGGAAAAAGCTACTGAAATTGGGAAAAAATCGGTAATTTTTGAAAGGGGAAAGGGTCGATATTTGGACCTAAATTGGGTGTAGAAAAATCACTGGACAACGACGACAGACAACGGACAAATTTCGATCAGAAAAGCTCACTTAAGCCTTCGGCTCAGGTGAGCTAATTATCCTGGTTTAAAGATAGAGATTGTTCTGTTTGATGGCAATCTTCAAAATAAACAGGGACAAATAACTCTATGTGTATACTTCGAACAATTCAGAGAGGTCTGATTGTCAACATGGTGGTTAACTTTGACGCGTACAAAAAAATAGTTGATAGTGTTGAATTTTTCCTTTACATGTATTGATTTTTGGGTGGAAAATAATGTATTTAAAAGCTCAAAAAAGTTGTGATTAGGCCAACTTGAAAATAATGTTTGTTTGCCCTCTCTCGACTTGGGATGAAAAAAATTGGGTCGGTAGGTGAGAATTTTTTTTCTCCAGGACATTTCAATTTCAATGCTATTTTCCAGAATGCATTAAAAAAAATAATTGCTTCCTGGAGGTTAAAAAAAGTTTTAGGCATGCCATTTTTAGACAGTCAGTCGGGAGAGGGCAACCAAACATTTTTTTTAAAGATGGCCTTAATTGGGTGATTATTGTATGTAACTGAAAGCGAAAAAAATGTGACAGACACTTTCAGGATTTGAACCCAGACCCCCTGATTCAGGTGCTCTTCCAATTGAGCTATCTAGCCAAGGATGATCCAAACCTGTCTGACTGTCTGCCATATATGTATGCAACTCTATTTGTAGTCCCCAAAATCAGGCCTAAGTTGATCCACTCTTTCTTCTACATAGCAACTATACAGGACGTATTTTGACTATGGTAAGGGT
This sequence comes from Saccostrea echinata, assembly GCF_033153115.1. NCBI lineage: Eukaryota > Metazoa > Mollusca > Bivalvia > Ostreida > Ostreidae > Saccostrea > Saccostrea echinata. Next base: position 6,720,828 of record NW_026889806.1, on the reverse strand, counting down.
CTGTCCCGAGACACAGATTACGCTAATCTAGATTCACCACCTTTGTCGAGAAGGAAAACTACATTTGTCTAAGAATTTATGTTTATCAAAATGGCCCTTTCACTTTGGAAGAGGGTCAAACAAGCTTCTTTCTTATTACTAAAACTATCTACAAAGGAAACAAAAAAAGTCTTCGCCAGTTGGACAGGACCTGATTAACAAGTGAAGGTCATGGATTATTTTTTTTTCACAGTGTTACTACATACTTAGAAATAATCAAAACAAAAGAAATCAAACAACAAGCATGTAACCTTTTCAGGCTTATCTGGTACACTGCCTTGTGAAGCTGGATTTGCTGCTTTCGCTTTCGTAGACTGGGTTTTACTTTTGCTTTCGTCTCTCTTCGTTTGAGACTGGTTTTGTCTGCGTTTTCTGACATACCACAATCCACCCAAGACTACTGCAATAGGGGCACCCACTGCCAGTCCGATTTTCCATTTCGGCCACGCGTCATTCGTGGTTTCCTTAGGAATTTCCACGCCGATATGTCTGGCGGCTGCCATGTTTATTACCCCAATGTCACGTGACAATTTTAATTTCATACAGACGGATTATATTTCTCCGGAAAAAACAGCTCGCTTTATACTTTTTATTTTTCATAAATAGTTAAAATGATATCGTTTTTAAATTTGCATATTATTCACTTGTGCTTGATGTTAAAATATGGTTAATGAATGAAAAAAGTGAAGAAAACGAACAGTGATCGATCTCAAAAAAATCTACAAACAATACAAAATTGCCGGTTTAAAAAGGCATAAAACACGGGCTCCCGTATGTTGAAAAAAAAATTTCCCACGACACAACTGCATCTTAAAATTATATAATATCTGGAGAAACACGAACAAAGTACATATGCATGTCCTCAGCGTTGAATTTTTGCTAAAATCACTTCATAGGAGAACACCCCCTCCCCCTCATTATCAAGAAAGACTGAGAAATTTGGCACAGTACACATGCATCGCTTGTATCTGTGCTTAAATGAAATCTAAAATGTTGAATTGGGATTTCAGTTCAGATTTTCAGAACTGAAATCTATCATGAATTGATAGATCAATCATTCTACAATAAAAGGACTAAATCAAGGTATACATGCAATTAATAACTTAAAATAAAAAAAAAATACTTCCTTCAAATAGCCAACTAAACACTATAATTCTCTAAAGGACATATCAGTGCACTTGTTATATCGAAAATGTAATGGTCTTAATCACCTGACTCGAAACTAGAATATTCCAACAATTAATTAAGAACGCCTATATATACAACTAAATATTTCGTCTTAAAATTTGCAAATGAGTGAAGCGACATAAAATTTTGTAATGAGAAAGGTTTTTAAACATAAGATTATGTCAAAACTCTAACTGCCCGAACATAGTCGATGAAATTTTTGTTCAGTATTTCTCTTACTATTTATTTTGACATACATGTATCTCGAATTAGCCTCCGTGTTTGCGTCAATTTCGTTTACCTGTTTACCGCACTGCGGATTGAACTCGGTCAATCCGTAGCTGTCGAACACCAATTTAACGCGTGCGTGTAAGATACATGTAGCTTATCCCGCCTACAGTGTTACATGAAAAACGTCATTTCGGTCCAGTATCTCATCGACAGGTCTAATATCGCACTCTAATATCTCACTCAACGGTCTAACTTCGATGGTTTTTGGACCGCGTAGTAAATCATTGGAAATGTGGGATTTTTTAAAAAAGTAATATTGTATAAGTTTATATTGGAAACTATTTTTAAACAAGTATATCAATAGAACTTATCTCCTGCCTACATGGTGCACATTTTGCTATATATATCAATACAACTTATTTCCTGCCTACATGGTGCACATTTTGCTATACATATCAATAGAACTTATTTCCTGCCTACATGGTGCACATTTTGCTATATATATCAATAGAACTTATTTCCTGCCTACATGGTGCACATTTTGCTATATATATCAATAGAACTTATTTCCTGCCTACATGGTGCACATTTTGCTATATATATCAATAGAACTTATTTCCTGCCTACATGGTGCACATTTTGCTATATATATCAAAAGATTGGTGGGTTTGCAAGCCTGAGAAAGAGTTAACAAATTACAAAAGTCAGGTTACTTTGAGGCCTACAGTTAACCATGCAGAGCCAATGTTATCCTTCCGATCCATCACTTAAACCAGAGCTAATTGATTTTATTTGTGTAGGAAATTGTGGAATATATGTTTCAAACAACCAATAATAACTTATGCTCTTCAGTTTGTGTAATATATTGACAATTTACCCCATTATATACTGATAAAATCCAATTTTTAAAAAAATGAAATGTGTGAATGAAAGATATGATACTGATACCCAAAGAATAGAAATATTTCAACTTATTAAAAACAATTGTCAAAATATTTCAGCTTTCGACAATGAACAAAACCTTTTTGGGTTACTCAACTTTCTCAATTCTGAAAACATGGAAATTCTTAATTTTGTGGGCAACTTTATTTAGGAATGACTCTAATTCTTGGCCAAATTATTCGAGTATAACCTGGTTTGGGTCAGTTTACGCTTTATAATCCGCGAAGCGGATTATAAAACAGCGTAAACTGACCCAAACCAGGTTATACTCGAATAATTTGCCAAGAATTAGAGTCATTCCTTATAATTTAATTTTAAAATCATTAAATAACTATGGGTGTAAAATTTCGTTGCTTTTTTTAGTTCAAATTTGCCGTTCAATAATACAACCGTAGTAACGGAAGTAACGGAAGTGATGGGAAGCAAGGGGAGGTGAAAACTGATACATAGGCCTAGCAGCTTGTTTACATGTGGTAAGATCGAATTATTGTTTGAAGTTAAAGGTATATTTATTAAATCTGGAATTTTCCATGAATCCCGAGGACTGGAAATGGAGGATTGTATGCATACAGATGATTCAGCTGGTTGTCAAGGGGGTGTGTCCCCATACCAAACCAGGTTATACAGAAATAATTTGTGTTCCTTTTTGGATATTAACCAATCAGAGGCTAGAATACAAACAAAATTAAATTATTTAAAGATAACATGTTTTATAGTAATCATATATTTAATGCGTTGTAATTATTAACCTGAAATAGTACCGTCACAGGATCAGCAATTATATAATGTTATCCTATATCCACTGGCATATCTTTTCCCGATTGTTATAATCATTTCATTTTTATCTCTGCTGGCTCTAAATTAGAATATTCTGTTCTTTTTTAAATGGATACGCTCGAGGAATGTTATGTTTGAAGTGAAAAAAAGTAGTTTTGTGTCTCTTTTCATATTTACTGAGGATCACAAGAATCCATCATCATCAAAATAACAGGACATGCATGGCTCCTTGATTTCCCAAGTCTGAAAATAAGTAACTAATATAAAGATCTATTGATCCTGTCTCATAAATCTACCCCGGTCTACACTGATCCAATTAACAAATCAATGCAACCCTCCTCCTAGAAACTAATTACGGAAATTAACTCGGGGTGATTAATTAATATTTACAATTTACGGTAGTAAAACTGGACAATAAATTCGAAAGGTTGCGAATCGTGAGAGAGACAAGTTCAGTGACCAGTTATCAGAAAACAAACGAACAAAACATTAACAATCTTCATTTTTTTACAATGATAACCCCAATATTTGTTTTTGTTTTATGTTTTTTTTGTAATGTTTAATCTTTTACAAAGTGCGTCGTGTTTCACTCCACAGAACAATACAGAACGATGAACACATATAAAACAACTGTATTCCAGCAACTGGACGGTATATACCTATCACAGGTGCATTGTACTGTAAGTATAATAGTGGGATGAATGGAGCAGTGTTTCTTGACCCCACCCCCCTTCCCCTTTATCTCTATCTTTATCACTGACTGTATATGACTTAATTTGCCACATAGAACATATCACAGAGGAAGGATTTCAGTGTGGTACACTGACCATCGTTAAAGCGAAACCCAATAGCGAACGCCATGATGACACACTCCTCCCCTGGGCCTGATGTGGGTTCACTGGGGCCCCAGTGAGGGGAGATAGGCGAGAGAATGTCCCCCGACATCCAATACCATGTCCCGGAGGTCAGAGAAGCCCCGACTGTCACAGCCTGTGAGTGTCCTGAAGGAAATAAAACAAAGCATTTTAGGAGTTGACCAAGTCATTCAAGGAAATGACAACTCACAAACAAAAGTTAGTTTTTGTGAAAGACAAGAGCTAATGAATCACACCCCAGGGAAATGTTCAAAATTCTTACCTTAAAATCGAAGACTTAAAACTGATGAACTTTATATAAAATCAATCAAAAGTGGAGGCATAATAATAAGAAATAGCAAAAGATCAAGATATAGCACGAATAGAACACATAGCTACCAGTCCCGAAAAGGGAGTTCTAGACAAATGCGATCCTAAGGTCGGAGGACAGCGAATAGAGCAGTTTGTACAAAACTTATAGCTACCCATTCCCAAGAGGTACTATAATTTCTGGATAAAATTCATTGACCACGTCGGTGGTCAGTAAAGCAAGCACTTTGTACAACATTTATACTCACCAATCCCCAACAGGTAATTCTGGACAAAGGTGACCCTGAGGTCGGAGGACAGTGATGCTAGCCTCATGTTCTCTGTCTGACAAGCCAGGACCTGGTCGGGCCAAGACAACTTTGTAAGGTTTAGTCTGACGCAATATCCGGTGTCACCTGGTACTGCTACACAGCCTAACTTACTGGCGGGATCTGCGGAAAAATCTCAAGTAAATTAGAAAGATACTTTGACATATACTAGATAATGATTTACAATCATGTGTACACTTAATTTGAAACAAGATTATATACGTTCCTTGAACTTTGCAATTCTTTTCAGGTTCATAAACCTTCTACTCACTCGAAATGTTTCTTTAACTCTTATGATTTCCCAAAAGAAATGTATTTTTTAAGTAAAATACAAACAATTATAGCATAGCTTGCGGGGCAAAATTGGACAAAATAGACATTCCAATTTGACAAGATTATAAAGGAATAATAGACATTTATGTCATTAAGAGTTATCTCTCTTATCAGAGTATCGATGAACCTTAAACATAAAATTTCAAATACAAATTAAGGAGAACAAATATTTTGAAAGAAATAAGGAAATTGCTTGGGAAAATAATGATTTATACAATTTTTTGTAAGTTATGTAAGTTAATTTTTTGTACCTTGTATTTCGTAGTACGAGAGGCCTGGTGAGTTTTGCACGGTGCTGGAAGGTGTATAAATCACGTGATGTCCACTGCAATAGGATTGACCATCCAGGAAACAGGACACACACCTGCTGTCAGTAGCACAAGCCGCCAGACACGCCATCTTACTTCCGGACTTTTGCCAGAGCAAGTTAGAGATCGCTTTCTTATTACTTAGGGATGTCACTTTGGAAAAAGTAGTTTCTAAATATTCTGAAACACATATTTATGACAACGATTGCAGTTTCAAAAGCCACACTATATACCTATAATATGTAGACGATTCCTCAAAACTATACCCATGATCATGAAAACATTTGAACTTACTATCCAGTCGAGTAAGAAAACGTTATATGTACTTACCAGCAACAAAAGGCAATGGCAGAACAGAAAACAGAACCAAAAGTTCTGCCTGTAAAGAAGAAATGTTTCTCATTCTGAATGACTAACTAGACACTTCACAAAAAACAATGATGCAGCTCATTAATTCTAGATACATGTATTTTTAAGACATTAAGATTGTTAGAGCGAGATGCTCCATTCTCATTTAAGAAAGGGTTTGGGGCTTTTTTATATCGATGTTTAAGAACCTCCTGTGCTGTAGGTTTATTAACCAATCATAAGTCAATGATTTGTCAAACTATTAAAGCAGCTACATTCTTCTGACTCCATTTCTGTCTAAATGCGACAAACAGATTTATCTTTACAGTAATTCATAACCTATGTACACCTTGTAGTCTGGCCTGATGATTGCTGCGGATGAATACATAGGGGATTATTTGCCTGGAGACGGTAAATAAAAACTACATCACTGTCACTGACAAATCACTGCAACATATAAAGCACCCGTCGATAAGTTTTGCCGAGCTGTTCTCAAATGACCAGTTATCAAAGTTTTCTTTCACAGTAAGAAGAATAAGAATTTGTATACAGAATAATGTATTTTGTTGAGGTAGTTTGCCTGGAAACTAACCCTACCGACAGGCCAAAATTTAAAACTACCAATAATTGAACTGCTTTCGCCATTTTTGGCCATAAGCTTGATAAAAATATGACTAATTAAAAGAATTAGATGCTATAAAATCATACATTGAATTACATTTCTCACAAACATTACCAGAGAACCTATCCCCTAGTTCCAAATACATATAAACTAAATAATTTTTTGAAAGAAAAAATACATTTTACTTGAATGAGGGTTCGTAGCTGATAAATTTAAACTACATTCACTTTCTCTTCTTATGAAAATATCAAATAGATCGAGTATCATAAACAACAAAATACAATATTCCTTAAATAAAATCATACAGAATGTATATATTCCATAAAACATCACCCAGCATGCACTTTTCCATCGACAATTTAATTCAGTATGCAATATTTGGTAGACAATATAATTTAGAATGCAACAATCCATAGAACATATCACACCAAAATTATTTCAATTACAATATTCCATAGACAACATCAATCAGAATGCAACATGCCATAAGAAATAATATGCAATAATCCAAGAAATATCAAACAAATGATATTCAAGAGTCAATTTCAATCGGAATTTGATATACCGTTATAAATATCATACAAAATACAATAATTCATATATTTGATATTATCCGTTAGGCAAAATTCCATAGATAATATACACAAAAATTTTTTCAATAAAAAAGTGCAATATTCAATAGACAATATTAAAAGAGAATGTAATATTCGTTTTATAATATCACAGATATACAATGAAATTCCATAGGCATTATCATTTCAAATTCAACTTTAATAATCCATAGATAATTTTCACATAGAATGTAATATTCCACAGTTAATTTCATTCATAATAGCGTGCAGAAATGCGATACTCGATAAATAATATCATACAGAGTGCAATATTCCGTAGACAATATCATACAAACGCAATTTTTCAAAAGATAATATATAAAAATGCAATATTCCAGAGACAACGTCAAACAGAATACAATTTCTTTGGATAATATCACACAGAATGCGATATTCCATTTTACAACTTTAAAGACAATATAATAAAACTTCAGTATGCATTACCGGTTATCCATAGACCTTACCAAACTGATTGCAATATTCCATGCATACCAAACTGATTGCAATATTCCATGGATAATATTGTAAACAACATGCATGCAACTTTATACACAACAAAATGCATTCTACATAATATATCATTCAGAATTCATTTTTTAAATTAAATAATATCATACAGAATGCAATATTCCGGCCATAGATCATTTTATACTGAATGCAATATTCCACAACTTAATATTATAAAGAATGCAATATTCCACGGAATATATTAAAGAGAATAATACATCCCAGAGACAATATCATTCAAAATGCTACATTAAATAACCAATGTCATATTCAGTATATTCTAAAGAAAATATCAATCAAATATAATTTTTATCTAGAAGCTGTTTTCTGTATAAATCTATGCATAAAATCAAACATGTCCAACGTTTTTCTTGAGCGGTCAAAAAAATATATGATGGGCCGATTGGTGAGGTAGTAGTACTTAATTTGCATTAGTAAATTTTCAGCTGAGGTGGGACCTTTTGATACGGGTCAACAAATTATACATCATTTGCATTCTCGGCGATAAAGGTACACGTATAACAAAACATGTTTGTACTGGGCTTTCGGACAGATTGCGTTTTACTCAACCTTCGAATCAAGGTGTTGCTTTGGGCCTAACGGTTTCAGGTTCAAACAACTGGTTCTCGCGGGTTCGGCAAAACGCGTGAAACCTCCGAATCCAGTCAATATGATTGTGTATAATATTGTTCTGGAAGGGACAGCCAGTTACTGCTTTATCAGCACTATAGTTCTAACTCGACCAATTCTTCCTGGAGGCACCGTCACCTTATCTTCTGCCACAGGTCGCCATGTCGTCTGCACTGCTATAACTTGGAGGCCACTACAAGGGAATCGGGAAAAACATTTATTCTATCAAAGAAAACGCACCCTTAGTTTATAATTATTCACAAATTGCCAACTGTTTTTGGAGCCGACCAATGTGAAACGCCTTCGATAATGAGTTAACCCATAAGTCCGATCCCTTTAGGTCCCCCTCTTGTCCCTACTACTCCGTTTGTATATTCCCCATAAATCCCCCGATTTCAGAACACTTAGATAAGAAAGTTCAGTACACATAAACCCAGAGAATATTGCACTACCGGGTCCATAACTACAGACAGGTGCTTGATCATGTCTCTGCTCCTGGCTGCTTTAGCAACTCTGGTCCTTAGGGTCACAGCCCAGGGAGGGTGTGACCCCGCCAGCAACTGTCAGCTACCCAACTGTCGCTGTTTTTTGGACAGTGCTGTTCCCGGGGGTCTGAATATGTCGGACGTCCCCCAGTTAGTCGTTCTGACAATGGACTATATCTTAAATGAAGAATATGAACCATTATATAACCAGATCTTTGTGGTTAACAATCCTAATGGATGTGAGATAAGGGGAACATTCTTTGTACAAGATCAAGGCTCGAACCTGGGACTGGTCAAGCGGTATGCCGACGGAGGGTTTGAGATTGGAATCAATTCTATAGATGGAACAATTCCTACCACGGAGGGAGACATGGTCAACATGATGAAAAGTAAGAGATTTCTCCAGACACAGTCCCCACCACTGTCACGACGTCCCACTGGTACAGTGTCAATGATTGTTCACTGAAATGTTCTCACTGAAAGGGGGGGGGGGCAGACAGACACTTCTTCCCGAGTGTAGTCTTTGCTTTGGTAAATTTCCTTAAAGATGTGGTTCCCCTCCCTTTTTGTTGCAGTAATTGGCTAATTCCAGGATTTTAAAAAAATACCATCAGCATCACAATGTCCAACCAAAGAAAGTTGGTTATAGTGCAGAGCAAAAATATTACTGTCAACAAGGAAATTTTGAACATATTTTATATTTCAGCTGTAAAACAGGACCTGAAGACAGCAGGAATCGACGATACCAAAGTTAAGGGTGTCAGACTGCCTCAACTAGCGACTTCCGGTGATACAGAATTCACCGGTAAGAAATACTGTTTTTTTTTTTTAATTTAAATGAACTCCCAATCTACTGTAAACAAATTTTACCACCCAAACTTACTCCCAAGTCTCCTTACTGTTCCAAAACTGCAGACTTTACAACAACAAGCTACGGTAAACAACCTTCCCACTCTCAAGCTACTGTTAACAAACTTAACTCAAGGGAGTCTTTATCTACTTTTACAGTAAAATTATACCAAAAAGTCAAATTCATAGAAACCTCTAAAGTACTGGTATATAATATATGACTGGATACTCTATATTTTCTATTACAATCTTCCTCCTGAAGTGAAACCTCTTGTACATTGTTTTGGATGTTAAATTTCAGCTATCGGTAACAATGGCTTGCTTTATGACGCCGGATGTGTTACAAATCAGTACGACCAGCAGTTGAATTACAAATGGCCGTTCACATACGACTACCCACCTACCGAAAACCTGTGTACAACCGGCACCTCCGCCACCAGAAAGTACCCAGGTAACGTCATTATCTGCCACATGTGGCACATTAAAATCCTACGTAAAAGTCCATATCTGTCACATGCGGCACATGTAAATCACTGGTTTCGTGAATATTTACCACATGTAGCACATTTCAATCACAGGTTTCGTCAATATTTACCACATGTGGCACATTAAAATCCTAGGTAAAGGTCAATATCAGTCACATGTGGCACGTAAAAACCTCAAGCAATATTTACCAAATGTGGCGCATGAAAATTCCAGTTCACGTCAATATTTACCACGTGTGGCACATTAAAATCCCAAGTTACGTCAATATTTACAACATGAGGCACATTAAAATCCCAGGTTACGTCAATATTTACAACATGAGGCACATTAAAATCCCAGGTTACGTCAATATTTACAACATGAGGCACATTAAAATCCCAGGTTACGTCAATATTTACAACATGAGGCACATTAAAATAATAGGCTACGTCAATATTTATCACACGAGGCAGTTATGTATTTAGAACGTTCTATCTAGATGATTGACTACCAAAATAATGTCTTCCACATTATCAAAATTTCCATTTTTATAATAATTACAGTACCCTCTCCTCCTAAAGACGTAATTGCACAGACCTCCTTAGTGAATATCTGTTTGTACGATGTTACAAAACTTTTACAGGTAAATGGCAGGTGCTCGTTGCCGATCTGACGTGGAAGGGGAACAAATGTCCCTCCCCAGCTGGGTGTGCCGGGGTCGATACCCAGAAGGACGTGTTTGATCTTTTATACAATAAGTAAGACAAACATTGAGTTATAAATACAATACAACTGAGATACAAGCACAATACAATTGAGATTAGACGTATAATACAAGTGAGACATAAGTACAATACAATTGAGATACAGGTACTCAAACGTTGAGATACATGTACATGTATAATACAATTGAGATACAGGAAATTAAACAATGAGATACCAGTATACTAAGTAATTCATCCAATCACTGAGATACGAGGGTTGTTCGGAAAGTTCGTGGACTATGCCAATTTTCGTTATACTGTCTTCAAGAAATTTAAAATGAGCACATTATCATATGTAAAAATATTTATTTTGTTTAAGTATGAAGTTTCATTCCATGTGATTAAATAGAATTCATGATATTTAATTTTAAAATCAACACGTTTTGTAACCATTGAGCAAACTCAACAACACTGCAACGGCACAAACATACCGACATGAGGTTCTCACACAGTATTGCCCAATACCAGTGCACTCATTAAAACGTTTCTCTATCACTTGAAATCTATTTTGCTAACAATTGTCCTAGTAGCATTATTTTGTTTGTCAATGTTATATATTTTTGTGTGCTTTCATGAGATCAGCATCTGTGAAGCGCCAAACTCTTAGCATGACGTTAAAAACTTTTCAATGTTTTTGAGAAGATTTTTTACAGATAATCCGTTTTCTCAGAGATCGATATCACCATCGTCTAAGCAGAGTAGTCTATCATATATGAGGCGCCGTTTTGGTATTTACTGCCAAAAAGTAATATCACCTATTCGAATAGGTGATATCACCTATTCAGTGGTGATATCACTTATTCGAATAAGTGATATCACCTATTCAGCTTTTGAATAGGTGATATCACCTATTCGAATAAGTGATATCACCTATTTATATAGGTTACTGTAAACCAACTTTTATTCGCGACGACTTTATTTCGCGATTTACCGGGGGTAAACTAGTTCGCGACGATTAATTTTCGCGATCAAGCCTTCTTTTGGATCTGTTGTTAATAGAAAGAGAGAATTTAAGGACCGGTTCGCTGCGAGAAATATTCGCGATGACGAGTATATCACCTATTTGATTTGAATTGGTGATATCACCTATTCAAATAGATAATATCACTTATTCGTATAGGTGATATCACCCATTCAAATAGGTGATATCACTTATTCCTTTTGAATAGGTGATATCACTTATTCGAATAGGTGATATCACCTATTCAAATTAAATAGGTGATATCACCATTTGAAATAGGTGATATCACTTATTCAAATAGGTGATATCACTTAATCATTTTGAATAGGTGATATCACTTATTCGAATAGATGATATCACCTATTCAAATTATTTATGAAATAACAACTGCTCCCAAGACTATAGCCTTTAATTCTCATTTACTTTCACTTTCGTTTTATAACTTACCGTTCTTGGAGACAATAGATTACAGCTTCGCATTTAGTTTTAAGCACCCCAGTAGAATTTGTAGTTTGTTTTGCTCACAAATTATATTCATTACACTTATCTATCATGTATACTATAGGAAAAATCGTGAAAAACGCATAATAAGTACTAGTATTTACTGTTCTATACGGAAAATGCCCCACTTTACATAATAAAGAGAGAGGTATGTCACTCTATTGTACCCCAGCTTTATGGAACGCCATAGCTGCCTGAAGGTCATTTTCATTTTATATGAGGTGTATAACCTTTATGTGAAGTGGTGAAGTCATTATATATAGTGGTAAAATCATTATATTCAATGAAAACTTTATTATATGCAGTGGTTTTATCTTTATATACAGTGATAAAATCATTATATACAGTGATAAAATCATTATATTCATTGATAACTTTATTATATGCAGTGGTTTTATCATTATATTCAGTGGCAATGTCATTATATGTAGTGGTTAAATAATGTAATGAAGTGATAGTACCGTTACATTATGCTGTAAAATCCTTATATGCAGTGGTTTTTCCATTATATACATTACTGATATCTTTCTGTGATGTGATGAATTGAATATATACAGTACAAACATAATTTGTGTGATAAAGCAATCATTACATTGTATGAAACCCGCTGCATGTGGAGTGCCAAGTTAATTTCATTCAGTGCGACATCTTTACATGAAGTGAAAAATCTATTATGTGCAGTACTAAGATCATTATATTATATTGTAAAATTATTATATATATTCCTAAAATCATGCTTTGCAGTGGTAACATCTTTATATGAGGTGGTTAATTAATTATATGATGTTGTTAATTTGTTATATGATGTGGTCAATTCTTTTTATGCATTAGTCGTTTCATGTTATGCAGTGGTAACTTCTTTATCATCATCTAAACTGGTCCTCTTGCAAAAACATTTTTAAAAAATGCGCGGAGTTCCAGTTTAAAGAGTGTTTGAAAATAGGAAACCCGGGCCGTGGCAAATTAAAAGCCGGGACTATTCGAGATTTTTCAAATTTCTGATTTAAAATTTTCAGACTCTTTTTTTAGGCTAATGTGTTTTCGCTGTAAAAATTGTATTTAAATACTTGGTATTTTAGATTTTCTTTACGATTTTTGGTTTCAAGTAAAATTGGTAGGCAGTTTCAATTTTCTGATTTAATATTTTATCCATTGTGCTATAAGTACTTAGTATTTTAGATTTTTTTTTTTTGGCGATTGTTGATTTCCATGTTGGTAAAATGTGTAGACTGGGTTGGCGATATTTTATGTGTGTGTTTTTTTGTTGTTGACATATTTGATAAAAATCTAATAAACTTAAAAATTATTCCGATGTTAAACACTGTATTTTAACTAAAAAAAACTTTTTCTTTTTGATAGTTATTTCTTTATTTGAAAATGCTATTTTTATGCAAAATACACATTTTCATTAAAAAAAAAGGATTATTAAACCAGATCCGATCATTCGGGAAGAACCTGGTGCAAAACACCATAAATCATTTCTAATTTCATAATATGCAAATGTGCACTTGTATCTATTTGTTAGTAGATGGAAGGAAACTGGATTACGTTAAATATGTAATTTGTTTAATAATTTTTTCGGGGGGGGGGGGGGGGTGTTAAATTACTAATATCAACTATTTATAAGACTGTTTCTAAGACTTCAGAAAACCTTAAATCACATTGAAATGCTTAAAATAAAAATTGCTGCATGAAAACATTTCATTTTCAAGTTTCATCTTTGCCGTCGCCAACGTGGCACGGTGATTAGAGTGTCTGCTCTAAGAGACGCGGAATAAGGATCGAGTCAATCCTTACGTCACGGGTTCGAATCCGACAGTGGGACGTTGAGACCGGTCCTTCGTAAGAGACCGCATAAAGCCATAAACCGAGGTCCCGTTCCACAGTAGGTGTTGGCACGAAAAAAATCCCTCACTGCTCAATGGCCGTAAGTGTCGAGTATAGGACAAAATTTGCAGCTCTCCACTGGCAAATTGTGGCGTCTCCATATGAGTGAAAAATTCTCGAGAGGGACGTTAAACAGCAAACAAACAACCAAATTAAAATCATTTTAGCCTTTTTGAATAAAATGATAAAATTAAAAGTTATCCTTCAAGGCTGAGGATCGGATATCCTTAAACCAAGCAACTTACGCGTGATTAAAGTTTGACACAAGGCTTTGCATTAATAGTCCTATAATTACATGTATATGTGATAATTCTTTAATTAATTTATATTTTATCAAATGGCATGTAGATAATGAATAAGTATTTCGGATTTTTTATGTTTAACTTCCGGGAGATCAAATCCGATTTTAATGAACCATTGGCATCGGAAGGAAATTGATAGTGGGTGGCTAATTGAAATAGAAAAAAAATCAAACCTGAAAAAAAAACTTGACAAGCAAAAAAAAAAAAAAAGGAAAATTGTTCTTTCTCCAAACCCGAAAATCCTATTTCGGGGGTGTGGGTGGGGTGGGGGGGGGGGTGTGGGGGGTTGGTCGAACATCTCTCAGTACCAAATTCTTTTAAACACTACCAATTACCCTTCTTTCACTACAATGAATCGTGCCTGTAGAAAGTGGTGAGGGGGGGGGGGGGGGCTAGACCTACGCCCGAATTTTCAATGCCTACATTACGTCTACCTTTGTAAAAAAAAAAAGGGGGGGGGGAAATAGCCCCCCCCCGGTTCCGACGCCTATGTGAACCAGTTTTTCTTAAACGTGTCATTTCACTCAAAAAATGCCTTTCAAAGAATGAATAATTTTTAACATCAGAATAATTTAAAAGTTTATTAGCTTTCTGTCAAATATGGCAAAAAAAACAAAACAAACAAACAAACAAAAAACAACAAACAAAACACGTAAAATGTCTACTTGATTGCCTACCCGATTTACCAACCTCACGGGCGGATTCAGAAGGGCCTATGGGCCCCTCCCCCCCCCCCCCCTTGTGTCCAAAATATACATAAGATTTAATAAATCAATTGTTTTTTGGTTTGGCTGTGGGCTACCTACCTACCCCGACCAAAAACTTGTCGGGCCCCCCTTTTCAAGATTCCTGGATCCACCACTGAACTTGGTAATCAACAATCGCCAAGAAAATCTAAATTACTAAGTATTTTAAAATTAAATGCAATTTTTACAGCGAATACACATTAACCTATAAAAATGAGTCTTAAACTTTCAGCACAGTTGATAAAATCAGGATGCTGTATAATAGAATCAGAAATTAGAAAAATCTCGAATAGTCCCGGCTTTTATTTGCCACGGCCCGGGTTTCCTATTTTCAAACACTCTTTAAACTGGAACTCCGCGCATTTTTTTTAAATAAAAGGACCAGTTTAGATGATGATAAAGAAGTTACCACTGCATAACATGAAACGTCTAATGCATATAAAGATTTGAGCACATCATATAACAAATTAACAACATCATATAATTAATTAACCACCTCATATAAAGATGTTACTACTGCAAAGCATGATTTAAGGAATATATATAATAATTTTACTATATAATATAATGATCTTAGTACTGCACATAATAGATTTTTCACTTCATGTAAAGATGTCGCACTGAATGAAATTAACTTGGCACTCCACATGCAGCGGGTTTCATACAATGTAATGATTGCTTTATCACACAAATTATGTTCGTACTGTATATATTGAATTCATCACATCACAGAAAGATATCAGTAATGTATAAAATGGAAAAACCACTGCATATAATGATTTTACAACATAATGTATCGATATTATCAATTCATTACATTATTTAACCACTACATATAATGACATTGCCACTGAATATAATGATAAAACCACTGCATATAATAAAGTTATCAATGAATATAATGATTTTATCACTGTATATAATGATAAAACCACTGCATATAATAAAGTTTTCATTGAATATAATGATTTTACCACTATATATAATGACTTCACTACTTCACATAAAGGTTATTCCACCTCATATAATATGAAAATGACCTTCAGGCAGCTATGGCGTTCCATACAGCTTGGTATAATTTATAAAATTTATATTACATTACAGGGGTCGATAACATAAGGTATTTAAATGTCTCAATTACAGGGAAAAACGGGGCAGCCCGAATTTGCTTGGTTCTAATGGAAATGTAGATAGTCTTGAGGAAGGGAGCATTCATTATTTATTGTTGTAAGAAATGCAAATAGGTGATATCACCCATTCAAATTGGCGATATCACCTATTTAATTGAATAGGTGATATCACCTATTCAGCACGAATTAATAGGTGATATCACCTATTCGAATAGGTGATATCACCTATTCATTTCCAATAGGTGATATCACCTATTCGGATAAGTGATATCACCTATTCGAATAGTTGATATCACCTATTCAGTTTGAATGATAACAATAAATACCAAAACGGCGCCTCATACTATCATTCAAATACCGCTTGTACCATGTACACACACACACATGCATGGCTCGATTTTGACTATTTCCTACTTCCTCTGGCATTTTCCAAGTTTTTTATGGAGTTTTTTGGTGCACAAAACAAAATTGTATGGTTAACTGCTGCTCCGTGACGTTCTACTACGTCATCTTTTTTGGCTTTTTCAATGAGGACTACCTATCTTCTGAAACTGATTTCTTTTCAACAAAACAAAATATTAAATCATAATTTGGAATCAGAAGAGAAGAAACAATTCTTATTTTGAACGTGTAGAATTTTTTCGATTTTATGTCATTTACAGAAGATATGACTTCAGACATTATTTAGTGCCTTGATTGTAAGTTACGAAACTTTGACCTGCTCCGTGATCCGATTTTCGCATTTTTAAAGTCTAAATAAGTTTAAAATAAAACATGATATTTTAAAATTTTTAATACACATCAATTGAATTTACTGTGGAAATATTTCTTCAAAAATTGGATATAATATTTGATCCTCTGTTGTGGCCTCGCCAAACCTCCAGTGTCATTATTTTAACAAACTTGAATCTACGCTTCTGTATTATTATGGCTAATCATGGATTTGTTGTTTTTAAGTAGAAGATTTTTTCTTTGCATTCTCAAGTAAAACTTTGATTCCCATTGTGCCCCCCCCCATCTTACCCCTGGGGGACACGATTTGAACAAATTTGACTCTACACTTTAATAAGAAGCTCTAATAAGTGTCATCTTTTCTGGTCCAGTAGTTCTTGAAAAAAGGATTTTTAAAAGACCTCACCAATTTGTTTCCTAATTATCTCCTCTCGGAAGAGGGTTTCACCCTTCATTTGAATAAATTTGAATCCCCTTTGCCCAAGAGTACTCTGTGCCAAGTTTGGTTGAAACTGACTCAGTAGTCCTGGAGAAGAATATGAAAATGTAAAAAAAAAAGTTTACGACAACGATATCAGTGACTACGGACGAATTTTCTTCAGAAAAGCTCACTTGAGCCTTCGGGGCTCAGATGAGTTAAAAAGATAACAAGAATTCACAGGTTTTTGTTTTTTTTTTTGAAAATCTCCAGAACTCAATCTTTGATAGCCAACGGATTTCGATCCGATATCTATACTCTACAACACGCAGCGGACACAATGCTTAAATCACTTTTGATTTCTATCCGAAATCTTCTCTACATCGTGTAGCGAACGCGATGCTTGAAGCATTTAATTTCTGAGATTATACTAGTGATATCACTGCAGACTTAAAGTGCACTCGAGTTTCACCATATGTTGAATTCAGACCCCCCCCCCCCCCCCCGGAAGCACTGTCTGCTTAAATTCAGCAAAATTAACTAGTCACCTATCTTAGCCATAAATACAAGACTGTTTACCGGTATATTATACAATTTACGATGTTGTTATTTTGAGCTGTAACGTTTTTTGTTATAGTTTTGCCTCCCACTATGAAGGTAACAAGGAACCCTATGTGATTGTGTTGGACCCTCTGTGGATGAAGACCGACTACAAACTGGAGGGCACTATAGAGTTTGTGGATTACGTCAGAGCAGCTTTTGACGTACGTTTCTTATTACTCAGATATCTAAACAAATAAAAATTATTTCATAAGGGTTGTCAGACAACACACAAAGTTAAAACATATTTACACGTTTTAAACCTTAAACAACGAAGGCACCAAAAAAGTTGTTCATGAATGTATTTTATGCATGTACCTAGATACGTTCTCACACAAAACACGAATTTACAGAAGGGAGAAAGGTGGATTTTCAAGATGTGCGAGTTGTTACAGTTTACTTGATTGGGTTGATTTTTAAGATGTGTGGGTTGTTTCTGTTAACTTGATTGGTTAGTATCAAGATGTGTGGGTTGTTACCTTTAACTTGATTGGTTAAGTATCGAAATGTGTGTGTTGTTACCGTTTATTTGATTATAATTAATTTTTAAGATGAGTGGGTTGTTACCATTAAATTGATTGGTTGATTTTAAATATGTGTGGACTGTTTCTGTTAACTTGATTGGTTGTTTTTCAGGATGTGTGGGTCGTTACGGCTGACCAGATGTTACAGTGGGTCCAGACCCCAACCAAAAACTCGGATCTTAACAACTTCGCTCCATTCCAGTGTTAAAAAACATCAATTCATTTTACATGTGTAGAACTTTAAGTGCGGGACTCTCTCGCAGTTTTATACCGGTAGTATTCAAACAGTTAGTTTGTATCGTTTTTCAGTTTTTATAAAAAGTTTTAACATTTGGGTGTCTTATTTATGAGGATGGTGTTGTGTGTTGGTATTAACAATATATCAGAACGGTTCCCATGAACTGAAATCCTGTACCCTAGTCTTTTGGGGTAAAAGTGTGAATATGGTTCATATTAGAAACCAAGTTCACTGAACATTACACCGATATAGAGTACATAAAATTTGTCTAATCCATCACGCACTGGGAGACATTTATAGTGTCGGAATAGGCAGGGTGTCGGATTGCAGAGTGTTAAAAACATATGTAAAAGCAAAATGGAAATTTAAAACAAGGGTCGGAATTCACAGTGCAAGGGATCGTACGTGTGTCGAATTAGACTGCTTTCTTCACACGTGCTAACATATGCCCAGGTTGCAGGGTGTCAAAAAGAAGCATTGCATTACATTACATGTAAGGTGTTAAGCTATGTCCTATTATTTTTTTTTTTTTAATTCAGCTATATTTGATTTGTTTTGCTCAAAAATTTCACATGACTGGTAACCTACCGGTACATGTATTAGAAGTCGGTCATTTTTCGTCTAAATTATTTTTGAAGAGTTATCTGTCCTTGATGAAATTAAGAAAATCTGAAAGTGCTTCCGTGAAATGGTTCATTTTATTTCTTTTAATAAAGTCGTGTCTTATGCAAATATTTTAAAGAGATTTGTATGAAATTTAAATTTTTACAATATCTCAATAATACAAGGCTCTACCCATGGACTTCAAAGTCAAATTTAAGGTGCTATTAACCGATCAGTAAACAAAATTTTGTAATTTTCCGATAGATGACTATCATTTTAGATAACACTTTCAAATGATACTGTACTACGATTTTTTTTTCAAAAGACTTGCAGCCATTTTCACAATTATCTACAATATAATGTTCGTTACAAAAGTATACCTCAGATCCATCTTTTTCACAAATTTAAAAATATTCTTTAGTTACCTCATATTTCAACTTTTTATTAACTAAGATCCCAACAGGAGTCTTAATTCCCGAGAAACACTTTTGTTCAAAGAGTAATATATTTCTAAGTAAACACATTTGCAGAGATAGGGGGAAATGAATGAATATGAGTGAAAATTGAAGGGAAAAAAGTCCTCTTTTTGCAAAAAGCGCAAAACCTTTAAGATTTTACACTCTATATATGTCTACATAACTCTGGTATGTTATGACTGGTAGCCAGGGGCTATAAATGTAGGACTTGGTAGTGGTCTTGTACACGTGGCAAATTTATAATACACATTGAGAGACATAATTAAAGGATTTCTAAATGAGAAATTTATTAAAATTCTTTTAAAATACTCTAAAATATTTTTTATAGAAATCAATAGATTATTTTCAAATAAAAATATGCAACTGATAAAAATTACAATAATAAAATGTTTTCGTATTATCGACTGGGAGTTGTGGCGTGCTCCTGTAATCCAGCTACTTGGAGGTCAGAGTTGGTGGACGAGTTGAGGGCGGGAGTCCTGCTCTCCGGCGACCTATGTCGATCGGGCGTCCGCACTAAGCATGGCATCAATATGGTCACCTCGGGGGAGCCCAGGGTGTCCAGGTTGTCTAAGGAGGGACGTAACGGCCTAGGGTGGAAACACAGCAGGCAGAAGTCCCCGTGTTCTGCAGTAGTGGGATCGCGCCCGTGAATAGGCACCGGTTGGCAGCCCGTCCAAAATAATCGGACCCAACTCTTTTGTTGTTGTTGTTTAAAATTAGGATTAATATATTATGAATAAAAAAATGTATATATAATAAAAAATAGATCTGCTCTTTAAAAAAAAAAAAGTGGCCCATGTGCCAGAACGCTCACTTCAGTCACTTTGGCCCTACTGTTCAGCGTACTAAGATTTCTTTTCCAGGCAAATAAATACGACTCTGTTCAAAACAATGCAAAATTTTTTTATTGCCTTAAATGACACCATCCTATACCTAGGGTGGGGTGGGGGCATGATTTTTATACTACCAGTGGATACTTCTACATTAATATTATTCATCCTGGCTTTGTTGTTCTTAAGGACTTTTAAAGATTTTCCCCTGTATAGCACTACCTCAGAAAGTTTTCACCCAGGTGTCGTTCTTTTCTGATCCAGTGGCTCTTTACCCCCACCTCATCTCCCGGACGTGGGGACAATTTAGAATCTATACTTCCTAAGAAAACTTCCACACAAGTTTCAGCTTCTCTGGTCCAGTAATTACTGAGAAGTTTAAATGATCCCACCTAGTCTTGTCTTTTCTAGATTATCTCCCCTTGAAAGACGGGTTTACTATTTATTTTAGCAATTCAGAATCCTATTTAAACAGGGATGCTTTGTGCCAACTTTGGTTAAAAATGGCCCATGGAACTTAAGATGATTAAAGTGTGAAGAGTTTATAGACTGAAGGACAGACAATGGGTAGTCAGAAAAGCTCCCCTGAACTATTTCAGAAGGCTTATCAATCAATCAATCATAAATAACCAATCAGGTCCTAAACTAAGGATCAGAATGTGTTACTTTAATCTTATCCCAAGCCCTGACAATATTGCAAGATGATTTAAACATTTTTATTTAACAAGGCACATACCATCATTTTTGAAAAGGAGGATTAAAATTAAGAACTATATAATTGGTATATAGCCAGGCAAATTAGAGACAAAATTTTTGTACTTTTTTTTTTTCCAAATATTTGAATAGTATGTAATAGTTTTGCTATGTTTAAAATGTACCTTTCTTGAATGCAAAATAATGATTTTGTATTATTGTATGGTCAAAAAAAAAAAAAAAAAAAAAAATTCTGGCTGTCCAAAACTTCCAAATTTCTGAGAATGCTACCAGAGAATCAATACATGTACAATATTTTTGCAGTAAGAAGACACTATGCCATACTGAAGAAAAATATCAATGATTTCTGTGGATGTTTAAAAAAAAATAAGGGGTTTAGGAGTGCATACACAGTTTACACAATTATGTAGTGTAGATCAATTATAACTTAATATAAAGTTTCAATAGGAGAATGTAAATTCTTTCAGGTTTATTATGAACATATAAACATAACAGCATGTTACCAAGAATTGTCTTATCTTAGTCTATATACATAATGTTGCATGAATTACTGAATTTAAATGAAATCAATTATATAATATCAAGCATCTAAACCTTCAAGCTTTATTGGATTTGATCACATCTCAAACCATAGTTACATTTTAAAAGTTTTTTATTGCCCTTCCCCGAGTGAGGCACACAGCCAGAGCAATGCTATTGTGTAAAATTTGTCATAGCAGTGTACATGTATGAGTTGACTGTCAATAAAGTTTACTTGACCTGAGTCTCCTTTGTTTAAAATGGGCACACATGTACCTCAAGAACTCAAAACAAAAACTCAGTGATATTTTAGTTTTATGTAGCTAAGATACACTGCTTACAGAAAAAATTACATTAATGCAAGTTGCTTTTTAGCTCAGAATGCAATAGACTAAATACAATAACTAGTACAAGTGCTGTGAAAATGGCAAATGCAGTATAAAACATTCTAGTTAAAAATTAGCAGACAGAAAATTTAAGAAACAATGATGGTAAAGTTTAACTAATAAATATATATACACACGAAATTACAAATACATGTGTATCTAAAGAACAATTTACATGTACAAATAAATTCATAGTATTGAAACCCAAAATATGCATCAAATTCCTACATACAATAGATCCCCACAAGGTCAGGGTCAAAGTTCACTGATGACTGTATGATCCCTGACAGACTTCAAGATAGCAGGATTTATAGTAATCAGACTAAAACTGTTGGAGGAGAAGCCTTTTGAAAGACTTTTACAGAAATTTTTATTTTCAATAACCATGGCAAAACTGTTCATTAAAATCATTAAAGATAATACGAATTATGTATCATAGTGTAGTTTAAGATGTGCATTCCAAATTGTATCAAAATCACACCAAAAGTGTGGGAGAAATAGAGTTTTTGAAAGTATTTCACAGAAAATTCTATGTAGGTAACCATGGCAACACAAATTACCAAAATAAAAAAAAACAATAAACAGAATTATATAACTTAGTGTGATCTTCTTGTGTGCCAAATTAGATTGAAATAAGACAAAAACTGTATGAGGAGTAGCATTTCGAAAGTATTTCACAGAAATTTATATTTCAGTAACCATGGCAACACCATTCATTGAAATCAAAATCTGATACAGAATTATTAATCTTACTGAGGTTTACAGACAGACAGATGACGGACACCTTACTACTGCATAAACTTTTCTGGTCTTTGACCAGTAAAGCTAATGAACTTTGTCAGTGGTCCCATGGCCACAAGTGGACTCAGGAACACTGACGTAGTGATACTAAAAATACTATTTTGTATTATGTTTTCAATAGCTGCCCTTTATAATCTGAACACAACAAATGTCCAGATCTGTTCCCTCTACAATCTATAACAAGTCTAACTTCTGTCCAGCAGAATTATAATGAGGACTGTTATAAGCAAGGCTTTACAGTAAAATGATCTAATACAGTTATAAATATGAAGTGATTGTAAAATGTCAAAACAAAGCTTTTTTAAATATTCTCATTATAATCTACTGGTATTAAAAAGATCACTTAAAAAAACAGAGTTAAACTTACTCCAATACACAGATCTTCAAGACAAGTATACCAGTGCTTAGATTATCATTTAAATTTCTAAAGAGAAAAATTAAAGTTCAAAATGTAAAACCACCGTTTTTATTATTGAAATTAAAATTTAAATACACATTTGAACCAGTAAATTATCTATGACCAACACTGCACATCATGTCAAAATTTACAGGAACCAGCTGCATGTACTGTAAGCAGTAATGAGAAATGTGACAGGTCAGACCAGGATTCTAACCTAGGTCCCCTTAATGACTAGTCTGGTGCTCTACCAAGCCACCGCAGGTGATCCAACCTGTCAGGTCGGACCAGGATTCTAACCTAGGTCCCCCTAATGACTAGTCTGGTGCTCTACTAAGCCACTGCGGGTGATCGAACCGGTCTGACCAGTACAATTTAATGAAGTCTTACAACTCTAATATATATACATAAATGTGTTTCTTCTACAGCAAGTCTGAGTTTACAATGCCTTGACTAAGTTTCTGCTGCTTTGATGTAATTTTTTAGTAAATGCTGTCTTCCTAAAGACACTTCCATTTATTCATATTTCTTTCTTCATTCTCTAAATTGTCAGTGCAAACAATTATTCTATCAGATTGTATCAATCTAAAATTTTTACAACCTCTGTTATTCCAGGAATATTAACTTTCTGAACACTGTTGTTTGATGTTTCTACAGGTGTAGATTATTTCTGTTTGATGTCCGGAGGCTTTGGTTCATTCCTTCTCTCCGACACATCTCCCTAACAAAAGTCCCTCCCTGATTACAGGAGCTGTGGATGATCCCCCTCCCTGATTACAGGATCTGTGGATGATCCCCCTCCCTGAGTCTATTTTACTAGGACATTTTCTTTCTGAGGTCATTTAAGCTGCTTAGTGGGTGTATATTCCAAGGTAAAGCTAGCTAAAAATGAGAAAAAAACAATTAAACAACTACATAGTTAATCCAAAGCTCTTCTAAAAATAAAAACGAAATCCAACATAGAGGTGGAGATCAAACCCAGATAATAATAAAGAATTTTTTTGTCTAATTTAAACATAATAAAACATAAACATATTATATCATTTAATCTAATATACATAATGTACTTGTATATGAGTTTAAAAAAACTCTTTTAAAATATTTTCATCAAAACAATTCAAAATCACACATGAATGGAATTTTTTTAAAAATTTTCTTTAAAATAAACAAGAGGCCCAAGGGCCTTAACAGTCACCCGAGTATAATACAACAATTTAGAAGTTAAATACACTGATAGTTGAAGCTTTGTTGCCCTAAAGCAAGAGAAGTAGGAAGATCAGGATCAACAAAATAATTAGTCTAGTATTCAGTATCAACTCATAAATTAAGTTCTAATCTGTCCCCCACTTAACACTATGCAGACTATTAACAAACTATCAGTGCTTCTGTACTATTTATAAACCCATATTAAGACCTCTAGCATTGACCTCTCTTATAGTCTTTGAAGAACTTTTAAAAAGATAAGTTATTTTTGTCTCATTTTTATTTATCTATTACTTACAGGTCTACCTGTTTATTAAAACTAAGAAAGTACTTTTTTAATTATACAATAAACATTCTTGCATAATTATCTTATTCTATTAACCTTTCAAATATTTATTTACAGTGATTAATTATCAAAGGTGAATGGAAAAGGGGAATAACTTCTCTCAGTAGAATACAAATTAATAGAGCCCTGCCCAGGACCAGAATGCTTAGACCAATGGTCCAGATGTTTAAAAATCTGGTAGAAATACACTTACTCATATCATTTAAACTTTTACTCAGTTTGCTTCCAATATGCCCAGAAGCAGAGAAGAATTTCACAGGTACAATGCATTTTCACTACAGATTCAACAAAGCCTTACCCTAACACCAGAACCCAAGACCAAGGGTCAAGAAATTTACAAATTTGGAAGAGTTACCCTCATCATCATAACTATGGACTTCAAAGAATTAACACTTTTCCACTATATTATCAAAGCCCCCCCCCCCCCCCCCCCCCCCTCGTTATGCCAGAACCCCTGACCCTAGGACCACAAGATTTAAAAATTCTGTTCGAAGCTCCCATTTTCATCATAGCTAAGCAATTTATTTATCAGCTCAACACTAAGGAGCAGACAGGATTAATTAATGATTAATAGAATTAATGCTTTTTCACTATATAATCAATAGAGCCCCCCCTCCTCAAGAACCCCAAAAACTGAGGCCATATATTTAAAAAAAATTGGAAGAGGCATCCTTGTCTATCATAATCATGCACTTAGTTTGTTTATATAATCTCCAGTAGCAGAAAAGAAGATTTTCAAAGAATCAATGCATTTTCACTATATAATCTATAGAGCCCCGCCCTAACACCAGAACCCCTGACCCTGGGGCCATGAAATTCACAATTTTTGAAAAGGCATCCTTATGCATCATAACGATGCACTTAGTTTGTTTAAATAATACCCAGGAGCAGAGAAGAAGATTTTCGAAGAATTAAAGCATTTTCACTATATAATCAATAGAGCCCCGCCTTAACACCAGAACCCCTGACCCTGGGGCCGAGAAATTCACAATTTTTGAAAAGGCATCCTTATGCATCATAACCATGTACTTAGTTTGTTTAAATAATACCCAGGAGCAGAGAAGAAGATTTTCAAAGAATTAAAGCATTTTCACTATATAATCAATAGAGCCCCGCCCTAACACAAGAACCCCTGACCCTGGGGCCATGAATTTCACAATTTTGGAAGAGGCACTCTTGCTCATCATAACTATGTACTTAGTTTCTTTATTTAATACCCAGGAGCAGAGAAGAAGATTTTCAAAGAAATAACGCATTTTCACTGGTAGAGGGCTCCATGCTTATTACAATGATGCCAACAGTTTGACTGCTTGATGTCCAGGAGTAAAGAAGAAGATTTTTAAAGATTGCATTATTTTTGGTGGTTTTAGCCCCACCCCTCAGGCCCCAGGGGGGCAGGGACCATGAAATTCACAATATTTGTTCCCCTTCATCCATAGATGCTATATACCAAATTTGGTTGAAATTGGTTGAGCGGTTCCAGAGATGAAGCTAAAAATGTTCAAAAGTTTACAACCGACGAACGACGTACGACGACGGACAAAAACGGATAGCAATAGGTCACCTGAGTTTACTCAGGTGACCTAAAAAAGCTTAATCACAGCCAAGAACACATTATGTTCCTTTATAGTACAATTGTCAAAGACCTTTAATGTTAAGAAGTAAAATGTTTTGTTGTCATTACATCTTAGGTGAGGTTAAATTAATGACCAACAGACATCAGTCAGTTATATAAGACTTTTTCCTGAATGCAAAAAGAAAAAACGAGAGAAACAAGAGGCCCAAGGGCCTTAACGGTCACCTGAGTATAATACAACAATTTAGAAATTAAATACACTGATAGATGAAGCATTGTTGCCCTAAAGCAAGAGAAGTAGGAAGATCAGGATCAACAAAATAATTAGTCTGGTATTCAGTATCAACTCATAAATTAAGTTCTAATCTGTCCCCCACTTAACACTATCACCATGGAGACTATTAACAAACTGTTAGTGCTTCTGTACTATTTTTAAACCCATATTGAGACCTCTAGCATTGACCTCTCTTATGGTCTTAGAAGAACTTTTAATAAGATAAGTTATTTTTGTCTCATTTTTATTTATCTATTACTTACAGGTCTACCTGATTATTAAAACTAAGAAAGTACTTTTTTAATTATACGATAAACAATCTTGCATAATTATCTTACTCTATTAACCTTTCAAATACATTATTTACAGTGATTAATTATCAAAGGTGAATGGAAAAGGGGAATAACTTCTTTCAGTAGAATACAAATTAATAGAGCCCTGCCCAGAATGCTTAGACGAATGGTCCAGATGTTTAAAAATCTGGTAGAAATACGCTTACTCATATCATTTAAACTTTTACTCAGTTTGCTTCCGATATGCCCAGAAGCAGAGAAGAATTTCACAGGTACAATGCATTTTCACTACAGATTCAACAAAGCCTTACCCTAACACCAGAACCCAAGACCAAGGGTCAAGAAATTTACAAATTTGGAAGAGTTACCCTCATCACCATAACTATGGACTTCAAAGAATTAACACTTTTCCACTATATTATCAAAAGCCCCCCCCCCCCCCCCCATTATGCCAGAACCCCTGACCCTTAGGACCACAAGATTTAAAAATTCTGTTCGAAGCTCCCATTTTCATCATAGTTAAGCAATTTATTTATCAGCTCAACACTAAGGAGCAGACAGGATTAATTAATAGAATTAATGCTTTTTCACTATATAATCAATAGACCCCCCCCCTCCTCAAGAACCCCAAAAACTGAGGCCATATATTTAAAAATTTTGGAAGTGGCATCCTTGTCTATCATAATCATGCACTTAGTTTGTTTAAATAATCTCCAGTAGCAGAGAAGAAGATTTTCAAAGAATCAATGCAATTTCACTATATAATCAATAGAGCCCCGCCCTAACACCAGAACCCCTGACCCTGGGGCCATGAAATTCACAATTTTTGAAAAGGCATCCTTATGCATCATAACGATGCACTTAGTTTGTTTAAATAATACCCAGGAGCAGAGAAGAAGATTTTCGAAGAATTAAAGCATTTTCACTATATAATCAATAGAGCCCCGCCCTAACACCAGAACCCCTGACCCAGGGGCCATGGCTTTCATAATTCTGGAAGACGCCCACCTCCTCATCATAACTATGTACTTAGTTTATCATCTTAATGCCCAGGAGCAGAGGAGAAGATTTTCAAAGAATCAATGCATTTTCACTATATAGTTGATAGAGCCCCGCCCTAACACCAGAACCCCTGACCCTGGGGCCATGAAATTCACAATTTTGGAAGAAGTACTCTTGCTCATTATAACTATGTACTTAGTTACTTTATTAAATATCCAGAAGCAGAGAAGAAGATTTTCAAAGAATTAATGGATTTTCACTATATAATCAATAGAGCCCCGCCCTAACACCAGAACCCCTGACCCAGGGGCCATGAAATTCACAATTTTTGAAAAGGCACTTTTGCTCATCATAACTATATACTTAGTTACTTTATTTAATACCCAGGAGCAAAGAAGAAGATTTTCAAAGAATTAATGCTTTTTCACTATATAATTTATAGAGCCCCGCCCTAACACCAGAACCCCTGACCCTGGGGCCATGAATTTCACAATTTTCGAAGAGGCACTCTTACTCATCATAACTATGTACTTAGTAACTTTATTTAATACCCAGGAGCAGAGAAGAAGATTTTCAAAGAAATAATGCACTTTCACTATATGATCTATATAGCCCCACCCTGGGGCCAGAACCCCTGACCCTGGGGCCATGAATTTCACAATTTTGGTAGAGGGCTCAATGCTTATTACAATGATGCCAACAGTTTGACTGCTTGATGTCCAGGAGTAAAGAAGAAGATTTTTAAAGATTGCATTATTTTTGGTGGTTTTAGCCCCACCCCTCAGGCCCCAGGGGGGCAGGGACCATGAAATTCACAATTTTTGTTCCCCTTCACCCATAGATGCTATATACCAAATTTGATTGAAATTGGTTGAGCGGTTCTAGAGAAGAAGTTAAAAATGTTCAAAAGTTAATGCACGACGGACGACGCACGACGCACGTCGCACGACGACGGACGAAAACAGATAGCAATAGGTCACCTGAGTGACTCAGGTGACCTAAAAAAAAATTGGGGAAGATTCAACATTCACAACAAAGACTTATGTATTTGTTATCTGAAAATTATTCCAAGTACTTTTGATTGGTGAACAAATACATACCTTGGTAAGAATTAAAGCATGAATGTGTGCTGAACAAATATTAACTTCTCGTCGTGATTTTTTTTATTTTTCTTTCTTTGAGCCTCTTACTAACACTGGAACCTATGTCTACAGAGCCTTTTTAAACACCTGAAGCTACATTGTCTTCAAACACCAGCAGAACTTACCCTTGCGAGGACACTAGGACTTATATTGTCATCATCGTCTGAGTCATCAGTCTTGTCATCAGAGACAGAGGAAGATGATTCCTACTCCAGCAGAACTTACCCTTGCGAGGACACTAGGACTTATACTGTTGTCATCATCTGAGTCATCAGTCTCATCGTCGGAGACAGAGGAAGATGATTCGTAGTCCGGTTTCTTTTTGGGTGCGACTCTTCTCTTCTGACTAGACTGAATAAGAAAACAGTTACACTGGGAATAATTAAAATATCTTTAATGATCAACATTTGAATTTTATGTTACCATCTAGAGTAATACATCACTGTCTTTAACCATGGTTTTTACAAAATTGTTATGTCTGATTACCTTAACTACTATTTTTTCTTTAGGTCTGTTTACTCTGACAATGTTTTTTTTTAACATGTTTGTTAGCAGTGACAACAATTTTGTTTTAAATTTCTGGTTAAATTGACAACACTGTATGGTTACCTTGACAACACTGTATGGTTACCTTGACAATACTGTATAGTTACCTTGACAACACTGTATAGTTACCTTGATGACTTTTTTATTTCCTTTAACTTCTTTATCATTTGGAAAAGACGGCAAGTAACCCTTCCTCTTTTTGGGTTTGCTGACATCATTTGGAAAAGACGGCGAGGGGCCCTTCCTCTTTTTGGGTTTGCCGACATCATTTGGAAAAGACGGCGAGGGGCCCTTCCTCTTTTTGGGTTTGCTGATATCATTTAGAAAAGACGGTGAGGGGCCCTTCCTCTTTTTGGGTTTGCTGATATCATTTGGAAAAGACGGCGAGGGGCCCTTCCTCTTTTTGGGTTTGCTGATATCATTTGGAGAAGATGGCAAGGAGTCTTTCCTCTTCTTGGTTTTGCTGGCCTGAAATGAAGACAGTAGAATCTGATTTTACAATCATAAAATTTCTTTGCTTAAAACCAAATTTATATCAAAGTATAGGAATTATTTAGTTTCACTCAAAATTGGACAAGAATCCTGTGATGTTGACCATGATTACCAAAGACAGGCTTCGTGTGTAATGCAATATTTTATATACTGATTTTTGGCATTTTGAGATTAGGGCCTTCCAGGTAAACACAAAAATTGCTCCCTTCTGGCATTTTGAGATTAGTGCCTTCCAGGTTAACACAAAAATTGCCCCCTTTTCTCAGGTAACTGTAAAACACTTGGGGTATAAAAGATTGACAAGTCAATTCTGATGTTGGAAATGAAAATGTTTAAGAACTAAAGTAATAAAATGAAAGAGAAATCACTCAATGCTGCTACCTTGGTTTGTGTCCCTTTGGTTGTCTCCATTCTGGACTTAAGGACGGTTGCTCTATAGACCCTCATCTTTGCGGCTTTTGTAGCATGGCTCTGTCTCTTGACCTTCATGGTTGAATCACCTGTAAATGTTTATACTCTTAAAGACTTCAATATTTTTCTATTCTAATTATACAAGACACATTTACCAGTAAACTACAATTACATGTCGTATAATACTGAGATTTTTTCACCTCAGAGATGGAAATTAAGTAACAAAGTCAATAATTGCAGCCGTTCAACATCCCCATTCTTAATTTAAAAAAGGTACATTTTCCCCATTGAATGTTTTAATTTTGCTAATAGTCATTTCTCCCAAAACTTAAAGAAAATATAATTAGATATATAATAACTATAAACTTGATCCTTACATTCCTCTGTATTGTAGAACAAAAATTTAGTGTTTATACCAAAGACCAGATACTTATTATATCATGATTTGAAAGGATAATGTTTATCCCAAATTTCCCAAAAGATTGCCATTTTCCCAATCTTTATGGCCCCGGCCCCTGTCTGAAACAGTGGTATGAGAGCTCTGCTTTTGATGTAATTTATTGTAAATTTAAACATATTTTTCCAGTATTGTTATTTAACATTGAAGCTTATCTTTAATCAGTAATCAAAATCTCATTTGATTTTGAGTGATAATGGATTATTCATAAGTTTTTGTAACTCATATTACATGTTACTTTTTTTCTAAAATGTCTTTTATGGCATGTCGTATAGTAGTGAGATCTTAAAATTAATGTCATAGCAGTTATGTAATCAGGTATGGAAGCAATGCAAAATCCATAGGCGCAACATCCGTGCGATATGTGGGGTTTTGGGATATCACAGGAGTTGATCAGCAAAGTCAATCCTTCCATTCTTACAAAGCTACTATCTTTTGAACACTTTGTTCCTAGGCAATCCCCAGCAGCATCTAAAAAAAACATTTTGGTCTCTTTTGGGCATTTTCCAGTCTGCACACATAATTTTTCAATAGCTCAATGCTCCAAGGTGTTCAATGACGTTGCCATTTTTGGCTTTGTTTTTACACTTTGATCATTTATAATTAGTGATGAAACAGTCATAACCCCTCCAATTTAATTCAGAATTTCACCAAATGACATTTCATGAATATTGTAGGGATGGTTGAAATATCATAAATCTCCGTGCTACAACAGTACAATTTTTAATTTCAAAAAATTGTCTATTTTATGTAAACATGCGAAAAAAGTGGCACGCTTCGTGAAGCATGTTTTATCTAAATAATGTAGCTGTTTATTTTTTTTATTTAAATTCGAATTCCTGTGAGCAGGGCGAAAGGGGCGAAAATTTCCCCATATACAGTACTTTTCAAGGTTTAAATCATCATGCTCAGGTACTCTCCATAAAGTACTACTGTACAGACTCACAAAACAAGCCATGCTCAGGTACTCTCCATAAAGTACAGACTCATAAATCAAGTCCTGCTCAGGTACTCCCAATAAAGTACAGACTCACAAACCGAGTCATGCTCAGGTACTCTCCATTAAGTAAAGACTCGCATGAGTCACACTCTGGTACTCTCCATAAAGTACAGACTCACAAAACGAGTCATGCTCAGGTACTCTCACAGTCTAACTGGAGTAAATATCCACACTGATGAGTCATGCTCAGGTACTCTCACAGTCTAACTGGAGTAAATATCCACACTGATGAGTCATGCTCAGGTACTCTCACTGGAGTAAATATCCACACTGATGAGTCATGCTCAGGTACTCTCACTGGAGTAAATATCCACACTGATGAGTCATGCTCAGGTACTCTCACTGGAGTAAATATCCACACTGATGAGTCATGCTCAGGTACTCTCACTGGAGTAAATATCCACACTGATGAGTCATGCTCAGGTACTCTCACTGGAGTAAATATCCACACTGATGAGTCATGCTCAGGTACTCTTGCTGGAGTTCAAGCCCACACAATGAGTCAGTGCCTTTTCCATGTTATGGACAATCAGATTTCTGCTCTTAGGAACCTGAGATGAGGTCTGCTCCCTGGCCAAGGGTCTTCTCTAAACAGGTGGTGGCCCTATTAAACATTGGCCAGAAACTTAATAGGAAAACTAGATGCTGATATAGCTCCATCAACGGCCCTACAAGGGATGGCAGACTCTAATGACTACTCTTCTGATGGGGAATCAGGAAAAGACTTACCGTTAGATGAACACTCTATTTCTTGTCTATCCCCTAATTCACTGGTCAATAAATGCTCTCTTTCTTGTGTAATCCCTGATTCACTGGTCGATAAATGCTCTCTTTCTTGTGTAATCCCTAATTCACTGGTAGGTAAACGCTCTCTTTCTTGTGTAATCCCTAATTCACTGGTAGGTAAACCTTCTCTTTCTTGTGTAGTCCCTAATTCACTGGTAGGTAAACGCTCTCTTTCTTGTGTAATCCCTAATTCACTGGTAGGTAAACCTTCTCTTTCTTGTGTAGTCCCTAATTCACTGGTAGGTAAACGCTCTCTTTCTTGTGTAATCCCTAATTCACTGGTAGGTAAACCTTCTCTTTCTTGTGTAGTCCCTAATTCACTGGTAGGTAAACGCTCTCTTTCTTGTGTAATCCCTAATTCACTGGTAGGTAAACCTTCTCTTTCTTGTGTAGTCCCTAATTCACTGGTAGGTAAACGCTCTCTTTCTTGTGTAATCCCTAATTCACTGGTAGGTAAACGCTCTCTTTCTTGTGTAATCCCTAATTCACTGGTAGGTAAACCTTCTCTTTCTTGTGTAGTCCCTAATTCACTGGTAGATAAATGCTCTTTTTCTTGTGTTTCTTGTGTAGTCCCTAATTCATTCGTAGATAAACGCCCTCTACTTTGTCTCTTCCTTAGTTTGTCTTTTAGGCGTTTTGCTCGGTCTGTAAATTTTCTCCTTCTCTTTTTCTTTGTCATCTATAAAACAAAGGAAAAAAATACATGTACTGAATTTCCTATAAATGAATGGCAAAAATTTAATTAATTTAAAAGCAATGAATTATTCATTTTTTGAAAGATGTCATCTCATACCTACAGGGGAGTGTGCATATTTTGAAAAATTGCTTTCATGTAACATTGCAGTCATGAGACTACACTGTTTAAAAAAAGAAAAAAACATGGCCGTAGTAGTTTCCAAGCCCCTCCCAATAATAATTTCCACATTTAGTATTCTATAGAAAACAAAGCTACTTTACTGACCTGATGTGCCCCCTTAATAATTGTGTATGATGTCCTTTTCCGCTTGTCAAGGAATTTTTGCTTGGTAGAGCACACCCAACATTGCCCAAACTTTGGCTATCTCCCCCTCTCCCAAATTTATTTCCAAATATGATATTCAATAGAAAACAAACCTACTTGGCTGATGTGCCCCCCTAATGATTAGGTATAATGACTTTTCAAGGAATTTTTGCTTGAACATGTTGATACAATGTAGCATGAACTTTGTCCTCTCCTCCCTGCGACTGAAATCGCTTCCTATGGGCTTGATTTTCAGTATTCCTTTGCTTATGTTTACATTTTTTTAACTCCCTGTCTTGTCTGCAAATATGATTTCGATTTCAAAATCCCTGTTTTATCTTTTGGGTAAGTTACAATTAAAGAGCCACTTCAGCACTTCTATGAACCAATCAATGTGAGCATGAATTTTGGCTTTTGAAATTGTCTTGTATGTCTTTCAATATTTGTAACATCAAAATAAAAACAATAACTTAAGCTTTTGACCTCCCTGCCCATTTTATGGTGTTTTGAAAGCCAAAACTTTCCAAACATTTTATGAGGGACATTAAATAAATGATGTCATCAATCAGATTCCATTAAAAAGGTTTTTTTTCTGCTCTCAATTTAGTTCATAATCTATTTAATGGCTGTTTCCTTGACCAGGTTTTATCAAATACTCCTCTGAAAAGCTGATATATAATGCCTATTTAAGACAATCTATGTGACTGGTAGGTCATCTTCCAACAATACTGAAATTAGAGGCTACACCACTTACATCATATGTCATATTCTTTTTGCTTCCAAGGTGCCAAAGAGCAGAGAAGAAGATTATCAAAAAAAGAATGCATTTTCACTATAGATTACCCTAACACCAAAGCCCCTGATCCAGGGACCAAGAAATTTTTAATTTTGGAAGACGCACCCTTGCTTATCATAACCATGGACTAAGTATGTTGCTAAATATCCATGCTAAATATCCATGGGCAGAGAAGAAGATTTTTAAGGAAATTGTGCATTTTAACAACTGAAAAAGTGGTTAAATTGAAGGGTTGGAAGTTTGATGATTAGCATTAAGCAGTGCTATTTAACAGGAATGTGAAAGTTGATGAGTGAAAACTTTGATGATCATTAGAAATTCATCAATTTTGTCAACGTTTCCTCATCCTGAAAGAGTTGGATCAAAGTTGCAAGTGTAATTTGTGTGAATCTGGGCTCGCCCATACAGTCCTCCAGTAAAACATTTATCTGCAGTGTATTTTAAAAAAAAAAGTAAGCAGAAGCAGAGACATAAATAACAAAGATTATTTATCAGGTCCAGTACAATCAGTATATTTAGCTACATAGCTAGAATTACATAGCTTTATTTAGCTATTTCAATGCAACTTTTCACAATTTTGCTTTTATTTAAAAAAAAGACAAAAAATTTCAAGTATATGACTACTAATATTTATACTAAAGATTTTTTAAAAAGGCAATCCAAAGCAGAAATAGTTTAAACATTGCTGCGTTTGAACACCTTTAAGCAAAAGATGTTTTTCCATTATTTACATTTGCAATTATTTTTCTTAGATGAACCTATTGAAGAGAAAAATATGTTCAATTCTGTATGAACTTATTAGGGGGTCAGAGGTCATGGCTTGACCGAATCACACAGCGAGATGATATCTTGTCTACATATTTCTGTCCCGGTAACACTGGTTTCGGAACTTCTAAGCCGTTAAAGTGATGAAAAATATAAAATTATTGAAACATATATGTTTTTCTTTGTTCAACAAACAATCATTAGTTCTTTCTTTGATGTGAAGAATGTTTTTAATTAGCCTAAAATCACGCTTTAAAATACCTTTTTAACCCGAAATTCCTTTGAAGGTATGTAAACTGAAGACGATAGCACCGCTTTTGACTTCATATATTAAGAACTCATACAATAATAGTAAGATTATTCTCAGTAGCAATCATGGATTTTTCATTATGAATAGATATATCCTGAACTGGACTGCTGAACGTCAATGTTAGTATTCAAATGTTGGAGCGAGGCGAACTTTCAAGACCAAACAGCTTCTAGATCATTGCGCATCACAACGTAGCAATACGGCAGGCCATTCATGTAATAAATGCAGTTCTTTTCAGAATATTCATCTCAAATGTAAATAAAAGTAATAAACAACGTTAAAAAGTTCACTGGGAAATGAACTTGGGTGGTACGTGATCAAATCTTCTGAGAAGCCCTTTGGGCTTCACAGGATTTTATCACATGACCAACCAAGTTCATTTCTCAGAGAACTTTTTAACATTGTTGTTTATTTCTTAAATGTTTAACTGTACATCACTTTCACTTTGTGTGCGGTGAGGCATGGATAAGTATTATTACTTCACATTGTGCTGAATAATTACCAATCAATTATCATGTTAACCAGAACTGGTTTTCTTTGTCATTTCATTCAAGAAGTAACTGTTTGGTCACAAATTATAAACTGTTTCATATAACTCCAACACTTTTAGAACACCGATTGCAATTGCGCAGAAAAAGATACATCTTCAAGAGTGATTTTTTTTTATGAATTGTTTTCAGATGAGTTTCAAGATGAAGATTATCACTGCATCAATTTTATGCACATCCTGAGAAAAATGCTAACTTAAGAAATAAGTATGATTTAGTAGCTAAATAAAGCAACTTCAGGTAGGTAAATAATTCAAGCTATGTAGCTAAATCTAGTGATTGTAGCAGACATGTTTATGTCTCTGGTAGAAGCAGCAACTTCTAGTAGATTTAAATACCTAAGTAGCTTTTAATGGCTACGTAGGTAGAAAATGTCTTTAGACTCGACCTGTTCAAAGACCAAAAGTGAAAAACAAAACAAGTCTTCAGCTGGTCTACCTTGCTTGAAATCTTCGTATCTTATGGCTAGTTAATTAAACGAAACAGTTAATTATGTTCTATGGTAGAAGTTATATATAATTCAATTACAGAAATAGAATACACTGTACAGTACTAGCAGTACGTACGGATTTCACTTTGACTTCGACTTCCATCATAAGCTAGACCATCATGCAAAATAAGGAGGTATAATATGTATGCTGTTTTGGATCTCGTAACCAGCCTCTATAACCAGGCAGAGCGCATGCGTGAAATAATTTTCCATCGAGATCGGAAAACAGCAGAGAGGAAATTCGGAATATATAATGGAAACTAGTAATGCGGAATGATACTATAGTCAGATGCAGAAATTTTTGCATAATTCGATCAACTTTTATTTAAAAAAGCAGAAGAATAAATGAATCAACTTTACAGTTAGTTTTTATTTATTTATTTATTTATTTATTTATTTATTTATTTATTTATTTATTTATTTATTTATTTATTTATTTATTTATTTATTTATTTATTTATCATTCTTATAATTAATTAACTAAGTAACTGATTAATTTATTAAAAAATATATATTTGTATTTTTTTTTTAAATTCATTTATAACATTCTTTCCTTCATTTATTAATTATTCCATCCATTAATTAATTATCTATTAATTAATTCATTGATTTATTAATTTGTATGCATGTTTATTTATTTATTTATTTATTTATTTATTTATTATTCTAATAATTAAGTAATTGATTAATTCATTAAGAAGTTCATTTATTTGTTTGTTTATTTATTTATTATATTCATTCCTTCATTTATTTCGTATTCTATTTATTTATTTATTTATTATTTATCTATTTATTTATGCATTCATTTATTCGTATTTTTATTTATTTCTTTATTTTTTATTTCTTTATTGATTGATTGATTTATTTTTGCATTTATTTATTGATTTATTTATGCATTTATCATATATTTCTTTTATAAATTAATTATTTTTACGGGTTTGTATACTTATTACCAGGGTCTGTTTATGTATTGCCATAGTTTGTATACCATCACCAGGGTCTATATACCTATCACCAGGGTCTGTATACCTATCACCAGGGTCTGTATACCTATCACCAGGGTCTGTGTACCTATCACTAGGGTCTGTATACCCATCACCAGGGTCTGTATACCCATCACCAGGGTCTGTATACCCATCACCAGGGTCCGTTTTATCTATCACCAGGGTCTATATACCTATCACCAGGGTCTGTATACCCATCACCAGGGTCTGTATACTTATCACCAGGGTCTATGTACTTATCACCAGGGTCTATATACCCATCACCAGGGTCTGTATACCCATCACCAGGGTCTGTATACCCATCACCAGGGTCCGTTTTATCTATCACCAGGGTCTATAAACCTATCACCAGGGTCTGTATACCCATCACCAGGGTCTGTATACTTATCACCAGGGTCTATGTACCTATCACCAGGGTTTATATACCCATCACCAGGGTCTGTATACCCATCACCAGTGTCTGTATTATCTATCACCAGGGTCTTTATACCCATCACCAGGGTCTGTATACCCATCACCAGGGTCTGTATACCTATCACCAGAGTCTATATACCCATCACCAGGGTCTGTATTATCTACCAGCAAGGTCTGTATACCCATCACCAGGGTCTGTATACCTAGCACCAGGGTCTGTATACCCATCACCAGGTCCTGTATACCCATCAACAGGGGCTGTATTCCCATCACCAGGGTCTGTATACCTAGCACCAGGGTCTGTATTATCTATCACCAGGGTCTGTATACCCATCACCAGGGTCTGTATATCCATCACCAGGGACTGTATTATCTATCACCAGGAACTGTATAGCTATCACCAGGGTCTATATACCTATCACCAGGGTCTGTATACCTATCACAAGGGTGTGTATGCCCATCACCAGAGTCTATATACCCATCACCAGGGTCTGTATTATTTATCACCAAGGTCTGTATACCCATCACCAGGGTCTGTATACCCATCACCAGGGTTTGTATACCCATCACCAGGGTCTGTATACCTATCACCCGAGTCTCTTTACTTATCACCAGGGTCTGTATACCTATCACCAGATTCTGTATACCTATCACCAGGGTCTGTATACCCATCACCAGTGTCTGTATTATCTATCACCAGGGTCTGTATACCCATCACCAGGGTCTGTATACCCATCACCAGGGTCTGTATACCCATCACCAGGGTCTGTATACCTATCACCAGAGTCTATATACCCATCACCAGGGTCTGTATACCTATCACCAGGGTTTGTATACCCATCACCAGAGTTTATATACCCATCACCAGGGTCTGTATTATCTATCACCAAGGTCTGTATACCCATCACCAGGGTCTGTATACCCATCACCAGGGTCTGTATACCCATCACCAGGGTCTGTATACTTATCACCAGGGTCTATGTACCTATCACCAGGGTCTATATACCCATCACCAGGGTCTGTATACCCATCACCAAGGTCTGTATACTTATCACCAGGGTCTATGTACCTATCACCAGGGTCTGTATACCCATCGCCAGTGTCTGTATTATCTATCACCAGGGTCTTTATACCCATCACCAGGGTCTGTATACCCATCACCAGGGTCTGTATACCCATCACCAAGGTCTGTATACTTATCACCAGGGTCTGTATACCCATCACCAGGGTCTGTATACCCATCACCAGGGTCTGTATACCCATCACCAGGGTCCGTTTTATCTATCACCAGGGTCTATATACCTATCACCAGGGTCTGTATACCCATCACCAGGGTCTGTATACTTATCACCAGGGTCTATGTACTTATCACCAGGGTCTATATACCCATCACCAGGGTCTGTATACCCATCACCAGGGTCTGTATACCCATCACCAGGGTCCGTTTTATCTATCACCAGGGTCTATAAACCTATCACCAGGGTCTGTATACCCATCACCAGGGTCTGTATACTTATCACCAGGGTCTATGTACCTATCACCAGGGTTTATATACCCATCACCAGGGTCTGTATACCCATCACCAGTGTCTGTATTATCTATCACCAGGGTCTTTATACCCATCACCAGGGTCTGTATACCCATCACCAAGGTCTGTATACTTATCACCAGGGTCTGTATACCCATCACCAGGGTCTGTATACCCATCACCAGGGACTGTATACTTATCACCAGGGTCTGTATACTTATCACCAGGGTCTATGTACCTATCACCAGGGTCTATATACCCATCACCAAGGTCTGTATACTTATCACCAGGGTCTATGT
Source organism: Saccostrea echinata (assembly GCF_033153115.1). NCBI lineage: Eukaryota > Metazoa > Mollusca > Bivalvia > Ostreida > Ostreidae > Saccostrea > Saccostrea echinata. The sequence goes on along the minus strand of NW_026889806.1, from coordinate 6,680,808 downwards.
ACCTATCACCAGGGTCTGTATACCCATCGCCAGTGTCTGTATTATCTATCACCAGGGTCTTTATACCCATCACCAGGCTCTGTATACCCATCACCAGGGTCTGTATACCCATCACCAAGGTCTGTATACTTATCACCAGGGTCTATGTACCTATCACCAGGGTCTGTATACCCATCGCCAGTGTCTGTATTATCTATCTCCAGGGTCTGTATACCTATCACCAGGGTCTGTATACCCATCACCAGGGTCTGTATACCTATCACCAGGGTCTGTATTACCTATCACCAGGGTCTATATACCTATCACCAGTGTCCTTATACCTATCACCAGGGTCTTTATACCTATCACCAGGGTCTGTATTATCTATCACCAGGGTCTATATACCTATCACCAGGGTCTGCATACCAATGACCAGAGTCTGTATTCCTATCTCCAGGGTCTGTATACCCATCACCAGGGTCTGTATACTTATCACCAGGGTCTGTATAACTATCACCAGGGTCTGTATTATCTATCACCAGTGTCTGTATACCCATCACCAGGGTCTGTATACCCATCACCAGGGTTTGGGTATCTATGAACAGGGTCTTAATCTGTAAATCTATGTCAAGGGTGTGTATTATCTGTCATTAGGGTCTGTATGTACCCATCACCAGGGTGTGTATACCTATCACCAGAGACTGTGGACCTATTACCAGGGTCCGTATATCTATTACCAGCGTCTGTATTTCTATAACCAAGGTCGGTATTATCTATTAAAAGGGTCTGTATACTTATCACCAGGGTCTATATTATCTTTCACTAGAGCTGTACATCTATCACCAGGGTCTGTATACCCATCACCTGTTTGTCTGTCCGCAAAAACGTGCCCATTACTTTTGATTGGTTGGACCTATGGCTTTCATATTTCACATGTGCATTCCTTGTGATAAGGCCTTTGTTTGGGTTCTAACATATTTGACTTTTTTGACCTTGATCTTTGAGTTTTTCCCACTTTTTCAAGAATTTACCAAACTTTAACCTTGGCTATAACTTTTCAACAGTTGGTGCAAGGGCTTTCATACTTTATACTAGTATGTGTATTCATAGTAGCAAGACCTTTGAACGGATATTAAAAAATTGATCTTGACCTTTGAGTTTTACCAACTTTTAAAATTTTAACCTTGAGAAATTAGTATCAGGGCTATTATTTTCCACATGTGTATTCCTTGTGACAAATCCGTTCTTTGGGTTCCGACATATTTGAAATTTTGACCTTTATCTTGGAATAAGACATACTTTTGAAAAACTTTAATCTTGGCCATATATTTTGAACAGTTGGTGCTAATTCTTTAATGTTTTACATGTGTATTTCTTATGACAAAGCCTTACCCTGGGTACCTTTAATTTGACCCTTTGACCTTGACCTTGCAGTTTGACCCACATTTAAAAAACTTTAACCTGAGCTAAACCTTTTGAATGGTTAGTGCCTGGAATTTCTTATTTCTCAGATATATTCACTGAGAGTCCTTTCTTTGGGTAACAACATTTTTCAGCTATTAAGGACATACGCAACGTAGTTTGAACTTTATTGTCTTTTTCCCTGGAGTTGAGGATTTCAAATACTTAAAGGAACTGTGTGCTACATTTTAATGTCTATATATGCTGTTGTACACTTCTTCTAAAATAAATTTGGATAAACAAAACATCTAGAATATATGTTTAATAATTTTTGTATATTTTTCTTTGAATTATACAAGAATTTTCATCAATTTATATCTTTTCAAAACCCCTGGTAATGCATGCTGATTTTTTGTCTACGAACATCTGATGGCACTATAATCTTAAATTAAGAATATCTTTAAAAATTATCAGTAGGTAAGGTACGTTGCGTATGTCCTTAATATTTGAGTTTGAGTTGCATTTGAGAAACTTTAACCATTGTCAAAAGCTGCCATACAGGGACATCAGTGTTTCACAAACACATTTTGTTTTAATTTGAAATACCAAACAAAATTAAATTGAAATATTCGATAATAACCATTATAGATTTTAGATAATTTTGTTCACTAAAGAAGAGAAAGTCCTTTGCTGTAAAGTGAGGTTTATTTGTACGTTTATTTGTTCACTAATTTGTTTATTTATTTTTGGCCTGAAATGACCATGTTATAGACCTTTCGAGAAATTAATACGGTATGTTCTTTGACATCAAACATATCAAACTTTCATGCATACTTAGCTTTGAAGTCTACATTTGGACTTTGCGACTTTGTAAAAATATTTTTTAATGAACGCCTGCACTGAAAATTTAAGTTTAAATTTCAATTTAAATTTAAGGAGGTATAACCTATCGATTACATGAATTTTTATTGGGGGAAGTGGGTTAAAGTCACTATTTATAACAAAGTGTTGTCAGTCTAACTATCATGATAAATAAAGAAGGATGGCTATATAATTGTCTGGAATGTGTTGCTTGGAATTTATTTCAAGGCCTAAACATGTAGATCAAGGTGTAGGGAAAGGTCGACCAATAATAACGACCTCACTATAGATTTTCAAGGCACCTAAACACTAAGATTTTATTTATTTCATTTGTATTTACAATTCATCGAATTATAATTTCAGATTAACAATTTGTTATTACAATTTTTTATCTTTTATAAAACAAGTTAACATTTTATAATTGCAAATTATTTGATTTGTTGTATAAATATTTTCCCTCCTACTGAGTTTATGTTAAAGTATGAATTTGAATTCCCCCAATACTGATGTACAAAAATCACCGTTACGGAAAACAAGATGTGTTTGTGAAACACTGATGCCCCCGTATGGCAACTTATAGCAAAGGTTAAACTTTCTCAAACGCAAATCAAATATGTTGGTACCCAAAGTAAGGTCTTGTCCCGAGGAATAAACCTGTGAAATATGAAAACCCCGGTAGCAACGATTGAATAGATATGGATAAGGTTATTTTTTTTTTTCAAAAGTATGTCAAAAATCAAGGTCAAGGTCAAATGGTCAAAATTAATGGTGCCCAAGGAAAGGCCTTCTTCCAAGAAATACACCTGTGAAATATGAAAGCCAAAGCACCGACCTTTCAAAAGTTATGACCAAGGTTAAAGTTTGATAAAATTTTGCAAAACTGGGTCAAACTCCAAGGTCAAGGTCAAATATGGTGGTACCCAGAGAAAGGTCTTGTCACAAGGAATACACATGTAAAATTTGAAAGTCATAGCTCCAACCAATCAAAAGTTATGGTCAAGGTTAAAGTTTTTTCGGACAAACAGATAGACGGACGGACAGGGCAAAACTACATACCCCCGAATCTTCGATACGGGGGCATAAAAATGCGAATAAAGCGTTCGATTAATTTATCTTATCCAATAAATTAAAGAATTGAGAACACTTAAACTGGTTGCAAATTGTACATCTAGTAGGAAAATTCTATGAAATATTTTGTTTATAAAACAAGTAGAATCAACAGTTAACACATTAATCACAGATTGTGTTTGCCTGCACATGATTAAAATCATGAAATTGCCCAAAAATGTACGATACATGGGAGAATTATTTGAAATCGCAAAGATATAGTCAGATAAGAAACAAACACACTCAATTTTGTAATTCATATTCGATTATCTTGTGATTTATTTTTGAAATTGTGTATACTTCATAATTATATTTAAAAAATCCCTGTGATTCATATTTAATTATGCGAAAAGTTCATATTCGAAATCTTGTTACTGTGTATTTTTAGGGATGTCAAAATATTTATTTTCCTTAGTCGACTATTTGATAACATTATTCGAACGATAGTCGAATATTCGGAGCATTTTCTTAAAATAAAATTTTAATATTTCAAACCTCACTTGTAAATGCAGGAGGTATTTATAACAAAAAAAAAACCTTTTTACCTCATATATACAAAAAAGTAACATCAATTGCCTCTGTTGCACATAGATGTTTGCAGGCACCTAACGTGTGGGCAGTGTGTTTATATGAAATAATTTTAGACCGTAAATTATTCATATATCAGTTTTTATCTTAGCAAGCATAAAAAAATTGCCAGCATGATATTTTAAAGTTTACAAAAATAAATGGAGAGGGGGGGGGGGGTTAATACACTATCTACGCCTTACTCTTTGAATATATGTATTGCTAATAAAATTAATTTGGAAAGATATACATATCACTACTTCAAATAACATGGCCGTAGGAACCGGGGGGGGGGGGGGGGCCGTGCCCCCCCCCCCAATAATTTTGCCGATATATAGATTACTATAGTAAACATAAATACTATAAGATAAATACTATAAGCATGTGCCCCCTCAATAAAACCGCCTGATGACCTTTTTTTTTTTTTTTTTTTTTTTTTTTTTGCTTGTCAAGGAATATTTAGTAGTCGACGACCTTTTTTTTTTTTTTTTAAGCTTGTCAGAAAATTTTTGGTAGTGCCCCCTCAACTGTCAACTGAAAAATGTTTGGCTGTGCCCCCCCCCCCCCCAATTGAAATTGCTTCCTACGGGGCTGAATAAAACGTTTTATCATAATTATCAATTTATCTTTCATGGAATTTTATTCAATTATTCTCCATTGCTAAAGCAAATACGCCGGGACAGTCTATGTGTTTGTTCATCACAAAAATTTGAACATTGGTCATAATTTTTTGTTTAGTTTATCAATTTCAAGAAATATTCATCTAATAGAAAATATATAATAATTTTGAGAAGATCGGACTCTCATATTCCACATATGAATTACGAATTACAAAATCTTTCTGAATTTATTTTTTTTATCTTATGACCTTGTCAGTGAAATTTGATATACTTATAAAAAAAAATAACCCTGACCTAAGCTTAGTATGGAATGAGATATATGTTTTCATAATTGACCTGTGCAATACCCGTGACAAAACTATAACAAGTCACTGGAATGTATATAGCCTAAGATCTTTGACCTTGGCATTTGACTTTCTTTTTACAAAACTTTTAATCCTGGCCAAAGCTTTGTACCTGATGAGACAGGACTTTAATATTTTCTTGTACATGAACATAGCTCTAACAAGACGTTCCAAATATACTTTGATTTTTAACCTCATAAACTTGACATTGAAGTTTGATCGACTTTCAAATCATACTATAGTAACTCGATCCTTGGTCCTAAGCTTTTAAACAGAACATCCCACTTTAAAAATATATAATAATTTTAAATATGATGAGCCGCCACGACAGTCACAATATGCCATAGACGATTGCATCCCAACCAAAAAGAAAAAAAACAACAACAAAAAAACGATTAAAGACATTCCATATCATTTCCATGCAGTGAAAATACACTGGGTCTCCTTCTTGACAACATGACAGCTAGGGTTTGTAGAACACAAATTTTGGCACTATTATCCTACTGTTCTACTGTCATGAACATAGAAGAAATTTGAACTTTGTGTTGGTTGCTCTTCTTTTATGATAATTTTTAAAATTTCACACTTTATTGATTAATTATGTAGATATGTATATCTTCACATTTTCTCTGGAACAAGTAAACAACATAATGGAATTATTAGATTTCTCTCGATTTATGCAATAGAGGAATCAGGATACATTGGCATTTACAATGTAAAGATAGTTCCACACAATTATAAATCTTTGTCCATTGTTATAAGTTTCTATATCCTTTGCTTCCTCCTTGACAGGCTTACACTACAAAATAAAAAGTAAATAAGATCAATATAACATTAGAGTCAATGCATCTTAATCACAATAAAATCATTATAGTTCATTGAACAACTCATACGTTCTCCACAAGATGTTACGTTTATGAAGACACCCTAAAAAGTAATTGGATTCATTTTCATAATGCAAACTATGTTGAAGGTTACCCTACTAAAAAGATGGGAACTAGACCCTGCACGAGGGAAGAAAAAACCGTGATGAAGGGTATATAGACCCTGGTGATTGGTATACAGAACCTGGTGATAGATAAACTGACCCGAGTGATGGGTCAAGAGACCCTGGTGATTGGTATACAGTACCTGGTGATAGGTATATAGACCCTGATGATAGTTATAGATGGTGGTGGGTATATACAGACCCTGGTGATAAGTATAGAGACCCTGGTGATAGGTATACAGAGCCTGGTGATGGGTATATACACTCTGGTGATGGGCATACACACCCTTGTGATAGGTATACAGACCTTGGTGATAGGTATATAGACCCTGGTGATGGGTATATAGACTCTGTTGATGGGTATACAGACCCTGGTGATAGGTATACAGAGCCTGGTGATGGGTATAAAGACCCTGGTGATAGATAATACAGACACTGGTGATGGGTATACAGAGCCTGGTGATAGGTACATAGACCCTGGTGATACGTACTCGTACAGACCCTGGTGATGGGTATACAGACCATGGTGATGGGTATATAGACCCTGGTGATAGGTACATAGACCCTGGTGATAGATAATACAGACCCTGGTGATGGGTATATAGACTCTGGTGATAGGTATACAGACCCTGGTGATGGGTATACAGACCCTGGTGATGGGTATAAAGACCCTGGTGATAGATAATACAGACACTGGTGATGGGTAAACAGACCCTGGTGATGGGTATACAGACCCTGGTGATGGGGATACAGACCCTGGTGATGGGTATACAGACCCTGGTGATGGGTATAAAGACCCTGGTGATAGATAATACGGACACTGGTGATGGGTATACAGACTCTGGTGATAGGTACATAGACCTTGGTGATAAGTATACAGACCCTGGTGATGGGTATACAGACCCTGGTGATAGGTATATAGACCCTGGTGATAGGTACATAGACCCTGGTGATAAGTATACAGACCCTGGTGATGGGTATACAGACCCTGGTGATAGGTATATAGACCCTGGTGATAGATAAAACGGACCCTGGTGATGGGTATACAGACCCTGGTGATGGGTATACAGACCCTGGTGATGGGTATATAGACCCTGGTGATAGGTACATAGACCCTGGTGATAGGTATACAGACCCTGGTGATAGGTATACAGACCCTGGTGATAGGTATATAGACCCTGGTGATGGTATATAAACTATGGCAATACATAAACAGACCCTGGTAATCAGTATACAAACCCTGTAAAAATAATTAATTTATAAAAGAAATATATGATAAATGCATAAATAAATCAATAAATAAATGCAAAAATAAATCAATCAATCAATAAAGAAATTAATAAAAATACGAATAAATGAATGCATAAATAAATAGATAAATAATAAATAAATAAATAAATAAATAAATAAATTAATTAATAGAATACGAAATAAATGAAGGAATGAATATAATAAATAAATAAACAAATAAATGAACTTCTTCATGAATTAATCAATTACTTAATTATTAGAATAATAAATAAATAAATAAACAAACAAACATGCATACAAATTAATAAATCAATGAATTAATTAATCGATAATTAATTAATGGATGGAATAATTAATAAATGAAGGAAAGAATGTTATAAATGAATTAAAAAAAATACAAATATATATTTTTTAATAAATTAATCAGTTACTTAGTTAATTAATTATAAGAATGATAAATAAATGAATTAAATAAATAAATTAATTAATTAATAATTAAATAAATAAATAAATAAAAACTAACTGTAAAGTTGATTCATTTATTCTTCTGCTTTTTTAAATAAAAGTTGATCGAATTATGCAAAAATTTCTGCTTCTGACTATAGTATCATTCCGCATCACTAGTTTCCATTATATATTCCGAATTTCCTCTCTGCTGTTTTCCGATCTCGATGGAAAATTATTTCACGCATGCGCTCTGCCTGGTTATAGAGGCTGGTTACGAGATCCAAAACAACATACATATTATACCTCAAATAAGAATTGAATTCGTATCCCGATCCCGCTAGAGAACACCGATCCCGATATAACAAAAAACCAAATGGGAGGAAACATTCTGACACAAAAATAATAAAGAATATCCATGTGAAATACAAGGTTCTCAGTATGAAGATCAAACTGGTTTGATTTAATTTGATGTTTCTTGTCAACATCGAAAACTATGCCGGGATGGACTTGAGCAAAATTGTTGCCAGGTTTCTTGAAGGGGGGGGGGGGGTCGGGGGTCGAGTTGTGATCTGGTGGTCTAGGAAGAATGTATCCCCTTTTCTGAGTCAGAAATTTGTAGACATGGGCATCATTTAATGGGTTTTGAAGTTGTTTTGACATGAAAACATCAAATGAAAAAAATCTACTTTTTTTTAAAAAAAAAAATAGATTTTAAAACGATTTTATTTTGTTCCAAAAAGATATTTTCATTATTTGAATACGTTTAGCTGAAGATTGTAAATTGGTAAGTTGATGACCGAAAGTTATGTATGGAATCATGCCTTTTTGGTAAATTTTCTGATTAACATGCAAATTGAAATCAAAATATCAAGATATTTTAATTTTGCATCATGATTGTATCTATAGAAACGAACTATATCAATTACTCCTCATTTTCACCTTCTTATACGTCTTTGAGAGAAAAATACTGCTTTACAATGCAGAATTGTTTTAATCGGCTATTATGATCACCGGGTATTGATTATGATCACCGGGTATTGATTATGATTCCCGGATATTGATTATGTTTACCAGTGTTCCAAAGGGAAAATATTTTGAAGTAAATGGAGTCTTTGAACAATATCCATGCATCATTGTTTTTTCAGTCAATCTATGCTTATAAGTTTCATTATTATACGTACGAACTGATTCTTTGGTGTCAGAAGTAATAACGGATCAACTAAATTTTACTTTTTAAGCTCCCATACACCCCAAAGTAATCCCAAACTGAAAAAAAAAAAATCAGCGAGCAGAAAAATGTATAGACTCTGATATACTAGTACATTAGGGCTGTATCAATATATCGATATATCAATACGTATCAATATTCAAGAATGTACCGTATCGAAAAAATAACTTTCAATATGTATCATGCAGGCAGTTTTTCTTATAATTCTGTGAAAAAGTTGGGCATTTCAATCACCAAAGATTATATTTAACTGTTTTTAATTAAAACAGGTCAATAATGATATAAACATTTAGGAGATAGCACATAATAAATAAGTATTACAAAATACGTTGACAATTATATTTTCACATGTTGGTTTTACAGTCATTAAAAAGTTTAAATTTGAAGCGTATTTTGTAATGACAGTGAGACAAGAACTTAGAAATGGGTTATAAAACACTCAGTTTTTATAAAATGTATGTATTAAATGATTTACAAGACTTTTTTGGTAGACTTGTTCAAGAATCCAATATATCGCATATCGCTTTAAAAAATATCGTATCGTATTGTATCGAAATTTTTTGCTCAATACACAGCCCTATAGTACATATAGTTGCAATAATGTAGCCCTCTCCGATTTTTTTTAAATCTGATAATTTGAGCCGAAATCTGTGTGATTGTGAATCACTCCTGCATTTGCACTATTACGGAGATCCGAAGGAGTTGTAGCCCCCCCCCCCCCCCAAAAAAAAAAAAAATCGGAGAGGGCTACATAGCAGCTAAAGTATATACATGTACAACAGAAAGCCTGGGGCTATAGGACTTCCGATTGGAAAGTTTATTGACGTAGTAAATTTACAAGACAAGAGATTCTTAAATTGAAAAGTGGATTGCACTTCATGTACTTTTAAAGAAAAAAAAATGATAATTTTTTTTTTATATATTATATATAAATGGAAACATGGGAAACGCACAGCTTGGAACTAGGAAATAGGAAGTTTTTTTATTGATAAAATGTTCTCAAACTATCGACTGGGAGTTGTGGCGTGCTCCTGTAATCCAGGTATACTCGGAGGTCAGAGTTGGTGGACGATTTGAGGGCGGGGGTCCTGCTCTCCGGCGACCTATGTCGATCGAGCGTCCGCACTAAGCACGGCATCAATATGATCAAAGGTCAAAATGCAAACTTATATAGTATCATCAGCTCATTTATATTTTTTTCCTACTTATTTTGTCTTTTTTTATATATAAATCTCTTTGGAATATACACATATATCTTTTCAATGTTATGTAATTAATATTTACTTGTAACATGTATGATTTGACCTGTACATGTATTGTGGAGAGAACTTATATAGGCAGTGCCTGCTGTCCAATCCAGTTATGTTTAATCATAATAAAATATTGTTTAAATTAAATCAATATGGTCACCTCAGGGGAGCCCAGGGTGTCCAGGTTGTCTAAGGAGGGACGTAACGGCCTAGGGTGGAAACACAGCAGACAGAGGTCCCCGTGTTCTGCAGTAGTGGGATCGCGCCCATGAATAGGCACCGGTTGGCAGCCTGTCCAAAATAATCGGACACAACTCTTTTTTTTTTTTTGACTAATTAGAATAAGCAAATATAAATATTCATATATTTGAATAAATGAAAGATATTTATTTGAGAAAAAAAATCACCATAAATATACGCGTTCATATTCAGTCAAATATATGTTAATTGACATATAATTTTAAAGTGCCATCAAAATTCGAATTAAGGGGTACCTTCTTTTACCAAAGATTATCTAGAAATATTGCAGAGAAAGGTATGGGGATTCATTAAAAGATAAACATTAACATGAGTAGCATTTTGGAGAATTTTATTTTGCTGTTAAAATGTGCTATTATGATTAATTTGTATGTAACTTAAACCTTTTTGATCAATTACACAGAAATAAACTATCAAATTGTTTCAGAATAATCAAATATATTGTATTATACAAGAAATCAATATTGTACAGGACGACTATAATGTAATTTTGCTTCAATCAAAGCTTATAAATAGTTCTTCCATCGCAAATATGAACAACAGAAGTTTACATGTAGTTAAGTAGAATTTTGCAACAAAAATTTCTGACATCAAAGCTGCAGCTCATATTGCTTTATGATTGTAAAGGAGATGGGCGAACAAGGCGTGCAGAATGCCTATAGATTCCAATATATAAAAATCATACTCAATTTGTGAATTTAATTATTTAAGAATAAAGTTCTGATTATTGATATTATGAAATTGTGATATTAAACAAAACTTTTCTAAGGAAGATTTTCTCGGTAAAAATTATTCTTTTATTAAAAAAGTAATGTGGTATTCGTGGGGTTTGAACCTGGCAATAAAAATCTTGACTATCATTTTCTTTTGAGAATAACATGCTTACCACTACGCTACACAACTCCTGATGAATACTGGTATTAATAAATCATGTTTGTGACATGACCGTTGACTTAATGTACTAGTATTTCTCAGAAAGATGCGAATGTTGTGATATAAAAGCAAATTTAAAACCAAACAAGAGGCCCAAGGGCCTTGAATCGCTTTTCTGATAAATTGTACAACCAGTATCACTTCTATTTGAAGCCTCTAAGCATCCTGTATATTTAAATAAAGCCTTGAAATTCCAAAAGTAGGTCATCATGACCTACATTTTAGATAAAACACTCTGAGAACTTAAGATGATTCTAAGCCAATTAGTACCTGAGAGTAGGTAATGGTGACCTACTTATCACTTGTCATTCTCCGAGGACCCAAGATGCATCAACTAACTAAGTTTGATAATTCTAAGCCAAATATTACCTGAAATATTTATATAAAGCCATAAAATTTCAATAGTAGGACATGTTGAACTAGCGCTACTTTTCAGTTGACATACTCCGAGGACCCAAGATGAACAACTGACAAAGTTTGATGATTCTAAGCCAATTAGTATCCGAAATATTTAATTATAACCATAAAATTTCAAAAATAGGTCACAGTGACCTACTTTTCAGTTGAATACTTTGAGAACCCAAGATGCATCAACTGACAAAATTTGATGATTCTAAGCCAATTAGTACCTGAAACATATTTGATCAGGTCACAGTGACCTACTTTTCAATCAACTTACTCTGAGGATCAGATGCATCAACTGACAAAGTTTGATGATTCTAAGCCAAATAGTACCCAAATATATTTAAATATAGCCATAAAATTTAAAAAGTAGGTCACGGTGACCTACTTTTCAGTTGAGGTACTTTGAGGACCCAAGATATATCAACTGACAACGTTTGATGATTCTAAGCCAATTAGTACCTGAAATATTTAATTATAGTCATATAAATTGAAAAGTAGGTCTCCGTGACCTACTTTTCAGTCGACCTACTCTGAGGACCCAAAATACATCAACTGACAAATTTTGATGAATCTAAGCCGAATATTACCCAAATACTTAAATATAGCCATTAAATTTCAAAAGTAGGTCACGGTGACCTACTTTTCAGTTGACGTTTTTCGAGGACCCAAGATGCATCAACTTACAAAGTTTTATGATCATAGGCCTTAAAATGTCCAAATTATGCCTATAAAACGCTTTGAAATCGAATGCCTGCAAAGTTCAAAAAGTAGGTCACTGTGACCTACTTTTGAAATAAATATGCTTTATGCCCCCAAGATGCATCATCTTACAAGATTTATGATTCTAAACCTCTCAGTATTCGAATTAATGACCTTAATTGTTTTGAAAAAGATTAGCCATAAAATTCAAAAAGTAGGTCAAGATGACCTACTTTTTAGTTGACGTACTCCGAGGACCCAAGATGCATCAACTGACAAATTTTGATGATCATAGGCCTTTAATCATTAAAATATGCCTCTAAACAATTATTAAAAAGAATGGCCACAAAATTATAAAAGTAGTTCACCGTGACCTACTTTTGAGTCAACGATATGAGGTCCTTAGATGCATCAACTGACAAGATTTGATTATCCTAGTTCTTATAGTAAGCAAAATATCAACATTTTAATAAAATGTAATTTTTGGTCAACTTTGAAGTGACCTTGAGACCATGTCCTTTGCCTCAGGGTGATGCCTTGAACAATTTTTAATCTTCGACATATCCTCATCCTTTTGTGCAAGTTTGGTGATAATCTGTTCAGTGGTTTTTGAGAAGATTTTTTTAGCAACAGTACTTTTGTTTCTATTTTCCTAATTATCTCCCCTTGTTTAAGGGTCACAACCTTAGTTTTAGTAAAAACAATAATTGGTCAAGGGGTTCTTGAGTTATGGCCTATATTCTAAAAAGTTTATGCACACCGCACAAATGGCCATCGCATTAGTCTTTGAGCCTTTGGCTCAGAAGAGCTAAAAATGTATATCTTTTTTTTTTTTAAACACATTTACAGACTTTAAGGATAAACTTAAAAAAAAAAAAGAAAAAAAAAAAAAAAAAGGAGCGAAGACCTACTCATATCGAATATAAGAAAATGATCCTTTTTTGCCCTTTCCAGTGAGGGTATGCCATTTCATAGGCAAATAATTCAATCTAATTCTTTGTGGTGAGATTTTTGCAAATAGTGGAGATTTTACATTAGGTGTAAAATCTCTTCTAACTTCAAACCCCCTTTGCCTTGCCAATATATGGTAGCATTATGCCGGTCTAGCTCTTAGTTGGTGCCAAATAGTGATTTTCTGGTATGATGAAAGGCATACTTAAGTATGGAAGACCCAATGATCCATATTCTTTGCACACCTACAAAAATTTGAAGAAAAAAAAAAAACAAGATTATGAAGCTAAAACTAAATGTATCTTAATTCCTAATGTATTTGTATGAACACTGAGATTTCCATCTACCATAATGTTAGATGAAAAATCAAAGAAAGTTTTGATATAACTGAGGTTTAATTTTTCACATTCTTGTTTGTTGCACTGTAGATATTTGGCTCACCTTGTTCACCCATCTTCTTTGCCTTTAATATAAGTATTACTGTAGTTACAGATGATACATGTAGCTTTTGTATGGCATGTTATAGTCAAATCGTTTTTAAATTATTTAATTAATATACGGTGGCGAAATCGGACATGCATAGAAATACCGCTACCCACTTCAAAAGTGAAGAAATATTTAGAAATAACTAAAGATTTAAAAAAAAAATTGAAAGTCAGTTTGCGTAGTAAGTTTAGTGGGAAACAACCAAATTATGAAATAATTAGATTAGCGATCCCAACAACGTCTTTTCCTTCTCTTTCGTTTGTCTAACATCACAAAACTGCCGAACAGATTGTCCTTTTGCGTTGATGAAATAGGTCCTAAACAAGAACTGTAAACCATTTTTATTTTTTTAATGTATTAATTGTGTCTTTTGAGTTAATTTGATAAATAAATTTGGTACCAAAAAATCATTTCCCTTTGACTCAGTTGTTTATATACATTTATAAACGTGATAAAACAGCTTTGGGATTTAACAGAGCTTTACCGGGCTCAAGAAAATTAACACACTGTCTTGTATTTTCATTTTTTCCGAGTACCCGGGTACTCGACCGGAATCACGTCCGAGTAACCGATTATCAAAAATTGACCGATTTGACATCCCTAATTTTTATTAATTTTTCATTTTGTATGCTATCATTTTCCATCTGTGTTCTACATATATAGTTTTTGCCCTGTCCGCCCTGTCTGTTTGTCCGCAAAAACTTTAACATTGCCCATAACTTTTGATTGGTTGGAGGTATGGCTTTCATATTTCACATGTGTATTCCTTGTGACAAGACCTTTCTTTGGGTACCACCATATTTGACCTTTTGACCTTGTGAGTTTGACCCAGTTTTGCAAAATTTTTCCCAACATTAATCTTGGCCATAACGTTTAAATAATTGGTGCTAGGGATTTCATATTTCACATGTGTAATCCTTGTGACAAGACCTTCCTTTGGATACCAACAACTTTGACCCTTTGACTTTGACCTACTTTTGAAAAACTTTAACATTGACCATAAATTTTGAATGGCTGGTGCTAGGGCTTTCATACTTCACGAATGTAATCCTTGTGACAAGACCTTTCTTTGCATACCAACAACTTTGACCCTTTGACCTTGACCTTGGAGTTTGACCTACTTTTGAAAAACTTTAACATTGGCTATAACTTTTGAACAGCAGGTGCTAGGGCTTTCGTACTTCACATATGAAAACCTTGTGACAAGACCTTCCTTTAGATACCAACAACTTTGACCCTTTGACCTTGCAGTTTGACCTACTTTTGGAAAACTTTAACCTTGGCAATAACCTTTGAACAGCTGGTGCTAGGGCTTTCATACTTCACATATATAATCCTTGTGACAAGACCTTTCTTTGGATTCCAACAACATTGACCCTTTGACCTTGGACTTTGACCTACTTCTGGAAAACCCTTTGACACAACTTTTGAAAAGTTGTTGCTAGGGCTTTCATATTTAACATGCTTTTTCCTTGTGACAAGACCTTCCTTTGGATACCAAACAATTGTAATCCATTGACCTTGGAGTTTGACCTACTTTTGAAAAACTTTAACCTTGGTCATAACTTTTGAACGATTGGTTCTTCAGCTTTCATAGTTCACCTGTATACTTCTTGTGAGAAGACCTTTCCTTACGTATCATTAATTTTGACCATTTGACCTTGATGTTTGACTTACTTTTGAAAAACTTTAACCTTTTCCATATCTATTCAATGGTTGCTGCTAGGGCTTTCATATTTCACAGGTATATTCCTCGAGACAAGACCTTATTTTGGGTACCAACATATTTGATTTGCATTTGAGAAAGTTTAACCTTTGCCATACAGGGGCATCAGTGTTTCACAAACACATCTCATTTTTAATATTTGTATTCTATAATTTTCCATTTGTATTGTATAATTCTTCATTTCTATTTTATAATTTTCTATTAGTATTCTATAATTTTCCTTTTGTATATTTTCTATTTGTAATGTATACATGTAATACATCATTTGCATTCTATAATTTTTAATTTGTATTGTATGTGAATTTGATTTGTATTTGTTTTATGTACCATAATACAAATACATTTCACTGTCAAATACAAATGGAATTCACCTACAATTTAAATTGCAACATTATAAAATGCAAATGATATATTATTACAATACAAATGGAAATTATACAATATAAATAACGAAATATAGAAGAATACAAGTAGAATAATTATAATTCAAAAAGAACCAGAAGTCTCTGATGAGACTGTAGCTCTACTGGTCTATACATATAACAAAGGAAAAGTAGCACTTGGATTTGAAACTTTGCAACATGCAGCAATAAATAGAATAATGTATCTTAATGTAGTCTACTTGTGCGCCAAGTTATATTGAAATCAGACCAAATCTGAAGGAGGAGTAGCGTTTTAAAGGAATTTCACAGAAATTTTGATTTTTAGTAACCATGGCAACACCGTTCATCGAAATCAAAAACCGATGCATTAAATCATGTATCTTAGTGTAGTCTACTTTTGTGCCAATTTATATTGAAATCAGACCAAAACTGTAGGAGAAGTAGCATTTTAAAGGAATTTCACAGAAATTTCTATTTTAAATAACCATGGCAACACCGTTCATTGAAATCAAAAAACCGATGCACTAAATTATGTATCTTAGTGTAGTCTACTTGTGTGCCAAGTTATATTGAAATCAAACCAAAACTGTAGAAGGAGTAGCATTTTAAAGGAATTTTACAGAAATTTCTATTTTTAGTAACCATGGCAACACCGTTCATCGAAATCAGAAAACAGAGGCACTAAATTATGTATCTCAGTGTAATTTACTTGCGTGCCAAGTTATATTGAAATCAGATCAAAACTGTAGGAGGATTAGCGCTTTAAAGGAACTTCACAGAAATTTCTATTTTTTGTAACCACGGCAACACCATTCATCGAAATCAAAAACCAAAGCACTATTTTATGTATCTTAGTGTAGTCTACTTGTGTGCCAAGTTATATTGAAATCAGACCAAAACTGTAGGAGGAGTAGCGTTTTAAAGGAACTTCACAGAAATTTCTATTTTTAGTAACCATGGCAACACAATTCATCGAAATCAAAAAACGATGCATTAAATTATGTATCTCAGTGTAGTCTACTTGTGTGCCAAGTTATATTGAAATCAGACCAAAACTGGAGGAGGAGTAGCGTTTTGAAAAATTGTTTACAGACTGATGGACAGACAGACAGACGGACAACACCTTACTATCGCATAAGCTCTTCTGGTCTCTGACCAGTAGAGCTAAAAATTGAGATATCCAAGGATTCAAGATCCCAAGGGTAAAATACTAAAGTAATGTGTGGTTGGGACTTCCAAATCACTTCAACATATCTATCATATTCGAGATATCGGTGTTCGAGATACGGAAGTTCAACTGTATATGATTAATGTGAAAAAAGTGATAACAATATAAAGATTTACAATGAGTTGTACAATTTAGGTTAAAACTGAATAAAACATAATTAAATGTTCTAGTCACAAATTATCATACATGGAAAAAAATGTTTCAAGAGACAATATTCTGAAGGCAAAGTTTAACCATTTAATGTATACAAAATTATATATAGTTACAATGGAAGTTTTCATGTACGAGGGGTTATCAAAAAGTTCGTGGACTGATGCGATAAAATTAATACTATGTAGTTGATGATTACAAAATTTGTAGGGAACATAAAACAACAAAAGTTGAAGAAGTGTTGGAAATTTCAACTTGATATGTTGATAATTTGCCAAATTATCATTAAATAAAAAGAGCATTATATGATCACCCGGCGCTGTCGCCGTTTATTTTTATGACGTCCGACAACGTCACTATTTCTCTATGCCCGCTCCCTCTGCCTCAATACACTTATCTTAATGAGATTCTCTTGAGTAAAGTAAAGACCTAAACCCGTCTTGTTTATATGACTTTACAGTGTTATGAACACCTGATTTCAATGCATTAATATTGTAAATATTAAATCTATACATAGAAAAAGATCCTCGCTTGATTTGCCAGCATAATTTTCTTGCCGGTGTTCAATGTCAACCAATGATCAACGTCACTTTTCGACGTGTCTGACTTTGGACACCCTGACTACAAATCGACATTAACCGTGTGTCTCTTTTCTTGCTGAATCTGTCTTGGTATTTAAACACAAGTACTCTGGATGTATTTTATTTCTCTGTAGCCTGTTTAAACATTTTCTAGGTCTATGTCAGGTTTTCCAGGGGCTGAAACTTTATAGAATGTTGTAAAATGACACCCTACCCCCCTTCGACGTCATTTTTAACCCCTATATTGTTTGGACATTCCCTATCAAATTTACGATAAAATTTCATAGAATATATAGAATCAGGTAAAAATTGCAACTTTTACGGAAAAATTATATCATATCACATGAGTGAAATAATGGGAATTTCGGATGACAAATGCTCATATTAGAAGAGTTTTTCTCAGTTACACTCAGGTAGAAAATACGTCATGTTCGAGGTTGCGCCGCCTTGACATACCATTGCTTACAAAAACATTTACGATTCACTCAAAAATAAAACTTATGATTTATAGTTTATTTTACGGATAGAAAAGAAGATGCTTATTTAATGTTTAAAAATTCATTGATGTATCTTAAGTGGTTTTAATTTTATGACGCTAGTCCACGAACTTTTTGATAACCCCTCGTACATGTATTTAATATGTAAAATCATGGTCTCAAAGTCCAAAACATGTGTCAATTGTGAAATCTGTTTACAAACACCTCTATGTACACACTACTGTAAATGTATTACATTTAGCATGTACAATATTTAGCAGAAATTGGTTTTAAACAAGTTAGCATAGATTTGAGTTAGCACATTTCTTAATGTTCTTATTTATGTGTAAGACATTTAGCATTGTACTAGAAGTAGCAGAAGTTGCTTTCTGCCTAAGGTGCTAAAAAGAATACACAGTATATGTTTACAGTATATTAATCATAGGATCTCCACAATTTAATCTACAAACATCAGAGAAATTCTTTGTACATAAACAATATCTATACTCTCTACAGCTGCCATTTATAATCTGAACACATCATAAGAAGTCTATACTCTAGCTAAATTGTGACAATGGCCATCACTTGCATTATTTTGCAGTAAAATGATCGTATCCAGTAAAAAAACAAATCATTAAAAAATGTCAATGACATGCATTATAAATATTTTCAATAGAATCATAATCTGTTAAGAAGCACAATAAATTTTCTCCAAAATAGTTTATCTACAAAAAAACCAAACTATATCTAGAACATCACTTTTAACTATTTTGATTTTTGCCGAGAATAAAACTTAAAATTTAAAATAAATGCATAGGAAACACCAGTTTCCTTTGGCAAACTACAGTGTTTATATAAAATATGTAAAACCAATGAAAAGTCTACTTTCAATGATAAAATATATATATGTTAGAGATACATACATCTTTTATACAAGTCTTAAATTCTCTTTCCAACGAGAAATATAGTTTTTCCTTAGTGAATCTTGATTAAACTAGCAGTGCTCCAGTTTTTGGTTTCAGCTGCCTCAATGTCATTTAATTGGTGACACAAATACTTCAGTTTATTTGTTTATTGGTCTGTCAGTTCTCAGGCTCCTCTAAATTGTCATTGTAAACAATTAGCGACCAGCTTCTACCAATC
The DNA here is from genome assembly GCF_033153115.1 of Saccostrea echinata. NCBI lineage: Eukaryota > Metazoa > Mollusca > Bivalvia > Ostreida > Ostreidae > Saccostrea > Saccostrea echinata. Next base: position 6,661,346 of record NW_026889806.1, on the reverse strand, counting down.
TAAACCTTTTTACACTGTCTATTATTCTAGTAAAACTTTCGAAACAGTCTGTTGCTTGATGTTTCCACAGGTATACATATTCCTACTCTCTGACACCCATCCCTGACATAAGTTTGTCCCTGATTTTATAAGGTTTGGGAGTCTGTTTTACTTAGCCCTCTTCTTTTTGAAGGCCTTAAGACTGCTTGCTATGTTTGTCTTCTGAGGAGATGTTGGCTAGAATTGAGAAAAATTCAGTAAGCTAAAACTGAGACAAAAAAAAAAGAAGAAGACAAAACAACTACACAATTATCCCACTTCTGAAGATGAGAATGAAATTCATCGTAAAGGTGGTAATCAAACCCAGATAATTTTACAAAATCTATTCAGCCAAATTTTACATTATGCACGAGTTACAGTAAATACTGTTAAAATATTGCAATCCAAACAATTTTAATCATATGTAGATACATTTTCATCTTCAGATGTACATAAGTGTAACATGTCTAATGCTCAAATATAGTAACTTCTCAAGATGGAGTATCCCCCCTTTATTTTTTTTGATTGGAACCTAACCTTTATGGAGCCCCTTTTATCTTTTTTGGCCTTCTCACTGTCAGAAGTATCGTCAGTTTCATCATCCGAGACTGAGGAAGAACGCACTTTCTTTTGGGGTGAAACCATCTTCTTAGGACTTGTCTGAAAAAATGACCAACAGCTGCACTGGAAGGTAGTAACTTTAATAATGAAGATTGGTTTGCATGTTTCCCCTGTAGAGCAACTCATTACTTAAAAAAATCAATAAAATTCAATAGTGTTGAAGGAAGATCTGAGTATTTACGAGGGTTGTCCCAGAAAAACGCTGACATTTTCAATATTTTTTGTTTCATTAATATCATAAAGTTAAAAATTGGTATGCACCATAATCAACATTTTTTACATAATTCACTGAAATTTCAATACAATATCTATATATGGCCAAATAAAATTAATTAATAGTTTCTCAGGCCAAAATTTTCAAAATTCAATGCGGCAGGCAGGTTATTTATTTTTTTTTTTTGAAGCAGGTATTATACCTTTTTTTCATGTCAGTTGTTGAACAAAATGATGATATCAACTTATTCTTACTTTTTTGTTCTCTTACGTTAATTATAATATGTATTCAACTTTAAATGATGTAATTCCAACCATTTGTTTAAAAGTTAATTCATAATATACAGTATTAACAAGAAATATATTGTTTATCTAATAAAAGTTAATTCATAACATACAGTATTAACAAAAAACATATTGTTTATCTAATAAAAGTTAATTCATAATATACAGTATTAACAAAAAATATATTGTTTTCTAATAAAAACATCTATCTATTAGCATTTATGAAAAGGATAATAACTCGATTTTCTTTTTCAACTTGGAAAAATAGAAAATTGAGTTATTTCCCTTTTCAAAATGTCAATAAAATTGATCAATGCAGCAGTTTTTGACCTGATGCAGCGGTGCCTGAGAAACTATTGATTAATTTTTTTGGCCTATTTTATATTACATTTTTATCTTTGATCGACGAACCATTCAAAATAGCTGTCGGTGCAACACTGACGACGTCAAAACGAAGCTTGTGGAGTTTTTTACTTTGTTCCGGAAACATGCATCATTGAAAATTTGTTTGAAGCATGAATTCAATACTGCATTTGATTTTCTTTTAGTTATTGAGTTATCCATTTCACACATTTAAGTTACAGTTAAGAATAAATCAAGGAGTTAAATCTTTCAAAAGACAATTTCCCAATCATAAATCTAACTGCTCGCATAGTTATCGGCGGTCTCCAGGTATGACATCCAGCTCTAGACTTTTCAGTTGTCACTTTTGTGCCTCTTTTACTATGTATAAATGTGACCGATACATGTATTTGTGTTGTTCCCTGGTTCCCAGCTCTTTTCCCGTATGAACAGGGATCATACCTCACTCCACACAGTACTGAGTGATAATTTGGTGCGCTGCATTATATCACCTGACATCGCCGTTTTTGACAGTATCCAGTTAATAGTGTTTGTGCATATAATGTCATATTTTATTATTTATAATGTCTGAGTATTGATTTTTTTACACACCAGTACTCTAGATCATAGTTTCTAAGGAAGTAATTTTGTCAAATTATATTTCCGTATAGTCTGATAATAAAGAAAACATTGCTGTCAATGCAATTTTTGAAAGTCAAGAAATTGCTGTGCACAGACCAGTGATATTTAATACCCTTTAAATGTTGTTTCAAAATGTATATAACATTACAACCTTAAATTACTTAGTCAAAAGGACGAAAATATCATTTCCCAACATTGTGCCAAAAATGAATAATTTTGGTCAGGCAGTTTATGAAATATCTAAAAAGTTCACGTTTTTCTGGGACAACCCTTGTACACTCTAAATCAATATGTGTTTTCTTCCATACACTAAGTACATGTATGTAGCAACCAATAGATTATAACCACAGTGCAATCATAACAAAGTCAGTTAACACTATACAGCAAAACTCAGTGATAGCTAAGTTCAGGGAATTGCACCACAGTGCAATCATAACAAAGTCAGTTAACGAATGTGCTAAATTTATCACTATACAGCAAAACTCAGTGATAGCTAAGTTCAGGGAATTGCAGATTTACTTCACACTATCTACGTAATACAATAGTGAATGTTTATGTTATTGATTTGAAATTTATTTTTCTATATAATGACTATACCAAATATTTGTAATTTTCAATCTCTAAGGAATACAGAATCAACTCGACAAAAATAGCTAGAAAATAGCTATCTGTAAATGAATTTTACTAAAGTTCATTATACCGTAAAATCTTACAAGGAAATAATTTAATTTTGGTTGCAATGCACCATTTGATTGGATAAAAAAATAATTTATATTGTATAACCTGTGTTGCCAACATCACTTTGACTTACGTCAAAAATGTATCAATCCGCTTGGTGTTACATTTAAACTATGTGCAATTTGAAGGCATTTTTGAAGGAGAACATGTCTTATTTTCTACGCTTAATGACAGAAAATTAAATTATTAGGAATGAATTTAATAGCTAGTCAAGTTATACAGGTACATGTACATGTATAACCTAGGTTGGAACAGCCATAAATGTTGTACAAACTGAATTTTGGTGTTTTACACAATTGTTACAAGTTTGATAACCTTGATAAAACATGCCTGGTAACCTTGACAACACTTTTATTTAACATGTCTGGTTACCTTGACAACTTTTTTATTTCCTTTATCCTCGTCATCACTCGATGAAGAAGACGAGGAAGAAGAAGAAGAAAATGAAGGAGAACGTTTCCTCTTCCTGGGGCTGCTACTGGGCTGTTGTGTACTACTGACCTGAAATCACATACATAAAAAATACGGTTAACACCTATCAAATAAATAAAAGATTCATGTAACACCTGGCAAACAAAAATAGCTTTATACAGCACCTGTCCAATAGACAATAGCTATCTGTAGCACCTGTCCAATAAACATGAATTGCTATATGTAGCACCTGTCAAATAGATAATAGCTATATGTAGCACCTGTCCAATAGACATGAAAAGCTATATGAAGCACCTGTCCAATAGACAATAGCTACAAGTAGCACATGTCAAATAGATATGAATAGCTATATGTAGCACCTGTCAAACAGAAAATAGCTATATGTAGCACCTGTCAAATTAATAATTACTACATGTTGCACCTATCGAAGAAATAATAGCATTATGTAGCACAAGTCAAAAAGATAATAGCTACATATTTAACCTATTAAACAGATACCAGCTTCATGCAGAACCTTAAATACTTAATTGCTACATGTATATGTAGGACCTATCAAATAGATAACAGATGTCTAGTAATTGTCAAAAAGATATAATGACATGTATATATAGTGTTATTAAATAAAACAGCTGTGCATAGCATCTGTCAAATTAATAATAGCTACTGTAGATTCCTAAATATATGTGCGGAATTAATTATTGTGTAATATTGCGAGAAGCACCACTTGTGATATAAAATTACTCGCTTTAATTTTTATGCTGCTAAAATCAATATAAAATATCTTGATCAGATGCCCACTAGCAAATTATTGCTCTCATGATTTGATGTTAAAAAGCCATTTCATAATAATAAGTACTTGCAAAAAATAAGGAATCTACGGTATATTTTGACCATTCCAAATAGATAAAGCCATATTTATCACCTTTCAAATTAGACAGCTGCTATATAAAGAACCTGTCAAATTCATGACAACTATATGTAGCACCAGTCAAACACATAATGTTGACCTTGAATTAACATTGAAACTCCATGATATATTTGTATATTTTAACTCAGATGTACGATTTTTTAAAATTTTATGGAGTTGTTATTTAAAAAAAGAAGTTTTTATTTCATGAATTTGTAAATCCTGCCACACAGACAAAGATTCTAGGGGTGGGAAGATATACCGATACATACCGATATTTTCTGCTAAGATACAGTTTACGATACGATGCGTTAAAATATCGGTACAAAACAATACACAAACAACCTATCAAAAAATTGAAAATGAAAGTACTTGTCCTTGGAAAATGGTGGCTTGTACAATAGAAAAGATGAAATTGACAACACACTTAAGAACTAATAAGTCGTAGATAAGGGGTATAACATTTTTACTTTTAAGCATCCTCAGAAGATGGGACAAGAAAAGTTCAGTATGTAAAGCGTGTTATATACAGAAAGTATCGTTTCCACAACAGTTGATATTATTAATTGTTAGTCCATCTGGCACTAACAGCTCATAACAAAGCATGGATTCTCTAATTTCAAGAATTTGAAATTCTGAAACAAATTGGGGATTACTTTTTTTCTAAACTCAACTTGATTACAGGCTTTTCAGCAATTAATAATAAATGTACATGTGATGTTTCTTTTAAATGAATTTTTAGTCAGTGTTCTTGATGAACTACACAACTATTTGTAAACAACTTGTTTATAGACATTTGGCAATATGTACATGTAATATTGTTTTTGTAAATTTTTAGTCAATAATATTGATGAACATCAAGTATTAATTTAAGAGCACATATGATTTGATATAGATTAATTTGTTGATTTATTGTCAAGACAAAAAAAATAAAACAAAAGTTTTTTTAATAGTTTTATAATTTATCATAATAATGAGATACGTATTGTATCGTGTTATAAATATAGGATCGCCCATGATTTGTAGTTGGATATGATTTTTATCCAACGAGTTGTGTGTTTTTTATCCCCGAGCCTTGGCGAGGGGATAAAAACACACGAGTTGGATAAAAATCATATCCAACTACAAATCATGGGAGATTCTTTTTATCCCATGTTTAATACTTCACAACCAATGTTTTACACTGTTTTATATAGGACTCCACTTTATTTTACTTCATCACGCTAACGCAAAAACCATTGTGACGTCACAACTGCACTTAACTGTGGATTATGAAAAAATTATCCAGTGAGTCATATCCATGGGATAAAGGGGTAAACATGGGATAATATCGAGATACGTATCATATCGCAAGATCTGTGTATCGTCCCACCCCTAAAAGATTCAGACAGAATGAAAAGGTCCAAGTCTGCCTTGCTTTTTAGCTGATATATAAACTAATGAATACTGCCTTATTTCTTTGTTTGTTAAAAAAAATTGTCAATGTTACTAAATGTATCAATATTGATTGGACACTGCATATAAAAACATGGTTTCAGAAGAGTGTGTCATCTAATGTTTAAGTATGGTTGTGTTGATTGGACACTGTAAATCACTTTTTATTCACGAGAACTTTATTTTCGCATTATAACGTGAGGAAGTGTGCTTGCGTAAATATTATACTCTTGTATATTAGTATTCCTTAAGATTGTATAGAGCAGTCACCACAATTCGTGAAAATTTTGTCTCGCTAATAAAGAGTAAATATCTTTTCACGAAAATAAGGTGTCGCAAAAATTTCGTGATCTACAGTTATCCTTCCTGATAAATGTTACACATACAATTACAGGGACTACTGGTGACATCTCCCTTTTCTTCTTTTCTTTGTCATCATCTGAAGACTCCGACTCAGAACTGCTACTCTCCGATTTCCTCTGATTCCGCTGAAGGGAAAAAAGTCGCAGTAAGAAGGTTAAAATAAACAAAAATATTGCTGAAACAACTATATTGTGGAATGCTCTAAACATGGTAAAAATAAATTTACTTTTACAAAAATACTGTATTTGTAAGTACTTTGATAAATGAATATGTAAAACACAACAATTTTACTAATATTTTGCTTACAGCATAATGAAGGAAAAGTAACTACTGACTACAGTAAAATGTATCTTTTATTTGTGGGTAACACAAACATTCAGGCCAGCAGCCCTTTACTCCTACCTTCAAACCAGATGTGGCCTTGACTAGGTTCCTACATGCACCTTATTAAAAGGTGTGACCTTGAATACTTTCATACCTTTACACTGAATGTGTTCTTGACTAGTTTCCTACCTTAACACTAGGTGTAGCCTAGAATAGTTTCCTACCTTTACAACAGGTGTGGCCTTGACTTGTTGCCTACGTTAACACTGGGTGTGACCTTGACTAGTTTCCTACCTTTACAACAGGTGTAGCCTTGACTAGTTTCCTACCTTAACAACAGGTGTAGCCTTGACTAGTTTCCTACCTTAACAACAGGTGTGACCTTGACTTGTTACCTACGTTAACACTGGGTGTGACCTTGACTTGTTTCCTACCTTAACAACAGGTGTAACCTTGGCTTGTTCCCTCCTTTAACACCAGGTGTGGCCTTGACTAGTAACCTACCTTAACACCAGATGTGACCTTGACTATAGTGACCTACCTTAACACCAGGTGTGACCTTTCTGGGGGATGACAATCTTGATACTGTAGTGTTGGCTTCATCATCTGAAGAATCATCAGAAGATTCCTCAGAACTAGAGCTGTCTTCCTTTCTTACAGCCACCTTGGGTGAGCTTTTAACATCGGACTTGGTCCTTGGTTTAGGTGACGAGTCACTCTTAGACAAGTCTGACTTCTGTGCTTTTGTTGTGGAATGAGAATTCTTTCCCTGGAAAGACAACAATCATGAATGTATACAGCCAAGGCAATTAAATGTAAATTACCTGAACACCAGGTGTGGCCTTGACTAGCTTCCTACCTTAACACTGGGTGTGACCTTTACTACTTTCCTACCTTAACACTGGGTGTGGCCTTGACTTGTTTCCTACTTTAACACCAGGTGTGGCCTTGACAAGCTTCCTACCTTAACACTGGGTGTGGCCTTGACTAGTTTCCTACCGTAATAACAGGTGTGGCCTTGACTAGTGACCTACCTTACCAACAGGTGTGACCTTGACTACTTTCATACCTTCACACTGGGTGTGTCCTTGACTTGTTTCCTACCTTTACAACAGGTGTGGCCTTGAATAGTTTCCTACCTTAACAACAGGTGTGACCTTGACTACTTTCATACCTTTACACTGAATGTGTTCTTGACTAGTTTCCTACCTTAACAACAGGTGTAGCCTAGACTTGTTTCCTACCTTTACAACAGGTGTGGCTTTGACTTGTTTCCTACCTTAACAACAGGTGTGGCCTTGAATAGTTTCCTACCTTAACACCAGGTGTGGCCTTGACTAGTAACCTACCTTAACACCAGATGTGACCTTGACTATAGTGACCTACCTTAACACCAGGTGTGACCTTTCTGGGGGATGACAATCTTGATACTGTAGTGTTGGCTTCATCATCTGAAGAATCATCAGAAGATTCCTCAGAACTAGAGCTGTCTTCCTTTCTTACAGCCACCTTGGGTGAGCTTTTAACATCGGACTTGGTCCTTGGTTTAGGTGACGAGTCACTCTCAGACAAGTCTGACTTCTGTGCTTTTGTTGAGGAATGAGACTTCTTTCCCTGGAAAGACAACAATCATGCATTAATACAGCCATGGCAATTAGATGTAAATTAATCTTTCAAACATCTGCTGCAATTCTTTTTTAAAGTTTTCTCAATTATATTACAAAGTCTCAATGTCTTTTATCTTGTATTACCATCATTTTTTTTGTTTTTGCATCTTTTGTTGACTTTAATTTGAAAATGTAATTCACATACATGTAATCTGAATTTACAAACATTCCATTTTATTTATGATTATTAATTTAGCTACTATAATCAATGAAAGAAGTACTTGATCTGAAAAAAAAAAATTAGACTGCCAAGACAAAGTTTGAAAAGCATATCCTTTCCTTCTCCATTTTTTTAAATCCATACCTTTGGTGGGTGAGGAGAATCAAAGTGCTTGGTGCTAAAAATAAAAGGAAAAAAAAATCAATGAGAAGTTAAATACACTGCACAAAATAAAAAAAAATCAATGAGAAGTGAAATACACTGCATAGAATAAAAAAAAATCCTATAGGTATAAAGGAGCTGCAGGGAATTATTAGATGATTGGATGAAAAAAATCAAAACAAGCCATGAGTCTAATACAGACAAAGGCATATTCATATATCATTCATAGATGAACCAAATTTATAAATAATCATTTTATGTTATTCACTGCGGCTGAGAAAAATTCTGCCTTTCCATTTCTTCTGAATCCATGAAGAATAAAATATAGGTAAGATAACACATATAATCACTAATATATACATTTGTGGTATCTCTCTATTATATAAACATGTAGAGAGCAAATATCTTCATACCTGTATGAAGTTTTTCGAAGGTCATAGGTCATTACGTGACCTAATCACACAGCGCAGTAATATCTACATAAAAAGACTTACTCCACTAAGCAAAATAGCATGTTTTCATGCATAAAAATGTACAAAATACGCAAGTAAAATAATAATAATTTTATTTACAATGTAAACGAGTATTTAATACAGTTCTTGATCGATTTTACATAGAGAATAGAAAACTACGTGTTATAAGTTTCATGTCTGAGCTGCATAGTCTCAACTTTTACCCTTATTTTTCTCGCAGACCTCTGAATGCTATAAATTTTTTTTTCATTAAACTTTACTCACAACAAATTTGAAAATCTGTTGAAAAATATCAATGTAATGCAATCACGCCACAAACAGCTGACAAACACTGCACTTTGGAAGTTCGGTAGGCACACCTCCATCATCGAGATCGTTGTCACGGTTGTGACGTTGTCTTAACAATGTAAGCTTTCGCCAGTGTCTCCATATGTCAACATCATAAATTAATAAATATGCCTTACTGAAATCGTAGATTTTATGTTTTTGATCAAAGTTTGTACGTGATTTCAAGTTATCTGGTTCGGACAAGTGTCTCCATCCATCCCTTTCCGACCGAAATTCCTCCAACTTTTTATTATCAAACATCGGACGTGTTTCTTGTGTTTTTGAACATCGAATATGGGTTCTCATGAATACAGAAATCCCAGACATCATTATGCTCACTATAATTGATCACAAGTATCCTTTCACAGAATATTCCCTTCGAAACAGAATCCTGTGTCAGATGAATTTGAAGCGTAACCGCTTTTCAAGCCGATTTACACCTAGCGTAATTTTTCAAAATCTACGACGTACAGTTAGTGCAATATTTATATTCGATTACATTCGATTGTCCGTCTCAAATGTATATATAAGTAATAATTAACAAGTTTAAAAACTTCAATGGGAATTGAAGTGGGTCGGTACGTGATCAAATCTTCTGAGAAGGCCTTCGGCCTTCACAGGATTTGATCACGTGACCCACCCACTTCAATTCCCATTGAAGTTTTTAAACTTGTTATTTATTTCTTAAATAAAATGATAGGGAAATGCACACTGTACATGTGTAATTTATATATCAATTATAGAAGTAGAAATATAGCTGAACATTGTCCTTGTTCAAGGTCACAAGGTTAGAGGTTACAGGATAGATGCAGCATTCAGAGCAAACATCCGAGAAAGAATCTATATAGTAATATATCATATATTTGTAAGTTTGCATTGAATAATTTGGGGAACAGATCATAACGCCTATCCAGTGAGGAATTAGTCAACCCTTAAATATAGGTCAAATGTTGCATTCTAAAAAAGTGTCCAAATATGCATCCATGGGTAGAGCACACTTGCATACTTATTACAAAAGATAATGAAGATAAGCCATCTAGTGACCTAAAATCTAAGCTTGTGTGTAGTCGGAATCAAGGGAGCCTAAAATGTAGGTCAACCAGAGTATACACAACACTATTATTATTTCAGTGATATTGGATACTTAGTGATAAGAACCAGTACAGGAATTTATAATCTGGCCTTAAACCCTGCATCTAGGGACAGACAGATAGAGTAAATGCAGCCCCCCCCCCATCCTTGAACTCCTCTGAATGGGGGGGGGGGTGTTCTGTATATTTTGGATATAGGTCACATCTCATTCAGACACATCGAAGAAGGTGACATTGCCTACATTACATAATAACTATCATGTACACTTACTAAAACTCCGTTATTCTTCTCTGCTCACTGGCCTGGGCTTCATATTTCCTAAGGTACTCTGACTGCAATAAATAATGAGCAATTTGAGACAGTGGTGTTTAGTATCTATTTACATTCTTATGACAATATGACACGGTGATACAGTGGCTGAATTTGATCAAAGTTTAAGCTGAAAAAGCCATAGACAGCCTGGCCTTGGACCATCACATATTTAAACCCCTGCTACTGACCAAGGTTTTGTATACACACTGACCTGGATTCTACTGAGAGTCTGGCCTAGACTAGTCAGTACACACTGACCTGTTCTTTGTAATCTAAGCTACGGAATGCCTCAGACTGTCCTGTTCTTTGTAATCTAAGCTACAAAATGCCTCAGGCTGACCTGTTCTTTGAAATCTATGCTACAGAATGCCTCAGACTGACCTGTTCTTTGAAATCTATGCTATAGGATGCCTTAGACTGACCTGTTCATTGAAATCTAAGCTACAGAATGCCTCAGATTGACCTGCTCTTTGTAATCTAAGCTACGGAATGCCTCAGACTGACCTGTTCTTCGTAATGCAAGCTATGGAATGCCTCAGACTGACCTGTTCTTTAAAATCTAATCTAAGTTATGTGTCTCAGGCTGACCTGTTCTTTGAAATCTAAGTTACGGAATGCCTCAGACTGACCTGTTCTTTGAAATCTAAACTACGGAATGCCTCAGACTGACCTGTTCTTCGTAATCTAAGTTACGGAATGCCTCAGACAGCCTGGACAGAACCTCTTCTTCCTCTAGGTCTGGATTTTCTTCAACTACTTCCCCTCTCTCCTCCTTCATGTACTGTATCTCAGCCTTCTTTAAGTCTCTCTGCTTCAGCTTCGGGGGTGCCTTGGGCTTCGGTGTTTCATTTTTTCTTTTGATTTTCTTCTGTTTATGACATACAGGTATAAGAATACATCAAATTGTTAACTATGGCAAATTAGGGTATGTAATACATTTAGCCTCTTGTTATATAAGTAGATAAATATGATAAAAGCTCAAAGAACATACATGTATAAGTCATTTGAGTCTGCTTTTTTTTTTTTATCTATCACAATGTATAAGGGGATAGACACTGCAACCCTTATCCACTGTATAAGTCATTTGAGTCAGCTTTTTTTTTTTTTTATCTATCACAATGTATAAGGGGATAGACACTGCAACCCTTATCCACTGAAAACAACCCACCACAGAATGGACATACTCATTGGCATTCCAATGGATAGAGCATTTTTTTGGTATTTTCCAGTAGATTTTTTTAAAACTAAAAAAGCCTTGATTAATTTGAAATGTGTGTCCCGATCAGTCTTTTATCCTACAGTCTTACCTCATACTGTTTAAACCTCTCCCTCCTCGCGGGGCTAAGACTTCGCTCGTATTCTTCAACCTCCTTTCTCATTTGCTCATTGATCTAAAAAAAAAATAATTCAATTAGAATTAAATACACAATACAGAGTTCAAAATCTTTCACAACTTCATAAATCAATTAAACTTGATGAATTGTCACATATGCTTCTACAATGTACAGTGCTCGATACATTACAGAAGACTTCACTGGAAGTTTATAACCTTCTTTGCTTCATCTGCATATTTCTGACGTTCTTTGTCCGACAAAAGTTTCCAGTTTTCCGCAATCTCCTTAAAGCTTATTTTGGGGTCTCTTTCCCTTCTTCTCTTGGTGTAGATATTATAGCTATTGGCTCTGAAACACAAAAGAAACAAATAAGATATAAATAAACTCATTAGATTATATAAATAAACTCGTTAGATTATATAAATATACTCATTAGATTTTGACATGATTAATTCATAGATCATTACATCAATATCACACCGAGATAAACCTTTCTGATTTAAATCAAGAGATGGGCACACTTACGGCTGTTTTTGTATCTTTGGGGCATCAGCAAACTAAAAAATAAAATTAGCTCTTCTCAATTACAGTGAAGATAAATACTCTTTTTCAATTGGGATAGAAAACAGACAAAACAAAATCCTTAAAGGAGTCAGACAGGATCATAAACAACTTATACTTTAATACTAATAAAAACTATCTAACAATATAACATTATTTTAAAAACAATTTATGTTATTATATAACCAAATAATCAATATTGCTCCTACAGAAGTTTAAATATTCTGTGTAAAACTTTAATCTATTCCCAATCATATTCCCCTAGACATTAACTTGGTTAAGATACCTGAATTAAGAAAACAACTTATGTATGTAACTGTTGTTTATATTCCTACCTGATGCTATAGAACCTCTCATACGTAACTGTTGTTTATATTCCTACATGATGCTATAGAACCTCTCATATGTAACTGTTGTTTATATTTCTACCTGATGCTATGAAATCTCTTCTACGTAACTGTTGTTTATATTCCTACCTGATGCTATGGAATTTCTCCTACGTAACTGTTGTTTAAATTCCTACCTGATGTTATGGAACCTCTCCTACATTTTACTGATGCTGTAAACATCCTACCTAATGTTATGGAACCTCTCCTACATTTTACTGATGCTGTAAACATTAGGCCTTACCTCAGACTTAACAGACTTATGGCTGGAACTCTGGGAAGACAGAAACTTCTGCTTTTTCTCCGGAGGTAATGATGCAAGAAAATTGTCCAGTTTTTCCTGTGCTTCCTTGTTAAGCTGAAATAAATGAAACCGGTGTTGAAAAACATCCAAACACATCATCTCTAAACAAGAGGCCCAGGGCCCTAGCAGTCACCTGAGTATGATACACCCCTGTAAGGGATCCACAGAATGAAAGTAAAGAAAAATAAACCAATAGAAATATATTGCTTAAAAACAAGAGATATAGGGTGATCAAATCAAAAGTACATGTACTTGTTGTTAGAACAAGATTTGAAAAAAAGCAAAGGAAGTTCCCAAAGAATATACAGTAAAACAGGAAGATAGTGAACATGCTGAACTACTCCAAGACTCTTATCAAATCGGGATGCAGTCTGCCATTTTCTGATGACCATTTCTAACTTTTACAAATTAAAGTGATTTCATATTATATAAAGCTTTTTATTTTCAAATGAGACTCCTCCCAGCCAGAAGGAAACTCCACAAAAATAACCCAATTTTATCTGCCTTACTCACAGGGAACTACATGTATGATAAATCTTCAGTAAATCACATTTTTACAACTTTCACTTTAAACTGATTACAAATTTAATTTCTTTTCATTAGCATAAGTGAATTATTTATGATTAGAGTGTTTAATATGTTTTCTCTAAACCTATGAATTAGATACACACATTATTATGTGAGTAAAATGTCTTGGGTATTATACATATAATAGTTGTTTGCCGATTCTATTTGTTTGAGTTCATACTCAGCTAGAAAATACAATGTTTAAAGAAATTCAGCACAAGCAAATCAAATTGTTTAATTGTTATTTTGATATTATATTTTCTATCATTGTAGAATGTTAAGTTTCACAAAGATGATAAGTGCTGTCCTTGATGTACAATGAATATTTTCAAAAGGATGGTTTAAATACAGAATTGTATATTATACGTAAAATGTGGTATCATAAGCATGATAAGAATTATACATTTAATCTTAATCTTAATCTTAAATACGAGGGGTGATCAAAAAGTTCGCGAACCATCTCTGTATTTGCAAAACCACAATTCAGATCAAAAATGAAATTTGGCACACATATAGTCATACATGTGTTCTGTAAATAGCAGATGTTATTTAATGTTTTGCTCTATGTTTGTGACATCACAATGTGAAAATGACATCGATAGGTAGGTTACTTGTGACAAAAAATGATTGACTCAGTCGTAGTCGAGCAACGAACGGTTGTAAATTTTAATGTGTATCTTGGAAATTCCTTTGCAGGAGCATATAATAATTTGTACAAAGTTTATAAAGACAAAAAACTTGCCAGGATTTCAATCATTAATTTGATTGATTGTTTTAGTGAAGGAAGGAAGATGGTTAAAAATGATGTTTATTCTGTTGCCCAGTGAGGGCAAGTTGGGGAAGAGATGTGTCCTTAGTTGAGCAGTTTGTATATGAAAGACCACCAAGTTTCAGTTAGACAAATAGCTGAATATCTTAACAATATTATAATTATTAAATCTCTAAAATATCGTTTACTTAAGACTTTAAACATATCAGATATGATACAAAGAAGGCGCCCATACTTTATCTACACTGGATTTAAACGATGCTCCCAAGACAGAGGACTTGGGTTGTGATGGTCACTATGCTCATTCTTGAAAGGATATCCTTATCGACCCTTCCTATTGCTGAGACAATTCCATTTCTGACAAATGGACTGTTCTTATTATAAAAAATAACTTGCATGGTAAGAAACATAAAACTTGGAAAATTCTTTTAGCTTCTGTGAACGGAACGCTTCGGAGCATGTCACGTGACCGCCTGTATCATGTGATTCGCGCATGGACAGGACAGTGGCAGATGTGCATTTAACTTGGAGAGAACTACTTTAAAAAAATAATGAGCACTGAAACATTTTTTCATTTCTTTTATGGAAGAAATTCAATTTGTTTGCGAACTTTTTGATCATCCCTCGTATAGATCAAGATTTATCCATTGGAATCTGTTGCAGACGTCTTTTTATCCCATGTTTACCCCTTTATCCCCTGGATATGACTCATTGGATATTTTTTTACAACCCACAGTTAAGTGCAGTTGTGACGTCACAATGGTTTTTGCATTAGCGTGATGTAGTAAAATAAAGTGGAGTCCTATATAAAACAGTGTAAAACATTGGGTGTGAAGTATTAAACATGGGATAAAAAGAATCTCCCATGATTTGTAGTTGGATATGATTTTTATCCAACGAGTTGTTTGTTTTTTTATCCCCGAGCCTTGGCGATCCTATATGTCAATGCATAAAAATCGAAAATGTACATTTAAGAAATGAAATTAATTTTTGACAATTCTTGAGGACATGAACTACCACACTTCACGCCAGCATATTTCATGAAGCGTGTTAGTGCTGAATAATCAATATGCAGGCGTGAAGCATTGTAGTTCATGTACATGTACCTCATGAATTCTCAAAAATTAAATTCATTTCTTATATTTACATTGTCTGATGACTTGTCACAAATTTTTGTCACTCAATATTGTTGAAACAAAACAGTTTGCACTATAGTTTTGATGCCAAGTTAGGTATCACAATGGAGATTTTCGTGCTTGTCCATTTAAGTTCATGAGAAATGAACTGTTTTCTAACTTAATCTTAAGGAAAAATATTGGGTAATGTAAATATTATAGAATGGAAAACAGAGAAGTATTTGGTGTACAGCTGAGTTTACAAGTTATTATTAATAAATGTTTTGTTTACGGTATTTCTAATTTAGTCTTTTTCAACTGTGGTTTAAAAAAGAAATGTTATTCGCAGCTGAACAGCATGAACAACAATAATAATACGATTTATATATATACTGTTTATCTATATTAACTCTGATGCATGTAGATACTGGTTGATACGTTCCTACCCTATAAGCTGTTTCTATTTCATGACAATTCTATTTTTAGATACTGGTTGGTACATTCCTACCCTATAAGCTATTTATATTTCATGACTATCCTATTTTTACCTTCTCCGCTTCTGCAGCGTATTTTTGCTTCTCCTTGTCGGAAAGGGTCTTCCACCCTTCTGCAATTTCTTTAAAACTTGGCTTTGAATCTTCCTCTAGTCTTTTCTTGGTATACAGATTATAACTGTTGGTTCTGAAACATATAAGTTCATTTTATTTTTCATACATATAATTTAAATTATAATCATTTGTTCTGAAATATACAAGTACATTTTATTTTTCGTATATATATTTTAAATCATAATTGTTTGTTCTGAAACATACAAGTACATTTTATTTTTCGTATACATAATTTCAATTATATCTCTTTATTCTGTAAACATACAAGTTCATTTTATTTTTCTTATACATGTATATAAATTAAATGTGTTTGTTCTGAAACATACATGTATATTCAAATTGCTACAAATAAGCATTTTATAAATCTAAAAGATTAATGAACTGGTTTTACATATATTGTAAAATCACTTATTTTGATCAGGTCAAATTTGTGTGGTTTGAGGAAAAATATTTGTTTTGAGGGATGTGATTTCTTGGTTAAGGAAGTTAACATTATACTGTAGTTTGTCAAATTATCTAACTGACAAATCAATGTCAACATTTTATGAGACACAAAATTGTGGCTCTCTCCACCTCCTCCCCCCCCCCCCCAAAAAAAACCCGAAAATTTTCTCCCACAAATATTAGTGATTTCATACACTAATTAAAAAATATACAACTTAATAAAAAAAATTTATCTCCCCTTTAATGTCTGGGGCAACAAAATACGGCCTTTTTTGGACTAAAAATTTAATATGAGTAGTCTGAAATACACACGATGGGTGTAGCTCAATTGAGCACTCTGATTGGTTGATGAATTTGTGGGATTCATTCTACCTAAATATAGCTAAATTTATCATGCACTTTAAAGCGAAAAGAACAGAAAATTGTTAAAATCTTAATGGCATTCAGTTTATTCTATGAGCTTAAAATCTGAAGACCATTTTCATGTGCACTATCATGTCCACATTCTACGTGGTACAATAACCACATTCATGAAACTAAAACAAGACATCCTTTAATCATCTTTATAGGTCATGTAAACGTTTAAAATACAAAATAAATCCTTACTCACCGATGAAACAAAGGGGCATTTGGAAACTGAAAAATAAAGCAATGCATAATATATTTAGAAACAACATATCAAATGAATTGTTTTCATTTAGAATTTATTTATAACTTACACATTAAAAAAAGTAAATTAATTTAAAAAAGAAAAGAAAAAGAAAAATGAAGCATTCCACTTACATTAGGATCTTTGTTTCCAATCAGTAGCTGTAACCAAACAGAGGTCAGGAATTAGGTTTTTTAAAATTAACTGTACATCAACCATCTTACACATTTTAATTTGTATTAATGCATACTTGAATCCTCCGTAGAAAAATGGCTGTTTGGAATTCCCACCTTAAATAACAAGAAACCCATAGGCCACATGGCTCAACCAAGCACAAAGCAGACATCATTTCAGTACTGAAAAGTTTAAATTACATAAGTGCCCCACCCCCTCCCCCAAAAGGGGGTGGGGCAAAGGGTCATGATTTTAACAAACCTGAATACATACTACCTGAGGAGGATGCATCCATATAAATGTGCCTTATCATGATATGGCTGTTCTTGAGAAGAAGCTTTTTAAAAAGATTTTCTCTATGTATTTCTATACTGTGCAACTATGATTGCACATTGTAATCCCACTCTACCCCAGGGGGTCATGATTTCTACACTATCTGAGGATGGTTCCATATACATGTAAATATGACTATACATAATTTTGCTGTTCTTGAAAAGGTGCTTTTGTAAGATTCTTCCGTTATATTCTACAGCTGCCAAAAAATTCTATACATAGAGCATATTACATACTAAAATCCATATCATATGTCATATCAGCCTGAGTGGCACCATATCTGTTATATATATATATATATATATATATATATGGGGCACGAGGGCTGATATGACATATGATATGGATTTCAGTAAACTATGTAGTATTCTATTTATCAAATATTTAAAATGCTTAATATGCGAGTTTCCATAAAGTCATTGAAGAATGTTTCGTGCATGTTTATGAACTTTTTCTTTAAAATCTCATAGAGCCAATTTTAGGTATTTGAAAAAATTAAGTCCACAAAAGTTATCAAAGAATTATTTTACATATATATTTAAATAAAATCAAGTAAATTAACTTTTTCGGACCAGTCCTTGATATGGGGTATTGTGACGTCACCCGTATTGCACGTGCAGAAAACTCTGCACACACCACTGAGCATGGACTTGCAATACTGTGAGTGGGTTTTGCTTTCGAACATTTCTACTCTGAATTTTCTGGGTTATAGTTTTAATATTTTTCATTAATACAAAACAAAATTGCCACTTTTCTTAAGTATTAAGAACAAGAGGCCCAAGGGCCTTAACGGTCACCTGAGTATAATACAACAATTTAGAGGATCCATAGAGTATAAAATGAATTGAAAGGTGAAGCTTTGTTGGCCAAAAGCAAGAAAAATAGGGTGATCAGGATCAACAAAATAATTAGTCTACTGTTCATTAACAGTTCATAAATTAGGTTCTAATCTGTTCCCCGTTTATTATTATCACCATACAGTATATGAACAAATTATCTGTGATTCTGTACTATTTCAATTCCTGAATGAAATCCCTTACATTGGACTCTCTTGGTCTTTGATGAACATTGAATAAGACAAGTTATTTTTGTCTCATTTTTATTTATCTATTACTTACAAGTCTACCTGATCATTAAACTACGAAAGTACTTTTTGTATTATACAATAAAAATTCTTGCATAATTCTCTTATTCTATTAACCTTTCAAGTACATTATTTACAGTGATTAATTATCAAAAGTAAATGGCAAAGGGGAATAACTCCTCTCAGTAGATTACAAATTAATAGAGCCCTAGCCAGGACCAGAACACTTCACCAAATGGTCCAGATGTTCAAAAATCTGGTAAAAAAACCCTTCCTTATTAAAACTTTTACTCTTTTTGCCTCTGATATGCCCAGGTGCAGAAGAAATAAAGAAATAATGCATTTTACTACAGATTCACTACATTATCAATAGAGCCCCCCCCCCCCCCCTTTCGAGAAAAACCAGAGCCTCTCACCCTGGGACCAGAAGTTTACTCATCATAAGTAATCACTTTGTTTATCTGCTTAACACTAAGGAGCAGACAGGATTATTTAATAGATTAAATGCATTTTCACTATATTATCATGAGCCCCACCCTCACACCAGCACAAATGACCCAGGGGTCATGGAATTCACTACTCTGGAAGAAGCACTCTTGTTCATCATAACTATACACTTAACTTCTTTGCTTTTTACCAGAAGCAGAAAAGAATATTTTCAGAGAAATTTTGCTTTTTCACTATATAATCAATAGAGCCCCTCCCCCCTCCTTTTTCACCAGAACCCTTGACCCTGGGGCCATGAAATTCATAATTTTGGAAGAGGCATCCTTGCGTATCATAACAATGTACTAATAGTTTGTTTAAATAATACCCAGGGGCAGAGAAGAAGATTTTTAAAGAAATAATTCACCTTCACTATAGGATATATATGGCCCCGCCCTAGCACCAGAACCCCTGTCCCTGGGGCCATGAATTTCACAATTTTGGAAGAGGCATCCTTGCTTATCATAACAATGTACTTAATTTGTTTAAATAATACCCAGGATCAGAGAAGAAGATTTTTAAAGTATTAATGCATTTTCACTATATAATAAATAGAGCCCCACCCTATCACCAGAACCCCTGATCCAGGGTCCATGAAATTCACAATTTTGGAAGAGGCATCCTTGCTTATCATAACAATGTATTTAGTTCGTTAATTTGATTCCCAGGAGCAGAGAAGAAGATTTTCAAAGAAATAATGCACTTTCACCATATGATCTATATAGCCCCGCCCTAGCACCAGAACCCCTGACCCTGGGGCCATGAATCTCACAATTTTGGTAGAGTCACTCTTGCTTATCATAACTATGTATTCAATTTGTTTAAATGATACCCAGGAGTAGAGAAGAAGATTTTCAAAGAAATAATGCACTTTCACTATATGATCCATATAGCCCCGCCCTAGCACTAGAACCCCTGACCCTGGGGCCATGAATTTCACAAATTTGGTAGAGTCAACCTTGCTTATCATAACTATGTATTCAATTTGTTTCAATAATACCCAGGAGTAGAGAAGAAGATTTTCAAAGAAATAAAGCACTTTCACTATACGATCTATACAGCCCCGCCCTAGCACCAGAACCCCTGACCCTGGGGCAATGAATTTCACAATTTTGGTAGAATCACTCTTGTTTATCATAACTATGTATTTAATTTGTTTCAATAATACCCAGGAGTAGAGAAGAAGATTTTCAAAGAAATAATGCACTTTCACCATATGATCTATATAGCCCCACCCTAGCACTAGAACCCCTGACCCTGGGGCCATGAATTTCACAATTTTGGTAGAGTCACCCTTGCTTATCATAACTATGTATTTAATTTGTTTCAATAAAACCCAGTAGTAGAGAAGAAGATTTTCAAAGAAATAATGCACTTTCACTATATGATCTATATAGCCCCGCCCTAGCACCAGAACCCCTGACCCTGGGGCTCAATGCTTATTACAATCATGTCAACAGTTTGACTGCTTGATGTCCAGGAGTAAAGAAGATTTTTAAAGATTGCATTAATTTTGGTGGTTTTAGCCCCACCCCTCAGGCCCCTGGGGGGCAGGGACCATGAAATTCATATTTTTTGTCCCCCTTCACCCATAGATGCTATATGCCAAAATTGGTTGAAATTGGTTGAGCAGTTTCAGAGAAGAAGCTGAAAATGTTTAAATGTTAACGCACGACGGACGACGACGGACAAAAACGGATAGCAATAGGTCACCTGAGTGACTCAGGTGACCTAAAAACTAGATGTAACAATGGGACACCAATTCCCCTGCTGCTAAGCAATTTTTAAATCAATAAAGTCAAGGGAGCTGTGGATAGAGATAGGTACTACCCGGTATAAGGGACAAGAGGCCCAGGGGCCACATCGCTCACCTGAGCACTTTGGCTAGGAAAAAGCAGAAATCAGTTCAGTATTGAAGTTTAAATATAAAAGTGTGTGTGTGTGGGGGGGGGGGGGGGGGGTATAATTTGAATAAACTTGAATCTACTCTTCCTAAGGATGCTTTTGGCCCCTCTATTCTCCTGGGGTCATGATTTGAACAAATTTAAATCTACATTACCTGAGGATGCTCTTATATTACTATGACCAATCATGCCTTCCCTGTTTTTTGAGAAAATGCTTTTTTAAGATTTTTCTTATGTATTCCTATGTAAAAATTTGATCTACCCTTGTGGCCCCACCCTAGCCCCGGGGTCATAATTTGACCAAACTTGAATCTACACTACCTGAGGATGCTTCCATATAAATATGACCAATCATAGCTTTGCTGTTCTCGAGAAGAAGATTTTAAAAGATTTTTCTTATGTATTCCTACGTAAAACTTTGATCACCTATTTTGGCACAACTCTTCGCCTGGGGGTCATGATTAGGAGTGAAATGGTTCACCGCAGTATCGATTCACTGCGGTATTTTTTCTCGGTTTGGTACACGGTGCAAAATCTCTAATTTTCGGTTCTGTTCATTTTTCGGTCGGGAACGTTATTCAGTCGGGTTTGGCATAAGGTAAAACACGTTACTCAGTATAAATAAGTATAGAAAACGTAAATTTTTGATGACTGATAGCTTGTAAAATAATTTTTGACAGTCAAATAATTTTAATCAATTTCTTCTAGTCAATTTGCAAATAAAATTCGTAAAATATGTGACTAGATTTAGAAAAAGAAAGCATAAAACAACGTTGAATTTGTTTCCTTCTATCAAAATGTACTCTATCAAAAATAACCGAACCGAGACAAAATTATACAATACGTATCGAACCGTGAAGGAGGTGTATCGTTTCACCCCTAGTCATGATTTGAACAAACTTGAATCTACACTACCTAAGGATGCTTCCATATAAATATGACCAATTATTGCTTTGGTGTTCTTGAGAAGAAGATTTTTAAAGATTTTCCCTATGTATTTCTATGTAAAACTTTGACCCCAATTGTGGCCCAACCCTACCCCATGGGGGTCATGATTTGAACAAATTTGAATCTACACTACCTGAGGATGCTTCCATGTAAATATGACCAATCACGGTTCTTGAGAAGATTTTTAAATGATGCCATTAATTTTTCATGAAATCATAATTATCTCCCCTTGGAAGAAGGCGCAGCCCTTCATTAGAACAAACTTGAATCCCCTTTACCCAAGGATACTTTGTGGCAAGTTTTGGTTGAAATTGGCCCAGTGATTCTTGAGAAAAAGATGAAAAAGTGAAAAGTTTACAACAATGCCAACAATGATGACAGACAACGGACAAATTTCGGAATTTGGAACCGGCGGTATCCGGTTTGGACAAATTATACTGTAATAAAGATTGATTGAAAGTCGCATAATCGAAATTTTATTCCGTGGTATAGGAGGACTTGTGGATAAGGGATAGCTTCTCACAAGTGCAACAAAGGAATAGATGAAATGATGTAGGGACAGTCACCACTATCATTATATACCCCCCACTTTTCAAACAGTGGAAATAATAATAAACCCCTTATAGGTCAAATATGGATGGAAAACCATTAGTCACATCAATTAAAGATCATATTCCCCATGCTGTCTTTAAAGACTGATATCAAATGTTTCAACCTTGACCTTTACATTTATGCAGACTAACCTTGGTGACCTTTTTATTTGTCTCCAGTAAATCTCGGACAACGTTCAGCATTTGTTGGACGGTCATGTGGCTCTTTGCCTAAAATTAATTTTAATAAAGATGGTTAAAATAATCCAAAACACAGAATTAGTGGGAAAAACATTTTAAATTCTTGCACTGAACAAGAGAGGTTACAAAAATATGTTATAAAACAGTAGAGTAAGTTTACAGGCATTGATGAAATGGATCCTCAATGTTGCAGATCAGTGCTCAGAAGAAAAACAAGAGGCCCATGGGCCACAACGCTCACCTGAGTCAATATGGCCCTGCTGTTCTTCGTCAGCAGATTTCTTTTCCTATATTTCTCCTATATATTCATATATAAAGCTTTGATCGCCTGTTCTAGGCATACCCTACCCCAAAGTGCCATGTTTTGAATGAAATTGAATATAAACCTTCTGAGGATGCTTCTATCTTCATATAACTAATCATGATTTTGCTGTTCTTTAAAACAGAATTTTAAATATGTCTAACACCCTACCCTGGGGGGGGGGGGGGGGGAGGTCATGATTTGAACAAACTTGATTGTACACTACCTGAGGATGCTTCCATATCAATATGACTGATCATGGCTTTGTTGTTCTTGAGATTGAAGAAGATTTTTAAAGATATTTCCTGTATATGTTCTATTGTAAAACTTTGATCCCCCATTATGGCCCCACCCTACCACTGGGGGATGCCTTAAACTAGCTTGAATCTACAATATTTGGGGAAGATTCCATATCAATATGACTAATTGTGGCTTTGTTGTTCTTGAGAAGAAGATTTTTAAAGATTTTCCCTATATATTCCTATGTTAAAATTTGATCCCCCATTGTGGCCCCACCCGTCTCCCGGGGGTCATGATTTGAACAAATTGGAAGCTACACTTCTTGAAGATGGTTCCATATCAATATGACTAATTGTGGCTTTGTTGTTCTTGAGAAGAAGATTTTTAAAGATTTTCCCTATATATTTCTATGTAAAACTTTGATCCCCCATTGTGGCCCCACCCTACCCCCGGGGGTCATGATTTGAACAAACTTGAATCTACACTACTTGAGGATGATTCTATATCAATATGACTAATTGTGACTCTGTTGTTCTTGAGAAGATTTTTTTCTATATATTCCTATACAAAACTTTGATCCCTCATTGTGGCCCCACCCTACCCCCGGGGGTCATGATTTGAACAAACTTGAATCTACACTACCTGAGGATGATTCCATATCAATATGACTAATTGTGGCTTTGTTGTTCTTGAGAAGAAGATTTTTAAAGATTTTCCCTATATATTCCTATGTATAACTTTGATCCCCCATTGTGGCCCCACCCTACCCCCGGGGGTCATGATTTGAACAAACTTGAATCTACACTATGTAATGAAGGTTTCACATAAGTATAAACTTTTCTGGCTCAATGGTTCTTGAGAAGAAGATTTTTAAAAGATGACACCAAATTTTCACCAATTCTTAATTATCTCCCCTTGGAAGAGGGCGTGGCCCTTCATTTGAACAAACTTGAATCCCCTTCACCCAAGGATGCTTTGTGGCAAGTTTGGTTGAAATTGGCCCAGTGGTTCTGGAGAAGAAGTCGAAAATGTGAAAAGTTTACAGACGGACGGACAGACGGACAGACGGACAGACAGACAGACAGACGGACTACAGACAAAATGTGATCAGAAAAGCTCACTTGAGCTTTCAGCTCAGGTGAGCTAAAAACTTGATTTAATGACAAGAGGACATTATCAGAAAGGTCATGCTACTTTAGTATTTCAAGGTCATACATTCAACATTGGAAAGATTGCCTAGGACAGGACTTTATTTTTTCTTTTCAACGTGGCCAAAAAATGATCATGTTATGCAAATTTTTCATTATTTCTAATTTTACATATAGAAAAAATATCCCTAAATTTTATGTGCATGAAAATCAAAGATTAAAACACAAACCACTTGGCAAATTTTTGTCCAAGCTGCTCGGCACATTTCAGGTGATTGTTTGTCCAGCTCTGCCCACACAGTATCTGGAATTCGGTTGTGCTGCAATGATGGTCCCTCTATGGCAGTCTCCAGGGAGTTTAAAAATGACCTGTATTCATCAATACCCCATTCCACTACAATACAAACCAGACTGCACATCAAATGCCAAAATCAAGCATTATTACATTATATTTCCATTTCTATTTGTTTTCTCTGTGATAACTCTTTGAAAGTTAATTGAGTTGATTTCTTGATCATTCTACTGGAATGCAAATTTCGCCAAGCTAAAGGTCAGGAGCTAAGAAGGCCTAAAATGCAAGTAATTTTCGTGCGGTTGTCTTTGTGTCTGATGCTAAGGAGGCTTAATATGCATGAAATTCTCGTGCCGCTGTCTTTGTGTTTGATGTCAGTGGGCGGGGACTATTGAAATTGACATGAGGCTTCGTGTAATTTAAATCTATTAGTTTACATTTTTAAAATCTAAATTTACAATTTTATTTCACAATGAAATGGAAATATAAGGAATCACTGTCTAGTTAGTTAAGTATGCCAGGGACATCAACGATAGTTGGAAACGTGCCTGGGATAATTAATGCATGACGGGCTTTGCCCGTTATGCAAATTATCCCATGTTTCCAACTATTGTTGATGCCCTGGCATACTCTACTAACTAGACAGCGATTCCTTAAATAACCAAACAAATCATTTTAAAATGAATTTTAATTATCAGTTTTAGAAATGCTTCTAATAATACCATAAAAGTACTGCCATTGTTTGCCATATTTATCTGAACCAATTATTTATCCTCCACCCTTAATAGTCCTTGTCTTCACAACAAACTTTTACCTGTAAAATGTTTACCTATTACACTTTTACCTGTTAAATGTTGAACTGTTACACTTTTACCTGTTAAATGTTTAACTGTTACACTTTTACCTGTTAAATGTTTACCTATTATACTTTTACCTGTTAAATGTTGAACTGTTACACTTTTACCTGTTAAATGTTTAACTGTTACACTTTTACCTATTAAATGTTTACCTATTACACTTTTACCTGTTAAATGTTTAACTGTTACACTTTTATCTGTTAAATGTTTAACTGTTACACTTTTACCTGTTAAATGTTTACCTATTACACTTTTACCTGTTAAATGTTTACCTATTACACTTTTACCTGTTAAATGCTTACCAAGGCTCTTTTCTATTGGTTCCTTTTCTGTTTCTATTGGTTCCTTATCTGTAAAGACAAATACATGTATGTATACAGGAATCAAATTCATCATTTAGTATTAAGTGTACACACAGGCCACATGCTACCCATATTAACCTGCATTGTGCCTTGAATGTTTGGAGAGAAACTTGCTACTGATATTTCTGAACTGTAGGGAAAACACATTCTATAAGAAGCTGTCAGTGTCTTGCATTCATAGATAATATATCTTTGCACAAACTTATAAACTCTAAAATTCAGGAGCTTCCCTGGGCTTCATTTCCCTACCCAGAAAATGTACAAGTTATTTGAAATAATCACATACAATGCTAAAAATAAACATTCAAAATAATTAAAAGTGTGTTAATCCTTGTCTGATCTCAAAATATCAAATAAAGTTGTAGCTTTTCCACAGGGATCAACATTAACGGTTGTCCGAATGCCCGGGGCAAGTAAATTTTCAGTTAGGGCAAGTAAAACTGCTCATGTACTTGTCCGATCGGGCAAGTGAATATTTCTGATAGATTTTTTATCTTACATTAATTTATAAACAAATGATAAATTGAACATTTGATTTCTACCAGGATATGACATTGTTTTTGCATTCAGAATTTAAATTCCTCGGTAGCTTTTCTAGATGATACCGTTTATTAAAAAATTTGGTTGTTATTCCGTTTTTCTTCCGTGCTAGTTCATCTCACAGCTTTATTTTACATTTTTATTATGAAATAAGATATTATAAAATACAGGTGACTTTCGATGGCTCAAACTCCGATCTCTCAAAGTTCTCGATCTCTTGAAGTGAACCTACAGTCCCGTTTTTTCCTCTTTATAACTAAGCAAATTTACTCATGATCTCTCGCACTCCCGATCTCTCGAAGTTCTCTATCTCTCGAACCAAGACCTGGGTCCCGTTACATATATTTCATTGTTTTTTACTCTCTATCTCTCGAAGTTTTGATTGTACATGTATACACATCAATCAAGCGTAAAATTAATTCAGCTCGGACTTACCTGGATAACAGTGAACACCTGAGGCTTGGATGGACATGTTAATATTGGGCGATTACATAGATGATACTACACCTGTGAGTCGTCCAAGTGTTGATATAATAAATTGGTTAATTGGTAAATAAACAAATCGCTTCACAACTTATTTTGATTGGATGAGACGATAATTTTGAGAAAATAATTTAGGGGCGTTTAAGTAATTTTCCATAGATTATGAACTTTAATATTATTAGAGTCTACACAATCCCAGTTTCACAAACATTTCACACGAAATCCTATCTCAAGAATTGTATACCGATTGCGAGCAATCTTGTGAAGGACCGATCAAGCCCGCCCGGGGGTAAGCAAAATCGACAATTGCTATTCAGGTTTCATGTAATCATGAAATGAGAACAAATAAATATTGAAACTTAAATTAATCATTTTATTTATTCAAAACATGATCATTGTTGTTTAAATCAAGTGAATTAACTGTAAAATACGAATGAAAACGTGTAATAATTTATCAATATATAATGTATAATAGTAGAACAATGATGATCGGAACTGAAAATTCAGGTTTTTATTCACTTTCTATCTCTCGAACCCCCCGTTCTCTCGAACATTTCTTATGGTCCCTTGAACTTCGAGAGATCTCGAGTCACCTGTAGTTTATTTATTCACTCACAGAATATAAAGAACACAAATTTCTCTGCGCATGATGTATCCTGATCAGAATATGTATGTTTCGAAACATGGCACTGTTTTCCTGTAGTGTAGCTTAAGTTTGTCAGGGAAAAAAAAAAATCAAAATTCACAAAAAAATTCGCACAGAAAATAATTTAAAAAAATGAAATTTATTTAAAGGAAATATTGCTGCATGGCAGTATGAGTTACAGGATAGTAAATTACAGGAAATCGGTATACAAGTATTTACAAATGTAGCATCACCAGCACATTAAGATTTTTGTGTAGTAGTTAAATTGTCAAAAACATATAAAAAGTTAAATCTCATTTTATTTACAATAATGAATTAAGTTACCGGTATTTTCTCTTCTTTCTAAATTTTGGGCAACCAAATTCTGTTTTCGGACAAGTCAAAGTTTGAGTTCGCTTGCCCAAAGCGCAAGTGAATCTGAAAATTAATGTCTATCCTTGTTCCACCAAAACTGTTCACTGCAGCATACGAATTAAATCAAATTTTTTTATATAATTTATCCTTTTGGAAAGAGGTTGGTGTTAACATGATGAAAAATCCTCCATGTAAAGAATGCTTTCAGTACATGTAATATAAATATGGTGATTAGAAATACTTAAGATTCAAATATATTTTTTTGTTTGAGAGTTACGAGTTTTTCTGCTTTTGTCTGGAAATATACAGGTAAACAATGTCATATTCCAATAAATCCCTCTACCTCCACAGTAAACTTGTTTATAATCCCAGCATTCATGGGACTCCCTTAGTTTAGAATCCCAGCATTCATGGGACTCACTTAGTTTAGAATCCCAGCATTCATTGTACTCCATTAGTTTAAAATCCCAGCATTCACTGGACTCCCTTAGTTTATAATGCCAACATTCATCAGACTCCCTTAGTTTATAATCCCAGCATTTATCGGACTCCCTTAGATTAGAATCCCATCATTTATCGGACTCCCTTAGTTTATAACCCCATCATTTATAGGACTCCCTTAGTTTATAATCCAATCATTCATCAGACTCTCTTAGTTTATAATCCCATCATTCATCAGACTCCCTTTGTTTATAATCCAATCATTCATCAGACTCCCTTAGTTTATAATCCCATCATTCATCCTACTCCCTTAATTTAATTAGAATTCAAACATTCATTGTACTCCCTTAGTTTAGAATCCCAGCATTCACTGGACTCCCTTAGTTTATAATCCAATCATTCATCAGACTCCCTTAGTTTATAATCCCATCATTCATCCTACTCCCTTAGTTTAGAATCCCATCATTCATCAGACTCCCTTAATTTAATTAGAATTCAAACATTCATCGTACTCCCTTAGTTTAGAATCCCAGCATTCACTGGACTCCCTCAGTTTATAATCCCATCATTCATCAGACTCCCTTAGTTCATAATCCCATCATTCATCATACTCCCTTAGTTTAGAATCCCATCATTCATCAGACTCCCTTAATTTAATTAGAATTCAAACATTCATCGTACTCCCTTAGTTTATAATCCCAGCATTTATTGGACTCCCTTAGTTTATAACCCCAGCATTTATCGGACTCCCTTAGTTCATAATCCCAGCAATTATCAGACTCCCAGTATAAAACCTTCGTACCTGAGTTTACTTTCTCCTTCTTTTTTGGAGATTCCACCTCATTCCCCTTTATTTTTTCTGTGAATGAATGTGGAATTAAATATAAATGTGGACATGATTTTTTAATATCATTTTATCATTTCATTATGGTTGTAACATGGCATTTAATTGGACGTAAAATTAAGATTATTTTTTTACAATCTATGTTACATAGGTCATCATATGACTTGTATCAAAAACATATCAATCCCCTTGGCATTACATATTTTACAATTTGAAGAGAAATTGTCACAACTTATATGGTGCATAATGATAGAAAATTAAATTGTAAGAAATAAATTTAATAACTATCCAAGTTATACTTGTATAACCAAATAGGAACAGTTTACTCCTTTTATAAATAGCTTCATGGTTTAAAAAGCATAAACTGTCCCAACCTATGTCATACTTTGGCAGCTTTTTATTTCATTCCTAATCCTAATTAAATGAAATTAACTTTCTTTAAAATCATCTTTAACAAGTAAATGTAACATTCAGCATATTTTAACACGTGTACAAAATAGAAAATTAGCTCAGTATTCATTAATTCCATGTTTTATATAAATAGACTAAAATTTTTGCACTATCATATTCCTTAGTATTATCAAGTATAGATCTACTAAAAAATACACACTCTATATCAAATACTTGTGACAGTTTATCAGCATTTGATGCCAGATTACTGTGGAATCATTTAAATTCGTGGGGGTCAATGTTCGTGGGCAAGCAAAATTCTATTGGTTCGTGGCGATGTAATTTCGTGGGCAGCTCGTTTATTTGGTAGATTTAATTAATCAGTATGTTGACAAAAAAAATTGTTCGTGGGGATGTAAATTCGTGGGTAAGGGTGACCCACAAAATCCACGAACATTGATCCCCCACGAACAATGATGATTCCACAGTATTGGGACTTATTATCATCACTCTATATCAAATACTTGTGACAGTTTATCAGCATTTGATGCCAGATTATTGGGATTTATTATCATCACTCTATATCAAATACTTGTGACAGTTTATCAGCATTTGATACCAGACTATTGGGACTTATTATCATCACTCTATATCAAATACTTGTGACAGTTTATCAGCATTTGATGCCAGATTATTGGGACCTATTATCATCACTCTATATCAAATACTTGTGACAGTTTATCAGCATTTGATACCAGATTATTTTCACTTATTATCATCACTCTATATCAAATACTTGTTACAGTTTATCAGCATTTAATGCCAGATTATTGGGATTTATTATCATCACCTTTGTTCATCTTCTTTTTCTTTTTCTTTAACTTCTTCTCTGAAACTGGAAAGACATACATGAATATAAAAGCTATTTTTGATGAACCTTCATCAAGTTTATCAGAATTAAATAGAGATGTATAAACCAATATAGACCAATACTCACTTTGATTGAAAGGCTTGTTCCCAGATTGTTGATTGTCTCCCCTCTCTTTATGTGAAAAAAAGGATTGTTAAAGTATAACAACGTTATCATAAAGAACTCTTGGATAGATAGATTTACAGGGTGGATAGATAGATTTACAGGGACATCCCAAAGAATCGAAATAGCAGGGGATGTTAAAAAAGTAGAAGGGGTTCTGGGGCTCTTCCCCTAATAAGATGTTGCTGGGGAATTCAGAATAATGGAATAACATCATTCATTATAGGTGGAAACCTTAGGGATAAACCCTGGATTTACATTTGATACAGTTTACCTTAAAAAAAAACATGTCAATTTCTCTCTATGTGTTTCAAAATTTAATTTTTGAAGAAAATTTTAATTAGCATTTACATTTCAAAAATAATCATCTGAGAAAGCATGACCTTAAAAGGTTTTTATCATGTCTCAAAATTTTTTGTTATGACAAAGTTTATATGTTATTAAAATCATATATTTAAAAATCTTTGCTAGAAAATTAATATTGTTGATGTTAGTGATTCAAAGTTTGAATTTCTCAATATGCATATTTTGTTCACCGATGCTTTGTGCCATTGCTCTGATGTCATAGGTGTCAATCCTGGTCAAGCAAAGTACTTATTGTGTATACAAAAGGGCTCATTTGTTGTGTCTATTTAACCTGTTAGTAAATAAATAAGTAATAATTGACAGCTAGTAAGGTATAATTTGTGGCTTTAGGATGCACAAATACGCACAAGAAAGGTTTTAGGAAGACTTTTTTTCACATTTCCTGGACTTGGTTGAGAAGTGAAAGGGGGCCCTTTTTTTGCAAATGCGAGGGCTTTGTCTCCATTCAGAACAATTGTTTATGCCCAATCACGATTTTTTTCTGTACTATAAAATATTTTAAGGACATGGTACCTTTTTTAAAATGGAAAAAAAATACCCAACACACACTTTTAAAGTCCCACAGAATCTAGTAAACGCTAGTAGGAATGTTGTGAACTTCATAATGGTGTACGGCGTTACGAACAGTGTTGAAGAAATGTCATTTTTAGTACATGATATTCACTGGAACAGATAGAATATTTATATATAGTTTATTAAAATAATGAAGTTGAATTTAAAATTCTCCTGTTTATAAATATTTACGAAATCCAACTTAAGTTATTCGTTCTATTTGGTCGGAAGTCCCGAGTTGTCAACGGCTTCGTCTTCAGTTTTCTCTCCTATTGTTGGCATATTTTCTTGGTTATTTTTCTCTGCTAGACGTTCATACATAAAAGATTGACTGTCTACAACTACATGTAAAAGAATATTGTTGATGTTAAAATGTCCACTGACCTTATTGTGTAGTGTATATTATTTAACGTGAAAATCTATTCGATACGTTTTTCTTATGATAAGCTTTACAAGTTCTAATTGACCATTGACACCTATGACATTTCAGTACCACGTGACCCCTATCTAATCAGTGGAGATTTTTACTTTGAGAACTCTATATTACAGGCATTTTATCGCCTAATTATGACTGTTTTCAAAGTTATTTCATAACTAAAGGATAATTATATGTTTCAAGCAGTGTTCGAAATTCAAAATTATTTTCTATGGGTCCAAAGGACCCACAGATAAAGGGACTACACGAGTCCTTCCACACACTGCTCAACGCGTTATCGGCTATTCGGTTGTTATCGGGCATTCGGTGCAAGGAAAGCAAAATTTAGAAAACATAGGTGATTTTAAATTTCTTTCTTTTTTTTTTTTTTTTTTTTAAATATTTATTTCAGCTTTCACATTTATATCAAATAAGCGTATATCTTCACTCATGTGCATATTAAGAATACATATACAGAGTACATTTACATACCTAGATATACATTTACACACATACACTTATGTGAAAGTTGGTTTAATAAGGAAGAAGAAAAAGAAGAAAGAAGAAATAGAGGAAAAGGAGGGAGAAAGTAAAAAAAAAGAGAAAAATAAATAAATAAATATAATAAAGAAGGGGGCATAGTATTTTTTTTTTTACATTAAGGTGGTAATGAGCAACATTCATTCCTTAAAAAATTTGCATACATACATATAAATTATAACATTTCACATATTCTCTGCCAGTTATTTTCAAACTCTGTATATTTACATTGTTTCAATAGTAAAAATTTCTCAATCAAGATTCTTTCCACAATAATTGTTTTTAGAGTTATTGTACTTAACAGTGGATGGTTTTTATATTTACTTGAAAAAATGTAATTTTTAATTATCAGAGTAATTAAATTTTGCACTTTATGTGTATCCCTATTCTTATATTTACCAAATAATATTGCTGTTCTGTCAAAAACTACAGATATGTTAAACTTAGACAGAAACCACTCTTCAATATCATTCCAAAGCTCTTTTACTAAATAACATTCAACAAAAAGATGGTCAATTGACTCAATGTCATTCTTACAGAAACTGCAAGCTGGGGACTCCTTTATCTTAAGTTTAAAAAGATATGAATTTGTTGGAACTATTCTATGTAAAATTTGAAATTGTAACCACTGAAGTTTTGATTCTTGTGTAACTTTAAATGGGAGTTCAAAAATTTTACTCCATTCAGGCAAAGTGAATAAATATCCATCTTCATTCCATTTTAAAATTGAAGTACTTGTTTCTTTCTTTCTATTAATAAGAATGTTATACATATCTTTACATCCTTTCACATTAATATAAAACATCTTCACAGAATTGGGTATATTTGGGCCATAAGAAATCAACATATTCATTTGGTTTTTGTTCACAAATCTATCTAACACTGCCTGTTTCAAGCCAGAATATTCAACAAAATTTGTTTTTACACCGAGATCTTTAAGGGTGTCGAGGCTTAAAAAATTATTATCAAAGTCAAACAAGTCACTGATGAAAACAAAACCAGCATTAAAATAACTTTTAAGAAAGATAGAAGACTCGCCCATGATGATTTTTGGATTATACCATATGTGTTCTTGGAATAAATTTGTATCTTTCTGTTGTTCTACAAGACATATCTTAAGCCAACTTTTAAAGACTTCTATCCAGAAAGTGTTTGTTATTTTCTTACATAATTTAGCAGTAAAATCTGGACCCATTAACCAAAGATTTTTAATCTCTGTATGTAGTTGTGCTTGAAGTAATTTTACCCATTTGGAATCTGAATGGATTAATCTTCTTATCCAACTTGATTTTAATGCTATCATAAACTCTGAATAATCTACCATTCTAAGGCCACCATCTCTATAGTCTTGAATGATAGTATTTCTTTTTATTTTATGGACTTTACTTCCCCAAAGAAAAGAATAAATTTCATCCTCAAATACTTTTACAATTTCTAATGATGGATTAGGTAGAGTAAGTATCAAGTGATTTAATTTAGGGATAATCAATGTTTTAATTACAGTTAACCTACCAATGGGGGTTAACTTTCTTACTTTCCACTGATTTAATTTTTTTTTAATCTCACTTAACTTTGATGTATAATTGAGATTAATCATATTATGTAAGTCTACTGAAAATTTAATCCCTAAAAGATCAAAAGTTGTGCTACTCCAGTCTAACTTCCATCTAGAATGGTGATATACATCCTTTGAAAATTTTTTACTACCAATCCATATCATTTTTGTTTTTTGAAAATTTATTTTGAGTCCTGACACCTTTGCAAAGTAGTCTAATTCTCTAAGAATTCCATCCATAGATTCAGGTGATCCATCAGAGATAAGTGATGTATCATCTGCATATTGAGAAATCTTGTACTCTTCTCCGTCTATTGTTATACCTCTTATATCTTTATTTTTGCGAATTAAAATACCTAAAATTTCAGCACATAGTAGTAACAAATAATGTGATATAGGATCCCCCTGTCTACAACCCCTTTCTGGATATATATAATTAGATATAAAACCATTTTGTATGACACAGGATTTAATATTGCTATAAAAAGTCTTTATCCAGTTTTTAATTGAGGTTCCAAAATTGAAAAAATCAAGTGTTTCGTAAATAAAATTCCATGAGATAGTATCAAAAGCCTTTTCAAAATCTATAAGCATAAGTAATCCTGGAATTTGATTGCATTCTGTATAATCCATTATATCATAAATCAATCTAATATTCTCTCCAATATATCTTCCTTTTAAAAATCCAGTTTGATCTGTATGTATTAATTTATTTAAGACTTTTTTTATTCGCTCAGCTATACACCCAGATGCTAGTTTGTAAATATCATTTAAAAGGCTAATGGGGCACCAATTTTTTAAAAATTCTCTTGGTTTTCCTGCTTTTGGTATGCAAGTAATAATCCCTAATCTATTTGCATCTGAAAAATGCATTGATTCATTAGCATTATTTATTGCCCTTGTCACAAATGTACCAATATCTTTCCAGAAGAATTTAAAAAACTCGCATGTAAATCCATCCGGTCCCGGACTTTTATCATTTTTCATATTTTTCAAAAAATATAAAACTTCTTCCTTAGTTATTGGTCCCTCTAAACTTGCTGATTCCCTTTCACTTAGTCTGGGTATATTATAATCTTTTAATCTAGTGTAAATACTATCATCTGTTTCCACACTCTCTCTTTTTTTATATAAATTTTCATAGAATCTTTTTGTTTCATTTAAAATATCTTCTTGATTGGATATCGTACATCCATCTTCTTTGATAATTTTTGGGATTTGTTTACTGATATAATTTCTAGACTCTAAACTTGCAAAATACTTTGTCGGTTTTTCCCCTTCCTCAACCCATTTAACTCGAGATCTAATGCACTGACCTATCATTTTATTTTTTCTTATTTCTTCAATTTCCTTTTTTTTATTTGCGAGATCATTTGCATTACTTTCAGTTATGTTCTGTTCCAATTCTAATAACTCTTTTTCTAACTGAGCTTCACGCTCTTTTGTTTTCTTTTTCTTAAAAGAAGAATACGAAATAGTTTTTCCTCTAATTTCCATTAACAGAGTATCCAGAAATAATTTATCACATAATATAAATTGTAAATTTTCATCATTAACAGAATCCAAGTTTTCCATGTTATAAACTGGACATGCATATTGGGTTTTGACATCAGTTATCTTTTGCTTTATTAGGTCAACATAAACTTTATCTGTTAACAAAGAATTATTTAATTTCCAGAAGCCTCTTCCTTTTGTAAATTCATTTAGCTTACAATATGCAACTACTGGGGAATGATCAGAGCGATAACTATTTTCATATTTAATATCTGGTGACATGGGCAGTAAAGATTCAGACATTAAGAAAAAATCTAGTCTTGCCTGTTTAATAGGATTTTTTCTCCTCCATGTAAAACGTCTAAGTTTTGGATTATTTTCTGGAAAAATATCAATAAGATTTAAACTATCTATTAAATTTAACAGTTCTTCTCTTGCTTTTGGATTATTTAAGTTTCTATAATTCATAGAGTCCATCTCTTTATTCAAAATCAGATTAAAATCACCACCCATTATTATATATTGCGACACATAAAAATCTTCAATCTTTTTTAAAAGGTTTGAGTAAAAAATTGGAGCATCTAGATTTGGACCATAAATATTTATCAATAGAAATTTTAAACCTTCAATTGTAACATCAGCAATCAAAAAATTCCCACTGTCATCTTTACAAACTTTGTGTACTTCTAGCTCACAGTTGTTATTAAAAAGGATTGCTACCCCACGAGAATTTGACTTAAAGGAACTGAAAAAGGTCCTGTATCCCCATTGTGACTGTATAAAATTTTCTTCACTACTTGTAAAATGTGTATCTTGAAGAAAATAAACATTATACTTTTTAGCTTTTAAATAATTCAAAACATCTTTTCTCTTATTTTTATCACCAAGACCCTGGCAGTTAACAGTAAGTATTCTTAATTGATTATTCTCAACATGGTCCTCCATAAAACACGTGGTAAATATGTTTTGTCAAGCCCCGATAAGTGGAAAAAAGAAAAGAAAAAAGAAGGAAAATAATACAGTGTAACAAAAATGAAACATATTTACAAATAGAAAGTTTTGTAGCCTCAAATGTGGTCATAATAAAGCGAAAGAATAGCCGACTTGGGCTTACCTTAAAGATAAACAACAAAACATTGCACCCCTCATAACCGGACATGCAGTACTACAACATAATTTGAAAAAAAATGTCCGAATATCCTATAAATTTCCGGAAAAAATTACACACTACTGCACACTATCTTTTTACCGTGAAAAAAAAAGCAACGGAAAATAGTAATTTTGCGTTGCTTTAAGTATACAAATGAACAATATTTTTTATATATATATAAAAAAAATAACAGTTGTAGCTTTTATGAAACTACAGAAGACAAGAGGAAAAATAAATTCTATACTATTATTATTATTTTTTTTTTTTAAATAGAATTGAACTGAAAATATATTTAAAAACAAACAAACAAACAAAAACAAAGCATGAGAAAAGAGAGAAAGAAAAAATATAAAAACATTAGCAAACAGTATCAAAATTGAGATATATAATTTATATCTTCATGTACATGTATATATACATAAATTATATGTAAGGTTTCTGGGTGTACTCATTCTCATACAAATAACCACATAATTATTGTGGTTTTAAAAAAACAAAAACTGTGCATTATATTTTACCACTATGTAAGCATTACCTAAAAATGTTATAAATTAAATGGGGTGGGGGGTTATGGCAATATTCGTTCACAGTTTATTGGCAGCATTAAGCACGGCATCACAAATGATATCAAAACGTCTGGGCCCAATATGATTTCCCGATTTTCTGGAAATGACAAAAGCTACGTTGGTGGCACTTTGATCTCCTAGAAGCCGTACTACTCTCCGCCCTGCGTCGTATTCACCATCGTCACAGTATCCGTCGCGAACGTTTCCTTGTGCATCTTGAATTCGATAGGCTAGGACGTTATGATGCGCGCTAGCGAAGTTTGGATCACTCATGACTTTTTTGTAAAAATGTCTAACCTCTGCGTATGTATTCACTTTTGTTGCCACCGCAGTGAAAACATTGCCACCCTCATGGATACTATCACTGTTCACTACCTCTATCTCGTTTAACTTTTCCTCTTCTGCTTCGTCCACAAATAGTAGATCTTCAACTCTGGGTGTTGTAACTTTTTCACGAAACACATTTCCGTTAGGAAACACAACTTTATTTCCAATTATCTTTGTCTCAACGTTGTTACTCCTGTATTGTGTGTTGATCTCCTGTAGCCTCCTTCTACTCTCGTTGATTTGCACCGGTGTTTGTGGCGTAATGTAAAACGGTATAGTGCTCTTCTCCCTTTTCTCTTTTTTATCTTTCTCGCGCACTGCTCTCTGGGCTGTGAGGATCCGGTCCTTATCATTAAGGTCTTGCAATTTTCCTGTGATGGTTCTTGGTTTATTACCTAATAGGCGAGGCCCATTGCGGTGGATCTTGATAAAATTGACATCAAGTTTTAAGTGCTCGCTAATAAGCTGATGAACTTTTGTATTGAGATTTTCGTTGTCCTCTTCTGGCAAATTATGAATTAAAATGTTATCTTTCATTGATCTTTCTCTCAGGTCTACAATTTCTTTTTCTTGCTGTGTCACTCTCCTGTCTAAATTTACGACGATTGATTTTAACAGTTGGAGTTCTTTGCGGAGAGTGACATTTTCCATTTTTAGAGTTTCAATTTCAGATTGGTTGTCTTCATGTTGTTGGGCGATGTAAGTTATTCTATCGTCTAAACCATCCTCATTCCATAAATCTTTCTGCATATTGTTCACTGATTCCTGTAGTGTATTAAATGCGTCCATCTTGGCCGTTATTGCCCGTAGGCTAGTGTCAATTACAGATATATGGCTTAATGCGCCAGTGACCGCTGAGGGTAAAGACGTTGAACCAGGGCCTCGTACCTGTGAGGAGTTCTCACCCTTCATTTTAGAGTCACTCATTGCGATATTGAATAGCAAAAATCCTTTTTACAAATATAAACGGCAAAATCGCACTAATTCGGTTGCAAATATGATCACAAACACCAGTGCAAAAGTTTAAGGCACAAAAAACAGCTTTACATACCCAAAAATCGACTAAATCCTCTCTACCTTAAAACATGACCATCTTCGTCACTAGTCACATGACCTTTTTTCGATTTTAAATTTCTTAATTCAGCGATAATTGCGTACTTCAGCAAACAAAGTTTGTGATCTTCGGCAGATAAATGATTATACTTTCAGCAGCAAAAAGAACAAACCAAATCACTCTCTTTCTAGAGATATACAGCTTTTTCAAATGATATTTTATTAAAATTTCGTAATATTTCATCACATTTTAGCTTTTGTAGAAGTCAAAATCAGATTATTCTATAAAACAAAACGGTTTATTTATTCTATGGACAATCATATACCTGAAGATAAGCAGACTGAGATCAAAAATCCAAATGAAGGGTTAGTTAACAGGCATCTAAAATGTCTCGTTAGGTTAAAACATGTTATCGTCAACAAGGTTGATGTTGCCGGATAATTCGGTTTTTATGGGTGTACGTTATCGGAAACTCAGGTTAAAAAGTTTCTTTCAGCTTTAGAAATAGATTGGGAAAAAAAGTTATTTATAATCCGTCAATCCTTGAAAATAGCAGACGTAATGTGTTTTAAGGATATGCAATCCTCAGCCATGAAGGATAACTCTTAAAATTACTATTTAATTTAAAATTACTATTTAATTTAAAAAGTCTCAACATGTAGCTTGAAATTGAAAACTATTCATGCAACAATTTCCATTTTATGCATCTTAATACGACTTGAGGTTTTTGAAGTCTTAGAAAAGGTTTTGTAAAAAGTTGACATTTGTTCCTTATACAAGTAAAAAATAAATACAGTTTTAGATGAATAGGATTTTCTTGAGTTTAACCTTAAACACCTAGCTTTTTATCATAATGTGAAATTGGAAGTGATTTGTGATGTCTTGCAATGATAGCACAAGCTTTTTACACTATGTATTATATAAATTTTGGAAGAAAATAGAAGACCTATACATGTAAAATCAAAAAGTATTTTTTAACAAACATGCAAATTTCCCTATAAGCCTGGATACCTATTATTTTTCAACTTAAAATATATTTGTTGATCAGTTTTCAATTAGAAAATGCATAGTTGATGTTTCTATTCGTCTTCTGAATATATTGGAG
Source organism: Saccostrea echinata (assembly GCF_033153115.1). Classification (NCBI taxonomy): domain Eukaryota; kingdom Metazoa; phylum Mollusca; class Bivalvia; order Ostreida; family Ostreidae; genus Saccostrea; species Saccostrea echinata. The sequence continues at coordinate 6,621,322 of NW_026889806.1, read as the reverse complement.
ATTTGATTATTTTCCCTATGTAATATAATAAACTATAATGATTAACTTTGAAGAAATACAGTGGGTAAATATACATTAATTTGTGAATTCAGAGATATATTTGTGAGCATTTTCAATTACATAACTGCCGAGGATATTTTTTTTATTACTTGAGTATAAAAATTCAATAACTCTTCAAATTCCAGGTGAGGTTCGAACCTCCTCGACGCCCCCTCCCCCCCCCCCCCTCTCCAGCTCCAGGCATGAACTCCACCTACACATTGAATTATCTACGGGTTTTCCATTTGGCCGATAATGATACAGAGCACACTGGGTGTGACCGATCGACAGGGGGTGTTTATTCCTTCTTGGTCACTAAACCAACCTCTGCTGTTTTTAGAGGTCCGTGTTTTCTCTGTTCCAAATTTATATTGTTTCAATAGACTTTTGAGCTTTATTACTGTTCGTTATCTTCATAATTTCCTTCCTTCAGTAACGCTTATTGAAAACTAGTAAAGTCAATCTCTTTTTTTTTCCCTCAAAAGTTAGAATTCTAGGTCATATTTGGCTTACATGTAACACCCTTTTGGGAAATTCATTAAACCACTCTTGAGTTTAGATTCTTTAATTGTTCTATACCAAACTAAAACATGTATGTACTTAGTACTAAGTGGTTAAGGGTAGACCAAAAATGCAAAGTCAACGAATAAAGACGAAGCAAGCAAAACGGAGACAAAAGCGAAGGACAGTGCGTAACTGTGAAAGGCAATCACAGAAAACTAAAATGAATTACTCTGAATTCAGTAATTATTGCGAGTCTTTTATATTGCGAGTAATGCAATGTAAGAATCGCAATAATTAAATCTGGAATCTGTATTTGGTTACAATAGAGATTTATAATTCAGAGGTTTTAAAACTTATACCATATTTTCGAACAGGTCAAGATCATACGCATTTCAATGATTATGAGAAATGCCAAAAACACTAAGTCTTTTTTTTTTTGGTTGAAGTTAAGTATTCCAAAAAGAGACAAATGATAGCCAAAAATTCGAATTGTGTGCCTGCCATTTTAAATATTTAGATTTAATGAAGTTTTCTGTTGTTACTTCACATTTTCCTAACCTATGACAACCTTTGTTTCCGATAACAAAAACCGAAATTTCCGATAACAAAGTGAACCATTCAACCGTATTTCCGATAACATCCTAAAAGTTAAAAAACGGGAATTTTTACCCTTTAATTGCATCTTTGCGAGATTCTGACGATGTCACATTGTGGACAATAACTAATGTTAGGTAAATATAAGGATTTTGAAGAAAGAGACTATATGCAGCAATGCCAATCAGGGATTGACATTAACTTTCAGATTCACTTGCCCTTCGGGCAAGTGATCTAAAATTTTGACTTGTCCGAATGCAAAACTTGGTTGCCCAAAATTAGGAAAGAACTTAAGAAGAAAATTATTAATCAATGTAAACGTTATGATAAGAAAAAATGTGACCAAATACGAGTACACTACTGTCAATTTGGCAAGTTAAGCTACCTGAAAAAAATGTCGATGCATGATGCATTTGTACATAAATGTATAACGCTGTACTTGAAAAGAAAACTTAACCTGTTAACTCACACTGGCATGCAACAATAACCCTCCGTTTCCTTTTATTAAAATTCATATTTTTAAAAAATTATTTTCGGTAGGATCCTTTTGTGATTCGTGATTTTCAGATATAACTGTGAAGCAATGCTTAAGGAAGATGCTACGAAACATGCATCTTATCTTGATCAGGATACATCGTGTTACACTGTACTTATATTCTGTGCTTGAATAAATAATCTAATTTCCTAATAAGGAGTTAACAAAATTTTGTCAGAGGTAGAGCGTATTTTCTATGAAAGAAAATAACGAACCCGATTTTTAAATGAGCGGTATAATCCAGAAACGCTACAAAGGAATTTCGAATGCAAAAACATTATCAGTCAGGTGCGTGGGGGAAATCAAGTCTTCAATTTATTGTTTTATTTATAAATTAATGTAAACTAAATAAATATGTACATTTGTTTGAGAAAAATTCACTTGCCCGATCGGACAAGTACGTCGACAATTTCACTTGCCCGAACTGAGAATTTACTTGTCCCGGGCAATCGGACAACCGTTAATGTCGATCCCTGCCAATCGGACAAAAACTTGCAAAATATAACAAATTTGACCTTTAGAGTCTTCCCAAGACTCACAAATACTATAATAAGACATATTGGGGCTTTTTTTTGTATCTCTATTCATTCTTGTTCACAAAAAGCACAATCAACATTCTCTGTTTCTATTATTTCAATGTTTATTTGCAACAATTTACTAACCTGTCAAAAGTTGTTATCCACCGAATGCCCGATAACAACCGAATAGCCGATAACCCGTTGAGCAGTGTGTTCCAGGGCAGCGTAAGCCCAAAATAATACCATCAAATATTTGGGAAAAATAAACTTTTATGTATCGATGATCTCATAAGTTTATCGCTTTATATAAAATATGTCAATTTAATAAAGGGTATTTACAACTCGCAAGTATTAACAATATGAAACGGTAAACATTAATTGTCACACAGTCTTACCTGGCCATATATAACACGTAATGAGCTTAACGTGTTTATATTACTGTAACATGCTTTTCCTCGGAATTACAATTTCTGTTTTTAAAATCCGCAGGTAGAAAAATATGCAAGTTTCTTAGATTGCCACTATATGTTGATAAAATGTACTTAAGTATACTCGGACAAGTTTGTTACTGCATACATATAACGTAAATATAACGTAAAATCAAACCTTCAGTATTTATTTAAAATGCACATGAAAAGAAGAATTGATACGTTTTACCCATTATAAGTCTAATTTCTTTTATATACACTCATTGGTAAATTTGTTAAATATATCCAATTAACATGTTAAAATGCAGGAAAGATATAAAAATTAATGTAAATGCATAAACCAATGTATGTTAACTTCAATCGCAACTTCGTAAGCCTTTCCAACAAGCAGTAATGAAAAACAACGGTGTATTTTTCCAGGCTCGCCGGAAAAGTCTGAGAAGATGTAATTGACTAACTTGTTTCGTAGCAAAACATCGTCGGCCCAAAATTATTTCAAGGACCCATTTAGTCATACATGTGAGTCCTTCCGTTTGTATGTCAGCGCAGGACCGATGGGCCGACGCTAATTTCGAACACTGGTTTCAAGAATATAATAGTGTTTCATTTTGAAAAAAAATTAGATACGTGATAAAAACCCTTTAATTAAATATAGTGAAAAATTTGAAAGCAGGAATTACAAAACTTAGTGTATATATACTTCCATGACCTTCTCAAACTTTTAAAACTACTTCATTAATCTATAAAATAATGCACAGAGCCTAATTGCCTGTTGTCATTAATTCTATTGCAGCCCCCCCCCCCCCCCCCTTCAAAGGCACAAACAAAATATAGCTGTAGCTTATCAAGACAAAAATAGGGTACAACTAATTACACAAAATATACCCATCACACAATACAAACACAGTACTCACCACTGGGGTTATTTTCCTCTCTGGCATCTTCATTTCTCTTTTCTGGAATCATATTTATTGGTTTAGCAATTCTTTATGCATTTTGAGATGGGGAAATAAAGTGCCCCGCCACAGCAAGATACGCCCATCATATATTGTTCAATTGTCATAAACAGTTTAGAGTGCAAAAAAATCATGTCAACCTTGATACAACCTTGATACAAGGATTTCAATAATTTTTCCATTCCTCATAATATTTGCTTATACATCTGTGGTGTAGGCATTAATTATAACAAATATTACTTCATAGATCCTCAAATGGTTGTTAGAGCTTGACAAATGCCCATCTGCATATTTATGTCATTCTGATATTAAATTTGAAAACAAACATTTTTTTTTAATTTGTTACAAAGATTTATAAAAAGAAAAAAAAAACTTGTGTAATCTTGATGTAACATTTTTAATAAGGTTCCTGCATTACTCTTAGATTTGTAGGGACTATCTACCATAATTAAAACATTTTTTAAATACATGTACTTGATTTTTTTTAGATTTAATGTCAGACTGGTTTTAAGCTGCAATTCATACAGACAGCAGGCATGCTGATTCCAATACCCCCCCCCCCCCCCCCCCCCCCCCCCCGAGTATAATTAGTTTTAATTATATTATACAATATCAAATTAGTTTATTATACAATATCAAATTAATTTATTATACAATATCAAATAAGTTTTAATTACTTTTCACCAAATTCATTTTAAAAGTTAGGCTAGCCAACTATTTAATCCAACAGGGTTGATTCTTTTTGCCCAGTTCCCAAGAGATATAGATAACACCTGCTTGATCAGAGATGCTCTACCAGTTAGCTCCTCACACTAATCTCATTAATTTCTCTCTAATTTGACATGCAATTTTCTGTTAACAAATTCTCCTTGACCAGTGCTTGATAATTACACTCAGGGGAGAGGTGGAATTTCTCTTGTAACATTACATTTGTTATAGATTGCTGTAAAGTATATAATGAAAAAAATAAGTATTTTCTTGATTTAACATATTTTTAATAAGGATACTGCAACACTCTTGCATTTTTTGGGATTGTGTAATCTAATAGTAAAAAAGACAGTTTTATTTTTAAATTTCACTTAAATTAAAGGTCAATTGACCTTGAAATAGGTTGCGACACACCTCCTACCTACGATGCATAAATTGGCCAAGTTTGATGACTCTAAGTCCAATAGTTTTCTAGTTATGAGCCGGACAGGATTTTTCCATATTTGGCCATAGCATCTTAATTAAAGGTCAGAGCGAACTACTTTTAGTGCGCGACACACCTTCTATCCAAGAAGTATCAGCAGACAAAGTTTGATAATCCTAGGCCTAATAGTATTTAAGTTATGAGCCGGACACGAGAAAAGCTAACAGACAGACAGACGGACATGAACGCCATAACATAATACGTCCCGTCTAAAGACGGGCGTATAAAAACCTCTAAATATGCATGTCATATAGGGAATTTGCTATTCAAGTTCTCAAAATTATGCGTTTATGACAAAATTTTATAAAACCAATTTATGTATGATTATACATGTTATACACTTGAATAAACTTGTTTTGGGGGACTAGTTTTATACAGATCTAATTTTACTTGTCTGTAGTACCTCTTTTAATGCAGAATTTTAATATTTGTCTAAAAGAACTATTTTTATACATACCTGACTTTTTCTTCATCTTTTGATTTTTTGCTTCCTCTACTCAAAAAAAAAACAAAAACAAAAAAAAAACTGATCATAGAATTGCACTACATATACTGATATGTTATAAGAATTGAAGGTCAGAAAATGCAGTTTGCCATTAACATATATTTGTTTTGCTACAGAACAGGAGAAAAATGAGACAGACCAGATTGGGATTCAAACCCAGGCCCCCTGAATCTCCAGTAAGGTGCTCTACCAACTGACCTATCTGGCCACTGGCAGTCAAACCTCATTTCCCTAAACGTCTCTGGCCCTTGAAGACATCATCCCAGGCTCTTCCCTGGCAGGTCTTTAACCTGTCATTTCCAGGGCATGGCATAGCACCAAATGTAGCAGGAGAGGAGAAAAAATTTATTGACAGGACCTGAATTCGAACCTTTGTCTTGTCCATTACATTTTTTCCTCTCCAGTTAAAATTGGTACTGTGACCTGGATGTGACAGGTGAAAAACCTGCCAATGAAAAACCTTTGTGGACAAAGACCTTTGGGGGAGGAATGTAGAGGTCAGACAGGTTCTACTGTCAGTTACCAGACGACTCTGTTGGTAGAGCACCTGACTAGAGAGTTAGAGACTAGTATATAGGTCCCTGGTTAGAGTCAGAGGAAACTCGGATTACCCGGCCCATATTATATTAAGTCTCCTATTGCGATCCAATCTTACTTCCAAGGGTCAAACTTTAATTTTCACACTATTTTATTTTTTTGATCTGATGGTTCTACAGGTTGAGAACAATTCCCCTGTAGAAAGATCCTCTCACTAGAGCTTGATTATCCCTCTCTAGCGGGAGAAAATACATCTCGGAAACCTGAGATTTATATTCCGATTCCATCTGTAATCGTGTTAACTAAGGGTGAAAAGTTTACTGAATTTTGTAAACGTTTAAACGAACAGCAATAAACGAAATGGTACCATTTAAACAGGAGAATATTTTGTGTTGAATTTTTATGGCTACTTACTCATGAAACACTTATTTAATAAACCAATTACCATTCTTTCACTATAATGTAAGTATGAGTTGTTCTTGCTATTTATTTGTTGGTTTTTATGTCTAAAGAACATTAAACTCATTCACTTTCTTCACTGTCACCCAATAACGCATTAATACATACCAGACGTAGAAAAAGCATCGTACCGTTATAAGCATGATAATTTGTACTTTCTTAGCAATTAAAAGAAACAGCAAAGGTTATTTATTTTAGAACATATACTTTGAAAAATAAATTAAAATCATAACACATCGCTAGTATTTACTACTCGGAAATTGGAATTAAATATGTTAGACCTATTGGGATTTAGATAGTTTCTGGTTAGATTAAAACAGAAAACAATATTGTTTAAAACAGTTTGTAATAGACTGTTTTCTTTGGTAAATATGAAATAAAACAACTTGTTTTTATTAAACTTTATTTCTGATAGACATTGATAATGACCTTCGTGTAAACGTTTACTCAATTTGTAAACATTTAGAGCATGTAATCGAAACGTCACCGTTTACATGCGTAATCGTTTCGCCCTTAGTGTTAACTACTGTCAAAGGAAAATCCAGAAGCATGTCAACCGATTTGTTAAATATTTATTGTCTCATCTCAATATATTTGCTTTAAAATATTGCCTCTACTGCTGCATAGCTTGGAAATTTGAATAAGATCATGCACAATTGTATAGACTTTCTACGGAGGACCACAAGTGATAAATATCAGTACGAATAAACTTGCTTATTGCAGATGTACGTAAATCTTTCGCCTTATTTTTTTTAATAACCCTGTTTTAAAAAGCGGGGGGTATATTGTGATGAGTGGTCCGTCAGTTAGTCTGTCTATAAAGCTGTCCGTTCGTCCATTACGATTTGGGGTACCCATCTCTTACCAGTAACTCCTCTTAATCTTATACCACTAAATAAAATGTAATGATACTTTTACAGATTTTTTTTTAAAATTGTGACCTCCTAATTTATCTTTTTATCAGACAGATATTTGGACTTTCCCATAACAACAAATGGACTTATTCATGATACATGTACACATGTGGGAGCAGGAGTATCATTTCGTGAGCTCATTGTTACACTCGTCAATGTTTGCAGGATCTTCTATATATTTATTCTGTTGTATATTTCACTGGTGAATGAAAAAAAAAACCATTAGTGTAAATTTCAGTTTCTCGTCCTACAAAAATATCTCAATTAGATCATACTATTGTATTGCTCTCAGAATACGACTGTACATGTTATTTTGGAAAAATTACAAATTTTCAGCGGCAAGAGATGGTAGATGGGGGGATGACAATTGCAAGGAACAAATGCTGTAGGTAGGCTACTAGATTTCTTTAGATTTATACCGAAGTTCAAAAACAAATGGATGGTAAAAGCTATCAACATTGACCATTTTCAATTCACTGCCAATTTAATTCATATAGTCTTAAGGGTGACCTTCAAGTATGACTCAACTTACAGGAAGCCATTTATAACCTGCAAATCATCGCTTATACGTGACAACCCCCCTTGATACCTCAATAAAAATATAATTTTCATTGTAGGAATAATAAAATGATGTTAGTGTTTGTAAATCTTCTTTCTAAATAAATGCGTATCTTTAAAAGTGTTTATTCCCTTGGACCCTTTTTATTTATTTTGGTCAAATTTTTGGGAAGGCCCCTCCCCTCCTTTTCGAAAAAAAAACTCTAAGGGCCTGGGTTCTCCTATGCAACCTCTGTATTGGAAAGTATCTGATGCACTGTTAAAATTTACACTTGTTATGCAGAATCCCAACATGATCATAAGTGTCCTCAAACGTGGAACTGTTCATTGCCACCGAAAAAAAAAAAGTTTTAAGAATTTATGTCATTGAAATACGAACACTTAGGGCCTACCTCCTCAAACTAACACAACACGTGGAAAGCAATGATCACTCAACAATTTCACACTTTTGTTTTCTCTGTCTGTGTTATAAAAAAATAATTCATACTAAACTGTTTTGTGTTGTTTATTAGTTATGCTTGACTATGTTCCTGTGAATATTGATGAGCTAATTGTTCCCAACCTGTTCTATGGATTTAATAATTTGACCAGAGAATGATTAGACTTACCAACTACCAAGCACACGTGTTTACAAATTCAGACACAAACCCCACTTTTGCTACCATGAAAAGGTCTGTAAAAGTAATGTATATTTTCATTAATTCCTTCATATTACCTTCTCCTTTCCGCTTCATCCTAATTCTGCTGGTGATTACTATTATTGATGCAAAGAACTTCTATGTTTAGTTCGCACTTCACAGTCTGAGAGTCTCTACGCTCCTACTTTCGAATAGGCTTTAATAGCGCCACCTGGTGCAACCGGTAGACAGACATCTCGGCCCAACGACACCTCGGCCCGTGACATCTGACACCTCGGCCCTGACAGGTCGGCCCAAAATTATTGACACGTCGGCCCATATAAAAGACACCTCGGCCCAATTTAAGCGGAATTTTGTGATATAAAAAATTAATCCAGTGTCTGAATTATTATTATTATCAATGTAATTATTCTTTCTGACGGTTAAACGATCGATATTTTAAAAAAGGACATTTTATTGTTTATTCTTATGTCAGTATAAATAATCGTATAAAATAATAGTTTAAGTACGTAAAATAATTGCATTATTGATCTGAACTTCATCGTATGTTTCATCTTGTTCATTGATTTAAAATCATAGTTTAATACAGACAGCTAAAAATAATATATTTTTTTTAAAAATCAGGGCTCGAACTAGTTTTTAATGTAAGTTGAATTCTTAAGAAATAAATGGATGTAAATGTTCTGAATGACTGTCTCACAATTAACTCTCCTCGTAATTATTCCCTCATTGTCACCAATATGACACGCACTGGAGATTTCAAAGGATTCGCCGCGGCATCTTGTTTGTTTATCGGTTAGTACTTTCAAAATTATAATTAATTGTTTTTTTATTCCTTGATTATAGTCAATCATGTAGCTTGTGGAAGGTTTTTTTATTACTAAAAATAATCTTGATCATTTACTTTTTTTCGGTCAAAATTTTATTGAAGTCGCAGATTGGAAATATATAATACCTCACAATAAAAATTTGCTTGGGCCGAGGTGTCTTATGTATGGGCCGAGGTGTCTTCAGTATTGGGCCGACCAGTCGAGGCCGAGGTGTCATTGGGCCGAGATGTCAATGGGCCGAGGTGTCGTTGGGCCGAGGTGTCTGACATTCGTGCAACCATGTGCGGCAGAAATGCCGATCCCGATATATTTACAAATAATGGTGGGTGCCATACAGACCCAATGAAGTATATGATGAAGGAACTAACGCTAGCTTATATAGCCGGAAAAAAGTAAATTTTTCTGGAAAAATAAAAAAAATTGAGAAAGGATGGTTGTTTTTTTCTTATTTCTGTTATGCTAAATTGGATTAAAAAACAAACAAACAAACAAAAACAGAATTATTCCGAAAATTCACAAATAACAGAAAGGTCTCAGTTCTATCATAACTTTTATAGACGACAGATTACGAATCTTATATCTTTAAATTGTAATTAATTATTAACATCTCTATATATCGTACCAAAGATGACGAATGTACTTAATTAAAAAAATTGCAAATCATAAAATAAAAGAAGAATTTTGGGCTGAATTAAATTTAATGTACGGTTTGTAATTTATATAGAGTAACAGCTAGTATATTTGAACGGTTGAATATTTTATCTTTTAGATAGAATACAGAGATTTTTTAAAAAACTTGTATTCTTTATTGTTACCCCCCCCCCCCGCCGCGGTAAATTTTAATGATTTTTTTTCCCACCCACAGATAATGTAAAATGAAGTGACCAGTGCAAGATACTAGAGGCAAGCTGTTTTTTTTCAACCAATCAAATGCCCAGAAAGACCGCATGAAAACAAAGGCATGTAGTTAAATACATTAATTTACAAAGTGTTAAATTTCATTAGGATGGGAAAATATGTTTTGGCTCTGTGCTTTAAATTTTAATATCGTAATAAATAAAATCAATTTGACGTAATAATTGATAGTTCTTTTTAAAAATATAATTGCTCCATGCAATGATCGAACTTTAAGTCATTTATTCCAGGCAACACATATGATCACTGTTGTATATATACAACGTATACTGGTTATCGGTTTTAAAATGATTATGGAACAGCGCATTTACGATATGTGATATTTTTCCCAAAAAGTTCATTTTTAGGTTTCTTGGTCTTCTCTACATTATTATTATTATTTACAAATGATTCAGAGATCTGAATTTAAAATTCAAACAAAACTATAACGTTTCATCAAGTAATGTTCGGTGTTTAGAGTTAGGTTGGGAATCATTAAATAAGAGAAGGGAAAGACTAAACTCTTGTTATTTTATAAAATTGTGTATGGTATAGCCCCTCTCTATTTGCAAGAAATGGTCCTACCATTTAACTCACCAAATCATGGTTACAATCTTAGGAATATTGGTAATTTTAATTTTGTCATACCTCAAGCAAGGACAGTGTCATATTTCAACAGTTTTCTGCCTTCTACTATACAATTATGGAACAATTTACCATTAGAAACAAAATTATTGATTCCTTTTCAAGATTTAAGAATATCCTAAAGAGACCTACTGTATAGATAGAATAAAGAATGTCAAGATCTTTAATCATGGTAATCGCAAGGAAAACATTATACACTGTCAACTAAGAAATGAATCTAGTAATTTAAATGCTCACCTGTTTAATCAGTACTTAAGTGAAACAGCATCTTGTACTAAGTGCGGATATCAAAGCGAGGATAACTATCATTTTTTCTTAGGATGCCCAGCCTATAATAATCAGAGAATGATACTTTTTTGAAAGTCTTCAGAGTATAATAAAATTAGAAACCCTCAATCTTGATCAAATGATGCATATTTTGATGTTTGGTGATAGGCAATTAGCAAATAAAACTAATTGTTCAATTTTTGAAGCAGTCCAACTGTATATGAAGTCTTCAAAGAGACTTTGATATTATTTCATTTTTAAGTTTTATTAAATTTCTTAATATCTTGAAAAAAAACACGCGATTTCAAATTATTACGATGATATAGAAGCCTACTTGGAAGACTCAATTAAGAATAACAATAGGTTATACTGGAAGTTGCTGAAAAATTCATTTAATATTAAATTATCTAACGAAATACACCAATACAATACGTATTAAATGACGGCGGTTTAAGACAAGACTGAAGCATTAAATTCGTATTTTTCTTCGATTTCCTCTATTGATGATTCTAAAGAAACACTGCCACAAATTTATTATATGTGTAATGACACACTATGCAACATTAAAATTGTTGAACAAGAAGTATTAGACATAATTACAATATTATAACCGCCCGTTTTGTGGTGTCTCTCCGCCTTGGCGATTACTAGGGAATTAGCTCAACACTCACAATATTTTCCACATTTATTGAAGTTAATAAAATATATCATAACAATCTGGGGAATCAGTTACTCTTCACTCCGTACAATATATATGTATGGGGAAACTCGCTATATCAATTAAATACACGGACAGACAGACCTTATGACAATGAGGTAAACGTTAAGGTTTTTACGGACACTTCTTAACCTAAATGTATCTTTACTCTAGCTCTGTTTCTTTCTCTCTCCAACTAATAACATTTCATAAAACATTTAATTTTACTTTGATTGACATGTCCAATTATAAATTAATCAGTTACATCTATCCAATCACTGTCAATCTTTATTACTCAAGACTGACCATCGCTAAAGGTTAACGCCCATTTCTTCACCTGCGTTAATCCGTTAATTGTTGTAAAGGTATTGACTCAATCAGTGTCAAATACTCTTTTGATCATGAAATGCATTGTCCATCTGTCCTCAATGTCTTATAAGTATTTACCTTTAAGCAATATTTAATAGCTTTGATTTACTATTTCATTGTTACAGTTAAGACTTTTTATAAATATTAATTTACATTAAATCATTTCCTTATCAAGAAGAATTTCATAAGATTGCGTATGTAAAATATATTAACTCATAAACAAGCCGAAAATAGAAAATATTTACGAATATGTGCAAAATATACATTTTGCACGGTCATAATACTACCCATGAACAAAGCTATTGGTCCTTGATTGTATTAGTCATAAAATGTTAAAATCTATTCTTTTTACTGTTGTTAAAGCACTCACTATGTTAATTAATAGATCTTTGTCAGAAAAAAGTTCTTCCATCTTTTTTGAAATTAGCACATGTTATTCCTTTTTTCAAAAAGGATGATCCCTCTGTGGTTTCCAATTATAGACCTGTGTCGTTATTATCTTGTGTCAGTAAAATTATGGAGAGAATAATATTTAAACACGTGTACAATTATTTTCATAGTAATGATATATTTTATCGATACCAACAGGATTCCTACCTGGTCATTAAAATATATATCAATTACTAGAAACATATCACAGTATAGTTCAAAACATAGATGATGGTAAATCATGTTGAATGGTTTTTTGTGATCTTTCAAAGGCTTTTGATAGAGTATGACACAAAGGTCTCATTTTTAAATTAAAAACTTATGGTATATCTGGTGATCTTCAATGGTTTTCTAGTTATCTATGTCAAAGGTCACAAAAAGTTATGTACAAGGATCTGTTATCATCAAAACAAGATATTTTTGCAGGTGTACCTCAGGGTTCTGTTTTAGGTCCACTATTATTTCTCATCTATATAAATGATGTTGCTGAAAATATGATTTCAATGTGTAGATTGTTTGCGGATGATAATTCCCTTCAACAATCATCATACAATACATTAAATATGGAATACAAATTGGATCATGATTTACATATTTTGGAACTATGGTCAAACAAGTGGCTTCTTAAGTTCAATCCATCCAAAACAAAGGTCGTTTATTTTAGTAAGAAGGACATTTCTGTTATGCCTAAGCTATTTTTTAAAGACGATAGGCTGGAGTGTGTTCCAGTCCATCACCATTCGGGTTTACTATTGTCACAAAATCTTAGTAGGTCAGAATAAAAACAGAGGCCAGAGAAGTCATCTCAATCAAAACATTCCGAAAAAACTTGATAACAAAAATTAAAAATCCACCATAAATTTATTGACGAAACATGTAGATTCTTTAGTTGATATGTTATTTAATTGCTTTTTCACTTGTATTAATTGTATTATTTTTCTTTTCAATTGCATAACATATTGTAATATATAAGGAGAGGAACTTAGTAAGTTGTATAGAACGTGTGTTCCAATCCTTTTGATGTACTCAATAAAATATGTTCACATTTTCTTTTCTATTCATTATATTGTAATGAGAATATATGCTAGGTACCTGTAATAATTCCTGTGTATAATTTATCTTTTTCATATCTTTATTTTCTAGTTTACATTAGAAATTAATATAATTTATTATGAACAATTTCATCATTGTAAATTACTACACATGATAATTGTCAATTCCTTTGTAACCTTGACCTTCTTGGAGAGGACTTATATAGGCAATGCCTGATGTCCACACCAATTATATGATTTGACTTTACATAATCGTGGAGAGATAAACCAGAGATAGAGGAGATTGATATGTATGAAATGTGTTTGAAAATGAAATATTTTTACAGAATCATTTAGCGTATTTGAGCATACACTCTACAAAATATCGGAAAAATATAATATTCCCTTTACTGTATCAAAGGAAACTGTTTATTACAATGCTAAAATATCATGTGGTTGATAATCGAATTTCTCACTTTTCAAGTGCGCACAGATTCGCTAGATATCCAGGTATGAAGGAGAATACATTTAGATGCAAGTGGGGATACTGTTTTATTTCAATTTTATTTTTTATATTCATCAAGTGATCGACGGAAGTTTTCAAAGAAAATCTTTATTAAAACAACATTAATATAGGATTTCAACAAATGAATACAAATGTATAAAAAAAGATATCGAAATGATCTTACAGACTTGAAACAAAACTAAATACACAACATTAATATGAAAATTCTCAATAAATTCACAATTCGTAAGAAATATATATAAAGGGGTTTTAGACCGTCATATTTAAAATACAAAAAAGAAATTTTCTCATCATGTACACAGCATTTTGTTCTTTAATTCCTCACCGCATCTCCATGTTCACATATACCCTCGCATGGGCTTTACTTTGTTGGTTCCTTTGCCGTTCTTTTCACCTTTGTTTTGTTTGTACATCATAATTGTAAATACAATCAGTAGGAGCTGAAGTGAAAAATTAAGCAGTATTTGTTGATTATTTTTTCCCCGGCTTGTTTATTTGTAAAAAAGTTTATACTGAGTTGCATTCTTTGATAAGAAGAGAAAAGAATATACAATGAAATGTGAAAATAACAGTGATCATTTTCAAAAGTCCATTTAAACAATACATATTATGAGCATGAGCTGTCACTCACTTACAATATCGTACCTGAATTATCTAACACTGATGTATACAATACCATACCTGGATTAGCTGTCACTCACTTACAATATCGTACCTGAATTATCTGTCACTCACTTACAATATCGTACCTGAATTATCTAACACTGATGTATACAATACCATACCTAGATTAGCTGTCACTCACTTCCAATATCGTACCTGAATTATCTGTCACTCACTTACAATATCGTACCTGAATTAGCTACACTGACTTACAATATCGTACCTGAATTATCTGTCACTGGCGTACAATACCGTACCTGAATTAGCTAACACTGACTTACAATATCATACCTGAATTATCTGTCACTGGCGTACAATACCGTACCTGAATTAACTGACACTGACTTACAATATCGTACCTGAATTATCTGTCACTGGTGTACAATACCGTACCTGAATTAGCTGACACTGACTTACAATATCGTATCTGAATTAGCTGACACTGACTTACAATATCGTACCTGAATTATCTGTCACTGGCGTACAATACCGTACCTGAATTAGCTAACACTGACTTACAATATCGCACCTGAATTAGCTAACACTGACTTACAATACCGTACCTGAATTAGCTGACACTGACTTACAATATCGTATCTGAATTAGCTGACACTGACTTACAATATCGTACCTGAATTAGCTAACACTGAATTACAATATCGTACCTAAATTATCTGTCACTGGCGTACAATACCGTACCTGAATTAGCTGACACTGACTTACAATATCGTACCTGAATTAGCTAACACTGACTTACAATATCGTACCTGAATTATCTGTCACTGGCGTACAATACCGTACCTGAATTAGCTAACACTGACTTACAATATCGTACCTGAATTAGCTAACACTGACTTACAATACCGTACCTGAATTAGCTGACACTGACTTACAATATCGTATCTGAATTAGCTGACACTGACTTACAATATCGTATCTGAATTAGCTGATACGGACCTATAATACCGTACCCGAATTAGCTGACTGACTCACACAATACTGTACCTGAATTAACTGATACTGACTTACAATATACTGTAAATTAGCTGACACTTAAAATACCATACCTGAGTCAATTGACACTGGCATACACAATACCGTACCTGAGTCAATTGACACTGGCATACACAATGCCGTACCTGAGTCAATTGACACTGGCATACACAATACCGTACCTGAATTACGAAAGCCACAGAGAGAACAATTCCGAGCATCAGAGGATTTTCAAACATCATGTCCCAGATTTTGTCAAAGCAACCCTACAAAGTTAATATTTTCTTGACATTGTTATTTTTGAAAACAGTCATATGTGAACAAGAAAAAACACAACATACTAGTATACATGTAATACACATGTACATGTTAAACAAATACGAGGGGCTATCAAAAAGTTCGTAGACTAGCGCCATAAAATTAAAGCCGCTTTAGGTACATCAATGAATTTTAACACATTTAGTTAGCATCATCTTTTCTGTCAATAGAATGAATCATAAATCATGTTTTATTTTTTAATAAATTGTTAATATTTTTGTAATCAATGGTGTGTCTAGGCGGCGCAACCTCGAACATGAAGTTTTTTCTACCTGAGTGTAACTGAGAAAAACGCTTTTGATATGAGTATTAATTTGTCATTCAAAAATCCCGTTAATTCAGGTATGTATTATGACACATGTGTTCCTTCATATCTGCAATCTTTTCCTCATTCTGTACGTTCTGTGAAATTTTATCGTAAATTTTGAATGGAGTGTCCAAGCAAATAAGGGCTTAAAACTGACGTCTAAAATGGGGAGGGGTTTCTTTTTCCAACATTCTTTAAAGTTTCGCCCCATGGAAAAACTGGTATAGACCTAAGAAACGTTTAACGGGCTAGAGAGAAATAAAATACATACAGAGTAGTTGTTTTTAAATGCCAACAAAGATTCAGAGAGATGAGAGATGCACAGTTAATGCCGATTTGTAGTCAGGGTGTCAAAAGTCAGTCACGTCGAAAAGTGACGTTGATCATGTGTGGTGGATATTAAATTCCGACAAGCAAAATATGCTGGCAAAAACTCCAGGGAATCTCATCAATATAAGTGTATGAGGTAGAGGGAGAAGCAAGACGTTGTTGGACGTCAGGAAACTGTTTTATGTTCCTTATAAATTTTGTAAGCACAGACTTCATAGTATTAATTTTATCGCATCAGTCCACGAACTTTTTGATAATTAAGTTTTGGGCCAGAAATTCACAGGATGTAAAACGTTCATTTTATGCAGAAAGCAGGCTTTCACATTGACACTGTCATAAAAATTGTAATGAAAACCAGAATACATGTAACATTTGTTTTGAACTAAGTACATTGTACCTTATTGTAATTGTTCTTCGTCGGATCCAAGGTCGGACCTTTGGCACAAGTTTCTGCAGCAGATTTTGATGTAGGAATAGTCACACAACAAGCCACAGGCGTGGAGAGGGGATCAGTAGTACCATCAGGCATCGCAGGAGTGTTGTTCCAGCTTTTGGCATATAAACCAAAATCTTTATAGTCCTCTACACCACAACATTTCAACTGTTAAAAATGATCAGAAGTAAATATAGAGCACAAAAGAAATGTAATCACTTTAAAACGCCATTATAATAGAAAGTTTACAAAGTGGATAGATAGATAGATAGATAGATAAATAGTAAAGTCGTAAACACAAAAACTAAAAAGGTCTACTCGAGGAACCTCTTTGAATTTTGAAATGCTGACAATTCATAAATCATTATTATGACCGTCATTTCTCATATTATCATTATTATGAGTTTGCTTCATAATTGATAACACAAGAGTCTTTTCCATATGCTTCCAATATACTGACAAGACGAAGAAATCACTCAATAACATCTCGCAGTTTATACCTTAAGGTCAAGATCTAGTAAATGAAAGGTGCCTACAGATTTTTCAAATCTTAGAAACGAGTTCTTTTAATGATTCTTTACAAATATAGCTTGGTAAAATAAGGTGTTTCGGGACATAATTTTTTGATAAACTAGACGAAAAAACGTGCTTTAAACAGTAATTTTTAATGAAAAACAAAGAAAGTCAAATATAAATTTCGGAGTTTTTTCCCATCTCAGATAAAAGAAATGTATCAATATTGCCTACAGTCTCTCAAAAAACGGTTTTTCGTTTCTTCTTAATCTCTACTTCAAAATGATATTAAATTGAATATAGATATCAGGGTTACTTTTGACATGATTTCAAATTGAATACAATGAAAATACTTCATTTTCTACATAATTCTATTAAAGATGTAAAGTACGGGAAAAATTAAGCTAAAATCAATCATGACGTCATAATGGATCTAGCACAAAATGACAGTCTAAAGTCATTTACTAGATCTTGACCTTTTAACTCAAACGGCACATTAGTTAAACATTTACATTTAATAATATTCTGTAAAGAATTTTTGAAACATAAGCGTATTCATGTTAAATCGTAATCGTCGAGCTACCTCTATCATGGCGGCGTTCCAGAGCATGGACTCAAGGTTTACGCCCCTCACTCCTTGATAATCTTTGACGGATACCTTTAATTCCTCTCGTACTGAGTTTTTCACCTACATTATTAATATACTGATAAAACACTATTTTAAAACTATGTCGATAACTAAATGAAAATAATAACCAGAAGAAGTAAAAGACATTATATAAATAAAAAAATATTTCCAATTTATCAACAGTGCTGCTTACCACAGGGGAGGCGTACATTAGGATCACCAGAATTATCTGTCCGAGTAGCAGGACTATCAGTATAACAGCGTACTGCAAAACAAAGAGGTGAAAATTTCCTTAAACAAGCGCTTGTTGGGAAAGAAATACCCCCCCCCCCCCTCCCGCTGCTTTCAAATAAAATTTTTTTTTGTTTCAATGGATTAAAAACCGTTTCCAAATCTTATCAATAAATGATTTTAAAAAAAAAGACCAACACCACGTACCACGATAAGTAGAACCTGTACTTTACAGCAAGCTCCACAACAACCGAAGAAAGATACGGCCAGTAAGAAGGCTCCAAAAACAATAAGAACAATGGACACTGTTCCGAAAATGGAATTGAGACTGAAGCTACTGGTGTCGATGCCTGCACCTGATAAAAAAGTACAACTTTTTTGACATTCCATCCCAATCAATTCTGACAAACTTTGAATCTTTTAAATTGATTTCTGAAAAAAATTACGATGTTTGACAGAATACCTGTTTAAGTTCTGAGAGACTCTGAACGCAACTTTGAATTGCACCTCGGCATTAATTACCTGTTTTAGAACTGAATGAATCTAAACCACTTTTGAATTGCTCCTCGGCATTTTTAAGAAAAGCGTTGTCTGAGAAGAATTTAAGGGCAATTCCCGACGCCAACATAACCGTGGAAACAATCTGTAAAAAGTTGTAAAAAGGAAGTAGATTAAAGAAAACAATTCATTAATCTACCTCTAATGGTATATATCTACTGAAATTCTTCTTTGGCTTTGGAATAAGTAAAGTATTAAAAAAAATCACTGAATCCACAACAGTCCACAAGAGTTAACTATATATAATTATTAATATCGCCTTATAATTTAATTTTAGTTGATTGGGCCTACGTCACAATGAGTTACGTCAAAAACGTATTACTCCGCTTGACGTTACTTTTAAAATATGCTTAATTTGAAGCCATTTTTGGAGAAAAATTGCCTTATTGTCTACATTGAAATTAAATTATTTGGAATGAAGCTTATTTTAACTTATGTTATACGATATAACATAACTAGGGGCAGATTACGCTTTTTTATAAACCGCTTCGTGGTTTATAAAGCGTAAACTGCCCCAAGTTTTGTTATATCGTATAACATAGGTTAAAATAAGCTTCATTCCTTAATTAACTTTAAGAAAACCACCCGAATACGTGGATATTTTTTGACTATTATTACAACTTTTCAGATACAGTTGAGAGTTTGTCTAATTACTTACCACAAATATGATATTGAGGATGACCACAATAAATCGCCCGACTCCAGTGAAAAATCCCATGGTGTTGGCTTATAAATAAACAACAATTTAATGTTCATGTTAATACAAAATCAACAGCCTATTTTAAATATCTATACTTTATTATAAATCTGAAAGAAATTGTTGCAGTGTTTTTATGCCAACCTGTAAGTAAAACTAAATGAAGACAACTAAAGAAGGCTAATATAAAATAATTTTATACATGTATTAGCGTAAACGTAAAAAAAAAAATCATCTTAATTATGAAGATCATGGAGATTATTTTGATTGCAATGGCAAGAAATTAAAATTACAGCTATTTGTAAAGTTAGAAAAGTGTAGATATTCAAGCAATTTTACAAAATGTGTTGGAGGACGAGTGAGCGGGATACAAACGAATTAGAGACACAGTGGACAATCAAGCTGTCAGCACCAGCTACACAGTGAAGAATATGAAAAGGAGGAAAAGCATGTAAAGAAATACATGTATACACGTTCTTTGAATATTTGTACTTAGTGCAAATATTTATGTGTTGTAATACTACATATTGAGTTTCATTTGCCTTGATTGCTTTTAAACAATTTATTTTGAAGAATTTTGATTTTAATATTGATCCACATTGGTTTTAATAAAACGTTTAAAATAAAAAAGAGATCCAAACAAGTAGAAATATCGTATTAACTTCATGCAAAATTTTTTTCTGATGCACAACTTTGCAAGAGATCCAAAATCTACTGTTAATACATATATCAGAATTGATCTACTGTTAATGCATATATATAAAAAAGATTCTAAAATCAAGATCATGAAGAAGATTTTAAATTAAGGTAACTTAATTATACAGGCACGTTGTCTGCCTTAATAAATAATCGACCGAGCATAAAATGATATTGTCATTAAATTATTTAAAAGGCTTGAAAGATCGCTTATATTGATACATATGAAACAATGCGGTGCATTCCAGAAACTGGACTCGTCAACATGTCAATCTTTTACACAATCCCTTTGTCTCTTCATGAATGGATTATATACCTACAGAGGGACAAAGAATGAATGAGGATCTATCACAGGGATTCAGGAAGAAAAAAATAAACCATCTCTATTTTAAATATACACACAAAAATATACATTGAATAAAATGAATATGCCATTATTTGAAGTATTAAAACAACTTAAATTATTGAATTTTCAACTTAAATGAAGCTAAAAATCTGAATGATCTCAAGCGAAACTTTTCACGCTCTCTCTCCATTTTTTTTTTTTTGATATTTGTTTCTGAAACAGAATGAAGGGTATTCAAAGGATTGAATCTAATTCAGCTAAAATGGAAACAAAATTAGTTTTGAATGAAGAAAATCACTTTAAGGCCAATTTTTTTTTAATACTTTTATGTCACCTCTAACAATCTCGGGGAACATACTGTTATTCTTCTATAGATCAATCTATTTTGAAATGCGTTTTCATTGTTTGACGTTTAATTACTTTTCCGTTAAAATTATGATGAACTATGTCATGCTGAAAAAAGTTTTTGATTTTACGTATTTGGAAATGGTTGCATTTTGTTTTGAATAAAAGAATAATTCTCACCTTCAGAAATACAACTTCCAACGTTTTTAAAGTCTTCTTTATAATTACGAAATAAGCACCTTCGTCAAAAAACGTCATCAATGCGGCTGTATAAATATTCAATGCAGTTTCTGGAAATCATGATCATCCAGCGACCCTAAACTACCCCAGCTTACATCAAACAAAGAAACGTGAGAATGTATTGTGCTGGTTAACATTTAAAAAAAAATACATGAACTAGAATTTTTAACAACCTGTGTACTGATACGTGCACATTTGATAGTATAAAATGTATCAAAAATTAATAAATAAAACAAAACAAAGCTGCTTACTTAGTTGAAAGTGTAACATGCTGATACATATGGAGAGTAATCGTGTTAAAAAATCCAGACTTTTAAGTTTGTATATCCGAACTTGCAATCGTATCAGTTTCATAGTCTAGACATGTAAGAAGGCAATTCCGACATCTTAGCATTTAGTTCCGAACATACAACTGATTTAATTAACTTTGAGTTTTATACTATGAATGTGTGTATTTTTGATGTTGTAAACTTTTCTTCTCCGGCATGGATACTTCAGAATTTACTCCAATTTTGCCAAGCTTGATACAAAATATGGATATAACGAACAAGCTTAAAGTCCATTAAAACAATACAAATCGGGAGCAGAGCAAACACGGACTTCCAAAAACAACAGAGAGGTGGGATCAGGTACCATGGAGGAGCTAGCATCCCCTGTCGATAGGTCACACCCGTCGTGTGCTCCTTGTCATTATCGGGAAATATCGGGGAAAAAAATTCAGTGTGTAAATAATGACCTAACAATAAGTATGAAAAACGTCAGTCAGCATATAACTTAATGATAGATTGTATTTACTGACAAGGTCATTGTATCGACCATATAACTTACGAAATGATGACTTTCAACGAGGCTGTTGATATTCTTGTTTCATCAACTTGTTTGTCAATAACTTACTTCGTTTGAGAAATTGTTCATACGATGAGCATGCTTTTGCATATTGAATCAACTGAGAGATATAAACCCCATATGCAGGTGATTAGGGTATATTGCTGCATAAGTAAGGGAAGTCATCACGTTTTATATCATAAAGCCTTGTTGTTAGGTTACCATTAACGTCTTTTCTAGTAAAATACCCAAATATTAAACGGATGTGTCAGACTCTGTGGTATCTTTTATTCCAAGTTCATCGGGATATATAATGTCGACATATGAATGAAAGTAACTATTGTTAATTGATAATACAACGTCGATATATCGAAATGTCGAGTTGAAGGCCAAAGCAAGTGTTTCTTCTTCTAATGTAGAAGTTTTTGAATAAATTCTGATTTATATGAATACAAAAATAGGTCTGCTAATAACGGGGCGCAATTGGTACCCATGGGAATTCCAACAGCTTGTTGGAAGACCTGATCTCCAAAAACTACATAGATATTGTCAATCAGAAACTGAAGCATCTTTTAATGTCAACTTCAGAGTACTTGTGTTTGCAATCAGAACGCTTTTTAACAAAATAATTTTGCAAATGACCACTGACAAGGTAAATTTATTTACGAGTTCCATTTTTATTGAAAAAGCAGCTGTCTATGATGTCAAAAAGCCTGGACTTCAATTTATCGTGGGGAATGGTTGTATAAAGTGTTGAAAAGTCGGACGTTTTGATGTTATTGATTTTGTTTTATTGATCTAGTTTTTCTTGGTTCATTTAGCCAATGTCTAATTTCAATCGGTAAATGATGATTACAAGTACGAAATTTACAAAAATTAATCGCACCTTTTCTGGACAGAAATTCTTAATAATTTTCGAATTTTAGTTCATCTTTGTATATTCTATAGTCTAAAGTCTTTGATAAATTTTGAACGTCCGAATTTGTTTAAACTGATCAAGTAAAGTTAATTTTACTCTCAATTTCAACCATCTAATTGAAGGGTATCTAAATCGTCACTTTTCACAGATTTCATCAACTTTTTGCAGTTTGCTTTCTATTTTTAGAATTTTTGTTCGTTATTTGTATTTATCTGGTTAATTTTGGCATTCATAGTGTTGTCCATTGATTTCATCAGATTGTACAATTTTTCTATGATTTATGTTCATTGTGTTCTTGAAGCTCTGTTATATCACCATATAAAACGGTTCTACTCTCACCGATAATGTTTGATGTGTCCGACACTATACTTTCTCTGTTCAATCATGCGACAATAACACTCAATACAGAAGTTCCCACCCATGTTAGACATCCTGTGGCAGAAAATGTCAAGTGTAGTGTTTAGCTTGTTTAGAATTTAGATATCATCATTTTGACAAGTACTGTACGAGGATCGTTCAAAATGCGATCTTAAAATAAGAGAAGCACAAGAAGCAGATTCTTTATATTTTTAATTACTCAAAGTATTTCCTGTTAACCTTAATACACGTCTAAAGTTTTTAAACACATGACCAGAGCACCTCGGCATGCTCATCTTTAGGGATGTCCAAAACGACACTGATGAATAGCATTCTTAATGACGTACATTAAATTGTAAAGTCGTCTTTTGTTTGTTTTCTTGAGTTTTTGGAATTAAAAAATCTCATAATGACTGAGATTTAGCGAATACGCCGGATGGCTAAGCTCTGTAAACGTTCTTTCTTCAAAATTTCGTTAAAGATGTTAACTTATGCTTATTTGCAGCAGCGTTGTAAGATACAAGAAAATTAACCCTGGGGACTGGTATTTGAACTTCCCCCACAAACAAATTGCTGAACTTTACTCAGTGCAGTTTTAACATAAAACAACCAATGATTTTCATTCTTTAGGCGTAGGTTCATATATTAACGGACCTCTTGACTAAAGAGAAAACCTGCATAAGAAATGTTTGGAGCTCTGGCTTTTCTTTGCAATAATAAGACGACAGCTTTCTCTCTGGTTCCACTTTCTTTTAGTGTTCTTCCTTTTTGGCTGTTAAAAATGTACCAATGTTTTAACACCCATAACCCAAGTTAAACGTTACCTTTTTTTGTAATGATGTCTATTTTTTTTACTATACCATTGGCACATTAATCGTATTTTTTCCTCTTAGGCATCTGTAAAGAAATAAGGCACCCCTATGATAAAGAAATATTTTTAGATTCATTTTACCTTTGTCAGAAATCTATAAACTGTGATGATGAACTGTTTAGTGTCTTAGCATTTTCTTTCACTGTAAATCTGGCATTTACAGTCATCAAGTTGGTCACACCATCGACATTTTTTGGTGTATCTACAGATTTTGATCATCCATTTCAACTGCAACGAATCTTGTAACACTACATTTCCTTTTTTGGATTTCTTAATCCATCTGAATACTGTAAAGTTTAAAGGCTTGTCTTTCCAGATGTCAAAAACATATCTTTCATATTGGTTCTTCAGCGAATTTTGTAACGAAATATACATACGCCCTCATTTTCATCTTTATAAAAGGAGACCATTTTTAAACAATTTTTCGGCTCAGTGAAGTGACCATGCATACTTTAAAAATGAATTTCTTTGCGAAGAGAGTAGGAAAAAGCATGCGGTTTTTGGTGATTGTGAGATTTTGAATAGTACTTCTCGACTGTGAAAAATTTTTTACTAGTAATTGCTTCTACATTTATTATGATAAACTGTATGTTGCATTACTTATTGAACGACCCTCGTACACATTTAATTGCCGTTTCTTGATGTTCATGTTTGAATGAAGACAGAGAAAATTTGCTGGAAATATCTTTTTTCCTCTGTATTTGTCCTAGTTATCAGTACAATATCTTTAATTTAATAAAGATAAGTAACGCGTATCTCAGCAAGCTTAATCATATTTATATCATATATAGTTTGAATTTCCTCTGGTTTTATTCATGCATCAATATCAAGAATAAATTTGATACAAATAAGTTAATTACCAATTGTAAGCTAAAAAATGGTTTATGATGGAACTTTGTTGTTTAATCTCTGAAACATACATGCCATTTTTACTTTCACATCAGGATATCTAAGGATAAGAAACCTTTGCTCACTCATGGAAAATATTTCTTTCGCTGATGATTATTCAAAAGAAATCTAGTTTATGATTAATATGCACACATTATCAGCATACCTTGCAGGGCAAAATTTGACAGAAAGAACTTTGCGTTTTCAAAGAACTTTTACGTAATTACTGTTTAAAATCGACAGATGACATGTCACTCCCAACAAAGAAAGTCAAAGAATAGGAAATCCTAGTTAAAGTTATCTCACTTATCTGAGTATCGATGAACCTCAAGCTTTCAAGTTATTTCTGAATAATATCGCATTTATCTAAAATGGTGTGCTCTAAAATCTGTAGGCTACTGTTCCGTGTAGAATCTTAGTTCAAATGTACTTGTAAAGATATTGGTATTAGTAAAGGTATCAAGTGTACTCTCGTGAAAAAATACGTCGCTTATTTTGTGTAAATTATCCTTAGTGAAAAGTTTATTTACCAAATTCACATTTTACGAATTTGAATCTCAAACGTATTTCAAAATGTTTGCAGAGTTAAAAAAGTTTAACGAAAAAGAATCAATCGATGAATTTCTAACATTTTATTCCAATTTTATCAGCTTCCTACGACATCTGTGTATGCTGTGAAAAAAGATCGATTCTGATTTTGAAATCGGCGTTATAAGGGATTTTATTTTACCTATGATTAGTTCTAAGTACAATTTTTAATGTGGTTTTGATAATTATGTCAAATGAACAAAGACAAAGCATTATTCAAGTGCACTATACTCACACTTTCAGAGATGATTCAAACTTCAGATGGAAGTGTATATGGTAGAAAATTTTAAGGTAAAACTTAAATGACGAGGAAATATAGTAACATTTATTGATTTTTCGAATTAATCTGATGAGATTTTATACACGCTAAATTATTCATTTGCTCTCATTTTTCATTATCAATATTGAAAATCAAGGTGTTATATTTTGGTATTTCTATACACATCACAGGCCCTTAGATCGCTTTAAAAAAATTAAGGTGTTAAAAAAAATAAAGGTATGGAACTCCTTTCAGTACCCACATTCGCCAATAAAATACTTTTAAATCAAATGATCTAAAACTCTACTTTCTATTCACATCTATTCACATATAAACAATCTACGTTACTACAAAAGTTCTTTCCGAAATTCCGTATACTTCCCGAGATATGCTGAAATCATATTCCAAAATTGGCCTTATTTTTTTACTCGACATTAGCTTGGGCCTCTGAATAGTCACACTAATTGTAAAGCGGGAACGACGGGACGAATTCTTCCCGGAATTTATTCTATACTCTCTGAATATTTGTTTTTTAGCACTCAGTCTCTACAAAATTTTATCTGATTTGATCATATGGTCTTATTAAATTACCAACAACATTTCAGCGGTATAATTTTTAAAAAATCAAAAGGTATATTATGCATTCCGGGAAATTTTCGTTCAATCATAGTTCTTTTTACATTTATAAACAACATGGCTGTGAAGTTGTTGAAGCAAACGTTTTCTAATTTTTTTTTTTTCGCGAAAGTAATTATTACGGACTTAACCTTACGATCTGGGGTAAAAAATCAACTTTAAAATGTTGAAAGATTGTGCAAATACTATGCAGCTGTTCGCTGCAGTTCAAACACCGTCTGTATACATGTGGATAACCAGGGCCCAAGCTAATGTCGAGTAAAAAAAAGTAGGTCAATTTTGGAATTGATTTCACCATATCTCGGGAAGTACATGGAATTTCGGAGTGAACTTTGGTAGTAATGTAGAGTGATTATGTATGAATAGATAGCAATAGAAAGTAAAACTCTAGAGCATTCGATTTAAAAGTATTTTATTAGCGAAAGTGGGTACCCTATGAAAGGAGTTCCATACCTTTATCTTTTTATATACACCCCGATTTTTTAAAGTCGGATTTAAGCGATCCAAAGGCCTGTGATACACATATATCTAGTTTGCATCATATTTGGAGTTATTAGCATAATTCGGCCTCTTTTAGGTCGTCTTTCTATGACAATATATGTCAAATTTCCTTGGTGATAAAAATAATAGGAATTAATTACCGGTAATGAACTTTCATTCTACTCTCTGATAAGGATAATCCTGCTTTACGTTGTGATTTCAAATGATTGACAGAGGTCTCTACATACCAATTAGGGTTGGATACCGGTAATCGGTACCACTGCTATACCAAATAGTTACTTCAAAAATACCGTTTCATTTCATAACGGTACTTATATTGGCATTTCTTAATCTTTAAAACATTTTAATACATTCATAATGATTAAAAAAAACCATTCAAGACTCGATAAAATCGAATTCTCCGCGCATTGAAAGGGTAGGCTAATTTACGAAATGGATGTGACAGTCTTGCTTTCGACTGCCGATATTCGAAGTTAATCAATACATACATTTAAAAAATAAATTAAAATACATTCATATTTTTTATTAATAATAACTGATGATAAATGTAAATTAAAAAAAGGCAAAATGTCGCCAAAATGTGATATGCATTTTCTAATGTTTCGTCGTTTAGTGCGACCAAACAAAATGAGTCCTGGCAACCGGGTGAAGCGAGGTTGTGTACCAATCTCTCACTAGAGGGCGTATTACGCTTCGCTACAACACAGTGGAGCGTAGCGGGAACGATAACTCTGGGTAGAGATTGGTTGTGTACATGTATACTTGTGATTATAAATCTAGTCAAATTAATTTGTTTGAGATTCAATTTATTTGTTTTGTTGATCATTTATTAAAAGATTGAAATATAAACATAGTTTATAGGCCCACATTAGATTATAACATTGAAAGGTTGGTGATTGGTAAAGCACATTTAATTTATAAAATGAACCCTCATTCTCATTCATCAAGGTATAGTACGTGTCGTTAAAAATAACGTATCGTTTCAAAAATACCGGTATGGTATCGTACCGCATTCTACATTTTCGGGAAAAATAAGTCCATAATGTCAGGAGAAAATGTATATGCTTTTAAACAAAATCAGTCGAGTTGATGAATTTATATGGAAGAAATCCAATCAACTATCGAAAGGTATTCCTATGTCTCATGAAATGGTGATATTCTGTTACAAATTCCGAATAACTGTTTTACATATATAGGCTAGAAATAGAAGTTAAATTTTGAACATTATTTGATGAAAATAAATCTGTAAGATTACTTAATATTAAAACCAGTAAAGATATTTTCAGTTTTTAATTACCAGGTTTTCTATAAAAGCATAGTGTATATATCGACTGTATCAAATATTTTTTAATGAAGCAGTTTGTGTTAATTCCGAAATTCAAATGGGCAATTCATCAATTTTCTGGCAAATGCTCATATGGACACTTTTTCAGATTAAAATATTACAATAACAGAAAATTTTTTGCCAGCGACAAAAAATAATCAAATAGACACCCTGTATTCGGTCACGTAAGAATAGCGCCATTTTTAGCTTTGAAAAAAAAGGACTCGTGTACCGGAGATTGTCCACCTTTTAAAAGTCACGTCTTATTTTGTACTTTGGCAAAATTGCAAATAGATATTCGTATTAAAACAGCGGAAAGATTATTCAATTACAACCAAGTTTAATTTAATATATGATAATGCATGTGTCATCATATTTAAAAAAAAAGATTTAACAAACAAGATATATACGTCAACCTGGCACCAAGGGTGAATTACGCCACCAGCATCCATATCAAAATTGCAAAAAAGGTATTTAAAATTAGGTAAATGGTTAAAAGAAATGATTGACGGAATGTATGAGATAGAAGAGGACAATTAAGAAGAATTCTGTATATATTAGTTTTAAGAAATTGTGTAGACATATAAGTGAAAGATTTATAGATTTTACTAATACATTGTATTCAAAATAATTTGTTACAAATACAAATCAATTATTTGTTTGCTAGAAATAATTACTAGTAATTATTTCCTGACCCAGACCTACAATAAAACAGGGAGATTGAATTAAAATCCCGAGTCTGAGAATTTATAGTCATGAAATGTGTATTAAAACACAAAAATATGGCACTAATATGCAACGTATAAAAATCAAGGGTAAAATGGCTGGGTAGGTAAAAAGAATTAAATTTTGTAATGAATGTTTATCATAAAACTAGCAACATGTATCACATATGCTCAGCATATTATGGTTACCAAAGAAATTTAAGCATATGTTATCAACGCGTATTGAATATATGCCTTACATGAAAATTACAGCATACGTTTTCGTTAAATAAGACAAATTTTCAACATATTTTGAAAAATATGACGAAGAAATGTTTCAAAAATATAGTAAGCATACTGCTAACATTAGTTAGACGTACGTTAACATGTACTCGTTTCAAATAGTAAACATGAAAAAAAAAATAGTAATCACACTCAAAAGTCTAATAAAGTCTAATTAAGCATTCAAATTGAAACCGAAGAAAACACAGTCCCCAAAACCCTAACCCAGAACACGTCATTATTTGTGATGTAAATATAGTTGAAAATAACGATCTAAAAGCAATCACTTGAAAAGGTCCTAAATACAAGGAGCCCCGATCTTTCAATTGGCGACAAAAGATTTCTATTCTGCTATATTTTTAATACATTTCTATTCTATTCTATTCATGAATTCTATCGAGGATTATACCGGACGATGTGGGAAATATAAAGGGGAAGACCTGAACATTTTAAGAGAACAGACTAAGTGTTTCAGAAATATATTAATTTTAAAAAATCGTATTAGAAAGTAAAAGTGTTTTAGTAATATATTAAAGAATCGTGTTAGAAAGCTAAAAAGGCAATATGCGAACCATCTATCCTTCCGTTTTCACTAAACTGGAAGTAATAAAAGAATTAGAGACACTACATGAACAATATGTTATGGTTCCAGCTGATAAGGCTTATAACAATATAGTTTGTTTGTAAGGCTCATCATTACAACCGTATTTTAGAAGAACTTGGTTTTAATTCTTGATCTGAAAATCTACTTTATATTCACAGTTCACTTTCGAAGGATGAAATTCTTCAAAATTACATTTCAGTCTTTTAAACTTCTGAAAAGAAAAGGGTCTGACCTTTTTTTTAGGGAAAAAACTTGAATTTTTACCAACGGATAGTTTGGTTAATATTGCTTGAAACAGTCCCTGAATTTATAGAGAAGATTATTTAGATTCTTTGACGGGACCTCGAGTCAAACAAATTTTAGAATAAAACACCCTGAATTTTTCTTACCTTATTCCTCTATATAAATTTAACCCCATATTGTAAACCTAACCTGACTTCAAGGATCACGATTTGAATAAACTTGAATCTTTTTTTGTAATGAGTATGATCGATTTCTTTATCTTAATGTATCCGTACTGAATACCCCCCCCCCCCCCCCCAAATCTCGATTTCGTCTAAGTCAGAATTTCACGTCTAGCTTTTCTTCAGTTAGAAACCTAGGAACAGTTAATAATGATGTCAAAAGGATCCAAAGCGAAAAGGACTAGAAAACAAGAGATGCATGAGCTATAACTTCACAAGATTCATGGTAAGGTTTGTGTGTCGTATAAAATGTAGTTACGCCCCTTTTTATTGTGAATCCAAACTTTAAAAAAATCCAGCTCAACGGTTTTATTTATTTACAAACAATGTACTGGAGAAAGATTGTATTTTATTTTTTACAAATTGTTGATCGTGAAGATCAAATTCTGATGTAAAAAGTGCTGTATGCCTACTTCCGGGTTATGATTTAAACAAAGAACGAGGGCGCTTTTGATTGGTATTCGGCAGGAATCTGGGCGCAATTGAAAAGTGAAAATTTTATTGATCTGTCACATGAAATTTTAGCATTCTTTTGATGTATCGGGTTCCTGTGAAATAGGAAAGGGAAATATTTTCCCGATATTGTATTTTGATTTGCTAAAAAAGAACTTGAAAATTGGCTAGATGAGTCATTTCGTACAAAATGTTACATTTTTAAACACGTTTTTCTAAAAATTTGCTATCTCTGGGTCATCTCTCCATGGTTTTGAAACGTTATTTGTATGCATTTTTATTCAAAGAAACTAACAAACATTTTTTAAAAAATGGAGAGGAGACCCAGAGACGATAAAAAATGAACTTTTTCCAAAAAAATTCCAATGTGTAAATTCGGTGCTTCATTGTCGCTTTAAAAACCATTTTGTATTTGTAGCGGTGATAGCTCAGTAGTATGCGTTAACCGTCCAGTGCAACGAAAGAGATATAGTTTTGGTTCGATCCTCGCATGGAGCGTTATTATTTTTTTTTAGTACAAACAATCAATTCTTTTGTCAGTTTAATTTTATGTACTAATTTATTTTCAAATAGATAAATTCTGCTTCTGTTGCACCGAAAGCGAAAGCAATTCTTCCAACCTACTGATACTTTAATATACCCATGTACTTGTAATTGCATTTAACTATACCCTATAGGTGTTTATTATTTATGTGAAGCGTTACTAAGTTTAACATGTAGTAATTATTAAGATAAGCGGACTGATATATTAAATTTGACAAAGTATTTCAAACTAAATGTAACTTTCCCATAATTTTCCCATACGCGTAACTTTGTAAAGTACATGTACATGAGTGTCCAGCTGTGGTCAGCCGACCAAATCGTAGACATTTAAACTACAAATGTTTCTTACGCCTTATACCTGCAGATCACACGCCAAACACGCCCATCTTCTTTGAGAACGTATATAGTCTATGTGGATATGTTGCATAACAATTTGAGATAACGATGCATTGATTTTATTTCGATAAATAAAAAAGTACTTATATGATCCTGTAAAGTTAAGATGATTTTATCGTCCCCATCTTATCCCTTAAGGTCTATGTTTAAATAGACTTAAATTCTGTAAATTGTAGTGAGCTGTTCTAAAGAAGATAATAGTTTACAAATTTTCCTTTATCATTTTTCTAGTAAAATACGAATTCTATTCTTTGCTCATATCCTAAACAAAGTTTTTGTAGTGTATAGATGATGAGCTGATTTTTGGTTTTTCTGTTTATAATAGATCAGACTTTCTGACGTCATAGACAATTGCTTCTTCAATAAAAATAGAACTCGTAAATTTGAATACCTTGTCCTTGGTCATCTGCATAATTACATTTCTGATTCTACACACAAGTACTCCGAGGCTGATATTAAAAATATGATTGACAATATCTTTGTTGTTTTCGGAGACCAGGTCTTCAACAATTCTGTAGGAATTCTCAAGGAACTAATTGTGCCCTGTTATTAGCAGACCTGCATAATTTTGTATTCGTATGAAGCAAAATACATTCAAAATCTTCTACATGAAAAGAATCAATGTCTTGCTGTGACATTCAATTCGACATTTATATACGGATATATATTCAATTGCTGTGGCAAAATTTAGAAATTTATTTCAAAATTAAGGATTATCTCCCTCATGCATAGCTCTGATCCTTCGACAGATTTGGTTCCAGTCTTTGGCACTTTTTCAGCTCTTCAAAGTCTTTTTTATTTAAATATTTTGGATTTCCAACCTTTCAACATGAGCAGCACTGAAGAGACATAATTTGTCGAAATGCGCATCTGGTGCATCAAAATTGGTACCGTATATGATTTACATTAGATATACAATGTATATACAAAATTACAATAAACAATACTCATATTCATTCCTACGTTGATTCGGTTTATCCCACGATAAGAACACGTTTGGGTGTAGCAATTGAGTAGAGCAGACGGACGGACTTGGGTTGCTCGAGTATTTACAGTATTATTCTTTATAAAGATAAAGTATTGACCAGACTTTCACATCTCTTCTGCGGTAAGTTTGTTTTATTAATTTAAAGGTTTTTATCTTATACAGTTTCCTGAAATGGCCAAGGACCTTAGTTCTTAATTTTGATGTAAATTATGTGATTGAGTAATGTGTGCATTGATATCATTTCAAGTATTATTCTACTAGCATACAAGTATATTAAAGTGTGTAGTAGCTATAATGTATGGTGTAAAGTACGTGTGTATAGTACGCAAATATTTCGTATATTTTGTGGAGTATGCAGTAAAATGCAGTATGCAGTAAAATGCCCGAGTTTTTGCAGTAAAATGCAGTATGCAGTAAAATGCTAGAGTATATGCAGTAAAATGCAGTATGCAGAAAATGTAAAGTATACAGTAAATGTTATGATATGCACAAGCACGAATCCACTTAGTATATTTTAGATACAAATGTTATAATGTATGTAATTTACAATAATTTTGTAGATCCCATTTGGTCCAGGAAGCCATTCAATCCAAACAACGTTTCATTTTGAAATTTTACATATGAACAAAGCCAATAAAATGTGATTCATTCAAAGAACTTAGTCCTTGTTTTCCTATTGTGTGGCGACCACTCGTACTGCCTGTGACACAGTTCCTTAATAAATCTAATCCTTCAAAGTATTCCCTGTTAACCTTTACACATGTCTCAAGTCTCTTTATCTATAACCGGAACAACTCGGCATATTTCTTTGGGGGGAACCCATGAGACACTGATGGATAGCGCTCCCCGCGACAGATCTAATATAGTAGCGTCTTCCTTTAATGGTTTTCTGTTGTTTTTGAAATTAAAACAATTGTCACAATGACTAAGAAGTAGCAAATACGGAGGATGGCTAAGCCTTTCTTCAAATATTCCTACACAACTCTATGCCTATTTGAAGCAGCGTTGTCACCTACAAGAAAATCACCATGGGTACCGGTATTTTAACAATACTTACAGAAATTCTAATTATCATTTCTTGATACAATTTTAGCATAAAAGCTACCATTGATGGTCATTCCTTTGTGTGTAGGTATAAGTATTGCTGGATATCTCGAGTAAAAGGAAAACTCGTGTAAGACGTGTTTGGAACTATGGCTTCTCTTTGCTCTTTGTATAAGGACGACAGCTTCCTATCTGTTTCCACATTTTATCATTTACCTTCCATTTGAACTAGAAACAATGCGCCCATGTTTCGTCACCCATCACGCAGGTTTACCATACCTTTTTTGTTAATTTTTTTTGTGAAATTGTTTTTATTTTAATAGACCCTTGACACGTTTAACGCGTGTTTCCTTGTAGGCATCTGTGAGGAAATAATGCACTCATTTGACAGAAATATTTTTAAGTCAGATCTCAATCAACTGTTGTGACGATGAAATGTTTTGTGTTTAGTGTCTTAGCAACGTCTCTCACACGAAATCTGGCTTTTCAGATGTCATGTTGCTCACAGGATCGATATTTTTTAGTGTCTCTACAGATCTCAATCGAAAAGTTCGACTGCGAAGTTTTAGTCCCCCTTTCCACTTTTGAATTTTCTAATCCACCTGTGAACACCGTACTGCGTGAAAGGCTAGTCTTTCCAGGTAACAAAACTCTATTTTCATTTGGGTTCTTCAGCGATTGTGGTAATGAACCTCAGTTTTCACATAAGCCCTTATTTTCTTCTTCTTGGTAGGGACTTTTTAAAAAACAGTTTTAAGCTCAGTGAAGTGACCATGCTTATTTTAAAAGTGGATTTCTATGCGGAGACAATACATAAAAACATGCGTTTTTCGGTGATTAGGCGATCTTAAATAGAAATTTTCTTGTGTGAAAAAAATGAAATTAACTAGTTTTACATTGTATCTAATGTTCAACATGACTGTTGCTACTGTTCCTTCGCTAAGCGCTCGGCACTTCGAAGTGAAAGTTGTTGGTCTTTCGGGCGAGACCATATAAACCGAAGCCCGGTGTAACGGTAGGCGTCGGCAATGATAAAATCCCTCTTTTCTCAACAGCCATTGTCGAAAGAAACCTTCGCTGGTATGTGGGTCTATATGAATGAAAAAAAAAACTCTAATAGGACGTAAAACAACATATAATCAATCAAAAATCTAAAAGGCATGTTCCATGTGAGAACATTTCCCATACCGAGGCAGGCTACTGAAAATAAGTTGAATACACAAGGATACCAACATTCTCGTGCATGGTCAACTTTTTTGCAAATTCTATGGTCGATACAATGATGTAAATCATATACGGTACCAATTTTGATGTCTCTTCAGTGATGCTCAAACCGAGACGTTGGAAAACCAAAATATTCAAATAAAAACGACTTTGAAGAGCTGAAAGAAGGATGACTGGAGCCAAATACGCCGAAGGATCAGAGCTATACAAGAGGGAGATAATTCTTAATGACCTTGTTTACAATCTGTCGCTAGATCGAATGTTGCTTGATGTCTTTCAAACAAATTGTTAGGTCATTATTTTCACACTGAATTGAATAAGGATTTTTTTTATGTTTACCCGATCATGACAAGGAGCACATGGCTGGTGTAACCGGTCGACAGGGGATGCTTACTCCTTCATGGACCTGATCCCACCTCTGTTTTCAGAGGTCCGTGTTGGCTCTGCTCATAATTTGTATTGCAAGAATTTAATGATCACTTTGTTATCTCCACATTTCATTTATATTTAATGCTTATATTTACATTCTCTAATTTTCTCTCTTCATATTTGTTTATTTCGTTAATCTTTATTACGAATTTAGCGCCTTTCAGAACTGGTTTGCTTAATAAACGTAAGAGCCGCTTGTGACGTTGGAAAGTTAAATAACGCAAATGAACATTGTGAGAAAAAAGAAAAAAGAAAAATTAATTTTAAACGCACAGTTGTATTTTAACCAAGTAATTTAATTTAACAGAGTAGCTGTATTTTTTTTTATTTTTTATTTTTTTTTATTAAATTGAGTCAAAACAATATGCATATAGTACCTACTATATATTCTACCGCGCGGTGAAAAGGTTTCGCGTTTAACGTTTTTCTGATGAATTTCATAAAGAAAATTACACTGAATGTAAATATATATAGATGACGCACAGGTCAAGTCAGAGTTTTAGTCGAATGACCTCTTTACACAGAAGTTATTACCCGTAGACTTCCACATTTTCTAATTATATACTGTCTTCCGGATTTTGTTTGTTTGCTTTGCTTGTCGGTGATCAGCTGAGTTTTAGTGTGTACTCTTATACTGACTTAAAAATCAAGTCTGAGTTTCATTTGAATTTCATGCCGAGTTAAACGTTAATGGATTTATTCTCACCAGAGGTTTGTCCCTAAGACTGTACATTTTTCATAATTCTCTTTCTCTTTTTATTTTTTCTAATCTGTTTGTAGATATTTAGTAATGGTATCGAAAACTGACAAAAGCAGTCATTTGATACCCGTTTCCTTTTTTGTTTTCCATCCTTTGTAATTTTCACATTCTTAGATTTTTAAATATATATAACTTCAATGTCGGCGGGGCCATTTCTGTCACATGATACAATAAAATATTGTCCAAATAAAACTTTTTATTTCTGTAGATAGTAAGATTAAGATCTTTAAAATTTCGGTAAAAGGATATGTACATTGTATATTATATGTATTACGTAACAGGTAGATTGTGATATGTGCCATTTATATGTGTAACAATAAGTTAAAAAAAAAACAAAGTGGCAAAAACAGTCATGTTGAACATTAGATACAACGTAAATATAAACCTTGTACTGATTTCAAAGTGAGTTTTAATTTTTTTTTTCATAATTCACATATATTCATGTTACATATTGCGCGATTGTCAGGGGCTGTCATTTTAAACCCGTGTTTATACTTCTTATTCCAATATCCCTAAAAAGTATCGACACAATTCTTTATAACCTTCACTCGTCTTTATGGCACTTTAAGTATGCCATATCCATATATCTCGTTATAAATCATTATAACCTTGACTCATCTCTCTGTACGAATTCTGATTTAACGACAATTATATGTATTACATAACATCATGTCTAGTAAACGTTATTCATTTTTTTTTTTTTTTTTTACAAACACATATCTCTAGCTGTTCTCTTCTTCTACGATTCAATGTATCATATATATAAAATTGCATTTTCTCATTACAATGAATATTTCTGACTATCCACTAATATGATTAACATTTATTTGTTCTTCTCTTCAACTCCAGGTCTTTTATGATAAGTGTCTTTAAACCATTGAGCTACATAATGCTGTACTATGGTCAAAGGGAAACAGGATTAGTTAAAAAAAACAAACAAAACATTTAAATGTGCCAGGCAAATAAATCAATCGAAATACAAAATTAACAGGTTGCATTGGTGTCGGATTAGACAGTTTATATAAAGAATGCTGGAATCTATTTAGCATTTATTTAGAATTTCTTATCAAAAAGGCAACGGGATATTTAAAGTCAGCTTAAAGAAAGTTGTTTCAATATTTTAACTGGATTGGTAAACACAATTGCAATCAAGTCTAATTCGTCACACATATCAGATATTTGTTCATATATGTTGGTATATTGGCCAGCTTGAACTCTATTGGTCGGTGTCAGAGAGAGAGAGAGAGAGAGAGAGAGAGAGAGAGAGAGAGAGAGAGAGAGAGAGAGAAGTAATACATTTATATGCATTGGAAATGGGTATTACATAAGCTCCCCGAACTTTTAATGGTGCAAATGGTATGAGTACTATTGATTACCTAATTACAAATAGTGCAAGCTCTAGTGATATTGTAGATTTTACTTTAGGAAAGAGGTATAGGCTAATATAACCCCCTTTCGCCAACTACCAAATTTAAATGGAAACTACCTATTACAATTAATAGATTCACTCGGCGCATTTGATATGAGGAACTCCTTCTACATACTACATGTATATCATTTAATTGCATACCATTTGTTTATCCAAAATTTTACACGTTTGGAACTTGGACTCAACTTCTGGCTCCGGGGCCATAAAACTTAGATGAGCTCACTTTTGATCTCTGTTTCACTTTTACAAAAGGAATAAATAGTGGAAAAGTAGGACTGAGATCAAAAGTGAGCTCATTTACGTTTTATGGTCCAAGAGCCTATCTGATACAATCAGTGTTTTGTACTTTAATACACAATTAAATATATATGGCATTCTCTATGGGTTCTTCTTGCTACATTTTTACATTACATTCCATAGTTATACAAAATATGTACATAAATATTTATACCCAAGATTTGTACAGGATATGAGTAGTATATACTAAACATTAGCAATTACATAAACAATAGTATTTACAGATTTATCATTTCTTATTGTACACTCTTTCATACATCATTTCTTAATTTAGATATTTTACTAGAAAAAGACGTTAATGGTAACCTAACAACAAAGCTTTACGATAAACGTGATGACTTCAACTTATCAATCCTCAACTTCCCTTACTTATGTAGCAATATACCCTAAACATTACCTGCATATGGAATTTATATCTCTCAGTTGATTCGATACGCAAGAGCATGCTCTACGTATGAACAATTTCTAAAACGAGGCAAATTATTGACAAACAAGTTGATGAAACAAGGATATCGACAGTCTCGTTTGAAGTCATCATTTCGCAAGTTTTACGGTTGATGCAATGACCTTGTCAGCACATACAACCCATCATTGAGTCAAATGCTGACTGACGTTTTTCATACTTATTGTTAGGCCATTACTTATACACTGAACTGTCTACGGATTTTTCTCGATCATGACAAGGAGCACACGGCGGGTGTGACCGGTCGGCAAGGGATGCTCACTCCTCTATGGCACCTGATCCCACCTCTAAAGTTTGAGGTCCGTGTTTACTCTGCTCCAAAATTTGTATCGTTTCATTGGACTTTCGAGATTAAATACTGCTCGTTATCTTCATATTTCGTTAATTGATGAGAAAAATGCAGATAACATTATTAATTCTTTTGTATTTGTAGAACTCAGTAACTGTGCTAATTTCAACAATGATGTTTTTTTTTTAAAAAAATAATAACTCTTAATATATTTAATTCTTAGTTCGTCCATATCGAGGAAATATTGGTGCAAAGTGATATTTTATCCTTCATCTCATCTGATATACATACTTTACATTTTCTATCTTTTCTTTTTATGTTACTATAAATGTACCTATCTATAAATCATGCGCTGATATTCTTAGTAATAGGTATTCTTACTTTGAATATAATGGTTTTCTTAAATACTACTGTAGTACAACATTATCTTCTAAATATGGATATAAAAATATTTTGGAGAATTACAAATTACAAAAAAAAATTTGCATATTTCTGTCCTGTCAGGCACCTTTCTCTTTGTTAAGTGAATATAAATGGTCTATAGACAATAGACAAAGGTAAATATTTCTTGATATTTATCTCTTCCTTTATTATTCTCGCGACTCCAATCCTTTTTGTTAAGGTAAAATAAAAGGATTTGTTCACTGAACTTCTTTATATTACCCGATACATATCGTTATTACAATTATTTTCCATGAAAGAGTATAATATATATTTTGAAAAAGAACTTTAAAAGGCATTTATTTAATTCAATAAATCACTGGTATGCTTGTTAACTCGGTTAACGTCCATTATTATGGCTTTTGTCACGTTGCACAAAAGGGGATTTGCAGGAAGAATGATCTATTTGTTGAATCATATTTCCAAGAAACACTTGCTGTTCTTGAATAAGTATAAACTTGTCACAGACAAACGTATGGTCTACAGACTTTTAAAAGGGTAGGACATTACGTAATAACCTGTCTGAAAAATTCCACACTTTTAGTGGCTTTGTCGCAAGATAATTATAGTTGTATCATAATTATTAAACCTTATCCAAATTTATTATGACAAAACAAATTCTTATCATGACTACAATAGGCTTAACACTATCAAGAAATAAAGCTCTTCATAAATTGTATACCTTTTCATGGCTGTGATCTCTTCTAATTAAGTTTGTTTCCCCTTTTTTGATTCTTAATTAATTAATTTATTTACTTTACACATGTACATTGTTTAAATTAAGTATAATATGACATGTACATGTAAGGTCAAGGTTAATATGTTGTCTTTATTTATAAATTGCATCAATCTTCATTATGTGACGACGCCTCATTATGTCCTATATGTGGTCATCATATTTATGCTGAATAGCATGCAGAGCATCATTGTTTATTATCTTTTGTCTATATATGTCAACTTTTATTATACATTAAATAATTGACACTCAAGAAATAAACATTGTAGAAATATATTTCATCTTGGTTATATATTTTTAGGCGTTATCAGTCTATAAATCGACCAAAAATAATTGGTTACATTTGCATTCCTTTTGTGTTTGTCTGATACTTTCTTTTCTATTTGAAAACAATTGAAAAGGATCCGCCCCTTTTATTGTCGCGAAAGCGAGGGGACATTGAATCTCATTCGTCTGTCAGTCTGTCCGTCTGTCACAAAAAAATCTAATCTTGGTAAAAACCTTCATATTCATATTTCATATTTCACATGTACATTACCTGTAACAAGACCTTTCTAAATATACTATGATTTTTGACCCGTGACCTTAACCTTCAAATTTGACCTACTTTTCAAAAATTTTAACATTACATTGGTCATCAATTTTGAATGAGAAGAGATAGGGCTTTCATATTAAACAAGCATATTACCTGTGACAAGACCTTTTTAAATATACAATGACTTTTGACCCCGTGACCTTGAAGTTTGACCTACTTATCAAATATTAATCTTTGCTTATATCTTTTGATTAAGAAATGATA
Organism: Saccostrea echinata; assembly: GCF_033153115.1. Taxonomy (NCBI): domain Eukaryota; kingdom Metazoa; phylum Mollusca; class Bivalvia; order Ostreida; family Ostreidae; genus Saccostrea; species Saccostrea echinata. Next base: position 6,580,446 of record NW_026889806.1, on the reverse strand, counting down.
GGGATTTCATATTTCGCATGCACATTACCTGTGACAAGATCTTTCCAAATATGCTAATGTTTGACCCTGTGACCTTGAAGTTTGACCTACTTTTCAAAACATTTTTGGTTATAAAATTTGAATGAGAAAAGGTAGGGCTTTCCTTATACACAGGTACATTACCTATGGCAAGACCTTTCTAAATTGCTATGGTTTTTGACCCCTTGACCTTGAATTTAAACTACTTTTCAAAAATCTAATCTTTGCTGATAACTTTTGATTAAGAAGGGATATGGCTTTCATATTTGACATGTACATTACCTGTGGCAAGATCTTTTCAAATATACTATGTTACTATGATTTTTGACCCCTTGACCTTGAAGTTAGACAAGACAGTTACAATATGCCATAAATAATGGCATCCCATCTGCTAAGACACCGAAAGCAGGGGAGCACTATTGTTTGAATTTGCTTGTTTTCACGGAAACTGTAACAATCATTTTTGTTTTACAAGAGTTTAAAACAAAGCACAGTCTACTGATTTTCTACATAATTAAACAACACGTAAGTCACATGAAAAACAAACAATATAATGTTTATCACTTACATGAAACATTCTCATTTCGATTACACATTATTACATAGATAAAAAAATGATGACGCTAAATTTAGCTCTAATTTTATTAAACTGGAAAAATGACACGTTTCTTCTCATAGTGGCATTGACATTAAGATAACGTATCTATACCATATTTTAAAACAGCAGGATTTTTTTTAAAAATAAAAATATCACTGGATTTATATGAAATACCTCTATATATTTATCCCAAGTCTGCAGTAATTCTTCGAAATCCATTGTATATTTTAATTGACCCAATTTTTGTTCATTGTATTTGAGTATACATAAACACAATACGGAAATAAGTACTAGGATTAGGTATTTAAAAAGTTAAATTGAATAATTCAAATATCCCCTACACGTATTTACACGCCATGTCATTTTACCGAAATATCCAAGTCCAGGGATTCACAGAACTGAAGGTATTTAAAGCGTTTGTCCTGGAAAACAATCGCTTACAGAAAGAAAAATTGACGTGAACAGCCATACAAGGTACTAGACTTTTATTTGGATTAATAATTTTACAAAAATAAAAATGAGAAAATCGACTAAAAAATCTACAAAGACAGAGATCGTGAATGGAAAAACGATAACAACCACTGTAGTGGAGGAGACTATTACGTACCCAGACGGACGTGAGGAAACCACCGTCACGGAGACGGTCTCTGGAGAGGACGGGGGTCCCCAGGAATCCGTCAACAAATCCACAAGACAAGTGGCAGTAAGTCGATAATCTTGATTATAATCTTGACAAAATTGAAATCGAAAAGCCCTGCTTTTTACAATGCATTTTGAAATAACAGTAAATTGCACTGTTAATGTAACATGTAAATTATCAGTGTTTTTGTTTAAATGTTTTATGGTTTGAATTCGCTCACGATTATTTTCGAGATTTCAAAACAGCGAACATGCATTTTTATTTATTTTGAATTCGCGTTTCTTTTCTGATTTTGCTAATTAAAATTTTTCTCACTTCAGTATTATACTACACTGCTTTGTCTTCGTGTGAAACAGCGAAAATTAATCCACAATGAAAATAAAATTGTGACTAGTACTCAAGTATCCCCCTATCAAGAAACCCAGTCCTCCTTCGAACCTATATATTGATCTCTTATTGCTTTTCAAACTGCAATTTGTTAAAACATAGTTTAATTCTTAAAATGTGAAGAAATTTTTCTACCAGATGACAAAATGCATAATAAGCATCAACATTGTTGACATTTCAGCCGTCCTCTTCTGCATCAAATGCAATAGGCAATGATAGTTCAGCATCGTCAGCACCGAAGAGCAACCAGGACCTGGATCAATGTAATGAAGACGCTTTGAAAAGGCACAACGAGTTACGAGCCAAACATGGCGTACCACCTGTCAAGCTAGCTAGGGTAGACTTGTGTCTCTTACATTCCGTTTCTCGATTTTTGACTTAGTATATGAATGAAATCGTTCCCTAGATCCAGATTTAGTGTCAACATATATCTAAGATTTATTTATTTAATTTAGATTTCATGCAGATGTGTGAGTCTTTGTTAATATAACCACTTTTATTAACATCTAAGAAAATTGAGAAAAACTTTTAACTCAGCCGATATAGTTCTAATCAGAAGGATTGTGATCCGACTTTGCAAGAAAAAAACATATTTCCTTTAATATACCCACTGTGAACAAGACTCAAACACCTTTGTAGATCTATGTTTTCTTTAAAATTGACTTTCGCCGTAGGATCTTCAAGATTATGCACAAAAATGGGCGGAACATATGGCCAAAAGTGGCAGTTTGAGTCACAGCGATTGTATGCTTAATGGAGGAAGACTAGGAGAGAATGTGGCCTTCACTGGTTCCTCAAGACCCACTGACTACGCAGGTATTCTACCAATATAACGTCGTCACCTGTGTCATGTCCCCCGAGAATCTCAGGTGTTCCCATCACGAATACAAAACTGTCGGCAAAATTCATGTCATCGATTTGTTCAAATTATTGATTCTGGGTAGCATGAAAAACTTCTATGAATGTTGACTGTGCATACTAGCTTAGTTCTGGACTTATCAATAATAAATAAAGGCAATTATTAACACACTAAATTGCACGACACTCATTGTTTTATCGAGGATTGTAACTTAACCCAAAAGCCAGTATAAAACAACTAATAGGTAAAATACTTTGATAATAAGATTCTTTGTTAAAATGACCAAAGAACGAGTGCATTTATGGGCCCCGGTAAAATGTGAAAAAATGAAGAATCAAATTAAGCATAATTTTTCATCTCAGATCATTAATTGATATCTAAACCATAAGATTCAACAAATTTTAGCGCTGAAATTCATGCTTATACAAAGAGCAAAGCCATACAATGTACTAGGGGTCAGCCGACATAAATATTCGTGATTTTCTATAGTAAATCGAGGACGGTCATTCATTTCAAAGCTTTTGTTTACTGTCAGCCTAACGTTGTACAAACTTGTGCAAATAACAAAAAACGCATTATACATTTATAAAACTTGTGTGAAAGTAGGAAATTTGTACAAGATTAGGCTTGTACTTAAAACATTAAAAATATATGAAAAGTTCAATGTTTTTCCTATAGCAAGCGAGAGCTATTTACCTGTATGACCTATGTTGAACCCACCCATGGAATAAATTATTTAAAATATCGGTAGTCACGTGAGTTCTACCCAGGTAAACATTCCTCAAAGGTGCTCACTGTAAAAGATAGCCACGTTTTGTATCATTATATCGAAGTCGTGCCGCATAGAGAAGTTTGTATGTATTTGGTTTTAGGAACACGGGAGGGTTAGGAGAGTTTAGTGTCGTTAAAATGTCATTATACATAAAAACGTAAAACATTTTTAACATTCATGTAAGACAATGGTACTGGTACATGTATTGAAAACCACCTAAATACACTTTTTTCATTTTAAAATTTAAAGGAACTAATGGTAATACTTATTGTATTATTTCAAATGCAAGCGTGCAAATTTCTTAGTTAGATCACTATGGCTACAGGCATCTATACAACTTCATTCGTTTTTTTTCTCAAGTAAAATAACGCAAGAAGTATCATTCGGCAAACGCGCCCGTCAATGATCCACCATCAGATTGTTCAAGTGTTCGATTTAAATGCCTCCTCCCCTTGATTTAAATAAACGAAACTCAAAATAGGTTCGGTACGACTTTTCCGGATTTGGGGTAGCTATAGGCATTTAAAAATCTTCATTTGTTTCAAATCCATGCTGATTTAGGTGATGTTTTAACGTGATTTTAATTAGAAATATCCACTTGTGTTTAACTATTACCAAAAAAGAACAATTTGGTAATATATTCAAAAGTAAAACGGCACTGAAAAAGGGCCCATTAAGCGTTGCTAAAGTGCACTTGTCCTTTAATATAATTTTGAAAATACACCAGGTTTGCAACTGTTGTGCATTAGGGTATGTTACTAGATCTAATGGAACTGTTTAGTGGGAAACATTAAACATGTACATATTTTTAGATGCGTGTTTTATAATAACCAATTGTAAAAGCGAGTCAAAATGTTCCTTTTCCAATGAGAAATATATAAATGTACGGAATGCATACTTCATACAATTTCTCATACCATTACGTAAAAACATATAAAAGAATACAAAACATTTTATATCAAATCCAAGTATGGGGTTGGGGGAGGGGAAACCAATTTTTTAGAACTAAAAATGAATTGTTAAATAAAATACGTTGTGTACCTTATAAACTTTAAGCTGTAATTTCGCGGTCAATTGAGCCTTATCTTGATAAATAGAATTATATAGATATCCAAAAAGTAGGCAATTGTCACCAGATACCTGATTTGCTCTTACGGCATAGACCACGATGACCTATTCTCATTGTAGGAAGTCACATTCTAGGTAGATTAACTTTTATTTAAATTCACTTTATTTTCTTTAAAAAATGTTGTTTTCGTTGTAACTTAATATTAAAGAAACGAGATCAAAGAGCAATTATATAATGCAGATCTACACGTATCGGTGTTTTATAACATATAAGTAAAATCCCCAACAAAAAGACGGAAACTTTAAAATTGAAGCCTTTTTTCCTTCGAAGATAAATTTCTTTACATGTGCATCATCCTGCAAGATTTTAAACTTTATGTTTTCTGTTTGAATTTTTAATTATTTGTCGCTTCTTATACTACTTATATTTTAAAGGAGAATTGAAATAATTTGAATTTTTTAGGGAAAGATTTTACGGATTCCTGGTACAGTGAGATTAAAGACCACAACTTCAGCAAGGACCACCAGCCTGGAACAGGTAAATTCTTACTTTAGCCCCCCCCCCCCCCCCTTAGCCCACCACCACCAGCCTAGAATTGGTAAATCTTACACACCCCTCTCTCTCCATCCATCATCAGCGTAGAAAGATAGATTTAAAAGGTAGACTTTGAAAATGGGACAAAGATACTGTATCTTTGTACATTAAATAATCTTCAAAGTCTAAGAGAGGCCAATGTAAGGGGGAGTCAAATGTGTTAACTAATAGTGCTCTAGAACTATTTTTTTGTTTAGTCAGTATTTGAATACTACCAAATGGGGGAAAGTACAACTTTGATATTTGTTACTGAGTACTAAATTAATATTTTGCTGATCCCCAATTATCCTATTTCTCTTGCTTTTGGGCAACATAGCTTCATTTATCAGCTTTATTTTGTTTTGATCTATGGATCGTTGCATTATAATCTGGGGACCGTTAAGGTCCTTGGGCCTCTTGTTAAAATTTATAAATTCATATATAAAACCTGTGTAAATCTTAGTCAGTCAGAAGTATAAGTCAGAATCATTTTTTACCAACTTTTGCTACCTACCCGCCACACTTTCAAAATAACTGCCACGAATAAGTCGAAGAACACATTGTGATTGAAATATCAAAATGTAATACGTATTTCTTGAATTTGTTACATAAATTCTTCACATGCCATCCAGAATGAGGAAAAAATCAATAGCATTTTGGTTTCTTTCAGGTCATTTTACTCAAGTTGTATGGAAGGGCACCACAGAAGTCGGGTTCGGTAAAGCAAAGTCTGCCAATGGCTGTTCCGTGTTTGTGTGCGGGAGTTATCGCCCGGCCGGAAATATGCTCGGAGATTTCAAAAACAATGTTTTCGCACCAAAATAGATATTTATTTAGAATAACAAAGTAACACCATTTGAATGTTCCTAATAATTTGAGCATGATTATATATGGATTCGGAAAATTTATTTACTAGTAATGGATATTGATGGTCATTTTAACCATTTTATTTATACTTTTAATTAAGTTCTATTTATTGAAAACCTTTTCGTGTACATATATACATGTATATCTTCTCCATATAAGTCTGTGATAATGTTGTTTTTTAACAATAAAAGAAAAAACAATCAATAGAATTATTATATTCCTTAGATTTGGTGTCTTTGTTTCTGGAAATATCTCTCTATCTGCCATACCTTACGATTAATTGTAAATTAATTATATATTTTTGGTTGAAATTGAAATTTACAAAATGGTTACTTCCACATCCAAGAGCAAGGGATCAGGTGGATCTATATAAAGACTTTATAATCAATCAATCAATAAAAAAAATTGAAAAAAAAATTAACAAGTCCTTCAGTTTGACCGGAAGTGGTTGAAATTGAAATTTACAAAATGGTTACTTCCACATCCAAAAGCAAGAGTTCAGGTGGATCTATAAAAAGACTTTATAATCAATCAATAAATCAATCAATCAAAAAAAGAAAAAAAGAAAATTAACAAGTCCTTCAGTTTGACCGGAGGAGTATATAAAAACACCGAGTTCTTTATATTAAAACACAAATCGCCGTTAAATGACTACAGTGTAGAAAAAAAATGACATCTTTGGAATTTTCTCAAATAAAATAGGTTGTCTTCAAGTCTCTTCGAGATTCGGAAGTCTACAAAACACAATCGCACAGAAGAAAATGCAACAAGAGGGACTGACTTAAAAGGAAAATTTTATTTTTCAACCATAAGAATGCAAGGCATCAACATGTCATACTTTATTACATTATAGTTATATAAGATCATGACACTCGTGACTACAAAAGTTTGCGAACTAATTGCATTACTTCCATAAAAGAAATGAAATTAGGTTTCAGTGTTCGTCATGTTTACCGTAGTTCTCTCCAATTTAAATGCACATCTATCACCGTTCTGCCAATGCGCGAATCACGTGATACAGGCGGTCACGTGACATGCTCCGTAGCGTTCTGTTCACAAAAGCTAAAAGATTTTTCCGAGTCTTACCGGCAAATTCCAGGATTTGGACAGTAAATTAGCTTTTTTTTTGCTTGTCAGATAATTTTGGGAAGTTGCCCCCCCCCCCCACTTTAGGTCAGTTTTTTAAAAAAGTTTTTTTGGGGGGAGAGTGCCCTCCCCCACTTTTGAACTGATTCATTCATTATTTGTCATAAGTCACCTACATATTGACGTCATTTTCACATTTTGACGTCAAAAACATTGAGCAAAACATTACGTAACATCTGCTATATATAGAACATGTGTATGACTATATGTGTGCTAAATGTCGAACGTTTTATTCACCCCTCGTACATGGGACTGGTCAGTTAGTTGACCGAGGATATTGGCTAATGTTAACCAATATCTGGATAGGCACAAGTAGGCCGAAATAAAACATCACGAGGAATTTTACATTTTTTTACGCTGTAAAGAAATATAAACAATTATAAAATTTATAGTGAACAAAACATCATAACAATATTTCAAAAGCTTAACAAATGAAAAACAGTATTATAAAAAGTCTATGCTTAACCAAATAATAATTTAATTATGCAGTCAGTCGTCTGCCGTGTTTTCATTTACAACAATACATGATTTAAAAAGCAAAATTTTGAATGGTGGATAAAAATGTTAACAAATCTATCGTTGGTCGAGAGGGAAATACCAAATAACAAAACAAAGCCTTTTCCAGCTTAATCAATTGTTTTAATTAGTTACAGATTCAAAACTATTCAGATTTAAATTTAATGTTTAACAATAAGTTAATCATAGTCATGCTAATCGTTAATAAGCGGTTCATAAACTTCACTCTAATCTGAAGCAAAACTTCGATATACGTTTTCTTTACAAATAAGCGCAATTTAAGTAAATTTTTCGAGCAAGCTTGTAAAACAGCCCAGTACATAGTCACAAAAGTATTTACGAATCAATGATAGAAAACTTCAATATATTTAACGCGTAAATCTGGGTAATCAGATTTTGGAACGCAGTTCGCAGTTCGCAATTCGCAATTCAAAAGTGAATTGCATTCCAGAACGGTAAATCTGAAGCATACTTGCCTGTCGTCATCCTGGACTAGGGTAGCGCACTTTATGCTTATCCGTTTCTTCACACTGACAAGAATCACTGTAGTTTAATATTGTTTCTTTATCTTCCCTTTCTACAATGCGGGATTAATTGTCAATAAATAAAAAAATAATGTTTTAAGTTTATGGTTAGCGGGTTATAGTTTTGAATCATTGTCTCTGTTTTGTTTTTTAAAAGAAATGAATTAAGTTAAGGTTTTGCTTATATATTTTTTTGAGATCGATCAGTATTCGTTATCTTCATCTGTTTCAAAATACTAGTACTTCATGCGTCGGTAAATTTCCATTTTACACAATAGCGGAATTATTAATAGTTTTCAGAGGTCTGGTTTCGGTCTGCTCACAATCTGTACTTTTTGATTGGACTTTGAGCATGATTACTATTTGTTATCTTCAATTTCATATGTTTGTTGGATTATATTACAATGTGTCACTGACAAGCTTTACGTCCATAAACTTTAAAGAGAGCGTTACAATGTAAAAACAATTTGTCTGTTCAAAATAAGGACTTCAAACATTAGATACAAAGAGTTATAAATAGTGAATTTGCAATTATGTTTAAAGGACGTTTACACTTCATTTAAAATTCTTTTTTTATTTAAAAAGAAATTTGAAAACCATGTTTTCATTGAAGTTATAATTTTTTGTTTTCGATTAAAGATGAAAGATAAAGAAGTACACGAATTTACATGCTGGTTTTTTTCTCTCTCTGAAATACCCGAATTCGAAGAACTTTTTAAATATGCATTTTTCTCTGAAATACTCGAATTCCAGGAACCAAGTGCTAAAAGGTATAAAAAAAAGGTTTGCCTTAAAAAGTCGATAACAAAAAGAAATACTGCACTAAGAACCAAGCAAGGACCAGACTTAAATTTGGATTTATACTGACATCATGAGCAGAAAGAAGGTAATTATAGTGAGAGAGAATGTTATCAGACAGACAAGCAGGTATTTAAGCGTTGAATCATTCAATCTTGAATTGAATGTGTTTGAATGTTGAAGCAATGATATTGTCATTTCAACGTTGTTTCAATATCAAATATTGATGCTGACCTGACTGGAAATTGAAAACAGCTAAAATTGAATTACAGTTTTAAAGGATTTGGTCGAAAAGTAGTTTATTAGATAACAGACCTTGATATACATCTGAAAATGTTGATAAATAATTAAAGGTACGTTGGTAACTAGTTGGATTTTTTTTTTGAACAGATACAGAGAAAAATATTAATTGTATATAAACAATTCAAATATTTACACGAGAAAATTTAGCAAGAGATTTCTTTTTCTTATGAATAAGATTTTGAATAAATTCTGCATCTTTTTAATATTAACTTCAGAATATTTGTGTGTACAATCAGAATGTTTTTAACAAAATAATTTTGCAAATGACAAGGTAAGTAAATTTATACGTTCCATTTTTCCTGAAAAAGAAGCTGTCTATGATGTCAAAAAGCCTGGACTTTAATTTATCGCGGGGAATGGTTGTATACAGAGTTGAAAAGTCGTAAGTTTTTATGCTATTAATTTTGGTAAAATTTTGTGATTTCAAATTTTCCTAAAATTCCTTGGAATCTTTAAGTATCCACATCTGATTTACAGCACTTCTCGAATATGTTGTTGTACAATACTCCTGAAGAATTGAATTCACTCTAAGGAACTTAAAGTTTACATAGTATAAGGCAAGATTTTGGAATACAGAATATCTGGATTAAATATGTTTCACTGTAAATTAAACAGAAAATTAAGTCTCATTACTATTTTTGGTAAGCAACGAAAGTGACGCCGGATTTATCATCTTCGAAAGTTAAAGACCCAATGTTGAGTCGTCTATGAGATAGCGATCAGATAAAATTTATATGTGCAAAAACAGAAAATCGGACCGGAAGTGTTGTAATCAAGATAAGAAAGAAAGACGAACAAGGGGGTGGGTCTGATAGTTTTGTCCTTTATTGACTTTTAATTTAACCCTTACTCTGAGGCTATGTTTATTAGTCTGTCCAATGTAATTCTAGCCACAGTAAGGGCATATTGCACAGTGAATCAAATTCGAAGATTTGCAATTCATTTTTGCATTTGGTCTTACAATTTGTCTGTTTTTCAGTGTTATTTGTCTGTCTTTTCTATATAATTTTACAAGTTCAACAACGGGGGTCACCACACTTTTTCACATATATCTGGATACTAGAAGACAATTTTGCACTGGAAAGAATCTTTCCCAGCTTCGGTACTTGTCTTCTGCTGATACTGATAGACGATTCGTGTTTTGCTGATTTATGAATATTGTGATTCTGTGGGTTATATGTTATAGCATAATTTTCTAGTCATTGTTTTCCTCTGTGTGGCGGATTTTCCTTTCATTGGTATATTTTTGGCTCTGTTGGTTCCATCAATAATGATTCACAGGTAAGTTTTACCTCTTTATGTGTAGTTTTAATTTTTTGATGTATCTTTGACCGTAGAGAAGGTTCTGTCACATTTGTACAAATACATTGTGTCATATCATATGGAATGTTCCTGTTTTGGTGAAATTTTGACGATAACGAACAATTATCATGGTCTAAGTCCATTGGAACAATACTTCTTGGGTGCAGTGCAAAAACGGACCTTAAAACATTAGAGGTGGGATCGGGTGACAAGGTAGAGGGAGCATCCCCTGTCGACCGCCACACCCGCTACATGAATCAGGAAACGCAATTTTTCAAGCCTAACTCCGATTGATTTTGAAATTCAATTTTAAAGTCTTTGTAGCACATCTACTATTGTGTTTAGTAAGCTACATGTATTTGTAACAATCACTTCGTCAAAATATTGTTCATTTCTTAAAATGTGAGCAATTTTTTTTGATACCTCAAAATGAAAAATGCAGGAAAAACATTATTATTTTTGATATGTCTGTCAGGATCTGGATCAATGTAACGAAGAAGCTTTGAAGCGGCACAACGAGTTACGAGCCAAACATGGCGTACCACCCGTCAAGCTAGCAAAGGTAGATTTTTGTCTCTTATCTTCTGTTTCCAGAGTTTTTACTTGAAATACATGAATGAATAAAACCTTTCCCTTGATTTAAATTTAATGTCAACATATGTTTTAAATCATTAATTTAATCTACAGTCATGTTTACGTGAGAGTGTTTTGCATTTTAAATGTGTGTTAATTTGAACACTTGTAACATCTAAGAAAATAAAGTCATGCTTTCGACTCAGCCATTGTCGTTCTAACAGGAAGGATTATGATGTAACTTTGTAAGAAAAACATATTTCCTTTAATATACCCACTGTGAAAAAAGATCCTTCACATCTTTAGATGTTTTCCTTAAAATTAAATTTCATCGTAGGATCTTCAAGATTATGCACAAAAATGGGCGGAACATATGGCCAATAAAGGCAGCTTAAGTCACAGCAATTGCACCCTGAATGGAGGAAGGCTAGGAGAAAACATTGCTTACACTGGTTCCTCCATACCCACTGACTACGCAGGTATTCTATCAATATAACGTCGTCACCTGTGTCATGTCCCCCGAGAATCTCAGGTGTTCCCATCACGAATACAAAACTGTCGGCAAAATTCATGTCATCGATTTGTTCACATATTTTATAACATGAAAAACTTTTATAAATGTTGACAATGTAAATTAGTTTAGTTCAAGGACTTATCAATTATAAATTAAGGCAATATTAATACACTATTGCACGACACTCTGTTTTATCGAGGGCTGTAACTATATCCAAAAGCCAGTGTTAAACAACTTATAATTAAAATACTTGCGTGAAAATTGTTTGAGATGATGACCAAATTTTATATAATTATGAAAATACACAAGGATTACAACTTTCTTGCATTAGAGTATGTTACTAGATATATTGGAACTGTTTTAGTGGGGAAACATTAAAAATGTACTCATGTTTCAAATGCGTATGTTGCAAAACCCAATTACATGCGAGTCTAAACGGGCAGTTATCCAAAGAGAAATATATACATGAATGCGTACAACATATTATCATTTCTCAATCATTATGTAAATACATGTAAAAGAAAACAAAACATTTTAAATCAAATCAAAAGTGCGGGCTCGGGTGGGGCTGGGGGTGGGGGGTGGTGCAAATATTTTCAGAACTCAAATCCTTAAGTTAGATTTTTTTAAAAAGTAAACTGTTAGCTGTAATTTCATACTCATTCAACAAAAAGAAGAATGCGCCTAATACTTATAACTAGAATCCGGATATATCAAACCAAAAAGATGATACTGTCACCAAATACCAGTTCTGCTTTTACGGCGTAGATCACAATGACCTATTCTCATTGTAGGAAGTCAAATGTTTGGTAGATTAGCTTTTATTCAAATTTGCTTTATTTTCTTTTAAAAAATGCTGTTTGCATTGTAACTTGATATTAAAGAAACGTGACCAAGAGCAATTCTATAATACATTTATACCGGTGTATTATAACATAAGAAAAATCCCCAAAATAACAGGAAAACAGGAACTTTAAAAATTAAGCCTTTTCCCCATGATAATCAATTTCTTTACATGCGCATCCCCCTGTAAGCTTTTAACCTTTATCGTATCTGTTTCAGTAGTGATAAATTGTGGCATCTTGTTCAAATACTATTTACATTTCAAAGGTTCATTTCCGTTTTTTGAATTTTTCAGGGAAAGATTTTACGGATTCCTGGTACAGTGAAATAAAAGACCACAACTTCAGCAAGGACCACCAGCCTGGAACAGGTAAATTCTGACATTTCTGACTCCGGCTTCCACACAACCACCAGCCTGGAACAGGAAAATGACTCCCCTCTCCAATAACCACCAGTCTGGATCAAGTACATTCTGACTCCCCTCTCCCATAACCACAAGTCTGAAACTTGTTAATTTTGTCAGAGTCCCCATCCCATAACCACCAGCATGGAACAGGCAAACTCAGACTCCCCTCCCCCATAACCAATATTAATTCTGTCAGAGTTCCCATCACCATAACCACCAGCCTGGAACAGGTAAATTCTTACTCCCCCTCAACCCTCCCTCATAGATCCAACCACAAGCCTGGAACAGATAAATCTGACAGACTATCCCTCCATAATACTCAAAACCACCAGCGCGGAACAGGTACATTCTGACTACCCTCCCCTACAAGTATCTGTCTGGAGCAGGTAAATTGTTACTCCCCCTCCCCAACAACAACCAGTATAGAAAAGGCAAATTCCAACAGATTCCCCCTCATCACAACCACCACCTGGAATAGGTAAATTCTGACCCCCCCCCCCCTGCCCCATACGTACAACCACAAGCCTGGAACAGGTAAATCTGATAGACTCTCCCTCCCCCATCAAGATCAGCCTAGAAAAAGTAAATTCTGACTGACCTCTCCCCCACCTACCACGATCAGATCAGTCTAGAACAGGTAAATTCTGACTGACTCCTCCCCCACCTACACGATCATTATAGAACAGCTAGATTCTGAGAGAACCCTCCCAAACCTACCACAATCAGCATAGAACAGGTAAATTCTGACAGACCCCACCCCACCTACCAATATCAGCATAGAAAAGGTAAATTCTGACAGACCCTTCCTCATTCGTAGATTAACATTTACAAGTAATGTTTGCTTGTGTGTCTGTCCATCTATCCCCCTTCTCAAGTTTAGTATGGTTGCATTGTTTGCCCCCTTCAAGGGAAGCCTTGGAGTCTTATATTAATTTCAAAAATACGAAAAACTAGAGCAGAGCTCGTTGCAAAGCAACGAGTAGGTCTTCCGTTGGAGCTGCGAACAGGAAGAAGTGACCTTGAGTCAAAGTCATGCCACATTCTAAGGTTATAAGCAATCTTGTAAGGGGTATCAACTTGCAATGTCTCACCAGTAGAAAGACAGTTAAGGAATGTTGTTTCTCCGTTGATGACCTTGAACTCGTTCAAATGACCTTGCATCAAACCATGACACACTCTGGTTATAAGCAAACCCCATCTATGTGTTACCGACTCGACAAGTTAACATATGTTCTTTCAGACCATTCATCCAGTCAAAACATTCTTTCCTTAGTGACCCTAAATTTAATCAACATGGCCGTAGGAATCGAGGGAGGGGGGGGGGCGTGCCCCCCAATAATTTTGCCGATATATAGATTACTATAGTAGACATAGATACTATAGCTTGTGCCACCTCAATAAAAACGTCTGATAACCTTTTTTTTTTTGCTTGTCAAGGAATTTTTGGTAGTTGGTGACCTTTTTTTTTTTGCTTGTCAGGAAATTTATGGTAGTAGTGCCCCCTCAACTGTCAACTGAAAATGTATGGCTGTGCCCCCCTCCCCCCCCCAAAAAAAAAACCTGAATTTGCTTCCTATGGGCCTGATCAAGGCAATGATACACTCTGTATGATATCAGCGATACCCTTTTGTGTGTTTCGGAATTGACAAGTTCACAGTTTGCATTTATTGCATGATAGTGAGGGAGACATGAAGATTTCTTCGCCCATAAAAAATCATATTCCCCGAGGGCAGCATGAAGATTTCTTCGCCCATGAAAAATCATACTCCCCGAAGGCAACGCCCGAGAGAAATATGATTTTTCATTTGCGAAGAAATCTTTATGTCTCCCTCACTATTATGCAATAAATTGTTTATAATACCGAATTAACCAAAATGCAGGAATTACAAAGGAGATCCAATGAATAAAGCAAACATGCATTTGATGAGAACGATATGAAAGAGATGTAAGTTACAGGTACACCAATAGCCTCGTTTCATTAAAAAAATTCCTACGTGACAAGTTTGTGTGATCACACCAGTAACATTCAAACACCATTACATTTTTACACATTTAAATCGACACAATCAATCAACGATATTATGTTGACGGTGCGACCGTTCATTGTTCACTTAATTTTAAGATCCGCCTCTTCAAACAGCACGAGACATTTGGAACGTCTAGACTGTGACGTCTCATGACGTATGTTAGCTGTATTTCCATAAACGAATGTTGAAAAGTGCAAACATTTTAACAAAGAACGTTTAATCTACTATCTGTATGCAATTCCATTAATTAAGGTGATTTTTTGGAGTGAATTTTTAGTTGTTGTTACCGCGCGAACGAAGTTAGCAGCGTCGCTATAAACAATCTAACTCCTCACTCGTTTAATTGTGACGTCACAATCGTGAAACACGTGGACACGTGACTTTCTCGGCCAATCAAATTCTATTTTACTAGTGATTTTTCACTTGTAAGCTAGTTTTCACAGAGGTATAATAAACGTTTTTTTAGACCATACATCGAAATAAATTATCATAATTTCTATAGTCGTAATTTATTAGGTTCAACTCACTGCTTTAAAGGATCATTGTAAATGTTTTATGCCCGATTTGGATACTGAACAACGTGTGATTTTTGAAACACTGATGCCCCCATATGGCATCTTATGGCAAAAGTTAAAAGTTTCTCAAATGCAAGTCAAACTCCATGGTCAAGATCAAAAGATAAAGAAAAATGTTATTACCCAAATAAAGGTCTTGAACAAAGAATATACTGTGAAATATATACTAGTATGAAAGCCACAGCAGCAACAGTTTAAAAGTTATGGCCAAGGTTAATTTCTTTAAAAGGTCAAACTCCAAGGTCAAGGGAGCATAATTGTTTGTACTTGAGGGAAGGTCTTAATTGTTACAAGGAATACACATGTGGTATTAAAAAAGCCTTAGCACCAACTGTTCAAAAGTTAAAACCAAGGTTAAAGTTTTTCAAAAGTAGGACATACTCAAAGGTCAAGGTAAAATGGTCAAAATTAAAGGTATACAATGACAGGCCTTGTCACAAGAAAATTACCTATGTAATATAAAAGCCCTAGTACTAGTCATTCAAAAGTTATTGTCAAGGCTAAAGTTGTTTAAAAGTTGGTCAAACTCCAAGGTCAAGGTCAAATGGTCAAACATATTTATACCCAAGGAGGAGACTTATCACAAGGGATACAGATGTGAAGTATAAAAGCCATAGCACCAACTGTTCAAAAGTTTTGGCCAAGGTTATAGTTTGGTAAAATTTTGCGAAAGAGGATCAAACTCCAAGTTCAAGGTCAAGAGGTCAATTATGTTGGTACCTGAAGGAAGTCCTTGTTACTAGGAATACACATAAGAAATATGAAAGCAGTAGTTCCAACCAATCAAATTTTATGGGCATAGTTAAAGTTTTTGCGGACAAAGAGGCTAACACAGTCTAACAGACAAATAGACAGGTGGACAGGACAAAAACTGTATGCCCCCCGGATCTTCGATTACAGTAGCATAATAAAATATCGGCGTCTTTGGGTTTTCGCATTGGCCTTAAATCTGAAAATCCAAAGGATTACAAGGTGCATTACGATACGCTTTCACATCATGTTCTATAACCCAGAGCATATTGTCTGCAAAGATAAATATTTAATTCAGTATCTAATTAGCTATGCATAATTATCTATGTTGTTTTATAAAGGAAATATTAAAAAAAAATATTTGTTTTATATTTTTCGATGTAGAGATATACAGAAAATGTTTTCCAATTTTAAGTCCTATCGAAATACACATTTTCAACAAAAAAAAATGTGTGTTGGAGGGGGGGTCATTACATTTTTGCTGGGATTCGCCTATGTATGACCATAGAGAAACAAAGAGTGGGGAGGGTGCAAGCAGCAACTAAATCAAAATTTACATATTAAAACTACAACAAAAGACTATTTTCAGAAGGTCTGCCCCCCCCCCCCCCGTACAATCCGTACAACGGACCTGTGAGAAAAATACTGATTCTACTTTCAGAGTCCCAGGGCACCAGGAAAGAGTGGCAAAAAGAGAATATCGGTTTATTTCAGTCTATAAGTCGAATCAAAATATCTTTTTCTCAAGAGTCTTCTTTTTTTGAGTTCTTCCCAGTGATCGTGTGATTTATTTCATTTAATTTACGTTCTGTACTGGACTTGGAAAATGAGGACATCTTTAGGTTCCTGAGCTGGCCTTGAAGCCCACAGAACAGATTTTCTGCTTTATGATAAATTCAAGTGATATGTAATTCGGTAATAATTTTGTGTTGATTTTATTAATGTTAATTTCATCAAGAAATATGAAAAATTAATGTTTTAACTATACATAGTGAGGCATTTTTTGTGTGGAACGATTATTTTGGGGTTTTCACGATTTTTTCATATGGTACACATGATGAGTAAGTGCAATAAATATAATTTGTGGAAAAAATGTCCAACAAGCCCCGGGGTTGAATATCGGGGGGGAGGGGGTGTCTGTCCACAAGTACCTGTTGTCAAGCCCGTAGAAAACAATTTCAGTTTTTTGGGAAAGGGGGGGGGGGCAAATAGAAATTTCCACAGGTACTTGTACTCGATTTTTTCCTATGGTACACATGATGAATAAGTGTAATAAATATAACTTGTGGAAAAAAATGTCCAACAAACATTGGGGTTGAATTTGGGGGGGGGGGGATCCTGTCCACAAGTACCTGTGGAAATTTCTTGATACATAAACAGAATTTAAAAGCATGTATTAGACATCTTTTGATGGGGAGAGGGCACGGCCGTAATTAAAAGTTATATGGAGACTAGGAAAGAATGAACTGTCATTAAATTTTGGTTAAGAACTATTACCTAAACTCTTCACTTTCACATTTTCAATTACAGATTCTTGTTTTTAAAAAGCTATACATGTACATTTATATGTATATATTAGATGCATAAATTATGTTATTAATCATTTTATCTTAAAGAAAAAGTAAAAATCTCAATCAAACTTGTTCCGCATATTATGCTCTCTGATTCGTTACTCAACAGATGCTTCATATACATGTAAGAAGGGAAGACTGCAGACTGCAGGTGTGATAAATTCACAGCATGCAGCTCCAGCCTTAATTCCAACTTTGTTCCAAAATATTATTATTCAACGCGAAAAATTAGAATTAGCCGATAGAATATTTTGAATCACTTCGGAAATGCTGCCGTAACACCAGACTGAGTTCACAATATATCGAGTGATTTTGATTGACAGGTGTAGCGCCGTTTTGCATGGATTTCGTGTAACTATACATGTACTGCAGATTGTGGTTGAAAATAATAAACAAACAGATCTAAAGAAAAGATATTGTATACTGTAAATATATTTGTTAAGAACCAGTTCATTCATGAAACGAATTTAGTCGTATTATGTGGGCCCATGTTAGATTTGACAGGTTGATTTACTAGTAGAAATTCAATGGACCACAGTCATTTAGGGTATTCCGAATCACCCAGCACATCGCGACTCTCGGTAATTTACCTTACCGCTGTACCTCGCACGACACATGCACAGGTGTGACAACCAAACAGTCATTATTAGTAAGGTCTATGCTTATTGCATACAACAAATAAAGAGGTAAACATAATGCGTTAACTAAAAGAATTAATTATTTTAATTCATTAACTTCCTATCCTTTTCGAAGAAAATGCCCGTGTAGAAACGTATTTCTCATCGATGTCGTGGCGTTGTTGGTGGATGAAACATGGCATATAAGGTATCGATAGAACGGCAATTTTATAAGCTTTTGTGAGTATTATTTGTTTTTTATAACACCTCAAAAATATACTAGTTATGGCCGCATTTGTAGCCCCCTACAGTTTCGAACCACGTGTGTACATGCCCCTAGCCAAATAACTTGCACACGCTACATGTATACTTGTTATATGTCAGATTATTATTTTTTTTTATAACATTGTTTTTCTTAAATGCAAGGGGTATGAAAGTAATGATTTGACAAAGCAAGAGCTATAATAAGACTATCCCGGGTCCCGGTATACACTTGATCAGTGTTGATCAATGTTCATATGTACGAGTACACGTATGCAAATAATTCGATAGCTTTTGGAGATTTCAACATACATTTTTGTAACACGCATATTTGTAATAACCACTTTATATACAAAACAAAATTTCATTCTCTTATATGGTAATATGGACGTCGTAATAGATCTGACTGAATGCTTGACATGCCTTTTTCAAAAACGTTTCCTAAGTTATCTTAAGATATGCCTATAAGTTATAACTTTAGAAGTTCCTAAGATTTATCACAGCTGTATCGCGAAACAATCTTATCTAAAAAAAAAATTATAAGTCATTTCTTAAGTTGTGCCTTTAAGGACTAATAAAATAACATTCCCGCTCTATATACAACTCTCAGTATGGTATATATTTTTAGATTCAAAAAGGAGGGGTGCGAGGATTGGGGATTGCCCCCACTTTTAAAGGATTTGGACGCAAGTATGCTTAACTTTGCGAAGTGTGTTGCTAGATCTAAGCATTCACAGACACACCCTTTCAAGCCATCTTCCCTTCCGAGCACACGATATTTGTATTTTAATTTTTAAACATTGTTCTAGGTGTTATACATTTACTTTATTTTGTTCTTTTAAGGTATCTACGTGTAAATAAAATTTTAAAATGAATGCTTCGTAGCGAACACATGCGAGTTTATATTTTTCAAACAATCTTTGCCAATTACTACACTGCATGTACACGTTAGTTGTTTGTGCGGTGTAGAGCAACTATCAGAGTACACAATGTATTTCAACATCGAGGTGCCCGCGGCTCTCTGTGGCCACGTGTATGTAAACGAGGACTGGACTACAATACTTAAAGACACAAAGCGGCAGAGATGGATGAAACTGTTTGCTATATTACAAAGACTTGAATTATAGTACATGTATATTTGAAGGAATTTTTATTTATGTTAATGTTTATTTAATTCTATAAATAATAAATGGACATTCACAAGAGTGTTGGTAAAAATAATATGTGCGTAGCATGCGTAGTAATTACAATTATTTACCCCCATTCAATTACAATTGCAGATGAATTAAAATACAACAACACGGGATAGAGCAATACTTTTTTTAAATGTATTGTTGCGTGAACAGACAAAAACAGCGATTAAAATTCAAAATGATTTTTATGCATCAGTGTTTGGAATTAAGATTATAAAAGATCGGTAAAGTAATCTTACTGATTCGATATAATTAAAAACATAACTTTCCATTAATTAATAGCTCTTTGAACAAAATTGACATTATATGCGATTACAAATACTAGCTTTGTTTATGGCCACAGGTGGCTAGTACACTGGTGACCTCGATCAACAGCGTGGGATTCGTGCGTCGGGTTACATAACTAAACATCGAGCTGAACATGGAGACCGTAATATGCATACAGCTAATGATCGTGAATTATTCAATGCATACAGTTTAAAATCACTTACAAAGTTTGTTGTAATAATAAACGTAGAAAGATAGATTTAATATTCTCCACTTTTGAACACTATTAACCTAATTTAAAAAAGAAGAAAAGAAAGACTAGTTGTAATAAATAATTTAATAGTGAACAATAAACCACGTTTTAAACCTTATTAAAAAGAAAATTAACATTAAATACCGCAGGGTATATTATTGATAGCAAGTCTGTTTAAGTTATACACATGAAGAGGTCTGATTTCCTTGCCGAATGAAAAACGTTACCTGTTTACCTGGCCTGCTTTCTAATACGTATTACGCAATACCCATGGTATACTCGAACAAAACAACATTTTCATTAGATCAAAAAGGTGTAAAAGAACAATTTTGTTCCCAAGATCCAGATCGAAATATTTACCGTTTTTGAGCTATAAAGCAAAAACTTTTAAGGGCCCAAGATCCCTAATCATAGGGGCCAGCCCCTTTTAAGTAGTATAATATGAAAGCCCTTGCAATTATGCACAACTTTTGTTCTACATGTCTTAACAAAATATTTCTAGTTTTCAAGATATAAAGGAAAATATGTCAAATTTTTTGCTGTTTTCCGCGTTCTAACTTTTGACCCCTCTCTAGTGCCATTTTTAATGCAAAAATAAAAAAAAACAAAAACCGATGTGCACAACTTCAATGCTTCCTCTTTTCAATTTCAAAGGGTTTTGTGCTCCAATTATAACCATTTCTGAGCCTTTGTCTGGAAATCGGAGGCATGCAAAATTCAATCAAAGGGGAATAACTCGTGAACAGAAGGTAATTTCCGAATTGTATTACGGTATTCTGACAGTGTTTTGTAAAGTCTAAATCTCTGAAAATTTGAACAAAATCTGTTTAAAAATGAGGAAGATATGAAGCGTCAAAGTTGGCGTCTAGGAAAAAAAAAAGAATAATAAGAACTAGAGCAGAGCTCGTTGCAAAGCAACGAGTAGGTCTTCCGTTGGAGCTGCGAACAGGAAGAAGTGACCTTGAGTCAAGGTCATGCCACATTCTAAGGATATAAGCAATCTTGTAAGGGGTATCAACTTGCAATGTCTCACCAGTAGAAAGACAGTTAAGGAATGTTGTTTCTCCGTTGATGACCTTGAACTCGTTCAAATGACCTTGCATCAAACCATGACACACTCTGGTTATAAGAAAACCCCATCTATGTGTAACCGACTCGACAAGTTAACACATGTTCTTTCAGACCATTCATCCAGTCAAAACATTCTTTCCTTAGTGACCCTAAATTTAATCAGCATGGCCGTAGGAACCGAGGGGGGCGTGCCCCCCAATAATTTTGCCGATATATAGATTACAATAGTAGACATAGATACTATAGCTTGTGCCACCTCAATAAAAACGTCTGATAACCTTCTTTTTTTTTTGCTTGTCAAGGAATATTTGGTAGTTGGTGACCTTTTTTATTTGCTTGTCAGGAAATTTATGGTAGTAGTGCCCCCTCAACTGTCAACTGAAAATGTATGGCTGTGCCCCCTCCCCCCCCCCCCCAAAAAAAAAAAAAAAAACTGAATTTGTTTCCTATGTGCCTGATCAAGGCAATGATACACTCTGTATGATATCAGCGATACCCTTTTGTGTGTTTCGGACTTGACAAGTTCACAGTTTGCATTTATTGCATGATAGTGAGGGAGACATGAAGATTTCTTCGCCCATGAAAAATCATATTCCGCGAGGGTAACATGAAGATTTCTTCGCCCATGAAAAATCATACTCCCCGAAGGCAACGCCCGAGGGAAATATGATTTTTCATTTGCGAAGAAATCTTTATGTCTCTATTATGCAATAAATTGTTTATAATACCGAATTAACCAAAATGCAGGAATTACAAAGGAGATCCAATGAATAAAGCAAACATGCATTTGATGAGAACGATATGAAAGAGATGTAAGTTACAGGTACACCAATAGCCTCGTTTCATTAAAAAAAATTCCTACGTGACAAGTTTGTGTGATCACACCAGTAACATTCAAACACCATTACATTTTTACACATTTAAATCGACACAATCAATCAACGATAATATGTTGACGGTGCGACCGTTGGGCGAGTGCATTGTTCACTTAATTTTAAGATCCGCCTCTTCAAACAGCACGAGACATTTGGAACGTCTAGACTGTGACGTCTCATGACGTATGTTAGCTGTACTTCCATAAACGAATTTTGAAAAGTGCAAACATTTTAACAAAGAACGTTTAATCTACTATCTGTATGCAATTCCATTAATTAAGGTGATTTTTTGGGGTGAATTTTTAGTTGTTGTTACCGCGCGAACGAAGTTAGCAGCGTCGCTATAAACAATCTAACTCCTCACTCGTTTAATTGTGACGTCACAATCGTGAAACACGACGTTTTGTTGCAGGGCAAACATGATGGACACGTGACTTTCTCGGCCAATCAAATTCTATTTTACTAGTGATTTTTCACTTGTAAGCTAGTTTTCACAGAGGTATAATAAACGTTTTTTTAGACCATACATCGAAATAAATTATCATAATTTCTATAGTCGTAATTTATTAGGTTCAACTCACTGCTTTAAAGGATCATTGTAAATGTTTTATGCCCGATTTGGATACTGAACAACGTGTGATTTTTGAAACACTGATGCCCCCATATGGCATCTTATGGCAAAAGTTAAAGTTTCTCAAATGCAAGTCAAACTCCATGGTCAAGATCAAAAGATAAAAAAAATGTTATTACCCAAATAAAGGTCTTGAACAAAGAATATACTGTGAAATATATACTAGTATAGCAGTAACAGTTTAAAAGTTATTGCCAAGGTTAATTTCTTTAAAAGGTCAAACTCCAAGGTCAAGGGATCATAATTGTTTGTACTTGAGGGAAGGTCTTAATTGTTACAAGGAATACACATATGGTTTTAAAAAAGCCTTAGCACCAACTGTTCAAAAGTTAAAACCAAGGTTAAAGTTTTTCAAAAGTAGGACATACTCAAAGGTCATGGTAAAATGGTCAAAATTAAAGGTATACAATGACAGGCCTTGTCACAAGAAAATTACCTATGTAATATAAAAGCCCTAGTACTAGTCATTCAAAAGTTATTGTCAAGGCTAAAGCTGTTTAAAAGTTGGTCAAACTCCAAGATCAAGGTCAAATGGTCAAACATATTTATACCCAAGGAGGAGACTTATCACAAGGGATACAGATGTGAAGTATAAAAGCCATAGCACCAACTGTTCAAATGTTTTGGCCAAGGTTATAGTTTGGTAAAATTTTGCGAAAGAGGATCAAACTCCAAGTTCAAGGTCAAGAGGTCAAATATGTTGGTACCTGAAGGAAGTCCTTGTTACTAGGAATACACATAAGAAATATGAAAGCAGTAGTTCCAACCAATCAAATTTTATGGGCATAGTTTTTTGCGGACAAAGAGGCTAACACAGTCTAACAGACAAATATACAGGTGGACAGGACAAAAACTGTTTGCCCCCCGGATCTTCGATTACAGTAGCATAAAAAAAATGGTCGGCGTCTTTGGGTTTTCGCATTGGCCTTAAATCTGAAAATCCAAAGGATTACAAGGTGCATTACGATACGCTTTCACATCATGTTCTATAACCCAGAGCATATTGTCTGCAAAGATAAATATTTAATTCAGTATCTAATTAGCTATGCATAATTATCTATGTTGTTTTAAAAAGAAAATATAAAAAAAAATATTTGTTTTATATTTTTCGATGTAGAGATATGCAGAAAATGTTTTCCTATTTTAAGTCCTATCGCAATACATATTTAAAAGAAAGTGTGTGTTGGAGGGGGGGGGGGTCATTACATTTTTGCTGGGATTCGCCTATGTATGACCATAGAGAAACAAAGAGTGGGGAGGGTGCAAGCAGCAACTAAATCAAAATTTACATATTAAAACTACAGCAAAAGACTATTTTCAGAAGGTCTCCCCCCCCCCCCCCCCCGGTACAATCCGTACAACGGACCTGTGAAAAAAATACTGATCCTACATTCAGAGTCCCAGGGCACCAGGAAAGAGTGGCAAAAAGAGAATATCGGTTTATTTCAGTCTATAAGTCGAATCAAAATATCTTTTCCTCAAGAGTCTTCTTTCTTTGAGTTCATCCCAGTGATCGTGTGATTTATTTCATTTATTTTACGTTCTGTACTGGACTTGGAAAATGAAGACATCTTTAGGTTCCTGAGCTGGCCTTGAAGCCCGCAGAACAGATTTTCTGCTTTATGATAAATTCAAGTGATATGTAATCCGGTATTAATTTTGTGTTGCTTTTTTTAATGTTAATTTCATCAAGAAATATGAAAAATTAATGTTTTAACTATACACAGTGAGGCATTTTTTGTGTGGAACGATTATCAAATGGGGTTTTCACGATTTTTTCATATGGTACACATGATGAGTAAGTGCAATAAATATAATTTGTGGAAAAAATGTCCAACAAGCCCCGGGGTTGAATATCGGGGGGGGGGGGGTCTGTCCACAAGTACCTTTTGTCAAGCCCGTAGAAAGCAATTTCATTTTTTTTGGAGGGAGGGGGGCAAATAGAAATTTCCACAGGTACTTGTACTCGATTTTTTCCTATGGTACACATGATGAATAAGTGAAATAAATATAATTTGTGGAAAAAAATGTCCAACAAACATCGGGGTTGAATTTGGGGGGGGGGGGGTCCTGTCCACAAGTACCTGTGGAAATTTCTTGATACATAAACAGAATTTAAAAGCATGTATAAGACATCAATTGAAGGGGAGAGGGCACGGCCGTAATTAAAAGTTATATAGAGACTAGGAAGGAATGAACTGTCATTAAATTTTGGTTAAGAACTATTACCTAAACTCTTCACTTTCACATTTTCAATTACAGATTCTTGTTTTTAAAAAGCTACACATGTACATTGATATGTATCTATTAGATGCATAAATTATGTTATTAATCATTTTATCTTAAAGGAAAAGTAAAAATCTCAATCAAACTTGTTCCGCATATTATGCTCTCTGATTCATTACTCAACAGATGCTTCATATACATAGACTGCAGACTGCAGGTGTGATAAATTCACAGCATGCAGCTCCAGCCTTAATTCCAACTTTGTTCCAAATTATTATTATTCAACGCGAAAAATTAGAATTAGCCGATAGAATATTTTGAATCACTTCGGAAATGCTGCCGTAACACCAGACTGAGTTCACAATATATCGAGTGATTTTGATTGATTTGATCGAAATCCATGCACACGCCGTTGTGCATGGATTTCGTGTAACTATAACCAGTTAGATTTTGGTTATAAAGTTATAAAAGTAATTCCTGGACTATATCCGTTGTTTTAGCGTAAACGGGGAAGAAGGAATGTTGGCGGGTAATACAGTAGCGGCGCTATGGGGCCGTAATACAATGCAAACGAGAAAGGTGCCGTATTCCTTATGGTCTTCCAATATAAAGTCCAAGAACTGGTAAAATTAGGTTTCCAAATTTATTATAGACGATGGTAAATAACAATCATCATAAATTTCAACAATAGTCTTAACCGAGTTGGATGTGGCCGGTAGAGCATCGGGCCTCCAAACTAAAGAAGGTATAATGGACATAGCTTTTTGTAAGATAGAGAGTAAACAATAATTGAATTATGACACTAGCTGAGTTAATTGATAGACAGGTGTGTTTCTTTGATGGAATGGACATAAAAGACATTGCTAAATAATTATATAAACAAAGTTATTGATATTAGATTAACAGGTCCTGAGGCATTTACACCTAACGAGTATCAATTCTTTTGACACGTCACTTAAAGTCAATTGGAATGTCTTAATCCTGTTTCAAAGAGAATGAGATTCAATCAACTAAATAATAGACACATAATGATAATAGACAGAGAATTTAACAGATAAATGTCCAAATTTAGTAAAATATATTTAAAGAGTTATTTATTTCAAAAATGTTAATTTTGCTCGGTGATATAACTGCAGATTGTGGTTGAAAATAATAAACAAACAGATCTAAAGAAAAGATATTGTATACTGTACATATATTTGTTAAGAACCAGTTCATTCATGAAACGAATTTAGTCGTATTATGTGGGCCCATGTTAGATCATTTAGGGTATTCCGAATCACCCCGCATATCGCGACTCTCGGTAATTTACCTTACCGCTGTACCTCGCACGACACCTGCACAGGTGTGACAACCAAACAGTCATTATTAGTAAGGTCTATACTTATTGCATACAACAAATAAAGAGGTAAACATAATGCGTTAACTAAAAGAATTAATTATTTTAATTCATTAACTTCCTACCCTTTTCGAAGGAAACGTTGCATGGTATTTCTCATCGATGTCTAGGCGTTGTTGGTGGATGAAACATGGCATATAAGGTATCGATAGAACGGCAATTTTATAAGTTTTTGTGAGTATTATTTGTTTTTTTATAACAACTCAAAAATATACTAGTTATGGCCGCATTTGTAGCCCCCTATAGTTTCGAACCACGTGTGTACATGCCCCTAGCCAAATAAATTGCACACGCTACATGTATACTTGTTATATGTCAGATTATTATTTTTTTTTATAACATTGTTTTTCTTAAATGCAAGGGGTATGAAAGTAATGATTTGACAAAGCAAGAGCTATAATAAGACTATCCCGGGTCCCGGTATACACTTGATCAGTGTTGATCAATGTTGATATGTACGAGTACACGTATGCAGTGATATACGTCATTCTTGATAATCATGAAATCTAAACATGAGTTGGTTTAATTTCTTTTCACAATTTTTTTTTATCATCATTATATCATTATTTGGTAGCCTACTCGTAGAATTATGACAGTTCAATGTTAATTATTTGCATTAAAAAAAATCACATAGGTAAAAAAAAATTACATAATTATCATGATTATATTTACAGGACAACAATTTACAATCAGGTAATTTCAGAAAGTAAATATTCTGTTGGTGTTTGCTTTTCTGCATGATCCGCCTCTGAGAACGCTGTTTTATAGTGTTGTCTACAGAAGGGGGGGGGGGCTTTAATAACTTAATAAAAAAACCAACAACATTCAACAAGAAAATAATTCTTTTTATTTTTTGATACTTTTGGTAAACAATACCAACTAATTCATTAATTATAATGTTGTTATCTGACTGTTTTTAGCCATTTACCAGGTGATTCGAAATACCCGGAAGTGACCTGCAATACACTAAAAAGGTGATGTAAATATAACCCCTGTCAAGGCCGCTGTATCGTAGATAGACTCGCCGTGTAATGTAGATTTGATTTTTCATTGAATTGGCTTTCCTTTAATACCAACCAACCATTTATAAACTTGTTAATAAAATCGTTTACCGTCAAAATGTAAAAAGTGATTCGGAATACTCTAAATGTACTCGTTATAAAAACAACTCATTATCAACTCAGTGGACCGATAATTTACTTCAAAATAAGCTATAGATCAATAAAATTGATTTCAGATTAACCAATATTTTGTTGCAAAGATAATGTAAAACAGAGACCGGGGATTTTGTATTTCTCTGTATTTTAAACACTCGATATGCGTACATTTGGGGCGCTCTTGCATATACATGTACACTTGTACATTCGAATTCATGATCGTGCTTATAAAAAGAGCATGTTCTGTACTTGCATGCATGTATGTATGTATGTATGTATGTATGTATCCGTAAAACTTTTCGATTTTCCCGAGAATTCATCCTCACAATGTCAATTAAGGTTCCGAAATCACATGTGAGGATGCCGAGAATTGAAAAAGTCACCTCCACTTACAATTATCATGCATGTGTACATGCAGTTTAAAACACGAGACAGAAAAATAAATTGTTGCAAACTTAATGGTTAAGTCGGCAATTAAAATGCGTAAAACTTGAAATGAATAAATGCACGGGCGGTAAGGATTGATAAAAATAAGCGTGAGATAGAGTAAAATAAAATAATATGTAAGATTCGAAATGATTTCAAACCCAATTTTCCATTAATCGCTATGAGTACACAATGTATTTTAATACCGATATGACCCCGGCTCTCTGCGGCCACGTGTGCACGAAGACTGGGTTACAAAGCGACAGAGCAGAATGTAAACTGTGCTGTAAGAAGGCGTGAATTATTGTATGTTTAAAAGTATTATTTGATGTATATACATGTAGTTTAATATTTAATGAAAAATTAAATGAAGAAACAATTAAGAGACTGATAGTAAAAATTATACTTTACACAAGTATTAATACTTAATACTTCCATCACTAATTGCAATTATTTGCCTTAGCACCTTTTCAATTACAATTGAAATAGAATACAATTACACGGGACAGAGAAATAAATTGTTTGTTTGTTTTTTTAAATCGTATTTCTGTGTCGACAGTGAACAGGCCGGTAAAAGCGATTAAAATTCGAAATGATTTTATGCACTAGTGTTTGAAATTAAGACTAAATCAAAGATGCAATTACACGGGACAGAGAAATAAATTTTTTTTTTTTTTTTTTTTTTTTTTTTTTTTAAATCGTATTGCTGTGTCGACAGTGAACAGGCCGGTAAAAGCGATTAAAATTCGAAATGATTTTATGCACTAGTGTTTGAAATTAAGATTAAATCAAAGATGAGATTAAGTTATCTTAAAGATTCAATATAAATTTAAAAAACACAATGTTTCATTAGTTGTTGTTTCTACACGATGGATTTAAAACGTGATCACAGTCTTCACAGATATTTGTTTTGTTTACATGGTTTATGACCGCAGGTGGCTGGTCGATGGTGACCTCGGCAACGTGGGATCGCGGGTTGTGTTACATAACTAAAAACATTTAGGTGAGCATGGAGAAATGCGTACTGTTAATGATCATTAATTATTCGATGCTTAAAGTTTAATATTACTTATATAGTTATATAGATACATTTAATTCCTTCCTTTATTTGAAGACGTGTTCCCTTTAAATCTAAATTAAAAAAGAAAAGAAAGTTGTAAAGAATAATTTATGAGTGAACCACAGAACACGTTTAAAACCTTATTTAGAAGAAAATTAGCATTAAATACAGTAGGGTATATAATTTATTGCAAGTTTGTTGAAGTTATACACATGAAGAGTTCCGATTTACTTGCCGAATGAAAACGCTTACCTGTTTACGGGACCTGCTTTTTACCTACATTTTACGACATATTACGCAATACTCGAACAAAACAACATTTGTATGAGATCAATAAGGTGTTAAAGAACAACTTTAATTCCAAAAGCCATATCGAAATATTTACCGTTTTTGAGTTATAAAGCGAAAACTTTCAAGGGCCCTAGATCCCTAATTTTAGGGGCCAGCCCCTTTTAAATGATATCAAATGAAAGCTCTTGCTATTATGCACAACTTTTATTCTACATGTTTTAACAAAATATTTCTAGTTTTAAAGATATAAAGGAAAATATGTCAAAATTTTTGCTCTTTTCCGCGTTCTAACTTTTGACCCCTCTCTAGCGCCCTTTTTAATGCAAAAATCAAAAAACAAAAACCGATGTGCACAACTTCAATGCTTCTTCTTTTCAATTTCAAAGGGTTTTGTGCTCCAGTTATTACAGTCTCAGAGCCTTTGTCTGGAAACAAGAGGCATAAAAATTTCAATCAAAGGGGAATAACTCGTGAACAGAAGGTAATTTCCGAATTGTATTACAGTATTCTAAGAGTGTTTTGCAAAGTCTAAAAACTCTGAAAATTTGAACAAAATCCGTTCAGAAATGAGGAAGATATGAAGCTTCAAAGTTGGCGTCTAGGGAAAAAAAAAAGAATAATAAGAATAATCTTAACCATCAGAATCAGTAGAAGGTCTTCCGTTGGAAACGGAAGACCTTAATAAGCTTAATCATCACAATCAGTAGAAGGTCTTCCGTTGGAAACGGAAGACCTTAACAAGCCCTCAAAATGGATAATCGATATTCAAGTCTGCAAAACCAAACGTGTAAAGTTCTGTATTTTAGTAAATGGACGTGTTGAACAAGAGAATTTAAACTCCCCACTGTAATGACTTTTTGGATAATATTTAATTAAAGAATAACACTTAGGTTAAAATAGCTTCAATTCTTCAAACAAGGTCATTTAGAATTTAAAAACACTAAATCAGAATAACTGTACAAGAGATTAGAGAAATTGAATGGAACCCAATAGGAAACAGAAAATGCATTTATTCTTTCATTGATTGTCACCAAATCCTAGGTCCTTTTTCTTAAACATTTCATTAAATATATTGATTTAATGTAAAAAGGAATAAATAACTTAATGGCTACATGTAGCACATTAGGAACTTTTACTGTAAAATTGGTTAGTTGTAATCCCTCACTGAGAATAAATTGATATAATAAACTTCTAAGATCCGAGCCATTAAACTTACACGGAGTTACAAAGAAATCAGAGCCACAGTACGAGAAGAGATTGTTTAAGGTTTTAAAACATAAATTCATATACAAAACCAATATAAATTTGAGTCAGAAGTATAATTTGCCGCCCTACTTTCAAAATCGCTGCCAGGTACACCTTCAAAATGTTGATTGTAGTAGAGATATATTACTAGCATTGGTAACATGATTGTGTTGCCGTTCACATGACATTCCAGACTGAGAAAAAATGAAATATATATCAACAATTTGGTTTCTTTCAGGTCATTTTACTCAAGTTGTTTGGAAGGGAACCACAGAAGTCGGGTTCGGTAAGGCGAAGTCTGCAGACGGCTGTACCGTTTTTGTGTGCGGAAGTTATCGCCCGCCCGGTAATATGCTTGGAGATTTCGAAAACAACGTTTTCCCACCAAAATAATTATTTCATTTAGATTAACATTTTAACACCATTTGAACTTCTAAAATAATTTCTACATACTTATTTGGAAAAATATACTAGTAGTACACGGTGACTGTTTTCTCTACTACGTTTTAGTTATATTTTAATTAGGTCTATTTATTGAAAACCTAGCTATATAACTTCTCCATATAAGTCTGTGATATTGTTGTTTTTTGATAACAAAAAAAAAAAAAAAAAAATGAAAATCATTAGAATGAATTCATTCCTTGAATTTGGTGTCTCTTGATTTGGTAATATCTCTCAACCCTGCCATTGATATATATATATATATATATATATATATATATATATATATATATATATATATATATATATATATATATATATATATATATATATAAAAGGTAGGAATGGAAATTTACGCTCTTTTATCCTACGGCAAGGGTATGGGTGCTTGGATGACACGTCAGATAAGAATAGTTATCAAGCTCAAAAGTCAATCGCAATAATAGTATACAAATTGTGAGGAGAGGAAACACAGACCTCTAATAACATCAGAGGTTTGATAAGGTGCCATGGAGGAGTAAGCATCCCCTGTCGACCGCTCACAACCGCCGTGCGCTCCTTATCATGATCGGGTACACGGAAAAATCTGTAGACAATTCAGTGTGAAAATAATGGCTTAACAATTTGTATGAAAAACATTAGTTTTAAATATTCGACTTAACAATAGATTGTATTTGCTAACAAGGTCATTTTATCGACCATAGAATTTGAGAAATGTAGACTTTAGACGGGACTGTTAATATCATCGTATCATCAACTTATTTGTCAATAGCTGTCTCGTTTTAGAAATTGTCATATGTAGAGCATGCTCTTGCGTATCGAATTAAATAGAAAAGTTGAAGTCATTGTGTTTATCATAAAGTTTTGGAATTTACATCTTTTTCTAGAAAAATACCCAAATATAAAACAGATTTTTCAGATTCTGTGGTGTCTTTTATTTCGAGTTCAAAGGGATATATCAAATCATCTTAGGAATGAAAATGAATTATGATTTATAAACATCATCGATATATATATATATATATAAATAAAGGTCGAATTGAAGGGCACAGCAGGGACATCTTTTATTCATGTAGAAATTTTTTAAATTAATTCTGCTAATAAAGAGACACAATTAGTACCCATGGAAGCTTCAACATATTGTTGGAAGACGACCTCCAAAAATTACAAAGATATTATTAATCGGAAACTAAAGCATCTTTTTGATATCATCTTCGGGGTACATGTGTGAGAATGTTTTTTCAACAAAATGATTTTGCAAATGATCAATGACAAGTTATATAAAGTTACTTCTTTTTTTATTGAAAAAGCAGCTGTCTATGATGTCAAAAGTCTGAACTTTAATTTATCATGGGGAATGGTTGCATAAATTGTTTAAAGTCATACGTTTTCATGTTTTTGATTTCGGTAAAATTTTGTGATTTCAAATTTTCTGAAAGTTCTTGGAGTTTTTAAGTATTCTTTTCTGATTACATTTAACACCACTTCTCGAATACATTGTTGTACAGGACTTCTGAAGTTACTCCTTCACTGCTGCTAATATTTGGTGAGGAGTAAAGTTCAAAGTAGATAAAAGTAACATGCTGATAAGAAGACACTCCACATTTCCTTCTTTTTATTTTTAAGAAAATCAACAAATCCTCCAGTGGAGGTGCACTTTAAAATATCAGATATTTAGTAAGAGTATATTTTACTTAGACACAAATCGCCTTTTAATGCTAAGAAGATGAAATAGACTTTTGGCCCTTTTCACTCAAAAAGCTAGTCTTAAGGTCAGACGATACGTTCCTCAAATATCTGTTATGTATATCTTCGTAATGTATGAAAAATATTCAAAATTTTAATTACATTCTGATTTCTAAACCAGTTTCTAATTGTCCTTAAAAAATCCTAACTCTAAAAAATTTGATATTTGCAAATTAATTTTTTTCCAAATGGATTATATAAGAAAAACTACCCTCTGGTATCTTGCACAAATGCCTGGTAAGGTACCTCAATTTTTTGTGAATAAACGTGTTAAAGTAGCAATACTTCAATGACAAAATCTTGAAAAAAAATATATATTATTGAGGAACGTATCGTCTGTCCTTAAAGAGTCTTGTCTACGTCTCTTTGCATGCATGTGTTTTAAATTCGACAAAGAACTGAATATTTTTACCGAGATTGAATTTGGTCTCTTTTTGTGTAAATAATACTTATTATCAGAATATTGTTGAATCGAAAATACAAAAGGCAAATACACAAATAATAAATAAAGGTACATGTATTTACTCATTTTAAATCTCTGTGAAGAGGACCTAAGATCATTCTGCAAGTTTCTGTTTCATAAAACTTAAAAAATGGTCACATAGAAATACTGTAGATATGTTTTAGTTTCCACACATGTAAAAATGGGAAGTCTACAAAATCCTCCACACAGAAGAAAATGCATCAAGAGGCAACTGACTGAAAAAAGAAAACCTTGAATTTCAACCATAAGAATATTGCACTCTGTTGCTCTATAATCAGATAAGCTTGGCATTTCTCATATTACA
The DNA here is from genome assembly GCF_033153115.1 of Saccostrea echinata. Lineage (NCBI taxonomy): Eukaryota > Metazoa > Mollusca > Bivalvia > Ostreida > Ostreidae > Saccostrea > Saccostrea echinata. The sequence continues at coordinate 6,546,868 of NW_026889806.1, read as the reverse complement.
TTTATTTACTTTTTCTTTTTTTTATATATTCTTTACTCCACCGACACAGCACGTTGAAGATGATACACAAAAGGACAAGAAAAAAATCCTAAAATTTTCACTCTGCATGCCTTTTAGATAGATTTTTTAAAAAATTATTTTAAACTTCATGTTTCGGTACACAGAACGGACACAATTGAAAAAAAAGAGCAACAAAAAAACCCTTGTGATTATAATCATGAAGTTCAAATGCTTCAAGCTTCAAGCAAAATTTGTACATTTTCATTTATTTTTGATGAGGTCTACATATGTGTATATATGGACATGGTTCAAGTATTGGTTGATAGAAATTAAAGATCGAGGTTGACCAGTACTTGACCATGTCCGTAGAATCACAATTGACCGAAATGCTTTTTCACCCCATAATTCAGACATTTTTCATACTTCAGACCTAGTCTTTAAAATAACACAAACTGTGGTGTACAACACATCATAATATTTCAAAAGTTAAACAAAAGAAAAAAAATTATTGAAATCACTATATGCTAAAAAAATGGATTTCAGTCTCTTTGGTACCTGCCATGTTTACAACGATACATGCTTTCAAACGCCAAATTTAATTGATTGTTAAAAATGTTAACAAGTCTATGATTGGTCAAGAGGGAAATTGAAAATAAACCTGTCGAACTTAATATTGATGTGAACTAAATCTGAGATACAGCTCAATTAATGTCGCTCTGACCTTTATCCAAGGCAACTAGCTATGAAAACATGTAGAAGTTTGCAATAAAGAAATCAAACATTCACTTTTTTCTTTATAAATATTTCGACTAATCAACAACTCTTGAACGAAAGGGTCAACTAACAAAATATTCAGTTTTGCTAGCCAAGTGTTTCTGATCCGCTACTTAATATCTATCGTGCTAGCAAAATGTGGGATTTGATTGGAGTTTTTTTCGTACACTCTATTGTTCGACCAATCAGCGAGTATATTGAAAAGCCATTGTCAATGACGTAATCTCAGCTCGAGATCGATCTTGGAAATTACAATGCCATTCTATAAATACCTGTGGTGTCATCCAACTTTAAGCAAAGCGTTTCTGATCCACCACTCTCCTTAGAAACCCTTGGCCTTTCGTGCTATCAAAAGTTGGGATTGTTCACGTGACGTAAACATCATAACTTTTAATAGGACTATAGGTCAAGAGTTTGTGAGGAGAATATCGTAAGTGAAAGACATCTTAAAGCCACAAGTTTTTGAACTTTATTCTAAAAATGCAAGATTGTATAATGAACTTTCTTTTAATTAAAGGTATGTTTTATTGCTATCTAGCGAAGATGACAAAATATTATCTGATAAACTCGGGTAATAGCGTCAGTCACACAGTATCTCAGGAAAGCACACCTGTCACAGAATAAGAGCAAATACAACCTTGACACCTTGACCTGAAGTTATCGATGTTTTATTTTACTCTTCTGTTACTGAGGGGAAGAAGAAGTCACTTCCTTTTCTGTACGTTCGGGATTGTTGCTGTATCTGGTCCTTTCTATCCCGCTTGAGGAGTTCCACATAGACACAAGCCAGAATTACCTGTAACACCTAAAGAGACAACGATTACTTAAAATTCTGTTTTCAATCTTTTCCTTTTGTGCAAAAATAAATAATTAATAACAAGAAGTCATAAGTATTTCTTAAACAGGGTAAATTTTTGAATAATTTTCTCCTTTTCTATTCAAATAAATAAAGTTAACATGATAATATGCAAAGTTTTGAATGCTTTATGGGATGAGTGTGATTTATGAAAAAATATAAAAGAATGAACTATGAAGACAAGGAACAGTATTCATGCTCAAAGTCATATTAAACAATACAGATTGTGAGCAGAGCAAACACGGACCTCTGTATACAGAGGAAGGATCAGGTGCCATGGAGGCGAGAACATCCTCTCTCGACCGGTCACACCCATCGTGTACTCTTTGTCATGATGGGGTAAATGGAAAACCGTAGCCAATTCAATGTGAAAATTGTGGCCTAACAATGTACAACTATTCCCCACAATAAATTAAAGACTATAGGCATTTTGACATCATAGACAGCTGTTTCTTAAATAAAAATGTGTATAAAGTGTTGAAAAGTCGTACATTTTGATGTTTTTATTTTTCGTAAAATTATGTGATTTCGAATTTTCCAAAAGTTTTTTAAGTATCCACATCTGATTAACACTGCTTCTCGAATATGTTGTTGTACAATAGTCCTGAAGTGGGTTTGATATAACATTTACTAGACCCCGCTACGTATCTCTGTATTTCAAAGAAGTTTTAGAATCCAAAAGAGGCATGGTAATTTGTATTCAATTTGGTTGTTGGAAATATTACAAAAGCAGTAGTCGATGAATATTCGTAAGAAATACAGAGTGTGCACGCCAAACTGAATATGGTGGAATGCAAGACTGGATCTTTTTATGATTAAGAATACTACTAATGTTTACGGTGTCAATTCCATTGTTTTAAATTTTAGCTTAAGGAACAGGTGGATTTCTTGAGAATTTTTATCGTTCGTAAAACGTGGCGGCTTAAAGAGCCCATGGTATGGTTGTTAATATAAATAATCACAGAATTTAGCCTGTATTCTGGTGTTGAAGAATCCAAGTATTGACTTTCTTAAGCATTTACATATAAACCATAAAAAAATTTCAATATAATATAATGCAGTTCTGTTTATTGACGTTAGGAAGAAGTGATTAAAAAAAAAAACAACATGTATATTAGGTTTATTGAAAGACCGATGTCTATGACTACGCTAACATCTCTGCATTTTGTTAAAAAGTTCTATCACTTTCATGTTGTTATACAACGGACTTGGAAGATTCTCTGCACTATCGATATTATCATTCCAACCATATAAAAAGCATTGCCTAGTTTCCTAGTACAGAAGGAGAAATATTTTGTATAGTGTATAAAGCATATTATTTTACATATTTGGTCCATTATTCATTTATTTATTTCATTGGTAAAGAAAGTCATCTATCTGCTTACCACCAAATGTACACTATGAAATGTCCATACTCAAAAGTTTTATTAAACAATAAAAATTATGAGCAGAGCCAAAGGGACCTCTTAAAGATAAGAGGTGGGTTCAGGTGCCATGGAGGAATAAGCATCCCTTGTCGACCGGTCACACCCGCCGTGTGCTCCTTGTCATGATCAGGTAAACGAAAAAAACCCGTAGATAGTTATAAAACTATGTTTTGAACTGGCTACAGAAGTTACCAATACATCAATATGAACTATTTTCTAAATAGTTTATCATCAATAATCCATGTTTGACACATATTTGTTAATATTTCAGTAAATTTTATTGCAAAGTGACGTGTACCTGTACTGCGCAAATACCAACAGCGGACAGTATCATTTCACCAGAGTACTGGGAAAGAGAGTTCCAGATCTTTTCGAAACATCCCTACATAGAATAAAAGTAAAAATTGCTGAATCACTATTAAAGATAAAACCATTTGACAAAAGTCAGATCAGTCCCAAAGAGCATTTAATCTAATCTGCTGAAAACAGATTTTCTCTGGACACATAATTATAATTTCTGAGACAAGTATTCTGCATGTTACTGAAATGGTTCATGTAGTAACATGTAATTGCATTCACCTCAAAATAATGAGTGTGCTCTCGTTGGATAGGATACTTTGCACATGCGCCTGGTTCAAAGCTTGTAGTCCTTGAAGCACTGTTGCAACAAGCTATAGGTGTTTGTAAGTTGCTTAGTAACAGAGTTTGATTAAATACTCTCAGTGTGAAATCTCGTCTGAATCGGGAAAACTTGAAATCTCTACCACTGTCTACACCACAACAAGAAAACTGAAAGAAAGCAATACAAATATATAAATGGTTAATGTCTTGCTTTGTATAGTTTATATCCTTTACTCTGAGTGAAAGGGGAGGGTATTCATTTAAGTTACCTTTCTGATAACACCAAAAATGCTATTTAAGAAATTATTATAAATTACTTCATTTTGAAAAGAAGTTCTAACTTTCAATAAAATTGCATTCAAAACCCACTGAACGATGGATATTTTTTTCTACTGATGACAGAGGAGCTAAATACACGGACATTAAAATGTTGATAATAAGCTTAAACCATAGAATTAAAACCTAAAGTGTAAAACTTTCAGAAAGAGATCATTTACCTATAATATGACTGTAAAGAGTACATGAGCCTATGACCAATCTGATTAAAATCAGATCCTTTGATCCGCTCACATAGATCGCTACACAAGGCTTTAAATATACCTTACCTTTATCATGACCATATTCCAGGTAACAGAGATAGAATAAATAAATCTCTCCTTTATTATGACCATATTCCAGGTAACAGATATAGAAAAAAAAATAAATCTCACCATTATCATGACCATATTCCAGGTAACAGATATAGAATAAATAAATCTCACCTTTATCATGACCATATTCTCACCTTTATCATGACCATATTCCAGGTAACAGAGATAGAATAAATAAATGTCACCTTTATCATGACCATATTCCAGGTAACAGATATAGAATAAATAAATCTCACCTTTGTCATGACCATATTCCAGGTAACAGAGATAGAATAAATAAATCTCACCATTATCATGACCATATTCCAGGTAACAGAGATAGAATAAATAAATCTCTCCTTTATCATGATCAAATTCCAGGTAACAGAGATAGAATAAATAAATCTCACCTTTGTCATGACCATATTCCAGGTAACAGAGATAGAATAAATAAATCTCACCTTTGTCATGACCATATTCCAGGTAACAGAGATAGAATCCCTGGCTAGATCTCCCCTGTATCGGGTCTGTAATGACGTCATCAGAGGATCTTTTATCCACCCCTTAACCTGTAAACAATTAATAAAACAAACATTTTATTTTAAGGGGTTGATAGTTATCTTACCTTAAAATAAACCGCCAATGTTCTTACTCCTACTGGTTCACCCAAGATTGTCAAATCAAATTAAAAATATCAATATTATTCTAATATGTTTTAGTTAAATAAAATGCTTACTAAATCCGTGCTAAGCGAGGAAGTGATGATGAGGGTGGTTTTGGCCACAACAAGAATTCCTGTTATCACGATGAACTACAAGAGATTTGGGATAAAAAATAAACAATCAATCTACTCCTATTAATATGTACTAAAAAAATCGAAAAGTATTTTATTTTATAAATGGTGTACGTACAATTGCAATAAGCCACAATTTGTTGATATATAGACCGGAAATACCGAATAGAACCGGAAGTAGTAAAACAAATGTAGTAACTAGAAGCACCAATGATAAATCCTGGAGAACCTCGGTTGTGTCATATGATCTGATTACATTCATGTCATTTTCTGTACCTGAAAAACAACAACGGGTTATTTGAAAAATTAAGTCTGTGTATATGACCGATCTGTTTCAAAATATTTTCAGTACTTGTTCAATTTTATACATCTTATGAATGACGTGAGTGTTGTTATTCCGACGTTTACTTTGGTACGATCTTTAAATATCTGTTTATCAATGTTATCGTCAGCATCGCTAAATAATGGAATGAACTAAAGTTCTAATGATTCAAACCTAGTCTTTATTTTTCTTTAGAAACAAAATCACAGTACTGATATTCAAAAGAATTATAAATCTACTTCAGTTTACAGAAATATAATGATAAACAGAAACCTCAGGTTTATTACTATTTAACTGGCTTTTAGGGTTGCTAAGTGTTGTTTTCTTCAGCATTTAGCTCATATTCGACGTTCAACATATAAAAAAAAACATTATTTATCATATCTTGCTTGACATGCATGATTACTTCACTTCACAGTTAATCGGTTGACTCACCACTGATTGCCTGTATCTCCGCGAGACCCGATCTGACAGGTGCGAGGTAGAGGAGTATGAGTCGTTTGATGTACACCTTGTCAAATCTGACAAACAGACACGCTACACAGCAACTCACTCCGATCAGCTGGATATTAATAATCATAAATAGATGTACAATACCTTTACTTTTGTATGTTATAAACGTAGTCGAAATTCTCGAAATAAAAAGAAACAGTCCTTTTTTTTTTTTTAAAGTTTTATTTAAAGAAGGCATGAATGTGATAACTCTATAGCCTAAAATAAAATTCTATAAAAGAAACTGTCAACTTACATGTAAAGCTGTGATATAAATAAGAATATTTTTAATTTGTCATGTCTGAGCAATGTTCGTAAGATTTATTTGCTATACTTGTAACTATCACAAAAATATATTTACCAATCTGACATTTTAATGTCCTAGATTAAAGAAATTTGTTCCTCGGCTCAAATGATCATTTTAATAAAATTAAGTAATTTTGAAAAAAAATATCTTACTTCATTATTAGTCCCCTACCGGTGAAACCGGAGGGGACTATAGGTTTCCTCTGAGTCTGTCCGTCCGTCTGTCCGTCCAGCTGTCTGTCTGTCCCTCTGTCTGTCTGACAGTCTCTCCCACTTGGTTTTCCGCACTTTTTTCCTAAACGCTTGCAGACATTGAGCTGATTTTTGGTATGTGAGTGTATCTTGATGAGTTACTGATCAAGTCTGCATTTCGTTCTGCTTCATTGATTTTTGACGGAATTATGACCTTTTCAATTTTTAAGGGTTTTCCGCGATTTTTTTTCTAAACGCTTGGAGATATTGAGCTGATTTTTGGTATGTGACTTTACCTTAATTACTTATAGATCAAGTTTGCATTTCGTTTCGCTCCAATGATTTTTGACGGAATTATGGCATTTTCAATTTTTAGCGGGAACCAGATTACTCTCAGAATGCTTGTTACATTTAATAAATAATTAACTTACCGCTTGCAAAGAGATAAGAATTATTAAAGCACATTTGATACACTTGGTTACTGACGATAAATAAGTTAATTCCTTTGTTATATCGTTTGATGTAAATGGCTTTTTAACGGTTGTGTCCATTTTATGTTACATCCCGACATAATTCATCGATGTCTCAGGTAAAGATTGTGGAGAGTATTAGATACACACAGTTTGATTAATTACTAAAACGACAACTTAGTCACTTGAAATCAGCCATCATATGTAGGGAGCAATGAAGTTATATTTTCGGAGTTGTTTATTGTAGATCATATGTCAAATTCTTTCAATAGTAGAGTGTAATTGTGCCGAGTTTCTTATGTTTTCTTTAAGCATCAGGTGACCAAATCTACTTTTTCTCCTTATCCATTCTTCTTTATGCGACATATATATATATATATATATATATATATATATATATATATATATATATATATATATATATATATATATATATATATAGAAAGAAAAGCAAAAAAAAAATAAAAAAAAAAAAAAATAAATAAAAACAAACAAAAAAACCCCCACAACTTACAAAGAAATTAACATTCCCACCATTTTAAAAAAATGCACAAATCAAAGTAACAAATTTATTTGAAAAGTAAATTATAATTCAATTCTTAAATAGACAAAACGAATTATTATGGGGATTCCAATTATTTTTTTTTTAAGTTTCATTTGCAGAAACGAATCTCAGTGAACGAAAGAGTTAAACTTGCAGCCTCGAGCTCTGGCATAAATTATAAGAACATAGCTAGAATCGCTCTAAATGTTGTAACAAAAAATAGCATGTAAAGCTACATGAAAAGTTAAAACTGTCCAAAAAATTACCTTTATAAATTAACAGTTATATTTGGGTGTGTAGTGTGTTGCCCGAAATTTTGACTTTCTATTATTTTGTTATAAGCTGATAATTAATGCTGTCAAAAATAATTATAAAAAAGGCAAGGAAAGGGCAGCAAAATATTAATATAAAACTTTATTGTTCTTTTTGAAAGTCATTTTAGAGAATTCATCCAATGTTGGTTATTTGGAATCATATTTCTCTAACTGTAGTTTTAAGTTACACATACATTTATATCAAAGAAAGCACATGCACAAAGTAAAATTTATTTCTTTCTCTTTCTGCCTTTCTCCGAGTCCACTTTATTCTTTTTGTCCATACTCTTGGCGATGTATATCGCTAGGAAAGCAAGCAAAAGCTACAAAAAAATCAAAAATTAGTCTCCCTGAAAGGATATTACTGAAATGCATGCTATTTCATTTAGCGGTATTTAAATGGTAGCCAGAACAATATGAAATCTCGAAAATTTTCAGTTAATCGGTAAAAAACATTGGACAAATTACATGTATCCAATTATTTTTTTTTTATTTTCAAAAAAAAATTAACATGAGACAGTATGATGCATTTTTGTTGTTGTTGTAAAAATGAGAGCAACTGAAATAAAAAATATATATAACTTTTGTTTTTTAATGAATAGGAGGGGAAAACAACAATAAAATCAAAATAACAAAATGACAAAATCTTTGTCATATTGTGATTAGTCTCTTAGAATTTAAACTAAGTCAATTATCATATCACTAAAATCTCACTCGAATTTTGTCCACCATTACATTCAAGAACTCCATTAATCTTTTTAGTTCAATTTAGATTTCATTTTTTCTCTTCTCAGAGTGGGGGATTTCAATCTTTATTATGCTTTTTTGTGGTTTCATTTTCTTAATATTAATTAAAGCTAAAGCAAAATAATAATAATAAAAAAAAACAAACCTCCAGTCCTATAAGGCCACCGACACACCCCACGACGATGTTGACATACTTCTCTAGATACCTCCATACTTCATCATAACAACCCTGGAAAGACAGGAGTGAGTACGTTTCAAATTTAAGATTAAGTATCTCGTTTTCTGATATTAGATGTTTACATATTTACCCTCAAGTGCCCGTTAGTCGTGCTCTTGAGAGGGTATCTGTGCTAGGTATAATTTAAATGAAAACTGTGGTAATTTCATCTGATCTGTTTTCCAATTTTCTTGTTATTCAAAATATTTTAAACCGCTTTAATAAATTCATTATTGAGGTACAAAGCAAGTGAGGTTTACGTTGGCCATATTTGTTTTGGACCAATAGTCGTGCACTCGGATGTAGCAGCAAATATGGGACCAAGAAAAATAAAAACAGAATCAGAACAAATTCGTGGTGACTAAAATTCTATTCTTTATGGATCAATTCAATCATTTTCAGAATTTATTATACCCCCGCTTGAAAAGCGGGGAGTGTATCGTGATGTCCGTATAGTGATGTTCGTCCGACCTTCATGCTGTACCGTTACGCTTTGGAGTACCCATCTCTTATCCGCAACTCCTCTTAAACCACAATTAATAAAATTTAATGATACTTTCACAGAATCTTTCTTACACAGTGCAATTGTGCACCTCCTATTTTACTTTTTGACCCGACACTTGTTTTGAGTCTACCATAGCAAAACATGGACTTTGCCATTATAAACATTTAGTGATCTCAGTGCTAACAGTACTTCTAGATCTAGTTTGATTTAATCATGTTTACGATTGATTTTTCTAAAATAAATGTTTCGTCTGTATATTTAACTTTCTGTAATAGTGTAGGCACTTCCTTCTCTATAATCTTTGAAAATCAATCGTTTATGACAATATCATAGCACAATGTTGCACGACTACTGGGCCCGCACGACTATAGGACCCTCGACAATACAATTAAAGTTGTGCTAATTATTAAATAAAACGACAAAACAACAAACATAAAGATTAAAAAACAAATATGCTTAACTGTTAGCAAAGAATTCACAAATTCAAGCAGAAAATAAGGCTGACTCGTTCTAATAAATCATGATATGCTTACTTTCCCGAAATTTGATTTTTGCTGCATTAAAGGTTGCGTTGCACACATCCACCAATTCGTCACCGCCTTTGACCTCTCAGCGTCTGTGCAGCACATTAGGGGCGTGTCCAGTTGTTCACCTGCATGGACAATATCAGCTGTAGGTGTTCTATTCCATACTCCGCCAGTAAAATCCTCATAGCTCTCAATTCCACAACAGGAAAACTGGAAAATTGTATGTATAATATAAACTCTGAGCTCATAGCGAATCATGCACAGATTTTTGTATTTATAATTGAATAATTGGTTGACTTATTAAATGATTTTCTTTTTGTATTTTCTTTGTATAATATTACTGTTTTTTTTTATTAGAAAGAGCATTTTGTTTTACTGTTCCTCAAAAAGCAGTATGCCTTGTTTTATATTTATATCCTGTAATTATTAATAATAAGTTGCTTACTGTAAATCATAGAAATGAACGAAGTCAATGCTTTCATTTATAGCCTTTTACGTAAGCGATGTCAGTGAGTGAGTACCTTTAACATGATGGCATTCCAGAGTACACTGATAGCATCCATAGCGTGGTCACCGAGGTAATAGGACTTTAAGGAGCTCCGTAGTTGTGGTTTTAGGTTGTCATCGATCTTTTATATATATATATATATATATATATATATATATATATATATATATATATATATATATATATATATATATATATATATATATAAGAAAACAAAGTTGCGATCACTATTTCTAATAAAATTGTGCAAGAAATTACTGCCGTTGGTAGTGAAGACAGGAAGATTATAGCTGTTACTACAATCACATTGTACACATTAAAATTCTCTCTCTCTGTCTTGTATAATGTGAACTTTACCAAGTTTCTTTTCTTAGTGACCAGTACAGCACAAACAATCTGACCAATCAAAATAAGGACGAGCAGTAGGCCATACTACAAAATACACAATATTAGATACTTGACAGATTTATTACTGCGTGATATAACGAACGTAACAAATATGATCCCGAGTCAAAGGTTTTGGAATAACATTAAACACGCTGTACAGATTCTTATTTTAATATATATATATTTTATCAAAGGTATTTCAGTCAGGTGTAATCAATTTATGAATAGCTAGTACGGTTTTTTTTTCATTTCACATCCTTCAATCATAACATTACGTTTAACAAAACAAATCTGGATTGTTAAACAATGCTAAAATCCTCTCATTCTAATTTTAATCTTAAATGATACTCACAAATTTTTATAGTATAATTATTATCCAAATTTTTACCATATAAAGGGCACACTTGGATTTGCAGCTGATACCATAGCAACCCCAGAAGACAATGAAGAGCAAAATAGCACCAAACACAATAAAAACAACAGCAGCGTCGCCTAGCAACTTCTCTAGGTCAAGGTTATCCAGAAAATCTGACGATGATTTATGGGTGGCTGCAACAAGTAAACAAGTAAGATTCCAATATGTTGGTTTCTGTAAGATTCTCATACCTGCACGATTAATAGAAACTCTTTTTGCATTGATACCTTTTAAGATTGGGTCTATCTTTTTTACGAGTTCATTCATCAAGTCTGGTAACATGGATTTGAGGTCATCAGATCCGTATTTCACAAACATCCCTCCCACAAAACAAAGAAGTCCAACGAGCTTAAAAAGGGATTTTAAATTGGTATTTCATATTATTTCATTGATAAAACTAAAAAAATTGTTTACTTTTATTTTAAAAACATATATATAAATTTTCTTTCCGCATTTTCTATGGTTAAACATATTACCATGGCAATATGCCCTAAAGTCTGAAAAAAAATGGCATTTTTGAACATGTTGCGAATCTCATAGTTAACATTTGCAGCAACGCAAACAAGTGGTGACGACTGTTTCCATAAGTTGAAGGCCTGAGTCTTAAACTCATGATAATCATATTTGGGAAATCAACTATTTCATACTTTACTATGGAAACAAAGTAATAACAAGTAATAATTTTATTCAATCATTTTTATAAAGTCATACATTAAAATATAAAAGCAAATATAGGTTGAAATGCAACGAAATAATAGAAAAAGATCCTTGTACATATACAAAGGACAAAGTGTGATATTTCTTAATGGTTAGCAATGATTGCCATGGTTTAAAGAGGCTGGGGGTTGTGGCCATTTTTAGACTATATTGATCTCCTTTAGAAGAAGAGCTCCATATGAAGATATAGAAAATGATCAAATTTTAAAACTAAAATTTTTGAAATTTTTCTTTGCCAAATGATAGTTGACAGCTTAAGATATCATATCTAAAAAATTAAGTTAAATCTGGTGGTTAATTTGTGGTTAATTTGTTGACCCCCCAGCCTCCTTAAATGCCGCAAAAAGATTTTAAATTTACTCTCTGCATGTTTTAATCTAATCCTATCTTTTTTAAAAAGCACATTTCTATATAACTGTTGATCAATTTTTAAAGGCATTGGTGTGATTCTAATTTTTACATTTCTCAAAATTCAAATTAAATTCCTTAAATAGAGCGTTGCTATCGAAATTATAGGAAATAATATGTATAAAAAACTTTAAAATATATTGGTTTCCTGGATTCGTACCCTTGTATACCATCAAATGATCTAATTAATTTACGTCAAGACACCCGTATAAACATCCCTGTGTAAAAATTAACCGACAGTTTTTTTTCGATTATCAGGCCCTGAATTATCTATGTATGAATAATAAATACTGCTTATCATGATGAGCTAAACAAACAGATTTTCTGCTACGTGTTTACTTGAGATTCTTGTGACCGGTCAAGAGGAGATGCTTACTCCTCCTAGGCACCTGATCCCACTTGTGATATTTCAGAGGGTCCGTGTTTATGCCCCGTTCATGGATTTGTATTGTTAAAAAGATTTTTGAAATCGATCACTGTTCGTTATCTTCATCTTTCTCATTAAAGAAAGTTTTAACTTGTTTTCTACCATCAGTTTCATCTCTTATCCCTTCACAATAATTTTACAATTGTAATTTCTTTCATCTATTAAAATTGAGCATTTTTTAAAGAATTATGTAACAAAATAAAAAAAATATATTGGTGCAGTACTCTTCATCCGTTTTCATGCATACACAGGAATAATTAAAATGTAATGCAATGCTATACATATGTTTTCAAACCGTTTTCAAGATAGCTTTTTTTTTTGTTTTATACTATGTCTCTAGATAAATAATAGGTTTCTTTATGAAGAAATATTGAAAAACACAGTACAAACCCCAAATAATCCATTGATAAGTAAAATGATCTGACGTCCACAATTTTTTACAATCGCCATTCTTTCACTTTTTATATATCATTTCTTCTAGATAATAGGAAAGTTTAAAATAAGAAAAATATCAACACAGCTTCTTATCATAATGTCCATAGGCGAGAAAGACAACTTAAGATTATTTCTTCAGATTTTAATCGATATAATTCAAGGGCCTTGTTATTGGTTTAAGTAAGGACGAATACGTGTAACATCAAACTAGTAAACCCTTCCATTAAACCCCCCGAAAGGAAATCCTGTCAAACTGGCCGTATTCTGCGGCAATACCCCTAGGACACTTGATCTACCTTTATCCAATAATGCACCATTTATCAAAATCACAGCAAGATTATTCTAATAAAACGTTTGATAGCAAGTGTTTTAGCAACACACATTGCACAAAAGTAAACATAGAGACGGAAACCGCAACAGTTTGTCACACAAGTAAATTGGTACATTGGATTTGAAACAATTATACTTTTGAATCATAATTAGAAATGAAACATATTTTATTGAAGAAGTTGGAACAAAGTGAAACTGTTATCACACTGACCACTGAATTTGACCTTAAATACTGTAGCCTTCAAGGTTGTTTATTTTGGTGAAAAATCTTGTCTGAAATTAATCAACTATAGCTAGGCACATAACGCATGTCAAAATATCTTAAAACATTTCAAATAATTTACTCTAGAGATAAAAACAATGGCCCCTCTTTAAGAAATCCTTATTGATCACGGAAAACAAAATTTATCCATTTTCATCGTTGCTTTCAGTATTCTTTTCTTGTACATACAATGTACCAACATGCTCGTTTTATGAATATCGGTATATTCATTCATTTTCCACCATTATTGTTAAGAGTATCCAGTTAATTTATAATGGTAAAAATTTTGTATAAATGTTATGTGTTTTGCAAAAAAACCCGAAAGTAATAAATAGTGGGAATATAAAGGTGGAAAATTTTTGAGGAGAAAGAATTAAACTCATATATAGATATTATTTCACTCTTCAAACAAATCATGGTCTTGAACATGTCATAATGTAATAAACATTAGTCCAAATATGAGTCTTTTAGTATTTTCATCATTTCGATAGCATAAGGTTTGAGTTCCTCTTCTTTTATGTATGCATCAATAAAAAAAAAATGCTTGAATTAAATTCTGATCGACAATATCTATGAGATTTTTGGAGTTCTACAAGCAATCTTCCAACAATCTGTCGGAATTCCCATGGATACTAATTGCGCCCTGTTATAGGTAGACCTATTTTTGTATTCATACGAAGCAGAATTTATTAAAAAACTTCTAAATGAAAAGAAATGTCTTGCTTTGGACTTCAATCCAACATTTAGATATATCGATGTCGTTTTATCAATTAACAATATTCATTTTTATGCCTATGCTGTCGACATGTACTCGTATACAATATGTTGATATATCTCTGAACTCGAAATAAAAGGTACCACGGAGTCTGGTACATCTGTTTTCACTAGAAAAAGACGTTAATGGTATCTACTTTATCCAATAATGCACCACTTATCAAAATCACAGCAAGATCATTCTAATAAAACGTTTGATAGCAAGTGTTTTAGCAACACACATTGCACAAAAGTAAACATAGAGACGGAAACCGCAACAGTTTGTCACACAAGTAAATTGGTACATTGGATTTGAAATAATTAGTGTGACTTCACTGACTTGTGAATCATAATTAGAAATGAAACATTCTAATTGAAAATTTTAGGCCATTATTTACAAACTGAATTGTCGACGGATTTTTCGTTATTTCCCATTCAAGACAAGTAGCACACGATGTGGTCCGCCTCGTTTAAAGGTCCGGGGGGACCTAATACGATAACATATAAGGTCCGCCTTTTATAAGAAAAGGTCCGGCCCGTATAAGAAAAGGTCCGCCGAAGTTTAAAGGTCCGGGTGGTGCAAAATGTTTTAATCTTTACTTAAACACATAAAATTAAAGAGAGTTTGTTTACATCATATGAAGAAAGATTAAGGATTTACCCTAGCTGTTGTGTTTATTTTTTTGTACAATATATCTCTTAGGGCAGGAATTGCTATTCCATGTTTAGTGTGCTTTTAGCAATACCATTTAGGGCAATGATTTAAAAAAAGAAATGTCGCATTTATTGGGCTTGTGTTTGTTTTTTCCTCAGCATTTGCTTTGTGTAAATTAGGATGATTAAAGGTGTGAAATCTGCCGGTGTGTATAGGCAATAAAACAATGGGGGTGTGAAGTATTCGTATACCTGACAGGTACCCGCAGGTAGAGCCCGCGGCAGATAGCAATGACAATGTAATGGTCATGTGTTTGCTTTAAATCAACAGATATGAATTCTCTATTTTAATAAATTATGCTGAAGAACAAATTATAATACTATTATGATATTCATGCGTACGCATCAAAATTGTGATATAATTATATATAGTCTATTTTTATTACAATATTTAAAGAAATTTCTTATTCCAAGTGTAGAGTTTAATACTAAGACCGATAAAAAATAAAAGTATGTATATGCTTCCCTTTAGTTTTAACAATTAACTTGTTTTCAGTTTATAATAATATTTTGCCCTTTATTTGTGGATAGGGTAATATATAGCCTAATGTTGTATTCGATCTGTATTTACTGCAGAAACAAAATACATGTAATGTTAAAGCTTAAAACAGGTAGTTCAATATTAAAAACATATACATCAGATTTAAAGTATAATCATGGTTTGGACTTAATTCTTTCTTATAAAAACATCACTCTTCCTCGTCATAATGAACTATATATGAAATAATATTTCATTTTTGTATTTTTTTTTTTGTTTTTTGCCAAAAGAAAAAGAAATTACACATTTTACTGTGACTATAATAGACAGACTGTGGGATAATCTAGCAGGCTGTATTGCATGACCGATTAAAATTTGAAATCATTATTGTAAAATATTTTCTTTTATTACCGACATGAAGCATTTTGGGCAAAGTTGAATGTCCAGTTCTATATACAAGTCATTTATGTATCTCACGTCTGTATGAACGGGGGAAGGGGGAGGGAACATCAGTTGATCCTCTTCCTTTTTTTTGCGTATCAAGGAATTTCTATTTTCTACATTAATTTGTGCTATAACCCCCCCCCCCCCCCCAATTGCACCCAGAAATATACTGACTGATTGTTTCTGGGGATCTTGTCAATCGTGCGTCATATTTCCCATTTCAAGCTACATGATATGTACATTTTCGTGATGTCGACTAGAAGCGTTTCAGTCTAATTTTAAATCAAAAATATATTTCTTTTATAAAACGCTGATTATTTATGATTATTTATTTTATTCATTTATGGAAAGTGGCAACTCACGGTTATCCGGAGAAAAAAGGTGATTCATGGGGTTTTCCATCATGAGAGTCCAAGCTGCAGACAGCTCAGTATTACGTTACGCTACAACTCCATACCAAGTAGTCCGGGAGAATTGACACTGTATGGAGTATGACTGAGAGTCATACTCCATACTCTCCGGGACTTCTTTCCCTACGAATAATGATATGAAGTAATACTGAGCTGTCTGGAGCTTGATTGAGAGTGATCTCCCGTGTAGAATTTTCTACGCGGTGAAAACCAATAAAGTGTATTGTTTAGTACCACTACACCTGCTCAAGAGTTTTTGAAAAATTCTTTACGAAAGCTAGGAACTTTGCCAATCTCCTTGAATTATCCTTTTCGAAGTCCTCAGTCATTCTCCGTGGTAACCATGGAGGAAATAATACAATCGGTCTCATGTAGTCATGACAGAATTTTTGAAGTTCGATTTTCATAAATGCTATACATTGCATATATGTTGTTTCGGATATTACCTAACAATTTTGAATAATGATTATACAGGCGCGGATCAAGAATTTTTCCAGGGGGGGGGGGCATCCCAGTCAAAAAAATTACTGACCCAAAAATTTCTTGACAAGGAAGAAAAAAAAAGTAAAATCCAATTCCATTTCCAAAACGTGAAAAACACCTATTTCGTGGTGGTGATGGTAGGGTCCATGTTTTCTAAGGGGGCCCAAAGTCATATTTTATTTACTTCAGTATATACTTTTAATAACTCTGCAAATTCCAGATGGGGGGGGGGTCCCCCGACTCCCCCCCCCCCGATCTGCGCATGTTATATGAATAATTTCGGTAGTGGCTGGAGAAATTTCCGGTAATACATTGCATCTCAGGTGAGGAAGAGGGGGAGGGGTGGCAATAACACCTTCTTTAAATTTCCATCTGCTCCTTGCGTATCAAGTACGTAGAAAATAAACACCATCTGGTATATTACAGATTTCTTTTTACTTGTCACACAAGGCATTTACCACATACATTATGTACGTAGTGTTGATGAACCCCTTTCTTATTTTTAAGGTGATTATATATTTTCCCAATTCATTGTATGAATACAGAAACAAATACTCCCTCTTTTTCATGTTATATGAATCAAAGTCTATAGATACGGATACAGTACAACTAATGATCATTCTAACATAACATTTTTGTGATATACATGGATAATAAATCTGAACATATCTTTTGATTGTATGTGGTGAATATATTCTAGATAAATATACATTGTACTACCATTATACATTCAGATTCGTCACTGCCTTTTATAAAAGAATCGTCCTACGATTTTCCAATTTAAGACCTTGACATAAAATAAGAGGCCCATGGGCCATAACGCTCACCTGAGTCAATAAGGCCCTGCTGTTTTTCATCAGCAAATTTATTCTAACATATCTTCCAATGTAAAACATTAATCACTATTGTGACCCCACCCTACCCCAGGTGTTATGATTTTTATAGATATAGCGCTAGCCCCACCCTACCCCTCGGGGTCATGATTTAAACAAACTTGAATTTACACTACCTCAAGATACTTCTATATCAATGTGACTAAACATGGCTTTGTTGTTCCTGAAAAAAAGGTTTTAGAATTTTTTTCCTATACATTCACATGCTAAACCCTGATAGTGCATTGTGGCCCATCCTACCCCTAGGGGGTCATGGTTTGATTGATTGATTGATTGATTAGGGTTTAACGCCGAGTCGACTATATTTCAGCCATATTCCGGCGCAAAATTTATTTTATATGACCTGTTATCATGGTTTAAACAAATTTGAATCTACAATACCTGAGGATGTTTCCATATCAATCTGACTAAAGATGGCTTTGCTGTTCTTGTGGAGAAGATTTTTCGATATATATATCCTCTGTAAAACTTTGATCCCCCCTTGTGACCCCACCCTACCCCGGGGGTCATGATTTGAACAAACGTACATCTACACTAACTGATGATGCTTCCATATTAATATGACTAATTATGACATTGTTGTTCTTAAGAAGAAGATTTTTGAAGACTTTTTCCTAGATATTCCTATGTAAAACCTTAATCCCCCGATTTGATCTATCTATTACAAGGCGAAAATTTTTTCTGTAGCATGAAAAATAGAGAAAGGGGCAGGGCGGACCTTAAAACGCAGTATAATAAAAGGTCCGCCTTTTGTATTTCAGATATCGTACTATTACAAGGCGAAAACTTTGAACAGGTTTATTTTCGTAGCATAAAAACTAGAGAAAGAGGCAGGGCGGACCTTAAAACGCAGTATAATAAAAGGTCTGCCCTCTGTTTTTCAGATATTTTACCATTAGAAAGCAAACATTTTGGACAGGGTTTATTTCCGTAACATAAAAACTAGTCAAAATGACAGGGCGGACCTTAAATCGCAGTAAAATAAAAGGTCCGCCCTCTGTTTTTCAGATACCGTAGTGTTAGAAGGCGAAAAATTTTGAACAGGGTTTATTTTCGTAGCATACAAACTAAAGAAAGAGACAGGGCGGACCTTAAAACGCAGTATAATAAAAGGTCCGCCCTCTTTATTTCAGATATCTTACTATTACAAGGCGAAAATTTTGAACTGGGTTTATTTTCGTAGCATACAAACTAGAGAAAGAGACAGGGCGGACCTTAAAACGCAGTATAATAAAAGGTCCGCCCTCTATATTTCAGATATCCTACTATTACAAGGCGAAAATTTTGAACGGGGGTTATTTTCGTAGCATAAAAACTAGAGAAAGAGACAGGGCGGACCTTAAAACGCAGTATAATAAAAGGTCCGCCCTCTACATTTCAGAAATCTTACTATTACAAGGCGAAAATTTTGAACGGGGTTTATTTTCGTAGCATACAAACTAGAGAAAGAGACAGGGCGGACCTTAAAACGCAGTATATTTAAAGGTTCGACCTCTATATTTCAGATATCTTACTATTATAAGGCGAAAATTTTGAACAGGGTTTATTTTCGTAGCATAAAAATTAGAGAAAGAGACAGGGCGGACCTTAAAACGCAATATAATAAAAGGTCCGCCCTCTTTATTTCAGATATCTTACTATTACAAGGCGAAAATTTTGAACAGGGTTTATTTTCGTAGCATACAAACTAGAGATAGGGCGGACCTTAAAACGCAATATAATAAAAGGTCCGCCCTCTATATTTCAGATATCTTACTATAACAAGGTGAAAATTTTGCATAGGGTTTATTTTCGTAGCATACAAACTAGAGAAAGAGACAGGTCGGACCTTAAAACGCAGTATAATAAAAGGTCCGCCCTCTTTATTTCAGATATCTTACTATTACAAGGCGAGTATTTTGAACAGAGTTTATTAAAGTTATCGTAGCGTAAAAAAAAATCGTTAAAATGGCAGGGCGGACCTTAAAACGCAGTATAATAAAAGTCCGCCCTCTGTTTTTCTTTTTTCCCACATACATGTATCTCACTTACAAAGCAAAAATTATGGAAATGCTGTAAGTTCCTATTGTTTTTTTTCTTTGTTGGTTCGTGTGTTTTTCCAGGGTAAAAAGATAATTAGGTTTTTAATTTTAGGATGGACGCTAAATTAACTTAGAAAACTCTTGGAATGGCCTAATTGTGCATAAGAATTGCATATATACTACATGTAGTAGTGTACTTTTTTCATTTAATATGCTGACAAAAAGACAAAACTTTAATGTCAATTAATTATCCACTCTATGTACGTTTGCAGGAGATGTGTCTACTGTATTGTATGTCTATATGCAACCATAAACATCTGTCTGAAGGGACCAAGGATATATATTATTATTTAATTAGTAATGTTGATGACGTGCAACAAGAGAACTATTAACCCCCCCCCCCCATCACACACACATAAATAAAAAAGAAATAGCCGCTTAAAGTCGTAGAAAATCTTATTTAAACCAAAATCAAAATAAATATAAAAAATATTAACAAAAGAACACGACTTGGTGGTGTTTTATGAATTTTTATATCAGTCACGATCTCAACAGACACTCCTTTTTATTTTAGGGGGAAATACATGTCAAGTTGCTCTGTAAAACCCCTCTGTAAATAGTATGGGTGGATAAGATTCTCCCTAGTAAGAAGGTGGAAAAGGAGAAAATTCTGTACTGAAGCGTACTGAGTATTTCCTATGGTGGATAATAAAGCCGGGGTTGTTTCTTCCAAGCTCGCTGCATGTCGTTTCCGAAATTTTGCATTGCATTTCCGACATTTTTTGTTTTCATTTTACAATACAATCAACACTAAGTCTAGTAAAAATACAAAGTTTAGTAATAAAATGCAATAATTTCAATAATAAAACATGCAATTTTTGATCACCAAATTTTAATGCCCACTGAATTATATGTGTTTGAAAGCACCGAAAAACAGAATCTCCTCTACTTTGATTACTTTATTCCGTCAAACATAGTTTCTGTATGTCATAAATTCTATCTAAACCTTTCTGATCTCAAATTCAGTCTGATTATCTTGATTTGAAAAGATGAACAAACATTCACAACTTACACTTACATGTGTCCGAGGATAAAATCGTCATAAGATTCTTTTAAATATAAGCAGAACTTATTATTTGGAAATCAATGAATTATTCTTGATTTATTCTTTAATTTTTTTATAAGGGAAATTTCAATTCTGTTTTCATTGCCGGAAAAGTACTTTATGATGATAAATGTCAGAGATGAAAATTTATAAACGTCAGAAATGAAAACTACAAAATGTAGGGAATGAAATAAACAATATTAAAAAAAAAAAATCCGAAATGAAATCCTATGCTAGGCTCATTTTCCAAAAGGGGAGGGGTCTTTAAACCCAAGCTCGTTTCTCCGGGAAAAAATATTAATGCGGGAGGAAAGGCAACAACATCAGTACTTTTTAAACTATTTGACATGTATCAGCATAATTTTGCTATACCCCACCCACCAAAAATACAACAACACAATTTATAATCTTTTCCTTTTTGGGGGGAAGGGTGTTTTATTGCTTAAAATGTTCAACTCGATTGACTTTGGTTTGATTTTGCCAATTAATGCACATCTTCCTTAACCAGTGTTAACCCCGGGGTAATATCAAGTAGAATGAAATAATCGGTAGTCTTTAACTGGATAAGAAACGATGGTTATAAAAACACGGGGGATATGCGACTTCAAGTTTTGTCAGGTGAGACAATAGGTCTACCCCCCAAAGCACAGACATGTTGTTTTAACAACAATGGGATAGGCTAGTACACCGTAACACAAGTCCCTGTCAAAGTGACCCTCCAATTATTTTATAGTAAGGTACAATATGAATCGTAAGAATTATGCATAATTATTATTAATGATATAATGAAATATCTTTCGAAAGATATGAAAATTCTTTTTGGGAAGTGGAAGTCGAACGTTGTTAGGAAAGAGACTGTAATGAAATGATCATTGTTGGACTTACGAACACCATATACTAAACAATGTGCCAGTGAAGGTATGCGTATTATATATATGTATTTTTTTTTTAATTTTGCAATGATAATATTGATATCACTTAAACTATAAAAGACACATGTCGTACATGATTTTTCCATAAGGTAACTCGATCAACAGATCTTTGCATCTTTATATTTTTTGTTTTGTGCACTACCTGGGAGGTATGTACTACGATAAGGAGCTAACAGTTAATCAGTGCTAACATCAAATTTTGAATAATTTTTTGATAGATAATTTGAGGTTTTGTACTGAGATATATCATAGTATTAGAAATATAATTAATTAAAATTGGCTAACGAAATCCAGCAACTAGCGAGATATCGCAAGACTTGATCCTTCTAGTATATATACAATGTACATACATGTACGTCCCTGGAACTCCATTTTGCTGGGAGGGACACTTTTATAACAACTATACCTTAAATAATTTAAAAAGATTAATAAAGCAAATTAATTTCGAATCAATAAAGGAGAAAAATCTGCATATAAAACCGAAGGCGGACCTTTTATTATAGAGGCAGGCCGGACCTTATATGTTATCGTATTAGGTCCCCCCGGACCTTTAAACGAGGCGGACCAAATATTATGCGACACCGGTCGGTAGGGGATGGTGACTTCTCCATGGCCTGATCCCACCTGTGATGTTTTAGAGGTTCGTGTTTGCTCTACTCCCGATTTGTATTGTTTCAATGGACTTCTGAGCTTGTTTAGTGTTCGTTATCCTCATATTTCATAAACAACGATCATATTTATAATCCAAGTTAACATACAATACTAGCACTAAGAGTACTTTTATTCATTCAAACAATAAAATGCTTTCTCCGATAATAAAGGTATGAACAGTTGCAACTATTGCAGAAAAAAAAATTACATTACCAGCGCCAGCCATGTATTTTTCTTTTCTGAAATGGTTACAACTAACAAACAGAGAACGACATTTTATTGTCACAATTATGTCTGTAAAAAAATCGTTAGAAAATCAGTTTAAGTGCTTAAAATATTGTATTATTGTTCTGCACGTCATGATTTGTTAATGGATTGATTAGGGAGAATGGTTTTCTTAAGAAATAAATGAGAACATTGAGAACATATTCAGTGGATGTAAATATTAATAAATAAGTCCCGTATCAAGAGTTTACAAAATCTCGATCTTCCTTTTAAATATATTTTTATCTTCAAATCTATAATAAAATTCTTGTATCTGTAAGCCTTTGTTTTTT
Organism: Saccostrea echinata; assembly: GCF_033153115.1. Classification (NCBI taxonomy): domain Eukaryota; kingdom Metazoa; phylum Mollusca; class Bivalvia; order Ostreida; family Ostreidae; genus Saccostrea; species Saccostrea echinata. Next base: position 6,523,802 of record NW_026889806.1, on the reverse strand, counting down.
GCTGAACAACACTATATTTTACACGATGTCAATAACAAAAGTCCTAGTCTTATTTATTTGCATGGTATAATTTGTCGAGGAATCCAGGCATGCAATACCAGGTTAAAATTTATGTCGAAACAAACTCCAAAGTTAATTGCTTTTAGCACAAGTGTTTCAAATGCGTTAAAGACGTTATAGAACTATCAGTTGACGAATGTCAGTGTCAGAAAAGAGGGACAATTCTGGAAAATTGCACTTTGTGGATTAATATAGATATCTGAAAATCAGACTTCTGTTCTTCATCATTTAAATCTTTTAAATTCTTTACAGAAGGTAAGAATTCAAACACACACTAGGTTATTAGAGTTTATCAAAGCTGATAACACCTTAGTCTTAATGCATTAAAACTTCAAATAAAAAGAGAACTGCAAAAAAGCAATGAATTATGCATTGTACTTTAATTTTTATTGAAAACATCGATTAACAAACAATAGAAAAAAACCCTTGTATCTACCGCTCCTCAATTTGCAGCAACCCTGAAACAGTAAAATAAACAGTGCATATTCATCTTCATCTTTACAATCACGTCTTGAAGTACAAGTTAAAAAACAGTTCTTGTAGACTTACCAGGTTTGATGTGATTGAGGGCTCGCTTTGCCCAGATAATGGCGTCCTGCATGGATTTACGTCTGTCAAGAATATCGAGGAGAGGCGTGGTGTCCAAATCTTTCTTCTTGTCGTCTAAAAAACAAGAAAATAAGTTACCAATGTCAACACTCAGCATTACTACGCCTACGCAAAGAATGATTGTGTGGTTAAGCAAAATCTGTAATTAATAACTGATTTAAGATAAATGAGAAGTACTATTCCAAAATCTTGTTGAATTTTCATATGTATTAATTAACAGTCCTTTAAGTCGTATTCAATTCATGTAGACTTGATCAATATAAATACCATCGTTGGCGAGTATGACTAGTTTACAACCAAAGATCTGGATATCAACATTGTCTGGAAATCTGCCCATGATGTCAATCACCATGGATACATCATAGCACTCCAGTAAATCTCCAAGGTCTTCGCTGTCTGCAAGCAAAAATTTAAAAAAGTGTGTAATTTACACTGGATCTAAAGATACTTGGAAATATTCTGACATGTAGAGTATTTAAAATAATACTTACCCGATTTTAATAAATTTTCTAATGTCATGAAAGCCACAACGATTAGTCTTGGTTCATCCTGGAATCTATCAAGGGTGGACAGTAGAGTTCTCATTCCTTCCCGGTGTAGGAATGCACTGCTTACAGAGTCTGAAATACCAAAAAATTCCTCATTTCTTATATATATCCCCATAAAACTCTACATCTAACACTATAAACAAAAAAATACAATGGCTTTTATTTATAGGATCAGCGTGTTGATCAGGATTGGATATTGCCTTACAGAAAAATTACCTTGGTCTTCTGTCATATAACAAAGAGCCCCACAGCATACGATCTGTAGGTCAAGTTCTTCTGGAAAATTCTTCATGGCAGAGTGAATCAACGATAAAATCTCTGTTGAAAACCTCGAGTGGAATCCATCTGAAAGAATCAGATTTAAACATTTACAACGAATTTATTTTCCTTAGTTTTTTTTATTATTCAGTGAAGAAAAATTCATTTCACAAAGATAAAAAAGAGATAATGGACAAATTGCTTTGACATACTCATTGCCAGAGCTGCTAGGATCTTAGAGCCATAGTACTGTAAGTCATATGTTGTTGTGTTGGTGTTTAATAAATCCACTAACTTATCAAACGATCCGCCATCCATTAACATCCGGCAGCCATTCACTACAGAAGGGAACAATACCACGAGTTAAACTTAAGTTGTAATGTTATTTTATTTTAAACCTTGAAGCATCACGTTTTTTAAAACATCAAGCTAATTTTTCCCTGGGAGATATGGTTACTTACCATTGGAGACAAGTTTTTCATAATACTGGACCAGATAGACATCCACGTTACTGCCACTGCCCTGTCCCTCAGTCACTGTACTAAGGACTCGTTCTATGTTCTCTAAGTCGTTACTGGAAATACCTTAAAAATAAGACACAGATTTCTTGAAGCCTCTGATAAAAGCTTTTGGAAAATATATCATTTGAAAGAAAAGTCCTTCTTCTTGGCGAAGGTATCAGTCCTACCTCTTGCTGAAGCTAAATGGATAAGGATATTTCTGATCAATAATTCTGTTTCTTGATCATGGTTATTCTCCTTAAGTAAGTTTTCAAGAACATCTAGACCTTTGTCCTCAATGAAGTTATGACAGGCTGCATCTTCAAAGACAGAAATGCGATTTTATTGTCATCATATCGCTCACTCATAGCAAATATTTAATATTGTAGAAAATCAAAACATCTTTCATGTCAACAATGACATTCTTACCAAGTTCGATCAGATTTCCCAGTAGTTTGAGTGCTAGTTCTACTACATCCGGGTTATGTGACGTCGTAGTTAAACTTGTAATGGCGGCCTGTACACCCCCATTTCTTTCCACCGTTGACTTGTTTCCATAAACTACAACAGACAATGGCAGACAAACCATGAAGTTGGGTTCTGTTGAGATAGTTTGTTCGATTTATAATTAGGTGAAAAATGCTAACTAAATTTGACATGTTCTTACTTTCTGCAGATAAGTTGGTTAAGGCTATATGCGCATTCTCGTGGATTTTGTCTGAATTCTCGTGATGGAGTAGAGCTGTTATTATTGTCCTTGAGGAGTTCAGTCTCTCTAATACTGTTCGGTTAGCCTCTGTATATCAATATCATCAGTGTTATTTTACAGAAATAACAAAGGATTTGTGAATTTCTTTTCACAAGTATTGACATTGTTTTCTAATTAAAAAAAAACACATATATTTAACTTCTTTCGTCAATAACTTTAGGATCAATGCATAAACCCTAATTAGTCACAACTATTAACATTGTTGGACAACAAAGTGAAGTAAGCGCTTACTGTTGACCGCTAGTGACCCTATGATAAGGGAGCCGTGTTCCTGTATGACAGGACAGTCAATATAAGTAGTCATTCTCTCCAACAAAATCGTCACTCTGTTGTCTTGTATAAACTTTTTCTGGATATCATCTAAAAATTTACAGAAATTCAATTTGGAGCATGGTACAAATTCATCATTTTAAAACTATTTTAATGTTGCTTAGAATATTTTGTCTAAGTCACACAGTATATTTGATACATTATACGGACGGATTTCAAAAAAAAAAAAAAAAAATCAAACTGAACAAAGAACATGATCCTAAATTTTCCTATGCCATATTAATTGCTATTTATTGAATACTGCCGAAGGGTTTGTTATGTCATGCTGTACACGAATAGGTCACCTTATAAGACTAAGTTGATCACATAGTTTTTTGTAGTAATCATTAGAAGTGATACTGCCTGTTTTACCTGATAATGCTAATACAGGAACCAGAAAGATGAAGATTTCCTGCTGAAGTTGGAGGTTATCAGGGAACTGTGCCAGACACTGACACACCGTCTCTACAATGGCGGGTATGGCTAGTTCCTGGGCACCCTGAACTGCACAAAAATATAGTTTTTGTTAATGCTTCAAAGACAGCAATGCTTACTTTTAAGATAGATTTAAATGAAATAGCATCGTAAATTATCGAGTTCTGATAGATTTACCAGAAGAGGAGATGTTACAAAGTGTGCAGCAGCCATATTCCTGAAGTTTTTCATCATACTGGTATTTCTTCAGTGTATCAATTATTGTCGATATCTCATTTTTCTTACAAATATATTCTCCTGCATCAGCTAAAAGTCGATTAAAATATCAATTAAAAGTCGGTTTTGCTGACAAGATCTAAAGGCAAGACAAAATGTTGAGTTGCCTTTGGAGATACGGGATATATATTTGTCTAAACTTACTACATTTAGTAAGACAAGCCAGAGCCCATAAGGCACACTCTAAAACGGCAGTACTGTCTTGGAAATTTTTAAGCGTTTGTAAAACCACGCGAATTCCGCCAGCATTGGAGACATCTGAACTCAGGTCCTCTGTAGAATAAAAACAAGTTTTCTAAACAATTCACTTGAAAAAAAAATAAACATCGCTGTCTACTAGACTAAGTATGCCCATGCACAGATTGTCTTTGTGATTAAATTCATAGCTTACCGTGAAAAGCAAAGCTTCCCAAGGCCCTACAAGCGTTCTCGTGAACTAGATCATCATGCCGGAATCTCTCCATGATTCTCACAATCACGTGAACTCCTCCAATATACATTACATTCTTCGCTGTTTGATCTGGCAACAACAAAAATCCAGTTATGTGTATTTTCTGACTATTGTTCAGTTGAGAAGTGCAATTACTCACAAAATGATGATAATGTTCACTATTATAAAACTTACAGTCGTTGGTAAGGTTACTGAGGATGAAGCAACAGTTGCTGACAATTTTGTTGTTGTTTTCATAACGAGATAACAAGGTTACGACACTGGAAGGGACGGCATCTTCTACCAACTTCTCAAGTAATTCTTCTACAATAAAAGTATGTGGATGCAAGCTGCAGTTTTATTTTAAAAATATGTTTGTAATTCGTAAGCTTGACCATCTAGAGTGTGTTAAATTAAATGCAATGCAAGTAATCATAATTAATTTTTTTTTTTGAAATTGTTCTCTTGTTCTTTTCCTACAAATGATCAAAGAATCGTCTTCTCTGCGACACAAACATTCAGCAGCAAGTTCTCTTACCTACGGCGGACATGCTTCCTAGGATGTCGACAGCGCCCTCTATGACGTCTATATTAGAGCTCGAGTTCGTCAAGCGCAGAAGCTCTGATATCCCCTCGTTCTTTTGTATATGAACACAACTGGCATCTACTCAAAAGGAATGAATAAATAAATAAAGGTAGTTGATCTTTAATGCATTATTATAATTCTCTAAAATGCCACATTTATTGAAGTAGTATTATGTATGTATCATACCGGATGCTGCACACATGCGTGCTAGAGAAACAATGGCGGCGGTGAGTATTTCGGCATTATTCTTAAATGTCGTCAGCGCCGTCATAAGGCAGGATATTCCCTCATTTTTAGCCAACAGAACAGATAATGAGTCTGAAAAATCCCAGTGATCATTTGAATATTGCTAATTAAGGCGGTAAACTTAGATTGAATTTCAAAAGGTACAGTAGAACATATACACCTGGTATTAAACTGTTAAACTAATTCAGCTAAATGAAAAGAGATCTAATAAAAGATGACCCTAAATTTCCCTAGAATTTGTTTTCTGTATGTCAATGACCATTGAAATGAAGAAAAAAACCCCCACTATTTACACTGCTACAAGAGTCTACTACATTATATTCCAATCGCTATAATTACGCTACATCATGATGTGCTCTGAAACGTTTATAGTATACTTATGTCTTATGTTAATGATCAGTACAAAGATAAGTGCTTTTTCTCATCAATCAGAGCTCCTTTAATGTTGTCCTTTACGCTGTTTTTGATAACCTAATACATTCGTTAAAATTATGTTCACCTCTTCATTCCATTTCAAATTCTCGAGACTGTCAAGGCCATGGAAGTTTAACATTTAACATTTCTTCGTAAATAAATTATTTACATTTCCAACTACCTATATACTTGTGCTTGAATGCATTTTATTGCTTAATTTTCTAAATATAACTGCAGATACACAATTTCGATTGCCTCTTCATTACCTGTTAGATAATTTATAAATTAACGGAATAAGAATTAAAAACTGTGTTTTACATGCAACAATGCTCTTAACGTCAATATGCTCTGCTATCAGAGACGTTTTTGCATTCAAGACATGATGTTTCGACAAGGTTCATAGATATCTTACAAGCGTGATCCTTTTTGTACAAGATAGATTTCAATAGGATTTTTTTTTCATTAAAAAGACATGTAATTGTAAACAATATTTTGGTAATTAGGTGACTTTTGAGACAAACATGTTCAATAGAAAAGTCAGAAGTATGCCTTAAATTCAGAAAGAAAAACTCTCCATCTATTTTTGCGTTACTGAAATGCAATACCTTTATCCGACTTTCGTAAGTGAAACGTCAAATGAAAAAAAAGATGATAAATCGAACCTTGTTTTGTTTCCATAAATAACTTACCGTCATTTGCAAAGCTTCCCATACTTCTACAGCCCTTTAGTTGGACTTTTACGTCATCCGGGTACTTCTGCATCATTCTAATTGTCTCCCCTATCGTTTGTTGTTTGCATTTCTGGGTTTCTGCAACTGAAGAAAAATAAATAACGAAATTAAATGCCTCATAATTTGGAAATCTGAGTAAATGTTAATGCCTTATCTATTCTGATGCTTTTTGATGAAGTTAATTTTGTTAATCTCATGTCTCAGGTTCTAGGAAACCGAAAAGAAGTAATAGATTTGAAGCAGTTTGTCAATGCACTCTCAACAGAAAGTCAAGCAATGGTAAAAAGTCAATCATAGGGAGTCGCGAAGACACTGTACATGATGAGACAACTAAAAATAAATTCCGTTGATTATTTGGTGTGTTTTGATACAAATTTGGTACCACTTAAAATAGGCAGTCTAAAATACAGACATAAGAAACAAGCATTCTGAGAGTATTGCATTAGCAATACTAGTCCCCTACCGGCAAGTGTAATCTGGTTCCATTCCTGTTAAGAATTGAAAATGTCATAATTCCGTCAAAAATTAATGAAGCGGGACGAAATGCAAACTTGATCTGTAACTAATCAAGGTAAAGCCACATACCAAAAATCAGCTCAATATCTACAAGCTTTTAGAAGAAAATTGCGGAAAACCCGAAAAAATTGAAAAGGCCGTAATTCCGTCAAAAATCAATGAAGCGGAACGAAATGCAAACTTGATCTGTAACTCATCAAGGTAAAGCCACATACCAAAAATCAGCTCAATATCTACAAGCTTTTAGAAGAAAATTGCGGAAAACCCGAAAAAATTGAAAAGGCCGTAATTCCGTCAAAAATCAATGAAGCGGAACGAAATGCAAACTTGATCTGTAACTCATCAAGATACACTCACATACCAAAAATCAGCTCAATATCTGCAAGCGTTTAGGAAAAAAGTGCGGAAAACCAAGTGGGACAGACTGACAGACAGACAGACGGACAGACAGACAGACAGACAGACGGACAGACAGACAGACAGACAGACGGACGGACAGACGGACGGACAGACTCAGAGGAAACCTATAGTCCCCTCCGGTTTCACCGGTAGGGGACTAATAACCGTCTAAAGGACATGGTGTATGGTAATATGCCGCAATGTTTCTACATCAATCGCACAAACTCAAAAAGCTGTATAACAACTTCCTTATTAATTGGAAGTATGTAATGATATTGCTTAATTTTTCCTAGTATATCTGAAATTAACTTCAAAATATATTTCAACTTTCTTAGACTTTTGGATATATATATATATATATATATATATATATATATATATATATATATATATATATATATATATATATATATATATATATATATATATATATATATATATATATATATATATATATATATATATATATATATATATATATATTTGTTTATAATAAATCTTCAAAAAAGCATTCGACATTTTAGTATGCTTCCGGTCAACCAAGACTAATGCAGAACAGTAAAATAAAATGACCAAATATGAAATCATAAATAAAGTAAAATCCTATTGCTAAAATTATGCGACTGGTTCAAAACACTATCCCGTGAAAATACTCTCACAACTTACCAAAAGACGCATTATCATTCCCAAAACAACAAATTCTGCTGCCGCATTTATTGCAAAATGTCGCAAACGGTTGTATCGGATGCACAGCGTTATTTTTACGAAATATCCCATGTAAGATAGCTTTCCAACAAACCAGAGGGGTTGTCATGATTTGAGAACTGACTGTTCACTCGTCAGATCAAGGACCAAACACTCCCCACTCTACCAGAAACACAACAAGGGTCTTCACAGTGGCTGGTTTGAAGTACATTTACCATTAAAGAGTTTTTAAGACTCTTTCATATTATTTTTACACAAATGATGCATTGTCTAATTAGAGTGCCACGGTTTGGAATCAGAGATATTCATTCATTAACATATATCTAATGCAGACTGACGATGATTTTCCAACATGAATGTTACGACATACGCTTAATCCCCGTCCTCGAATCAATTTATCAAAATTGACCCTTATTTTATTGACTTGACCTTTTTGAAATAATAATCTAAATATTTTATTATACGAGAATAGGAATCAGGCGTTTTGAAGTGAAAGTCCCCAGACAAGGTATGAAGATTGTAAATGTTTATAATTTACAAAAATTGTCAGGCTATTTTAAAAGGATTCAAAGTATTTTGTCTAAAAATTGAAATGGAAAGTTAATATATGTGTGTATAAGAGATTACCTCCTGAAAAAACCAAAGACTATCCAGAAGTAACTATTACGGACTAAAATGTTAATTTAATGTGAATCATCAATAGGTTTTAGATTCACAAACACCAATACCATCATATGTATTCCTATATTACGAGAACATTTAACAGTATCAAAGTTATTTGGTTGCTCCACTGGGCAGGCTTAAGAACTATAGCTCTTAGACAAAAAATTCGATTACCGGTAAGATAAAAAATTCGACAACTCCACAATTACTGTGTTTAATAAAGATATTAATTCCACAATTGCTGTGTTTCATAAAGATATTAATTTCTGTCCAAAAGATATGCTCAATGCATTCTTATGTAAGAGAACTTAAGTTTTGTTTTGTGAAAACCTTCTTTTGTTAAGAAACTCGTTAGAGAATTGGAAATATTTTGTCCACTTCGTAAGAAATGTTACGTAAAGGTTTACTGGGCTCTTTAAATTACGATAGGAACTATATTTCATGCCCATGCAAATTGCATGACGGGTCATTTGCCTGAAATTGTGAATAAAGATCAACATTTAAATTACTGCATGGTTTCGAAGTTGATCGTGTAAAAAAAAATTGTCTTTGTCATTATTATTTTACAATTTATAATTACTTATTTTATTGTTACCATATGCATTTTATTTATTAATTTTATTTCTTTAGTAAATTATTCCACGTTTTATTGTCACTGGCAAGAAATTAACATAAATGAGATGTCATTTGAAATTTAGATATAAGTACATTTTGTGTTTCTAAGAAAGTAATGACAGTTTATACAATGTTCAATCATATTACAAAAGTACTTTTGGGCGAGGTCTTTCATCATTATACAAGAAAAAAAAAGGTTTTGTTTTCTTAAACACCCAATTCTTCCCAATCAAGCTCACTATAAAATTTAGCTCTTGATAAGTTACACCCTACATTTGGTCAACAGCTCAATTCGATTTATAATGATAATAAAAATGGTTCTCTTTTTGTGTGCATGGATACTCTATTTCAGTATACTTTTTGCACATTAGATAATGACTCGTATTTATTTTTTACAAAAAATTCTTGAGCGCATCTTGTGAACTGACAGGGCTTATTAATAGCATGATCGTTGTATTTTACCTTAAAATCAATTCTAACACATTTGAGCAGATATATAAAAAATATTACTCAAGTTCTTTTAATAATCAAATGTGAACATACAGGTAAGAATTTTTAACACTGCCATTAAAATTCTTGAGCGCATCTTGTGAACTGACAGGGCTTATTAATAGCATGATCGTTGTATTTTACCTTAAAATTAATTCTAACACATTTCAGCAGATATATAAAAATATTACTCAAGTTCTTTTAATAATCAAATGTGAACATACAGGTAAGAATTTTTAACATTGCTATTAAAATTATAAGATTTACTTACCATACGATGATATCATAGAATGGTTTGGAAATTTCTTTAACGAATGAATTACATAATTTATTATATGGAGACACTTACCAAGTGGTGGCATCGCGGCAGTCCTGTCCCCTACAAAGACAGTAATACATAACCATCAGTCCGTTATGGCTTTATACACTTCATTAAAGCAAAACAATCAAATATTGAAGCAGCGGAAACACCCCCACAAATTAATACTTGGCGTGTATTTTTACTCTTTACCCTCCCAGCTTAGATCTATGGTAATCAGCAAACAACCACAAACATACCTTGTTATAGAATAAATTGATCGGGATCGAACTACAGAGGCGGACGTAAATTGATGATTTCTTTCTGTAAGTCGATCAGAGGATTCACATCGTGTGTTTATTTTGATTTAAAGAGTCCCTTTTTATATAAAGCTACGCCCAGACAGTGATCAATGTTTGGACAATGACAGCAGAGGATTAAGGGATATATTTCTGGACCCGATGTCCTTATTTGAATAGTTGCGGTTTAAAGGGGAGATTGCTTCGGAAGTTATTAGTGTTGCTAGGAAATGCAGTCTCGTAATTGACCTTTTCTAAATTTGGCTGACCCACGTAATCAAAATAAGAGATTTGTTGTTTAAAAAGTAACTTTTTGTTGAATTAATGTCTATTTAATTTGGTTTTTCCCTTTTAGATAAAACATAAATGAGCGAAAGTACAATAATTTCACGTTTTCACGATGCATGGCTTAAAATAGATAATGTTTTATCTCAATCTCTTCACTGGCTATCTTTATTTAAATAACTCGCTTTTCTTTAGAGAAATACGGACCAGCTGAACTTCTGTCATGTTTAGTTATTGAATCATAGAATTTAATCATATTGCTTGTTTCGTAAAGCAAAAATTGGACCAAGTTCCCCTCTCCGATTTCTCATTCTTTGTCTTTTACTTTGATAATAAATGTATATACATGCTTTGTAGTCATGTTTTGGACTTAAATTCAGCTACATTTTCTGAAAATAATATGCTTATTGCTCTCTTTCACTTTCTTATTGCATGTTGTATGTTGCTAAGTACATGTTCCTTTGGGTAATGTGATTATTACCTACAGCTATCCAGAGGGTTCCTAGTAGATTCTTTTTAACCGAATGTCACACCTACCAATTACCTAACGTCAATTCTCTTAAACAAACTAACCGTCAGGTATTTGATACCTACTGTATATTGGTAATTATTTCTAATTATTAGATGCGCACTGCTACTTAGGAAGCCATACTTTTAAGAAATTAATGTTATTGCTGAAATCCTCTGTTCTTTTATTTACATGTATGTGAAGAAACTTTTTGCCTAAACATTTTTTTTGCTTACATCAGAATACTTCTATTTTTTTCAAATTTAGTTTTATATGAGTCAATTCATATTCAAAAACTTATACATGAGAAGAAAACACTTGCTGTGGCCTTCAACTCAACATTTAGATATATCGACGACGTATTATCAATTAACAATAGTTGCTTCCATTCACATATCCCAGTGAACTTGAAATAAAAGATACCACAGAGTCTGACACATCTGTTTCATATTTGTATATTTTACTAGAAAAAGATGTTAATTAGTAATCTAACAACAAAACTTGATGATAAACGTGATGAATTCAACTTTTCTATCGTCAGCTTCCATTGCTTATGAAGCAATATACCCCTATCACCTGCATATGAGGTTTATGTCTCCCAGATGATACGCAAGAGCACTGCGAACAATTTCTAAAAGGAGGCAAACTATTGAGAAACAAGTTGATGGAACTAGAATATCAACAGTCTGATTTGAAGTCAATATTTCGCAAGTCCTATGATCGATACAACAACCTTGTCAAAAATCAAAGACAATCTATCATTAAGTCGAATGCTGACTGACGGTTTTCATACTAATTTTTAGGCCATTATTTACTCATTGAATGTCTACGGATTTTTCCGTTTTCCCGATCATGACAAAGAGCACACAGTGGAATGACCGGTCGACAGAGGATGCCTACTCCTCCATCGCACCTGATCCCACTTCTGATGTTTTTGGAGATATCCGTGTTTGCTCTGCTCCCGATTGGTATTGTTTCAGTGGACTTTTGAACTTGATTACTGTTCATTATCTCAAAATTTGATTGATAATGAAGTATCAAGAAATCCTTAAGCTTTAGTATGAACACATTTTGACTCATATCTGAATGTCTGGTGTTGTAATCAGAATATTATTTATCTATTTCTAGTAGGTTTTATTGAAGACAGTTTCCAAATTGCAATAGGCATTCACGTATCTGATGACAATGAAAACGAAAGTGAATAAGTTGCATTAGAGGTTAGCAATAAGTAACTGGCAATCAGAAAAATACAAAAGGCAAAAACCATTCAACAATTGCAATCAGAAATGTACAAATCTTTATTCGCAGTTGACAATAAGCAATGTGCTATAGGAAGCGATCAATCAGCAACCCACCGTTTGCAGTTATAAACCTGACACTTAACGAAATAGCAGTACACAAATCAGAAGAAGACAATTAGCGATAAGTATACTCATGTTTGCCTCACTATAAGTAAATGAAATATTGCTTTTTAGTGCACGGCATTTTCATGAAAATTTACAGGCTGAAACATAGCAAACAAAGAAGTTCGTCAATCGAGTAATGTGCGCGCAAATGGTTATATTTGCAGGATGTTGGAATGGAAACAACTTTCATCGATGTTTATCTTATATCACAACAAAGCAGCATTGAAAAGCAGTATTCAACATATCAGTTGACAATCTGGATTTCGAGCTATATGGCTCGTTTCGACGAAATGGATGATTTACCTTTTGAGTCAAGCTTTAAAAACTATCCAGATAGTGAGCATGCTAACAGTTTATTTATCTTTATAAGATGTACCGTTACTTCAGTCATTTTAAGGAAAGTATTTGATTATATCACGTGAACGTTATTTTAAAGTAAATTATTTTCTTGTCGAATGTAAGTCGAATTTTTTACCACTAATCTATGAAGAAGTAAATTATGTTCCGTGTTTAGCCTCGTGCAGTGATATACTGGAAAGATCAAAGGAATTTTGGATTAAACTCTCTCTCTCTCTCTCTCTCTCTGTAAATTTTTTTTATATTTCTGTATTTAGAATTCGTCATATCATGCATTTTGAACTGCAGTAGTTAATCTTCTGTATTTGTTTGTGCGCATCGTGTGCAACCAACAATGATTATCCCCATGCACCGTTGCTTCTGACTCATGAATGAGTTATAGATATATATAAAGAATTTCAAATAAGTTATTTGAAATCCCGCAACATGTTGTCACACATCAATCTTACTTTATCTTGCTTGTCAACCATCTTATTAAATAAGATGTAAACATGCACATTTAATTGTATGTCGCCGCAGTAAACTGCTTATTATATGCCGTTTTCTGTTCCATGTTGTAGTGAATACAGTTTATTTTGTACCCAAAAGTACATTTTTTCATCTACATGTATTGGTTTTTAATAAATCTTATCAAAACCCTAGTAATACTGTCATTGAAATCTTCTTATTGATTTATATAAATCACAGTGTATAGGTGCACTTTTGAAACTGTTCGTTATTTGTTTTTTAGGTGGAAATCGGCACGGGCTCAGTTGATGTGATACTAGACAGGTATTCAGTAGAACAGGTAACCATTGAAGCAGGTAACTTCGGGAACTGTCATGATAAATTAGGTCATCGGGGACACCGGCTACAGGTATCAGAAGATGGTCCCCTTATCACAGCATTAGTCATCTATCTTTTTAGGCAGGGTTAATCGAGATCAAGAAAATTTACAAAAAAATTGTAAGATTTCTGTCTGCGAGAGTGTCATTCCTGAATCACTCTGAGCATCTTATGCAAAATCTCTCCATTTGTCTTTTCTTTGAAGTCATATTTGGAGACATGTTCTCTACCTGACAAGTTAATCTTGCTTGATAACTTAACCGACAAACATTTATTGGTACTCACCTTGATCCGGTGGAGGCGCTGCCTGATTCTCTGTACACTCGTACACCAGGTAACTCTGTCCGGCCAAAGTCCGGGTCGTGGAGGCTCCAGCTCTCAGACCGGAATCACAGACAGCCTTCCTGATAGCGTCAATGTTGATACAGACATAACTCCGGTCATCTGACTCAAGCTTCTGCACAGGAAGTACGACACTGACGAAGCCATTTTCTTTAAGGATATCAGGAACGTGTTCGATACCCTCATCGGATTCATCTGCCGACCTTTTGTGTATGCTATAGCGGCTGTTCCGTCGCTTGTGGGGTGCCGTGAACGATGATGTGCGCCGAGAAACATTTCTATCACTTTCATGAAAGTCTTTGGCTACTACAGAATCTCGTCTGCTCGCCTTTTGGAATACGTATGATGAGCTTTTTCTGAGTTTTTCGTTGTTGTTTAGAATCTCGATAGGTAAGGACGGCATGACTTGGTCTTCTGAAATATTTGGAAGGTTACGCTCTTGATCGATCTTTTCTCTTTCTAATTTGCATGATTTATAAATAAAATTCCTATTTCTTTTCGGTGGGCTGTTTTCATACGTCAGTTCTGTGGAGCTTGACGGCCCGTGTAGGATCACCTGTCCCTCCTTTTGGTTGCTATCCTCGGTGGCTTCACACTTTAGACCAAGATGTGAACAAGTGTCGGGAATGCGCAGCTTCCGGCACGTAATGACGGTGTTTCTTTTGTTATGTCTTTCCTCAGGTCGGGTATCATTTTCACCCAACTTCAAATTATCACCATTCAATGAGAGTAAACTGTGTTTCTTCGAGTTTAGATCGTCTAAACGATTCGATAATTGTTTGCTTTGTGCTACATATTTCATAACATGTACCAAAGGCACATTAATGTCCATTTTTCGTCCGTTTGAGTTCATTTTGTTATGCAGGAATGATATCTAAGGTCTCATCTGAACTTGAGTTCAAATCTATAACTGTCTTTTATTATCTGAAATATAAATATTACACACACATTTGGGGAATTTTAGGAGGATTTTATGTCAAGTCTCTAATTGTGATTAGAAAGTGCGTCAGCAGGCCAGACTTATTTGGTCATTAAACAGATTTTATGAGATAACATTGAGTAAAATATCAAACAACAAATTACACAGTTCACAGCCTCGTCAAGATTGTAAGTCAAAGTTTTAATGGTGTGGCTAGCAATACATGTAGTTTATGATAAAGATAAATGGTACATTCTTCGCTGATTAAGTGCTGGCTGTTGATCAATTAATCCACTAGTACGATGACAAAAGACCTTAACATTACGCACTTGGAATACCTGAAATACTTTATCGGTTTCTTTACCTAAATTCACATCATACTTACACTTTCTTTCATTCCTTAAAACTTTAAACAGACTTAAAACAGATGTATTTAATATTAAAACGCGAAAAAGAAATAAAACTCAGAAAGGAAATATTTTTAATGTTTTAACTTTCATATCAAGTCATATATATATATATATATATATATATATATATATAAAATTTCATATATAATTTCGTATTAAAATTCATTGCACCAATTTAAATAAAAATAAAAGCATACTAGAATACTCACACAATTGGGGACTGTGAAAACAAGCTTTAATTTGATCGTTGTTGTTATCTTTTAAGACCCAGGATTAAGACTACGAGTGTGTGATAAGGATAACAAGGGGGGAACATCGTATCCGTCCCCGGGAGATTCTCTGTCTTCTCTGATAACTCTCGGGTCAACGATCACCAGGATAGAAACACACGCATCACTCTCTATAATAAGACATTTCCGGTTGTCGTAACACGTCTAAGAAGTTAGATTTATTTGGTTTTTGTAATCAAAGGACAAATCAAATGTAAGAATGATAAAGTTGTGTCCCGTTTCATATCAGGCAATCTTGAACTTGATAACTGAAATGTTATGTGAAATATGATTTTGCTTACGAGTGCTTCAGTGTCTCGAAACATTTTTTTCTGGGAAAATATGGCAGGTACCTTATGATGAAAAATAAATTGCATAAACTCATTCAATGTAAGAAATACTTTACTTATTGCAAAATGTGTCATTAATGCATGTAGTTCATGTTTATTCTATCTAACATCTAAGGGCAGATCACTTTACTGCATAAAACCCGCCTATAATGAGAACTCTTTAATGGGCAGTCCTAAGAGCTTCCTTAAACCATGTGTAATTTAATCTTATTCTACCATGTTTTCAAAAGGTTAAAGAGTTATCAGGGCATTTTTTTATGCAAAGCCACAATATTTTGAAAATTAAAGACAATATGTAATATTTCATTGCATAATTCACTGGCACTTAATGGTTTCTGTAAAAAAAAATTTAACCCTAATGCTATAATGAAAAACTCGTTTCACACCATGATATATGCTATAGTTTTGGACAGAATGAATAAAAATAATCTGTTGAAAACTCAAATTTAAGTATTCCAATATTCTAGTTGTTAGATTTAATGCTTCTATACAAAAATATCATGAAAATAAAGCTTTGTCGCCATAGATAACTACACTTTTTTTTCAGATAATTTTAGAAACAGGCTTTGGTCAATTTTAAACAGATATTCTGTCTGGAACTAGTACATAGCATATCGTGATATGAAACGGGTTTTCAGACGACAAGCAATGTTTTGTCACGTACTGTTTGTGCAGCAAAAAGAGTAAGTCTTTAAAGACAAGGGTGTCATACATGGTTTTGTAGATAAATTATGGTAGGAGGAATTAATAGTAAACAGTCACTTTTTACCTCTGCATTTTCTTCCGAAAGCGAAAACGACTTCAATGCTCAGGAGGGGTTACTCCATTGAATTTGGAGTTAGATACCTTGTGTAATTATTATACCATGAGGTTAAACTTTTATTACAGACGCAAGTGCCTTTGGTATACATCTATTTTTCAAATTGTTTTTTATCGTGCGTATTAATTTGAAACAGGATATTTTGTATCCTGTATTTGTGTATATTTTTATGTAAAATGTATTACCATGCACAAAACTTTTGTATAAATACCTTATTCTGTAATTATATGTTTTGTAATCTGATACACCAAACTGAAGGAAAATTTGCATTTGTTTGTGCATGATCTTAACAGTGACCCAGGTCCGCATGAGAGACAGTAAATATTGCAAGTATAAATCTGAATGTCCTTGACCTGAGATCAAACTGATGATCAGGGATGCAGACAATGAAAAAGTTTTCAAGCCAGGAATTTACTTGTATAAAATAAGTAAAAGCACGCCTCATAGACATTGAAAATTACACCACATGAACTTTTTAACAAATTAAAGTTTTCTATATTTAGATTTGTCTTTGGCTTAAAATCAGACTGATGGACATGGGTGCTGAAACTGAAAGTTTTTAAATTAGGAAGCTACTTTAAAAATATTAGCCATGCTTCATAAACTGTTATTGGGGTTAAAAAAGAACTAACACCTGCTGTCCTATAGGAAGCTGTCAACACTGGCGACGGCACAGAGGCTAGCACGGTATCCCTCATTTTAATAATAAACGTGCACATTATGTTGACCAACTATAGCCACTGCATAATAAATCATTTTTAGCAAAAATTAGGTTAATTGCACATGGTTTAGAAATTAAAAAAGGTAGATATGTGGAAATTAATAAAAAATGATAGGTTGTGTAAAGTTTGTCAAAACCTTGATATTGAGGATGAAAAACATTTCATTGTGCTCTGTCCAAATTATGAAGCACAGAGAAAAATTATCCACTTTCCCTAATTTCAACCAAACAATCCATAATAATGACAATTTGTTAAAACCATTGATGAAAACCAGGTGTAAAAGGGTTCTTAAAATATTATCTTCATTTTTATGTCAAATATCTGATATTAGAAAAAAAATATTTTAGCTATAAATGAGTAGCTACTTTGTTATGAATTATTTAGTATCTGATGAGTACACTAAATTATTTGCTACACTAATTGTTTGTATTCTAGTTGTGTTCTACTGTATTATCATGCTGTAATTTTGTTTGTGCCAATAAAATATTTGTATTTGTATTCGTCTTGGCGAGCAAAAATACATTGATTACAAACGTGCCTTTAATTACTTATAGCAGGGGCGTAGGTTGACTTTAAATTCTAGTGAAGCAAAACAATATTGGCAAAGGGTCTGAAGGCCGTCTTAGCCCCCCCCCCCCCTGCAGGTCCAGAATTGAGCCCTAATAGGGGGTTATAAAATGGATTTGGGGGTTTTATAATGCAATTCATGCTTGTTCTGCACAGAAATTTCGTCAATTTTGAAGACAACAGCAGTGCATGCATATTATACTACTTATTGTGAAAGTATTTAAAAGAGTTAATAAATATGTTTATAATTATAAATAAGAATAAAGATAGAATGAATCTTTGTCCCTGTTTCTTTTGATCTATGATTTTAAACTTTAATATTTTCCCACATTACCTATTTTGAGTTTTTATTGGAGCCTGAGCCAATCTCTTTAACTGATTTATTTATATGAACGTAAAACATTATAGACTTGCTTAAATGTTAAATGAAATGCCAATGTTAGTTTTAAATACAAAATATTTTTTCTGCAATTTATTGTTGTTTATGGGAGGTGTCAGAGCTCTGGGAGGGGGCGGTGGTGACTAAAAAAATCCAGTGAGGCAGTTACCTCATTGCCACAATGAAAGCTACGCCCCTGTATAGGCAAAGAAGTACTGGTCTCAAAACTGCAACACTCCATAATTCATGAGAAAAGGGGAAAATAGTTAATTAGAATGCTGTTTTGAAACTTAGTCAGCTCGAGTTCAGCAATATATCATTAAAATGTATACAGCTTTATAACTGAGCAAACACTCTCTGAGCATGAGGACATTCTAAAGTGTATTTTTATACTTATATGATTGAAAAAAAAATACACGAAAGGGTGATCGGTTTCGGCCGACAGGCTTTCCGGAAGACACTTGAACATCCGTCAAGTGTTTCTTATTAGTTGGCGGAAGGCATTTCCTGTTTGAGGTTACACCAACCATTCTGCATTCAATGACAAAAGTTTTGACAAAATGAACCAAAATATCTGCGTTCACTGTTTGCGGAGAACTTTTAGCACAACAGCTAGTATCTTCAGAAAACCACCAATATGGCCTGCTAAGCGGAGCAGACTACCGTTTGACGAACGTTACCCCGTATCCGCGAAACACGTGAATGAGAAAAGGCGTGGTGGGAGCAGGGAACTGGCGGAGAAGGTGGCTCTCCATCGTAAGTTTTTATCTCAATCTTCACTTTTTACAGCAGTTATTGTATAATATTATTTAAGACTTATATCTTTTTTTTTTTTTTATTAAAATACCATTGCATTGTCAGATGGTTTTGTTTTTGTAACGAGTAGTAAGAGTTATCTTTCTTTATGCTGCTTGGAGTTTGTAAACATTGCAAAGATTTATTGATCTTTTTATTCGGTGTCATTATGAAATGTAATCAAAATTTGCTTCTTAGTAAGCCAAATCTGATATCCTAGTACCAAAATTATTCCATTCATTATTTATACAATAAAATGATCTCTGATCAGTGGAAGTACCTTGCCTACAGCACTTTTATCTACCTCCATAGTATAACAATGGTTTTACTTTGAAGATGGAACCTATTACCCCCCCCCCCCCCCCCCCCTAAAATTTTCGAGTTTGGACAATTAATTTTTTTGCTTGTCGAAGTTTTTTTTAAGGGAAGTTGTATTAACCCCCCCTCCTCCCCCACTTTGATGCTATGTTCCTGAAAATTTTATTACAGAAACAAGTGACTGTGATGTAGCAATCTTAGTTTTGTTGACATTGAGTATATGGTGCATTAGGCTATGACACCGAATCCACTGAGCATTAACTGACTGGTGAGGATAGAGCCTGGCATGTATACCTATGAGTGTGCACATATCACGAGTGACTGATTCAATGGAACATAGGGATATACTTTTTCATTTGATAATAAAAATTTAGCACTTCTTACATCTTGCATACCTGCATGTCAGATATTGTCTACCTAAAAGTTAAATTAAACATATTTAAATCTCAAACTTCAGGATAAAGAGTGCACAATTTTTAGTGGTACATGTACATATAGTATACTAGGTGTACGAATCAGAACCCTAGGTATTGTCTGAATTGGGTTGTAATGCTTCAGCAAGGGACATATTTTGAACAAACCTCTTTTATATCAACATAGATTGATTTTCTTGGAAAAAACTATGCTGTTATTTCAGACTTACTATAGGGACTGGTAATTGTGTAATGATCAAAAATCAAAATGCACAACCCAGAACAAAAGCAGGGCTGTCCCTAAGAATTAAAATAGCAGGGGGCATTTAAAAAGTAGAAGGGGTTCTGGAGTTCTTCCATTTACAGGATGATGATGGAGAATACCAGAGTAACCAGGGGATTATGAAATTATAGGCGGGGAAATTCCTTGGCTTCCGAGTCTTAGGGAAATCCCTACATATATATAAATATCATTGATTCCAAAATTTATGAATACTATATTTAGATATGCATGAAGATGTGTGTTTGTAATTTTTTTCCAGATGTTCAACCCACTGGATTCGTCCACATGAAATACAAAAGGTTTTTCAGAGTTAAGGAAATGACACCAGAATTAATTGTCCCAGATCTGAAAGACTGCAAGGTAAGAATAGCATTTCTATGTTTTTCATCAGTCATGTGCATTTTCCCTGAGGACAGCATATAAAATCATTCATTTCAGAGCTATAAGTATGCATTAATTGTAAAGCTTACAACGAAACTAAAAACCATAAAAATATTCCTATTGATTCCTGGTTTAGTTTGGAATCGAGAAATTTTTTCTACATATTTGTGTAAATTCTGTGTGTTTGTGTGTATGTTGGGGGGATGTTACATTACAGAGTGACACATTAGAAGCCAATATTTGACTGAAAGATTGGTTTAATTGGAACATAGAGTTAAAAGATAAAAGGCCATTTTAAAAGTAACCCCTTCCCTTCAAAAACACAAACACAGGACTACTGGAATTTCATAATCACCAAAGGATCAGGATCAACATAGGTCAAAGTTCAAGATTACTAGTAACAAATGCAATAAATATTTTTTCATGCTTTCCTTAAACTTTTGATCTTAACTTTACTAATGTTCAAGATCACTAAGGTAGAGAATGCCATTAGAAAGAATTGTCAGATTTTAGATTGCTGAACATCTAAAAGGTTCATCTTGGGGAGAATCCTTTGCTGTATCACAAAGTTCAGGGGCCCCTTATACAAAAGAACTTACTACTAAGACCAAAATTTAAATCTGCTCATAACATTCTATTTTACATTGATTTGAAAATTGTTTTAATCCTTTTAAAAAGAATTTAACAAGATATTTTTAAGCTAGCAATTTAAAACAGAATAATTAATTTTACAAAATTATACAATCAACTAAAGTTTTTGGTCTTAGTCATAAGTTCTTTGTAAAACGGGCCCCGAGTCACAGAGTTAGACATGTTAGATTTGAAAACCCTTGATCAGTTTCTAATCATGGAATGGATAATCTGTTGTGTATATCTCCAAGGCCAAGAAGCATGAAAGAAAATTAAAATTTTCCATATCCTCCAACTTGACCTTGATTTAAAGGTTAAAGATCAGGGTTCTGTAATCTGTGCTTCGCTGACTAATGGTTTTACAGTTTGACAGTGGGATGAAGAAAATATTCTAAGGGGGCTGTGACTCTAAAATGTTTCATCTCCGTATCAAGGTTTCAAATTTCTATTGAGATCCGTAGATACAAGCACTAGTAAAAGTTTTGGTTTACCGTTCAGAGAAGTATAAATACATGTAAGAGTGATTATCCTGCAAGAACTGAGGTCAAAAGTGGTTCACATCAAATGTAAGAAGTTCATTAACTCGGACCGTATACCTTTTCAATAAGTCTTTTATCTCAATTTTTTGAGCGGATAAAGAGAAAAGAAGAATAATTATAAACAGAAATTCCAAGCGTCTTTTCATAGAAAAAGTGTTGTTGCATCAGATATTCTGAATGGCAAATATTTATTCTGCTATCTTTGTTTTCCCAGAACATGTAGTAGCGGACTGGAATGCATTAAGATGGCATAAAAAAATCGTAACTGTAGATTGCAGAAATATATGAAAAAATTAATTTTAATTTCTAAAAGAGATCTGAAATAAAATTAAACATGAAATAAGACGTCAATTCAGTGAGAGACATACAGGGATATCTTAACTTCCATAGGGATTATATATTAAGGGAACTGGTAAATCTACTCGGACTGTTGGTCTTTTGTGCAGGTGATGAACATCCAAGATAAACAAGGATTAAATTCCCAATACATTTAGGAACACCTGGTCTCTTCTGTTTTATAATGTCATATAAAACATGATCCCCGCGCGGAGTATTTACTTTTGTACTTAATCATGTTTTATTATTTTGGTTACCTAGGTAATTAGCAGCTACAGATCCTTATTGTTGTAAAGGCTACCTTAAGTCAATGACTGTTGTGTCGTCTTAAAGTGATGATTTGTTTGATATTAACAGCTGAAGCCATATGTGCCGTACAACATAAACCCCATCCAA
The DNA here is from genome assembly GCF_033153115.1 of Saccostrea echinata. Lineage (NCBI taxonomy): Eukaryota > Metazoa > Mollusca > Bivalvia > Ostreida > Ostreidae > Saccostrea > Saccostrea echinata. Next base: position 6,501,397 of record NW_026889806.1, on the reverse strand, counting down.
CAAAGCGAGTTTACGGCCCAGGATCTCTTCAATTCCTGTTATGCCAAAGACATCAACGAGAAATTTGATAACGGGGAATATGTGATAGAAAACGACGAAATTGTCAAAAAGCCCACATCATCGTGATCATTAAATGTTGATGGCGGCCGTATGTCCCTGTCATTGTGATTGGTGTGTGTGTGTCCCCTGATACAGTAACTGTATAACGGGTGTCTTGATATTCATCAGGTATACTGTGACGTCATCACCTTGACACACGGGAATCAAGTCACATCCCTCGGTCCTTATCTGATGTCCGTGGCTTGTTTAAGTACATAGGCTAATAATCTGTGTCATATATAGGAATAAATGATGTTTAAATAAAAGTGACTGATTTTTATCAAAGTATGATATTGTTGCTCAAATAACGAATTGATGTTAATCAACTTTTTAAAAAAAAAAAAAAATCGTTTGATTATTTGGTTATATTGTATTTCTGTATCACCGAACACTCGACATTTCTAATTTCGGAGTGTTTAGGAAAGAATAAATTATTCAGTGGAAAATGTCTTGGATGTAGGTGTGAGTTTAAAATTTTGAAGTGGAACCGTCATTTTGTAGCATGTAACGCATTATACCTGTATCACGTGGACAGAGACAACAGAGATAAGGATTCGTTACCTGATTCTTAACTTTTTTTATTACAGTTTATCAGAAATATATTTCAGACACATATCTTTTTTCCCCTTGAAAATGCTGAAACGGTCATTTCGCCATTACATGTACTTTTGCTTGTTGGATAGATTACATTAGCGATAAAGGACGCCAGTTATTGACAGATTTGTACACCGAATAGCCATGTCCATCGATACGGCTCCCTTACAGGAATTTATTAGCGTAAAATTTGATATTTATAGCTTGATTAAATTACAAAATACAAAAGTACATTTGATCTAAAATCCAACTAAACCACAGAATAAAAAATGAAAACGGATGACTCTGTCATGTTACCCGTGAGCTGGTTTAGTAAAGAACCATATCCTCTTTTGCTTTAAATGAAGTGAATCCAAAATATTTTACAAGCAATAGCAAGAACAACATATACATGGTTAAATTAGGTAGAAAATTTGTACAAAAGTAATGCCATGGTGTCATGAATCAAAATAGAAGCAACGATACATTAGTGTCACTGTCCGGAATTTGACATAAACCCCGAGTGGTTTTTAGATCACCCAATCAATATTAATAGGAGGTGGGGCTATCGATAAGCTTCATCTCTCTCTCTCTCTTTTTCTTTCTCTCGAAATTCTTATATATGTATGGTATGAGTATACGACCATTACAGCGATATCAATATGAAATTAAAAAAAATCTCTAGAGTAAATATTGTGATGACAAATAAGATTATAAAAAAACAGATTTAATTTCCTCAATTCTGCAAAAGGCAGGACCAATCAAACACGCTCTCAAATCTAAATTAGATGGAGGTCACGTTTAAGAATGATTGCATTCACTATTACACTTGCAGCCAGGTGAAATTAACTAAGGTTAACACAGTCATAACAATGGAAGCAAAAAGTTTGTTTTGAACAATTTTTTTTCTTGTAAAAGTAAGTGTGAGCGCTCATCTTTTAATATGACATTATTTTGTTCAATATACAACTACAGTTTCTGTAACAACAGCCGATAAACATGCGCTGACTATGTATTGAGACCTTGAAAAGGATGCATGACCCTAATTATCTATTGATAGTCAAGAAAACCTTCGATTCTCTTGCATTAGATTTTTATTTGGATTTCTTTGAAAAAAAACAAACATATATGATAGAGATTACACAGTTAAGATATCGGTGGTATGAAAAAAAAAATTAAAAAGTTAAAGAAAACCTCAATTTATTTTTTTTTTTTTAGGACTCGTTCTTTTCAGGCTAGTGAGCTACAGTTCTGCAGCTACACAGCTTCTCTTCTTGTTTCTAGAGACACTACTAGTGAAACAGTGCTTACAAATACTATCATGTCGACTTTCTACTCATTTAAGTTGATTTCTTTACTCCTAACAGTCTCCAAAAAACTTACATATTCTTAAAGACAACTTTTCATAATTAACCTTATTTTGGTATTCTGAAAAAAAGGAGCCAAAATTAGGCACCAGACACAAATGATTAGAATTTCTTTTAACAATTTCTCTTATTGATGGAACATTGTAGGGATAGGGTAGGGATATAAGAAAATGATTACTCTTTTAAGAGCATCAATTGAACTGTTATATTTGGAATAATATAATTAGATATATATGAACTATGTTTTACTCACTGCTGTAAGGACTAATAGATATTGTCTTCCTAAGTGTAATAAAAGGTGTACATTATACTTATTTTTCCCCCAAACAAAGATGATTGTGAGGAAACAGAGAGCAGAGATGTATACCAGTCCGTACAAGCCCTACATTCGTCAAAAGTACAGATATAAAGCATATTATGCATATCGCTTGTTGAATCAGTGATACTTAGCATTTATATTTTTTATGACCTACGGGCTAAAATCATTGAGGTCATTTCCTCAAATATATAAAATTCTTCTAACGGCCATATTTTGAAGTCGACTTTGGTGGGGAATGTTTAATGATGGACCGGCACGCTGTGTTATCTTTTGAAAACTGTATATAAAGGTGGTATAATTGACTTTCGAAATTACATGGAATAATGAATTCTAAACATTTTGTTTTTAAATGAGATTGAATTGATTAAAAACTCTATTTTGTCATTTGATTCTTCAATGGTTCTTTGCGCAAGCTCATTGGGTACGAAATCCTTTTGCAATGCAAACCTTTAGTTCATGAATGGCATCAAAGGACGCCATTGACGCAAATGAAGTAGAATGTCTTAAAGGCGATATTATAATTATCAAATGGAATTGCAACATGTGGAAAGTAAGCAGTTAAAATGAGTTATCGTAAAGTTCTAATTACAAAGAGACATTTACTCACAAATAAAAAGATACTCATGTTGCTTTAATCAGGAAATTCAGACGGTAGAGAGACATTCTTTGTATGAGTTATCTAAATTTTAGTAATAAAATGACAATTATTTTTATTGTAAAGATGTAAAAATCAGCTATCTTTACATTCTGGTTATAAGAAAGACGTAATTTTATATCTTTGCTATAGCGACAATTAAGAATCATCAACTTGTTATCATAATGTCTCGTTACGTGTGTAATTATGTGCCGTAATTCGGACTTTTTTGTTGTCGTTATACTCTTTTGATGTTCAGAAATTACACGGAAAATGGAAAATGACTTTTAAAATAAAATAAGATTCAATCTTTTGTAAATTAAAACCAGGAATCTGAATACAAGAGAATCAAGAGGCCCATGGGCCGCAACTCTCAGCTGGGTTACTTAGGTCCTGCTGTTCTTTATCAGCAGATTTTTTAAGGTTTTGCCAAAGGTCAAGATGTCCAAAGATTTATTTTTACAATAGCTCCAAAAATATTTGAGGTATAAGGTTAAAACTTTTACAGTTTATAAATATATCATTGATTAACAGATAGAAAGTATCACTTGAAAACAAATATTTAAAAAATATTTTTGAGAAAGAAGATTTCAAAAAAAAAAAATGCATATTTAAAAAATGCGCCTGCTTAATTCCTTACTTTTAGTGAAAACCATCATTGCAGAAATAATATATGTTTATCAATGAAGGGCAAGTTGGACATGAATGGTCTCTGAAAGGCTGTTATTGAAAGCATGACATTTATAAAGACAAGACCCCTATAAAATCCGCCATTTGCAATGTACTTTCGGTTTCAAATCTTAACATTTGGACAAAATAAACAGGGAATACAACTTTCCAGAGGCTATCGTAGTCCAACTTGCCCTACATTGATAGACATATATTGTTTCTGCAATGATGGCTTTCACTAAAAGTAAGGAATTAATTAGGTGTATTTTTTAAAAATATATGCATTTTTTAAAAATAATTTTTCTCGACAAATATTTTTTTAAGTATTTGTTATCAAGTGATACTTTCTATCTGTTAATCAATGATATATTTATAAACTGTAAAAGTTTTAAGTTTATAAACCACATAGTATTAGAGCTATTGTAAAAATAAATTTTTGGACATGTTGACCTTTGGCAAAACCTTGAATAAAAATTTCCGTTTTTTAATTTCGTAAAAATTTTGACTCCATATTGCGAACCAAAATCTAGCCGTCAGGAAGCTATGCCTTAATCAAAGTTGAATCCAAACAAAACTGGGATGCTTCAATTTCAATACGATCAAAATGGCCCTGTTGTTCTGGAGAAGATTATTTTTCCTGTACACATGCACTGTGCAAATGCTGGATCTCTGACTTCGGCCTAACCATAAACCATGGGATCTTAATTAAAAAATACTGATTCCAAACAAATAAAATATGTTTTGCTTATTAATATGGTTTAGAGTGGTCTTGCCACTCTTGAAAAGATTTCGTCTGATAAACTGATCCCTTGTAAAATTCTGATCCCCAGTTGTAGCCTCAACCTATTCCCGAGGGCAATGATCTGATATATTCCTAAGAAAAACTTTGATCTCCCATTGTAGACTTACTCTTCCGCCGGGGCTCACGAAATAACTTGAATCTACACTACTTGTGGATGCTTCCCTATGACTAATCATGGCTATATTATTCTTGAGAAGAAGAGTTTTAAAGATTTTTCCTACATATTCCTATCTAAAACTTTGATCTCCTATTGTGACCCCGCCCCACCCCAGGGGTCATGATTTAAACAAACATGAATTTACACTACCTGAGAATGCTTCCACAGACATGTACAATGTACTAATCATATAGCCTTATTATTTTTGAGAAGATATTTAAAGATTATTCTTACATGCATAGTATTCCCATGTAAAACCCTGATCTCTTATTGTTGCCCAACTCTTTCCCCTTTAGCATGATTTGAACAAACTTAAATCTACACAACCTGACAATGCTTCCATATGAATATGAATAATTATGACTTTGCTGTACTTGAAAAGAAGATTTTTAAAGACTTTTCCTATATATTCCTATGTAAAAATTTGGTCCCCTACTCCTGTGGGTCATGATTTGAAAAAAAAATTGAATATACGCTACCTGAGGATGCTTCCATATAGATATGACCAATCAAGGCCTTGCTGTTCTTGAGAAGATTTTAAAAGTTAATTTTCCTTATAAATATATTTCAATGTATAAAACTTTGATCTCTCATTGTAGCCCCAACCTAGCTTAAGTGGACAAAATTTGAACAAACATGAATCTACACTACCTGTGGATGCTTCCAGATAAATGACTTATCATTGCTTTGCTGTTCTTGAGAAGATTTTATTTTTACCTGTATATATTTCTATGTATAAAACTTTGTTCTATTGTGGCCTCACTCTACCCTAGGGGATCACGATCGAACAAACTTTAATCTACACAATGTAATGAGGCTTTCATATGAGTTTCATCTTAATTTTCAGGTCCACTGAGTTCTTGAAAAGGAGATTTTTTAAATGAGGCCATTAAATTTTCACTAATTCTTAATTATATCCCCTTGAAAGAAAGCGTGGCCCTTCATTTGAGAAAAATTGAAGATTCCCTTCATCCAAGGATGCATTGTGGCCACTTTGCTTAAATGAAATTGTGGAAAGTTTACAGACAACAGACGGCAGGCAGACAACTAGACTGACGCCGAAACTTTTCTATCAGAAAAGTCTTTGGCTCAGGTAAGCTAAATTTGGCGAAAGATAAATTTCACTAACAGAGATCAGCTCAGTTGACGGCGAGCTGATGTATTCCTAAATCACTGATTCTTTTGCTTTTGTGTTAAGAATGTTACAGTTTATGGGTATCTACGACCCCAGATCCTCTAGAGGCAATTAATTGAGGAATTATATGTTTCTTATTTATAATCTGCAGTAATATTTCGCATATAAATTTCCAAACCTTAATATTTCCTTTGTGAGGGAGATGAAAATGAATGGCCAAATCAAAGAGTTCTTTTTCTGTCTTTCATGTCGTTTTGTAAGATTCCGTCACAGATTTTATGTAGATTGGGATTTTTAATCTACAGATGACGGATTGGAAGGGAAATCAGTCACGAAAGAAAAGAAGCTAATTATGTAATCCACAGAAGATTAAAAGTGCGTGTTTCTCCTTATTAGTAGGAGTGGGCGTTCCAGTTATACAGAATAAGACTCAAGAAATAGCGAAGCTTTCGTCGATCTGCATTTCAATTGAGTTTTTTGTAGGAGAAATCCGGATATTGAAATGGTAAAATGGCAGGCAGCAGGCGGCTGCCAAAAGGGTACATCACAAACCCAACAATTTTCAAGATAATAACTTTTTTTAATTTTGCAGATCAAATGGTACATATATCAGAGATGTGCATATTACTTGGATTTTGATTTTTGATAATTTATGAGAATAAATACCTGCTGTTGAACGTAGTCATTTTATTTTTTGCAAAATATTGCTATAAGGAAGAACATTGTTCGGATAAGTCCTACTGGAGTTTTCAAGATAAGAAGTTTTTTGTTTTAAAGATCAATTGTACATATATCAGAAATGTGCATGGTACTTGGATTTTGATTGTTGAACATTTATGAAAAAATACCATTTGTTGAACTTGGTCATTTTTATGCAAAATATCTAATAGGGTACATTGATTTTGTAGAGATGTCACCTCCTACAGTTTTCAGAATAGAAAGTTTTTATAATAAAAGACTTTCTCATTTACAAGAGTTATTTCCCTTTCCGTGGTCTCAACAAGCATCAGGTGCTGTTTTTCCTTCTATAACATTACAAACTTTACGGAGCAGTATCTGATAAATAAAATCTATGTGTATGTTCGTTATGTTTTCTTTGTTCCCAATGCTTTGTCAATAAAGGTTTTTAATATTTAAAAATTTCACAGGTAATTAAGTTACAAAGGGCATAGTGAGAAAAAAAATCGGTTTTTCGCTGATAAAGGGAAATAACTCTTTTTGTTTGGTGGGAAGAAACAATAGCGTTAGTCGCCATTTTCCTCCCAAGGAAACGCGAAGTGATGGTAGGTTATGTTTTGTTGTTTACTAGTTTTAGACAAATTATAGTAAAACAAAGTTATTAAAAAATGTTTTACTGAGAAAAAGTTTTGTTATTAACAAAGTCATCCTCAATTTTCTTCAAGTATTGTATTTTACATTATACATGTAATGATAAGGGGGGATGTTTTTTTCAATTATATCTACATGTATGCACATTCAATGGATTTTGGGCCAGGTTTGAAACGGAGTTTTTTTGAGGGGTCATAGTGACTAAGGTTTTCAGAGTACTAGTTTACAAGCTCGCAACTTCGAGAAGTTTCTATTATGAACAATTATTCATGGACTATCTCTTAACTTTGTTGATGAAACAAGAATATCAGCTGCCTCGTTTAAAGTCATCATTTCGTAAGTTCTATGGTCGATACAATGACCTTGTCAGCAAATACAATTTATCATTGAGTCAAATGCTGACTGACGTTTTTCATACTAATTGTTAGGCCATTATTTACACACTGAATTGTCGACGGATTTTTCCGTTATTTCCCGATCATGACAAGGAGCACACGGCAGGTGTGACCGGTCGGCAGGGGATGCTCACTCCTCCGTGGCACCTGATCCCACCGCTGATGTTTAGAGGTCCGTGTTTGCTCTGCTCCTATTTTGTAATGTTTAATGGACTTTTGAGCTTGAATACTGTTCGTTATCTCCATATATTTCATTTGTATAACCACTAGAATATCTCCCGCTTAAACTAGGTTTTATCCCTCTACCAACTGTATGAAATTACACATTATGTGTTACTGCAAAAAAACAAACTAGCAATTTTATCAGTTCGTAGAAACTTCGAAAGGCAATCTCGGTGTAAGTAACAGATCAGCACATTTTCTGTGAAATCTTTCCTTAAAACACGGAATTGTGTTTGATATATCCCAGTCAAACTACAGGTGACTCTCGATGGCTCGAACTCCGATCTCTCGAAGTTCTCGATCTCTCGAAGTGAACCTCCGGTCCGGTTTTTTCCCTCTATATAACTAAGCAAAGGATGGTGTGACATAACTGCTATCTGGGGCCCCTTTTTCTACGACGAATTATATTTAATCTACAACGATTTTGATAGTTTTCAAACATGAGTGAATAAATACAACGCCTTTTGAATAGTTTAGATAGTTCTGACACATTTTTAATTATAAGGATTACTGCATTATCTATGATTTTTTAGACCCTATGACAGCAAAATTCGGCCTGGTTTGTGACAATATGTTTTTTTATGAAAAGAGAATAGGCTGGTCTTAGTACAATAGAGGGATATGCATGTCCGAGGAATCTACCTTATATGGCTATTGTTATCATTTCGCACATAGTCGCTTACCGAGAACAATTGTCCAATCCGATGACAGAACGACAAAACATGCTGGTTTACTACATGTTTATTTTTCATCACAGGCACGTGGTTTAGGTCAACTTACACAATATCTCTACTATACATTTCAAACTTTTAATGGTCAGCCAAGACTAGTTATACAAAAAACAAAATAATACGCATGGAACCTCAGTGTTTACCGTTTTTGGTCAAGAAATGCACATGAAACTTCTATTCACTGATTCTCGGGAATACGTGTAGACCTAGCGAATTGCCCATCAAACGCTTTACAAACTTTGAACTATGTATATTTATAAATCAATTGTTTGTTAATGTGAGCTGGGAAATTGTAGATCCGTGTCTAATTTGTGACTCAAATGCATAAAAAATTGTTTATCGGAAAGCAGGTAAAAAATACAACCTTTTTTCCAAGCATAAAATGTCCTTAGTATTTTTGTGGTACTCACTAGTAATGCAACTCATTTAGCTGATTGGTCAGTTAGAAAGTATCGCCAGTGCCTCGATTAGCATATTATTTTATTCTTACGTCAGAAAAAATGGTTTCGACGATCTGGTCATAATGGGAAAGGCCAGCTAGATTTTACAATTTTTTAAAAACATTTGAGCGCAGTTAGGTACATTTTTCTTCTTTCACATATAGGTAGATTTCAATAAAATACAGTGACCAGCCAAAGGAGAAAAATGTACCTACTTGCGCTCGTATATTTTAAGGGCTTCAAAGAGTGGGGCGGGGCCAAAATTCAATGGGAATTGGATGTAAACATGGTACCCCTACTCAAAATAAAGACATATATCTTCAAAATTATGTTTCTATTTTCGGTAAAGTAGTATTTTATGAGGGTAAACATGTCAGTGATTAAGTGCATGCAAAAATTAGAGTAAAATTTATATATTTAATTTTTTGTCAATTTACCGGGGGCCGTATGTCACATCATCCTTTACTTCCGATCTCTCGAAGTTCTCTATCTCTCGAACCAAGATCCTGGTCCCGTTACACACATTTCATTGTTTTTTACTCTTTACTCTCTCTCGAAGTTTTGATTGCGCGTGTGTACACGCCAATCAAGCGTAAAATTAATGCAGCTTGGACTTACCTGGATAACAGTGAACGCCTGGGGCTGGCATGGAGGTGTTAATTGGGTGTTTACATAGATGACACTATACCTCTGAGCATCCGAGTGTTGATATAAATAATTAATTGGTTATAAATGGTAAATTATAAACGAATTGCTTCACAACTTATTTGACTTGACAGCGAGACGAAAATTTTTAGAAAATAATTTAAGAGACGTGTCAATAATTTTAAATAGATTATGAAGTTTTATTAGAGTGTACATAATCCCAGTATGACAAACATTGCACAGTTCAGTTCTTTATTCCGTGGGACGTACATCCCATAGGCATTACAGTACAATAGAATATATTTATCAGTTACATACATAGTACAATATCATGATATACACTTACAAACTTGTGATAAGAAATCCTATCTCAAGAATTAAATACCGATTTAATACGAGAAATCTGGTAAAGGAACCGATCAAGCCCTGGGAGTAGCCACACCGACGATTTGCTATTCAGGTTTTATGTAATCATGAAATGAGAACAAATAAATATTGAAACTTAAAGAGATCGTTTTATTTATTCAAAATACGATCATTGCTGTTGAAATCAAGTGAATTACCTGTAAAATACAAATGAAAACGTGCAATGATATAATCAACATATACTTCCGGTATTTATAATAGTAGAACAATGATGATCGGAACTGAAAATTCCGGATTTTATTCACTTTATATCTCTCGAACCCCTCGATTTCTCGAACTTTTCTTGCGGTCCCTTGAACTTCGAGAGATCGAGAGTCACCTGTATAGCTGTTCTGTACAATTTTGTACTGTCTGTGCAACTTAACAGTGTGACTACTGATTTAGTACTGTCTGTACAAACTTTACAATGTGACTACTGATTTTATACTATCTGTACAAACTTAACAATGTGACTACTGATTTGTACTGTCTGTGCAAACTTAACAATGTGACTGCTGATTTTTATTGTGTGTACAAACTTATTAATGTGACTACTGATTTGTACTGTCTGTACAAACTTAACAATGTGACTACTGATTTGTACTGTCTGTACAAACTTATTAATGTGACTTCTGATTTTTACTGTGTGTACAAACTTATTAATGTGACTACTGATTTGTACTGTCTGTACAAACTTATTAATGTGACAATTGATTTGTACAGTCTGTACAAACTTAACAATGTGACTACTGATTTGTACTGTCTGTACAGACTTATTAATGTGACTGCTGATTTGCACTGTCTGGACAAACTTATTAATGTGACTGCTGATTTTGTTCTGTCTGTACAAACTTAACAATGTGACTACTGATTTAGTACTGTCTGTACATACTTAACAATGTGACTGCTGATTTTGTTCTGTCTGTACAAACTTTACAATGTGACTACTGATTTAGTACTGTCTAAATAAACTTACCAATTTGACTGCTGATTTTGTTCTGTCTGTACAAACTTAACAATGTGACTACTGATTTTGTACTGTCTGTACAAACTTAACAATGTGACTACTGATTTTGTACTGTCAGTACAAACTTTACAATGTGACTACTGATTTGTACTGTCTATACAAACTTAACAATGTTACAGCTGATTTTGTACTGTCTGTACAAACTTATTAATGTGACAACTGATGTTGTACTGTTTGTGCAAACTTAACAATGTGACTACTGATTTAGTACTGTCTGTACAAACTTAACAATGTGATTACTGATTTTGTACTATCTGTACAAACTTTACAATGTGACTACTGATTTAGTACTGTCTGTACAAACTTTACAATGTGACTACTGATTTAGTACTGTCTGTACAAACTTAACAATGTGACTACTGATTTGTATTGATTATAAGTGATCCACAACACTAGAGTTGTATCTATTACAGCATGCTGCGTACAAATCATCACTCTAGCAACTATTGATCTTTAGGGTAGCATCTATCTCTGTATTGATTGTTAGTGTAGCACCTGTCTGTGTATAGATCGTTAGTGTAGCAAACTCTCCATGTGTAGATAGTTTAGCACCTGTCTTTGAACAGATCTTCAATGTAGCACCTGTCTCCGTACAAATCCACAGTGTAGCACCTATCTATGTATAGATCGTTAGTGTAGCAAACTGTCCATGTGTAGATAGTGTAGCACCTATCTTTATACAGATCTTCAATGTAGCACCTGTTTCTGTAGAAATCCACAGTGTAACACCTATCTATGTATAAATCGTTAGTGTAGCACCTATCTTTATACAGATCTTCAATGTAGCACCTGTTTCTGTAGAATTCCACAGTGTAACACCTATCAATGTATAAATCGTTAGTGTAGTACGTGTCTTTGCACAGATCTTCAATGTAGCACCTGTCTCCGTACAAATCCACAGTGTAGCACCTATCTATGTATAGATCGTTAGTGTAGCAACTGTCCATGTGTAGATAGTGTAGCACCTATCTTTATACAGATCTTCAATGTAGCACCTGTTTCCGTACAAATCCACAGTGTAGCACCTGTCTCTGAATACAGATCTCAACTGTAACATCTGTCTCTGTACAGGTATTCAGTATAGCACCTGTTTCTGTACAAATCTTTAGTATAGCACCTGTTTCTGTACAAATCTTTAGTATAGCACCTGTTTCTGTACAAATCTTTAGTGTAGCACCTGTTTCTGTACAAATCTTTAGTATAGCACCTGTTTCTGTACAAATCTTTAGTGTAGCACCTGTTTCTGTACAAATCTTTAGTATAGCACCTGTTTCTGTACAAATCTTTAGTGTAGCACCTGTTTCTGTACAAATCTTTAGTATAGCACCTGTTTCTGTATAAATCTTTAGTATAGCACCTGTTTCTATACAAATCTTAAGTGCAGCATCTGTTTCCGTACAAATCTTTAGTGTACTGTAGCACCTGTTTCTGTACAAATCTTTAGTGAAGCACCTGTTTCTGTACAAATCTTAAGTGCAGCATCTGTTTCCGTACAAATCTTTAGTGTACTGTAGCACCTGTTTCTGTACAAATCTTTAGTATAGCACCTGTTTCTGTACAAATCTTTAGTATAGCAGCTGTTTCTGTATAAATCTTTAGTATAGCACCCGTTTCTGTATAAATCTTTAGTATAGCACCTGTTTCTATACAAATCTTAAGTGCGGCATCTGTTTCTGTACAAATCTTTAGTATAGCACCTGTTTCTTTACAAATCTTAAGTGCAGCATCTGTTTCCGTACAAATCTTTAGTGTACTGTAGCACCTGTTTCTTTACAAATCTTTAGTGTAGCACCTGTTTCTGTACAAATCTTTAGTATAGCACCTGTTTCTGTACAAATCTTTAGTGTAGCACCTGTTTCTGTACAAATCTTTAGTATAGCACCTGTTTCTGTATAAATCTTTAGTATAGCACCTGTTTCTATACAAATCTTTAGTGTAGCACCTGTTTCTATACAAATCTTTAGTGTAGCACCTGATTCCGTACAAATCTTTAGTGCAGCATATGTTTCCGTACAAATCTTTAGTGTACTGTAGCACCTGTTTCTGTACAAATCTTTAGTATAGCACCTGTTTCTGTACAAATCTTTAGTATAGCACCTGTTTCTGTACAAATCTTTAGTATAGCACCTGTTTCTGTACAAATCTTTAGTATAGCAGCTGTTTCTGTATAAATCTTTAGTATAGCACCTGTTTCTGTACAAATCTTTAGTGTAGCACCTGTTTCTGTACAAATCTTAATAAATGATATTCGAATATTTTTAAAGGAGAGGGATGCGATCGAATCAATAAGCCTCCTTTCAAAGGCCTTGGTTTATATATTTTTGATATCAGACGTATTTCTTCTTAGAAAATTTGTAAACTTAATGGGAGATTTTGGATCGAGGTTCACCCCAAAACTTAAAATAACTTCTGATTTTGGTAAAAGACCAACTGAACATATTATGAGAGGGAAACGTAAAACTTTCTCAGGCTTCTGAGAACTGTTGGTGTGTGTAGAGTTAATATGTGCTGTGGAATACTTCTATCCCTTCATTTTCCTATTTTCTTCTGTTTTCCTTGCATCTCCTTTTCTCCTTCATTCACCCCTCTTCTCCCCCATTTCTCTTTCCTTTTTTACCCCGTACCCTGGACATGGTACAAATTTATCGCTAGCTTGGACTTACAGTATATGGTGACTTGTTCATGTTTCACCGAACAGTACTGTCAAACAGTGAAATTATGTGTCACACCGATCAGTACTGTCAAACAGTGAATTTATGTGTCACACCGAACTGACTTCCAAACAGTGAGTAGATTGTATATTTCACACCAGATCAAGTGTTAGCAGGAAAAAAAATCGGGTAATTATTGCTAGCGCTCTCGAGCGCTAGCAACTACGTTAGTCTATATTTCTGAAATACGCATGCTCGATTTCACGGTCGGGGATTCTGGGAAAACTACTGTAGATAGATTATACGATAACAATTTCGTTTTGTCATACAAAAATAGAAGCCGGGCTGACTAAATACCAGTCTAGATCCGGATTCTGAATGAATTCTTTTTATAATTTATTGTCTAACCTACACATAAAAGTACAAGAAAAAAATTGACCATATAATGCCAAGATTCTAGACATCTAGCTTTCCTTACAGTTTTACCACCTTAGTGGATAATTCCGGAAGCTCGGGAAAAAAAACAACAACAATACAAATCTTTTTCAGAGTATGTCGGAAAGACCTGTCAATTTAGTGTTTATCATCTGAAAATACATATGATCTGAAGTTTCGTGTTTTGTTGTCTAACCTGCACGTAAATGAACAAAAAGTAACAGTAACTCGGGTCTTATAAAACCAAGACTGTTGTTTCTAAAGTTGTAATGAATACATAGCTTTTCAAATCTACCTTCATGGATCTTTCGGCAAGCTCGGAAAACAGCGGCAACCTCGGATATGTTTTCCGAGCTTGCCGGAAAGGCCCGAAGGTGCTTATTGGTTCTACTGACCTTTTATTTTTCACTTCGAAATTGAAATTACAGTAAAATACAGAATGCTTAAAGCATAGTTAGGAGTTATGCCATAGCCGACGTGAAGCACACTCTTAGATTCACCATTCTGAATTGTGACACCCCCCGCCCCCCAACTCAACCCCCAGTGCACCAATCTGCCTTCCAATTAATAATTAATCGATTCAGCAAATGTAACAAATGGTTCAGATATCTTCTTCTGTGTTTTAATTATTATGCTACAGCGCTAGCTCACCAATCTTTTTAAAAGATAAGCTTGTAACCGAGTTAAGTTGGCGCAAAATACATCATCACGTTCTTGTTTGTTAGTCCAAACTATCGGTAGAAATGTTCTAATAGCCGATTCACATACTGATCTACTAAATTTTAAATGTGTTAACGCAATAACGATGAGTATATCGGCTATGTTCATGTGCCTTAAATAACGAACATTCATGTGACATTAGACTGCTTATCTAACTGATGGAAGCGGTCAATATAAATATATGTATTAGCATATTTGTAATCTTTTTTTTATCATCATATATTATTGAACAAATACAGAGAACTAATGAAACCTCTCGTCTTCCATTCCCTAAAGTGATATTAAAAAAGTTAGAAATGTAAATTTGAATGCTCTTTGGAGATTCATAAAACCTGACAAATCATTGGAATGGGTTTATGTAGCTCTTTAAACGTAGATACACGATTGATCTGCAGCGCCATTTGAGGTGTCATTTCTCAATTTTGACAAACATATTATTTATAACCCCGAAGTGGATAAGGCCAAAAAAATAATAGTCTTGTTTCCTGCTACCCGACCTACCCTATTTTTTTGCACCCGACCCTAAAGTTTTTTTTTCAAGTTTTGGAAGAAAAAAAATCGGGAATTTCTGGAATTTCATCGTTCTGTCTGTTCTGTAATCGGTTTCCGTGTTAACACAAAACAAGCATTTCATGAAATTCTTTTTTTAAATATGGACTTTCATAAAATACCACTTGAGTTGTGCATAAAAGACATGAAATTCAATTTTAAAAGACAATGTTGACCTGTGACATGTTTAATTTTATCTTGTATTAGTTCGTATCCAAAAAATGCTGTCGGAAAAAATAAAATAAAAATATAAAATAAAATAATTTTCCTACCTACCTACCCTATTTTTTTCAGGCTGGTAGCAGGAAACAAGATTATTTTTTTTTTGGCCTAATTGTAATAATATTGTCTTCTAATATATTTCACAGTTAGTTGAATTTTTAAATTACTGTAGGAACTTGGTAGAACATATCTTGAAGTTTATGTATTTATTATAAGTAATATAAAACCAGACTAGGGTGATTATCTTTTGACAAAAACTGATTAGTCATACTTCTTCATTTGGTTCCTTGTGTAGCAATTATGAAAATAAATGTTCTTAAAAAAGATTCAGGTAACATTTTGACTAGAATCATAGAAAGTTTTAACAGTAAGCAAGTTTCAAAATAATGAATGTTAATGAACATCAAATTAAAATCGTTGGGCTGGTAGAGTTGGTCTTTTCTCGTCCCCCCCCCCTCCCAATTACATATATCTATTTGATGATTTGTTGAAATGAAACACAATCCTGTGAAAAAAAATACTCGTCACAAAAAAAAAACAAACAAAAAAAACCAAAAAACAAAAAAACCAAAAAAAAAAAAACCAAAAAAAAAAAAACCAAAACACAAAACCCCAAAAAACAAAACAACCCCCCCCCCCCAAAAAAAAAAAACAAAACAAAAACAAACAAAACCAAAAAAAAAAAAAAAAACCAAAAACAAAACAAAACAAAAAAAAAAAAACAAAAAAAACCCACAACAACAACTGACAACAACAACAGTGATTTAGAAATGGATAAATCTATTTTTTATCAGTTCCTTGAAGTATATAACGTTAATTAATTAAGGACCCTCTGTACACTGAAAATAAAAATTGGACGTAGGAAAATGAAATCTTATCAAGGAGAAAATATTGAATTTATCTATTTCATGCATGTTCAGTCATTAACCTAAGGTAAAATGTTAAAAGATGAACAGAAATCACTTCTACTACTTTGTATGAGGAAAATATATGCAAATTAAGTGTTTAATTATTTTTTCTTGACCTAATAAAATATTTAGAATGTTTTAATTGAAAACAAATTGAATTAAATAAAATATGTTCATTTTTTCGATAATCTTGGATACTTTACATTTCAATTTTATGAAGATAAACCTATATGAGGACCCGATTCTATTGAGGTATTTCGCAACTGTTATTGTCAGTATCCATGGCAACTCTACATAAATGAATTCAAAATTTAATGGGAAATTTGATCCATAGAACTAATGCTTTTGACAATCGATATTCGAAATTGTTTTACTCCTGTCATATTGTCTTACCATTTTGTATTTCAGTTTTAATGAATGCTTAAACTTAAAGCATCTTTTTTTTATTGTGGTGCGTGTGAAAGGACACTTTTTGTGTTCGTCTGACAAACTCTTTATTTATAATTTTATGATGAGGGACAAAGAAAAAAATTGCAAGTCACAATTTATTAACAATAATAATGATGTAACAATGAATATATATCTTTGCGCACATCTAGAGTTTGGTAAAAGTCAAACATTGTATGAGATATTTCTTTTTCAAATTAAGTTTTTAATCTCCAGTGTAATGACAAAAGTATATCTGATTCTTGAATCTCAAAACTTGAACATAACATTATATACAAATTAGATGACATGAGAACCTTTTTTACAAAAAAAATTCAATATTTCAAATATGTATATATTAAACGAATGCTCATTGCGTCTCACTGCAATAGTGGCAATAGCCGTACAGCGAGCAGAATTGTGGCCTGGGTATTTCATACTTAGGTTTAAAATTCCATCTTTGATCACATTATTTTGACAAATAAACATAAATGTATTTTTCTCTAATTAAAAAAAGGGAGCAAATGAATATGTCGATTTGTGTAGACTTATTGTTGACAAACTGCAATCCATTTTTAATTCACTACTGATGAGAATGAATTTTCAACAAGCCAAGCACTGTGTCCGATTGATTGTGATGATTCCGTCCAAGCAGAGAGAGAAAGTGAATTTTAATTTGTCTCAATTTTGAAGGTAGTCGTCTGCATTGAGACTTTGTCTTGGCACAGAACTTTACTCACTCTTAGTTTATTAATGAATCTCATAGAGATTTTCTTCTACAAAATATAAGCACCATTTTAATCTTCTGTGCACGTACACAATAAAAACTATTCATCTCATAGGCTGAGTTGGCAAGAGTTTTTCAAATCGTACTTGAGTAGATGTATATGAACAAAATTGACAACACAGATCTGCTTAATTATATAAAATTAAGTAATATTAAGGTGTTCAGAGCACTTTAAAAACGAAAAGCATAAAATAAAATCAATGCATTGTCTCCAAGTTCAAAGAATTCAGCGAAATTGTTAAAAAAATTTAAAAAAAAACACGCACAGCAGTAAATGTCTGCAGCACAACAATAAAAATGTTAATGACTGATTTCTTTTTTCTTCAAAAATGCATGTTATCAAATTTGACCAAAATTGGTTTCAGTTTTCTGGGAGGTGAGTTAGGGGGTCTGACTTCTAACAATGGGGGTTTTTCCGTCTGTGGCCGAATCTTCGGCAGACTCAGTTGTTTTCCTGTTCTCAAATAAGGGTGCTTGGATTTCCCAACGAAAGGAGAATTCTGAAGTCTGTCTGCTTTAACTTCTGATGAATTATTTTCCTTCGCGATCACACTGTTTATATCCTCGGAAAGAGGTCTTCTGGTTGCATTCTGATCACGTGACTGAATTTGATTCGGAACTTCCGGTGCTTTGGGTCTAAACAGAGGTTGCTGGTTCGTTACATTTGATTTGTGTTTTGTCAGAATCGAATGACTATCCAACATACGACCAGACGTAGTCCATTTCTCACTGAACTTGTGACTTCTTTCTCGGTTGCCAAGGTACTTTACTGATTGTTTTCCGTTCACCGGAGATCTTTCAATGTTCAATTCTGAGGGCTTTTTAGATACACTGTAATTAGGCGAGTTATGGGAATACTCCCGTAATCTGTTATACGAACACTTTTCGCGAGACTTTAAGCGATTATTCGAGTCGTCTCTTGTTGGCTGATTAACCAAATCACCAGTAATCAAGCTGTTTGTTCTGTTATCCGGGTCTCTATCAACTACTTCAAACTTTGAATTAGACGACCCCGATTTCACCACTGTATCATTTTGTTTTCTTTTAGCGCCAAGGTAATTGATTTTGGAGTTGGAGAACGTGTCCCCGCGCTTGTTTGGCGCCTTTGTTTGCTCTGTTTGATATTCGTGTGACAGTAATGATGAATTGTTTGCTAATGAACCCATCTTTGTTATTTTCTGTTTCGGTTCAAACAAATCCCTGCGATATTCGATACTTTGAACAGTTGGACTGGTATCATGTTTAAATATTGCTTTCTTGAACGTGGGATTCGCAATAGGGACGGGGAGACGACTGCGTGGGGGAAATGGATTTGCTTTCAAGGATAAATTATTCACGGGTTGAAGGGTTCTTGGATCTGAGTCTCTTGTCTCTTTTGTTGTCTTGGTGGTCAAAAAATTATCATTTAGATTTTCTTTGCTTTCAATATCTCCTGTTGATGGATAGGTATTACTATATTTCTTTGGTGTTTGAACTGTTTTTGACTGATTTTTCAGTATGTAGCCATACGGATACAAATCGAACACTGGACTGTAAAAGTATTCGATTGGGTCCATATCGAGGTAGTATTCCTCGTCGTCTCGAATATTACCGCTAAACTTCTCAAAATCATATCCAGGGCTGTGGTTATAATAACTATTTATCAGAGTCGGTGCATGTGTGGGATTTGTTCCTTGTACATTTTTCATATTCTTTCCCAAAGTATGATATGAAGTGTTATTAGATCCACCTTCATCCGTTGTGACAAATGTTCGACTTCTTCTCGATATGGGTCTAGCGGTCATCGGCCTTTGTAAGATACTGGACCTTTCTGTGTCCAAAGATTCCTGATCTGTCCAGTCTCCTAAGTCACGTGGTGTAATGGACGGCTGATCCGTTTTTGGTCTAGAGGTACTGAAAGCAAGGCTGTACCGATTTGAGTTCGGGCGTGACATTCCATGCTGGTTAATCACGTGACCGCTATGGGGTTGGCACACTTCACTTGCCATCTCTCTCGAATCAGTTCTGTAGGTATTTCTTCTTCATGCCATATTGTCTACTTAAAAAAAAAAGATATAACAATTGTCCAATTATTATCATAACAATTGTATTTAATTTTAACCAAACGCAAAAAGAATTAAAATGCATGCTTTCTGCATTTCTCATGCATAAAAAGAGTTCTACAAAGAGGGATTACAATGTTCTACATAGCGATCAATGTCAGTGAACGCGTGAGATGGTGATTAAAATGTGCTGAGCCGATACTGACATTTAAATAGGAAATTTCATTTCGTTTATGTGTTGTCTAATGACACTTCCTCTTGACCTGTGAAGGTAAAGGCTGTTAAACAATGATTGTTTTTCTTGAACATTTCCGATTCAGAATTGACAGTTGCAGTATCATCCTGCAAATCCATATTAAAATGGCTCTGTAAAAACATTTCTTTGTTCTCGTTTATTGCACAAGTACATTAGAGAAAGGACACAATCGCTGGTTCACATTAAAGAATTGTTTGCATCAGTTGTCCATTAGCGAGTAAAATTTGTCTTTTGCTTTAAAGTAATGGAGCTAGCTGACGTGTGGAACCCCCGGGATCCTTTGTCATTGAAATATCTTACATAACGTAGCTTAAGCTTGACAAATACATTTTGTAAGACACTATTCAAATACACTATTTCTACTTTAGACTCTTTTCTATTGCTAAAACCTTAACCGTTAAAGACACAAACAAACCTAACTCGCTAAGGTAGACGCGAATGTGTATCAAATTTTAATCTGTTAATTACCAATATCTAAAGATTGATGATGTAAATATTACCCTTACATTTTCAGTCAATTAGTGAAATGGGAAAAGCACTGAATTGGTCAATATAGCTCACCTGAAACAGACATTTTAGCAGACAGATTCTGGAGACGGACATTTTAGAGTTCTTATTGTGGAGACGGACTTTTTAGCAGACACATTCTGCTGACGGACTTTTTAGCAGACAGATTCTGGAGACGGACATTTTAGCATTCTTCTTCTGGAGATAGCATTTTTTTTTTAATTTGGAACGCCTACTGTGACACCAAAGGGAACATGACTAGGAGTCTGCAATACATGGGGATGGTTGCATACTTTAACTATCAACAGCTGTACAGGTGGAAGACATGCTTATTCATTTAATGAAATTATATTGTTTTAGGGATTGTAATTTAAGAAAATTGACTCTAACTTACTGTAATCAAGCTGTTCTATAGAATATTATTTTTTTTGCTTCACATAACATCCTAACCTGTACTTTTTATATAAAACTTTGGAATCCCTTTTGTGGTTCCATTGTAGCCTTTGGAAGGGGGGGGGGGGTCATGACTTAAACATGAATACGCACTAATATATGGAGATGTTAAAAAAAAAAAGAACTGGCATATAGATTTTTTAATCCAACGAACAATCAACAGAAATCATTGTCTTATTTTGTATTTTCATTTAGAAAGGCTAGGAGCGGCAGCTTTTGCCTACAGATAGCGGAGCTGTTTAATGTTTGCAGTTCTATCTAAGTAACATACAAGGATGTTTTAGTTAATAGTATTTATTAACAACAACAGAATAGTTCTCCAGATCGTAAATTTTCATTTGGGAAAACAAGAAAATTGATCCTGTTGTAAATTGGCATCCTGTATTATCAGTAATTTATAATAACCCTCTCTTATCTCTGTTGAAGAGGGTGCTTAAGGCTTCATCTCTAAGCAAGAATGTTACAATAAATAAAATACCCCTTCGTTAGATAGCCGGTATGTAATAAGATATTTGGTTATTAGTGAAACATTTGTCGCTAGCTTTAAAAAAGTGTTCGCAACAATTTACCATATAGATGACAGTATTTAATTAATTTTTGGGAACGCATCAATACCCTCTGGCAGTATATTATCATATCTTTCACAAATCGATGTAAACTGTCCGATAATCGAATAAAAATTCGGAATAATTGTTTAACAATGTATCTGCGGTAGCGACGTGATTTATCGCCGCCTGTCGGGTATGTACGCCTTATCTATGTCGGAATATTTTATCCGCCCTTCGGTGTTAATCGGTCAACATCCTCGAAATGCTGTCAATCGGATGAATACCCTAAACACTAATCCCACAGTCCTAGAAAATGCAGGGATAATCGAGTGTATATATAACAAATTTCTTCTTATACCAAGCACAAGTCAATGAGAGAGGGAATATGCCCCCCCCCCCCCCCAACACACACACACACAACACAAGCTGACTGATAATGGTAATACCCAAAACAGAAAGGAAACTGAGATTTAGGAAAAGGACTACCCCCTCTCAAAGATATCAAATTGGTTGGTATAACGTAATCGTGCACTTAGAATGTCCGTTCCTCAACAAGAAATAGTACTTCTCTTTTTAAATAAGTCTCAAATTATAACTTAGAATCGAAATGTTATAGTCCATTAACTTCTACTTTTATTTTATGAACTAAATAGGAGTATTTTTATTTTTCACCTCCTTGTATTCGGTAAATGATATTTGCTCTTTACATCAGGGGATACAATTGCTACAAGGGTCATCCAATAAGTAATGCAACATAGGATTTATCATAATAAAATGTAGAAGTATTTAATTTTATTTTTTCACAGTCGAAAAGTTCTAATAACATAACTGATATGCAAACATATGACTGCAGTAAGTGCATGTTAGTAAACTGGATATTTTGATGTACATGTATGTTGATTGTTGTATTCATGACTATACACCAATGTATGACGGTGTTGTCAATAAATGAAATGTTAATTGTTAATTAAAGAACTCCTAAACACAGAAAAACGCATGTTTTTTTTCTTATTGTTCTCACAAAGAAATTCACTTTTAAATAAGCATGGTCACTACACTGAGCAGAAAACTGTTTTAAAATGATCTCTGCAAAGATGAAAGTGAAAGCGTATGTAAAAACTGTGCTTCATTACAGAAATCACTGAAGAACCCTTATTAAAGATATAGTTTTGACATGTGAAAAGATTAGTTTAAACACTGTATAGTTTTCAGGTTAAGAAATTTAAAAATTAAAAAAAAGGAGAGTTGAAAGATCGCAGTGGAACATGTCGATCGAAATATGTAGGGGCACCAAAAACTATCCATGCTGTGAGCAACAAAATATCTGAAAATGCCAGATTTTCACTGTAAAACATTGCTACATGTAACACATTAACATTTCATCATCGCAACGGTTTATAGAGTTCAGGCAAAGGAAGTGAATATAAAAATATTTCTATCAGATGGGTGCCTTATTTCCTTTAATGCCTAAGAGAAAACAGGCATTAATGTGCTAATGACCTTCTTAAAAAATAAATAATTTTACAAAAAAGAAGATTCGATAAAGTTGGGTGATGGATGACGACACATAGTGCATTTTTTTATAGCCCAGAAAGAAAATTTATTAATAAAAAGCACAAGCACTCGAGAATAATTTGTTATTCACAAAAATATACCCTTCTAGAGGGGTGGGGGTTGGAGTTTTATATTTAGTGATAAGAAAAAGTACAACGTCAGTTACCTGTGATAAAACGAAATATAATACATAAATACTGCATTTAGATCTCAAAGATTTATGAAGAATACCTGGTAAGTTTTTCAGGCAATGAAAACACAGGTAATCAAAACACAATTTCTATAAATGTACGGATGTCTTGACAATTTTCAACTCTAAACTGGTAATAACTCTGATAAATCACATATGTCTCTTTCTTCTTATATAAAAAAAGTTAAAAGATACCATATTATATCTAAGGCCTAATCTTAACAAGCGTTTTTAACCATTTTAACTTACAGTATAATACTTATCAACTTTTAAAAAAAAATAGCTCTGTTTTTACTGAGAGTTTGCTTATACCTTCTGTAAAACCTTGAGCTCTGCTACAATAGTGGAGCGAAATAGGGCAATATTTTGACTGTCTGTCCATCCTATCCACTAGGGAATGATTTTGGAAACATCGGAATCCATCCTATACAATGTACATGTAGCTTGCTTTTCAATTTTGAGATATGTAAAGTTGTTTCCTATAAGCTTCACCCTCCACTAAGGCACTGCCTTAGCCCTGCTTCACTGTTTTGAACAAACTGGGTCACGTGTTACAGAAGACCAAACTCTGCTTCTGATCTGTAGCTCTCTGGTCTGAAAAAAATTGAAATGGACAACCAGGTCCGGTCTGTCAATATTTTTTTTGGAGAGCTACAGTTCTGCACTAGACCAATCTCTTCTTTTATACTACAGTTTGTTACGTTGATACAATTGTGATTTTAATTAATGTGAATAATATAATTTTATAAATATCATAAACTTTTCAAGACGTTATTCTTTCGTAAAACAAGTCCCTGAAATCTAAAATGTACGAGGATAATTGCATATTAATTTTTCTAATTAAGTTCCGTTAGTATCCAGATGAAAATTTGCCTCATTTTCCCAATATAAATGTATTTCCTCTTTAAAACTTTGACTTCCTATTGTGGATATATTCTAACCCTAGGCGTCATGCATGAAGTAAAGAGAACTGTAATGACTTATTATTATTTATATAGTTTATAGACAGACATCAGACGGCCGGCGCAAATTTCGACAAGTAAATCTCATTTTAGCCTTTTGCTCAGGTGAGCTTAACACCTTTTTATTTACATTTCACTTTACATGGCAATCCCTGAGTGTGTAAGAGTAACCCTTCTGACTGAGTATACTTAGCGCTATAAAACGCTGTCATGTGTAGGTAATGAGAAAATAAATATTTAGGTACTAGTAATAAAAAAAAGTGTTTGCAGGAACGTTTTTTAAATTTTAATATTCTATTCGCTTAAACCTGAGCTTCAAATCGATCGCAGCTACAGCAACTTTTTTGCTCTACACATTAAGTTAAATCGAGGCATTAGAAGGAGTGCTGATGCCAAAAACTATATATATATATATATATATATATATATATATATATATATATATATATATATATATATATAAGAGATCAAAGCTTCCCTCCGACACTTTATCTCGACAATTTAATCGACTCTAATCCTTCTACAACATACTCCGTACCTCTCATTTTCAGTTATTTACATGCAGCATAATAGGAAGATGTACTCAGAGATGCACGAGAACGAACAATGTATAACAATGTTATATTTTGCAAAAAATTTATCCATACAAAGGTAGTTATAAAAAATTAATTGAGTATTGAATAGAGCCCTACAACCGATTTCAGTCTTATAGATTTAATAGATATATACATATTTACAGACCTTGGATTTATTATCATTATTATTTTTGTAAATAAATGCAGCACGGTTTACTGAAAATGCAACTAGTGGACTAATTGTACAGAACTTTTACCCACTGAACAGAGTATTTTTCTGATTTGAAGTCTTCGATATCTGCTTTACCTACCTTTTCCAATGATATTCTTCTTAAAAATTCTTTAGGAATATATATATATATATATATATATATATATATATATATATATATATATATATATATATATATATATATATATATGCTGAATTATAGAAATGGATTATTACGCAGTTTGATTGGGATTGGCAATGTTTGGGTTGTTAAAGATCATGAGACGTGAACTCTTAAAAATCATATATGTTTTTAACTTTAACTTGTTTAACACGTATAAAATGGCGAGATACCGAGAAACAAAATTCAATATAAAATCGGTGTTCATCTAATAACAGACCAAAACGATTTTATTTCAATTTTTGACATTTAAGAATACGCATTTGAAATGAGGTAGTGTTGACATAAAGGAAAAATGTTTTTCCGAACTAAATTCTGCGAATTTCACTAAATGGAAGAAAAATTATGTAGTTTACGGTTTCGTTTATTGCAATATTTTGTTTCATTGCTAAGACTATGAATTCATTTTGCCAAAAACCTGATAAAACCTTATAAACAAATCAAAACTCGTAAAAATGACATGAATGTGCTCTGTATATCCATACTGGGGATAGCTTAGATTTGACACGAAATTGTAGAAATAAAATAGATATAATCAAAATTGTCCTGAAATGGTTTGAGAAAGAGATACACGCTAAATTCTCTCTATATCTCACCTCTTATGAGCGGGTGTGGAATTGTAAAATTAAATCCATCACAAAGATTTTGCACTTGGAATCTAACCATAAGTCCGGGAGAGCAGCGTCTATCTACTATAGTGTATGATGTTCTGATCAGGGCAATGGTCTATTACACAATCATTATTCCGAAATGACAAAATTAGCAAACATATAAATTATGTTTCAGATTTTCACGAGACAAGAAGGTGTTTTAATCCTTTTATCTCATACTTTCACCTTTAATCCAATATTGGCATTAAGAGTAAGATTAATCCGATCCGTCTCGCCGGTGGGGGGATTAGTTTAGGAGTGCGCTTATGTTTTCTTTAAACATGTGGTTTAATTTCTAATTTACGACCATTCTGAATCTCTTTAACGCTTTTATTCGTCCTCTATACTTTACTCCGAAGGAGCAACGCAGCACGTCAGTTAGATTTAAATTCCAACAATGCACACTTCAATATTTCTATAGATTAACTCAATAAGTAAAACTGATTATGATATGAAATGATTTCAAAATGTAAATATTATTGAGATGAAATATTGATTGAGGAGATAGATATCCATTTTTTAAAAAAGATACGGCCTACCTTATTAGCAGGGTAATTTCACATCCGCAATATTCAACGTTGTCATCTGAAATGATGGAAAAAATATTTAATTGCACAATAAGCCTACAGATCAATATGCAAAGAGCGACAGAGAAGCGATGACACCGTGAACTGATACCTTCAGTGTAATCAATACGGACCCGCCACACAGATAGGTCCAAACTAAGTTTTATTTTTTAAAATACGACTCATAAATCCGATATAGTATCCAGACGTCGAAAGGAATCGGTCCCCCTCGCTGTCTGAATCATTGATGAGAGCAACCCTCGGAACTTAAGATGAAAACGGTTCCATATATGTCTTCTACGGATCCATAGTCAGTCAATTTCAGAGTCTCGCCACCTTTGTTGTATTTAGCAGATGTCAAGTCTGAAGTGTAATTCTGCATTTAAAGTTTCATTCAAACACAAAAAGTGAAATTAGTCTGAAAATTAAACAAAGACAGAGAATGACACGATGGAATTTTTGTTATGAAACATTTGTTCCGTTTTCCTGTCAAATGTATATTAAACCTTTTCGTAAATATTTGTTCAGTATTTTAAGAGGTAATTATACGGCGTATTCATGTTTTTAGATCTGCAAGTAGATGAGTGTTTGTCTAATATGCAGTGTGCACGTGCTCTATTGTTAATCCTTTAATCGGATCTATTGATGGTTACGTCACAATCAAATGACAAACTAAAAAATAATTCGACATTCCTACGGTGCAGTCCATTACGTCGTCAAGTTTTAGGAGAGAGAGAGAGAGAGAGAGAGAGAGAGAGATATTTTGCAATGTAAGCTTTCGGTATATCAGTAAAGTTGATTAAAAAGATATATATTTTCCCTGGAGCGTTGCATTAATCAATGACGGCGGCACGCTTGACTATACTGTGAACGGGGACATTGTCATTCAATTTCATGTACGAACTATCGGCAATTTGGTTCATCTTCTCAATATATTGTTTCCTCGGCTTACATTAACATTACTCAATAAATACAATTAATCTAGTTAATCTAATTTGGAGTGTCTCTCGTGCTTTTATGTTTCTCTATAGAATGCTTTTTGATTTTTACGCTACCTTAAATAATTAAACATGCCTCTTACCTTTCTTTTTGCTTTAAATTCTTGTCACTCTCTTGAAAGCTTCATGTGGATTCCATAGCAAAAAAAAAAAAAAAAACACACGACAATTTCTGATAATGACGCTACATGCTGCCCGGAAGTGCTATCTAGGTTACTAAGTAAAGCTATTCTTGTGGTTGACAAGGAGGCTGGGGTCCTCGGCCAAATATTTATAGAACTGTCGCAAATATAGGGCGATTTAAGTGAGATGCTTCTGGAATAAAGAAAATTTAGTCGTCTTGAGATAAACAGAGAAGCTTAGGGAGATTGACGCGCATGGATTGTTTTATGTACAGCTGATTCAATTTGCAAAAATCCCACTGTCAGGTGATTAGGAGAGAAAAGACGTTGCTACAGTAACAAATATAAACAAAACAGCTTAATCCGAGACAGAGGACTCTGCAGCGGAAGGGAGAAGATACTTAAATCGATAGACAGCGCTCATAAAAACATACAAGTCGCTGTCAAACCTTGTAATTTGTATAATTTTCACCTGAACTGGCTGTAATCGGAATTAATGTCAAAGATAGCAGCCTCTGGTGCGGAAGTGTTTTACTATCAATTCCAGAATATCAAACAAGTCCGTGTCTTGTAGATTCGTGGAGCGTCCTGTTATACAGGCGGACGTCATTTACACTATTTTAAGCTGTAATAGTCACAGAGACTTTCAGCAATTTTACAAGCATTTGTTAGTAGACATAATCATATCACTCCTTTGTCAGGAATCAAGAAATGTACGGTAAATAAATAAATAAATATGCGGGGTGGGGGTCAGGTATAATTATCCCTCCTCTCCTCTCCGTCTAATCTCCTAATCTCTGCCCCTCCTTTCCCTCCCCTATCCCCTGTTTTCTCTATCCTTAAAATTTTAACCTGTCTGCCAAACGTGATTTTAATTTTTTTTCCCTTAAAGATCTCCCTTTAGTACACGGTTATCAGTAATGGTGTCCACTGAGTTGGATATTTAAGTAAATCACCCATAAACATGTAAACTGTCGGATGTATGCATGGCAACATCTCAACATTTAGTTCCATCTCCAGATAAAGGACACTTACTCATATCTTCATATTTCGTCTAATCTTTTAGATTTGTTTTTGGTCCCGATTTCTTTAAATGTCATCATCATAACATCATTGTTTTGGTTGCTTATTTTTCTGAAGAATCGAGTTTACGAAATGTAGAGAGATCAAATGTTATGACTCACAGAAGAAATTTTAATTTCAAACACCATTCCAGATCCAAGGCCAGCAGGAAACTCGCTTGATCTCTGTTCTTTATTTTCTAGAACAAACCATAAAGGAATCGTCTGTCCGCTCAATCTCCTGTCCAAACTAAAATTTTAATCAGAGTAACGTATGCTCATGCGTGCATTTGGTATTACTTTAGGTGAAATTATGACCTGACAGAAAGTGTGTCACAATCTTCACCAAAGGTCATTTAGACATGCAAGGTCAAGGTTATAGGGATATTTGTCGGGACATGAAGAGGTACTATAAGCATAGCTCTAGGTTGGGCAAGACCAGTGGTATTGGGGGGAACATAGGATATTTCAAGTCAACACTATACAAGTGTTTTAATGAAAAAAGATTAATTTGTATGAGAGCAATATGAAAAAACCCACAAAAAACTTGTATATGTGACAAAAAATATTGCTTGTATGCGTCTTAGAGAGTTCATAAAAATACTGTTGATGTTCAGTTGTTCCTCAAGGCTCATAACTCCTTGTGAAAAAAGAAGAATTTCTTAAAAATTTTGTCATCAACCAAAAATTTGAATGTGACTGATCCGCCGACTTTAATTTCACACCCGGTGGTCCGACTTATACTCACACTTTCACATCCGGTGATCCGACTTAGGGTGCAAAACACAGTTTTATGTATGACGTTATCAGGACGTTACTTGAGGGATAAGCAAAACTGACCTCTACAAAGAAATAAAATGGAGGCTTTTTACATAGACTTCTATATATCAATGGAAAGATAAACTTTTGAATTTTATAAATATCCAAGTATAATACATTGATCAATTATACTAACAGGATGTATTTGACACATGAAACATGGGGGTATTCATGGGTAGTTTATTCATCCATTTAAAGTACACCTATGCATTTTTAGCTGCCTTGATCAACAAACAGTGCAAAAGTCTGACAAAATAAGTTATGTTCATTTCACATAACAAGTCCTAAAGTTTTCTTTTAATGTACATTTAGGGTAGATTTTCCAGCTTTTGAAAGAGGTACATTACCTGCTATACTTAAAACATGCAATTCTGGATGTTTTGGGACCCCCCCCCCCCCCCCCTTAAAAAGTCTTACAAAAAGATTTCTCAAAAAATATGTGCATATTTTTTTTCATTTAATATTAAGATAAGACTCTACTTTATGCAAATAAAAACAAAAAAAGATGCAATTTTTATGTAGACTTCCTATAAATAGCAGGCAAATCCCTACCCAGCATGCTTCTCTCTGAGAAGAATCCCCTGGATTTTACAAGAAACTGTGTTTAGCTTCCTTACACTCACACTTTCACATCCGGTGCTCCGACTTATACTCACACTTTCACATCCGGTGCTCCGACTTATACTCACACTTTCACATCCGGTGCTCCGACTTATCCGACTTATACTCACACTTTCACAACCGGTGATCCGACTTATACTCACACTTTCACACCCGGTGATCCTTCACTTCTTACATTCCAGGTTCCACGGCCATAAAACTTAGACGAACTCACTTTTGATCTCAGTCTCGCGTTTACTTAAGAAATTAATAGCAGAAAAGTGAGACTGAGATCAAAAGTGAGGTCATCTACGTTTTATGGCTCCGAAGCCAGTCAATGAAGATAGCTTGATTTACTGTACCTACACTGGTTTTCAAAACTTCATAAAAATCCTTACAAACAAGGATACATGGAGGGTCCAGAAAATGTTCTACCAAGCCTCTCTCTAGACTTCTTTCAAAGATATTAATAGCTGTAAAGCTATGGAGGAACAACAGATGTAAATATGTACTGTGCTACTTCTTATCAAGAAGTGATGTCAATCAAATATGGATTCTCTAAACTCGTACCTTGTGATTGGTCACATACATAATTACTTTGTTAAAAACATTCTTATTCTAGCTTAGTACTCTGAAATTGATATTAAAAAGATGCCGGAGTTCCTCGTTGACAAAATCTTTGCAGTGTGTCCCTTTATTAGCCGCCTTGTTTTCATATTGTTTGAAGCAGAATTTACTTTAAAAAAAACTTCTACATGAGATCGAAAAAAACCTCCTGCTTTAACTGGCCTTCAATTAGATACATGTATATCGACGCAAAGATCCAAACGGGAAAGCATCAGCGTATTTATATAGTAACTCTCCACTATCACCTGCATACGGTGTTTATGTCTCCCAGCTGATTCGGTTCACAACATGCTTTGAGTATGATCAATTTTTAAACCGACGCAGACTACGGACAAATGAGGTGATGTTACAGGGTTACTTTGTTTATCTAATCACCACATTAAGCTCACGACGGATGTGACTATTCAACAGGAAATGCTTACTTCCCCTAGGTACCTTATCCCACCTCTTGTATTCCAAGGGGTCCGTGTTTTCCCCCTGATCATCAATTACATTGTTTTAAGGATTTATGAGATCGACCGCTGGTCGTCGTCCTCACTTTTTTCATTCTCTGAATTAACAGTTCGAATTCTAAATAGACTGAATCCTGTAAAATTGGACCCTAATTATAAAGTTTATCGTTTACATCAGGATTGCATGGATTGATTGATTTCCTTTGAATAAGATTTCCTTCTTTTATCCAGTTCACAGCACAACAAACGATTTAACTTGATCTGTCACTTTTAAAACTAATTTGAATATGCAGCACTTGTGGTAAATTTTGGGATGTAGTTTGTAATCAGGTAAAGTGTATGTTTATGGGCATATATAACATAGAATTTACCGACTAAAGCATTCCAAGGAACGCATACACGTGTCCCCTAATGTAGTTTTATATAAGACATTAAAACACTAAAATAATACATGTGTATATTTTTATTTTTTAAGTATGCGGTTTTTTTTTTCAATTTACACACTAGTTCATGCAAAAAAAAAAAAAAAAAAAAAAAAAAAAAAAAAAAAAAAAAAATCCACAGCTAGAAAGACTGCCATAGAATAATCTTTATCAAAAATGTGACATTCAAAAAGAAATACGATTCCTCATCTCTAAAAAATTAGAATTAATAATCAAATTAAAATTATTCAAATTTATTACTTATTCATTTATCAATTCATGCACAATAATTCAACAATCCCCCAGATTCGTAGCTTGAAAGAGGCTGTCTTTATTGCAATATTTTATTTGAATTGCGAACTCTACTCAGTACACCTCGGCCAATTCGTATCTTGTCTAATTTGAAGGCGACGGAATCATCCGAGGTTTGCCAAATATATTAATACAAGCTTATCTTTTAAAAAGATTGGTGAGCTAGCGCTGTAGCATAATAAAATACAGAAGAAGATATCTGAACCATTTGTTACATTTGCTGAATCGATTAATTATTAATTGGAAGGCAGATTGGTGCACTGGGGGTTGAGTTGGGGGGGGGGGGGGTCACAATTCAGAATGGTGAATCTAAGAGTGTGCTTCACGTCGGCTATGGCATAACTCCTAACTATGCTTTAAGCATTCTGTATTTTACTGTAATTTCAATTTCGAGGTGAAAAATAAAAGGTCAGTAGAACCAATAAGCACCTTCGGGCCTTTCCGGCAAGCTCGGAAAACATATCCGAGGTTGCCGCTGTTTTCCGAGCTTGCCGAAAGATCCATGAAGGTAGATTTGAAAAGCTTTGTATTCATTACAACTTTAGAAACAACAGTCTTGGTTTTATAAGACCCGAGTTACTGTTACTTTTTGTTCATTTACGTGCAGGTTAGACAACAAAACACGAAACTTCAGATCATATGTATTTTCAGATGATAAACACTAAATTGACAGGTCTTTCCGACATACTCTGAAAAAGATTTGTGTTGTTGTTGTTTTTTTTCCGAGCTTGCCGGAATTATCCACTAAGGTGGTAAAACTGTAAGGAAAGCTAGATGTCTAGAATCTTGGCATTATATGGTCAATTTTTTTCTTGTACTTTTATGTGTAGGTTAGACAATAAATTAAAAAGAATTCATTCAGAATCCGGATCTAGACTGGTATTTAGTCAGCCCGGCTTCTATTTTTGTATGACAAAACGAAATTGTTATCGTATAATCTATCTACAGTAGTTTTCCCAGAATCCCCGACCGTGAAATCGGGCATGCGTATTTCAAAAATATAGACTAACGTAGTTGCTAGCGCTCGAGAGCGCTAGCAACAAGCTTATCTTTTAAAAAAGATGGGTGAGCTAGCGCGTTAGCCATTATAAAACACAGAAGTATATATCTGAACCCTTTGTAAAGTTGCTGAATCGATTAATTATTAATAGGCGCAGTGGTGCACTGGGGTGGTGTAAGGTAGGGGGAGGGGGTCTCAATTCAGAATGAATGGTGAAAGTGGGCTTCACATTGGCGATGACATAAGTCATTAACTGTCCTTTAAGCATTCTGTAGCTTACTGTTATTTCAATTTTGAGGTGAAATAAAAGAGATCAGTAGAACCTAGGTATGGGCACCTAGTTTAAAATTATCCAGTGTAGTACTGTTTTGTAGCAATCGCATCTTCTCGGATCTTTCCGGTAACATAAGGATCTGATTAAAAATCAGATCCTTTCATCCGCTCACATAGATCGCTGCACAAGGCCAAGATTTTAATTAGGTTGGCAACATATATATCCGAGATTGTTTGCCGAGCTTGCCAGAAAGAAGTTAAGAAAAAGTTGGTTAGGGTTTTAGTATTCTTTTAGAATTAACCGATCTCTTCAGTCTTGGCATTATAAGACCTAAGTTTAACTGTTACTTTTTTAACATTTGTATACAGCTTAGACAACAAAGCACAAAACTTCAGATCATATGTATTTTCAGATAATTAAACGAAATTTACATGGTACAGTTTATCTACAGTTGTGTTCCCAGAATGCCCTACCGTGAAGTCGAGCATGCGTATTCCAGGAAAATAGACTAACGTAGTTGCTAGCGCTCGAGAGCGCTAGCAATAAAATAACACCGGATTCCGATTGCATTTCAAACTAATTCAACTGACGGGTTGCTTTTAAGACTTTTTATAAATGTGCAGATGAAAAAATAAAAACATTTCGCCCTTAAAATGTTTTTAAAATGTTAGTTTTATGCCCTGCAAACAGATTTGTATTTTTGTAGATTTTTTTTTAGATCGATCACTGTTCATTGCTACTGAGATCTTATCTACTTCAGATTTTCAATGGCGGACAGTTTAATTAGCAATGTTAAAGGAAACTAATTCTTACTTTTTTTAAATATGCACCTTTGAAATATTTTCCTTCCTTCAGCCACCAGTTTATTTGTCAGCCTTTCATTGCTCTCCTGTAAATTACCTATATCTGTACTGAATCTGATTGTACTACACTGTATATACTAATAAGCTTAAAGTAACAATAAAGACAGATTTCTCATCGATTGACACACCCAAAATCGAAAAAAAGACACTCTAGTCTAATTACTTAATATCATTGAATGCAATCCTAGAGGCAAATTGATCGATAAAATATTAATACTAATTCCGCTCCATTGTTTTCAAATCACTAAAACTAATAAAAAGTAACTACTAGCGATTGATAGCTCAGCGGTGTACTTGATTTAACAGCCTTCTCAGCCATTAAGGTGAATGGTTTGCTCTCTGTCAGGTCTCTGTTTTTTTCATTTTTTTTAATTTGTGAATGTCATTAATAAACTGCTTTAAATTAACGTCCAACTGAGAAGTCAATAATTCATTATATTTTATACGCACCTAAAGGGCAAATATTAAATGCAATGCCAAGAAATATGTAGATGATACAATGCAATTTCAATGTCCCTACATGAACTTCGTCATTTTAGGTCATCATATGATGTAAATTCACAACCGATTGGTTTGCCATTTAATTTATAAATATGTCAATTCTTTTTTTATAGTCCATAGATTTGCATGGAAAAATTTATTCACTGAATTCAAAGAATTAACATCATATCTCCACCACTTAACTTCAACAGTGTCGTAAAATTGATTTTTTTCTTAAAACTTCAGTCATTAAACATGGTACCCATATATTTCTAGGTACACTTGACAGATGGTATGCACCAAGACAATATTTCAAACACTTAGACACAAAAATGGACATTGTTGATTTGATCACTCAGTATGAAAACTGTATCTAAAACATAGCTGTCCATTGATGCATTGGTAAGATAAAAAGCATAAAACAACACTAGTCTTCAAAAGTATATACAGTCAAACCTGATATCTTAGAATATGTCAAGATTGTCAAAAATGTCAACATTTCCGACTAGAAATATGATACAAGTGTCAAAAAATGTCAGCATATCCAATAATCTAAGATAGCTTGATTGAAATATGTATTCATAATAATGTCAGGTCCAATAATTCAACTTATCTCTGGATTTTGACAAAACCAATGATAAGGTTGCCAAAGTTCAAATGTAATTTTTTGTTATAAGCCAAAGACATGGAGTTCTCTGCAATATTTTTATACTTAGTGCATATGAAAAGTAAAATATATTTCTATAATCAAAAGCATAAATATTTACATATACAACCATGCAGATAAGCAATATTTGGCACATATTCTAAAGAATACATTTTAACACTGAATAATTTTCTCCTATAAAGTTTTTTTTGTATAGTGTATGGGTTACTAACATGCATATTCATCTATAAAAAAATAACAAGTGAGTTTTCTTTGGTTTTCAAGTGATTTGAAATGTAGGATTACTCTATCAAACTACAATGCAAATGAGTAAAAAGTGTATTTATATGAATTTAATTTTCAATTTTAAAATACATGTAGCACCATCATTATAAATAACAAAAATTATTTGTTCCCTTCTAACTCCTACATAATTCTCCAAACAGCAATAAATGATCATTTAATGTATAAAAACTGTGATGAACTGAAAAATCTTTAACAATACCAAATACACATAAAGTACTTTATCACATTGTGCACATTGGGAAATACAGGAAGAAATGTCTGTGAAATTGAGCACTCCTTAAAATTTCAACAGACTTTTGTGAAGAAGTAATGTAAGAGGGTGGATTTTTTCATAAAAATCAGATCAATCAATCTTCACCTCCACGCATCATATTAAAATATACACAGTGTATATAAAATTAATATTAATGTACTTGCTTGCAAAATCAATAATAAAACCATACCACCGTAAAGAAGGTTGAAAATAAAACATGGCCTTCACAATTCACTTTATCAGGATTAAACAGAGTGTAAAATAAATTGTGGATACAGGAACAGTCATTTAAGTTTTCATGATTTCTAGCATCAAATATTTACTTGACAATCCCAACAAAAATGCAAGAGTATACAGTTTTAAACAAATACAAAAAATTCATTATATCAAACATCATCCCATAAGCAGTTATATTTCTTGTCAGCCACAAAATCATAGGATATAAATCTATGACAAGTCTTAATCCCACAGCGATAACTGACGTAACGCCCCGCGGAGTCTTTCCCTCGACAGTACTTCAGTCCACATGGATACCAGCCCACACAGATATGATAGTGACACAGGCACGGGGACGTCAGGTTAGCTGTGTCTTTACAGTTAGAGAACTTCCCAGGGTGGGTCTGCTTAGAAGTGGACATCAGCACATTGAAGTCCTGTCCCAGTGCTATAAATATTCATCCAAAGACCAATGTTACTGCTTATTTCTATCCAGGGAAGACAATTCAATTGCACATAGAATAAATGCAGAAGTTGTGAAATTTTGAATTACCTCCCTTTTGGTATGCATTTATCCATTTTAGAATGGTTGACATACCTTGTGACCAGATTCTGATGTCGGATTCCTTGGTGTAAGTGGTCAGATTGGCATTATGGCAGACTTTGTGGATATAGGGACTTAGGACACTCGTCTTTCTCAGGTCCATCTGTAGATCCATGATGTGCATCTCAGGAACCTTCTCCTCCTCTGGGCTACGAATCGTGGTGGGATTTTTCTTTAATTTTTAAAAACACATTATATATTAGATACTGAAAAATAAGTAATCAATTCTCTTTCAGTTTAAGAATTTTTGGACATTTGGTCTGATAATTTGCAAAACTTTCTTGTTGGTTGCCTTATATGTATAAAATTTTTAAGTTGAATTCTACTTGAGAGAAAAGACACACTTACTATATGTATACTTACACAAGTCTACACAACTAATTGATTTATTTTCTTCTTTATTTCATAGCATTCTCTTTTAAGATTTTATGGTATATGCAAAAAAGAAGTGTTACAGAACAATTTAAGATATATCTGATTTTAATAAGACTGTGTTTCAGACTAATTCATAGAGAGCATGATAATGGTGATTTGAGAGATAGATAACCCACCTGTCTGAGTTTAGACATTGCATCAGAAGAAATGAACTCATTCTTGTTAAATCTGGACACAAAGCATAAAGTAATGGGTTTATTTCTGGTAAATCCTAGCTCCTCCTCCCTCAGTACAAAGGCACGGAAAATCTGCACTTCCTACATAATAGAACAAATTACTCATTAATACAATAGATATTACTTTCTTTCTTATTGTTTGGAAATTGGAAAATAAAATTTGGGCAAGCGGTAACTCCGGACTCTCTCAAATTAATGTTTCTTGTTGATATTCTCCACACTGCTGAACAGATTCAGTTCAAACTTTTCAGGCACATTAACTTTGTTAAACTAAATTCACATAAACATTAAAATATCAAAAATATTACGAATAATGGTATTTATGAGCCAAATTGAGCAGTTTGATGAATTGGGGTATATCCGTTTTTGGTTTCTACTTATTTATAACTTAGTACTTTACTGTTTTTGGACAAATGTCATTATAGATAGTTTTCAATAGACACGATTTTAGCAAGAGTTATTTCCTGTTGGTCACCATATTGGAGGTATACAAGCCCAATTTCCTTCATTATTAAACCAATTTAAACTTGTCATACTGAGCAATTGGGTGAAGATAACACAATTTTTCTTACAAATCTATGTTAACACTAGCTTCCTTTGATTTGTAATTTTGGTATTTTAAAGATTTTTGCCCTTATATTTCTATAAAGTTTAAAATTGGTTGCTGAAAGGGGAAAATTCGCTAGTTGGACCTCCAATATGGCAGCCAACAGGAAATAACTCTTGCTATATTCAGGCCTATCAAAAACTATCTATTTAACATAATATTGTTGTTATATTTATGTATGTGGGAACTAACTTCAACGTAGCAAATATGCCCAAGAACTTGGATCAATTCTTCTTTGTGAAATGAAGAATATTAATAAAAAATTGCAATCCGGAACAATCGAGAGTCAAAAATCAAAAGACCTTGATATGGCATATAATACATAACTTTGTTAATATTTTATGTATGCATAATGTATTTCAAAGCAGAAAATGTGCCTGAGAAGTGTGAAGTGATTCTGTACAGCAGGATGAAGAATATCAATAGAAAAACGAGAGAGTCGGGCATTGGGAGTCAGCAGTATTATATTTACCGCTTGCCATAAAGTTGAATGTACCATTGTTTCAATCATGGCAAGATTTTACATTAGGAATTATTCTACGAATTCTTATGAACGAAATGTTAAACTTTATTGATATGAATTGATGTAAACAAGAATTGGAAGAGGAAACTGACAAAACACACAACAGATCACATCATCACCGACAAATACGCTATGTTCTAGTTGTCAACTCACAAACGACAGAACTATTGAACAGGTTGGGCACACACCACCAAATGGTCATTTATCCCCCGTTTGGTGGTCAATCGCCCATATCGGAGTCGTATTTACTGACCAATTGGTGGTCTTTTTTATTCAAACCCAATTTTTATAAAAATAAAGCAAAGGCGCATTCGTATAGGCCTTGGGGAATTTTAGTAAACATATTCCTCGCACAATTAATACAGTTCGGTCGATTTTCCATGTGTAATTTCTGTGGAACTTCGTAAAAACGATACCTACAGCTGTCCGTGACGGCCGAACTTCTTGCTTAATCAATCAAAAAAATATTTTCTTGTGTCTAGTTTAATAAAAATTCTATTTAGACCAGTGGTTTAACTCTTTAGAAGTTAACTTTCAATCGATCTTTGGATCTTCGTCTAAATAAATCTCTATAGAATCCAGTTAAACACGAGCTCCTCATACTTTACTGGTATGGTGGGCACTTATTGCTATAATATTCATTTTTTCTACATTTGAATGTAACATTTATTCTTTATTTACTTTTAGGATGAAGTTGCGATTTCTGTGCGACCTTTTGTGGTTTAGTATGCATATTTGTGATGAATCTACTATATCTAATCAATGATTTTGAATAAAAGATTTACAAAGTGACAGTTGCAATTATTCTAGTTTTAATTCCAAGAACATCGTTTTGAAGCAATTATTATATCATGATCTCACTGTTTATTTTATTTTTATAAAGAATAAAGCCATCGCGTGCAAAATAAAACAGAATAAAAGCAAATTCTTCTCTTTTCTTTTATTTTCTAATTGAAAATTGACACTAATGTGCCTCCGTTGTCAAATCAGACTTTTGACCCGGTTCGGAAAAGATCATCTTTTTTTATGTTTAAATTATTTGATTGGTTGCCAGGATGATAAAAATAGAAAGTAAGAAATGCAATCAACAGGTGCAACAACGTTCGGGAAGGAGAGAAAATTTCTTTTTATAGTCAAAACACAGAAACGTTGTACTTGTTTACGTTGGTGACGATTTGGTCAAAAAATTGAACGACACTGCGCAAAAAACTCCGCGTTGAATTTCCAATTTGTTCATAGTACTGATAAATGTCTATATTTTATTCCCCACGAGTTAATATTAAGCGCCATTTCACCCCATTCCACAGAATTGAACAAAACGATTTTTCTCTCCCAAATGGTCAGTAAATACCGACTCCGATATGGGCGATTGACCACCAAACGGGGGTTAAATGACCATTTGGTGGTGTGTGCCCAACCTGTTGAAGGTTCTTTTCCTACATAAATAAATCATTCAATCTAGCTAAAATTAACTCACCGATTTGAAGTCGATGAACTGATTGATGAGTGTGCCGTCTGTATTCTGAAATTGCAGCTCGACAACATCGGAAGTCGTGTTACCTGAAATAACTTCTTTTATTACATCGCCCCCTTTGTTTTTAACGTTTACGACCAGTTGTGAAACAGTAACTGGCAATGAGACGAGTAAAACCACAAAGTATACGTGGTTGAACAACATTTTTTTACACAGAAAATTACTTAAGTCTTCATGATATTTATAACGCATGCCTTCTCCACATTCTTCATTTTTGTTGATAATCAAGGTCAAATAAATGTTTGAATCTTCGTATTTAAAACGCTTCAAGAAATATCAACACGTACATTGGATATTTCGCTTTTATTCAATGCTTTTATAACTGTTTTTTCTTTTTATTTTAAAATATATGTTGTATTCTATTTTTTGAAAAAGAAAAATAACAAACGTATGTATGGCTAAGTTTTTGAATTTTATTATTATTATTTTTTTTTTTACATTTCTTTTACAGTAATAACTATATATATCCCCGAGTATCCGGTAAAACTTATTTATAAGCGGAAAACAGCTGTTGTCTCTTATATCTGCTGACCAAAAAAAAAAAAAAAAATAAAA
The DNA here is from genome assembly GCF_033153115.1 of Saccostrea echinata. NCBI lineage: Eukaryota > Metazoa > Mollusca > Bivalvia > Ostreida > Ostreidae > Saccostrea > Saccostrea echinata. Next base: position 6,461,170 of record NW_026889806.1, on the reverse strand, counting down.
AAAAAAATAAAATAAATAAAAAATTGTACTGAAAGGAAAGGAGTTTATTTATTTATTATCAATATGTTGACGGTGCAACCATTAGGGCGAGCGCAGATACCTATTCAGTTTTAATAGACGAATTTCACATTCTTAAGAGTTATCTCCCGTTGTCGGCGTAACACTCATTTTTGCCACTATATCCTTTGTAACTTACATACATTATATTTTCAACCTTCAAACGGAATCGGACAATTTTGACCCATTCCTGAATTGCCTTAGTATGGGGCAACATGAAAAACATAATGAACATATTCAAACAGATTTAATTTGCGAGATATTGTCCCCATATTGACTGGGGTGGACCTCCCCCCCTTCCCTATTTATTTTTAAATTGTCAAATTAAGGAGGCTGGGGGGGGGGGTCATCAAATTAACCATCAGATATAACTTAAGTTTTTAGATATGATATCTTAAACTGTCAACTATCATTTGGCAAAGAAAAATTTCATAAATTTTAGTTTTAAAATTTGATCATTTTTGTATATCTTTATATGGAGCTCTTCTTCTAAAGGAGATCAATAAAGTCTAAAAATGGCCACAACCACCCAGCCCTCTTAAATTCACAAATCTTACCGAATGTCTTATGACAATTAAAAAAGAGGGAACTCAAGATGGAGAAAACCGGTATAAGCAACGAACACATGCATGTATTATATGGAACCTTAATCTCACGCTGCACAGTCTCTGAGTCTTTCTCTACCTTATTAAGCTAAACGTATATTACCAGATATTAAGACAACCGACCAGACGAATCCTCTCCAGTGTTTTATTAACTCTCATACCTGCATTGTTACCATTCGGGTTCTTGTTTTACCGTGAAGCTATAAATAAAACATGGTTCTTCTCTTTTCTTGACAGGAACACACCTTTTTGTATCAGTATCTAATCTCTTATTATATTCAACCTGTAGAACTTCGTTATGAAATGAAGTTCCATGCTCGATGCTGAATTCAGAGATATATACATGATATATATGTGTATGAAAATATTGAAGGGTGCACGTACATAGACTAGCTGAATTAATTGAAGTCAAATGATATAAAATTTGCTTCAAATACCGCCTTTTTCCTTTTTGACCTTATTTCAGAATTAATTTAAGTCAAATGATATAAAATTGGCTTCATATACTGCCTCAATCTCCCTTGCAGAGTTGTCGTTCGTTTCTCTTTCAGACACCTCTGCGATGGGCTCACGTCAAGATTTTTGACATAACGTAAAAAACATGACATTCCAAGGATTATTTCAAATTAAACTAATAGTTCTAGATATACTTTGTAAATATCTACATTAAAAGAGAAACATTAGTCCAGGCATTTAATTAGAATGAATTTAAACAAAACGGACTATTTCTCGTGCTTATCACTGTGATATACACGAGCCAACCATAGCCTGCGGAGCCAACGACAGAGGTGAATGATAGAGAGTAATACTGCCTTTTTCTTATTTCATTTGTTTTTTTCCTAATTTTCAAAGCAGAAACCAAGTGATTTTGATAGGACTTGACAAATGCTAAAACCTAACGCAGAGGAGGAAAAATTAATGCAACTTAGAAAGTCATACACACAATGTCCTACTTTCAAAAACGAGAGCGCAAAATATCCTCTTTTGGGAGACATTTAACCTTTCGGAAAAAGGACATAAACAGTACAATACCATTTGAGAAATTTTAATATTTGATCAGATACGTGTAATGGTGCTCCTCGATGGATTTCTACTTGAAATTTGATTTGACAGCACGTTTTCAACATTTCAGTTAGATCAAGTACGTTATATGATGTCCTCTCAAAAATCGAACAGCATCAATCTCCAGGGTCTGTAATAAATAATAGTGTTTTACTACGCAATAGAATATCGATGTCATTTTATTTTCAGGATTAGTATATCAGGCAAATAATTAATGATTGTACATTAATATTTTACAGATATCTAGGGAAACAAGTTATTTAAGCAATGTGTTTGTTTTTTATGTGTGTGTGTCCGGCGATACTGGAAATGGTAGCACGTGATAATTAATACAAGATCCCATGCTTTCATGTGGGTTTAACTCAATTCCTAACACACACCATTAATTGACATATTATAGTCACTTATTTACTTATCTCAGAGATACTGGAGCTAACTGTTTATACGCATATAGGTATACATACTTTACAAGAACACCTCTCTATATCGCCTACACCCTTTCTGGTCCCATCCTCTCTCATTAGCCCCGTCCTCTTAGGTCACACAAAAGTGATGCAGTTATGACGTTATAACCCTAGATTATACCTTACAAAACATCGGCAAAAGGAAATATTAATGAATGTCAAATAGTTATATTAGTCAATGTTTTGTCTATGGAGTACAATTTGACTGTTCAGTGTTCAGTGTTAAACCTGCTACTCTAACAGAATTTTTCAAGTGACCGAGGGTACAATTACATTTCTCTTCATTTAAAAATCAAAAAAGGGAAAAGATCAAGACCAGAATCCTCTTTTTAATATTGTTTATATGATATGAAGAGTATCAATTGACTTACTACAGAGGAATGACCAGAAGAAGAAGCCTATTTATTTGAGGGTCAAAAAGTCGGAAGACCAAATGTCAAGCTAACGATGCACCTTCAGCTTTCAGTCTAGAAATTTTTTGCACCTTTCTCTCGAGAACAAAATCTAGATACACCGCCATCTGAAAATATTCAATATGAAAGGTAGCCCGGAGGAGGAGAGTGCCTGCAAAGGAGGAGAATAGGGGTGTGGGGAGGAAGGTAGAAGATTCTAGAAGGCAGCACCTTTTCATTCAAAATACATCACTTGCAGTATAAGTTACCCACACATGCGCAGATCCAACGACGCTTAGCCATTCACTTGGCTGTAGAGATACCCATCTAATTGTATGCTGAAGAGACGAGATCTCTGAATATTGGCTTGGAGCCACGTACGAAAAAAGTTACTCTTCTCGGAAATACCAATACTGCGACCAAATCATTAAACGTTCATGGATGTAGATATTTATGGTGATACATCTCTTTCGTGTTAAATGTTAACAAAGTGAGACTGGACAGGCCAGCCAGCAACTTCCGAATACTTGCCATGTAAGTACATGCAGCTATTGACCTTATATATGTTTATGATGCAGCTATTGACCTTATATAAATGATTGTGATGATGCCGAGACTGTTCACATTATTGATTAATAGAATTTCCGATCGTTACTTTTTTTTTGCTTGAGATAGACCAAAGAAGATCGTAAAAAATAACACAAATAATTTGTTTATTTTAGTATAGCAGTATACATTGTATGTGGTTTTGCTTGGTTCCTAATAATTGAACCTTATGAAGTATACATTGAGACACGTGGTGCAAACAGAAAAGCTAATTTCACGGAAATATACATGTCTGATATGCATCGAAATTATCTACATGTATTGAATGAATCATTAAAGGTTTAATGGACAGTATTAAATGACAAAGAGAAATTAAAATAACACAGTCATCATTACAGAGAGTATAATGACCAAATTGTGCTTGTAATGATGAAAACGATAACCAGCAGGCTCAAGAGCCATAAAAGAAAGAATATCTCACTTTTGATCTCAGTGTCACTTTTAGCACTAATTCATGACAGTGAGACTGAAATAAAAAAACTGACCTACTCTAAGTTTTAATTTATGGCCCGAGAGCCATGTATCTACAGAGATATACAGCTATAAACATTTGAACGCCACTGTTAATTGTGAATTATTGTTCAAATTTGACAAATCTGCATTTCAGTACATTGAAATTAATAATTTTAGTCCGAGCCACGTACACACAGATAAGTAGCTCAGTTTTTACGTCTTTTCTACGGAATGTTAAAACAATTAAGTCAACAACACCCTCTCTGCCTGGAGTCAGTATAGAGTTTAAGGGGATCTGCACACGTAAAAATCAATATGCAGATGACAAATCACATTTAATTCTGAGATAACGAGATGACAAACTCTGCTTTTTCTGTTCATTCCCATGGAAACTTAAAGTTGTTGAATGTCACTTGTCGCAATATTATCTGTAGCTTTTGTATTTTTTGTTAAACTTCAAGATGGCGGAAGAAGAGGGATAAGCTCCCTTCTCTCATATTGTTGTACAAACATTTTTTTTCACATAATAAGACCTAGAATCCTACGAATATAGTTTTATCTTTTTTGGATTAATTTTAAAGTGTAAAGAAAATTTGTCGAATTCGAATAAGATGGAAGTCTAGTTAAACTTGGTCAATATAACCTGCACCTGCGCGTAATTAAAAGTAGAGCACCAACGAAAATTCAGATTTTGCATCTAGAATTCGATTACGATGTGTTTTATGATATTCCCATACAGCAATGTAGGCAGCCAGAAGTATTTATCATTTAATACTAAAAGAAGATGGGCGAACAAGGCGAGCAAAATGCCTATGGTGCTACAAAAAAGAAAGTGAAAAATTAAATCTCAATTATAACAAAATTTTCTTTGATATTTCATTTAACATTAACATATACTTTATGTTAATCTTCATAATTTGAAACAATATCAAAGAAATTGAAATTATTCGTCTATGAAATAGGACACACACACGAAAGAGGGCAAAATGATCATTTCTTTATACTATAACACAGTTTCTCCATATTTTTTTTAAGTTTATATCCTCGAAGTATGCGTAAAAAATTACAGTTTTGGTAAACAAAAATATGAAGCAAAGACCCACTACACCGTAAAAATACACTTTTATGGCACAACGTTTGTATTTTTCTGAGAAATTTTTTTTGAAGTGCATTTAGTCAAGGTCTTTAGATTTTAATGCCGCTGTTTCCCATGAGTTGTGTGGTGCCGTGATTAGTGTGTTAGTCTCAAAGAAAAGATAAATAGCAGGATTTTTACTGCTTTGGTTCGAGCCCCAAGAATGCCACACTTTTTTTTTTAAAAACCCATAGAGAAAATATGATCGATCTACTCTACCTAAATTGGATCTTTACAAACAAAGATACATTACCGGGACGGGGTCCAGCAACTGCTTACAGGCCCGTTTCTTTACTTCTTACAAAAATATTAACTGCTGTGAAGGACAAACATCAGACGTACTGTGCTACAGCAAACATCCGAAAAGTGGTGTTAATCAAATGTGTATTCTCAAAAACTTCAAAGAATTATAAGATAATTTTAATTTTTTTCAAAAGTCGATAAAATCACAACGTATGACTTTTCCACACTTTATACAAGCATTACATGACGATAAATTAAAACCTAAGCTTTTTGATATCATAGACAACTGCTTCTTCAATAAAACTGGAAAACAGAAATTTTCATATTTTGTGAATGGTCATGCATCTACAAAACTACTTCGTAAAAAAATCACTCTGATTCTACACATAATTAAATACTCAGAGGTTGATATTTAAAGGATGCTGGAGTTCCTCATTGACAACATCTATAAAGTCTTTAGAGACCGGGTCTTCTAACAATCTGTTGGAATTATAATGGGCACTAATTATTCTCTTTAAATAGCCAACCTGTTTTATATTTATTTAAAAGCTTCTACATGAGAAGAAGAAAAAAAAAGCTAGGGCACCTGATCCCATCCCTGGAATTTCCGGGGGTCTGTGTTTTATGCCCTGTTGACAGATTTGTATTGTTTGTAGATTTTCTGAGACCGATTACTGTTCTTCACCTTTTTCATTGCTGTGGCCTTCTAGACATTTCGATATAATGACGAAGTTTTATCAATTAACAATAGTTACTTCCCTGCATATGTCGACTCGATATATCCTACAGAACTAGAAATGAAAGACAGCAACGGATTCTGTCACATCTGTTTCATATTTCGGCTTTCCATCGTCAGTTTTCCTCATTTATGTAGTAATATTCCGCTATCTGCTGCATATGGTGTTTATGTTTCACAGCTTATTAGATATTTTTGGGCATTGTTTGAGTACGATCAATTTTAAACCGAGTCAAGCTACTGACACATAATTTGATGTTACAGGGATTTCAACCTCATTTTAAATCAGCATTCTGTAAATTCTATGGTCGTTATAATGACCTTGTTAGTAACTTTAACATATCATTTGGTTGTATTTTGACTGACATTGTTAGGTTTTTGTTTTTATAGTAATTTTGACTACATGTTACTAGTATTTCGTCTACCCGATTAATATATAGGGCTCACGGCGATCCTTACTACTTTTAAGCATCTGATCTGCCCTCTGGAATTTCTAGGGGTCCGTGTTTTATGCCCTGTTCACACATTTGGATTGATCATATGTTTTTTTTTTTTTTTTTTTTTTTTTTTTTTAGATCGATCACTGTTCATTATCTTTATCGATTTCATTTCAATTGTTATATTGTACATAGTGTAAAAATCATCCGATATCATTGCAAGGGGATACATATCAATTCCAATTTCATTTCATGCTAATAAACATTGGTACATGTATCGAAGGCAAGATTAAAGGGAATTCGATTACTCTAAATGGGTGCAAAAATCTGATTTTACAAAACCATTTCTAAGACTTCAAAGAACCTCGTATCATATTTAGATACATGAAATGAAAAATGACAAATTGTTGCACATACACACACACAAATAAATTACAAGCTTTATTTTGAGGCATATTCAGTTTAATAATTATTTTAAGAGTTAACGTACCTGGCTGAAAAGCGGACATCTTAAAAAATAAACCAAAGTTAGTATCACTTTCAAATTTCAATTTTTTTTCTCGGAAATTTATCTGAGCGAGGGATACGTAGATGTAATGTATTTTATCTCTTACGTAAGGATAAGTGAACCTCGACGAAGTAAAGATGGGTCCATGATAAATTAATAACCAGAAGCAATATATTTTATCACAGTGTTTTACGTTAGAATAAAAGGAATACATTTTTTGTTCATGTATGAATGATCTGAGGCTGGAGAAGTTTAAAAACAAATTTAAAATACGAATGTTTTAAACAGTCAGATAAATAATAACTTTCATGTTTTGTATTTTCACACGTCAAATTCTGATTTGTCTGACTCAGTTCCAACAATAGCCTTGTGGTAAATACACATGTAAGTTGATTTATTTCTTGCAAATTTATAATATGGAACTTCGATATACCATAGTAAACTATTATTTTTTAAATAAACTATAGTAGTGACAAAATGAACATTGAATTACTATAGTTAATAATTTGATTCAAGATATAGAAAAAATTTGATAATTTGGTCTTCTACATGTATATGGAAAACTATATTATAATAGTAAACTATCTTTTGCTGTAGTATACTATAGTAATTTTTGTTAGGGTAAGTTTGTTGTTGTAATAATTATAATCGTGATCTTAACTTATCGTGCCTTCAACCTAAATCAAAGAGCGGTAATTTTTTTATCCTTGTTGATGTATGTTGAAGAAGAATATTCCAGAAGGTACTAAAATCCCAAACCGATATTGTGTTGAGATCCTTTCCCTTTATTTAGTTACACTTTACACTTAAGATTTCTGCCCCCCCCCCCCCCCATGGAATCCGGATAGGGCCATGTAGTTCACTATCGCATCATCGAGCACCGACTGAAGGGTCGATGGCGCGATAATGCGATGGCGCGATAACGATGAATCGATGGCGCGATGACGATGAAGTTATGGTGCGATGACGATGATGCGATGGTGCGATAATGCGATGACGATGGTGCGATAGTGAACATCGCCCTATCGGTTCATCGTGCCATCGCTTCATCGTCATCGTTTTATCGTGCCATCGCATCATCGTCAACGCGCTATCGCACCATCGCTTCATCGTTATCGCACCATCGCTTCATCGTCATCGCATTATCGCATCATCGCACTATCGACCTAAACCTTGATGGTCCTATAGTGAACTCCGTGGCCCTATCCGGATTCCATACCCCCCTCCCCCCCCCCCCCCCCCCAAAGCATGTAGTCCATTGCCTGTTGACATGTTAATTTTTTTCCTGTAGGTGGTCATTGACATAATTATATGTTTTATTGTCTGTACATGAATGTGTGGCATTCGATCGCACCACTTTGCCCTCTGTTTGAATAGTCCCTCCGTGTCATACGTACTCATGGAATGATATAAACAGATCAGTTACTATATAACTCATACATTGTGTTGAAGGCGGTGGAGTTGAATCGGCGAAATACTGGCAATTTTGTAAACGGTATGTATTTCAAATAACTTGCAATTGCCTTTAGTCAACCGTTAATAATGTAAGTCATACCTGCACAGTTTTAAGAATACCCGATGCAGGAAATTATTCACCTGTATAAATTTATTTTCCACATAGTAAAATCCTTAACGCACGTATCAGTAGTTTCTCAACAGAGCTCAAAGGTATACGTGAGTCTTTTATTCTTTACTAGGAATTCTATTATTTCTAATGTTAACTAGTTTGTTAATATTTTGTAAAGATTTTTCAAATTAAAAAACCTGAATTTTTTTAGCACTAAATATGTCGGCAAAATGATAATATGCCGATGAACCCTGCATTATTACAACTTGAGAACTTTCTCTCTCTCTATGTATATATAATAAAATATATATAAATGAAATGTTACAAATTATGATTGTATAATTCTGCAAATAATACACAAAACAGCGTCAACAAAACATCCTTATTAAAAAGGTGTGTCTGTTTGCTGCGTAACTAGGAGGAAGTGTTATACCTGTACAAATGTGTATTGATTTGTTCCAAATTGTAAGCTAGGTACAAATATGGCCACTATATTGTGTTAATTATAAAGAAGATCGATCGACGATGGAAGTACTATTGGAGCTTAAGGGCATGTGCGCTAACAATATGACCCCTGTAAACATGTCACAAGATACGCATATTTTATGTGTCCATCAAAAATAATTAGATCTACTTCAGTAATGTAGAATGAATCTGTTCAGTCTGACTATTTTAATTAATATAAGACGCATTTGAGACTTATAAATCGAGGACAATCACCATCTAACTATATCTTAAAGACACAATTATCATCTAACTTTATCTTAAAGGCGCAATCATCATCTAACTATATCTTAAAGACAAAGTCATCTAACTATATCTTTAAGACACAAACATCATCAAACTATATCTTAAAGACACAATCATCATCTAACTATATCTTAAAGACACAAACATCATCTAACTATATCTTAAAGACACCATCATCATCTAACTATGTCTTAAAGAAACAATCATCATCTAACAATATATATTTTAAAGACACAAACATCATCTAACTGTATTTTAAAGACACAATCATCATCTAACTGTCTTAAAGACACAGTCATCATCTAACTTTTGAGTGCTTTTGACTTTATAAAAATCGAAGATTTTGTAACAATGGACTTGAAAGTTTTTTCATCATGAGTTGAACTACGATGCAGTGTATCCACTAAGTTAGCAGTTGTCTATGCTTTACATATTGTCTACAAGAAAGAAAATGAAATGACATTATTTATGCTTTATATATTGTCTGCTTATTTCTGTTATATTTGGAACACATGGCTATATATGGATTGGTTAGATACCCTCTGGAATAGAGAGCCTCCTATAAGTTTCTGTTTTGCTTTTGTTATATGATATATTGACGAACTATGGCACGGTACTAATAATAACCTTTCTCTTATACTATAATTGCTCTACACTTAAGAATATTGTGTTTATAAACATATCAACGATTGACTGTTCCATCTTGCCCCGGGGCAGGAGCTTTACAAGTGTCACCGGACGTGCCTTAAGAAAGGTTAATATCAACACCGTGTGTGACATTCTTAAGATAGTCAGGATTCCGGAACAGGTTTACAATCTTATCTCTTCTTAACTCACTGAAAAAAGAGCTCTCAAAATACTTTTCTCACACAGTTTTCTCTTCTTTTTTTTTTATTGTACTCTTAAATATCATCTTTTAAAAATCTTCTAAAATGTATTTTTTGTCATATCTGAACAGAATGGAAATGGAGTTCTGCTTCTTTAGTTTCCATCTTTATGCGTCAAAAGAAATAACTCCCGGTTCGGAGTCATCTGAAAAGGAAATGCATGATTTAAAACTTCGAAAAGACACCGTTGCTATCACAATTGAAGTCGACGTGAAATATTCAGCAGGTCGTCTTAGTTTCTTATCCCCATCTTAAAATTATGGTCATTGGAGTTTAAAATTTTGCATGACTAATTTTAAATTTTATTGCATGTAATTTTTGTCCTGAAAACTTTATCATTAAATGCCAAAATTGCTTAAAACATAACAGAAGCAAAGAGTCTTACTTTGGAATTCAACTGAAGCTTCCTTTTAATATATGTACATGTATTTGCTTTTATGCGGAAATTTTTTTAACATTTGTAAGTGAATATGCACATATGTTCATTTACCATTGGAAGGCCTACAGCTGTATTTTTGAAATGGACGTACAGAGCAGACGACATTATTAACTAACACAGAAGACAATATTAACTAACACTGTACCACAGCGACTGCTTTTTAGGTTATTGATGTTTGGTATTGTCTTCGTACGACGTTATTGATTCCGCATTTTTGACCTAATAATTACGTTATTTCCCTAATGAAGCCCCTATGATCCTCATTATATGCCATATTGTCAGCTTCTGCAATACTTCATCTACAGAGTTTCATTATGTTATTTCTAATAATATCCCCGAAACATATTTCATGCCATTTTCTGTTTGGAAGTCATATGTTCTTTCTTTCGTTTAATACTTTTTTCATCAATCATAAATGAGGCTGCACAAAATTTTTCTGATATTATCTAACAGTAACTTTGTTTTTGAGCCGTTAGAAGGTTTTGTTGTTGTTATAATTTTCAAGTAATGTGTGAGTTTCACTGCCTTTTCTTCAGATGGATAATTTGTTACAACATGTTGCATATATATGTCAATTTATAATACATGTACTTAGGCCAAATAAAATTAATTAATACTAGTAGCTTCTCAGGCCAAAATTTTCAAACTTCAATGCGGCAGGCTGTTTTTTTTTTTGTGGAAGCAGGTGTTATCCCTTTTTTCATGCCAGCCATTAAACAAAATGATAATATCAACTGATTCTTACTTTTAACATTAATTATAATATATATTCAACATAAAATAATGTTATTCCAAACATTTGTTTAAGTTATTTTAAAAAATACCGTATTAACAAGTACATGTAATGTATTGTTTATCTAATAAAAACGTCTATTTATTAGCATGTATGAAAAGAGGAATAACTCAATTTTCTTTTTCAACTTGGAAAAAAAAGAAAATTGAGTTATTCCCCTTTTCAAAATGTCAATAAAATTGATCAATACGGCAGTTTTTGGCCTGAAGCAGCGGTGGCTGAGAAACTATTGATTAATATTTTCTGGACTTAGGAGCCTTACATTAACAGAGAAATTATTTAAGATGTTTTGGATTTTGAAAACGGTTTCTTAACTTTTCCAGTGTAATTCAAACAGCTTTCCCCATGCTTAGTTTTCAAATCTTACCATTTCCAGAGTCGATTTCTTTTTCAGATTAACACTGTAAGCAACATCTTTCAAATGCATTCATAAACATGATATTTGAACATATTTGTATATTTTTAGCTGACTTTAACCTTCTGAGATGGGTTTGAGTTGTGGAGGAACTCTGGGAAAAATTTTCCTGATCGTCATCAACATTATATTTTTTGTAAGTAATACTGTATTATGGCATCTCTAAAAACTTGTTTGCTTGCCCTCTCCAGACTCAAGATAAAAAAAAATTGGGTGGGTAGGTGGGGGTGGGGGGTTAATTCCAAACCACTTGCAAATATGCAGTTAAAATAATTATTTTTTAAAAGGCGAGAAAACTTCCTAATAAATAAAGATAAAATTGTTTCCTGAAGGTAAAAAAAAAGTTTTGAGTCTGGCCGTTTTAGTCAGTCGGTCGGGAGAAGGCAACCAAACAGTTTTTTAAAGATAGCCTTATAGGGCACTGTTTTAAAATACAGAAGCGATAATTGGAAACAAAAATAACACTATTAATGACTGGAATAAATTTTGCTTTTTGATGCATATATAAATGATACCTATATTTGGATACATATACTTCCAAAACATTTTTAAAATCGTAGATCGAAGCATGCAGAAAAAACTATGAGAACAAAGAATGAGATTTAAACAATGAATTGTACCTGAATATGTTTGAAGCATTCATTTTCAAAACAATTAGTACAATTCTCTTTTCTGCTTGAACTTTCAGTAAGGCGTGACATTCTCGGCGATACATAATTAGCGTCTCTCAAAAGGTGACCTAGATTTTCACTGGATAAGAAACTAATAACATTAGCAGCTTTAGATTGTTGTTGACAAACGATGAGATGACATAAGCCACGCCTCTTTACTGCAAGAAACGATGTAATTGGTTCCTTGCGTCACACAATAACGTCCGTCCCATTTTTATCCCATGTGTATTTCACCCGTGAATGAAAAGCTGTGTAAATTTCAATATTGATGAGCTTATCTGGCAACCAATGAGAATATAGGTCACTATTTGAAAGACGCTAATTATGTATAGCCGAGAATGGCACGCCTTACTGAAAGTTCAAACAGAAAAGAGAATTGTAATAGAAATAAAGTGAAAGTTTAATACCCTTTGAGCTAATGAAGAAGAGTTTTCTCATGCATATTCAGATTATATCTATATTTTCAGCTGCTCGGTCTAGGGTTACTGATAGTGGGGGCTTTAATGAAAGCAAATGTAAAGATCATCAAAGACGAGATTAAGCCAGCTCTGAACACGATCACTGTCAGTTCATATAAACTTGGGAACCTGACCGACAATCTCTCCATACTCCTCATTGTCATCGGCGTCTTCATCTTTATCGTCGCTGGTCTTGGTCTTTTTGGTGCTTGTTGTCAGAACAGATGCATGCTGGTTACAGTAAGAACTTTTAATATGGAATTAATTTATTCTGTAAAGATATAAACAGTACAGAACTGTCGCTTGAAATTTAACCATACCTGAACAACTCTGAATGTCTAAATGTCACGGTCTTGTAGAAATTAATTTCAAGGTCTAACGACACATTGCTCGAATATATGTTTTGTATCTCCCAAAATATACATCAAATTAATCATAATTATCATTATCTTATGATTTTTAAACTGTTTTCAAAATACCTAAGTAGATAAAGACACCAAAAACTTGTGATATTAGCAATGCTAGTGATTTCCAATAGGATTACATTGTAAATGCATGTAACGTCCTCTTGTATCTTGCAAAAATACCTGGTAAGGTACCTTAATTTTTTTGTGAGGAAACTTGTTAAAGTATCAATACTTCAATGACAAATTTTTGAAAAAAATTATTCATTTTTGAGGAACGTGTCGTTTGACCTTAAATACTAGTTCTTATATTTGTATTTTAGTATGCTGTTTTAGTACTGATATTGTTCATCATGAAAATCGTCGCCATTGCACTGTGGTTCTCAATGAAATCAGAGGTAATATTATTTACTGTCACTCAGTGAACTTAATAAATCTTTCTATGTTTTGAAACATGTCATGATAATCTATTTCATTTTCCATACAGTTTATAATTAAATTGAACAAGAAATACATTTTCTTACTTGGGAATGGTTTATAGAAGGAATAACGAATGTATTGCAAATAATAATATAATAGTTATGAAAGATGACATCAAAATAATTTAGTTAAATGTACACGTTTGAATGCCATGCCTGTCAAAGGCTCAATTAATTGACCTTAAATCATTTTGATATCTTGAAATCCGACTTAATTGAAGCTTATCGTAATGTTCTTTTAAGGTTGAAGACACCGTGAAATCGGGGATGCTGAAGTCTCTACAAACGAACTTTGTAGACCACCATCTGAATAGCAGCGATGAAATATCAAATTCGTGGAACTACATGTTTCTGACGGTAAATATGTAAAAATTAATGTTTTTAAAATACAAATTGAATTCATTTGATATATACAGTGGTTAATTAGGCAAACAAACATGTTAGTATTGTATTTACAGTTGGACTGTTGTGGTGTAAATCCTGTGACCGGACCGGATGAAGCTAAGAACGATCTCAGGAAATCTCCCTGGTGCACTACCTCTGGAGCTTGCAAAGACACCAACTTCTTTGTCCCCCACGCTTGCTGTCAGGGTGTGGACGCCAGTAACTACCTGTCAGCGCCCTCTGACTGCACGGCTGGCACTAGCGGCATCAACTCTAAGGTAGCAGAACATTACTGTCAAATTTATGAAAAAAGTCAATAATTTTTTATTAAAAAAAATAAATTTTTGAATTAATCCATCGATGTTGAGTCCATCCCACATCTTTGGCAACAGGCGTAAAAGCATACTTTTCATCATACTGTATGAAATTGGAATTCATTTTACACAAAACATTAAAAGTTATGAAATGAAACTTTCAGGGGTGTTACGAAGCAGTGAAAGACGAGATCGAATCTCATTCCAGTCAGGTTATCGGTGTTGGAGTCACAATTCTTGTTATTGAGGTAAATGAAGAAATAATTGATTTACTGAAATATCATCTTTTTAGGTCACCTGAGTCACTCAGGTGACCTATTGCTATCCGTTTTCGTCCGTCGGCGTGCGTCGTGCGTTGTGCGTTAACATTTGAACATTTTCAGCTTCTTCTCTGAAACCGCTCAACCAATTTCAACCAAATTTGGCATATAACATCTATGGGTGAAGGGGGACAAAATTTGTGAATTTCATGGTCCCTGCCCCCCTGGGGCCTGAGGGGTGGGGCAAAAACCACTAAAATTAATGCAATCTTTAAAAATCTTCTTCTTTACTCCTGGACATCAAGCAGTCAAACTGTTAGCATGATTGTAATAAGCATTGAGCCCTCTACCAAAATTGTGAAATTCATGGCCCCAGGGTAAGGGGTTCTGGGGCTAGGGCGGGGCTATATAGATCATATAGTAAAAGTGCATTATTTCTTCAAAAATCTTCTTCTCTGCTCCTGGGTATAAAATAAACTAACTAAGTACACAGTTATGATAAGCAAGAATGCCCCTTCCAAAATTGTGAATTTCATGGCCCCTGGGTCAGGGGTTCTGGTGAAAGGGGGGGCTCTATTGATTATATAGTGAAAATGCATTATTTCTTTGAAAATCTTCTTCTCTGCTTATGGGTATGAAATAAACTAACCAAGTACATAGTTATGATGAGCAAGAGTGCCTCTTCAGAAATTTTGAATTTCATTGCCCCTGGGTCAGGGGTTTTGGTGAAGGGGGGGGGGGGTTATTGATTATATAGTGAAAATGCATTATTTCTTTGAATATCTTCTTCTCTGCTTATGGGTATTAAAGAAATTAACTAAAAACATAGTTATGATGAGCAAGAGTGCCTCTTCAGAAATTGTGAATTTCATGGCCCCTGAATCAGGGGTTCTGCTGTTAGGGTGGGGCTCTATTGATTATATAGTTCTTTATATAGTATATATGCATCAATTCTTTGAAAATCTTCTCTGCTCCTGGGTATTATTTAAACAAAGGAATTGCATGGTTATGATAAGCAAAAATGCCTCTTCCAAAATTGTGAAATTCATGGCCCCAGGGTCAGGGGTTCTTGTGAAAGGGGGGGTGGCTCTACTGATTATATAGTGAAAATTCATAATTTCTTTCAAAATATTTTTTCTACTCCTGGTTATAAAGCAAAGAAACAAGTGTATATTTATGATGAACAAGGATGCTTTTACAAAATTTTTAAAACTTGTGGTCCCAGGGGTTCTGCTGTTTTTCTGAGGGGGTGGGAGGGGGGGGGGGGGGCTCTATTGATAATATAGTGAAAATGTGTGAATTCTTTGAAAATCTTCAACTAATTGCATAGTTATGATGATGAGGGTACCTCTTCTAAATTTGTAAATTTCATGACCCTCGGTCATGGTTCTGGTGTTAGGGTAGGGCTGTGTTAAATAGTAAAAGTGCATTATTTCTTTGAAAATCTTCTCTGCTCCTGGGCATATTGGAGGCAAACAGAGTAAAAGTTTTAATAAGCAAGGGTATTTTTACCAGAATTTTAAACATCTGGACCATTTGGTCAAGTGTTCTGGTCCTGGCCAGGGCTCTATTAATTTGTATTCTACTGAGTGAAGTTATTCCCCTTTGCCATTCACCTTTGATAATTAATCAGTGTAGATAATGTATTTGAAAGGTTAATAGAATAAGAGAATTATGCAAGAACATTGATTGTATAATACAAAAAGTACTTTCCTAGTTTTAATGATCAGGTAGACCTGGAAGTAATAGATGAATAAAAGTGAAACAAAAATAACTTATCTTTTTTAATGTTCTTCAAAGGCCAAGTGAGGCCAGTTTGAGATATTTTGTTAAAAGTCTGTATGGTAATAGCGATAAATGGGGGACAGATAGATAAATCTTACTATTTTCCTTGCTTTTGGAAAAAAAAAGCTTTATTTTTAGGTCACCTGAGTTTACTGAGTTTTTTCAGGTCTAAGGTTTTGCATTACGAACGGTGGGTTTGAGTGTTACGATTTTGTTACGTGCTTTTGCAAATACATCGCATTCTTTTTGGTAATCATTAGATTCCTTTCAGCTTTGTTGAAATAATGGCTTATGATGGACGAGCTACGAAGAAAAAGCATTTTATATGCAGTAATAAATTATCTGCACTGGGTGTTTAATATTGTTTTTGTTTTGCTTTCTTATTGTATAAAGGGAATTTATGCTCAGAACTTTAAATGTCATGAAATAATCAGATCGAATTATCTCGGAAACAGCGGGGTAGATCATTGAATTACGTCCGATTTGGTATGGTGGAAAATTTCTACATTTTTAGGTCACCTGAGTCACTCAGGTGACCTATTGCTATCTCTTTTCGTCCGTCGTTGTGCGTCGTGCGTCGTCCGTCGGTCGTAAACTTTTGAACATTTTCAGCTTCTTCTCTGGAACCAGTGAACCAATTTCAACCAAATTTGGCATATAGCATCTATGGGTGAAGGGGAACAAAAATTGTGAAATTCGTGGCCCCTGCCCCCCTGGGGCCTGAGGGGTGGGGCCAAAACCATCAAAATTAATGCAATCTTTAAAAATCTTCTTCTTTACTCCTGGACATCAAGCAGTCAAACTGTTGGCATGATTGTAATAAGCATTGCGCCCTCTACCAAAATTGTGAAATTCATGGCCCCAGGGTCAGGGGTTCTGGTGTTAGGGCGGGGCTATATAGATCATATAATGAAAGTGCATTATTTCTTTGAAAATCTTCTTCTCTACTCCTGGGTATTATTGAAACAAATTGAATACATAGTTATGATAAGCAAGGGTGACTCTACCAAAATTGTGAAATTCATAGCCCCAGGGTCAGGGGTTCTGGTGCTAGGGCGGGGCTATATAGATCATATAGTGTAAATGCTTTATTTCTTAAAAAATCTTCTTCTCTACTCCTGGGTATTATTGAAACAAATTGAATACATAGTTATGATAAGCAAGGGTGACTCTACCAAAATTGTGAAATTCATGACCCCAGGGTCAGGGGTTCTGGTGCTAGGGTGGGACTATATAGGTCATATAGTGAAAGTGTATTATTTCTTTGAAAATCTTCTTCTCTACTCCTGGGTATTATTGAAACAAATTAAAAACATAGTTATGATAAGCAAGAGTGACTCTACCAAAATTGTGAAATTCATAGCCCCAGGGTCAGGGGTTCTGGTGTTAGGGCGGGGCTATATAGATCATATAATGAAAGTGCATTATTTCTTTGAAAATCTTCTTTTCCACTCCTGGGTATTATTTAAACAAATTAAATACATAGTTATGATAAGCAAGAGTGACTCTACCAAAATTGTGAAATTCATGGCCCCAGGGTCAGGGGTTCTGGTGTTAGGGCGGGGCTATATAGATCATATAATGAAAGTGCATTATTTCTTTGAAAATCTTCTTCTCTACTCCTGGGTATTATTTAAACAAATTAAATACATAGCTATGATAAGCAAGGGTGACTCTACCGAAATTGTGAAATTCATAGCCCCAGGGTCAGGGGTTCTGGTGCTAGGGCGGGGCTATATAGATCATATAGTGAAAGTGCCTTATTTCTTTGAAAATCTTCTTCTCTTCTCCTGGATATTATTTAAACAAATACATGGTTATAATAAGCAAGGATGCCTCTTCCAAAATTGTGAATTTCATGACCCCTGGATCAGAGGTTCTGATATTAGGGCGGGGCTCTATTTATTATATAGTGAAAATGCATTAATGCTTTAAAAATCTTCTCTGCACCTGGGCATATCAGAGGCAAATATAGTAAAAGTTTTAATAAGGAAGGGTATTTTTACCAGATTTTTGAACATCAGAACCATTTGATCAAGTGTTCTTGTCCAGGCCAGGGCTCTGTTAATTTGTATTCTATTGAGAGGAGTTATTCCCCTTTGCCATTTATTTATGTTAATTAATCACTGTAAATAATGTACTTGAGAGGTTAATAGAATAAGAGAATTATGCAAGAATTTTTATTGTAAAATACAAAAAGTACTTTCATACTGTAGTTTTAATGATCAGGTAGACTTGTAAGTAACAGATAAATAAAAATGAGACAAAAATAACTTGTCTTATTAAATGTTCATCAAAGACCAAGAGAGGCCAATGTAAGAGATTTCAACAAGGAATTAAAAGAGTACAGAAGCACTGATTATAAGTTTGTTTATATACTGTCTGGTGAGAGTGATAAATGGGGAACAGATTAGAACCTAATTTATGTACTGTTAATGAACACTAGACTAATTATTTTGTTGATCCTGATCACCCTATTTTTCTTGCTTTTGGGCAACAAAGATTCACCTTTCAGTTCATTTTATACTCTATGGATCCTCTAAATTGTTGTATTATACTCAGGTGACCGTTAAGGCCCTTGGGCCTCTTGTTAAACAATACAAGATAAATTCGTCTTATATTAAACTTCCTCTACACAATCACTACTGATTTTGATAAAATAGTGAGTACAACTTTACGTGGGACAGTTAGATTAATAGCGACTATCTTAAATAACTTCCCTTATCGGCCTTTTCTTGTGGAAATGTGATGGAGTACAAATTTAGCGAAAAGTTTTGGGTACACTTGAGACAGCCATACAACACTGACTACTTGTCTCTATTTTTGTCTGAGTGATAAACGTCACATTCCCTAATCTTGTATCTCTTCTTTAATTCTGAGATCCGGAGCTACATTGCATCATTTGTCACTTCATTGTCTCTAACATGTAGGATTAACGTATCTTTAATTCAAAAGAGTTCCTATAAGACTGTAAGATATTGGCTTAGCCTATTATCATTGATTGCTCAAAATTAACATGGTCCTTGGAACGTAATTTCATGGGCGACCGTTTTTTTTAAAAATATATTACATGTACATCACCAATATTTCAATATCTGTTGAGGTTGTCAATTCTTAAGGATTACCCACGAATTCCAGTAATTAAGAACGAATCCCTCAGAATTATAATGATTCCACAACAGCCATTGTTTCAATATATCTTGAACACGTATTTTCCTATCATTTTTCAGCTTCTTGCCGTGGTATTCTCTTTCATAATTTGTAAACAGAGTGGAGAGGAAGAGAAAGTGGTGTAGAGGTAATCTATTGTTAACTACCCTTTAACATCCACTACAGAGGTAATCTATTGTTAACTACCCTTTAACATCCACTACAGAGGTAATCTATTGTTAACTACCCTTTAACATCCACTACATTAGTTTGTTTTTTAAAAAAGAAACTTGTTACCATGTAGATAAAAGCAATTGATTATTACATAAAATATATAAACATGTCGAATTGTAATGAAAAAGGGTATTTATATTCATTGGTAACCCTCCTTATGATCTGGTCATGTTGAGGTGTATGAAAATGACTTTAGCAATCAAAAGTCACGTATTTACGTATTTCCTACTGAGTAGATGCATTTGACTAGTGTTAAAGGTATGGCTAAATGATATCGTTGAGGGAAAAATAGGCCTATATAAATGGATCGATTTTGTTACCTTTCTGTTTGGGATGTGATTTGTATCAAGGAATTTAAACAATTTCATATGTACATGTATATATCAAGTTACAGTTTTGCTTTAGATTCATCCCACTGCACTCTTTGCATACATTCTATTGTAGGACAAAAATATAGATGTTGATTTCTTTTTTTCTTTTCCGAACAAACAATCTTAGCAAGAGCAATTGATCTCTGAATTTGGTCAATTGAGTCCCGTATTATGTTAGTTATGTTTTATCTTAAGAATTTAAACAAGGATAATGGAAGAATTATCTAACAACAGGTTATTTACTGGAACTGGAAACCAACCAGTTTTTGATAACAAAATAGTTTCAAAATACCATCCATTTAACTCCACCCCCAAATGTTTATTTTCTCATAAAAGCTTGCTCAATACATTTCTGAATGTTTGTCTCGTTTAAAGTCAACATTTTTCAAATTCCATGGTCGATATAACGACCTTGTTAGCATATACAATCTATCGTTAAGTCGAATGTTGACTGATTTTTGTCATACAAATTGCTAAGCCATTGTTTTAACACTGAATTGTGTACGGATATTTTAGTTTACCCGATTATAATAAGAAGCACACGACTGATGTGACCGGTCGACAGAGGATGCTTACTCCTCCATGGCACCTGATCCCACCTCTGATATAGGTCTGTGTTTGCTCTGCTCCAAATTTGTATTTTTTCAATGAACTTCTGAGCTTGATTACTGTTCGTTATCTTCGTATTTCATTTTATAGTCGATTTATACCCGTCTTGATGTGTAGTAACGTTTTTCATCAATAAATACAGGTACATATTAAGTAAAATTCAGATTGTAGTTTACAGTTGCATAAAATCTTTGGCGATTTTAATGCCCAATGTCGCTGAATAGTAAAGAAAATGGAAGGGAGGATACACTTACATGTACATTGCAGTTTGAATCCCTGTTTAAAGCATTGAGACTTGTGGATTTGTTAACTGAGCAAATTCATTTTGGAGAAAAAATATTTTCTGAGACAAAAATATGCAATTTTACAATATTTGAATATATTTTCTTAAACCTTCTGTTCTTTTTAATATATTTCTAGATTATGGCCTTTGTGTATCACTGGTTATTGCCGTTATTATCTACTTCAGAATATAGGACTGCCCCACCAGCCTGCTAGACATTGCAAAGGGTTAAACTTAAACATGGATACAGAAAATCAAATTGAACTTGATACTTTATCATATTCAATCAAATTTTAATCTGCATGGAGTTTATTATTTCACCAAAGAAAGGAGCGGTAAAATTCAATGTTGTAGGTGTAATTTTTAGTTTTAATTCATTCATCGATTCATTTAAGAACGTATGGAAATAAAAATTGGATATTATTCTGCATTGTATCTCTTTTTAAAGTCTATCTGTTTTTAATATATAACTCTTTGAAATGTATTTCTAACTTAAGACTTTGACACTTATCATTTTAGTCACGTTAATCAATCAATCAATTATACTCCTGTGGTCAGTGGTTGTAGTGAATTGTTATTGATTCGGTTGTTAATGAATCATGAATGTACACCTTTGTGTAAAATGATTAATTTCACTTTGTATTTCGTGTTTATATTATATCAATGTTTCATACAGTTTTGCTAATGTAGTATCTAAACGTTTATACTGTTCTTTTTACATTAAATTTGCTACAAAATTTTGACGTGGATTTCCTATTATTACCATTCTTCAGATGCTTGTTTTATTTTATATATCAGACATAAGTAAGGTACATATTGATTTATTAGATTTTTGTACTGTCAAATCAAATGAACAAAGTTTTCTGATGGTAATGTCATCAAATTAGACATTGCTACATAGAGGACTTTTGTCGGGTTGTCTGCAGTCTAAGCCATTTTCCTGTTTGAAATATTGCTTAGTTAGATACCCGGTTTTTGTCTTCGATCGTGGAGTTCAGTAGAAAAGTAAAGAAATGATAGGATTTTTCTTCATTTTGATGTTCATATGTATATGAATTTTTTTATCATATAAACAATGGTTATTTAAAGATAATACAAGATAGAAAATCCTTGAAAATCAGTTTTTTATTGATTCCACATTACGGGATATTTACTTGTTTTGATCAATAAAAAAATTTCACTCACATTTCCAATACTGACACACCAACACCTAAATGTTGTGGATCCTCAGTTATCATACAAAGGACGTCTCTAGCACTATTCTAAAATAAGTAATGCCTTATTTATGGCACGCCAAATTGACAAAGAACGAACTAATATTAGTTTCACAGTTTATAAACTAGGTTTATTGACTGTAAACTTTAATTTATATAGACCGTAAACTGTGGTTAAGGACGTTAATCTATAATTAACATCTCTAAGCCATAGTTATACCCTTAATCTACGTTTCACTAGAACACTGCAAAAAAAAAAAAAAAAATCATTTTCAATCGCAAAACAGTTTATCTGAAAAATACGGCTTCAGGATTTGTAACTATGGTTTACAACTCTAAACTATAGCTAACGAATGTAAATTATTGTCTACGGTTGTAAATTATAATTTACAGATATTTAAGGAGCAGAATTCACAAAATTGTTATTAACATAGTTTTACATAGTTTGAGAAACACAGTTTAACTCTAGAATCCCTGATTATGTATCGGAGATGCACAACTTTGTGTGAAATATATTTTATAACTCTGAAGTATGGTTTACGATCAAAACTATAGTTAACAATAGTTTCGTTTGTAAAACATAGATACGTTGATCCTGGTTACAGCATAAAAGTCTGCTATGCAACGTTAACTAGTATTTTGCAATGGTTGTTAAAAATATATTTCTTGTTGACATAAAAAGTAAATTTTCTATCATTCTAAACAAATCTTATAGGAAATAAAAAGAAAAATGACAGGACAATTATTGATTAAAATTTGTTTATAATTTAAAAGAAAGAGAAAGAAAAATGCATGTTGACGGTTTGTGATCAAATTTTTCTTTATCAGCAGTATAGTAAATCACTGAGATTTATCCCTGCCGTTTTTCCAACCTTTTGCGTTGATCAAAAAGAGATGACTTCAGCATTGTTGGAATCAAAAGAGTTGCTGAAAGACTTAAAGGTTTAAGATTGTCAAGAGTAGAATTTAAACCAATAATTCTCCAGTAATATGAAGCAGGATTTGTTTTCCTTTTCTATATAGAACATACGGCGATGAAACATATTTAATATTGCCTCTCGTGATTGGTTTTGCGAGATTTTGAATTGCAAACTTTTGTTAACAGTTAATAGGCATTTAGATTCATAAACTATATTTAAAAACTCGTAACTGTAGTTTTTGAGTTTTTGACGATAAACTATGATTGGCAAATATGAATCTTAGTTTATCTCTCAAAATTATGGTTTAAGATCGTAAATTATAGTTTACATCAGTTAGCTATAGTTTATGAATATTAATGTCATAAAACTATAGTTTATGACCGAAATCTACAATTAACGAACATAAACCATGATTAACAACTCTTAACTTTGGTTAACAAAATGTAAATTAAAGGTTACAAAAAAATGAATATCTATATTTAATCAGCAAAATATATTGTTATCATTAAATTTTCAGACAGATAAACTTAAATTATCATTCGTAAACTACAGTTTACAGTCAGTAAATATAGTTTTACAGATGAAAACTATTGTTAACGAATCGTTAATTATAGAGTTAACATAGTCGTAAACTACAGTTTACAATCGATAAAAATAGTTTATTAATTGTTAAACTATATTATCTAATTAAAGCGAGATTTGCGTGCCATACTAATTAATTTATCAAATATTCTCAGCTGAAAGTAATTGCCATGGTCAATAGTGTGAAATATATGGAGATAACGAACAGTATTCAAGTTCAAAAATCCAATAAACAATACAAAATAGGAGCAGAGCAAACAGTGGCACGGACCTCCAAAACATCAGAGATGGGATCAGGTGCCATGGAGGAGTGAGCATCCCCTGCCGAGCGGTCACACCAGCCGTGTGCTCCTTGTCATGATCGGGAAATAACGGAAAAATCCGTCGACAATTCAGTGTGTAAATAATGGCCTAATAATTAATATGAAAAACGTCAGTCAGCATTTGACTCAATGATAAATCGTATTTGCTGACTAGGTCATTGTATCGACCATAGAACTTACGATATGATGACTTTAAACGAGACAGCTGATATTATTGTTTCATCAACTTGTTTGTCAATAATTTACCTCGTTTTAGAAATTGTACATACGTAGAGCATGCTCTTGCGTATCGAATCAACTGAGATATATATACCCCGTAGCAGGTGATGAAGGTATATTGCTGCATAAGTAAGGGAAGTTGACGATTGAAAAGTTAAAGTCATCACGTTTATCAGAAAGCTTGGTTGTTAGATTACCATTTACGTCTTTTTCAAGTAAAATATCCAAATATGAAACAGATGTGTCAGACTCTGTGGTATCTTTATTTCAAGCTCACCAAGATATATCGTATCGACGTAAGAATGAAAATAGCCATTGTTAATTGACAATACGTAGTCGATATCTCTAAATGTCGAGTTGAAGGCCACAGCAAGTGTTTTCCTCTTTTCACGTACACGATTTTAGACAAATTCTGCTTCATATGAATACAAAAAAAAGGTCTGCTAATACCGGAGCGCAATTGGTACCCATGGGAATTCCAATAGATTATTGGAAGACCTGGTCTCCAAAAACCATATAGATATTGTAAATCAGAAGGAAGCTCAAGCATCTTTTTAATGTCAACTTCAGAGTACTTGTGTGTACAGTCAGAATGTTTTTTAACAAAATAATTTTGCAAATGACCAATGACAAGGTAAGTAAATTTACGAGTTCCATTTTTATTGAAAAAGCAGCTGCCAATTATATCAAAAAGCCTGAACTTTAATTTATCGTAGGGAATGGTTGTGTATAAAGTTGAAAAGTCGTAAGTTTTTAAGCTGTTGATTTTGGTAAAATCTTGTGATTTCAAATTTTCCAAAAGTTCCTTAGAATTTTTAAGGATCCACATCTGATTTACACCACTTCTCGAATATATTGTTGCACAGTACTCTTGAAGTTTCTCCTTCACTACTGTTAATATCTTAGTGAGGAGTAAAGAAAGAGGCTTGGTTGAACATTTACTGGAACCCGCTATGTATCTTTGTTTGTAAGGATTTTTATGAAGTTTCGGAAACCAATATAAATATGGTAATTCAAATTCATTTTGGTTGTTTGGAATATTAAAAATATTCAAAACTGACATATGATTTTGAAGAATTTCTTCCTTAGAAAGGGAACTATGAGTATAAGTTGGATTACCACTTGTAGAATTAAATCCAAGTTCCTCTAAAATACATTTAATATAATGAGCCTTACAAACAAAGACAATGTTGTTACTTGCTTTGTCAGCAGGGACCAGTACGTACTGATCATGTAAACTATCTACTTCTTTTTTCACTTCTGGATTATTGAATACAGAAGGATAGATGGTTCTCATATTGCCCCTCAATGTTTAAATGCGCGATTTTAACATACATCTGATTGCCTGGCGTAGTCCTCTACAGAATCCATAATATTTATGAAATTCCGACGCCAGTTGAAGGATTGGGGTTACCTATATTTAGGACCTTTTAAAATTAGTGTTCTAAGGTCCTCATTATTAACTATATTTACGTCACCAGTAGTAACGTGTCCAACAGGACTATAGTTATAGGATGAAGAAGAACATGAACACGATGCAGGATTATGTTTCAGATATTCGATATCCAGGCCCTGTAAAGTTTTCCTGTAATTAAAAAGTTTGGAAGCAATAGTCGACGTATATTTGTAGGAAATACAAGGTGTAGTCTTTAACTTGAAATATGGTGGAATACAAGACTGGACTCTTTTGTGATTAAGAATATTACTTATATTAACCGCGTCAATTCCTTTGTTGGCATATTGAAGTTTAAGGAAAAGACGCATTGTTTTAGTGGTATTTTCTTCAGTAAAACGTGGTGATTTAAAAAGCCTATGATTTGCAATATCCATAATCACAGATCCGGGCCTATATTCTGGTGTCGAGAAACCAAAAAAATTGACTTTCCTTGACCTTTTCAAGAAGACTATTTAAAAGTTTCAAAGGGACAGAGTAAAGTTTGGTGCGAATATGATGTAGACATAACTTTTGATTTACGTAAGGTAGTAATAAATCAAAACAGACATCATGTATTAAAGGTTTATTGTAAGATCGATGCCCATGACTACGCTTACGTCTCTGTGTATGGTTAAAAAGTCCCATCACATTTATATTATCACATTGTGTGAACTTTATTTGTGTACTTTATGAAATTGATTGAGATTACATTTACTTCACAGTTATAATTTGCTTCCGAAGTTTCGATTCTTTGTTTTATAAGGACACATACACTGTATCAATGATCACATAAAATCTATATAGAGACAAGGAACAGGAAAACCTCTGCTATTTTAGGAATAAAGAAGTCCTACTTTTTAGTCCGAAGCATTTTCTTTTAGTAAATGATTTTCTGACCCTATTCTTTGCAGTTAAAATACATTACATTTTATTGTGACTTATATAACAAAACAGACTATGCATCATTGTTTTATTAAAGTCCTAAAAGAAAAGCTTTTTATCATGAATGAATATCATAAATGCAACAATGCAAAGCTTGAAGTGTAGGTAGACGTGTAGTTCTAAAAGACTGGATGGAATATATGTACATGTAAATGTCAAGAAATTATCTTTTCACACTATGTTTATACCTGTAAATAGCATCATTATTAAGTAAAGCTTTTGTTTAATGAAAATGTATTGAAAAATATTCCTATAAGATTAAGCCTAAAATAACTAAAAAAGGGAAATATTACATAACATGTTACATATACATTAAACATACATGTATAGACATTACATGTACATATAAGATATTATAAATAAGATAGATTTGACATTTGAATGTACAAGTAATATTTCCTTTTAATATCGTAACATAGCATTTAAAAATGGAATAAATGAAATATAACAATTTGAATTTTGATTCATATTACAAAAACTTGATTTATTATATGGTATAATATTTTGTACTAAGGAATGCAAGAAAATACCTATTGTAAATGAAAATAATTTGGAATTAATCCAAGACCTGGCTAAAAAAATGTACTATTTCTGATTCCAATATTACTCATTACAATTACATTCACCACATGCCAATTTACCATGGCATTTAATATTTCAACTATGTTTAAATTTGGTTATTCCACGTAGGCACGATCGAAATTTGAGGATAAGGAAAGCCCTATTTTCAAAACTAAATTAAGCGGAGTGTAATACCAATAGTACTGTATATAATGAACAGCTATAAATGAGTTCTTTTTATATGATTATTGACTTTGATGAAGTAAATTTGCTGTATTGTTTTTAAATTTGAGATCAACTAATTTTTCAATTTGAGATCAGGGTGTGATTTCTTAATTTACTCAAATATGGGACATGTAAATAAACTGACCATACTGGTCATTGTTTTGGCCAGTTTACTTGTGGTAAGTATCAATTTTCTAATTATGTTCCAGTTATTTTCCGATTATTTTGAAGTGAATTGTAGTATACTTTATCAGAGAAATATTCATGTGAAATGAAATTCCACGTAGGATTAGTAAATATATTAAGAAGAGGACTAAGGATTACTTTTTGAGTCTTAAATGAATGCTTACTCCTTCATTGCACCTGATCCCACCTCTGATGTTTTTAGAGGTCCTGTTTGCTCTGCTCCCGATTTGTATTGTTTCAATAGACCTTTGGGCTTGATTACTGTTCGTTATCTCCATATTTCATGATAAAAATTCCACTAATCATTCACCATTATCATTAGTGCATGACGAATTTACATATATTTAAAATATCAAAGTTTGACCATATCTCTCATGTTTTCCTTTAGGTATTTGGAATTGTGGTAATGGTTTCAGGGATTTTGGAACAACGTGAATTCATTTCGGATAAAATCAAGCCTGCGTTTGACTCATTTCCTACAAAAACCTTTATACATTTGATGCACACTAAGGGAGCCATGGTTATTGGTTTCGGAAGTTTCACTCTAGTTTGTGGTTTGCTTTTATCATGTGCCGTAGGATGCCGTAACGACAGGGTGATGTATACGGTAAATCTAGTTCAAATTAATAATTTTATATATAGTGATGGAACTAAGGCGGTATCTGATTGATATTTTACTGACTCAAATATGATTCGCTATCTATGACGAGAGAGAGAGAGAGAGAGTTATCTAAATCTTATATAAGATACATCTCATTTAATTTGTTTTACAACAGTTTGTAGTTCTGTGTGGTCTATTGGCTCTATTGACCCTGGGATACATTGCAGTGCTGTATCTGTTGCAGGTAGCCTCTCTTTAACTGTCCAATAGACATGAATACTCGGAAATTGTCCTTCCCCTAAGGAAAGATCAAGAATAAGTTATACATGTATATATAAATGTATACTCAAATTATTATTATTATTACTACTACATGTATCATTGATTTATCAGATGAACCTAAAGAAAGAAATATTAAAAACATTAAGTAAGAATTATAAAGACGACAACCTCAAAGGTGTGGCCTCCAACGTGTCCAATGCATGGAATAATATTTTTCTGTCCGTAAGTATTAAAAACTTTTGTATCCCATTTTTTTAAAGTTTAAACTACAACCGCTATATAAAAACGATGAATATTTAGTAAGCTTATTGTTGGCATGTTCTTTAATGAGTGCATCTAGCTATAAAACATTAGATAAACATAAAAAGTAATTATTAATCCTAGAAAAGAAGTTTTTTCTATCTATTATCATACATGTATTCAGATTGTTAATGATGTTATTAATCTGTGCAACAATTCTTTACTTTATTACTAGAATTCCTACATTTTCTTACTAAAAAATCTTTTTATTTGTCATCGAGACTATGACAAAAATTCCAATCCAGAAATAATTAATAGAGAAGGTTATCTTTTTTCAGGCAAGTTTTCGAATTTCAAGTTTATACAGTGCAGGAAACTAATTTTGCTACAGCATCGATGCTGATTTGAATGCTTCCTTTGCTTGCTGATTTGAATGCTTCCTTTGCTTGCTGATTTAATGCTAGTAATCCTTATCCTGATACCGTTTTATAATTTGGTCAATGCTACCAGAAGTAGCATCATGCTACCGGAAGTAGATAATGAATTTCAGCATTGCCGTTTAAAGCAATAAAAGTGCCTTTTACAATTATTTGATCATAATATCTCACTATGTATCAATAATCTGAATTGGATGAGTAAGCATCCCCAATACTTCTAAGCATAACTGTCATGAAGCTATAGTATAAAATATACTCTGAAGCTATTGTACTAATCATGAATCTACTGAATGAATCTCAACCATACATACATTTTTCTAGTCCATACCTCAAAGACATGAAGTTCTAACTAACTTTCGTCTCGTGTACTGACCCTCCACCTCTTGTATACTAACCCTAAAGATGCTATTGTACTGGACCTAAAAATAATCCTTAAGCTATTGTTTGTTACTAAGATTTACTTAGGTATTCCTTTTACAGTGGGACTGTTGTGGTGTGAACCCTGTGGTAGGATTGAAAAATGATTTTGGAAGCACTTCGTGGTGCTCTGAAATGAATAACTGTCGACAAAATTCCTCTCCTATCCCTAAGACCTGTTGCAATCACGTAACAGCAAAAAACTATACACGTGCTCCTCCAAGTTGTTACAGATCAGTCACGAAAGGATTTAATAAGAAGGTATATTTTTGCATGCATAACATTTCTAATAAAAACCATCAAAAGCCTTCAAATGAAATAATTTTACCTATTTGTTCACATTCAAAACATAAGTATTAAA
Source organism: Saccostrea echinata (assembly GCF_033153115.1). Lineage (NCBI taxonomy): Eukaryota > Metazoa > Mollusca > Bivalvia > Ostreida > Ostreidae > Saccostrea > Saccostrea echinata. Next base: position 6,431,274 of record NW_026889806.1, on the reverse strand, counting down.
ATCATACATCTTTAACTCATATAAGACTAAGGAAAGACACTTAATGAAGTCTTAAAATAAACCTGTTAAATTAGGTTATACCCGAAAAACTTACAAATATGATTTTGTATGATAAGATACAATCAAGTCCTGTCTGCTATCTTCTTTCTTAAGGATAACATTCCATGTTTTTATAGGTGAAGGTAATGCAATCTTTAAAAAAAAGGAAAAAAAAAAAGAAAATTGGGCATTGATTGCTATAAAATTGTAGCCTTGATTAAAAATTATAAAGATTACATAGTAGTTCTTACTCAATTTCTTAGGTGTGTTACGAAGTGTTTCAAGAGAAGTACCAGGAGCATTTTCAGGAGGCCGTTTTGATGGCGATCATGATTCCTGGCATACTTCTTGAGGTAAGCACCATCCAATACTTCCTGAGATATTTATACATGTAAGCACCATCCTATGGTTCCTGAGATATTTATACATGTAAGCACCATCCTATGGTTCCTGAGATATTTATACATGTAAGCACCATCCAATACTTCCTGAGATATTTATACATGTAAGCACCATCCTATGGTTCCTGAGATATTTATACATGTAAGCACCATCCTATGGTTCCTGAGATATTTATATATGTAAGCACCATCCTATGGTTCCTGAGATATTTATACATGTAAGCACCATCCTATGGTTCCTGAGATATTTATACATGTAAGCACCATCCAATACTTCCTGAGATATTTATACATGTAAGCACCATCCTATGGTTCCTGAGATATTTATACATGTAAGCACCATCCTATGGTTCCTTAGATATTTATACATGTAAGCACCATCCTATGGTTCCTGAGATATTTATATATGTAAGCACCATCCTATGGTTCCTTAGATATTTATACATGTAAGCACCATCCTATGGTTCCTGAGATATTTATACATGTAAGCACCATCCTATGGTTCCTGAGATATTTATACATGTAAGCACCACCACATGTATATTTAGACATAATCTCTGTACAGCTCATGTAAACCTAGAAAAAAATTAGAAAAAGGAATTCTTGATGACTACATTGTTTACATTTTCCATACTGACATCGCAAATTCTTTTGTTAATTTTCATAAAAATGCTAAAGAGATAAAGTATTAATTATAAGTTTTTGATTATAAGTTTTTGATTAAGTCTTCTCTGCCGTTATTGTCGGGATTCTGGCATGCAGATTGACGAAAGAAGATAGAAGATGTAAAACAGCATTTAATCATTTAGATTCTGTGAGTAGCTGTATTTCAGCTTGCTGCTCAGAAGAAAAGGGATAAAAAGTCAGCTCTATTGACAGCTGCTGAAGATTAAAGTTTTAAAATACTGACATTTCCATGTATAATGAAAATGTTCTAAATCATCTACACTGCTGACAGCATAGATTTTGTAAAATTCAAGGGTTATCGATCTCCATACTTTTGATCTTGACCTTTGACCTACTTTTCAAAGTAAAAAAAAGTGCCGATAACTCGTACACATATTCTTTGACATTTTAGAGGTAGACTTATGCTATTTTGCAAATGCACTGCTTGTCATAAAATATGTTGAAAAATATCAGCGTTACAGTCAAACTGACCTTGACCATTGACCTATTTTCAAGAATACTCCGAACCTTTAAGTTAAGACATGGATTTTGAGAAGAAGAACTTTATTAATTAGCATTTATAAATATTTTTTAAAAAATACTGACAGTTTCTTTTAAATGTATTAATGACATTAACCACACAAACTTAAATTAAATGCATTCTGTTAACAACTAGAAATCAACCAGCCTCTTCCGTCAACTAAGATAAGCGTTGAATTAAACTTGTATTAATACACTTTTTTCTGATAAAATTTTCTCGACTTGACACAAAAGGCCAACGTTGTTCTCGACTTGACAAAAAAGACTGTATGTTCCGATTGTTCAGTATGGTATATCAACTTGGGCTCGTGCATAAATACCCATGAATGGATTTTTAAAAAGAAATTCAGTAGATCATGTATTTTAAATTGAATTTACATCGACTGTTACTTTTATGATAAATATTATTTATCGCTGTCTCACTAATCTGTGGATTTTATTTTATTTCGCTTAAATTATATTGTTCATATAATATTAAAAGAATAGACAACCACCCTTTAGTTTTAATTTTTGTGTATAGCAGTCGACACATATGTTCCATGGAACACTCTAGCTTTTGTAAACGACCTGCTGTTGAATCCGTACAAACACTCAAACTTCTTGCAAATCAAAGGCACAGCCATGGGCGTCCAAATGTAGAATGCAAATATCTTCATGGGTTGACTAGAATATTGAGTCTTTATCACAAATAAAACTCCTCTGTGTCTGCAATTCATAAATGATATTGACCAAAAGCTGGACGAAAATCCAAACAAAGAAGAGAACTTTATTACCTTTAGCAATTCATTCGACTACTCTAAATTATCAATGAAAAGTTCCAGGGACATTTCATGAATTAAAAATGAAATCATAATTTTTTCTTTGATCGAGGTATCAAAGAAAACTTGCGCATCGATGAAAAGTTTTCCATCCAAGTTTTCTTTGATATCTCGATCAAATGAAAAAAGTGAAGATAACGAACAGCGATCGATCTCAAAAATCTATAACCAATACAAATCTGTGAACAGAACATAAAATATGGACCCCTGGAAATTCCAGAGGTGGGATCAGGTGCCTAGGAGGAGTAAGCATCCCCTGTTGACCGGTCACACCCGCCGTTAGCCCTATGTATTGATCAGGTAGAGAGACAGTCGAATTCAGTATAAAAACAATGGCCTAACAATTGGTATGGAACATGTCAGCCAGAATAAGACACAATGATAGGTTGTATTTTCTAACAAGGCCATTATATCGACCATAGAATTTACAAAATGCTGACTTTAAACGAGGTTGTGAAATCCCTGTAACATCAACTTATTTGTCAGTAGCCTTCCTTGGTTTAAAAATTGATCGTACTCAGAGCTCGATGATGCTCTTGAGTATCTAAGTTGGGGGATGTAAACGTCATATATACGGGTGATGGCGGGATATTACTACATAGATAAGGAAAGTTGACGATGGAAATGCTTAAGTCATCTCGTTTGTCATACAATCTAGTTGTTAGTTGGCCTTATCGTCCATAGTCAGTAAATCATCCAAATATAAAACATATATTGCAGACTCTGTGGTGTCTTTTAGTTCAAGTTCACTTGGTTATATCTAGTCAACATATGTATGGAAGTAGCTATATTGTTAATTTATATTACGTCGTCGATATACGTGTATGTAAATTTCATAGGGAGAAATGGTGTTCATTCTGCTGATTTGCATATCGACCATTTTGGAACTATAATGGCGGCATAATTTATAAAGGTTTATATATAGAAAATACAAAAAATCGCGAATTTTTATATCCTAACTATTTCGGATAAAGTTCTTCCGCCGATGGTTTGATTCTTCTTAATATCTTCTACCGGAAATGGCAATATTGTTGATACCAATTCGAAGCCAGAATATATTGTTTTAATGAAGAAAAGAGCACAGAATTGGTGTTTTTTTAAATCAATTTTCATGAGGAAATGTAAGTGTTTATTACAAGTTAACAGAGTTCTTCCGCCGATTAAGAGGTGCAGGAGAGAGCCTATTTTTATAAAATAGTATGTTTTACCATTCCATGAGGAGTTACGACCGCCTTTTTAATTTGAAAACGGCAATTTTTTGCATCAGTGTGACCTACGTTACATCGGGAAAACGATGTCCCGAGTCGTCAGCTATTATTCACACAAATTTCTACCCATATAACTATGACAGAGCCTTGAAGAAAAAACAAAACGAAACAGGCTTGTAGGTTTTAACATAAAAATTTAAAGAAATGGAATTTCGAGTTTATTCAGTATCTTATGAATATTAATGAGAAATACATGTAGATCACGTGGAAACAATCTCATAAATAAATTGCACACAATTTCTCCATATGTGATACACGTGTGTGTAATATTAAATCGAGTTGAAGGCCACAGCAAGTGTTTTCTTCTTGTCACCTTAACCAAGTATATTTTGTATTTATCAAGCAATACTCTCGATTTCAGGTAAGCAGCAACACAAGAAATATGTCCTTTATGTATATTCAAAAATTGGTCAAGATCGATATAGTGTATGAACTTGCAGAAAGGCGATTTAATCAGGCACCGGGATGTTTAACAAGCCAATCCTGTACACAAAACACGGTGAAATTAATCCAACATATTCTCTCGATAATGATTGAATAATAGACTAAACAAAAGTTTCAAATTGGTATTAATGGTTTATTAAACATCTGTAAATAATATTCTATTTAATAATAAAATGCATTTTTCGTTGTAAAAAATTACTTTTTCCGACTATCACTGCATTTAAAATGCGTCAAATTTTACTATGATGACGTCAAGTGGACAAGTGCATTGCGATCAATGACTTGTTTCTACCTTGCTATGTGGGATTTAACTAGCGACAAAAATGAATGCAGTGGTAAGTTTTGATGTAGTTTATTACTCTTATACAGTTTAAAATCGCAAATTATTTCATTGTCTGGTATTGTTAGTAACTGCTGTTTTGTGTGATGTCACAGTAAACATTTCCGGTGTAAATTATACCCCGCCCCCTTTCTGCAGCCTTAACAGTGATTTAATTTGAACATATTTTATTATGTACTGAAACATAAACAGAGTGGGCAGCAGGAATAGCCTATATAAGCCCTCTCAACAACATACCCCCCCCCCCCCCCAAGTTCACTAAGCATGAGTTAAATATACATCACAGAGTCTGGACATCTGACTAAACACCAGCCAACACTCAGAATAAATAAATGGCCGAACTACATGTAATCAAATAAGTTGGACGATTACCTGTAACTAAACATAGTTTCATAGACTAGCGTACAATTCAATGATCAATGTATATGAAATAAACAATAAATATCAAAATGAAGACGAAGCGTAAATATACAACCAATAGACTAATAATAAAATACTGATACAATGTCATTTGTGACAAATACGCTTATTGTTTCTACCCAGATAGAGACAGTATATATGTAGATTATTATAGATCATTAATTCTTGGTAAAGACAGTATATAGCGTATTATTGCTCATTTTGTCTGGGTAGAGATAGCGTATAATAGATCATTTAGTCTAGATTAAATTAACTATGATACTCTCTATATTGTCCCTACCGAGACTAAAAGACCTTTTTGAAAGTTATGTTTTGTCACTATAGAGACGAAAGGCTCTAGAATACGCTATATAATGTCTCTATCTAGACTTAATGATTTGTAATACGCAATATATTGCCTCAAATGAGACTTAAGGATCTTGAATACGCTATATATTTCTCTACCGAGACATAAATGATAACTTATATGCTATGTACAGTGTATTGTCTCTAACGGGACTAAAATTATCCATAATATGCTATATTGTCTCTTCCGAGACTAAATGATCTACTGTTCGTTACTGTTCGTTATCTCCATATATTTCCTACTAAACGCTATATATTGTCTCCACCTAGACTAAATGATCTACTACACGCTATATATAGTCTCCACATGGACTAAATGATCAACTTCTCGCTATATATTATCTCCCCCTAGACTAAATGATCTACTACACGCTATATATTGTCACTACCTAGACTAAATGATCTATTGCACGCTATATATTGTCTCCGCCTAGACTAAATGATCTATTACACGCTATATATTGTCTCCATCTAGACTAAATGATCTATTACACGCTCTATATTGTCTCCACCTAGACTAAATGATCTATTACACGCTATATATTGTCTCCACCTGGACTAAATGATCTACTATACGCTAAATATTGTCTCCACCTAGACTAAATGATCTATTACACGCTATATATTGTCTCCACCTAGACTAAATGATCTATTACACGCTATATATTGTCTCCACCTAGACTAAATGATCTACTATACGCTATATATTGTCTCCACCTAGACTAAATGATCTATTATACGCTCTATATTGTCTCCACCTAGACTAAATGATCTATTACACGCTATATATCGTCTCCACCTAGACTAAATGATCTACTATACGCTATATATTGTCTCCACCTAGAGTAAATGATCTATTACACGCTATATATTGTCTCCACCTAGACTTAATGATCGGTGTCACTCGGAAAATCCTCAGGTATGAAATATGTGGAGATAACGAAAAGTATTCGAGCTCAAAAGTCCATTAAACATTACAAAATAGGAGAAGAGCAAACACAGACCTCTTAGACATCAGAGGGGGGATCAGGTGCATGGAGGAGTGAGCATCCCTTGCCGACCGGTCACACCCGCCGTGTGATCCTTGTCATGATCGAGAAATAACGAAAAAATCTTCGACAATACAGTGAGTAGATAATGGCCTAACAATTAGTATGAAAAAAGTCAGTCAGCATTTGATTTAATGATAGATTGTATTTGCTGACAAGGTCATTGTATCGACCATAGAACTTACGAAATGATGACTTTAAACGAGACAGCTGATATTCCTGTTTCATCAACTTGTTTGTCAATAAATTACCTCGTTTTATAATTTGTCCATACGTAGAGCATGCTCTTGCGCATCGAATCAACTGAGAGACATAAACCCCGTATGTAGTAATAAGGGTATATTGCTGCATAAGTAAGGGAAGTTGACGATTGAAAAGTTTAAGTCATCATGTTTATCATAAAGCTTTGTTGTTAGATTACCATTAACGTCTTTTTCTAGTAAAATATTCAAATATGAAACAGATGTGTCAGACTCTGTGGTATCTTTTATCTCAAACTCACCAGGATATATCGTGTCGACATAAGAATTAAAATAACCAATGTTAATTGGCAATACGTCGTCGATATATCTAAATGTCGAGTTGAAGGCCACAGGAAATGTTTTCTTCTTTTCATGTAAAAAAATTTGCACAAATTCTGCTTTATATGAATACAAAAATAGGTCTGCTAATAACGGGGTGCAACTGGTACCCATGGGAATTCCAACAGATTGTTGGAAGACCTGGTCTCCAAAACCCACATAGATCAATCAATCAGAAACTCGAGCATCTTTTTAATGTCAATTTCAGAGTTCTTGTGTGTACAATCAGATTGTTTTTAATAAAGTAATTTTCCAAATGACCAATGACAAGGTAAGTAAATTTACGAGTTCCATTTTCATTGAAAAATAGCTGTCAACGATGTCAGAAAGTTTGGATTTTAAATTATCATGGGGAATAGTTGTATATAAAGTTGAAAAGTCGTAAGTTTTTATGTTGTTGATTTTGGTAAAATTTTGTGATTTCATATGTTCCAAAAGTTCATTTGAATTTTTTAGTATCCATATCTGATTTACACCACTTCTCGAAAGTCATATGCACAGTCTTTAGATTCCCAGTTTTGGTATTAAACCAATAGTTCATACAAAAAATTGAAGGAATGTAAAGTTTCTATTTGAGATATATTTGAAGATTCCTTTTCCGATCCCATGTGTTTTATTTCAAAATGTTCTGTCAAAACTGTAACACCTGTGATATTTTGATTATTTTGATATATTGATCGTTTACTAGTAATCTTACTGGACAGAAGTTTAATACCAAAACTTGGGAGAATCTGAACTGCAAATCTTCTAATGTTGTCTACGGAATAGAAAGTACTCTTTATGGGCTTATTTATGTAGGTGAAACCAAGGGTTCACTTAATAAAAGAATAAGATTTTGATACCGTGAAATATGAAGATAGCAATCATTAATTAAACTTAAAAGTCCACTGAAACAGTACAAATACGGAGCAGAGCAAACATAGACCCCTAAAAACATCAGAGGTGGGATCAGGTGCCATGGAGGAGTAAGCATCCCATGTCAACAGGTCACACCTGTCGTGTGTTCTTTGTCACGATCGGGCAAATGGAAAAATCCGTAGACGATTCAGTGTGTAAATAATGACCTACAATTTTTATGAAAAACTTCAGTAAGCATACGATGTAATGATAGGTTGTATTTGCTGACAGAGTTTTTGTATCGACCATAGAAATTTATTGCGAAATGTTGACTTAGGACGAGACTTTTGATATTTTGCCTTGTTTTTAAATATTGTTCGTATGTATCGAATCAACTGGAAGACATAAACTCTATAAACTTCATGTGCAGGTGATAAAGGTATATAACTACATAAATAAGGAAAGTTAACAATAGGTAAGTATAGAAAAGATGGAGGGATCATGTTTATCATAAATATTTTTTGGTTACCATTAATGTCTTTTTCTAGTAAAATATCCAAATATGAAATAGATGTCTCAAACTCTGTGGTATCTTTTATGTGGATACTTACAGACTCCAAAGAAGTTTTAGAAAATTTAAATTTAAATTTGAAATTACAAAATTTTACTAAAATCTATAACATCAAACTTTTCAACACTTTATGCAACCATTCCCCACGATAAATTGAAGCCCAGGCTTTTTTTGCATCATAGAGAGCTGCTTTGTAAATACAAATGGAACTCGTAAATATACTTACCTTATCACTGGTCATTTGCAAAGTTATTTTGTTAAAGAGCATTCTGATTGTACACACAAGTACTCTGAAATCGATATTAAAAAGATGCTTGAGTTTCTGATTGACAATATCTATGTAGTTTTTAAAGATCAGGTCTTCCCACTGGTACCAATTGCGCCCCCTTATTAGCAGACCTATTTTTGTATTCATATGAAGCAGAATTTGTTCAAAAACTTCTACATGAGAAGGAGAAAACACTTGCTATGGCCTTCAACTCGACATTTCGATATATCGACGACGTAACGTATTATCAATTAACAATAGTTACTCTCATTCCTATGTTGACTCGTTACATCCCAGTGAGCTTGAAATAAAAGATACCACAGAGTCTGACACATCTGTCTCATATTTAGATATTTTACTAGAAAAAGACGTTAATGGTAATCTAACAACAAAGCTTCGGAATAAACGTGATGACTTAAACTTTTCAATCGTCAACTTCCCTTACTTATGTAGCAATATACACTTATCACCTACATATGGGGTTTATGTCTCTCAATTGATTCGATACGCAAGAGCATGCTTTACGTATGGACAATTTATAAAACGAGGCGAGCTATTGAAAAACAAATTGATGAAACTCATTTCGCAAGTTTTACGGTCGATACAATGACCTTGTCAGCACATACAACCTATCATTGAGTCAAATGCTGACTGATGTTTTTCACACTAATTGTTAGGCCATTATTTATACACTGAACTGTCTACGGATTTTTCCATTTTTTTTTTATCCGCTTATGACAAGGAGTACATGGCGGGTGTGACCGGTCGGCAGGGGATGCTCACTCCTCCGTGGCACCTGATCCACCTCTAAACTTTGAGGCCCGTGTTTGCTCTGCTCTAAAATTTGTATCGTTTTATTGGACTTTCGAGATTGAACTCTTTTTCTTTTCAAATTTCATTCGAGTTCAAAGGGATATATCGAATCAACGTAGGAATGATAATGAATATTGTTAATTGATAAAACATTATTGATATGTCTAAATGTTGAATTGAAGGTCATAGCAAGGGACTTCTTCTTTTCATGTAGAAGTTTTGAATAAATTCTGCTTCATATTAATACAAATATAGGTGTGCTAATATTGGGGAGTCCCTGAAATTCAGGTACTAGCTTATTTTTCATAGAAAATAAATTATACAACTATTGTTGTTTTTGACGTCAATATGATGATTTAGCTACCCGAGGAGTACAATGTTCACCGAGCAAAAAGCATAATTATTTTGAATATTGAAAATTGTACTTCGAGGGTTGGTAAGTCATAGCATTGAATGAAAAAACCAATCAATTATTGTTTTATTGTATGCTTAAATCATCATTAAATGATAGAAACTCGTTAAGGAAACCTTTTCATTTTTTTCTATTCTTTACATTTGTTGAAGTCCTATGCCATCCAATTAATTTTATATGGAATTTCTTGATTTATTTTTCATCTGATAAAGAAAAAAATATGATATGTTCGCCTGGAGATCGAATTAGGTGAAATATCTTTTAATATCCAAATGTTTCAATTAAGAAGTTTGTTCTTATGTAGAAAAAATGATATATTCAGGCGCAGGTGAACTAACTTTTTATAACTAATTGATAAAGTAAGGAAGTTCTGGATCTAATTTTAGTCCAATGTATGAAAAAAATTATTATTATATAATTGATTAATTCCAATCTCTCTCTGATTAGCTAAGGTACAACACTGTAGAAACCTTCCAGGGCCCAATTGTTCAAAAGATGGTTAATTCAACACAGTGATTAAGGATAACTGTGTTAAACCTTAATCATATGTCGAGCTAACGCAGTGCTTCAATTCTGTTGTCCAAAAGCAATCTAACGCAATGGTTAGCTAATACTGTGTTAACATTGTGTTCACTGTTCAATCACCCACCTACCACTTGATTACCCAGAATGCACTTCTCTTCCTTTGTAAGCAATCATGATTGACACCGTCTGCTTAGAAAAGAACAGGAAAGAAAGAAGCACCAATTTCTTTGTAAAAGAGATAAAAATTATTAAAAATCAGGTGAAACTTTATCCTATTCTTGAGTCAAAACGTAGTAATACTGTTACTAATGCTAAGAGCCATTTGACCTGAAATGGTAAAAAACGTGTCAATGCTGTGGTGGTGGCAAAAATATGGAAAGAAGTCAAAGACAAATGGCGCAATAAGTGTTGCACGGCGAAAATGAAATTTACAGTGGACAGAAGACAGAAGATGAAAACAGGAGGAGGACCTCCACCCACCCCTCTATCACAGACAATGCAGGAAATCGTAAACATGTACCAAAATGCCAGTTCCTTCCATGGTTTTGAAGGCGGCATTGAGACTTCAATGCCTAGCTGCTCAGGTACGCAGGACTGTTAAGGCGTTCTACGAAGATATCAACGAAATATAAACGTGCATTAATACATAATTTATTTTTGTAAAGCTTCTATATTATCACATGACTTTAATTTTAATTGAAATAACATTGTATACCCCGCTCTGTACGGAATTTGGTTTGGTCACGTTATTTGTCAGTCACGTGATAAATGCACGTAATGTGTACTGTATGTATGTCATAAACAAATGTTAATATCGCAAGGGTATAACTTAGTTAGAATTAAAAATTTCAGTAATAAATTGTATCTTTATATCTTGTAGTTTATGAAAAGTGATGCTGCTTCAAATAGAATTCGCATTTTATTAGTTTAAATTTCAAGTTATTTGGCTCTAGTCGAATTATTTGTGACCTTTACCTTGTACTTGATTTATTTATAAAGTCATGCTCTCAATTTTAGGAAAGCAGCAGCACTTTTCAAGTTAAGACATGTTTTCTTTATGCATATTAAAAAAATGATCAAGATCTATTAAGTGTATGCCCTTGCGAAAAGGTAATTTGATGAGGCACATCGGCGTGAAACATGCACACCCTGTACACACAAACAGACACACACACACACAACCCCCCCCCCCCCCCCCCACCCCCCCCCCCCCCCAAAACAAAACAAAACAAAACAAAACCAAAAAACAAAAAAAAAAAAAAAAAAAAAAAAAAAAAAAACGGTTGAATTAATTCAATGCATTCTCTCGATAGTTTTTAAATAATGGCACTAAACAAAGGTTTCAGATTTGTATTTATGGTCTACCTCAGACTTGCAAATAATATTCTGTTTAATAATAAAATGTGTTTTCACTGTGAAAAAAATTACTTGATCCGCCTCTCACTGCACATAATATGCGTCAAATTTTACCATGATGACGTCATGTCGACAAGTGCATTGCTGTCAGTGACTTGTTTATATCTTGCTGTGTGGGATTTAACAAACGACAAAAAATGAAAGTAGTAGTAAGTTTTGATGTAGGTAGTTTATCACTATTATGCAGTTTAAAACCGCAAATTCTTTCATTTTCTGTTGTTGTGAGGAAATTGCTAAATTTGTGTGATGTCACAGTAGACATTTCGCGTGTAAATTAGGCTCCGCCTCCTTTATGCAGCCTTAACAGAGCTGCGTAAAATATGGCTTTTATGTGCAATATTAACTAAAATATTCATTTAAATAATAAAATAAAAGTAAAAAGATTGTAATTGTTTATCCCTTCGGGTGCCCCAAAAACTTACTACTGGGCTTTGTTATATTGACCAATCAAATGAATGCTTGCATATCACGTGGTTAATGCACTCTAGCCATTTTTCTGTGTGAAGAAGCCACGGAATTTTCCAAGAACCACCTATTCCCCTCCACCACCCTCCTTTGCGTTACCAACAACGTTAACTCATTTAATTTGTAGTCTCTTTTTTAGTCATCTTTTTGCTCTTATTAATGTTGGCCTTTTTTTTGCACCACCTTTTTGCTTTAAATAGTGTTTTTAACATTTATGTCTATTGGCTGGGCTACGTTTGTCATGTGATTAGTCATACTTGTGTCGTGTGACTAGTCAACATTGTTGTATGTTTTACACTTTAATAGGGCTGGGTATCGGCTTGGAATTTTGTAATGCGATATATTGCTATATTTTTAACTGTAGTGTAATGCAATATGTATTGCAATATTTTCAATGACAGTTAAAATGCTCTTTTTTCTTATTTATTAACCTTCATCTATAAGAAGAGTGTCTAAAACTATTATAAAAACATTGTGACCAAAAAGTTCTTGTTGATTTCACTACAGTTTTGGAACGAAATGCAACCAAACAACAGCAACATTACCGTTTGGAACTCTTTGGCATGACTGAAAATGTTTCTAACCTATTAAATTTCATATTTTAATTAAGAAATCTAAAGCCCAGGCAGTTTGCCGGTATATCGGTACTGGAAAAACGTATCGCAATACGATATTTTTGTTTACGAATCGCAATATACCGGAATACCGATATTCTTGCGCACTTTAACTACACTTTAACTAGACCATTTGTCACATAACTATGCTTTTGTTTAAGACCAGCAATTTATTGTGATGTACATTTTATTTTAAATACGTAAAAAGCCCAGTTTTTTTTAGTCATTTGTTAGTTTTAATAAAATGACATTTTTACTTAATAGGAATTGTCCTTCATTTGTATGAGGATTTAGCAAAAAACAAGCTGCAATTGGCCTGAATTTTTTCTCCCATTTCACAAAAATTTTGTGGATAAAAATAACATTACACTGATACATGAACAGTTGTACACACATTTCAATGCTTTGGTTATATTTCATTCATTATATTATAATCAATTCCTTATTATTTCCATATAAAATATAACTCTTATGTAAAATTTCGAAATTGAATCTTGGCGAAACCGTTTTGTGCCATACAAATACCAAGGAACATTTTCGTCTACTCCAACACCAGGGCTCTAATTGCGTCGGCATGGCGCCTAAAATTTTTGATTTGAGCCTAAAATATCTCTATTAGTGGCCAAATTGGCGACCATTTTAAATTGACTTGGCGATCGTGGAATTCCGGAACAATAGACATTTTCAAATTTTTCCCCTTCTTTTTCTGAAGAGGCGAAAAGAAATTTTAAAGTGGAGAAAATCATTTTCTAGTTACTGTATCTTCTACATTATTATTCCGACAAGGCGGTGGGAGCACAAAAATACTCTTGTCCCTCCACTTTGAAAAATGGAAGGTCCACTGGACACCCCCTCCCATGACTACCCCTCAAGGGTTCCTATATTTACTAATATCAGCTTTTCAAGTTGGCGCCTAAGGAAAATTTGCCCGGCGACTAAAGCTTTGCATTGGCAACTATTTTTTTTTATTAGGAGCCAGCTGACGCATATATAAATTTTAGAGGTCGCTTAGAGACCTGAAGACATGACACCTTACTGTTAAGGTCTATATTTAAGACCAGAAAAATGATTAGGCGGTTGATTTTTGTTGTTGTTGTTCAATTCACAGGCCTTGCTAAGGTTGGAATAGGGAAATAGTGGTATTTTTCCGAATCCTCTTTCGATTTTGTTCACAATAACATGACCATGACCTTTTCGTTAGGCTTCTCATTAGGCAAATCGAAAGTAATCTTTAAAGTCAATATTTTGCGAAATCTCTATAGTCCATAAAATGAATTTGTTTGCCAGTACAAATTTTCTTGAGGTCGTTTGTTGACTGGCGGTTTTTAAGACAATTTTAGGTCATTATTCTCATATTGAATTATGTTTTTTGAGTGATCCATACTTGCTCTGCTCTCAATTTGAATTTTTTATTGGGATTTTTGAGCTTGATTACTGTTCATTATCTTCACGTTTTATTCATATGATCAATTTTTTAAGTAAGAAGAAAAATAAAACATAAATAGCAAAATTGTTACAATGTATCTATGTTTCATTTTTGTGTCGCCTGCAGAGCAGAGCGACACATAGTGATCAAATTTACCCGGCGTCTGCCTGTCTGTCAGTCTAGCTGTCTCTCCGTCTGTCACACCTTATGTCTCGAGAACTATAAGGCGTATGGATTTGATATTTTGCACATATATAACTTCGCCCTATTGCTTTTGTAAAACACCATGGTAACTGACTCTTTACCTTTGAACTTGACCTTTGAGCTACTTTTCAAAATGATATATAGAGCCGATATACAGCTTATTTTTGACATTAAAGAGGTAAGTCTGTGTTTTTGTAGCATGTGCAATGTTTTTCATAAGATATTATTAAAAAATACCAGCATGACAGTCCATCTGACCTTGATCTTTGACCTTCTTTGCAAAATACTTCGAACAGTTTATTTAAAAGACTGTCCTCTGAATTTTGAGAGGCAGAGTTTCGATAATTAGCATATATATCACACGATATTGACTGCATGACACTGTATTTTGAAACTGTATTATATACAGTTTCCACACAAAATGAAAATTTTAAAATACTATTAAAATATATCGGGATCGGTATCCCCAAATGAGTCGCACTACAAATTAAGTTGTAGACTGAAAATTTCGGTAAAGAATGACTGACTCTAAGTATTGTGGAATAAACAGTGACAAATAAATTTTAATTTCTAATAGGCTTTCAATTTCATTATTCATTTTATCCTTGAGTATTTTGAATCATACTTTATTTAAATGTCACATTTTATATTCTACCGAAGTCTTTCTATCTGTCGATTTTCTTTGCATGTTTAAACATGAGCTATAATACTTGTAGCAGAAAAATAACTGACTACTCTTGGAATTATACACATCTTTAATGATGTTATAATGCAGGCGACACATGCCTTGGAACACTCTTTATTTAATCAAAATATAAAAACGGAATTATGATAAATATTAATAGATAGATATAGTTGAAGTTAGATAGACATAAATAAGATGGGCAAGATTTGGAAATACATTTTGGTATCAATTGCGCGCCGTTATCAGCAGACCTATTTTTGTATTCATATGAAGCAGAATTTATTCAAATTCGTGTATGTGAAAAGAAAAAAAACACTTCCTGTGGCCCTCACCTCGACATTTAGATATATCGATGACGTATTGTCAATTAACAATGGATATTTCCATTTGTCGAAATGATATATCCCAGTGAGCGTGAAATGAAAGATACCACAGAGTCTGACGCATCTGTTTCATATTTGGATATTTTACTAGAAAAAGACGTTAATAGTAATCTAACAACATAGCTTTATGATAAACGTGATGACTTCAACTTCCCTTACTTATGCAGCAATATGCCCTTGTCACCTGCATACGGGGTTTATATCTCTCAGTTGATTCGGTACGCAAGAGCATGCTCTACGTATGAACAATTTCTAAAATGAGGTAGGTTATTGACAAACAACGAAAGTTGATGAAAAAAAGAATATCAGCAGTCTCGTTTAAAGTCATCATTTTGTCAGTTCTATGGACGATACAATGACCTTGTCAGCAAATAAAATCTATCATCTGTCAAATGCTGACTGACGGTTTTCGTTGTTAGGCCATGATTTACACACAGAATTGTCGACGGATTTTCCCGTTATTTCCCGATCATGACAAGGAGCACACGGCGGGTGCTCACTCCTCCATGGCACCTGATCCCAACTCTGATGTTTTAGAGGTTCGTGTTTGCTCTGCACCTGATTTGTATTGTTTAATGGACTTTTTAACTTGAAGACTGTTCGTTATCTACATATATTTCATCTAAATGACGATATGATAGATATCAAATGAAAGTTAAAGAATAATAGCAATTCAATGACATGCAATTATTGCTGTTTTGTGGCAAATTCGATGATTTAGACACCTGAGGAGTATTATATTTGGACGAGGTGAATATTGTATTAATATGATTCAATGATTAAATGATACAAACTCATTAAGCAATCCGTGCTATCTTACATTTGCTTAAGTACTAGCCAAACAAAATGAGACGTACGGGGTTAAAATAAACATAACCAGTTGTATTTATTTGGAATTTTAAAACCTATTTTAGTCGCGATGTAGTAAACATTTAATCTACGGCACTTATATAGAATCGATATTAAAAAGGGGGGACGTGGGTTGGTTATAAGGCAAAAAAGACAAATTACCTGAAAACATCTTCGACAAGCCCTCCCCCCCCCCCCCAAAAAAAAAATACACTAAATCAAAAGTAGGTCAGAAAAAAATGTATAGGGAAGGGTCAGGCATCTATCCCTCAACCCAGTTTATATGTGCCTGAATGTTATGTTCACCTCAGTTGAAATCGGGTGCAAGTGAAATAACTTTCCAAACTACAAATTTGGAATTTCCCGATCAATGTAAAAAATAAATCCTTGCGTTCGCCTGGAAGGTCACGTGCAGGTGAACGTAGTATTTTTTCTATAATGTTAAATCTCAGCCAATCAGAGAGATAGGAATTATTTAATCATATAATAGTATTATGTATCGGCGCTTAGGTCAAGGATAATGTGTATATTTTATAAAGTATAATGGAGGAAACTCAAACTATATTCGTAACATTTTTTTTTCAATTCGATGTTTTTTTATCTTTCTGCTTGATATACAGTAGACTAGCACTGAAAAATTGGTATTACTCACGTATTAAAATTGACTTATCCCAACTGTATACTACTAGTGAGTAAATTTAGAATAGTTGGGATATGTCAATTTTAAAGCTTATGACATAATCTTTTGTCCTGTCTGCTTTATTCCACTGTTGTTTGTGTTGTCTGATGTAAGTCATTATTTGTGCTGTCTACTGTAAGCCGTCATTGTCCATACTGTCTTTTCTAAGCTGTTATTGTTTGTGCTGTACATAGTAAGTCGTTATTTTTGGTGATGTGGACAGTAAGTCGTTATTGTATGTTCTGTTTGCTGTAAGTTGTTATTGTTTGTGATGTACACAGTAAGTCGTTATTTTTTGTGATGTCTGGTACGTCATTTTCGTTTGTGCTATCTGCTGTCAATTGCTTTTGTTTGTGCTCTCTGCGCTGTAAGTCTATATTGTTTGTGCTGTCATGTCAGTTGTCATTATTTGTGCTGTCTGCTGTAAGTTGTTATTGTTTGTGCTGACTACTGTAAATTGTTATTGTTTTGCTGTCTGGTGTAAGTTGTTTTTGTTTGTGCTGTCTGCTGTAAGTTGTTACTGTTTGTGGTGTCTGCTGTTAGTATTTTGTGTGTGCTGTCTGCTCGAAGTCGTTATCAATTGTACTGCCGTCCGTAAGTCGTTAAATTGTTTTTACGACACACTCATTGTAACGAGAGAAATTACACGGTATCAAGCGAAGTCGTTAAAACGAAATACTACTTTTTATAACGAGTAAGTTTTCTAGTTATTACGAATTAATTATTAATTTACCCTGTCAAAATTGAGCCTATCCGGCTTCTGCCGGAATATCTTTTTTTCCTAATTTCAATTACAGACTTGCATTATTTAATATTTAGTTCTCATTTCTAAGGCCTAAATAATTTTAATGCAGATTTAGCATGCATAAAAAAGAACAGCATTTTATTCAATTTGTTTAATACAAAGAGTATAAAATGGTTTTTAGTTGGCAAGCACGCTGATTTGTTATTAAGGTTTTCAACAAAGATACATATCAAATGTAATCCCTCTCTATATAAACATCGAACGATTGATAAAAAATAAAAACCCGAGTTGTCAGTGACACTATCATTCTATAAAACACAGGTAAATTCATCGTTAAGTATTAAAGTTAAATAAATAATAATGAAAGCACACGTGTCATTTTTTTTATTTAACAATGACACATATTACATTTCTGATGTGTCCCACAAAACTCTCGGCACAGTAGAGCCAACCCTCGTCACAGCCCAATAATTATCTCCTCCTTTTTTTGTTTAACTGAGTGCAGTCTCGAAACCGTTGGAACATTGCGTTGGCCTTGAGTCATTAATGAAACTGAAAGAGCAGTTTTCCGGTTTCGTTATAATCAAGGAAACAGGAAAAACTAGAAGTTTTGGTTATCTTTTTGGAATCACAGTAAGTATACATCATATAGCTTATTATGTGAATTCTTTGTGGTTGATTGCTTTAAAAAATAACAATCATAAAACAAACATGGAGTATAATCAGATCGATACTTTGGGTCCTTGTGTTGATCAAAAATAATAATCAAAGTTCGTCTCTAACAGATTCAAGCTGAAATAGGGTTTAATGATAAAATATGAACGCATAAAAAAAAACATTTATAAAAACAACCATATACTTTGGAGTAGGTGTGAACCCCCCTCGCCCCCGCGGAAAAAATTCCTGGATTCGCGCCTGATATACTTCATGTGGAAGTATTCCGGGGCCCTCTTCCTCCTTTGTCTGACTTAGGTGTTACAACCCTCTGCGTTTAATTTCACCATTTTTTTTTAAAAATTCCCAACATTGATTTTCAATTAGATTCAAATGGCAATTAGTATGAAGTATGAAGCGTTGCTTACGTGTTCAGAAATGAATGTTATGTATAACCATAATAAAAGGAAAATTATCTCTCTCTCTCTCTCTCTCTCTATATATATATATATGAATGTAATAATAATGAAAATTCTGTGCATGATAAATATCTGTCGCTTTTATATTGTTTATACAGAGATCGAAATACGTTAAAAATACTGAGTGCAAATGTTTTAGGTCAAATGTTATTAATAGCTGTAAAAACTATTGGCTAAAGAAAATAGAAGTCAATGCCTGTGTCATATTGGTTTTGAATAAACTGACTACATCTATATGGGTATGGTCCACTATTTTTTCCCCACAGGCGACAATGTTACCGTTACTTCACATAGCAATGTCCCTAATTTTCGATGAGCAGTGACTGACCTTTCAAATCAAAGCACATCAGGTTGTCTTTCCTTATTTAAATATCTCGAGATAGCATGTCAAATTTGTTACCCCGCAAAATGCGTCTGTCTGCGTAAACCTCTGCAAATGAAAATGAAAGTAGGAAAGTCCATTCTTTTCACTGTTAATAATTCTGCTGATCGTCTTGATCAAATTACATTTGCCAAGATTTTTGTAAGGTAACATGCTCTTTATCAATAAGTATGAGGCTCAATTTAGTACATTATCTTTTTTCCCGTCATTATATTTTTTATTCAAGTCTGCAAATTAAGGAATTGTAATTTTTTCTGCACTACTTCTTCCCCCAGCGATTCTAAAAATAATTAGAGGCATGTACCCATATAATGGTCTCCTTTACTAAATTCTGGTAGGACAAATTATCGGACATTAACATGTGACGATCAATGTCTTGAGAAGATATTTCTCTTATCAGAGGGTCGTTCCACCTTCAACTTACGTATATAACGTGTTCTTCGTGTCTTTTATAGACGGTCCTTTTTTAATCAAACGTGCATTTGAAAAAAAAAAAAAAAACCCTTCAAGGTCCATGTTTTTGTGCTTTTAAAGAAGCATATTTGGAATGTACATTTGTATACACTTAATGTAGAGGAGGGAAGGGGATATGAACAAACACCCCCTTTAATCACCTATTGAGTTTATATAGCAATTTTGAGAAAATGTGGATAAGATGAAATTGTTTATTTTCACTCTAGCAAGGAAATTAACAGAGCACTAAAATTAAATTCAAGAAATAAAATGCAAAGTTGTGAAATATGAAATAAACGTTAGTTTGATTAATTGTGTATATATATTCTATTTACTTCGAAAGTATTTCATATATATAATCATAATCAGATTATATACTTTTTTCCCTCTTGCAGACTTCTATTGATCATGCCAGCTATATGTACAAGGTGTGGTTGGAGGGGTTTAGGGATGATTTCTTTGTTTGTCATCAGTACTTGTTTGGTATGTATATAATCTTCATGATAAAATCATAAAAGTCATTTTGTTCTGTAAATGTTTAGGCTTGGTAAATATCTACATGAAATTTACACTTAAGGCTAATTAAGATGAAAGATTTATAAAGTATTTTGTACAAAGTTTTTTAAGATGATTATCGTGATTATAACCAGTTTTTTTTTTTTTTTTTTTTTTTTTTTTTTTTTTTTTTTTTAATTTTTTTTTGCAAGCTAGGAAATTATTTTTTCATAACCATTATGAAATTAATATTTTGTAAGATATTGCATTTTTCTCTGTGATCAATGCAAAGTTAGAAGAAAGACAAAGATGACCTTTTATACATTCATTTTCAAGTGTAAAGGGTTTGAAATGTTTATTTTTTTTAAAAGGACAGATGGGTAAAATTTCAGAATGCCTGAAATGTTTTCAGTATTCTAATTTGAACTCTTCTCTTAAGAGCAAAATTCAAATGCTCAGTACTACATATATTGAGATAGAAATGTGCCTTGAAAATATAGATTTAGGGACAATCCAACCCAGTACTAAGATTTTTACCTCTAAGTCACACATGATCTTAGATAGCCTTACATTAGTCTTCTGAAATAGACTATTCTGATAATTTTGATTTTTTTTTGTTAATTGAAAATCTACAAATTAAACTTAGTTAATAGTTTGACATTTTGAGTTAAATAAATGGAATGCTGCAGAAACTGGAGAACTAAAATTTACATCTGGATATTAATCACTGATGAAATTAAATCCATGAGAAAATTCTATTGTGAAATGTACTTTATCCTGAATATTAAGTTAGAATTTTGGCCAACTGGAAAAAAAAACAGAGACTGTAATTAACAGTAGTGTTTTTCAAATTCAGGCTTTACTTGGAATCATCTCGGTGATATATGGGATAATGTTAATGTTGAATGGCGGAGCCCTTAGAAACCCTGATATAAGTCCAGTCCTGAACAGCATCACAATGGGTTCACTTAAACCTGGAGTCCTAATCAGCATCCTGCCAATATTGCTGATTGTTATTGGAGTGATAACATTACTAGGAGCTGTTCTGGGTTTACTCATAACAATATTATTACAGAGGAAGGTTTTCTTAATTATAGTAGGTATTTTCGCAAGGTTAGAGGGGTCTGGTGAAACATTGCAATGAATAATTCATGTAATTCAGAACCTTGATAGTGCTTTAATTTTGTACATGTATATTTTAATAGTATTCTTTATTCTGTATATATCATATGGAAATTAATTTTCCTTTTCTTTTTAGTGCTCTATTCTGAGTTTCGTGGTATGTTTGGGAACCATAGTCATTATTGCTCTGTTTATCTCCGGAACTCAGGTACAAGATTATTTTTCTTTATGTAAGATGATTAAACATATAATATTATTTCATTTAGCATGATATGTACTGCTTTATGTTTATGGAATAATTTGTGATATTAAACTTCACATTTCTTAACATTCATACCCCCCCCCCCCCCCCGAAAAGAAAATCTGACGTACCTCAAATAACATAGCTTTGGATGGGTATTGCTGATGAAAGAAAAGCCCAATTGTTTTACTTAATATTTTCTATAATAAATAAGAAAGTTTGTAAAATATATAGTAGAATGGATATTAATTATGTATGGAAGGTACATAATCCAACCTTAATTAAAATTTTTTTGGTGTGTGTAGTGTATACAGGTTGTAGATATCGTCATGTGTATCATTCTCATACTTTAATGGATATTGTCAGAACTTCTCAGTATCAAATAATATTATCTTGATACTTCACAAACATTTATGGTTTGGAAATGAAGCATTGCTTCATAAATGAACTCTTGATTAATGAACTCTTAAGTTCATATTTAAGGTCAATACCATGGCACTTGTTGTCTGGTGTCTTAAATGGTTGTCAATAAGAGCAGTTTTTTTCATTTAGATTTGAAAACATAGCAAAAACGTTAGGCTACATGTTCACATGGTGTCATACAAACCTATAGTATAACAGAACTTTTCTTATTTACTTTCTCTTTTTACTTGGCTATTTAATTACTACCAATAACATCAGGAAGTGTCCTTACTTCAGGGGGGTAAATAATAAGTAAAATTAAAAACAAGTTAACTCAAATGCCCTCTAAAAAGTTGCATCAGAAATTGATTTACTTATATAAAAATTTCATAACATTTTATTCAAGTTTCATTGGTAACATGCCTTGAGGTTGGGCAACAATATGAAGGAATACGTGAACACATCTAAAAATATATTTTCAAAAATAACAATTCTAGGTTGTAAATTTGCATGCATTTGATTCTTATATCGGATTATTATTTTTTCCCAAACTTCTTAAGTAAAAAAAAGCAAAGCTACAAATTTAAATGTAAGCAACCCTCATAAAAATAAAGATTGTCAAATAATTATTCCAGGCCATTTTGGAACCAGAATATGCAGTTATATGAATACAACAGGCATATTAAGTTTTGATTTGTAAAGACACTTCTATGATAAAAAGAGAAAATCTATATAGACATGTTTCCACCCCACCCCTCCCAAAAAAGGATACAAAATTGTCATAATATGATTTAGTTGTAAACTAACTAAGTATGACCGATGCATATAAGGAATAACATTCAGAAATATTCTTCAGATTTAAACAAATACACGTGCCATCAAATTTTGATTGCAGGATTATGTTTGGCAATAACAGAAATGCATAGTTAATAATATCTTGGATTTATTTTTCAAGCAGAACTGGTTAAAAGAATTCAAAAATAAATAAATAAAAAATAAAAAAAATGGAAACAATCAACATATAATAATTATATGAATTAAGATTTTTCAAATAAAAATCAATATTGGTAATTATTCATTTGAAATTCATTTGTAAATAGAGAAAGCTCCTCCTGTTTAACTTTATTTACCAGTCAGATTATGCTAATTTGTAAATATTATTACAACTACATACTGCAATAAAACCCTACATGACTACTTTGTGCTGTTTTGACCGCATACATTTCTGGCAGTAAACTGTATCATTTTTGTCACGTGACATCAAAATATTTTAATGTATAATTTTAGATCAGTAAAGAACAGATGGTTGAAAGACTGCAGGACAACTTTACAGATGTGTCAATAAACAGCAGTAATGAACTGTCTAATGCCTGGAATGTAATGTTTCTGGACGTAAGTATATGTATTGTACACTTGATTATGTTGTAAGTGTTGGTATTGGTTTAATTGATTTGAGTGTGCGTTTTGATATTATTAAATTGTTGGTGCATTGTTAGAATTGGTATAATTGATAACTGATTTGTCTGTAAGTATTGGCATAATTTATTTCTTTGTAGGTATAAGTATAATAAATTTGATGGAAAATATCGGTGAAATTGATCTGGTTGTTTGTATTTGTATGTTGTTTTTAACGTCCCTCTCGAGAATTTTACACTCATATTGAGACACCACCACTTGCTGGTGGAGAGCTGCAAATTTTGTCCTATACTCAGCACTTATGGCCATTGAGCAGTGAGGGATCTTTTTCGTGCCAGCACCTACTGCGACACGGGACCTCGGTTTATACGGTCTCATCCGAATACGTCTCCACGTCCCACAGTGGGATTAGAACCCGCGACGTAAGGTTGTAAGTACAATGTGTATTTGTATAAGTTGATATGGTCGTAAGTATTTTTATTATTGATCTGATGGTTAGAATATTTATTATTGATTTGGTGATAAGCATTAATATAATTTATTGATGGAAAATATTGGTATAATTAATTTTGTTGAAAGTATTGGTGTAATTGAATCGATGGTTAGGATTGACATGTTGGTATGTTTGAATTGGTATTGAAGGATTATGTATTGTTTAATGCTGAACGGCAGTATTTCAGTCATATTTCGGCGGTATTTTACATGTATAATTTATATGGGTATAAATGTTGGCATATAAAGTATTGGTATAATTGATTTAATAGTAGAACAGCAAAACCATGATCAGCTTTCTTTACATGGAAGCATCCACAGGTAGTGTAGATTCAGGTTCACTCAAATTATTACCCCAGGGGTAGGGAGAGCCAAAATGGACAATCAAATTTTTACATTTTTTACATTAGGAATACATAGAAAAATCACTTCAAAAATCTTCATTTCAAGAATGGCACAACCATGTTGATTCATATTTATATGGATCCAGCCACAGGTATATGTATATTCAATTTTGTTCAAATCATGACCCCCCTGGGTTATGTGTGTGTGTGTGTGGTTTACAATGGACAGTAAAAGTTTTACACAGGAAAACAGGAAAAATCTTTTTCTAAAGATAGCAAAGCCATATTCATTTATATTTGGATATATGGATTCATCAACAGGTAGTGTTTATTCAAGTTTGTCCATATCATGACCCCCGGGGGTAGGTTGGGGTCACAATTAGGATAAAAGTTTTTCACAGGAATACATAAAAAAAAGCCTTTAAAAATCTTCTCAAGAATAGCAAAGCCATGATTAGTCATATTTATATGGAAGCATCCTCAGATAGTGTAGATTCAAGTTTGTTCAAAACATGACCCCCGGGGGAAGGATTCGGCTTCAATAGGTGATCAAAGCTTTACATGGGAAGAAATAGGAAAGAAACGAATAAAATGCATTGTGGCCCATAGGCCTCTTGTTATGTTTGATTTTATAGAAGACTACGTAAATGGGAGCAATTCAACCAACCTATTTAAGAGATAAGATATATATATATATATATATATATAAGAATGAGATAAAATAAATAAAAGTATATATTGGATGTTTAATATTCAGGATGAATTTATGCTATTTTTCATTCTATAAAGACAACGGTACTAAATGTATCAATTCTGCATATGAAGAAAACAATGAAATTATTCCTTTCATCATAATTTCTTAATAATATCGTTTCTTTTTATTATAATTACATGTATCAATCTACAAAGTATACGCATGAAAGCATAAATCCGTAAAAAGTTGGAAAATCCAAGATTAACGTTGGAAAATCCAAGATTTAAGATGGAATTACCAACTTCCAAGCTGGTAAAGACAGGATTAAAGTTGGAATTTCTAACTTTAAAGTTGGAAAGGCCAACTTTAAAGCTAGAACTACCAACTTTAAAGTTGAAATTACCAACTTTAAATTTGGAACTACCGACGTTGAAGTTGGATAAGCCAACTTCAAAAAAGATTTGTTGGATGTTGGCATATAAGACTTTTAGATCATTATGGCATGAAAATAGTGCGTAATTAAAACCTACACGTACACATGCATTTTCCGAATAGAATGAAAATTCAAAAGGTATTGATGCTATCATTGCCAGTAAATTCTAATTTTAAAACTCTTTTTATTAATGTTCGTGTTTGAGAATGTGAAGAAAAAAATAGTAAGCGTTGAAAGTTAGTGATAAAAGGCTATATTATATAGGATAATCTCATGATAGGTTTATATGCAGGTTATTGAAGTACAATCCTGCTCTCTATATAGCTGATGTTTTATATTTGTTTGTATTTGTAATATTTTTACCTGAAGATAGTTTATGTTTAAATTGTATTTCATGGGTTACAGTTGGTTTATGGTTATGATGTATTTCATGGGTTACAGTTGGACTGCTGTGGAGTAAATGCTGTAAACGGTACCACTAATGATTTTGACAAAACTCCTTGGTGTACAACTAAAGGTGACTGCCAACAAACAAATGCTGAAATTCCAAAGACCTGCTGTGTCAACGTCACAGAAAACACATACTCTGCAGCCTCTGACAAATGTTATTCAGAAGTCATCAAGAGAACCTATAAACCAAAGGTATAATCGACATTTATCAACTATAGAGTTAGTCAAAACAGAAAACACACATAGTTTATTCTAGACTATTTATTTCACAATCTTGTTTATCATCAGGGATGTTTCGAGGTAATAGAAGTTCAAATCAGTGCCTTCTCTTCAACTATTCTCGGCGTTGGAATACCAATTTTATTTCTAGAGGTATATCTTTATTATCGTATTTGTTAATGTGGTTTGGTGAGGATATATATATATATATATATATATATATATATATATATATATATATATAGAGAGAGAGAGAGAGAGAGAGAGAGAGAGAGAGAGAGAGAGCACTAAAATGACCAACGACACGAACAATAGAAATTGTCAAATTTTCGGGACGCCCTGTCTCTTTCTCAGGACAAAGAAAAAAGTTAAGAAGTCATAAAAACAAAGGAAATAGAAAAATCAAAAACGGCTAGCACTACTACTAAACTACAGCAGACTATTTATTTACAATGTTACATGTTGAATTTTATAATCAGTTGTAAAGAAATAAATCCGGACCGCTATGAAATATGTCCGGTCTCTCGGGTGTACTCTGGTGAAGTGCGATTTACATAATTGAACGGCCAAGCAGTAAATCGTACACTGTCTTATTCTCTCAAAATAGCTTAACTTTACATGATAAAAAGAAACTAAAGAAAGATAATTTAGATGTATTATAAATGTCATGTGGAAAAGTTTTAGGACTGTTTATCGGATAAAAGAAAAAATAAACAAAAATGTAAGCAACAAATCTATGCGTGGGTTGTTCCAGAATTGATTATGCGAATTAACAGTAAAGTTAACACTATATAGAGAGAATAAACTTGTTTGTTACAATCAGGAATTGGGTCTAGTTTACGTTCATCCTGGTGAAGTCATTTAGTTTGTTGATACCATTAGGGCGGAATCACTTCAGTCTGTGCATCCAGAAAGCAGTTGGTCATTTTTAGTGCTTTCTATAAATTTCCATCCTTGACCTTGTATCTATTTAGTAGATCCGACACTTAGAATATACAGTGTTGTTGGTTTTTGTAGTGCTTTCTATATATATATATATATATATATATATATATATATATATATATATATATATATATATATATATATATATATATATATATAATGTATTAAAAGCCAGAATTAATTTTTTGCTAGTAGTGCAATTACATGTGATTTGGTAGAAACTAAATACTTCATCTGATTACATAAAATTGATGATCATGCAGTAGTCACAGCCCAAACATATATACATGTAGCTGGTATTTTGTTTTCTTGAAAATAAATTTGTCAAATTGCAAGGATACATCAAAGTGAGTTGCCAATAACGACATTTTTTTTAAAGATTTGAATCTCAGTTGATATCTGGAACACTGTTGAATGCTGAGGTATTTATGTCCCTACCCCTGTGGTTAACGGTATTTTGTTTTTATATGCAGTGGATTAAATGTTTAATTCATGGAATTGAAACTTTTCAGATACTTTGCGGTATTCTTGCTGTCGTATTATGTTTCAAAGATGATTTCCTGAATCCAGAAGGAGCCAGTTTTAAAGAAATTTGCAGGTCGTTTTGCAACCCTGAACAGAAACCTAGTCAGGGAAATGAACAAGAATTGCAAGAAATGGCACCACTTAAATAAAAACAAGGATTCAATTTATGAGAGGGTAATTATAACTCAGTCTACCTGTGTCTTTTTGCATTTCCTTTCAGTTTGGACGAGAATTATTCGAATACAAAAAGGATTTGTTATCAGTTTTTGCCAGTTAATAGAGTGTTTTGGAGGTGAGGAAAACCAAAAAAGTTGGGAAAAAAGAGGAAGTATACAGAATCACTTGATATAATTTTTGAAATTTATGAACATTATAAATTAAGTAGATCCTATGTAGAATATGTAGCAGGGCACATTTTTCACATTTCGAAAAAAAGAAACATTTGTAAAGATATAAATCTTAATGTGCAGGTTCTTTATTTGGTAACAATAAACTTAATATTGATCTAAATGAACGGTTCGTCTCATTGTTATCGTAGTTTTCTATTTTTTTTTGTAAGAGGTTGTTAAATAAATAGAGGATATTCAATGTTTTGTAGATGAATATGGAATTAATCACACGAGTGGGACAAATTTTTTCTTTTATATTTTCACGAGTGCGAAGCACGAGAGAAAATACACAAAAATCCTGTCTCAAGAGTGAAATAAATTCCATATTCATCAACAAAACATTGAATTTTCTGTTTATTACATTTTCATTGAATTTCCCTTAGTCTTTTATAAAACGGTGTCATATACTGTGACGTCATAGGTAAGCGGTTGAGACGTCATGAGAGATTGAAAAACTTTGTAAACATTGATTTTTATCAACGTATTTGGAGAAACTTTGGTAGTTTTAGTATCTGTCAGGATGGTTCATTTACTTTCTCTATCTTATGACAGGCAAGGGAGTTTTTTTTTTTTAAAACCCACTCTACTGAAGGTAAGGAAAATCGAGAGTTTTGCCGCATTTCTGATATTCTCACACGGTGAGAATACCATTTTGATACCCTTTTATTCCATAGATAAATTACAGTATTTCACTGTTGAAAATGTAGTAATTTCTTTTAGCTCAGTAGTTTTAGTATAACATTTCCAATATGTCTTAAAATTTATCAAATTAAGGCAGCTTTATCTGTGTTCATGTAAGACCGTGTTTGTATAAGTTTAAATATTGTATAAGCGCCAGTCTAAGGTATTGTTGGCATGAAAAGGTTATGAATAATAATTTATTAAGTTTACTCCGTAAGTTCATGTATGTCCCCAATTTTGATAATTCAGTGTTTAATGCTTTAATAGACAATGCTGTACTCCGTAAGTTCATGCATGTCCCCAATTTGGATAATTCAGTGTTTAATGCTTTAAGAGACAATGCTGTACTCCGTAAGTTCATGCATGTCCCCAGTTTTGATAATTCAGTGTTTAATGCTTTAATAGACAATGCTGTACTCCATTATTTCATTAACTATGTATAAATTCTATTGTTACTCATAGTATAATCACATGTACCTGAAACTGACAATCACCAAAATAAGATTTGGGATAATTGCTATATTTGCTGTTCCTGATTATTGTTAATGATACGCGATATGTGTAATCCATCAAATTTCCAGCTGTTTATATTTGCCTGTTCTAAGTCTGGTTTTGTTTAACAGGAATGTGAACTTGGTCACTGTCCATTATCTTCAAGTGTACATATAAATTACTTTTTTTCAAAACATTTTTGATAGTGCTTTATTATTTCTGTTGTAGTGTAAAAATACCGCTTTGATTTGTCTTTGCTAGAAGTATTTTGTCCTAATTAGGATACTATTTATGCTTGGCTTATCATACATATCTGTTTTTACAAATTTACATTAATATTTTGTGTTGTGATGTACCTTTTCCTTTGATTCTACAAACGCTACAATTTTGATGGATTCCTATTTTTTAACCATAAATGTTGTTAATTATGTACAATGTATTGTTTCTTATTTTTGTTTATGTGACATTAATAAAAAAAATTAATCCTTTATCTTCTGCTTAGACTTATTTATGAGTACACAGAATAACTATATGATACTGGCAGACGCGTCGCCCAGTATAAAAAGGCGTCACTCTTTTGTTGCTCTATAAGGGGCACAAACTCAAGGAGTTCATTCGGTGCCCCTCGGATAATCCCCAGGGATATTAAACATATGTCATATGTACAGTCTTCAGATTCCCAGTTCTGGTATGAAACCGATACTTCATACAAAAATTTGAAAGAATGTAAAGTTTCTGTAAGAGTGAATGAAGATTTCATTCCTGACCCCGTGTCTTCTATTTCAAAATGTTCTGCGAAAAACTGTAAAACTTGTGACATTTTGATAACTAACACTTCTTTCACTAGTAGTCTTACTGGACAGAGCCTCTATATCAAAACTTGGGAAAATCTGAACTGCAGATCTTCTAATGTTGTCTACGGAATAGAATGTAATCTTTGTGGACTTATTTATGTTGGTGAAACCAAGGGTCCACTTCATAAAAGAATATCGGGTCACAGATTTCAAATAAACAACGGGGGCCAGCAGCTTCTTTACAAACACTTTAATTTACCTGATCATTCAATTTTATCAATGAAAGTTAGAATTCTAAAAAGATTTACCATCATACAAACAGTCCATCACTGAGTACACCTTTCCGTAGACAACGAGAAAAATTTTGGTTTAGTAAACTAAGGACGGCCTTTCCCTATGGATGCAATGACAATGTCGATAGTGTTGGGAATCTTTCCAGTCCACAGTGTGTCAATGTCAATGTGATGGGACTTTTCTGCCATACAAAGAGACGTAAACGTAGTCATGGGCATCGGTCTTACAACATTGTCTTTGTTTGTAAGGCTCATTATATTAAATGTATTTTAGAGGAACTTGGATTTAATTCCACAAGTGGTAATCCAACTTATACTCATAGTTCCCTTTCTAAGGAGGAAATTCTTCAAAAATCATTTGTCAGTTTTGAATATTTTTAATATTCCCAACAACCCAAATGAATTTGAATTACCATATCTATATTGGATTCCGAAACTTCATAAAAATCAAACAAATATACATAGCGGGTTCCAGTAAATGTTCTACCAAGCCTCTTCCTTTACTCCTCACTTAGATATTAACAGTAGTGAAGGAGAAACTTCAACAGTACTGTGCAAGAATATATTCGAGAAGTGGTGTAAATCAGATATGGATACTAAAAAATTCAAAGGAATTTTTGGAACATTTGAAATCACAAAATTTTACCAAAATCAGCAACCTAAAAACTTACGACTATTCAACTTTATATACAACTATTCCCCACGATAAATTAAAGTCCAGAGTTTCTAACATTGTTGACAGCTGCTTTTTCAATAAAAATAGAACTCGTAGATATACTTACCTTGTCATTGGTCATTTGCAAAATTACTTTCTTAAAAATTAATCTGATTGTACACACAAGTACTCTGAAGTTGACATTAAAAAGATGCTTGAGTTTCTGATTGACAATATCTATGTGGTTTTTGGAGACCAGGTCTTCCAACAAACTATTGGAATTCCCATGGGTACCAATTGCACCCCGTTATTAGCAGATCTTTTTTTGTATTCATATGAAGCAGAATTTGTTCAAAATCTTGTACGTGAAAAGAAGAAAACACTTGCTGTGGCCTTCAACTCGACATTTAAATATATCGACGACGTATTGTCAATAAACAATGGCTATTTCCATTCATATGTCGATACGATATATCCCGGTAAGCTTGAGATAAAAGATACCACAGAGTCTGACACATCTGTTTCATATTTGGATATTTTATTAGAAAAAGACGTTAATGGTAATCTTAACAACAAAACATTATGACAAACGTGATGACTTTAACTTTTCAATCGTCAACTTCCTTTACTTGTGCAGCAATATATCCTTATCACATGAATACGGGGATTTTATGTCTCATTTGATTCGATACGCAATAGCATGCTCTACGTATGAACAATTTCTAAAACGAGGTAAATTATTGACAAACAAGTTGATTAAACAAGAATATCAGCAGGCTCGTTTAAAGTCATCATTTCATAAATTCTATGGTCGATACAATGACCTTGTCAGCAAATACAATCTTTCATTAAGTCAAATGCTGACTGACTTTTATCATACTAATTGTTAGGCCATTATTTAAATACTGATTCGTCGACGGATTTTTCCGTTATTTCCTGATCATAACAAGGAGCATATGGCGGATGTGACCGGTCGGCAGGGGATGCTCACTCCTCCATGGCACCTGATCCCATCTCTGATGTTTTGGAGGTCCGTGTTTGCTCTACTCCTATTTTGTAATGTTAAATGGACTTCTGAGCTCGAATACTGTTCGTTATCTCCACTTTTTTCATTACATAAACATGAATAATGTTGGTTGAAGATCAAACTTGAGTGCATTGAATTATGTTAATGAATCATCCGTCTTAAGATCTAAAGACTATCACTCCAGCAAGTAAGAGAAAGGTACATATTTGTAGGCTTTCATGTTTTATTGTTTGAAAATTGATTTTGCATATTTTCCTATATATTTCTTAGTGGGTTCAAAACCTTATCGTTCCAGTGAAAAGGGTCTTAAAAATATTTCTGATAAATTAAGAGAACAGACCCAGTTTTATGAATGAATGATATTCCGGGGTGTCTAAACTCACTTGCTGACGCTGTTTTTATGATATTAAGTCCAATAAATGATGTTTGCTGACAATGTTTTTACTGTCATCATTAGTAGATATACAACAAGAAGAGTTTTATTTTTCTATAAATACTGCTATGATTGTTATCTCAATATAATTGCATCTAAAAACGAGGTACATGTATTAGTTTTTACAAAGGAGGCAGGCTCTCTAAAACATTGTTCTGTTTTGCTTGATGTTGAACGTGGATATATTTTTGAATTCATTTTGCTTTATTTAAAAGTAAAGGAAAATGAATTTATTTCTTCATGAAGAAGCAATAAAACATTTTTTTTTAAATAATGAAAATTTATTTCATTGAGTCCAGACATTAACACCATTACTCGCATTTTGACCATATGGTTAAAACTTTTTTTGTAAACATCTGAAATTTGGGGTTATTCTAATTATTTTTTTTGAAACATAATAACATCCCTTGCCCTACATGTACCACTGACAAAGTTTATTCTTGCTCTGTGATAAAATTCATCTGAACATATTCTTGATGTACATAAATGTTCAACAATTTGTGCGTTACTGTCTGAATAAATAGATTTATACAATATTTTGACATTATAAGATAAATGATATGTTGTTGGCATAGACTTGAAGATCTTTATATGTCTTTTCCACTTTTATATGATGTGTTCGGTGAATCTAAAATACTGACTGTGCCTGATTTTTCATCCCGTTATGGCTCCATCAATTCTCCTATCACCAGTATTTAAGTATTCTTGATTTAACATCAGTTAAAGTAAGTTCTAAGATGTACTTAAAGTTTATTTATTCAATACAATAATAAGGAATTGAATTTACAATTTTCTTCACATTCTGACAAAAACGTTGTTACATTTCTTGCAAGAAATTTTGATCAGAAGAATTATCTAAATTTACAAATATGTTTAAACAAAGTTAAATAAGGTACTTTTTGCATATAAACTCACGGACTGTAAATTGAAAGAGGAGGACGATATAAAAGCGTACGCAGACAAGAACGATATTTTATTAGATGTTTGATGAAAATACATTTTCTCTTTACATTACCTTGTGATAATAGTGAGGATGAAAGACATTATTCAAATAAAGTGACAGATAATACCTTTAAAAAATTTCATATTATGAACATATTATGAAGTGTGACTTGACTGAACTAGCTCATGAACAATTAATGCGAATTGATACCGGTAGTGTTTATATAAAAATTTTATTTATTAATATTAATGTGATCCCACCTCTGATTTTGGAGGTCCATGTTTGCTCTGCTCCCGATTTGTATTGTTTAAATGGACATTGAGCTTGATTTATTGTATGTTGTTTTACGTCCCATTCGAGAATTTTTCACTCATATACAGACGTCACCATATACCGGTGAGGGGCTTCAAATTTTGACCTTTACTCGGCACTCAGGGCCATTGAGCAGTGAGGGATCTTTATCGTGCGAACGCCTGCCGTGACACGGGGCCTCGGTTTTTAAAGTCTCATCCGAAAGGACCCGCAACTTTCACTTCAAAATGCCGAGCGCATGGCGAAGGAACAGTTGCTACCCATTTTTTATCGACTTAGGTCTGTCGCGGCCGAGATTCGAATTCACGACCTCCCGATCACGTTCGGAACGAGCGCTCTACCGACCATTGAGCTTGAATACTGTCCGTTATCTCCATTATTCATGTATCATTCAAGGCAAATTACTAATATATAAGTCTTTCAATTGTTTTTATTTTATACATACATGTAGCTCAATACAAATTTGTCTGAAATGATTTTGTCACAACAGGGTCGGACTGTACCCCAATCTTTTAGTGGCACTGCTGAATAAAAATACGATGAAAATGGCTATTTTCCCCATTAATATGTTTTATGTGAGTTAATTAAATAAATTGAAAAAAAAACCCCTCAGATATTAAGCAGAGTCTGGCTCTTCCTATTCAAAATTAGTATTAGGAATAATTCGCTTAAATCAGTAACATCAAAATGAATGACTTTTTCAAAACTTAATGCAACAATTCTCACGAAAAGTCCTACATCAGGTTTTTTGACATCATGGAAAACTTAAAATAAAATAAGAACCCACATATTTTCATATCTAGTATCATAGGTGGATGTTTTACTAGAGAGACATTGATGGCAAACTAACTTTTAAAATTTATGACAAACATGATGATTTCAACTTTTTTATCGTCAACTTCCCATTATGTGCCGTATACCAATTTCACCTGCATATAGTGTTTATGGCTCCCTGTTGATTCGACACACGAGAGCGAGTTCTACGTCTGATCAATTTCTAAACTAAGGAAAGTTACTGACAAATAAGTTCATGATACAATGTATCAACAATCTCCTTTAAAGTCGACATTTTGCAAATTCTATAGTGGATACAATGACCTTGTTTGCAGATACAATCTGTTGTTAAGACGAATGTTGAATGACTTTTTTCAAACAAATTTTTAGGCCATTTCTTTTTTATTATATCTACATTCAGTGTAATTTTCTTTACGAAACCCATTGGAAATCTACAATATTCAATATACCCTATAATATACACGAAACGTTGTCATTGCGCTTGAATACATATTACGACCTATATGCATTTTCCATACTCTAGGAACACCAAAATGTATATTGTTTCGGCTCAATTTAACTAAAACAATTACACTATTATATAAGTGGAAAAATATAACAATTGTACGTTTAAAATTAATTTGTGACTTTTCCCTCGCACTGTTCATTTGCGTCATTTATCTTTCCACGTCACATCGGCTCTTTTGTCTATTAAACACACCAGTTTTGAAAGACGCTATATTCATATTAAAGATTAACGAAATTAACAATTATGAAGAGAGAAAATTAGAGAATGTAAATATAAGTATTGATTTCTTATTTTTGGATGTCGTCGGTTCTATAACACACCTGTCCGTGCCGACAAATTATCATACCACGCAGACGCTTGATATTCAATTTGTCGGGCTCGCTCCGTGATCGGGAGGTCGTGAGTTCGAATCTCGGCAACGACTGACCTAAGTTGATAAAAAATGGGTAGCAACTGTTCCTTCGCCATGCGCTCGGCATTTTGAAGTGAAAGTTGCGGGTCCTTCGGATGAAACCTTAAAAACCGAGTTCCCGTGTCACGGCAGGCGTTCGCACGATAAAGATCCGTAAGGAGCTTTCAGCGGATGTGAGCAGTCGGCAGGGGATGCTTACTCTTCGGTATAACTTGTTTTCCGCTGTTCTCATTTGTAATGATAATTTGCACTTTTGAGAATTAAATGTTCGTTTTCTTCAATTGAAAAATAATTGAAAAATTACTTAACATTTTTTGTATTGAGGTATTCTTCCAATTATGTTCATATATAGTTAATTTAATACACTGTTTCTGAGTTAAGAAGTAAGCTGAATTAATATGTTTTATCACAATATTTTTTAAGTAATGTTATCATGAAAATAAGGTCATAATAGTTGGAAACATATTACCTGTATCAAGCGAGATAAATCTGCCTACCTTGTCATTGTTATGGTGCTGTTTGTACAATAAGTCACACTTTTTTTGAAATTCTGGTATTTCTTTAAAAGAGCTTTCCAAAACGTCCAGTGAGAAATCTCAAAAGCAAAAATGATGCCAAGAAGAAAATTCAGATATTGTCGTTAAGTTTACGTTTTGAACGGCTTTCTAACTGTCTACTTCCGTTCTTCTCAGAAAAACTTCAAAAAGGATTCACAGACCTCTTAAATTGTTTGTGTGTGACTCTACTAAAGCTTTGTTTTTTCTGCATTAAAGCATTTTTCGTCTGTCGCTCGTTGTTTTCTCGGACGCAAGCTTTGACTGACGTCAAGAATATTCGGTTTCTTTCAAAAGCACAACTGACGTTTTGAGAAAGCTATGACGAACATTACGCGTAAAGATTACACGCATGATATATTATCGTTGTGTTACCCGTTGCCAATTGTGTTTCTAATGCTGAGGGTAACATTATAAATTTATTGACAGTTTTCAAGGGCTACATGCGTTTTATCGGACCCAAGAGCCAAACTGTTTGCCTGAGTCCGTTAAGCCGAAGGCAAACGGTTTGTTTCGAGGAGTCGGCAAACCACATTTTGCCCGAGAATTCAGTCAATAAATGTTTTGTTATACCTTTTACAGTTTTGACACATTGTGTGCTGGCTTCCATGAAGTAAATTTCATTTACCCGCACTGTGGTTTAAACTTTTGTTGGGTTCATATTCTCTTATTTGCATCGCATTTTTGTAGCTTTGTGTGAATCTATGCAATGAGTTCAAAATTAAAAATTACTTGAAACTTAATTTAGCATGAAAAATTGGTATTTTGACTTCAGCAAGTTTTTATCTCCTTTGATTTTTTACCCGTATTTCTAAATTAAAGCGATATGAGCTCAACTTTTATGCAAGAAATTTTTGTTGCAAATATTGTATTTAGCTATTTCAACGACAGAAAAAAGAATGTTTATAAACTTCTGTTATATATATTTGGGATGGAAGGACTATTTATAAGCTTTGATTGAAGCAAAATTACATTATTGTCGTCCTGTACAATATTGATTGCTTATATGATAATATATATTTGATTGTATAGAATCCTTCATTCTGAAACAATTTGATACTTTATTTCTATCTAATTGATCAAAAAAGGTTTGAATTACATACAAATTTATCATCACAACACATTTAAACAGCAAAATTAAATATCAAAAATGCAGCTCATATTGCTTCAACTTCTTCTCTTGAAAGAAAGCATGACCCTTTATTTGAACAAACTTAAATCCCCTTTATCCACGGATGCTCTGTGGCAAGTCTGGTTGATATTGGCCCCGTAGTTCGTGAGAAGTAGCTGAAAATGGAAAAAAAAGTTTATACAGACGGACGACAGACAACATGTGATCTGATACGTTCACTTCAGCTTTCAGCTCAGGTGAGCTAAAACTTAGAATTGTCAACCCCAACACCAATTGTATGGGCACATGTATAAGAATAACGCAAAAAAAAAAAAAAATCATCCAGATATTCCTTACAACTGAAAAAAAAAATCTCCAAGTATATATATAACAAGACAAAAGAATAGACTGATTTATCAGATATCCCAAGAATTACGGTTCTTGACATTTCATAGAGATATGCACCAATCCTGGACAGGATTGTCTGAGCGAAACCTTTTCTTCCTACAGTATTGCGAGTTATGCTAAATAAATACAACGTGTTTACTTATTTATCTGACATGCTTTGTTCTATCCTTCTTTTTCTCTGTTTATCTCTCTCTCTTTCTCTCTCTCTCTGAGTGTTTTGTGTTTCAATATCTCTCTCTCTCCTTAGTAAATATTCTTCAACACAATTTATCGGCGACAAAATTCAATTCAGTTCAATAATGATGCCGACTCAGTGCTGGTCTTGATCTTAATAACGCAACGCCACGGAACTTTTAAAAGATTTGCTTTCGTTTTGAGGTATTCAAAATAGGAATACCTCACTGAAATGACTCAACACAACAAAGTATTGATCGAGTTCAGATAAGATCAAAAACTATTTTTATCACAAATTTTAGTTTGTAACCAAATTCAGATTTATTTAAGTCAATATGATATTTTTCATTTTTTGAATTTTTAGGACTGAATTCAGCTCATTATAATTGTATTGTCGAAATTAATAGTTAAAAAACCAGGATATTACGTCAATGAACAAGTTCCAGCTTGTGAAAATAAATTTTAAAAAACCCGTTTCGATATTTGCGAATCCTTGTAAGAATAGGAGTATTCCATCAATCTATCATCTATCAATGCAGAAAATCCTACAGGTAAATCTTCGGTTGACTAGTTTTAATACATATTTTAAGATATGTATAATTATATGTAAACTGTGATAATTGTAGCCTTTGAACTTTGAATGTTACTTTCTTTTCGTTTTAAATCAATGACTAAATATATATTTTTTTTTTCATGTTGTAGAGCAGTTCCGCTATATGACTGAATAATGAGTTAAACGTTGAACCGACGAATTTATTTCTTTGCATATTGTTTACATATAAAATCCTGATATATGTATTCCTGATGGCAAAAATAAGAAGTATTTTTGTTTGAACTCTGACTTTAATATTTTAAAAATTCAACACTAAAATCCCAAAGATTACAAACTCTATTTGAATACATTTATTCTTTTCTGTCATCAAATATAATTTCTTTTAAAAAAGGTATTTTTACCTTTTGAACATTGTTAAACATGCATGAAGCATTTTAGCTTACAAATAATAAAAAAAAAATGAAGATTATTTATTATGATAAGCAGTCTTTGTGAAAAATATTAACTTCATCTTATGTTTCACATCTACATCTTAACTTACTATTCTGCTTATACCTGTTATTGTGTTCTGATGAGTAACTAATTATCACTTTGCTACATTATTTGAAAGTCTTCTTCTGTTGTGTTCATGTAAAGTTAAAAGCTTCATAAATTAAAATAATGACTTAAAATTTTTTGAAGAAAAATTCAAACTGCAAATAGTCACGATTAAATGAAAAAATCACAATATTTTAAAAATTGGGTCATTCAAACCATGCCTCCCCTCTCTCTCTCTATATATATATTATAATGCGCACATGGTTCAATAACAATAGAGGATAAATGGTTTGTACAAGAGTATGCAAGAATGATATTAGGTTGTTTAACGTCAGAAATCACTCATATAGTTTAGATACCTCACCTGCTTTAAGGTGAAATTTTGACCAATGCATGGTGTTTACAGCCGTAGCATATATCCCGCCTGTGTAAAGTATGGGACAAAGGATTTCGCTGTTGAAAATGACAGTTTTACATAAATTGATATATTTTTATGTGGGAGACCTTTATCGTGCAAGCACATATCTTGACATGGGGCGTCATTCAAAAGATTCGTGACTTCAATTCAAAGCTCGGCGCTTTGCGAAGGAACAATCCCTCTTTAGGTTTGATGCAGTTGTGGGGACGAAACTCGAACTCGGGATCTCTTAATCACAAAACGATCGAAGAGTTTGTAGAAATTATAATGAAAATAACGAATATCAATCAAGCTTAACGTATTGAAAACAATACAAATCGGAAGCAGGGAAAACACGGACCTTTTTAAACATCAGAGGTGGGACCAGGTGCTATGTAGGGGTAAGCATTCCCTGACTACTGGTCACACCCATTATGTGCTCCTTGTCATGATCGGGAAAATTATTTATTGTAAAAAGAACGGCCAATTACAATATTGTAAAAGTTGTATGAAAAACCTCAGTCGACATTAGACTTAACGATAGATTGTATTTGTTTTGAACATATGTAATTGACAATCTAAAGGATCAGAAACAAGTTCTATCAAATTACTAGTTCCTCTCCTTGACAAAACACATAATAATTGTTATGCAAAGTGAGAACAAACACGAAAGTAAAACGGTCAATAATATACCTATCTAAATCAACACGATTCATTTATATGAACAGCGGCAGAAAATGCCAATATGTTTAACTCTAATGAAAGGTTTTCGTTGCCCCAGAGTAGTAAGTGTACATCTATGATGTCTAAATCAAGTCGAAAAAGATAGTCAAAAAGATTATTTTGAGCATTTCGAGCAAGATATTTTTGCAAACGAAGAAAAAAAAATGGTAGGCATCTTCTTGTTAACCACAAGAGCAATAAGGATTGTCAGTGGTATTGCGTTTATATAAATCTTGTTCAGTACACAGTTGTGCCTTAATTTAGTATAGATTGTATTTGCTGACAAGCTCACGAGGTTGTTGATATTCTTGTATCATCAACATATTCGTCAATAGCTTGCTTTGTTTTTGGAAAATGTACGTACGAAGAGCATGCTCTTGAATTAACTGGGAGACATAAATGCCATATACAGGCAATATAATAGTAGATTGCTACATAAATAAGAACATTTGTGGATTGAAAAGTTTGTAATCACGTTTGTCATAAAACTTTCTTGTCAAGTTACCAATTACATCTCTTTTTAGTAAACTATCCAGAAATGAAAGAAATGTGTAAGAATCTGTGATTTTTAGTCTTTTATTTTTAGTTCAAAGTGATATATTTAATCAAAGTATTTTAGAATAAAAATGAATACTATTAATAGATAAAACGTCATCGATATATCTGATAGTTGAATTAAAGCAGAAGATAACGATATCAGTGATTGATTGATGGTATTCCATGTTTTTCTTTAATTATAAATTTATATTATTGTAAACAGATGATTGAAATGCCTGGTGAATTAAACAAGCGTGTAAAGATCTTAGTCTTCTTAAACTGCGTCATCGCTGTAATTTGTTTTGTAAGTATGAAAAGAGATTGCTCTATAATTATAATTTTGTAGTGATTTTTATTATTTTTTGAATGATATTATATACATGTAGAAAGGATTAATAAATATATACATTTTTAATGCGACATTTCTTTTGAAAGTTCAGTACATGTTTTTGTGATACTTTTGTACCTCTCTGATAAACATAAGAATATAGAGTACAAAGAACAAATTTAAACTCTGACGGATTGATTATTAATATATGTATTTTTTTCAGGTGCTTGGAATCGTTCTTTTAATCATCGGTACCTTTATGAAACCAGAGGAAACAGAAATTGTCTTGAACATATTGAAAGATGGATTTTTTGACTTAAAATCACAAGCTGATGTACTTTCAAATGTATTTATTGCTGTTGGAGTGTTTTCTTTCATAGCAGGAATATTTAATTTTGCTTTTGGGTTATATAGCGCTCATAATAAAGAAAAAGTTTTGACTATATTTGTGAGTACATTGATATAAAAATCATTTATAAACTTAATTATTAAAATTAAGAAAT
This sequence comes from Saccostrea echinata, assembly GCF_033153115.1. Lineage (NCBI taxonomy): Eukaryota > Metazoa > Mollusca > Bivalvia > Ostreida > Ostreidae > Saccostrea > Saccostrea echinata. Next base: position 6,390,166 of record NW_026889806.1, on the reverse strand, counting down.
GTTCTTTGATCTTAATGTATTTTTAAGAGTGTTAAGTGCTTTAGTTTTTCCAACCTCAAATTTGATGTTGATGTAATCGATATATGTTTTTTTTAGTTTTCGTACATACATTTCTTAACAGGGGTCTTTTCTAGTAAAGTTTTGATTTCAGCATATTTTATTTTATAACAGAATTCAATTTTCTCTCAATGCCATATTGAAATGTTAAAAATTCCCCTGACATTAAAGCATCGAGTTCATATTTTGGATGTCGTATAACAGGACCTGGCCGTATCGACAAATTGAATACCTACAGCATCCAAAAATAAGGATAAAATGCATATATTTACGTTCTCTAATTATGTTATTTTCATTCATTGTTATTATCTATATGTTTAGCGCCTTTCAGAACTGATATGGCTAGTAGACGTAAGGGCAGTTATGTCGTGGGATATTAGATAACGCAAAAGAATATATTGAGAGAAAAAAAAGACCCCCCCCCCCCCAATAAAATGATATATATATATATAACTATATTTATTTTTGTGTGTAAGTAAGTGTATGTCCTATATAATATTCCGATATAAAAAGATCATGACAACGTTTCGTTCGTGTTTTAGGGATTGTATGTTGTCGATTTCAAATGCATTTCATAAAGAAAATTATACGAATTGAATGTAAATATGACATACTTTGATAAAAGACACCCGATTTTTTTTCTTCATATTACAGTACGCAGTGTTAGCAGTGTTAGTTCTTGTGTCATTTGTGATGAAAATAACGGGCTTTGTCCTGTGGAATAAATTTAACACTAAAGTAAGTTATTTTGTCAATTGTTTTGTAAAGTTTAACATGATCCTAACAAAACACAATAGACATATTAAATATATATGGTATTTCAAAATTGTAAGCAAAAGTTGAAAAGGTTTGTCCATGAAATATAGAAGAAGAATTTCCTTATTGAATTACTCTCTTTCATTAACATATTGCGATGCATCAAATATCCGATTTTATACCAATTCGTTGAAAACATTTTTGTTTTAATTTCAAACTATTATGAAATGGAAAATATCAAGTTAAAATTAACAAAAATATTTCTCCCAAACAATATTACATCTACTTGCAGCAATTTCACTATTTCTGGTTAAATTAATAGAAAAGAAATAATTTTAAAAACATGAATGCTTTTAAATTGTCCTAAAGTGTATGTATGTTTATGAGTGTATCGAGGGGGAAACAAATTTCAGAAGTGTTGTAAATGAATTTTCCATTGGGTTACAATTCTGCGAAATAACAATTTCTGTCCAATCCGCAGGTAAAAAGTTATGTAAAATTCTTCAATTTTCACTGCAAGTCTAAAATGCACTTTAAATAAGTAAGCTTTGAAAACTCTTTCCGAGAAAAATCCGTGACTGCATACATAAATTAATACCACTCGTAAACTGAATATTAAATCTCCAGTATTTCACGTATTCTAATATATATGAATTACTATACTATTTTTTTGTAGATTGGGGGACAACTTGTAATTAAAACTCAATTGGTTGGATCTCTCCATAAAAACTTTGTGAATGATTCAATAAGCGGTGGAAATGACATCTCAAATGAATGGAATAAGATGTTTATGTTTGTATGTATGCTTTATTATTTTTATTTTGCTTTATTTCAAATCTATTCAACGTTTATAATCAAAAGCAATGTAAAACTGCAGGAAAACTGCGATCAACTGAAAATTGTAAGCAATTTCGGAATCAAAAAAGGAAAGAATCTTGATATGTATTCAATAAAATACCAATAATGGGAAAAATGAACTAATAATCTCCAGGCTTTTTAACTTCATAGCTTCATTTTCAATATTTTAATTAAAAAAACGTTAATGGTAACTTTACATCAAATCTTTGTGAAAACGTGATGACCTCAACTTTTTTCATTGTCAACTTCTCTTATTCACGTAGCCATATATTATTAACGTAACCATTTAATATATCATATTGTAAAATATAAAATAATCATCTGTATAGGATGTTTATGTCTCCCAGTTGATTTTTTACGCAAGGGAATGCTCTACGTAAGAACAATTTCTCAAACGAGGCAAGCTTTTGACAAATAGGTTGATGAAACAAGGATATCAGCAGTCTTGTTAAAAGTTACATATAAGAGATTCTATGGTCGATACAGTTACCTTGTTAGCAAAAACAATGCATCATTAAATCGATGTTGACTTAAGTTTTCATACAAATTGTTAGGCTTTCTCACACTGAACTGTCTACAGATTTTCCCGTTTGCCCGAGGTTTAAAAAAACCCACATACAACAAGCGTGACTGGTTGACAGGGATGCCAATTTTTTAAATTCACCTGGTTCAACCTGCCGAAATTATATTGTTTCAAGGGCTATGGGGCTTGAGATTATTGTTTGTTATCTTATTACTGAATTCAGAGAATTTAGACTGAAATAAAAGAATGAAGAAACGTCTCCAGTTTCATATCTAAGTAAACGTTTAAAAACAATCACACTTGTTAAAAATAAATACATTACTGGTTTATTGCAATCTTATTATACTCTATTTAAAACATTCAGTTGGATTGCTGTGCGGTAAATCCCGTGGAATCAACTACAAATGATTTTGACACGACCCCTTGGTGCACTACCAAAGGAGAATGTCAGTCGACAAATGCTGAGATCCCCAAGGCTTGCTGTGTTGGAGTCACTGAAACTAATTATACTTCTGCACCATCTTCATGTTACGCAGATGTTCAATCTGGAACGTATAACAAAAAGGTATAACACTTAATCAAACATTGACTTTAATAAGTATATCTACCTACATGTAAAAAAGCCGAAGATAACGAATAGTGATTAATTGCATGAATCTTGTAAATAATACAACTTCTGACAGAGCAAAAACACGGACCCTGAAAATATCAGAGGTAAGACCAGGTGTCAAAGAAGAGTAAGCATCCCCTGTAAACCGGTCATATCAGCCAAAGTATAATTATTATTTTTAAAATGATATTTAAAAAAAATGTTCAGAATTACATGAACCTTCAGATTTTTATTACTGTATCAATTATTTTTCAAATATTAATAAGTCAAAATATTTTAACTACTATTAAGAGAAAACAATATTATAAAACTCTTTACACGTAAAAAAGAGTTAAAAGCTCAAACACGCTATGCAAGTTATGCATCAATGGCGTATATTTGCTGTGTGATCTTATTAACGGGACAAGGGACATTCTATAAAGTGTAATATGTAATTTGAAAAAAGTACCTCCTTTTATATATATTGGTTTATATATGCATTGCAGCTTATTATATCACATGTGTAATGGATTTGTTTTCAATTGTGTATAAGGTTTAAAATCCAAACCATTATTTTCCTATGACATTATACTTCTTTCTCACAGACCGCCACGGTAGCTCAAACGGTAGAGAGCTCGCTCCGTGATCGGAAGGTCATGGGTTCGAGCCTCGGCCGAAAATGACCTAAGTCGATAAAAAGATGTAGCAGCTATTCCTTCGCCAAGCGCTCGGCACTTCGGATGAGACCTTAAAAACCGAGGCCCCGTGTCACGGTAGGCGTTAAAAATCCCTCACTGCTCAATGGCCCTGAGTGCCGAGTAAAGATCTAAATTTGAAGCCCTTTACCGGTATATGATGACGTCTCTATATATTAGTGAAAAATTCTCGAACTGGACGTAAAACAACAATCAATCAATCAATCTTTCTCACAGGGGTGTTTTCAAGCTTTGAAAGAACTGGAGGAGGAACTGGAGGAAAAAAATACAGCTCATACTACTACTGTCCTTGTACTTGAGATTATACTTTTTGTATTGGAGGTAACATTAGATTTAAAAGAATTGCTTATTGCGTACTTCTTGTCTATACGAAATTGCTATCTATTTCAAGTCATTTCGATAAAATAAGGTCTCTTCATGTTGTTTCCTACTTTTTATCATTATCATAAATATCTTTTGTTAGAGTATTTTGCAAAATGCCTATTTCGTAATTGCATATATATATTCCAAGTCCATAATTCATATATTCACAATGTGATGGTTTCAGCTTGACTGTTCTTGATATCTAGTTTGTATTTTCAGGTTTCACAAGTGATTCTTGTAATTTCAATATGCAGATCATCCAATGAGGCCTAAGAAGTGTGATGGGTATTATTGACATGAATATGTTATCCATTCTTTTTTCTTAGCTTGAAAGAGATTTAAATAGATTTTGCTTAAATTGCTACAGCACATTAATCATAAAATCTTTGTTAGGACCGTTTTCATCTGAAGTTTACGCTTGATAGATGGTTGTCAGGGGCCAAATTAATGTTCAACTATCAAGTATTAGTTAATGTTTTGTGATTTGGAATTTTAAAGAAAGAAAATACATAAAAAAAAACCATAAACCACAATTTGATTACCAGCACTAAAACAATTTTTATGGGTAATTGAAGTTCACTCTAGTTTAATTTACTATGGTAACTATGGTTAAGTATACTAACTATCATACTGTGCAATAAAACACCCATTCTGATATTGAAATGTATGAATCTTTGATACTTTGATTACATTATTTTTCATTTATTTTGACATTTTTAATGACATTACATGCATTTACTTACGATAAAACCTTACTCTGGGACTTTTTGTCAGAGTAAGAGTATTAATAGTTCGAATTACAATGTAAAGATCATAACATAAAATAAAAATTTTTTTGTTTAAAAAAAGCAATGTGTATTTTTGTTATCTAAAAAAGGATTATCATGAAGGATACACAAAGAAATTTCATTGCGAATAAATCGTTAAGCTTCCATATTTTGAACGTCGAGCTGAGAGTCCATTTCATTTTTTGCTTCTACGACTTTTTACCTCAATGATTCAAAATCTTAGAAATCTAGAGTTTTTTCTTAATTCCATTTTCATTAAGATAACATATTAAAATAACTAGGTTTTAAATTTACATACTTTTATATAGGTTGGCAAAATTTTGGTTTTCCAATAATAAAAGAAAATGTAAAGTTTCAAAATTTCATTCCACAAAAAAGAACATTGTAGAATTAAACTTTTTTTCAGAATTTATCGGCGAAATGCCATGCCTTTTTAATCACAAACTGAATAAAAGTTCGAAACATTTATGTTTTGATTGAAAGCACAAAGAGTTAATTCTTTAATTCCAAGTTTAATTTTTTTCGAAGCCTCCATACAATCCGTTTCTTTTCAGTACCGCGTAGAAATACTTAACACCCATTTGTTAACATAAAACGTAAACCAGAAGAACATCGATAAAATTCCATCTCAATTATGAAAAATATAACAAAATATACTTATAAAAACTCACCCACTTTTGTTTAAGTCAACAAATATTGTAAATACAGTTAATTAGACTTCAAAGAAGTTTTCAACATTTTGTTTTAACAATAAAGACATGCTGAAAAAACAAAAATATTGTATAGGCGTCGGAACGGGGGGGGGGGGGGTAGGGGGGCTTAGCCCCCCCCCCACTTTTTTTGCAAAGATAGACATAATATAGGCATTGAAAATTGGACATACCTTTTTTTTCGTTGGTTAAGCCCCCCTCCGACTTTCAATTAGCCACCCCACTTTCAATTTGCTTCCGACGCCTATGTATTGTACCGATGAAATCCTCGATTTGCTCTTCTGGTAGAATAGCAGGATGTGGAATTATGAAATATGATGCAACCGAGATAAGAGGTAAATTTCTCTTCGCTATCAATGTTGCCGATTACCAAGCTGAGTTCTTTTTATTAGCAAAAAGCCGACAACGACTTTTTCACAATCGTTTAGTATCATAAACTGAATATTTTTGTTTACAGCTTTGTGTCTCCACAGTTTTGTTTTTATTCTAGAGGTAAATGTTTTGCTAAAAACAGACTAGAAATAATGTTTTTTTTCACGTCTATCTATCCACAAGTATCATGTTTTGATTTTTATTTTAATGGCAAAACTGACCAGTGTTCGGGTTGAATAATAGTAGATTATGCAACACAGAAACAATATCATTCTAAGTTCACATGTTGATTATAATTTACGATCAATGTTTTACCCGTGGTTTGGCTTTAAACTGTTTTCGTCAAAAATTCTTCATTAGCCTACAATGTACCATGTTTATTCATATTTGATGTTTAATGTTAGTGCGACAATAGATTAAATAGGCTTATAATACCTCCTTATTTTCGGATTTGAAAATATTTTTTATAAATTTTATTGATAGCAATTTAGGCTTTACAGATAAATTCCGTAAATTTTATTTTTACGATCAACCAAGGTGCATTGAAAATTTGCGGACTGCAACGGTAGCCGATTATTTATCACCAGAGACAAGGTCAAGAAAGAAGTTCTGGTTAATGAGATATATGCATATCTCTCTCTGGAATTTGTTCTTGTCCAACTTGAAAAAAAATTAATGCATGACAGGCCTCCAGTGGCAGTAGATACAAAATTTACAAAATGAGAGCTAATTGTTAATTTACATTCTGTCAAAAACCAAGGCGCACGCTGAAGTCAAAATAGAAAAAATGTGGTTTGAAAAACTTAAAAAGATAACGTTCATAAGCATGTAAATGAAAATTAGATGCTGCAAGTTACAAAGATTATTTTCTTCCTTTATCGTTTTACGATCACTTTACTCAGACTTAATAACCAACGTCAGTTGTACATTGAAAGCTATGCACATGTAACATCTCAATAACATCTCAATATGCTTAAAAACTATAGATATAAACTTCGTTAAAAGATTACATTTTATCATCGAATGCTTAAGATTTTTAATATAAAAAATTACATGTACAAGAGTTGCCCATCTCCCCCCCCCCCCCCCCAAAAAAAAAAGTCGAATATTTTCAATATTTTTTGTTCTACTAAAATCATTAGTTAAAAATTAGCATGCACCATAATGAACTGTTAAAAAATTTCAAATATTTCTATAAGTATTTTTTTTTTCTCTGATAAATGAATCATTTAGAAAACTAGCAGGGCAACAACGACGACGTCAAAAAAGTAGCTCTTCGCGTTTTGGAATTTGTTCTGCAATCGTGCGTTTTTATAAATCAGCATAAACATTAAATTCGATACATCATTTAATTTTCTTTTCGATCTCGAGTTGTCTTTAAACAGATACATGTATATCCCAGTGAACTTGAAATAAAAGACACCACAGAGTCTGTTTCATCTGTTTCATATTTAGATGTTTACTGACTATAAACGATAAAAGCCAACTATTAACTAAATTGTATAACAAACGAGCTCGAGATGACTTCAGCTTTTCCATCGTCAACTTTCCTTATTTATGTAGTAATATTCCGCTGCATATGTTGTTAAGGTCTCCCAACTTATTCGCTACTCAAGAGCATGCTTTGTGTACAATCAAATCTTAAAACGATGCAGGCTACTCACACATAAATTGATGTTACACAGATTTCAATAACCTCGCTTAAAGTCAGCATTTCGTATATCTTATGGTCGTTACAATGACCTTATTAGCAAGTATAACCTATTACTGGGTATTTTTTTTTTTTAAAAACCTTTGTTTTTTGTTCTAAATTTGACTACAGTTTGCTCCGTCTTCTTGATCTATACACAGGGCTCACGGCAGGTATGATCTGTCAACAGGAGATGCTTACTCTTCCCAGGCGCCTGAATTTTTGAAGTCCGTGTTTATGTCCTGCTCACAGAATTTATTGTTTGTAGTTTTATGAGATCAATTGCTGTTCTTTATTTTCACCTTTTACAATTAAGAAAAGGTCAAGGAATTAATTATTTTAATAGACAATCTCCATATATCACATACCTCACTGCTTGCACAGTTAATAGCGGTCGCCAGTTTGACGTACAGACTTTTCTGTTTGTTGTTATTTTTGTTGGTCTATACCAAATGTCCAGCTATTTCTGAACCTAATATCTTATTATAGTCTGTCCCACGGTACCAAGGACCTCACTTTTCGCCTCATATCTCAAAATGTATAAATACCTTGGCCTTCAAACTTGGTTCGATCGATAGATCATTTTTTTTCCAAACTTCCTGCATTTATCCGAACCCTCGAGTTCAACCAGTGTATTGACACGGCGGCAAATTCAAAGTCTACGGGGATTTAACATTGCCAAAATGGCCACCACTTCGGAGGGGGATCCATCATTATTCGTGATTTTCCGTACATCGCCGTCAGTGACGTAATGACGTAACACACGTTCGGGAATGCTCTGTGCTTACCGATGTACAGAACGCAATACAACCCGAGACTTTCCAAGTGCCCAATACACACATATTTATCAGCAAAAAAATAGCAAAACAGCGTCTTCGACGTACCCGGGAACAAGTGCTTAACGCTACTAAGAAAAGAGGTAAGATTTATATCTCATATTTACTTCAGAAGTCATAACTGACAATGTAATGGAAAGACCGATCGAGGCTACAACAAAATTCAACCAAGTGACATCATTGCTTTACCAACACATAGCATGATAGATCTATCGGTAAGCGAGTATTGGTATTGGTATTGGTATGATTGGTATGTTCTAATAATTTAGATTTGTAATTAATTACAACTTTACCTTTGCCTCGCAAATAAATCCAACACACTAGGCAGTATACTATAGTTTGTTGTAAACACGGTTAAACAGTTTGTGAAACATCACTTCTATCATAAATTCACAACGCTTCCTGGCTCTGTTACATTTATACTCTTAAGCACATACAAATCCACGTTTATACATTTGAAACACTGTGCAAAACAAGATATACGTGTTGTCTGCATCAAACTACGTCATCAATGGATTTTGACCTTGCCCTTTGAAAACTTCCTGTATCGGCATTAGGTAAATGCAGGCCCTGGGATTTCAAACAATATTATGTATTTTTAATAGTTTTACCATATTGTTTAGCAGTTCTGATGCCCAAAATAAAATACAGAGGTACATGTAGTAATCACACAAATCCCTAAACATGAAAGGAATACATTATTTTTTTTTATTATTATTTATTATGTTTATTTGTATACTTTATTTTTCTTTTAATATAAAAACTTTTGTGGCAGAAATTTCAATGATTTTAGGAATGACTCTAATTCTTGCCCAAACCTGGTTTGGGTCAGTTTACGCTTTATAATCCGCGAAGCGGGTTATACTCGAATAATTTGGCCAAGAATTAGAGTCATTCCTTATAATTTAATTTTAAAATCATGAAATAACTATGGGTGTAAAATTTCGTTGCTTTTTATTAGTTCAAATTTGCCGCTCAATAATACAACCTTAGTAACGGAAGTAACGGAAGTGATGGGAAGCAAGGGGAGGTAAAAACTGATACATAGGCCTAGCAGCCTTTTTACATGTGGTAAGAGCGAATTATCGTTTGAAGTTAAAGGTACGTTTATTAAATCTGGAATTTTCCATGAATCTCGGGGACTGGAAATGAGAGGATTGCATGGATACAGATAATTCAGCTGGTTGTCAGGGGGGTGTGTCCCCATACCAAACCAGGTTATACAGATATAATTTGTGTTCCTTTTTGGATATTAACCAATCAGAGGCAAGAATACAAACAAAATTAAATTATTAACAAATTAATAAAACTTTTGAGACTTGAGTTGCATTTTAAATTTCAATGTGAAAATATTCTACATTTGCAAGAAATGCAAGTCAAAGCCCTTTCATTATTTTTTTTTAAAATTATAATAACAATGATAAAACTAAATTAAGCATTTTTATTTTGAAAACAAGAATTTAATTATTAGGAAAGAGAACATGAAGACATATCAGACAGAAAAGAGCATGCAAACATGTACATTATATTAATTCAACCTTAAGTAGGTGCAGAAATGTGTATGTAGCTTTCTTTTCTTTTCTTTTTTTTGAAATTTGTCTACAGTCATCTCTGAAATCATTTTTAAATTATGAGGTCAGGCCCATGGGAAGCAATTCAAGTGTGTGTGTGTGTGTGGGGGGGGGGGGGGGGGGGCAAACCAAACATTTTCAGTTCAAGCTTGACAAGCCAAGAAAATATTTAAAAAAAAATTTATATATGTCTATATTTATCATATCAATTAGTCAAACTTTGTTGTCAAACCTCGTTATCCAACAATGGGAATGATAAAAACTTTAGAGATATCCGAGTATTCAAGATATCAAGGGTAAAATACTTCAAAGTGGTTGGGACTTCCAAATCACTTTGACACATCAATGGATATCAAAATTTACAACTTCTGCTTTGCAAATTAAATTCATACTGTGAAAATTGTTATAAAACTTGAATTACAAGTTGTAAAAATATCAAATTTCAAATTACTTAAATCTTAAATTAGTGAAATTACAGGGTAAAACCACTCAACTTACTATGTTATTATATTTGTAATTTTGTTTGAACTGTTTTTCAGCATTTGAAGTAAATTTGAAAAATATTCCAAGAGGTAAATGAATTGTCTATCCTATATTTATTCAGATTATCTTATAGATATTCAGACTGAAGAAGAAATGAAAGTAAAATGCTCAGTGCTGCTGGTGTCCATGGTTTGAATGTCAATTGGTACAAAAGAAAAGTCATGACTCATATTGGACATAATAAACATGAAGCCAAGGAGAGAAACAACATCTATGAATGGATTCAAAAGTGAGTATTTTTCTCTCCTTTATATCACTAACACTTCAATTTGTGTCTGGCTCATCAAGTGATCAATGGCAAACTCCCTGGTAATCTTTGGTTTATACTATTCTTTGGGCCTGAAAAAGATGGCAATAATACACATATTAACTGGTGCATGAAAAAAAAAACAAAAACAAAAGAAAACAAAACATTTGAGTCTCTGTAAAGTGAAATTAAGGAATAATGAAAATTCAAAGGATTTCATTTGTACATGTATCATGATAACATGAATTCTTTCTGTACTTATGAAAAATACATGATGATTTTTTTAATTTCAGATACCAGGCCAAGTATATACACTTCAGAAAGAAAAAAGACATTTTTTTTTATATTCATATACTTGTATATACTTACTGCCTAGACCATCCAGAAGAATGTCCTGAAACTTGTTCATGTATGTTTCATCTAGATGAACTCCAAACACCTTATTCTGAAAATTTGAGTGGATTGTCCTTTACATGCATGTGTGCCTTCAATTCTTGATGTCTGCTCATCATAACAATGAATTCCAATAAATTAATACCTTCAAAATATTTTTTTGTAATTATAAATAAAGACATAAAAAGGTAAATGTTGCTTCTTTATTACAATTCTTTAATCAATAATTAGTCCTTCAAATGGTGTTGAATAACATGAATAAACTGAGAAAGGGACACTAACCAAATCAGTGATGTGCCCATTTACAATTTAAATGATCTCTGCTTTTTAACCTTTATTATGTTCGTGTTTTGACCTTGACCTTCTATTTATTGTGCTAGAATACTGTTCATAGTTACTTAAATGAGGCCAATTAACTTTAATATAATGTTTGCTTGCCCCCTCCCGACTCAGGATAAGAAAATCGAGTCGGTAGGTAGGTGAGATTTTTTTTTTTCAAAGAAAATTTCAAAATCAATGCTGAATTTTCAAAATCTATTTTTCGGAATTCCTTAAAAAATATAAATAATTGCTTCCTGGAGGTTAAAAAAAGTTTTGAGTCGGGCCATTTTTAGCCAGTCGGTCGGGAGAGGGCAACCAAACAATTTTTAAAGATGGCTTGATGTATTAATTTTGCAATTGTATGAATTTTTGCTTTATTTTCTTTTTGCACATAAATTTCGGAGTTTGAACAAAATGGGTCTCCTATGGAGGATGTAAATAATAAAACTAATAACTTTAAAGAAACATCTACATGTAAAAGAAATTATGAAAGATGATTTTTTTCTTGTTTAATTAAATAGAAATCTCAATGGTTTTATGTCGGGTAAACTTACAGCATATTTCGACAATAAAAAAATTCTTGAAATAAAAAAGTCATTTTTTGAAAAGTTTTAAAACTAGAAAAATTATTACACAGTAAATTGAATATAATCACAGATTTGAAAGTGAATTATATATAAAATTGTAAACACAGAGAGACAAAAAAGTCACACATGAGAGAATTTGTATAATGTGAAACATGAATTGTGTTAAAGATTCATTCACGGATTGATTGTCCTTTATGTAAAAGATACAGGATATTTTGAGGATATTGGACATTAATAATAATAACAAAGTTTATCAAATAGTGGGGAAAAATTCTGTGGATTATCTCAAATAAAGATAAATAAATGCATTGTTCATTTCGCTCGGAAATTTTTTACTTGACATTTTTAAATGAGAAATAGGACCTACTGCATTCAGTTCATTTAATGTAAAACCTTAAGCACCCCCCCCCCCCCCAAAAAAAAAAAAAAATATTAAAAAATGTAGAACAGTAGGTGTAAAACATATAATGTGAATCTCTGATATATGTAATTAATGTTTCAAAATTATATTTTTAGCATGTCTTAAATATAATATAATACAAATAATTGGTATTTACCCTATGCACTTGTGCCTAGGTGAAATATTACATCTATTGATTTTCATGCAATTTTATCAATGCAAGTATTTTAGTGGATAATTATGTGGATTTTCTTCCATCATATTTTCTTTGGCAAAGCATGCAGTAGATAAGTAACCCTTTAAATATAGTTAAATCTGTACTACATCAATCAACATGTAACATTTATTTAGATATTTATACACCTAGCAATATCTGATAGCTCTGTAGTATGTTAAAAAACAGAAGACCCTTAGAACTCAGTCCTGTAAAATGAATTATGAAGATAACAAACAGAAATAAACAGTATTATTTAGTAGAACTAAAAAGTTCAGAAAAAATCTTGAGTGTCCAAAATATTTGTTATATATAGTCAAGGTGCTGACACTTCACTTAAACAATAAAATGCTTTCTTTGGTTGTTAGTACGGGAATTAATGTCGCAGCTGTTGCAGAAAAAATACATAACCCGCGTAAGCGGGTTATGTGATTTTTTTCTGCAATAGCTGCGACGTTAATTCCCGTACTAACAACCAAAGAAAGACATTTTATTGTTTATATTTATATCTGTAAAAAAAACATTCAAAGTAAATTAAATATGTTAAATATTGTATTATAGATGCGTATGTCATTGTATGCATAATTGATGGAACAGCCCTTGCTTAAGAAATGTATGCAGGTGGCTTGCTTAGTGTTGATTATGGACTGATTAATGGCAATGGTTTTTATAAGAAATAAAGGAAATAATATTCAGTGGATGTAAATATATAAATGTAAACTTTGCTTTTGGATCATGTAGGTAGTGACTGCCAAATGCAAAGTGAAAGTAGACCATTAACCTACATAATTATGCATTTAAATGAATAAATAAAGATCTACCAGCTTCTAATAATTGTCATAACGATTAAAAGGTGTATTTGTATGCTTTCTTTTTTTCCTAATAGTTTTATGATTTGAAATAAGTCGATAAAATGTCAGTTTTCGTTTTTTTCTCTCTCTCTCTTTCTTGGACATGTAACATGTTATGGGGCACTTATGCGTACATTTTGACTTATTCTTAGCATTTGAAACAGGTCTTTCTTAGGTGTATGTATGGTATAAAATAAAGAAAAGGACAACAACTTACCATCTTACTACATTTTCAACAAATGAAGCTGTAAATAACACATTCTTGCATCAGACCATGTCAACATCCGTTTCTAGAGGAAATGCGTGACCTCAATATCCACAACTTGTACTGCATTGAATTCGGATCATTTTCTCTCATTTTATGAGAAAACTAGTCAAAATATATTTGAATGCAAAACAATACTTATGTTATTCACCAAATCACACTGAATTACTTTCGTTGAATTTTCAGGATTTTTTGTAATTTTAATTTGGAAAGAACGACTACTCCCTCGATAAACTAGCTAGCTGGTCTCCTGCCCCGTGATCTTGACGCTAATGGACGAGTTTACCATGTTAAATCCCCGTAGACTTTGAATTTGCCGCCGTGTCAATACACTGGTTGAACTCGAGGGTTCGGGTAAATGCAGGAAGTTTGGAAAAAAAAAAGATCTATCGATCGAACCTAGTTTGAAGGCCAAGGTATTTATACATTTTGAGATATGAGGCGAAAAGTGAGGTCCTTGGTACCGTGGGACAGACTATACTATATATAAACCAGTGTTCGCATGTGAGTATCGAAACAGCTGGGAGACGTAAACTCTATATGCAAGTGATAATGGCTTATTACTATTTTCAAAGGCAGCAACTTGTTGACTTTATTTCAGAATAAGTAGTAGGTACAAGGGTTCTTTGCAAATGAGTAAATTATCTCCCCAAAAAAGAATGCTAAAAACGATGGTCCATGTTCTTGTAATACCAATTATAGTTATAATACATCTTTTACTGTTTCTAGAACGAGAAATAAAAAAGGTGAAGATAACGAACAGTGATCGATCTCAAAAATTCATTAAACAATGCAAATCGGAGAAGAGGGCGCAAACACGGACCCCCGGAGATTTTATATGTACTCTAGTCGCTTGATAACTTACTGATTTGTGTAAAATTAAACAGAACTCAGGAACGAATTCTAGTTACAAAACTCCAACAACTGAACAAGTATATGTATTTCTAAATCTTGAATTTAACGTTTAGAGAGGATAACTTGTATAAAAAACATTTGATGTTGTAACAAAAATCGTAATTTTTAGTTTACATTATTATTACATCCGTGTCCTTGTGAGTGGCTGTGTTACGTTCAATCAGATCGAAGATTTAGAGCATGCAAGTCATCGAAATGGAACTTTAAAAAGTATTGTCACCCCTTCTAATGTTATTGTGATTTAAATTCAAGGCACGTGGTGTAGGTTGACCCATTCAAAGGTTATAGGGTGGAACCGGTTTTATAAATAAAATTGGCAGTAATCAGGAAATTGCTATAATCTGTTTCTTTTAAAAACTTTCTGAAAGATTTTCACGATTTTAAACAGAAATGGGTGGGATTTAAAAAATCACAATCTACTTAATTAATCTTCGCTTTTGTAATAATTTACGGGGAAAATTGGAGCTTAGTAGTGTTAATTTTTCCAAAATCCTCGATACGCTGGTAGAAAAAATGTATATGACAAACCTTTGTTTACCTTATATGGTTTTTGTTATTAATACGCACAGAGGATCTTACCACCAATAATTGACCAATCATTGAATGAATAGCAACGTTAACTTGACACCTATATGTTTACATTTTACTTCGAACACGTGGTTCAACTCATCTAAGATCGATATCAAATGGATTGCCAAAGAAATAAAAATTAAAAAAAAACTGTTTATATGAAAAAATACAAAGAGTAGAAACTATGAAAGATGCAACGGGCGTTCGTAATTTGTTATTACGTTAACTAGAAAATGAATATAAAAATGTAGTCTGTGCCACGTTCAGAACACTAGGGCTTCAAGGTAAGGAAAACGAGAAGCATCCCCTAGGCATGTAAACATTTAAAAGGACAACAAAGTTTTTTTTTTCATATTACAATACCCGTGATCATCTGTGCTTTTTGGTCGGGAAACCCACCTGACAATTGTATTCACCGATAGTACAACAAAGGAATGCAGACGAAAATAGCCTTTCAGTATGACTTTGAGAAATCTAGAATTCCAAGTTTATCTAACATGTTACAAATGAATTGTTTGTAATTGTGAACATGGAAATAATAGAATAAAAAAAGGGATAGCATGGAAATGCATGCAAATGCATGGAAAAAATGTTCAATGTGCCTTTCCGATCGCCTTGTTTTTTTTTCAAGCGTTAAATTCCTGTAGTATCCGTAGTAACCCACAATGCAAAAAAAAAAACTCATTCAGATAGCTATATTGGTACCCCATTTGCTAATCTAACGCCAGAAAATATAATTCCAGTTCCCATGCAAGCATGTTTGTCCAAAAAGAAATTTCAATACATAAGTGCAGAAAATAATGTCATGAGGAATACTTATTGACGTTTGAATGAATTCAAGAGAGATTGAAGTACATTTGTACAGATATTATTTAGCGGTGAAAAATGAAACGCAAGATAACTTTTCTGTTCACCATGTCTCCACGTGCTAGTCACTTCCTAGCCACATTTCCGTGAATAATTTACCTTATCTCGTTGTAGTCTCGCTAGATCTCGCCAGAGCTACTGTAAGAGCTACTGGGAACTCCTCGGATTTTATAATTTGCAGAACACCGAAAAATAAAATGTTCCAACACATTAGAAGGGGTGATTGTGTTTGGGTGTATTTTGATTAATGCAATTTTTATATACCTTGCATCAGTAAATGGATCGCTAACAAGTTTTTAAAACATAGTCAATCCATATTGTTTCTTCCCGTTCAAATTGTTTTAAGCCTATAATTTCTATTTTTTAAAGTAAAATGTTAAACTAAACATCTGTAGTTTACGTCAGAATACATCTGCGGGCTTGTGAAAATAAAAAGTAGTGTCATAGACTTTAAGAAAAGTAAGTTTAATGATAAAAATGTATGAAATGGTATAAATTCAGAAGATTGCATTGATAAAACGTCTGGTTCTTGTTTTAACACATATTCTGTTCTGTAAACAAGTTTTTAGCTTTAAAAAATATATAAATACTTGTCAATTTGATAATGAATAACTTAGTTTGAGCCCTTTTGTCCTTGCTATCTTCAGATCTAAAGAAGAAACGTTTTGAAAAATGAAATTAATAAATAGGAACAAAGTTTCATTTAGGTCAAGATATAAATGAAAATCTTGTCCTTGAGGAATCAACATCGATTTCAAACATAATATTCATCACTTTTTTTGAGATAGAAATGATTCTATTAATTGCAATTTCAAACATCTATGATTCTTAAATTTACCAAATCGTCATTCTGGAATGCGTTTTTGAGAATAAGAGCGTAAATATCTGTGTTATTCACTGGAAAGTATTAAGGGTAATATTCGCAACAGCATGCTCTACGTATGTACAATTTCTAAAACAAGGTAAATTATTGACAAACAAGTTGATGAAACAAGAATATCAGCAGTCTCGTTTAAAGTCATCATTTCGTAAGTTCTATGGTCGATACAATGACCTTGTCAGCAAATACAATTTATCATGGAGTCAAATGCTGACTGACGTTTTTCATACTTATTGTTAGGCCATTATTTACACACTGAATTGTCGACGGATTTTCCCGTTATTTCCCGATCATGACAAGGATCACACGGCGGGTGTGACCGGTCGGCAGGAGATGCTCACTCCTCCGTGGCACCTGATCCCACCTCTGATGTTTTGGAGGTTCGTGTTTGCTCTGCTTCTATTTTGTATTGTTTAATGGACGTTTTTTGCTTGAATACTGTTCGTTTTCTCCATATATTTCATTCGAAAGTTAAAGTAATATTACTTTTTAAAATCCTTATTTGCAATTGATTACTAGTATTAGATTTACCTAAAACTTAACAATTTAATTTTTTCCAGTAAAAACATTATGATTCAATAAGAACATTTTTGAAACTTTAATTTAAGATGACTAAAGCTTCTGTGCTTTGACTCAAGTTAAAAGGTGAAATAAACATAGGTATACTAGAGCGCAAGAATCTGGTAAGTAAGTCGGAAATTAGACAAGTTATGGTTTATATTTCACAGTTATTTTCATACTATGAGTTAAATCAAGTTTGATTTTTGTAATATTTTTTCTCTTTCTAAAAGCAATAAAGACTCCCGGGCACAAATAAAAACACTTACCTGCTATTGATATTTACTTAGCGATTTGCAAAACATGGACAGTAACAAATGTATGTTACAATATAAATTATTTGTATTTACAACTTCATGAGCGATGTAATCTCAGTTTTAAAATAGAAATTTTCTGGAAACTCTAAAAAAATATTTCCTTTATCAAGATGAATTATTATGAATGCCATTTAACGGTCCTATTACAGCAGCTGGCTGTGCCGACTAATTAAATACCGCGCGTTAGCTCGGTATGATAATTTGTCGGCACGGACAGGCCCTGTTATAAGACCGACGACATCCAAAAATTAAACTTCAATGCTTATATTTACATTTTCTCATTTTCTCTCTTATTAAGATATGTCCGGACTTTCAAAGATTTCTGTCAAATTAATATTTTTTTTTCATTTGAATACCTGAAATAACTCATAAACTAATTAAAAAGCCCCAAAAGACTTTGGCACATCTTCCTTTGGAGCGGAATTCTTCAATAAAATGCCCCAAAAACATATTCTATATAAAACTCATTTGTTTTATAGATATTAAAGGAGTAATACTGCGATTAATTGATATTGATTTAAAGTCTAATTTAAAAATATAAGTTTTATATAAAAGGATAAGTTTATTTAAAAATCAATTATAACATATATATCTCCCCGGGACTGCTTTGGGACCGCTGTTGGACTGCTGTGGGACTGCTCTGGGACCGCTGTGGGACTGCTCTGGGACCGCTATGGGACTGCTTTAGGAGTCCCAGAAAGCAGTCCCCGGGACTGCTCTGGGACTGATTTGTGTCAGGTTGGGTCTGGTTGGTACTGTATACAATGTATATATATATATATATATATATATATATATATATATATATATATATATATATATATATATATATATATATATATATATATATATATATATCCACACACGTAGTCGTGTATCAAAAAAATCACAACATCGAAATAAACTCTACCGGTTTCATTTTCAATCTTCAGGAGTTTGACAACATATTGTTTAGTTACACATAAATACAAAATCAACATTCTTACAGTGACGTCAAAAAGCGCTACTATAAATTTAAGCATAAAATTAAATTAATTAATTTAAATATATTTGTTAATGCTTTCCTAATATTCTATTCAATGCATATATCAAATAACGCAACAGAACCTTAAAAAGCATAGAACAACTTTCGTTTTCGACGAAATTATGTTAACTCATTGGCCCGATTCAACACAACAGGATATTGATTATTGTATCCCTGAATGCATTTCTGCAGTAAACGGATCGATAACAGGTTTTATAACTAACAGTCTAAAATTCTTTCTGTATATGATTTAAATTTCGTATAAAAATGTGCATTACTAATTTAATTTCTAAATTTGGCATGTTTGTTTTCAACTTAGCCTAGGTTACAAAACATTATATTGGGAAAACCATATTGTTACATCAGTTCACATATGCAAGCGTCAATCGTAACTACTCGGCCATTTCCATGAATGATAAAAGTTATTTCTCACTCGGAAAATGGCCGAGTAGTTACGAATGATGCAAGCTTGTGAAAATGAAAAGGACCTTTTATTCTATTTAGAAACGTAAGTCTGATGTTCAAAAGAAATGGATGTAAGTACTAGAAAAAGTATTTATAATTTCAAATTACTTTATCGATAAAGGCACAGAAAGAAGATTTAAAAGTGAAGTATGTTGTTTTGGGAAAGACAAAAGAATGATAATAATAGTCTTTTGTTTACGCTTGAGAAATACTTCCTTTTCATTTTTTATCTATCAGCATGGCTCACTGGTAAGAGAGTTTGATCTAGAGTCGCAGAGTAAGGAGTCAATCCTTACGTCGAGTATTCCAATCCCATTTAGGAACGTGAACATCGGTCCTTCGGATTAGACACTGTAAACAGAGGTCCCATACTGCAATAGGTGCTGGCACGAAAAGATATCTCTCACTGCTGAAAGGCTGAAAGTGCCGAGTACAAGTCTAAATCTGCAGCCCTACATCGGCCAGTTGTGCCGTGAAATATAGAGATGAGAGGAGTAAGCATTGTACTGGCATTGGAATTTCCAGGGGTCCGTCTTTATGTTGTGACGGGGGTCCTCCCCTGTCACTGGCACTGATTAATAATTACGATTGTTTTTATTTACATAGTTTATTTACATATTTACAACACACGCAATATAATTATAGTAATACAAAAAGTTCACAATTAAAAGATACATCCATTCTCATCGACTTCCAAACTCATTCTCCAATCTTTTCTCACATGTTCTCAGGACATGGCCATACCAAATCTCTTACTCCCCAGTTTCTCACACAAATCAACCTAACGCTCACTTTCATCTCTCAGAATTGTATCAAACATAATAAACAAACGACAACAGAACTGACACACTAACAAATTATAAATTCATGCTTGCTCAACTCTCTTTCTCTCTAACTAGCTAAAATGACACCCCTGGGAAACAGGGCTACAACGCCTGCGTCGTGCACCTGCAACCTTATCAGACCTTCTAACTCTCTCATTTATTTACATTTAATTAATTTGGGGGATAGCTCTGTGACAATGTCTATCACAGATTTGTTTTTGTAGACTTCTGGAGATCAATCAATGTTTATATATTCACCATTTTCATATTTCCAACGCTTATACGCATGTTTCTCGGAACATCAATAATAACATTTTTTTTTGTGTAAACAAGCTCAATTGCACTAAAAATTTACATGATGGATGAAACATGCTTTGTCTCCAGATGATAAAGAATACACTCTGACAGTTTCTGGTTATAAGAAGCATAAGAGTAAATTATCGGCGCCATCTGACGTTTTGAAACTATACTTTTTATACTAAATCTTTAATTTATGACTTTGATCATGACGGGTCAATGAGGTATACTCGTCACCTTGATCATCAAAACAGACCTTTTATCTTTGCTAACCACAGACCGAATATGAAGCTTTAATTATGGAGGAAGTATGTTTTTATAGATAGAGTGGTTAAACAGTATGAACAATGCAGATATATCAGATTATAAATGGACTGTGTACTTGAAAATCAAAATCAATTCCAAACGATGCTTTTGTTCTAAAGTTTTTACGTAGAAATCATAATATTGTTTTATTTAAAAAAGTGATAATAAAAAAATGAAATGATAATTTTTTGTTTTGAAAGAGATTTTTATCAGTTGCAACTTATTACGACGCCTTCAATTGTACAGTGCTAAAAATACATTTAAAGGTCTGAATATAATCATTAAAAAAAAAATATGAAATTGCACTTACATGATACAAGTACGAGGGCCTCTCCTCATAAAAAAATATAAATTTTAAAAGCGGTTGCATTTTAAAATATTTTCAAGATCAACTTAAATATCTAATGTTGAGGTTGGCTTATTAAATGCAGTAGTTTCCAAACATATCTTCATGATGCTGGTGACGCAATAGTAGATAACCAAAGAATATATGTAGTAGACAAGAAATATCCCTAAAGATCTTCCCAAGAACACCAGGTCCACATTAAGGCTTACTATACAAGCATCTCCTAACTGGCTGTCAATTTATCTTTACATCTTTAATATAATCCTGACCCCTATGGATAGGATGGGTACAAAATAGATAAATGTAAACAAACTCGATCATACTACAAATATATTGGAAAAAAATCTTTATAAATATTTCTCTATAGAGAACCACCTTAAAAATGAGTACTGTATAGGGGAAATAACTTTAAAAGGTTCCCTATATTTACGTTTTTATTAAATCTAGAAAAAAATTGAAGTAGTTTTAAATAAAATCATTTTTGAGGGGTGGATATGGTTGTGGGTAAGGGATATGAGGCTACTATTAAGGACATTGGCAAGTCAGGGCTTTCCGGAGAAAAAAGGTTTAATACATGGGTTTTTTCACTTGTAAAATAGTGATTGAGAGTGATCTCCCGTGTAGAATTCTCTAAGCGGTGAAAACCAGTAAAGCGTATGTTATAGAGGTAAACAAAAGCACGTGTACTTCCTTCAACGGGTAGAATCTTCTATACAGCAAGAAAGAAAAGTAGTAATGGCTTTGTTGTACATTGTATTCAGGGACAAAGAGCAAACAGGTCGTCATTTACCATAGTTATGCTCAGTATGCTGGGAAGGGCAAAGATGTGACATATGCTGAAAGGTAGGTCGACCATGCCGACTGAGAACAGTTCTTAGCTCGTGTGAAGGAATCAGCATTTAGTAATTACGAATAAAAGTTAAAAATAAATCCATGCCAATATTTTTACGACAATGTATTTCAATCAATTCAGTCAATTACATGATAAAAACAATCAACCAGTCACTTGACCAATTTTAGCTGTTAAGGGACGCAACTCAAAAATGATGATCGGTGCCGGTATGTCCATGTCTTTTTTCTATATATACATTTTCAACCAAAATATCTAGAAGTCATAGGAAATGAAGTTACAATAATGTATACAATACAAAAACTGTATGAAATAAATGGGTTTTGAAGAAATATTATGGTGAAAATTTATGTAGGTCCCTTTTATCAACATTTTACATAGGAAATGCATTAAGAATTGTAAAAACACTAATTTGACAAAATCTAAAAAAGAATGCTGGATTAGTAGGTAAAACGATCCAGAATATAGCCTTTTTAGTACATTTAAACCTACCCAAAAGTTCTTGAAAAATTCTATACAATAACCAGGAACCTTGCCAATGTCCTTAAGTATATACTACGTAGTTAATCAGCAATTACGAGCACTACTTTAATGCCATTTTATTATCTAATAACCACAAATCGAAAATTTAAAAGTGTAGATAAAGACCTGTATTTATCGTTATATGTCTCTTAAAATAGGTAACTCTAGTTGTCTGATAAACACACCGGTCATGGGCATTGATTATCCCCGCATAACTAACAATTAACATTTTGATTAATCCATATCATGATTTTTCCTCAACTTTTCCTCAACTTTTATTCCGTGAAATAACTCTCGGGATTCCTTTATATATATATATATATATATATATATATATATATATATATATATATATATATATATATATATTGTTTATTTCATGTATTTCCTAAACCATTCAGTAAATACATGTATTTACTGGCCGTTTTAGGAAATACATGTAATTACTGAAAAGCTAGGAAATTCATGTATTTACTGAAAATTTTAGCCAGTTTTACACGTTTTTTCTGAACTAAGCTGGATGACTATACATATGCTTTAAAACATTCAGAAAGCTATAAAAATCCAGTGTGCATTTTTTTTAAGCAGCCATTAATAAGAATTGTTTCTTCAATGCTGACATTGTAGATTGATTTCCGATTCTAGGGAAGACTCAGTGCATAATTTCTTTCTAAAATTTCATTAAAGGAGGAATGCCTTAAGGTATGCATGCATGCACGTGCACGCGCTTGCAAAGCGTAAAATGACCAATATACTTGATATAGTCGTAAATTTATACTTTTTGATGAAATTCTTTGATACTCTGTTTATAGAATATATTGATAGTGTAGACAAGATGACATGGTCATAATAAACATGTATGCACGTGCGCGCGCGTGCAATACTTAAATGACCAAAATACTTGATATATCCGTAACTTTTATATTTTTTTTATGGAATGTATTAATACTTAGAATTAAGATGAATTTATAGTATAGGCGAGATGACATGGTTATCCTGCACATGCATGCATATGCGCGCATGTGTAATGCGTAAAACGGCAATACACGTGATTGCCTTATTTAATGAAGCTTACAGGAAATTAGACACCAAAAGGGAGTTGGGGATCGTTTGGGGAACATCTGTAACGGTCCCGTTACAATTATAACTAGTTTTTTTCAAAGTGCGTTGCCACACTGCTCATATTTTTGTCGCTCAGTTAAAGTTGCATAAGGATTCTTTTTGTAGTTTTTTTTTAAAGGGAATTGGTGTGTAAATCTCACAACTTGTCTCGTAGGCTATTTCATGCAGCATGATTGTGACGATAAATATTTTCATTCAGTACATATTGTCACCGGCGACCATCTGAATCTTCCTTCACTGTGCATATTGTCGTCCATCGGTACATATTGCCACAGGCTTCAAAATAATGTAAATATTGCCGCTGGTTACAATTAGTTCCAACACTGACTGCTGGACTGCACAAATTAAAAAAATGGTCGCTGAAGGACGACATTATGTACAGTGAGGGTAGTAGATATTGTCGCCGACGACAATGTGTACAGAAAGACAATTTGTACAGTCACACATTCCTAAAGCCAATACACTTAAGAATGGGACTCAGCGAAACGTTACGAATTTACTTAGGATTCAAGGAAAATACATTCATGAAAATCAATAGCATTTATAATATTTAAGGCATATAATATCGACATATCGTTTTGAATTGGCCCGAAAGTCTAAGATAAGGCTCAAGAAGGGGGGGGGGGTATGTACAGGTTTTACATAGGAACAGTTAGGATACATACATGGATAAATATTTTCAGGCAGCGACACCAAAACTAGTTATATTATTGCATAGATATATCATAGATGCAAAAGGTGATGTCAACGAACAGCGATCGATTCAAAAACTCTTTAAAGAATACAAGCCCGTGAACAAGTCCAAAAGCCGACTAATAATCATACAAGATCCCTCTCGTTAAGACTCGTATGTAGTTATTCGGAGTGTTATATACAGTAAATCCCTGCTCTGAATATATTTTTTTTCACAGAAAACAAATTTTCATTTAATCCGGAATCAGTGTATGCATACAAGATTTTCGCGATTTCACAAATAAGTATAAATGCTTTTCGTCTTAAATACAACCGCATGTACAAACACGTCATTTTGCGTAATGATTTCCTCCAAATACCAGGTTTGTGCCATCGCAATCTCAGAGTTTGAGTTTTTTAAAAAAAAAAAAAAAAAATTCATACAAACGAATTGGAGGTGTGTCAAAATCTGAAAACAGATTCAACTTAACCCTATCTAAGTTAATTCTAACTTATTGCTTTATAATCCCTTAAACAATCAGAGGCAGATGGTTTAGGATGTAACACCCAGTCGGCTCACTCATATACTTTTATTATATTATTCAGGACGGACAATTTATGGAAACCTTTCAACCACTAAACTCACTGTAGTAGATATATTAAGGACGGACACTGAGGAAAACAGCCAGGACAACTAACACAGACAACTCAGTACAACTATGGCTAAGTCAGCCTTTCTGTGACAGGCTTTATAACTGTAGTAAGTACGTAGTAAGGCAAACTTTTTATGGCCTCCCAAAACTTTCTCTAACTTTCTTTTCCCAACAATATAGAGAGCATTGACATTCTAGAAAAATGAAGTCTTTTAATTTTTTTATTATCAGACTGTAGACATGCCTCTTGAATGTGGAGGGAAGCTAGCCAAACTTTTATTGATATGCATCAATGCTGTGTTTTTGGTAAGTATGAAGAGTGGTGGCTCAAGGCAGGCTCTTGAGAACGGAGGAGAGTGGGGTTGCTTGCCCCAATTTATTTTGGCAATATATACTTACTAAGGAAAACACACTAATTTACACATGTGGTTCCTCAATAATTTTGTCGGTATTCACTATAGGCCACCACTAGTGAACAAAGCCAATTTACAGTCGACACACTCAAAAATTACTATGAATTTGATTAAATTCTTTGTTTGCTTGTCACGATTTTTTATATTCATTTTGAGTCCTCTTCCAAGCTGAAATTCATTATGGCGTGCATGGTATGATTTTCAAATTTAAGTTTCTTCCATTATATTTGAAAATGTGTAACATGTAGATATGTATGAAAAATCTATGAACATTTGTTTTTAATAATATATTTCTTTAATATGCTTGAATTTAACGTTATCATGCCTTTATCGTAAACAATTTCTCTTTTTGAAAATGAATTGGCGGTGCAAAAAATCAAACACTTGATATTTGAATAAGAGTAGAGAAGAATTTCTAGAATGTGTGTAAGTGTAAAATAAATTATCAAATATGTACTTTTCAGATGCTTGGAATAGGTGTATTAGTAATTGGCGCCATCATGAAATCTAATGTGTCGTCAATTAAAGATGAAACAAAAACAGTCCTTAACAGTGTAAAAACCAGAGATTTTGGTTTAGGAAATATAGCTGACAACTTGTCAATCTTATTTATCGTCGCTGGAGTATTCATTCTATTGGTATCTGCTCTCGGATTATGTGGCGCTTGCAAGCAAAATAAAGTATTGCTAGTGATTGTGAGTAATACTAAAACAATTTAAAGTTTTAACAAATACTATTTTGAATCAGTTAGTTCTCTGTCGTTTGTTTATCGTAAACTGAAAAATAATGGATTTTCCTAAAACGATTAAAACCATGAAATAGTTTTTGCCAATCTTACATGTTTTTCGTAATGAAGTATAAGATTTGGGGAATTCAATTTACATAGCCATCTTGTGGTTTTAAGAAGGGACTAAACCATAAACTGTGCCATTTATTAAATTTGACAAAACTTTATTTCCATGATGTAGTAAGTAAGGCTATTTCTATAAAGCTATGTCATGAAGACAACAAATATACGAGGGTTATTCGGAAAGTTCCGTCATAACTTCATTACCTAACGTCATACTATATCAAAATTTTGAAGAGTATTTCAACAGCAAACTCAAATGATGTGTATTAAGAAAAATTAAAATATCATGGTTTATTTCAAACTCATTTAGACTTTAAAAATGCGAAAATCGGATCACAGAGCAGGTCAGAATTTTGTAATTTACAATCAAGACACTGAGTAATGTCTGAAGTCTTATCTTCTGTAACATGACACAAAAAACGGAAAAAATCTACACGTTCAAATTCAGAATTGTTTCATCGTTTTTGATTCCAAATTGTGAATTAATATTTTGCTTCGTTGAAAAGAAATCAGTTTCAGAAGATACGAAGTCTCATTGAAAAAGGCAAAAAGATGACGTCGTAGAACGTCACGGAGCAGTTAACCATACAATTTTGTGTTGTACTCTGGAAATCTCAAGAAAAAAGCTTTGAAGATGCCGGAGGAAGTAGGAAATATGTCAAAAGCGAGCCATGCATGTGTGAAAATTTATCATTCAGAGCGGTATTTGAATGAAAGACTACTCAGCTTAGACGATGGTGATCTGTGAGAAAACGGATTATCTATAAAAGCCTTATCAGAAACATTGAAAAGTTAGTAACGTCATGATGCTAGGAGTTTGGCGCTTCACAGATGCTGATCTTGTGAAAGCACACTTGTGCAGTGAAAAAATATAACATTGACAAACAAAATGATGCTACTGGAACAATTGTTAACAAAATAGATTTCAAGTGATAGAGAAACGATTTTACTGAGTGCACTGGTATTGGACAATACAGTGTGAAATGTATAGGGATAGTTTTTTGAGAACCTCATTTTGGTATGTTTTTGACGTTACAGTGTTGTTGAGTTTGCTCCCTGGTTACAAAACGTTATGATTTTAAAATTGAATACATTGAATTCTATTAAATCATATGGAATAAAATTTCACACTTGAACAAAATAAATATTTTTACTTATGATAATGTGCTCATTTAAAATTTCTTGAAGATAGTAGAACGAAGATTGGCATAGTCCACAAACTTTCCAAACAACCCTCGTACAACAATTCTATTAGATCACGATCTTTATGTACAAATGTGACATCAATATATATATGGGGATTATCAGGACTGTTTGCTCTGCTCCTATTTTGTAATGTTTTATGGACTTTTGAGCTTGAATACAAATTTCAAGGAACTTTTGGAAAATTTGAAATCACAAGATTTTACCAAAATCAACAGCTTAAAAACTTACGGCATTTCAACTTAATACACAACGAATCCCCACGATAAATTAAAGTCCGGGCTTTTTGATATCATTGACAGCTGCTTTTTTCAATAAAAATGGAACTCCTAGATTTACTTACCTTTTCATTGGTTATTTGCAAAATTATTTTGTTAAAAAACATTCTGATTGTACACACAAGTACCCTTAAGTTGACATTAAAAAGATGCTTGAGTTTCTGATTGACAATATCTATGTGGTTTTTGGAGAACAGGTCTTCCAACAATCTGTTGGAATTCCCATGGGTACCAATTGCGCCCCGTTATTAGCAGACATATTTTTGTATCCATATGAAGCAGAATATGTCCAAAATCTTATATGTGAAAAGAAGAAAACACTTGCTGTCGACAACGTATTGTCAATTATCAATATTTATTTCCATTCTTACGTCGATACGATATATCCCGTTGAGCTTGAGATAAAAGATACCACAGAGTCTGACACATCTGTTTCATATTTGGATATTTTACTTGAAAAAGACGTTAATGGCAATCTAACAATCAAGCTTTATGATAAACGTGATGACTTTAACTTTTCAATCGTCAACTTCCCTTACTTATGCAATAATATACCTTCATCACCTGCATATGGGGTTTAAATCTCTCAGTTGATTCGATACGCAAGAGCATGATCTACGTATGTACAATTTCTAAATTTTTGACAAACAAGTTGATGAAACAAGAATATCAGCAGTCTCGTTTAAAGTCATCATTTCGTAAGTTGTATGGTCGATACAATGACCTTGTCAGCAAATACAATTTACCATTGAGTCAAATGCTGACTGACGTTCTCCATACTAATTGTTAAGCCATTGTTTGCACACTGAATTGTCGACGGATTTTTCCGTTGTTTCCTGATCATGACAAAGAGCACACGGCGGGTGTGACCCGTTGGCAGGGGATGCTCTCTCCTCCATGACACCTGATCCCACCTCTGTTGTTTGGAGGTCCGTGTTTGCTCTGCTCCTATTTTGTATTGATTATGGACTTGATGATTCTATAACGTGTATAAAGCCTTAAACATTCTGATTATTATGCTTTTGAATTTAAACATGCATTTTTGTATACTTCGCAAATTTTATGTTGAAAGTCATTTACATCGTTTTTGAATAACAATAAACTATTGACCTTTAAATTCTAATCCAAATACGTAAAAAAGCATTGCATTTTCATTCTTAACAGCAGAATTCAGTTTTGATATTGCGTTTTATCAATTTTCCTCCTTGTATGTTTAATTATATTAATAATTAATTGTATTAATGAAAAAGGTACTTAATTTGATAAAATATGAAGCATATTTCTTCTAATGTAATTGAGCCGCTTACGCGGGTTATGTAATTTTTTCTGCAATAGCTGCAACGTTTATTCCCATACTAACAAACAAAGAATGACATTTAATTGTTTTTATTTGTATCTTTATAAATAATAATATAAAGTATAATTAATTAAGTTAAGTATAATAATATTGATATGTATTCCAATGTTTCATTATGGAAGAGCCTTTGTTCAAGAAATCTATACAAGTGACGTTTTTTGATTGATAAACGACTGTGGTATTCTTAAGAAATAAAAGAGGATATTATTCAGTGGATGAGAATATCAAAGAGTGAACTTTTTTTTAATGCACGTAACGCAGATTTGATATTAGCTTTATAAAATATTAATTACATTACTTAAAAATTATAGTATACCTTTTTGCATAATTATGATTTTTTATGAAATTAAAGTGTGAACTATTCGATAACTTTCAAAAATACAGTTCTGAGGTTTACTTAATTGAAGCATAAATTATTTCTTACATTACAGTATGCGGTTTTAGTATTGGTATTATTGGTTATAAAGGTAGTGGCTATTGCTCTGTGGTTTACAATGAAGAATGATGTAAGTCAATGCTTAATAAGAGTCTTTTAAAGAAAAAAAAATAAAGTATGAACGTTTTCTTAGGATTAATGCGGTTTAAACAAAAAATTCTGAAATGAATTTCTGAAATGTTTTTCTAACGATGCACATAGTAAAAGCAGTATCTTTGATATAATAGCAAAAAATAATAAAATAAGAAAAAAAAATATGAATACATTAATATAATAATTTTTTTTTAGAAATGATTTTTGTTCCACCAATTTAAGTTATGCTTTTGAAGTAAGAAAGTTTGAGTCAAAGCAATTTTTTTTACGAAAATATCAAAAATGCAACAAACTACAACTATTTGTCAGAAAACTATATTAAATTCATTTAGGGGCAAGATCAAAAGATCAATTTCTGATAAAAACCAAGTTCAAATAGACAGAGGTAGGGGGGGGGGGACTTCGGGAAAAGGCTCCAAAATGCATTATACATGTTATGTAACTTGTATTTACAGTTTTTCTTTTTGATCATACTTTTCAGTACTTAACCAAGGATATCGAAGCTAATTATAAAGTGGGATAGGAGGGAAGTTAATGAAAATTATATGAATTTAGTTTTTTAATCAGACAGTGATTTTTTGATCTTGTCCTTTATAATAACTTTACTGAATGATTTAAACTTTTTTCAGATTGAGTCAAATCTCCAAAATCAGTTACTTGATTCTCTCCATAAAAACTTTGTGAGTGATTCAGTGAGCAGTGGTAATGACATATCCAACGGATGGAATATGATATTTATATCTGTTTGTATATTTTATGTTTTCATTTCTCTTACAGTTTCAACATAACATAGATCAAAAGAGCATGAACCTTTTTTTGAAAAAAAAAAAAACAAAAAAAAAAACAACATTTGTTTGATTTTAGTCTGTTTCTGTCTTTCATATTTTGGAAAACTATATATGAGAGGAGAATTTTGAACCAAAATAATGCTATTTAAGAATGACAAAAAAAAAAAGATCTTTCTGTTAATTTGGAATGGAAATCTAACAATAAAAAATACAGTTTATGACTTTGGCAAATAAACAAGTACTTAACTTTGCAATACCAATCGCTAATCCCAGCAGTATGGCCGGTAAACACTATAGCCGATTTTTAAGATAGCTACCGATAAAGACGTTGTAGGTATAAACGTCCTTATTGGATTAAAAATATCTTTTTAGCTCACCTGAGCTTTTCTGATCAAAGATTGCCCGGCGTCCGTCTGTCGACTGTCGTGTGTTGTCTGTAAACTTCTCACATTTTCGACTTCTTCTCAGGAACCACTGGGCCAATGGAAACCAAACTTGCAAACAAAGCATTCATAGGCAAAGGGGATTTAAGTCTGTTCACAGGAAGTGCCACTCCCTCTTTTAAGGGGAGATAATTAAGAATTCTGAAAATTTGGTGGCATCCTTTAAAAATCTTATTCTCAAGAACCACTGGGCAAGAACAGATGAAACTTATGTGAAAGCTTTATTACATACTCTAGATTGAAATTGTTCATATCAGAACCCTCGGGGGTGGGGCCGGGCCACAAGAGTGGGTGGAAGGTTTACATAGGAATATATAGAAAATGTCTTTAAAAATCTTCTCGAGAACAGCAAAGATATGATTAGTCATATTATTATAGAAGTATCTTCAGGTAATGTAGATTCAAGCTTATTCAAATCATGACCCTTAGGGGATGGGCACAGACACAACAGGGGGCCAAAGTTTTACATAGGAATATATAGAAAATATCTTTAAATATTTTTCTTCTCAAGAACAACTTAGCCATAATTAGTCTTATTAATAAAGAAGAATCCTCAAGTAGTGTAGATTCAAGTTTGTTCGAATCATGACCACCGGGGGTAGGGTGTGTCAAACTTTTACATAGGAATATATAAGAAACATCTTTAAAAATCTATTTCTCAAGAACATCTAAGTCACCACTAGTCATATTTATACAGAAGCAAGCTTAGGTATTGATGAATCAAGTTTGTTCACAATTATGACCCCCCAGGGAGTTAAGGGGGCACCGTTTTTAAAAGTTTTACATAAGAATATATAGGATTCATCGTAAAAAAATTTCTGCTCAAGAACAGCAAAGCCATGATTAGTCATAATATTATAAAAGATCCTCAGGTAGTGAAGATTCAAAGTTGTTCAAATTTAGGGTGGGTAGGTGGGGCCATAATGAGCAATCAGTAATTTACATAGGCTTATAAAGGAAAAAATCTTTAAAAAATTTTCTGCTCAAGAACAGCAAAGTCATGATTAGTTCAATTGATATGTAAGCATCCTGAGGAAGTTTAAATTTAAAGTTTGCCCCCGTGAA
Organism: Saccostrea echinata; assembly: GCF_033153115.1. Lineage (NCBI taxonomy): Eukaryota > Metazoa > Mollusca > Bivalvia > Ostreida > Ostreidae > Saccostrea > Saccostrea echinata. The sequence goes on along the minus strand of NW_026889806.1, from coordinate 6,358,402 downwards.
AGTTTCAATACTGAACTGATTTTTGCTTTTTCCTAGCCAATTTGCCTAGGTGAAAGATGTGGCCCATAGGTCTCTTGTTGTTTGAATGTTTGTAGTTGGACTGTTGTGCAGTTGGTAATGTGACGTCAACTACAAATGATTTTGACAATACCCCTTGGTGCACCACTAGCGGAGAATGTCAGCTTACCAATGCTGAGATTCCTAAGGCTTGCTGTGTGGGAGTCACTGAAACTAATTACACATCTGCACCATCATCATGTTTCTACAATTTGAATCCTGGAACGTATAACACAAAGGTAATATTCTCATCAAGTACCATTTTAAAGAAAATCTTAGATCATATAAAACAATGGTACTATTCTCATTCAAGTTTCAAGTACTTACTTGAAGAAGCTATACCTATAAAGAACTCGCTACCCCCCCCCCCCCCCCCCAAAAAAAAAAAAAAAAAAAACAACTCACTTATTATTGATCATTTAAAAACCTTGAACAATACTTTTCACTTAATTCTTTATACAGATGAAATATATGGAGATAACGAACAGTATTCAAGCTCAAAAGTCCATTTAAAAATACAAATTATGGAGCAGAGCAAACACGGACCTCTAAAACATCAGAGGTGGGATCAGATGCCATGGAGGAGTGAGCATCCCCTGTCACACCCGCCGTGTGCTACTTATTAATCGGATCTAAAAAGAAATGGGTTGTAAGTAAGCAAAAATCGAGGTCCTGTGATTTTTTTTTTATAAACGGATATTAATGTATATGTATTACATACTTTCTGTATCCCTTTAAAAATTACATTTCTGACTCAATATTGGCATTTATATAATTTTAACAGTTTGAAATGTTCATGAAAAGAAAACAATCTAATTAATGTGTGTTTTTCAATGTGTTTACAAGGGATCCCACCTCTGAGGTTTGAAGGTCCGTGTTTGCTCTGCTCCTATTTTGTATTGTTTAATGGACTTTTGAGCTTGAATACTGTTCGTTATCTCCATATATTTCATTTTGCTTATTGCAATTCCACGCATATGGTAAAAAACGTAATAACAGCTTTGGTCCTATGTATAAATGTTCCCCTTAAACCCTTATATTCATATAATTAATTTCTAAACATCTTCTTTCTTATAGGGATGCTACAAAGTTATTGTCGATCTGTTGGAGCAAAATATAACGTCCAATGCTCGTAGTATTCTTGGAGTTGGGATCACTATTTTCCTTGTTGAGGTAATGAATTATCAAAGGAATACTCAAATAAGTTCAGCTTCCAATCAATACTGGAAAAATGGAAGAAAAAATAATCTTCGCATAGTTATATTACAAAGAATATCATTTGGGTATTGAATATGTATACGAGAGTTGTCCATGATGTTCGTTGACAAATTGTAATTCTTTTATCACGACCAAATTGTCAAATATATGGATTGTTTATACAACCTTTACGACCTATCCTGTTAGTTTCATGACAAAACGTGAGAACAAAACACCCGTTAATTGTTACCCTTCCCTAAAATGACCACTCTGACCTAACCCGTTACTTATAATACTCCTTTTGAAAAGAGCTAACATTTTACACACACCTCTACGGTAATCAGATAAGGTAGTCATAATTAAATCAACAAAGCTCTACTGAAATCAAAATGAAACAATTGAACAAACTTTTTTTTACAATGACCTAATACCCTTTGTACACATTGCCCCTCACATGAAAAACATTACTTTCGCTACTCCTCAAAGCCGTAACAAATGTCCTCCGCTAACTGAGATTTTTTGTCTATTTTTCTGCCAATAAAAAATATCAACTCCTTTAATGAGTTATTTCTCCCTAAAAAAATTAATAATTACAAATAATCGAAATATCTGAAAACAATAAATTGTGGAGAATTGAGGTAAGTCTTGAACGGTTGACCTTGAAGATAACGTTAAAGATAAAGGTTTTCGATTATGAGAAATTTTATCTCCTTTTATATATATTTTGTCTTTCAGATATTCTATTTAGTAGTTAATGCTTAATCAAAAAGGTGAAGATCACGAATAGAGATCGGTCTCAAAAATTTTATAAACTACAAATCTGTGAGGAGAGTTCATGCACGGGCCCAAGGGAAATTCCAGAGGTGGGAGTAGGTGCCAAGTGGGAGGAGTAAGCAATCCCATGCAGTAACACCCGCCGTCAGTCCTATCTATTGATCAAGTACACGGAACATTCTGTAGTTAAATTCAGTGTAAAAACAAAAGTCTGACAATTTGTGTGAAACAAGTCAGGCAAAATATGACCGAATGATAGGTTATACAGGGTGTTTCAGCAAACATGTCCCGACTTTGCGAATTCAATATAAAGTTACACAGTATTAATGTAAGAAAAATTTTGCAAAAATGAAAACCACATAACCAAGCAAATTTATCAATATGAAATTTGAAGTAATGCTGAATCAATTATCTTTTTAAGACAGGTATTTTTAAAGTTTGAACATCAGCAGCAGTTTTCAATTCAAGGTTATTTTTTTTGTGTTCGAAAAAGCCGCAATGTTTTAAAGTTAGCATCGTCATTTTGTCTTTGAAGTCCTGTATGGTATATATTTTTACATCATTCAAAAAATCTGCTCCTTAGAAAGATGATTTTCATATGAGTACTTCTTTTTTCAAAATCTTATGCACTAGAATTTAGTGATTTTGGAGATTTTCTGCTTGTATTGTTTAGTTCAAAAACATCCATGATCCATTTTTGGGAAAAAAACCCCTGACTACCTGATTTTTGAAGATACAATCAAAACTTCAATGGATAAAATAAAATGACGTTATCTTATATTGATTATATCACAATTATATAGCAGGAAAATATGCTATAAAAACAGATATAATCACAATTATATAGCAGGAAAATATGCTATAAAAAGCAGATATAATTTTTGAACATCAGCAGCAGTTTTCAATTCAAGGTTATTTTTTACATGGCACCTGATCCCACCTCTGATGTTTGGAGGTCCGTGTTTGCTCTGCTCCTATTTTGTATTGTATAATGAACTTTTGAGCTTGAAAACTGTTCGTTATCTCCATATATTTTATTTTAACCACCGAACATGTATCTCTGCTGGTGGACAGTCTGTCCCCAAGGATACTTGTCGTTCGGTACCTATTCATTCATGAGTACACAGAATAACGAAATGATACTGGCAGACGCGTCGCCCAGTATAAAAAGGCGTCACTCTTTTGAGTCTATAAGGGACACAGACTCAAGGAGTTCATTCGGTGCCCCTCGGATAATCCTCAGGGATATTAAACATATGTCATATGTACAGTCTTCAGATTCCCAGTTTTGGTATAAAACCAATAGTTCATACAAACAATTGAAAGAATGTAAAGTTTCTATTAGAGATATATTTGAAGACTCCTTTTCCGATCCCATGTCTTCTATTTCAAAATGTTCTGCGAAAAACTGTAAAACCTATGACATTTTGATAACTAACACTTCTTTCACCAGTAATCTTACTGGACAGAGCTTCTGTACCAAAACTTGGGAAAATCTGAACTGCAAATCTTCTAATGTTGTCTACGGAATAGAATGTAATCTTTGTGGACTTGTTTATGTTGGTGAAACCAAGGGATCACTCAATAAAAGAACATCAGGTCATAGATTTCAGATAAATAATGGGGGTCAGCAACTTTTATACAAACATTTTAATTTACCTAATCATACTATTTTGTCAATGAAAGTTAGAATTCTGGAAAAGATTTACCACCACACAAACAGTCCATTACTGAGTACACCTTTCCGTAGACAACGAGAAGAATTTTAGATAAGAAAGCTAGGGACAGCCTTTCCCAATGGATGTAATGACAATGTCGATAGTGTTGGAAATCTTTCCAGTCCACAGTGTAGCAATGTAAATGTGATGGGACGTTTTAACCATACACAGAGACGTAAGCGTACTCATGGGCATCGGTCTTACAATAAACCTTTAATACACGATGTCTCTTTTGATTCATTACTACCTTACGTAAATCAACAGTTAGGTCTACATCATATTCGCACCAAACTTTACTCTGTCCCTTTGAAACTTTTAAATAGTCTTCTTGAAAAGGTCAAGGAAAGTCCATTTTTTGATTCCTCGACACCAGAATATAGGCTCGGATCTGTAGTTATGGATATTGCCAATCATAGGCTTTTTAAACCCCCGCGTTTTACTGAAGAAAATGCAGCTAAAACAATCCGTTTTTTCCTTAAACTTCAATATGCCAACAAAGGAATTTACGCGGTTAATATAAGTAATATTCTTAATCACAAAAGGGTCCAGTCTTGTATTCCACCATATTTCAAGTTAAAGACTACACCTTGTATTTCCTACAAATATACATCGACTATTGCTTCCAAACTTTTTAATTACAAGAAAACTTTACAGGGCGTGGATATCGAATATCTGAAACATAATCCTCCATCGTGTTCATGTTCTTCTTCGCCCTATAACTATAGTCCTGCTGGACACGTTATTACTGGTGACGTAAATATAGTTAATAATGAGGACCTTAGATCACTAATTTTAAAAGGTCCTAAATTTAGGAAACCCAGATCCTTCAACTGGCGTAAGAATTTCATAAATATCATGGATTCTGTAGAGGACTACGCCAGGCGATGGGCCAGACATGAAAAAGAAGACCTTGACACTTTGTCAGAATGGATTAAATATATCAGATGTATGTTAAAATCGCGCATTAAAAAATTGAGAGGCAATATTAAAACCATGTATCCTTCTGTATTCAATAATCGAGAAGTGAAAAAAAGAATTAGATAGATTACATGATCAGTACGTACTGGTCCCTGCTGACAAAGCAGGTAACAACATTGTCTTTGTTTGTAAGGCTCATTATATTAAATGTATTTCAGAGGAACTTGGATTTAATTCTACAAGTGGTAATCCAACTTATACTCATAGTTCCCTTTCTAAGGAAGAAATTCTTCAAAATCATAAGTCAGTTTTGAATATTTTTAATATTCCAAACAACCAAAATGAATTCGAATTACCATATTTATATTGGATTCCGAAACTTCATAAAAATCCTTACAAACAAAGATACATAGCGGGTTCCAGTAAATGTTCAACCAAGCCTCTATCTTTACTCCTCATTAAGATATTAACAGTGGTGAAGGAGAAACTTCAAGAGTACTGTGCAACAATATATTCGAGAAGTGGTGTAAATCAGATGTGGACACTTAAAAATTCCAAGGAACTTTTGGAAAATTTGAAATCACAAGATTTTACCAAAATCAACAGCTTAAAAACTTACGACTTTTCAACTTTATACACAACCATTCCCCACGATAAATTAAAGTCCAGCTTCTTGATATCATTGACAGCTGCTTTTTTCAATAAAAATGGAACTCGTAAATATACTTACCTTGTCATTGGTCATTTGCAAAATTATTTTGTTAAAAACATTCTGACTGTACACACAAGTACTCTGAAGTTGACATTAAAAAGATGCTTGAGTTTCTGATTGACAATATCTATGTGGTTTTTGGAGACCAGGTCTTCCAACAATCTATTGGAATACCTATGGGTACCAATTGCGCCCCGTTATTAGCAGACCTTTTTTTTGTATTCATATGAAGCAGAATTTGTCCAAAATCTTGTACGTGAAAAGAAGAAAACACTTGCTGTGGCGTTTAACTCGACATTTAGATATATCGACGACGTATTGTCAATCAACAATGGCTATTTTCATTCTTATGTCGATTCGATATATACTGGTGAACTTGAGATAACAGATACCACAGAGTCTGACACATCTGTTTCATATTTGGATATTTTACTTGAAAAAGACGTTAATGGTAATATAACAATCAAGCTTTATGATAAACGTGATGACTTTAACTTTTCAATCGTCAACTTCCCTTACTTATGCAGCAATATACCTTCATCACCTGCATACGGGGTATATATCTCTCAGTTGATTCGATACGCAAGAGCATGCTCTACGTATGTACAATTTCTAAAACGAGGTAAATTATTGACAAATAAGTTGATGAAACAAGAATATCAGCAGTCTCGTTTAAAGTCATCATTTCGTAAGTTCTTTGGTCGATACAATGACCTTGTCAGCAAATACAATTTATCATTGAGTCAAATGCTGACTGACGTTTTTCATACTTATTGTTAGGCCATTATTTACACACTGAATTGTCGACGGATTTTTCCGTTATTTCCCGATCATGACAAAGAGCACACGGCGGGTGTGACCGGTTGGCAGGGGATGCTCACTCCTCCATGACACCTGATCCCACCTCTGATGTTTGGAGGTCCGTGTTTGCTCTGCTCCTATTTTGTATTGCATAATGGACTTTTGAGCTTGAATATTGTTCGTTATCTCCATATATTTCTTTGTAAAAATTTTATTATTGTGCAAAAATATAGACATCGAAATTCGGGATATGTTTGTTGAAACACCCTGTATTTGCTAACAGTGTCATTATAACGACCATACGAGGGTTGTTCCGAAAGTTCATGGACTATGCCAATCTTCGTTATACCATTTTCAAGAAATTTAAAATGAGCACATTATCATATGTAAAAATATTTATTTTGTTTAAGTGTGAAGTTTCATTCCATTTGATTTAATAGAATTCATGTTATTCAATTTTAAACTCAACACTTTCTGTAAGCACGGAGGAAACTCAACAACACTGTAACGACAAAAACATACCAACATGAGGTTCTCAAAAATGCTATCCCTATACATTTCACACGATATTGCCCAATACCTGTGCACTCATTAAAAACGTTTCTCTATCACTTGAAATCTATTTTGCTAACAATTGTTCCAGTAGCATCATTTTGTTTGTCAATGTTATATTTTTTTCACTGCATAAGTGTGCTTTCACAAGATCAGCATCTGTGAAGCGCAAAACTCTTAGCATGACGTTATTAACTTTTCAATGTTTTTGATAAGATTTTTACAGATAATCCGTTTTCTCTCAGATCACCATCGTCTTAGCTGAGTAGTCTATCATTCAAATACAACTTGTACCATGTACACACACATGCAAAATTTTGACCTGCTCCGAGATCCGATTTTCGCAATTTTAAAGTCTAAATAAGTTTGAAATAAACCGCGATATTTTAAAATTTTGTAATACACATCATTAGAATTTACTGTTGAAATATTTCTTCCAAATTTGGATATGATATGACGGTAAGTAAAAAAAATTATGACGGCTGTCCACGAACTTTCCGAACAACCTCGTAGAATTTACAAAGTGCTGACTTTGATAATATTAAAATCAATGTAACCTCAACTTACTTGTCAGTAACCTACCAAAGTTAAAAAACTGATAGCAAACGGAGCATGCTCTTGAGAATCGAATAAGTCGGGATATGTTAACACCATATGCAGGTGATAGCGGGGTTTTACTACAAAAATAAGGAACTATGGAAAAGTTGAAATCATCTTGGTTGTTATGCAATTGAGTTGTAAGTTGGATGTTTCATTTGTCAATAAAACATTCGAATATGAAACAGACGTGTCCATTTGGAAATATTTAAATTTTCTATCTTACCCCCTTAGCATCACCATTTTTGAAGTAATTATTTCCTCTTTCTCCATAAAACTCCCCCGAAACGGTAAACTGTAACAAAACCAAAACCAAACCTTCACTCGTGTCATCTACTAGTTAAGATGCCCTTTAAATCTATTTATTGCAAAATGATTCATCAGTTTCTTAAATTTGCCCTTGAAAGTTATTCTAGATTACGTTTAATTTTTTTTTCAAACGATTCATCGTAAAGACATGGGATAAATAGCAATGTAACCCTTGACAATTATATCAAGATCAAAGGTTAAAGACACTTGGTTTTCCTTAGAAATTTTAGTCATTATTCCTTTTCTGATTTCTTTTTCATGATATGTATTTGTAGAGAATAATAGAAATGATGAATAAAATTTAATGCAGGTGGAAAGATTTTTTACTGCTTTATAAACAAGTAGTCTACTAATGTTTTTTACTAAGCTATACTGCTATGTGTTTGCAATGATATTTATATCAAGAATGTAACTGAGTCAATTTTTAAAATACCTAAAATATGTGATAATTTACGAGCGTCATTAATATTATACAATTATTTCTTGTTTTTAAGGTCAATACGATGAAATAGACACTTGGGGAGTACAATATTCACCGAGCCCGAAGGGCGAGGTGAATATTGTACTTCGAAGGTGGCTAAATCATGGTATTGCGCGGCACAATTAATGCTACAAAACGGAGGCGGGGCCTAATTTTTACGGGAAATATTAACTATGACATCACACGAAACTATCAGTGATTTGAGATTTTAAACTGTAGGAGATAATTAAACTACATCAAAACTTACTATAACATGGGTTTTTTGTCGTTAGTTAAATCAAACAGAGCAAGGTTTAAACAAGTCACTGATCACACTGCACTTGTCGATATGACATCATTCTGTAAAAATTGACGCAGTTTGTATGCAGTGAGAGCCGGATCAAGTAATGCATCCACAAAGATAACATGTATTTCATAATTTAATTAAATATTATTTGTAGATGTTTAAGAGGCCATTAATTTGAATGCAATGTCCTTTTTATAATTTTGTTCATCTATTTACGGTTGTATTTTCTAATTAACGGATACAGCCGTATATTTGTATGCAGGTACACTGGAGGATAACATAAGGGTCTTAATAAATCGATCTAGTGCAAGTGCATACCCTCAATAGATTGTGACAAGTTTTTAATCATAAACTCTAGAAGTTTTAAGCTATTTAAAAAGTACTGCGATCCTGTTGAAATCTTGAAACTGAATTAATTATTTCTATATTTACTGAAGATGACCAGCAAAAAAATTCAGTATACCTTCATACATATATGATTTTAACACTGAAATAGTAGAAACTATATAGGATCGGAGCACTTTTCACAAAATACAATGGGTGTTGAAACTAAAAATTAAACTTCTTGCACTATTGAAATTTATCATTGACCTCAATACTGCAAGTATATATCCTAAAATCACGTGACTGCCACATCACGTGACAAATTAAAGTAGAGAATCTAATCGTCCTCAATATGTAGTTAATAATCATAATTACATTTGTCCGATATTAGTAAAGTACTAAAAAAAATCGCCATCCTGAAAAAAAAAAAAAAAAAAAAAAACATAAAAAATTGACAATATTTCTATTGCGCACGTTAACTGTACTACGTCACCGAAAAAGAGCAATATTTGCTTTTTTTATATGATTCAATGATTAAATGACACTCACTCATTAAGCAATCCATGATATCTTACTTGTTTACATTTACTGAAGTATTAGTCAAACATAATGCGAGAAACGGGGTTAAAATCATCACCCTAAACTAGAATTTTTAATTCTAGTTTAGGGTCGCCCGCGTGGCGCAGTGGTTAGAGCGTCTGCTCTAGAGTCGCGAAGTAAGGAGCTGATCCTTACGTCGCGGGTTCGAATCCCACTGTGGGACGTGGAGACCGGTCCTTCGGATGAGACCGTATAAACCGAGGTCCCGTGTCGCAGTAGGTGCTGGCACGAAAAAGATCCCTCACTGCTCAATGGCCGTAAGTGCCGAGTATAGGACAAAATTTGCAGCTCTCCACCGGCAAGTGGTGGCGTCTCCATATGAGTGAAAAATTCTCGAGAGGGACGTTAAACAACATACAAACAAACAAACAAATTCTAGTTTAGGTGTAATGTAGAAACAATAAATGTCAGGCACATATATAGGATTGATTTTGAAAAACGGTGCATTATAGGGAAAGAAATTGACAAGTTACCTGAAAACAAATTTTCTCCATCCCCTCCCCCTCCAAAAGAAAAGAATTCTCCCAACTCAAAATTTATTTGATAGGTTAATATAGGTCCATAAACGAGTAGAGTGGGCTTTCATTGAAAGTTTTATCCTTAAACTTTAAATTAAATTTTCTCAAAAGGTGGGGAGGGGCAAGCCCCCCTGCAACCTCCCCCTACTCCACACCAACCCATCACCCAAGAATCTATGTGCCTCAATGTTATGTTCATAAGAGTGGACGTCAGATGCAAGTGAAATAAGTATTTGTATCAATTTGGAATTTTCCAAATTTTTTGTCTAATTTGGAGAAAAGAAATCCTTATATTCACCTGAAAGGTCACATGCAGGTGAATATAACGTAGTATTTTTTTCAACAGTGTTGGATTTCAGCCAATCAGAGAGAAAGGTATTATTCAATCATATAATAAAAACGAATATCAGGAGCTATGGACAGGTCAATGAGGAAAGAATAGGCTGACTTTAAGAAGGGACGACGATGCACTGATCAGATCTTCACACTCCGTAACCTCACTGAGCAGTGCCCAGAGTGGTAGAGACAACTGTATGTGAATTTTGTAGACTTAAGAAGGCATTCGACAGCATACACAGAAAGAGTCTATGGGACACCTTACGGCACTATGGCATTCCATCAAAGCTGGTGCATTTGATCAAGCGCTTTTACAACAACTTCAGATGCACCAGTAGTGTTAACTCCCTTGATGTCAAATCTGGTGTCAGAAAAGGCTGTGTAATGTCAGCAGTTTTCTTCATCTTGGTCACCGATTGGGTCATGAGAAGAACAACAGAGAAAGAAGAATCCGCTGGACCCTTTGAGCAACACTAGAAGACATAGACTTTGAGGAAAGTTTGGACTGCTGTCAGATACCTACAGGCACATGCAGAAAAAGACAGAGAGACTAAAAAGCTATGAACAAGAGGTGGGATTAAGAATCAACACCAGGAAGACGGAAACAATGGCCCTAAACGTTCTACACCTACCTAGGCAGCAACATCAAACCTGATGGTGACAAAAGAGAAAACATTTGCAGCAAACTAAGAAAGTTTTCGGGAACAAGGGCAATATCTGGAGTTTGGCGCTATTTGGCACCAACACCAAGCTTAAGATATATCAGTGCTACCATATCTACACTCTTACATGCATGGATCCGAATGCTGGGGTATGTCTGAAGTCGATTTACTAAGTTATTCTCATTCCACAATACATTTATTTGTAAATCCTCAAAATATTCTGGACAGAAAAGATCTCTAATAAAGAACTGCTTAGGAGATGGTGACAGGAGGACATGGGTCATTCATTTCAGGGAGTAGATGGGACGGAGAGTGCATGTGCTTCGAAGAGAACCTCAATCAATAACACTCCACTGGACTTCAAATGAAAAGTGAATGAGAGAAAGACCATGAACAGCATGGGGAAGGACAGTTGGGAATAAGATATGAACCATGCAACACTCAGGGGGATGGCTGACAAGACTGGCCCAAGACGGAGGCGGAAAGACTTTGTTGTTGATCTAGATACAACACAGTCTAATGGCAGTTTATGTTGATTATATATCGAATACTCCACATACATGGGCTGCACAGTCCAGTTCGACGTCGCACTAGATTTATAACAGCGTCAGAAATAGGAATACTTTACTTTCATGAAATAACAGTAGTTTTTCTACTTCCAGTTGTGTCCTTGAAATTGTACATACCATTGAAAAACCATATATACAAACTTCAAATCAATGATCTAGATGTATTCTAATTATTTCCAGTTGTTTGTATTATTAGTTTATCTTTGACGTCGTTTCAAACATTTAGTAGAACATGGTTCAATGATTGAACACTGTCAAATCAAATTTCTTGCGATTTTTCATCATATTTTCAAAATTTGTCCATTAGGCAATGGTACAAATATCATCAGTTGACAACAACCGCTCTATATTTATTTAGCTTTTGCTTGAAAAAAAAAATCATTTTAATCCGAAAACTTTATTTAAAAGTTTATTTAAACCCTAGGCCGGGCGGATTATCTGCGACCTATAAAAATATGAAGATATAAGAAATACCAAACTATTCTGACTTGGATAATCATTACAAATATTTTATGTTCAAAAAGTATATCTAGGATCATTCGGTTTGATAAAATTTTCAATGTCCTCGAACCCGATGGAAAATCCTCGTATATGATTTCCATACTTTTTTTCCGATCAATTTTAAAATTCTTTGTACTAACCTTTATGAAAGTGCTTGACCTACTGTTTTGATACATATTTTGTATTTTTCAGGTCCTTTCTGTGATATCTGCAATTGTTCTGTGCAAACAATCCAGTAAGGATAGAGGATAATTGATGACAGTATCTACAAAGTCTGTTGGAAAAATGTTGACAATTTATTTCTATATGTAACTACGTAGAAGGAATATAAAAATTCAGGAAAATGAATCAAAATGTTATCAAGAGCATATTATGCAGATATACAAAATAACTACTCTGTAAATTAGTCAGATGAGTACTGGTGAGTTGTTAAACTTCCATCATTTCCGTCATTTCATCGCTACATCAGAGTTATTTTCTTTTTCCACCAGAAATAACCCTGAAAGTATACACTGTCCAAACGGACAAACTTTTTTTCTTTCATCTCTTGTTAACCTTCATAAAAAACAACGAGTGCAAAGGATCTTACTGTTTTTACTAATAATTTGTGTGTTATTGCTACCCATTCTCAAATCGCCATGAAATGTCTTTTACAATGTAACAAGTGTCATTTTGCGCAGATTTACTATTAACTTCTGTAATATTGTATAATATTAAATAATTTAGAATATAATATTCTGTATATTTATACCCGCACTTTCAAAAGAAAGTTCGGGTATGTTGTTGTTACTCATGTCTGTCCGTCCGTCCGTCCGTCTGTCACACTCTTCTTTCTCAAACTCTTCTTACATTTTACACAGTAGCCTAATCATCTTTTGGGAGATGGTTGGTGGTGTCATGTAGATGTGCAGTAAGGTTTCGGAATTTTCATTTTCACCTTTGGGTCAAATGGGGGTTGAAAAATGACGTTTTTTATGCAAAAAGCCCCTGGTTCCCTGAACTCCTCTTACATTTTACACAGTAGCCTAATCATCTTTTGGGGGTGTCCTATAGATTTACAGTAAGGTTTCGGAATTTTTATTTTCACCCTGGGGGTCAAATGGGGGTCAATTTTAAAAAAAAAATTTAACATGTTTAAACACCCTGGTTCCCAGAACTTCCCTTATATTTTATACATTAGCTAAAATCATGAACATTTGGAAGATGATTGGTTTTTTCCTGTGGATGTGTAAAATGGTTTCAAAATCTGCATTTCCATGTGGATGGCAAATAGGGGCAGGAAAAAATGGCCCCTCCCTAACCCATGGGGTCATCATTTGTACAAACTTAATTCTACACTTCTTGGGAATGTTTCCATTTTAATCATGCTTTTGTTGTTCTTGAAAAGAAGAATTTTGAAGAATTTTTCTTTTTATTCTTATATAAAACTTTGATCCCTTATTGTGGCCTGACCCTATCCTTGGAGGTCATGATTTAAAAACTAGAAATATGTCCATAGGACATAAATGCCCCGCCGAATGTATATTACTAATGCAACATGAAAATTTGTATGAGTGTATGAAGTTTGATGAGAATATCTTGAACAGTTTCTTTAAAATTGAAACTAAAGTCTAAAAAAATTGGATATAGATGATAAATTCTCATCAAATTATGTATAAGTGCATACTTACATAAAAATATCTTAGATTGTTTCTTTAAAACTGAGCAAAATACAAATTAAAGAGAAGGGAGGTCAAGGTCACAGGAAAGTGCAAGGTGAAAAGTTTCTGATGCAGTTGAATAGCTCTCATTAATACATATTAGCATATTAGGTTTGATAAAAATATCTTGAATGATTTATTTAAAACTGAACTTAACGCTTACTTAAGAGAGGTCAAGGTCAAAGGAAAGGTTGAGGTCAAAATGTTGATGCATTTTAAAAGCTTACATCAGTATGTATTTACTATTAGCATAATTATGAAGTTTGATAAAAATATAATAAATGGTTCATTTAAACGTATTAAAACGTAAATAAACACTAATTTAAAAAAAGTGAGGTCAAGGTCAAATAAAAAGTCAAGGTCAAAAAAGTTGATGCAATTGATAGCTCTCAGTAGTATGTATCAGCATATGAAGTTTGATAAATATATCTTGAATTGTTTATTTAAAACTGATCTAGACACTAATTTAAGAAAAGTGTGGTCAAGGTCAAAAAGGTTGATGCAGCTGAAAAGCTTACATCAGTATGTATCAGCATATGAAGTTTGATTGAAGTCGGACATGACAAGCACTATATGCTTCGGCCATATTCATGGGAGGGCATAAAAAACTTGAATGTACACTATATGAGGATACTTCCATATCAAAATGACTAACAAGCAATATCAAACAATTGTGGCCCACTGCTTTCCGTGTCCTAGGGGATGGGATCCCATTATTTATGACATATTGTTTCAAATATGCACGCCCCATCATATGTCATTCAAAAGTAATCACCAAATTAAAATTTTTGAAAATCAGGTAAAACATCAAGGTCAAAGGGTAAAAAATCATAGCATGCTTGGAAACATATTGGTACAGGTAATGTACATGTCAAATATGAAAGTCCTATCTCTTCTTAATCAAAAGTTAAAAGGAAATATAATATTTTTTAAAAGTAGGTTAAACTTCAAGATCAATGACACAGAGTCAAAAGTCATGATATATTTAGAAAGGTCTGGCCACAGGTAATAAACATGTATAATATGAATACCCTATCTTTTCTCTTTCAAAATGATCAATTTAAAATAATGTTAATTATTTTGAAAAGTAGATCAAACTTCAAGGTCAAGGTCATGGGTTCAAAAATCAAAGTATGATTAGAAAGTTCTTGTAGGTAATGTACATGTGAAATATGAAAGGTCTATCTCTTATTATTCAAAAGTTATGACAAAGGTTAAATTTATTGTGACAGACTGACAAATGGACAGACTGACAGACTAATGAGATTTGATGTCCCCTAGGTCCCTTTCGCGAAAACGGATGACAATAATGCCCTTGCTGTTCTTGAGAAGAAGATTTATGATAGAAAAAATCCCCTGCATTTTTCTATGTAAATCTTTGGATCCCCATATACGGCCCCACCCTACCCCAGTGGGTCATAATTTGAACAAATTTGAATCTACACTAAGTCTATGTAAAGAAAGTTTTTACAATTTGGGCCAAGTCAGTGGTTCTTGATAAAACTTTTTCAAATGATACCACCAAATTTTCACTTATTCTTGATTATCCCCCATTAAAAGAGGGTGTGACCCTTCATTTGAACAAACTTGAATCCCCTTTACCCGAAGATGCTTTGTGGCAGGGTTGGTTGAAATTGGCCCAGTGGTTCTAGTGAAGAAGACAAAAATGTGTAAAGTTTACAGACAGACAGATGGATGACAGACAAAATGTGATCAGAAAACCAGAAAAACTCAAGTGAGCTAAAAACTTATGATCACAAGTACTTGGTTAGAGTTACAGTATTTGAAAAGCAGTTTTTTTTATGCATTGTTTTCAGAGGCTGAAAATGTGTATGACTTGTATCCATGTTGAAAAAACTGCACATTTCAGAAAACAGGATGACTAAAAATAGTTAATCAAGGTGCTTTGAGTAGCAAAATAAGCTAAACTGGTATAGCTAATTCAACCACAGAGCTTAGTCAATTTTAAGATGCAAAACCTTTTCAACTCTTAATCATTCTTAAAATATTTATATCATTCATTTCTGATTCAAGGGAGAACTAGAGATATGACCAGAAGTATATATCCGTTGACTAATAAACATGTACATGTATATTGTGTTTTTTAAGTCATTAATGTTTGTTTGTTGTTAAATGTCCCTCTCAGGAATTTTTCACTCATATGGAGACACCTGTCACCATTTGAAAATAATGAAGACGTACAAGTCGGATTTGAGGTTAACATTCATTTTAGGAGTCTTCAACAATTAAGACGTAAAGAGATAACTCCTAACCCTCACCCCTTCCCCTTCCCAGATCCCTGTTTGTTCATGTAACTAATACTTTGTTTTGAAATAAAAAAAATGTGAATATAAACAAATGGTTTTTAAAATAGTCCATCTTTTGAATGATTTTCATTCCAAATTCTAGGAGGTACATGGGTTGACCCGAATTCATGAATGAAATGTCAAGTAATCTTATCATTGATGCACTTTTATTTAATTTTATGTAGTCATATTGTGAACATTTCCAGTTCATTAAGAGAGTGGGGATGACCTCCAGGGGTTCATAACCTTAGACCATTAGATGTACATAACATAAAAACACAAGCAACAAATTTATGTATAGTCAAATGAAAAAGTATTTTACTATTTTGGAGTCACATGTTCATTTGTCATTTCAGGGACTGGGAGCGGCTAGGGAGATTAGACCCCCCCCCCCCTGGAATTTGCAGAGTTATTTAAATGGGACTATATACTGATTTACAGAAGCCAATAAAAAAATGACTTTTGATGCCCTCCCCACTTTAAAAACATGGACCCAACCATCATTGTTTTTATTTTGTTTGTTTGTTTTTTCCGGAAAAAATTCCTGGATTTGTACCTGTAACTGAATGTAATGTCGACAACGGGAGATAACTCTTCAGAATGTGAAATTCGTCTACTGTGGCATCCGATGATCTTTGATCCTTTTTAAACTTTAACCTAACTATTTGCATTTCGGTTATTTTACCCCAATCTATACTTAAACTTGTACTTACCGACTGTCATAGGTCCTGTCAACTTCATGAAATATAATCCAATTAAAACACAAAATGAATTTATTTCTACTGTACACCACACTGCACCATGTGCAATGTAAAAAAATAATGGTAAAACTAGTACTAGTGCTAGTAGGGTGACGCAGCGCAAGCCCAATGTGATGTAGAAATTTTCAAAAAGGTGTTCACATACATGTACAGTACAAGAACAAATTTTAAATTATCATAACAAACGATGTTTTAACATAACTTATAACATAACCATCTAGGCCCATTTCCAAAAGCAGGCAATTTGTGTGTGTGTGTGTGTTGGGGGGGGGGGTGACAAAATTGATTGGGTGTGGCTTTTCAAGGAGGTTTTTTCCCTAATCAAATACCAAAAAAAAAGTTTGCACATTTTGATAAATTCATCAAAAACGCTTTGTACTAAAATAATATTATTTGTTGTTGAGAGAATAAATTTAAAAAAGTTCGAGTTATGTGCCAAAAAATTATATCCCCCCTTTTATCAAAACCTAATTTACATAATTAATTAAATTCTGTTATTTCAGACTGGTAATGAATTAAGTAAAGGAAATACCTATAAGAGGCTCATGGGTCACATGGTCACCTGAGCATTTTATGCTCGAATTGACGAATACATTTACTGTGTGAATTATACAATTATTTTGACTTTTTCCTTGGTAAGCCCATTATGAAGGAGTGTGCATTTAGAAGCAAACACCTTAGTTAGGGTATTACTGTCTCATGACACCATCTAGTTATTCTTTTGTACATAGAATATACTTGAATATTTTATTATTTTCACAAACGAAAGTTTTTATTATCAAAAAAGAGATCTATTTTAATTGTCTCTTCTGAAATCAAATTCATTCATCATTTATTTTATAAAAATATATAGTTGAAATTATTTTGTATACAAATATGAACAAGCCAGACATATTCTATGTGTGTACACAGTAATTTATACTGGAACAGTGGTGAAATGCTTTCCTTCTGTCTTCAATAATTCACAAGTACAAAGAATTAGATTGCATGACAAATGTGTGCTGGTCCCAGCTGACAAAGCAGGTAACAATATTGACTCTGTGTTTAAGTACTCCATTCCGAAGTGAACAATGAAATTTGAAGATAACGAACAGTTTTCAGTCTCGAAAGTCCAATGAAACGATACAAATTTGGAGCAGAGCAAACACGGACCTCTAAATTTAGAGGTGGGATCAGGTGCCATGGATTAGTGAACATCCCCTGCCGAACGGTCACACCTGCCGTGTGCTCCTTGTCATGATCGGTAAAAAAAAATCCCTGGAAAAGCCCGTGGACAGTTCAGTGTATAAGTAATGGCCTAACAATTAGATTGATTGATTGTATGTTGTTTTATGTCCCATTCGAGAATTTTTCACTCATATAGAGACGTCACCATATACCGGTGAAGGGCTTCAAATTTTGACCTTTACTCGGCACTCAGGGCCATTGAGCAGCGAGGGATCTTTATCGTATCAACGCCTGCCGTGACAGAAATTCAGAAATTCGTGGTTGCTCTGCACAGATTTTCTATTGTGTGATTAGACGTTGAGAATGATTACTCCTGGCTTTTTACACATTTCATTTCTATATAATGATGGGAATCAAAATAATTGTTTTGTTGCTTATATTCTTAATCTTTATTTTGTTATCCACTTGCATAACCTTTTAAATCTGCAAAAATTAATTTATCAGGAAAACCTGTCAGGGTATGACGAGTACTAATTAACGTTTTTTGTTGATTGACCAGAGATTAGGGGCTACCTAATTAACCTCATTTGTTTAACTTACATGTTGCTATACACTGTTAATTCAACCCTGATCCCCTTAGTTTATAAATCTGGTCGGATGTCACATTAAGTACATAATATATACATAAGTCACATTTAGTCTGATCGACTGTTCTGATGAATTTATTCAGAAATAATTGAAAAATTAATAAATGAAAAATATCTTTCTAGCGTAATTGACACTAAAAAAATAATTTAAGAGGGTAAAAGTGTTGAGGTAGCCTACAGATAACTTTATGACGGATAAAGAAGTTTAAACATAAAACGCCTCTAAACTGCAGTTTAACGGTGAATTGATGCTTAAAAATGGTTTTTCGTCCTGTAGGATCTAAGTCGGACCTTTGAAAAAAGAGGAAGGATCAGGTGCCATGGAGGAGAAAGCATCTTCCGTCGATGGGTCACACCCGCCGTGTACATATATGTTTTACTTGGGGTGGGAGGTGAGGGTTTGGGGATAGGGTTTGGGGAAATATAGACGGCATTCTTTATGACCCGGAGAAAAGCGATAATAAGCTTATTTCTTTATATTAATTTTTTTTTTATAGATAATTTTAAGAAAAAGATTAAAGTGTTTAAAATAAATAAGTCAACGTACATAGTTATAAGGAATGAAATATAGGAAGATGACAAATATTAAAACATTGCTGTCATGTCATGCCTTTGTTCTTGCAATCTAAAATATTACCTGTAGCCGTCCGATAATAATAATTACCAGTCCAATAACATATTATCGGACGGCAGTGATATCAAAATCGGGCAGTATTTGAAAAACAAAATGTAGAGTGAAATCAAGGTTTATTATGTCCAGAAAAAAAAGTTGGGGGAAAAACAAATTCAGGGAAAGCAAACGCAAGGAATTAAGTTGCTACAAAATACCATGCAAATCCATGAAGAAGAAAATCGAGTTTTAACCCTCCTTAAAAGTAACACTTTCCGTTGGGTTTTTTGCTAAGCGTTTTCGAAACAGTACTGTAAATTAGCGAATTTTAATCCATTTCTGATAAAGAATCTTTGAATCTCGTCATTTAAAGAGGTTTGTTCGCCGATGGCCGCACTTTTAAACCCGAGATTTTTATTATTTCATTATAAAAATTTTAAATAAAACCCCATATTTTTACTTTCTATGCATGATAATGATATCATCCGACACTGTGTCTGTATCAATGTCAAACGCACTTGATAAAAAGAATATTCCGAATCAAAAATTCCTTCATCACATAACACTGTCGATAGTTCCTATTACACTAAACGACTGTCATTGAATGAATGAATGAAACAAAAAAGTTCACTCACTGTTTTTACTGTTTAAAGAAAAAAATACTCTTATTGTAACTTTTGAACATTTAAATTGCAATGTTTTAAGTAAGATATATTCCTCATACAATTCTATATGTAAAATTATCAGACTGTTTTCGGCCCGTTATTTAAACAATACAAATCAAGAGCAAAACAAACACGAACCTCTGAAACATTACATTAGAGGTGAGATCAGGTGCCATGGAGTAAGCATCCCCTACCGAACAGTCACACAATTTCTAAAACAAGGTAATTTATTGACAAACAAGTTGATGAAACAAGAATATCAACAGTCTCGTGTAAAGTCATCATTTCGTAAGTTCTATGGTCGATACAATGAACTGGTCACCAAATACGATCTATCATTAAGTCATATGCTGACTAACATCTTTCATACTAATTGATAGACCATTATTTACACACTGAATTGTCTACGGATTTTTTTTGTATTTCCCGATCATGACAAGGTGCACACGGCTGGTGTTACCAGGCGGTAGAGGATGCTCACTCCTCCATGGCATCTGATCCCACCTCTAATGTTTTAGAGGTCCGTGTTTGCTCTGCTCCAAAATTTGTATTGTTTAATGGACTTTTGAGCTTGAATATTGTTCGTTATTTCCATATATTTCATTCCAAAAAATGAAACATATAAATCCTTTAAAAAATACTTAATGACTTACCAATATTTGATGTATAATTTACCAGACAGATTGGCCTCCCATTAAGAAGCTCATTCAAAAACCCTTTTAAAGTGGTGATAATGGTTTGAACATGTTTTTATTTAAGTTTTCATGCAGTTTCTACGATGATTTGCTTTAATTGGTGTGCACCTGTTTTCATCAATACTTAATGTAATAGTTCATGAAGAAATTTGTTAAAAGTCGAATCAATTCACACGCGCTAATTTATTCAAATGATGGAGTATTATGCTTAACATCAAAATTACTTGGAGACGAACTTACCGATGTATGACGATATTCAGATATTTTTCATATTTTTTAAGTTCTTTGTAATTCAGGTATCCTTTTGTGTATGTGTCTTACAGAGTTTTGACATATAGTTAACGAGACAAAAAATGGCTTATCACTAAGAAGTGATCTAAGTCCTTTCAAAAGATGAGATATTCAGATATTTTTGTTTGAAGAAATTCGAAAGTATGGTTCTTGTGTGAACTTGTTTTTCTTAATATTTATGCAAATTTCAATATCAAGAAGAGACTGGCTTTTATTGATCTGTAGCGGGAATTATCAATATTTAATTTATTCAGACATTTTTTTCTTATTTTTTATGCATTTGCTTTTACAATTTAAATATCCTTTAATGCATGCTTTTCAAGTCACTGGTAAAATGTTACTAAGTTTATCAATAGATTCACCGTATCCGTGTGTGAAGTTGTATGGTAAGTTTTATCTTTGCATTAAATTGCATTAAATTGTAATCTTATGTAAGATCTATCCTTCATATCATTTGTTTGTTTTGCTCATATTGAGATGCCACGTATTGCCAGTAAGAAACTGCAAATTCAAAAGCAAATATTTGTGTTTGAATAAATTCGGAAGTTTGGCTCTAGTCTGAACGTGTTTTTATTGTTCTTTTTACAAATGCCAAGAAAGGGTTTGCTGTTGTTGATGTGTATTGCAATTTTCATTTATCAATATTAAATTTATTCAGTTATTTTTCTTAATTCATATGTACATGCACTCGCCTTTACAATTTATAAGTTTCAATTGCACAAAGTAATGGAATGTGATGTAGACCTAACCGTCTATAGAAGAAAAATTATAGCGAATCTAATTAAGCATTGTGTATATTAAACTCTTTACATGAACGATATTCATGACAGCTCTAACGTCTTGATGTACTGTTAAAAAGTTTATGCACATTGTCTTTGGCACACTGTGGGCTTGGAAGATTCCTTACAATATTGATGTTGTCATTGCAACCACACGGAAATGCAGTACCTAGTTTCCTAAGCTAGTATTCTTTTCGTTGTCTATGGAACGGAGTCCTTGAGTAAGGTTATTTTTGACTATGCACCATGCGCCCCGATATTTGCAGACCTATTTTTGCATTCATGTGAAACAGAATTTATTGAAAACCTTCTACATGAAAAGAAAAAAATATTTTGCTTTTGCTTTGAATTCAATATTTATAGATAAATCTACGACGTTTTATTACATAACAATATTCATTTCTACTTTGATTTGATTTCGAAATAAAAGATACAACAGAGTGTAACACATCTGTTTTATATTTGGATATATACTAGAAAAAGCCTTGACCTTTGAAAAAAAATCGTTTTGATTTTCTTGCAAAGCTTGTGCAGTTCTTACATGCAAGATGTCACAATACATGTTTATGTATATAGCTACTAAAACGACAACATAATATTGTTATAATCAGTTTATTTGAAAGATTTAAATTATATATATTCAAGACAATTTATTTTGAAGCTATGCAAGCAGACAAAAAAGTCAATGATATGTTAAAAAGTCAAACTTGTTCGGTTTAAAAACGTTTGTTAAAAAGTAATGTTACCTACCACGCCCTCCAGGTAACATTACATAGCAATGGTTGACAATGCATGACGATGGGTAAAATGTTCACTATTCAGAATATTTGCACGTACGGTTAACTGTGGATTTTCTTTTAAATGCATTAAATGCATTCTAAATACATTCAGTATAGCAAAAAAATATTACATGTTTATTTAGGGTAACACGTGAATTGTTGTCCGCGGAAACCATTGCTGACCATTGTAGTGTGTTTAGCAGTCCCCTGTTCTGTACAACAAAGTTCTCACTCAAATTTACAGTTTTATGTGTGTTTAGCAGTTTTATGTGTGTCTAGTGTCTAGCAGTCCCCTGTTCTGTACCACAAAGCTCTCACTTAATTTTACAGTTTTATGGGTAATCAGTATATTTTTCTCATGCTGCAATCAATGTATAAATATTTGGATTTATAATGAAATTTAAAAGCTGTAAAATGGAGTTGTGAAAGAAACATCTAACAAACAAACACTAATTTATTTATGCTTTGCCACCTAGCCGCTAACGTAAATAAGTACATATATACTATGTATTTGAACAAGAACATGCTTTCTTTGATTGCTGTTTGGGGGTTGGGGTTACATTGTATACAACTTTTTGTCAAAGGAAAGTAAGCTTCTTTATTTCTTTTAAATAAATTTTAATTACTATTATAATTGTTGGAAAATTTTATACAATCTAAAGCGTTTCAAATAAATCAGTCAAATGACTGACATGTATATGTTAACAGGGGATTTACATGTCAAATTTTTCTCCAAGTAAATTAATATCTAAAATGAACTCTAATATAAATTATGCAATATTCTATATTTACTTTACATATTTCATTAATTTACATAAAAGTTAATGTCTTCAAAAGCTTGCATTCTGTTCCCTGAACAAGGGTAAATTAGTTACTTATAATCAATAATTTATTATTCATCAAAGATAAATATCACATGTTTTAATTTGTTTTATACTTGTTTTCTAATAATTTCTTCCTGGGAGGCTATCCTTTCTTGTTGATAATACGTCAATGATCTGGGAACTTGTAGCTTTCCAAGAATTTTAATTTAACGCATATTGCCCTGCACTTTAAATAAAATTTCAAAAGTTTAATTTTTATGTGAACATGATTCGATTGATATTTATGTAAGTTCACCCAAATGATTGCCTTTCATTTTTATGTACCTGTGTTTGTTTTTATCAATACTAATTGCATGAGTTAGTTAAGACATTTGATTTTTATTTGTATGCCTATAATTTGTAGATACGAAACACAAGTCAAAAATATTTTGCCAAGTATTTTATTAGGGACAGCGTACTCATATGTAGGATTTTGCATGGTAAGTTTTATCTTTGTATTTGATTAAGGATAAGACGAATTCTTTCGATTCGCATATTATTCTCAAGAAAGGATATTACAACTGTATCTATATATTTCAGATTTATAGCTTTATTAAACATATCCTGGATTGTAATTTACCATAGTTGGGATAAGTACAAACGTTCATGTAATCTTAAAAATCTTTTTCACTTCTACTTTATGAAAAGAAAAGGAATTTCAATATCTTATACTTCCCCCGAAATTTGAAAAAAAAAGTATTTGTGTCCTCAAGTTTTAGTTAGAAAGAATGTAACGTGAAATGAGAGTTCCGATAACACGAGTACATGTTCCTCCGTGTATTGAACCGGTCATGGTAGCCTAGTGGTAGGGCGATCACATTCTGATGCTTGAGTTTCTGATTAATAATATCTATGTCGATTTTGGAAATCAAGTCTTCCAACAATCCGTCGGAATTCCCACGGGTTCTCATTGCGCCCAGTTACTAGCAGACCTATTCTTGTATTCATATGAAGCAGAATTTATTCAGAAACTTCTACATGAAAAGGAAAAAGTTTCTTGCAGTGGCCTTCAATCAACAGTTATATATATCAAAAAAACCCAGTTTACTGAGTTATATCAAGTCAATATACGATTGAGAGTAGATAGTGTTAATAGATGAAACGTTTTAGATATATATCGAAATAGCAATGAATGCTACAAAAAAGAGTTTATTTTTCCTTTCTTGTAGAAATTGAAAAAAAAATGCTGCTGTCCCCATAAAATGATTCCGTAGCCCACTTAATTTGTTGTTTAAGAAAATCTCTAATCTTTTGTTTTAAAGTTTTGCATTTCCACCAAAAAAGGGATAAAAGCACTCAAAGTATAAAAGATGATAAAACGCTTATTAGATCGTACAGTATTTACTATTTATACTCGTAACTGTTGTCTGCTGAGAAGACACAATTTAAAACTACAGATTTCATTTTTCTTCAACGTTTTTTGTCATTAATGTAGGTAAATTAGTGGAAAATAAGATATAAATATGATAGCAGAGTGCCTGAACTTTATCATTTCTTAATATTATCCTTGCCAACCCTACGCATTTAACTATTTAGGCAAATAAAAAAGCTGAAAGAATGGTTCTTTTGGTTCCCCTCTTTCTAAACCTGCTTTATCTTTTCTATTTCTATTTTCTATTTGATGAGCTTCTTGGTTCTTATTGAATAAGCTGCAGTACGCATACAGGGTATACATTTCCTAAAAGCTTTTAAATTAAACGTTTTATTTATCAATAGAGATTGTTCTTTCTGACGTATCCGTATAAGTATCAGTATCCGCATACGTATCGAGGTGAGAGAGGCATCTCGATCCCGATGTCTAAACTATTTACTATAATTTCCATCGTTATTTGTTTGGTTTTAAAGCAGCCCCATCCATTTAATAATATCATATGGTATTTTTTCTAATAAAAAATGTATTTATTTGCTGTAAACGTCTATCATTTCGCTGGAAAATTTTAAAAAATAGATAATGAAATTAAATAAATTTGTATTTGTTTTTATTACACTGTTTAAAACTTTGATTGCAATTTTGTTTAAAAACATTTATCGGGATCCCCCTCTCTCCCTCTTAACATCAGGACATTTTATTGATTGATTCTGTAATTAACATTAGATGACATCAAAGTTAACCCCCCCCCCCCCCCCCACACACTAAAATGCAAAAGACGTTGATATCCACACAATCAATAAAACCTTGTAGCCGTTTTCTATAGAGAATTTGCTTCCAGACCCTTACCAGCATATGCTTAAAAATGCCAGTTCACCCCCCCCCCCCGGGAACACACACAAATTTTCATAGCGTCTGTTGACTTTCCTCATTCTTTTTTCAATACCTGTATGTCTTCCCTTCCCCTCCCCAGTTGAAATTGCTACTTTCGTGCCTATTCTCATACGGCTTGATTTTGCTTTATATTTTTTCCTTTCAGCAGTATTAACTTGAAAAGACTTCATGGCGACAAAAAAATAGGTAATGAAATGAAAATGCAATTGTTAAATTTGATTTTTCCTTTTAGTTCTCTTGTTGTCGTACGTGCGTATTAGATATTATTCATGGATTTATATAGAAACTGTTTTATAATAGGGTATTCATTATTTTAACTCTCTTTTTATAAGAAAGAAAAGAACTTTAGGCTAAAAAATTCCAAAACAATAGATTTATCTATTTCTTCTATGCTACCTTGTCCATCCAGCTGATTTTTATTTATTTATTTATTTTTTAATTTTATTTATTTATTTATGCATTTGAGCCCAGATCGGGACAAGTGTGAGTCAATTCAACACGCAGTTTATAGAATTGAAGAGAAGAGGCTGCTTCAACGTAGCAGAGAAATAAAAAACACAGAATAAATGATAAAATTTATACAAAACATTTAATTGATAAAATTTCAGCATTTTTTTTTTAGAGTTTTGATCCCGCTTGTACACAAAGAATTAAAGTAGTCTTAATTTCAATTAATAAATCATTTAAACTTTAGTCAACATGTATATAAAGTAATGTATAAGACATAAATAAAAAAAAATTCTGTTTATCTCCTTTTATCGACAATTGTTAATTCATCCCCGATAAAAACTGCGTGTAATTGCATCACTTTCGGAAATGGTTGTCCTTTCTCAAGCTCTCTGGAATTTCGGATACGGCTATCACCTAACAATTTAGGGAATTTAGAGTCTTCAAACCATCCCTATTGCCAGCTTTCCAAAGCTTTTCTGGAGAACTATGTCCATCATATATAATCAAATGATATACAGAATGTTAATAATGATAAAAAAGAAAATGAGGATCGAAATTTTCAGTGCCCCCCCCCCCCCCCCACACACACACACCCTTACACACAGAGTATGCAGTATAGTCAAATTAATCTTTCACAGTTAATGTATCCGTAATTATTTTTGTGGAAAAGAGGAACTCAAAACTTAATATCCATCCCCCCCCCACATACATACATACCCAGTAATAGGTTTTTTAAGAGTTTGATTAATATCTACACATTTTTATTGTCAAATTTTGCTAAGGTGACTTGTCATTTTTTGGTTTCTCCCTGCCTCGGCCCATCTTCCCCCTTCTCCACTTTGTTAATCAATTTTAAGTGTCTGCTTGATGTATACAAACTTATACTCATCTAGAATGTTTGATCTCTGACACCTCGTACAATTCAACTTTGTTAACTTATCGAAGTTTTAATTGGTCCAATCAAGTTGCATGAGATAACGAGCGTTGACTGTATGCATTATGGGGAATATGTCTTGTACTGGTAAAGGTTACTTCGAGAATGAAACAATAATATATCCTGATATTGTGAGAGAGAGAGAGAGAGAGAGAGAGAGAGAGAGAGAGAGAGAGAGAGAGAGAGAGAGAGAGGTCCCTTTTTAACCTTTTTTTTAATTTTTAAACAATTTAATAAAAATATACATACTTTTTTACTAATTTTATTTTTTTAAAATCCTTCCATAAATGATAGGTGTGAACAGCAACTTGATACGTTTTATTAGAAATATTACAGTTATATTCACTTTGTTAACTTATCGAAGTTTTAATTGGTCCAATCAAGTTGCATGAGATAACGAGCGTTGACTGTATGCATTATGGGGAATATGTCTTGTACTGGTAAAGGTTACTTCGAGAATGAAACAATAATATATCCTGATATTGTGAGAGAGAGAGAGAGAGAGAGAGAGAGAGAGAGAGAGAGAGAGAGAGAGAGAGAGAGAGAGAGAGAGAGTCCCTTTTTAACCTTTTTTTAAATTTTTAAACAATTTAATAAAAATATACATACTTTTTTACTAATTTTATTTTTTTAAAATCCTTCCATAAACGATAGGTGTGAACAGCAACTTGATACGTTTTATTAGAAATATTACAGTAACTATATATCTTATTTTCCAATGAATGAGGTTAAAATCAAACAAGAAACGATGGAAATGGTACCCAACGGTTAAATCATCGGGATCGAGATGCCTCTCATACCTCGATACGTATACGGATACGTATACGGATACGTCAGAAAGAACAATCTCTAATAATACATAAATAAATTCAGATAATTGAATTTGTCCTTGAATCTCATTCCAATGATAAAATAAGACAAAGTGACGATTTATTTCAATGAGATTGTATTTCTACCAAAACCACAGAACTCTAACCTCAAGAAAAATAATATAACTACAGTATTTTCATTTATTATACTTTTTATGATTGATCCAAAAATCCAGCCTAGCTGTAATTATGATGGCATGTTTATCTGTCAGCATACCTTGAAATCACTTATTTTCGTTTTGGTTCAATTTTCATTGCGTTCAAGGTATGAAAAGACCCATGAATTCCACCAAGAAATGTAAAATTTCATATACATAAATACTCAGCTAATTTCCCAACCATGAAATCGAATTAAATCCTCCTTAACCGATTTTTTCTTCAAACCTAAAAAAACGACTCCAAGAAAATGTGTGATTTCACAGTGAGCTCTTTTTAGTTAAGATTGATACTTTCTAGAAAACACCAATTTTCTTACGAGCAGTTCTATATTCTTCGAATAGTAATTTGTATGTTCTTGTACAATATAGGATGATACGAGAAAACATCATACGTAAAAATATAGTCATTTTAATTCTATTTTATTTTTCTCTTTTTCAAAAGATTTAAAAAAAGATATTTTATGAATTTTTTCTAGTTTCTTTGTAGACTTTTAATAATGCCGTTGGGAAATAAAAATAGCGATGGGAATACAATATGGATTATTTTGAAGAAAGGCATCGATATAATCCTGGTATGTACTTTATAACAATTCATCAAAACGTTTTTCGGATAAAAAAATATGAGGATAATATAACGAGGGCCTATAAGAACGAGAAATTTTTTTCCATAGTTTTCTTGTAAAACATAAACAGAATATAAATGCCATCCTTTGGAGAGCATGATTAGAAATCAATGTGTATTTTTGTACAGTAAACAGTTTGTAGATCACATTAAATAATTGGCAATTCTGTTTTAATTACTTTTCTAAAACAAATCGTACACCCGATTTTTATGCAATAAAATGAAAAATGAATGAATATAACAAACAGTTATCAATATCAAAAAAATCTGTCAATAATATAATGTGCAAAGAGGTCATACAATACGAACCCTGGAAATTTCAGACGTGAGATCAGGTGCCAGCTGGAGCTGTAAGCATACTCTTTTAACAGGTTACTGACGCCGTTAGCCCTATGTACAGATCAGGTTGACGGAACATTCCGTATATAAATTCAGTATAAAGACTAAGGCCTAAAAAATTGTTTACAGCCCAGTAGCTATGTACTTCGGTACTACCTTGAAAATACGGATATATATACGGATGTATATCTGGTTGCTGTAGTAAAATTTTAAATTTTATTTCAAAATAAAAGGATTATCTCCCCATACATAGCTCTTAACCTTCAACGTATTTGGCTCCAGACTTTGGCATCTTTTAAAGGTCTTCAAAGTCTCTTTTAATTCAAATATTTTGGATTTCCAACGTTTCGGCATGGGCATCATTGAAGAGACATAACTTGTCGAAATGCGAATCTGGTGCATCAAAATTGGCACCGTTTATGATTCACATTTGAAACACGTCAGCCAAAATACAACCCAGTGATAGAATATATTTTCTAACAAGGTCATTATAACGACGATAGAATTAACAAAATGCTGATTTTAAACAATCCCTGTAACATCAACTTGCCTGGCAGTTGCCTTCATCGGCTTAAAAATTGATCGTGCTCGGAGTATTCTCTTGAGTACCGAATAAGCTGAGGGTCGAAAGCACCATATACAGATGAAATTGATCTGGAGAAATAAAGAGTGAAATTGGACACACTTTATTCTCTACAAGGCTCCAGATTCTAACTTCTGGCAAAGAAGAGGTCAGAGAACAGTTCATAAGAAGAAATTAAAGTTATCATTTTTCACCCATAATAAAAAAATGGTACCCCAATACCCCCCCCCCCCCCCCATTTGATTAGATCAGAATGAGACTAGAACATTAAGTGAATGACATCTACTTGAATACGCTTGTAAAATAAAAGACTCCTTAATAGGATGAATGCACTATTGGGAATAATGTTGTCGGTTACCCTAAATCGCTCTCATCATGAGAGTGCAGTATACTATCATTCTAAAAATCTACAAGTGGAAAAAAATATATAGCTGGCCAAGCAATTGTGTCCATTAACAAAATCTTACGATAGTAAATATAACATGTTTTCATTCAATGGTTTCCAACATTGTCAAAAATGATTAGCATTTCAATGCAAAATCCACAAATTTCACTTAAACTTCAAAATTCACACATTTCACCTAAACTGACTCCAAGGAAACAAGAAAACAACTGTAAATGTTCCATTTTACCTTCGCAAACACTTTAACTTAAAAATATCTTTATCAAATATTAATGGTGGCATGGAATGTGCATGTCCTGACCTCATATCCGCATGAATAAGATTCCTTCTCTACAGTTTACACATACACTGAGTGTAGATATATACCAACATTGTATTGAACTGCACGGATTGTTGGTTCTCCAGTTGTATCTTATGTTAGGGTTCTTGGAGGTGTATGGTACGAACTCGTATACAGTTTTATAATTGCATGCTTATTTCCTCTATACATACCTAGCATCAAAACATATTTTCATACTAATAAAAGGTAATTTTATTCTAATGAACTGTAAAGAATGATGTATTACTAATATTTTATTCCGTTTATTCAGTTTCTTTTGGGTCTTGGCTGGATGATAATTGGAGCTGTAATCCTTGGGACAATCTCATCCAACAGTGACATCAACAAAATTTTAAACATCATTACAATACTTTCTAATGGAGTCGGTGACGACATCAAAATCCTGTCCGTAATGTTAATTGTCATAGGAGGAGGTACCATGATGTATGCAGTATTTGGTTTTGTTCTATTCTGTATAAAAGAAGAAAAGAAGAATGAGATACCTTCGAGATGGAAAACAATGCACATTATCGTATGTGTTTTAGCTTAATCACTGACGTTTTATCCATCATGTAACTCTCCTAACCGCTCCAAAATCGTACAATATGCAAAAACAAAAGGTGTAATGCTGATTATAAATTGAAATTCATCTGCTTTTACAAGATATGCCCTGTAAGCTATCAAAGATATTTTCTAAAATAGAAGTAAGCAATACTTCTACAATCAAACATTTAAAAAATATTGTTCTCAAAGATAAATGTTATCATTTTGACGTATTTTGCTCCAGTCTTTGGCACCTTTTTCAGCTCTTTAAAAGATATTTTATTTGAACATTTAGGATTTCCAAAGTTTCGGCTTGAGAATCACTGAAGAGACATAATTTGTCGAATGCGCATCTGGTGCATAAAAAGTTATACCATCTGTGATTTACATCTGTCTGAGACTAAATCACATAGATGAAATGTGAATATAACGAACAGTTATAATGATCAAAATCTATTTAAACATGATAAAGTGTGACGAGAGCTAACAACGACCCCTGGAAACAGAGGTAAGATCAGGTGCCATGGAGAAGTGAGGATCCCCTACAACCGATCACATCCGCAATATTCCCTTAGTCATGATTGGGTGAACAGAAAAAAATCCTTAAAAATTCAGTGTGAAAGAAATGACCTATTATTGTGTATGAAAGACGTCAGTCAACGCTTTATTTGCAAACAAAATCAATGTATCGACAATAGAATTTGCAAAATATTGACTTCAAACAAGATTGTTGATATCCTTGAATCAGCAACAAATTTGTCAGTAGCCTCATTTTAGAAATAATCGTTTGTAAAACATGCTCTTGCGATTCGAATCAATTGGAAGACATGGCAGATTTGAATATATACGATAGGATAATACGTTAAATTGTAATAATCCTTGTATAAACATTTATTTTCAGTAATAAGATACAGATATACATGACGGCGTATACGTGTCATTTAAATGTTGTAGAAAAATAAAATAAATTCGTTTGTACAAGTTTTAAAAATTGTTTGTACTATTAAAAAATCATTTGCACGAATTTAAGCAAGATTTTGCACAAATAAGAAAATTCTTTATACAAGTCTTAACACCCTTCCCTCTCCCGCTTTTTGTTGCAGCACGGTCAAATTGTCCTACGTTGATGCACCAAAAATGTTTTCGTGGAAAGGTGAGTTGTTGTAACCTCGCCCCCTCATTATTTTAAGGGGGTAGGTATTTAATTTTTTTTTGGAGACACTTATTTGTTTGGCAATTATTTTCTGGTTGCAACTCATTCTTCTAATTTTTGAAAAAAAAAAAAAACCGATGCTTTGTACTTGGACACAGTTCACGAAGTTAATGTTTTGAACACATATTCAAGAATGAATAATCATACTTTACGATGCTGCATATGTTGAAAGGACATTCTCTATTCTCACGAATTTATTGACTTAATATTTACATAACCTAAACTTTTGTTTGGTGTTTTCGTTATGATTTGTTGAAGCTCAAAACTGCAAGCGTTGATTAAGGTGCCAAAAAGTATTTTAAAAAATTGAACAAAAACAAGCAAGCAAAGTAAATAAGAAAACAATATATAATATATGCAAAAGGAACCAGCCTTGTTGCATAATGCATTTCAATTTCTTTTGAATTGTTTAGATAAAACTTACAATATTTTAGATGCTTCGAGTTATCTTATCTCGTTTTTAAGAAAATGATTTCATGATTTCTTCTCTAATATAGACCTATCTACAAAAACGAATTTGAATGTCGGTGGGATGGGGTAGGGGGCAAGAGGTGTACTTCTGAATTTTTAATTAGGGAATTAATTAGGATTGGTCATAGATGTGTTCTTTTCATAATATCATCAATTGTCTCATAGTATTCGTGTGGAAATTGCATATTTATTTTCATATCCATAAACCTACTTTGATTTACTGAATCGTACAAACAGTTTTTTTTAAATGTACAAGCGATTTTCTAAACCATACAATTTTCTAAATGGTACATTTTTTTTCAAATCGTACAAACGGCTCTCTGAATCGTAAAAAGGGACTCAGAAATCGTGAAAAAGAAATTCTAAATCGTACAACGATTTTCAAAATCTTACAAACTATTTTTCGTAATCTTACAAACCAATTCTGAAATCGTACAAACCAATTTTGAAACCGTACAAATCAAATTTGAAATATTCAAAAATGATATAAAAAAATTTAACAAACGAATTTTTAAAAACTCTTTTTCCTGCAAAATTGAAAAAAAAATGAAATAGCACGTATACATGTATGCCGGTCATTTAACTACATGGTGTTGAAACATGGTGTTTAAACAGTAATAAACAATTCACCACCTGACCAATTACCCCGCATGTTTATCCAGCGAGCCAAAAATACTTTCATATCAGCTTATATAGAAATACGAAAACTGCAATTTAACAAAGTTTATACAGAAGTTTCTTTTGCATAGACAGAAATGAATTTTAATAATGTAACATTCAATATTTAATATATTTTATTTTATTTATACTAAACAATTAGATTTTCTAATTGAACCATCGTTCCGACTGAGTAACTGGTTAACCGACAAATTGCGTGCTTGTGATTTTATGCTTTAATTCTTCTGTATAAAATACAGCAGTTTTCAGTTTTTATTTTTTTTACAGTACCCTGTTATTGGTGTTTTATTGATTGTGTCAACGATAGTTGTCCTTGGCCTATGGAGTCACATAAGAATTAAGGTACAAAGAATGGAGTATTTGCCATTATTTTCCTGGACATAATACTCATATAATATTCATCACATTACTCGGAATTAATATATATATATATATATATATATATATATATATATATATATATATATATATATATATATATATATATATATATATATATATATATATATATATATATATATATATATATATAATTTTTTTAAATATTTTAAAAGTTTGAAGAGGACGACCCAAAGATTCGTTTGCTTGAGAACATGAGAACATACTTTACATCAGATGTAGTCGGCAACACAGATTCATTTCCAAATTCATGGAACAAACTTTTTATGGAGGTATGTCTTCCATGAAAGGAAAACGTTCTCTCTTTTAGTATCAGAGAGTGTAAATTTTTATAAAAGGCTAGTTTTAGGATATATTTTTTTTTTAGTTGTAATACTTTGTGAATATGTCATAGAAAAATGTTTTGATTAAAAAAAAGTCAAAGAACTCTTGGGGTACGGAACAACGGGGGGGGGGGGGGAAGGAGGTCCCGTCCCTATGCACCTGTGTCTGATGCATGGTGAAATGAACATACAGTAAAAAAAGGCAAAAACGTCAATATATACTTTGACATGAAGTGTCTTGAATATTTCTACAAAATTATCAATCATAAACAAAATCCACCCACGACAGACTCGTTCATATGAAGTCTACTGAAAGAAAGACAATTTTTAAAATTTGCAAATTCCAAAAATTCTGGTTACTCCCTTTTGATGATGTCAGATATGATTCGTGTTCAATTTTTGTCACGGGGAATAAAAATAATAATAAAATTCGGCATCATTATAAATTTTGAAGTTTTGGCTTCAGTACTTAAACAAATCAAAACACAGGGAAATTTATGTTTGATGCAAGTTTATAGCTCAAAATTGTCTGAAGCAAAGTATGTGTCCGATGCAAGGTGAACACATAAAAGCATGTGCAAAACACGATGTAATGACATTATTAACTTTGTTAACAACGTTTTTCATACTGTCAATATCCACGATAATATATCGATATCAAATCACGATTATTCTTATGCCCTTAATATTGTCTTTTTTTAAACATGTGAGTTACTTGAATACTCTCACTTTTTGAAGTTTCCTGACCGTGTCAATATCGTTGATATTGACGCTGCAATATCGACACATGTTCTCTCGCCCTTGCTTTGGTCAATCATTACTATTGTGTATTTGTACATTTGTATGTTTGAAATGTTTGAATACTTTACAAGGGCAAAGATTGTACTTGTCATCGATGTCGTCAATATCGATATTGAATCAAT
The DNA here is from genome assembly GCF_033153115.1 of Saccostrea echinata. Lineage (NCBI taxonomy): Eukaryota > Metazoa > Mollusca > Bivalvia > Ostreida > Ostreidae > Saccostrea > Saccostrea echinata. The sequence goes on along the minus strand of NW_026889806.1, from coordinate 6,323,737 downwards.
TTCGTCATCGCTTTTTGACTGTATTTCTTTATGCAATACTTGTTTTATGTACTTACCGATTGCTAAGTTTGCCCCACAGTTGATATCATAGATATTGATGATACCATACCGATATCATAAGATTTTTCAAAACGTATTATGTTTACCAACATTCACCCTAACCCTAATTCAAAACCTTAACCTAACATTAATCCCAGACAATAACAATCCCTTACCCTCTGTTAATCATTTTTCTCTATTTACATATTCGTGTCAATTACGAATCAATATCAGCATCACCTGTGATCTCATATAATTAAATAATTCATAAGCTTGAAGATCAGGGTCGAAATCAATATTCAATATTTAATATCGACATAATACTCAGTCTCAAATATGGCAGTACATCTAATTTCAGAGTACAGATCACGATCTATATCGATACGATGTAAAATTCCTGATTTTGTCGAGATTATATTACATTTATGGACAAAAGTTTCTGGTAAAAAGAATTAGAGGCATATTTATTTTATTTGAATATAGTTATTGCATTACTCTCAGTACATTGATAATCAAATTTTCAAATTCAAGTGCTTCCTCTGGTCTTTACCAGATTATTAATTTATCTGAAATTAAATCTATTAACAAATTTTATTCATAATGTTTAATTTGTGGAATCATTGTAATTCGTGGGGGTCTATATTCCTGGGCAAGCATAATGTTATTGGTTCGTGAGGACGAAATTTCGTAGGCAATTCGTATATATAGAAGAATTAATGAATAAATATGTGGACAAAAATGTTTGTGGGGATGTAAGTTCGTGGATAAGGGAGGCCTTCGAAATCAACAAGCATTGGTCCTCCTCGAACATTGATGATTCCTTGGTACTTCTTATTTTTTCCCTCTATAATTGAATCGATGTAAAAAGCTTATGTTATTTTATCTATTTATTTGGATTAGTTGGACTGTTGTGCAATAAATCCTGTGTTCAGCAAAGATAATGATTTTGACCCGACTCCTTGGTGTAGAGAGAGGGGAGAATGCCAACAAACTAATTCTGAAATTCCAAAGACCTGCTGCAAGGGTGTCACAGTTAACACATATGCGTCAGCTCCATCAGACTGCCATGCAAGTGTAGACAGTGGAACATATAATTCCAAGGTAACTCAAAAAATATGATCTTCGGGAAAATCAACCAATTACTGATAGTGTTTCAAGTTGGATTGCCACCCTGAATTTAGGGTAGGTCAAGGGTTTGCTATTGTCATCAATTAAGGTACACAGTTTCTACGATAAGATCGTTGCTTTTATTCGTGTATTCCATTATGAGTCAGTTACGTCACAAAGGTGACGTCGCATTAATTCTTGTTTTTTGTCTAAAATTACCTTATAAATAGTCAATACGAATCAAGTAACTAGATACAAAGTAGGTATATATATCGTATGATTCAAGATCATTATGTATTCTACATCTGATATTATAATTTGTAATGTCTATGGTTTTCATATGTTAGAACAAACATTCAACATAATAAATACAACTCCGCCGTCTCCTATATAGGGCTGGTATTTCCTTAACAATTTGTGGATAAAATGATAAATTTTTTGTACAGTATGTGCTTGAAATTTTAAGACCTTGTCACACCAAGCTGCGTCCCCACAGCGTTGTTAAGTTTTTAAAATCGTCACGGCGTCCCTACGGCGACCGACCGTTTCTACGGCGTTCTCGCAGCATGCTACTGTGTTTCAACGGAGATTTCTTGGCAATTGACTGCACTTCCGTGGAGTTTTCACGACTTGCTAGGAGTTGCCACCTTGTTCACGGCGTTCTCACTGCGCTGGCTACATCCACAGTACGTTCACAATGCGCCCTCAAACGCAATGACATCTAAGGACTCCGCCAGGTCTCCGTGGAAGCGCGGTCTACAATGACTGCGTTCATGCTGCAATCATGTGGGTCTTAACGGCGTGCCTACGGAGCTCCCACTGCGTTGATGAAGATCTCACCGTGCTGCTACGGCGATCATACTACGTTTCTACTGCGTTCATTTGAGACCGCACTCCCACGGCGCGTACTTCGTGCATGCCCAAAGTTCGCGGCGTCCCCTTGCATTCTAGAAGACACCCTACCGCATTCAGTGGAGATCTTGCCGCGTTGTCACAGCGTTGTAGGAGACTCTACTGCGCTCACGTTTTGCATTTTTTATGGACGTCGTGCGATTGTCGTGAGGACGCAGTCCCGGTGTGACAGGGGTTTTAATGAATATAAACAATGTGCTAAAAAATACTTTCATTCATTCATGATTATATTAACTCGCTGTGTCGCAGCATATAAATCTTCATGCTCGAACATGTTAGTATCAATATACTGTTCATTCAAACTTTGTGGCCATTACTAGTGGAGATTAATTGCTTCATGTTTTCTGCATTTTGTGAAACGATGAAAAAAATACAATGAATGAAATATGGAGATATAAACAGTAATCCAGCTCAAAAGTCCGTTGAAACAAAACAAATTGGGAGCAGAGCAAACACGGACCTCTAAAAAATTCAGAGGTGGGATAAGGTTCCACGGAGGAGTAAGCATTCCCTGTCGACCGGCCACACCAGCCGTGTGCTCATTGTCATGATCGAGCAAACGGAAAATCAGCAGACAATTCAGTGTTTAAATAATGACCTAACAATTAGTGTGAAATACGTCAGTCTGTCTACATTTAATGATAGTTTGAATTTGCTGTCAAGGTCATTGTATCGACCATAGAACTTGCGAAATGATGACCTCAGAGGAGACGGTTGATATCCTTGCTTCATCAACTTGTCTGTCAAAAGCTTGCCTCGTTTTGGAAATTGTTCGATCATGGCACATGCTCTTGCATAACGAGATATAAGCTCCATATGCGGGTGTTAAGGGTATATTGCGACAAGGTAAGGTAAGTTGACGATGGAAAATTTGAAATCATCACGTTTGTAATAAAAATTTTTGGCTACTAGGTTTATCATAACGTTATAGTCATGAATAACGCTATAAACGCAACATTCTGGGAATATAAATGCAAACAAGGAAATTAAGTAGCAAAAAATCTACTGGTGAGACATGTTGATTTTTTAACATCAATATTTTAATTTTTCTCGCCATGACGTTTTGAAATTCCTGCCAATTCCTCTCTACACCTTTCAAAAAATTAACCGTTCACGGTAGCTCAGTTGGTAGAGCGCTTTCTTCGTGATCGGGAGGTCGTGAGTTCGAATCTCGGCCGCGACTGACCTAAGTCGATAAAAAATGGGTAGCAACTGTTCCTTCGCCATGCTCTCGGCACTTTGAAGTGAAAGTTTCGGGTCTTTCGGATGAGACTTTAAAAACCGAGGCCAGGTGTCACGGCAGGCGTTGGCACGATAAAGACCCCTCACTGCTCGATTGCCGTAAGTGCCGAGTAAAGGTCAAAGGTTGAAGCCCTTCACCGGTATGTGGTGACGTCTCTATATGAGTGAAAAATTCTCGAATGGGACCTTAAACAGCATACAATCAATCAATCAATCAAAAAATTATCTGATTTTTTTAAAGACAGTTTTCCCATATAATGTGTAGAAAAACGTCGCTTTTCTAACTACTTAAATAGGAAATATTAAAAAAAATATTAACCCCTTTAGAAAAATTACAGAAACTATGCTGCAAATTTTGAGAAACAATTTTAGGGTATGTTTTTTGCAGGTAATCCGTGAACTACTTTAAATTTCAGAGAGAGAGAGAGAGAGAGAGAGAGAGAGAGAGAGAGAGAGAGAGAGAGAGATTCACAGTCTGACACATCTGTTTCTTATTTGGATATTTTACTTGAAAAAGACGTTAATGGTAATCTAACAACAAAGCTTTATGATAAACGTGATGACTTTAACTATTCAATCGTAAACTTCCCTTACTTATGCAGCAATATACCCTTATCACCTGCATACGGGGTTTATATCTCTCAGTTGATTCGATACGCCAGAGCATGCTCTACGTACGAACAATTTCTTAAACGAGTTAAGTTATTGACAAACAAGAATATCAGCAATCACGTTTATAGTCATCATTTCGTAAGTTCTGTGGTCGATACAGTGACCTTGTCAGCAAATACAATCTATCATTAAGTCAAATGCGGACTGACTTTTTTTTCATACTAATTGTTAGGCCATTATTTACACACTGAATTGTCGACGGATTTTCCCGTTATTTCCTTTCATGACAAGGAGCACACGGCTGGTGTGACCGGTCGGCAGAGATGCTCACTCCTCCATGGCACCTGATCCCACCTGATGTCTTAGAGGTCCGTGTTTGCTCTGCTCCTATTTTGTAATGTTTAATGGACTGTTCGTTATCTCCACATATTTCATTCATTTGTTAAAATCTATTAAACATTGAACGTATTTTATTTTACAGGGATGTTACGAAGTTTTAAGGAATAAAATAGATATTTATCCTTCAGCCGTAATTGGTGTTGGTGTGCCACTTTTTATCTTTGGGGTATAGCTAACAATTTATTCATTAAATCATCTCCTTTATATGACATGGTGTTACATGCATATGTAATCTATTTATTTTTTTTTAAACAGTTCACAGTTTTTTGCATTGGGTAACCAGGTGTTCTTTATACTATTCAGAGATATAACGATATAAAAGTTTTATTCATAATGTTATTATATGATAGAAAACTGTTTGTTAAGAATCATTAACGTTTTCAAACGTGATAAATAACTGAAATATTATAAGTCAACATTTCATAATTATGATATAATTACCTTTTTATGATGAATGTTATCAATCAATCTTATGTAAATGTATTTTAGATAGTTGCTGTTTTCCTATTCTTGAAAAACGTTTTGCATGGATTCAACAATTCAGCAATTGACCCAGAAAATCAATAACAGTGCAAAGTTTGCATAATAGCGGGTCATGATCCCGACTCGATGATCTGCAAATTTCAAGAAAAGCAAGATGAAAGTGTTGTTGCTTTCCACAGCCATACCTGATATCAACTATGAATTATTACTACTAAATTATTTAACAAGAACATAATTATGAACAAATGGAATAAAAAATACAAAGTTTTGAGACAACAGTAAATATATATAAAAAAATAACATCTATATAACTGTAACGACTCAAATTTTATATTACTTCAAATAACATAAGTTGTAGGTTTTCAGACTAGTTAGAAATACATTGTGGAAGGTCTTGATGAAAAGTCTGATTTCATTACATGTAACGGTATGAATGTAAAATTATTCTTCACTGCATTGATAATTTCAAAATATAAGATAAAATCTCGACTAAAAGTCTGCTGTGACAGAAATTCATTGTAAACTTGTTAAAATTGTCATTATATATTTGTATCAATATTTTGCATTATTTTATTTGATAAAGTAGTAATTTATGAAGTATTGGAAGTTGTATAAGTTTGTATATTTCAATATATATTGCCAGTTGGTCCATAAAATCAGTTGTGATCTCTGTAGTTAGCATGGAGGAGGACAATGTCGATTATTTTATTTTCATATGAAATAATTGACAATTTACAAATATCTTATAGACGTTTTGCCGTATGTGCCTTCGCTCCTTCTTGATTAGTTTATGGCCAACATTAGAGTTGAACAGAATATACTTTAATGCTTGGTATGAAGTCAATTCTTGTATGCGTGATATAAATGTTATAATCTTTAAACTTCGTTCTCCGGCATCTTCAAACAAAGGAAACATTAGGGAAAAAAAGCAGAAAGAAAGAAAACTGAAAAAAGTCGCCTCAATTATGCCGCCAGATGAAATGTTGTCGAACAAAGGGTGTCACCCTCCAGAGGCTGGGGACGACGCAGTTCGCATGTGATCTCTACAACCAAACAGCCTCAAAAAGACAACTAAAGCCGGACGCCATTTGCAGCGTGGCTGGACCTTCGGCGGGGGATACTACAATGGGTGATGGGATGCAAACGCCCTCTGAGGTCAAATAAATAACGAGCTTTGGCTTGAGTGTCACTAACCCAATCTCACTGACCAGTACTAACCCGGGACTAACACAGTCGTATCATAACGCCACCCAAAATTGCACTCAGTCAACAAACACGGCGAAGCACAGCACATATCAACATGTTATCTTTTCAACCAAGGTAAAGATTCAAACACTCGTGCAGAGAATGCAGTGGAAACCATCCGGCCAACAAAAGCCAAACAAATCTCAGTAGTAATTCACTGGGCAAGACCCAAGTTAACACTCATAAATTAAAAAAACATCTCTTAGACATAATAGCCAACATGCATTTGTAATTGACGGTTTCGCAAATTGTTTTCAAATAATGCTGGTCCAAGAAATTTCAGGGATTCAAAAAATCTTAAAAGTGCCAAAGTGTCATTTGAAACAAACACATCGTTAATTTAAACAACATTCATAAAAAGCTAGCACTGCACACAAAGCGGTTCCTTTGCTCAATCACATTTCGCTAACTTACAAACTTTTTTCGCTATGCTTAGTACCAAAATGGACGGAGATCTCTGCCTTATACATCACCTATCATACCCCGACAGCCATTCTGTTAATCACTACTTCCCCCAGTCAGAATGCGCAGTTCACTATTCATGCATTGATGATACTGCAGCCATTGTTGCTGTGCTTAGCCAGGGCGTCTTGCTAGCATAATCCGATATTAAGTCAGCTTTTTTTCTTCTTCCAGTCAATCCTGTAGATTTTGAACCCTTGGGCTTTAAATTTTAAAATGAGTACATTTTTGACAAAATACTCCCTGTTGGAACTTCCATAAGCTGTGTCATCAGGGTAAAATTTGCAACTCCACTTCATTGGATAACTCAAAATCAATCCCGTAATCTTAACATACTCCATTATTAAGACGAATTCCTTTTTACCGGCCCACTAAACCCTGAGGTGTGTGCCGATACATTTTCATCATTTAGAATTATTTGCTCAGATAATGGGGTGCCAACTGCAGAGGAAAAGACACCCCTCTCCACTACCATCATTTTTCTTGGCATCGAGATTGACACTCATGAAATGGTAATGAAATAACCAATTAAAAAAAATCACTAAAGTCTGCAATAGTCAGTATCTCAATTTAAAAGGTGATTCTATGGTCACTTCAGTCCTTAATTGGACTTCTCAATTTTGCATGTAGGGTCATAGCCCCGGGGCGGCCTTCTGTTGCAGACTCATTGATACAACCTCGGGCATTCTAAAACAACATCACAAAATCAGGGATACAAAGGACATACATACATAAAAACCTACAAGTGTGGATGTCGTTCTGTAGAGACTATAGCGGGGTCATTTTAAACACCTGTTGGGTGTCTGCTACAAATATCCAATTATTTACCGATAGTGCAGGGGGTCCACTGGGTTTCGGCATTTATTTTGCAGGTAGTTGGGCATGTTCTATATGGCCATCTACCTGGACAAGATCCGACATCATTAGGGACATGACATTTCTAGAGTTGTTCCCAGTATATGTAGCTCTGCTCTGATGGCCCCCTTCATTAGCCAATAGATAAATACTAATCCACATTGACAATATGGCTGTATTTTGTACCATAACAACCCAACTTCAAACTCCAAACGCGTAATGAACCTCATTCGCAAAATTGTCATAATCATGCTCAAGTATAATATAACTGTGAAAGCACAATACTGTATATTCCCCCAAAAAACTCAATAAAATTGCTGACAGTATTTCTCGTTCAAAGGACCAAATTCCACCGCCTGGCCTTTGCAGCAGATCTCAGACCTATGCCTCTACCAAATTACATCAGGAGGATCTAGACTCAGAATCAGCAAATTAATGCTGCAATATCCACAAATACTAACAAGCATACAATTCGGTTTTCCACAAATGCCTAGAATTTCTTATGGCTTACAATTTGTCCATCTCCTGGCCTATAATAACAAACACTACATTGCATTTCATAGCATATCTTTCATTGCAAAAGCTTTCAGCCAGTATTATACAACTTAATGTACGTGCCTTGTAATATTTTCATAAAGTAAGTCTATTTCCAAACCCTACAAAGTCATTCCTGATAACCAAGTCAATCCAGGGCCTGAAATGCACGAACCACACTAAACGTGATGCGCGTTGCCCAATTACCATCAACATTCTGCATAAAAATGTGCAAAAACTTTCACAAGCACAAAAAGGTATATTAGAAAATAAACCTTTTCAAACTCGCCATCTGCTTCGTGCATATTTAGCGGTTAGGGGAAATCAGTGTTACAAATCAATTTTATAACAGAAGTAACCATGTCATCAGTTTACAGGATGTAATTAACAATCCTAGTAAAAACCAAATTAAAAAAAACTTATCCCAAATTCAAAAGCAGATCAAACCGGGCACCAAAATGCTTGTTATCAAGAGCGAACCTAAATTCCCGACAATATGCCCAGTCCAGACACTATATATGTTCCACTGCCAACGACCTTTACCCGACCCACCCAGGCTATTCTTCATACACAGCGATACAAGTTCCCTAATTAGATACCAAAATAATGCAATTCGAAAGAAAGCTTCGGTAATAACTTGGGTCCAGGGTTATTTCGAAATTCACAGCTTCCGCATTGGTAGAGCCACCGACATGGCATTAGGGGGGTCTCATTCTGACATCATGAACGCAGGTAGCTGGAAATCCAATGCATTCACCACCTACCTTAGAATATAATTGATCACACTATACAGCACCATTTATAATCTAACCCTACCCCCCCCCCCCCCACCCCCAAGCCCTTCCCAGAAAGCATAAGCTTTTTTACTGCACATTTATTTATTACTTGGTTTATCTAAAGAAAGTCATTTTAGGTGACAAAACCATTTGGATTATAATAGGATCCTCAATTCCATATTGGGCAGGTGAATATGCCTAGCAACATGGAGGTGGAAACCTGGGCCTCCCAGAAAATCCAGTGACATGCCAAAACGGGAATGAAGTGACATGATTTGGATCCCTGCATCCTTTATTTCCTTAAATCACTCCCACCTTCAGTATCCTTGTAATGAACTTAGGATCAAATGATCTGGTCTCAAAAGAACTAAACAGCAAAGTCCTAAGACAGGAAATAGTAAGTTGAAAAACAAACAGAATAAAGTATTGGGGATTTAAAACAAGTTAATTACTAATAGAATTAGAGTTGTTAAATTTATTCTGTTAGAAAACTGTAAATTAAAAAAAAATTCGAGCCAAGGAAATTGATGAAAACTGTAAAAACTCTAAAATCACCTCATTATTAACTATGTATTGAAAGTTTTGTGCCCCTTCTTTCTCTTCCTGCTTCTTCCTCTATTTCTTTCTCAATCTCTAAAATTTCTTTCACATATTTATTGCCTTGTGTATAATTGTGATTGTTTGTATTTTTGAATCATTTGATTACAGAATAAAAAATCATCAATATATCATCAAAGCCCTTTAACAGCACTTGTTTCGATCTTGTTGTTATTTGAATATTGCCACTGATTGGTAAAAATTCTGATGTATGTGCTTTAAAATTATTTAGAATTTTTTCTTTTTACCAAATCCTTGATTTTTTTTTCAAATCACCATCATGTTATAGAAGAGAAAATTAGTGAGAACTAGAGCCGAGCTCGTTGCAGAGCAACGAATAGGTCTTCCGTTGGAGCAGTGACCTTGAGTCAAGGTCATGCCATATTCTAAGATGATAAATAATCTTTTAAGGGACTATCAACTTGCAATGCTTCGCCAGTAGAAAGACAATAAAATAATGTACACTTTCTATTTCGTGACCTTGAACTTGTCCAGATGACCTTGCGTCAAGCCATGACACACTCTGGTTATGACGCAAACCTATCTGTGTTACCGACTTGACAAGTTAACACATGTTCTTTCAGACCACACATGCAGTAAAAGTATCTTGTTCTTAGTGACGTTGAACTTGAGTCAAGGCCATGACACAGTCTGTATGATACCAACAATACCCATTCTGAGTGTTTCCAATTTGACAAGTTTACACATGTTTTTTTCATTTCGTTTCCATATAGTTGTAATTTATTACTTTTAACTCGCTGGCTTCAAATTTTATTGTATATATGTTTTATGTCCAATTTCGATATTGAAAAACGTCGGCATCTTTGAGTACGTGTACAAGGTGCATTACGTTACCCTATCACATCATGTTTTATAACGCAGACCATACATGTATATATAGTCAGCGTTATAAAAAAGGTTTAAAAAACCCATTTTATTCATCAAAAATCTCTGCTTAATTATCTTTGCTGATTTCTTACAGAACTAGAGTGTTCCCAGGAACGCATGTGTCGCCTGCTTTTAGCTTCATTAAAGATGTAACTAAGTCTAAAAGTTATCAGCTATTTATTTGCTAAGGCATTGAATAGTTCATGCCAAAAAAACAAAACAAAACAAAACAATCCAGGGATAGTAAGACTGCGATAGAATCTAACAATCAAATAGAAATGCAAATCCTTAACCCCTGAAAGCTAAAATGGATATTAATGAAATTTGAATAAATTTATTATAAATAATTATATATAAATTATTTAAGTACGTGATTTCAACAATCCTTCGAAAGAGGCTTCAGTCTTTCATATCAGCAATTGTCAGTCTACACCATCCATTTTGGAATACCGATCCCGTTGTATTTTCATAGTACTTAAATTTCAGTTTTTGTGGTTTCTTTATTTCATACAGTGTCAAAATACATTGTCATGAGATCATAAACATGTATAACTGTTAATTATTAAACCCTGCCTCTGTAATTTCAAAAGACATAAGTTAAATTTAACCCTCCGCAGTATATTTTACAAAATAGGTCAAAGGTCAATGTCAAGTGAACTGTAACGCTGGTATTTTTCAAAATGTTTTATGACAAACAGTGCACACTCTAAATAGCATAGACTTACCTCATAAATATCAAAAAGAAATTGTATATCGGCATTATTGGTTATTTTGAAAAGTAGGTCAAAGGTCAAGTTCAAGGATATCTAGGTCGGAAGCCATGGAAAAATACAAAAGCCATAGTGTCAAGCTATATGTGCAAAGTATCAAACCCATACCTCTTACATTTCTCGAGATATAAGGTGTGACAGACGGACGGACAGCAAGACAGACGCCAGGTAAATTGATCGCTAAGTGCTGCTCTGCTCTGCAGGCGACACAAAAATGTTTGTTTGATTGTCTGTTTGTTGTTTAACGTCCCTTGAGCTGCCAGCATTTGCCAGTGGAGGGCTGCAAATTCAGACCTATACTCGACACTGAAGGCCATTGAGCAGTGGGGAATTTTTTTCATGCCGGCACCTACTGCTAAAACGTGACCTCGGTTTATACGGCCTAATCTGAAGGACCATACTCCACGTTCTGTAGTGAAATTGTTTGTTTGTTTGTGTGTTAACGTCCCCGTCGAGATTTTTCACTCATATGGAAAAACCACCACTTGCCGGTGGAGGGCTGTAAATTCGACACTCAAGGCCATTGAGCAGTGAGGGATTTTTTTCATCCCAGCACCTACAGCTACACGGGACCTCGGTTTATACGGTCTCATCCGAAGGACCAGTCTCCACGTCCCGTAGTGGAATAGTTTGTTTGTTTGTGTGTTGTTTAACGTCCCTCTCGAGATTTTTCACTCATATGGAAACGCCACCACTTGCCGGTGGAGGGCTGCAAATTCAGACCTATACTCGACACTCAAGGTCATTGAGCAGTGAGGGATCTCTTTCGTCCCAACATCTACTGCTACACGGGACCTCGGTTTATACGGTCTCATGCAAAGGACCGGTCTCCACGTCCCGCAGAGGGAGTCGAACCCACGACGTAAAGATTAACTCCTTACTCCGCGACTCTAGAGCAAACACTCAAACCACTGCGCCACGCGGGCGACGTGGTGGTATTCGAAACCACAACTACGAATCGTAGGGGTAGAAACATTTTGATAAATGTATTATTATTATGAAAATCATGTTCTGACTTAAGCCTGTAGAACGCAATTTCATTTTTTTCTGGGACGGGGCACAAACAATCAAATTTTTTTGATATCTAAGCAAAAAAAAAAAAAATAATAAAGATAAAAATATAATTGCGGGGGGGGGGGGCACGACCATATAGCTTTAAGCTATATAGTGACTAAGAAGGAATAACTTGTCATTTGTCAAAGTCTTTTACCTAAACTCTTCACTTTTAATTGTCAATGACAGATTCTTGTTACAAAGTGAAAAGTATACATTTATATGTAGTACAGCTATCCATCTCATATGCATAATCTATTTCATGAATCGTTTTATCCTAAAGGGAAAGTGAAATCTCAGTCAAAATTTGTCACAAATACTGGACTCTCTGATTAATTATAATATACATGTAAGAACGGATCGTCAATTAGGACTGCAGGTTTGATAAATTGCATCTTCAGCCTTAATTAAAACGTTGTTTCGAAATATTACACTGTATCTATAAAAGCGTAAAATTAGAATTGACCTAAAGAATATTTTACACCACAGGGGAAATGCTTCCGTGGCACCAGAAGTTTACAATTTTGATTGACAGGTGTAGCGCCGTGCATGGATTTCATGTAACTATGTACAAATAAGAAATGAAGGGATCTAAAGAAAAAAGTTATTGTGATTGACATTGTAATTAAAACAGAGACAATTAACAGTAGTTTGGCTGTGCTTGCCTTTCTGACATTTGAAGTAAAGTTTAAGAATAACTTATCATTGAAATGAAGTTGTAAAAGTGTATTATCAATTATTTTCATTTTCATCATTAGATGTGCTAATAAGTTTGTTATATTCAAGTCCATGTATATGTACTCCTTGTACATTTTTTTTAACCGTGTGTGCAAGTGTAATTAAATTATAAAAAGTTAACATACTTCTTAAATGCATGGCATTTACGTTACACAGTTCTGGACATTAGAAATAATTAAGCTTATAGTGTTGGCGATATTTTATCTTTTATGCTAAAAAATATGTATTACATAAAACATGTATTTTAAAAATTCAGCACAATATAGCCTTTCTGATACTTATACATAGAAAATCAGATTACATATGATATGAATGATCTCTTCTCTGTAAACAGGTGTGTTTTGAAGAGGACATTGAAGGCGAAAAGGGGCTCGAATAGCCGCCAGTTTTTTTTTTCTTCGGAAAGCTGTACAGTTATCTTGGACGACATATCGCGTACAAGTACAGTGTACAAAACAGCAGTGAAAATAAAAATAATGAACTCAAAGTTTAATTCTCTTCTCTCAATTATTTTGTGAAACATAATTACCAACAAAGATATAAGTTTTTACCAGAGTGTATACAAAGCGACTTTTCAAGCGGTACATGAAAGCGTTTGACGCGTGACCAGGTACGTGTAATTGCTTTCAAAACATGCAAACTCAGACTACAGTATCAGGTAGCGCAGGTTGCTGACCTGTCAATCAAATCAGCAGCTATTGTTTTATTTTTGTATGATTGTTGGGCGGTATGTTATCGATCTTAAGCTAGGTAGATTTTGTGGGCGTTAATGGAAAATTGGGTGTTTAATAAAAAGCACATGTACTTGTCATATGCTGGAGTTACAAAACTATAGTCGACAGTGTTTTTCACACAGCATGTTAAAAGTTGGTGTAATCATAAAGATAGCCATTTTAAAAAGAAAATAATGTAAAAGTGTTTAGCAATGCGTCTTATTGTTTTCAAAATATATCTCTTTGAATTCTTTGTCTACAAACCTTGTGTGTCAAGTTAGAATTATCTGCAGAATTAACCACACGCAATGAATCTCCGAAATTAAACACATAATAACACATAATTGAGAAATAAATCGTTTATTAAATACATGTATGCAGTTTAAAGATTAGGATTCATGAAATCGGGGACCTTTATACGTCCTTAATAAAATGTTTTGGATTTAAATTAAATCAAATTAAGATAAGAATAAATGATTTAATTGAATGATCCGGTATGATTTAAAAAATAATTTTCCGTAAATCATTGTGTCAGCAAAATGAATATAGAACGACAATGTTTTGTGTATGAGCACTAATAGCTGCTTCCTCGGCTACATAATTAGGTTACATAATTGTAAACAAACACAAAACCCGGGTATATGTGAAACGCAGTTAAATGCAGTTAAAGACCGATTTATTTTTTGCTTCCCTTTTTTTTTTTAAAAAAAAATTTAATATAGTGTATGTGTCAACATTAAACGACGAAAAGATGTTTTGTTTACGAACGCAGGTCACTGGTTCACACGCAATGGATCTCTTGTAATTTCGGCCACAATAATTTAATAAGTATATCACCAAGATGACCAACATAGATAAGATGAAATAATTTGAAAGATCCGATTTGACTAAAAAAAACAATTATCCGTAAATAGTTGAGTTTGCAAAATAGATTTAGAACGGCAATGCCTGTTTAGTGTATGGCCACTGATCACTGGATCTAGGTCACGCGTGATCGGGGGATGGCCGGTTACGTAATTATAAACAAAAACAAACCCCGAGACGTATTGAAAATGTGTGACTCAGTAATTTGGAATGAAACCACAGAACACGTAAAAACTTATTTTAAAGTAGTATTAGTATTTATTTTGGATAGGTTTATCATTTATAGCAAGTTTATTTCAGTTATGCGCATAAAGATTTCACCTTCACTTGTCTAATGAAACTAGTTACCTGTATATGGGTCAAGCTTCTAGCTCATTTATTAAAAAAGACTCGAACAAAATAGCAAGTTCACGAGATCAATAATATGTTAAAGAACAACTTTTTAGCGACAGCTATATCGAAATATTTACCGATTTTGAGTTATAAAACGAAAACTTTCAAGGACCCTAGATCCCTAATTTAAGGGACCAGCCCCTTTTTGGAGGTGCCAAATGAAAAACCTTAAAATTGTGCACAACTTTTATTCAACATGTTTCAACAAAATATTTTTAGTTTAAAAGATACATAGGAAAATATGTGTAAATTTTCGCGCTTTTAGGCGTTCTAATTTTTGACCCCTATCTAGCGCCATTTTGAACACAGAAATCAAAAAACAAAAATATATGTGCACAACTTCAATGCTTCTATTATTTAAATTCGGTAGAATTTCTACTCCAGCTTTTGTAGTCTCGGAGCCTTTATCCGGAAATGAAGAGTCCTAAATTTTCATTTAAAGGGAGATAACTCAAAAGCGGAAGTGGATTTTTGACATGTTTGACAGCATTCTGATAGAGTTTTGTAACGTCTACAAACCCTGCAAATTTGAGCAAAATCCGTTGAGAAATGAGCGAGATATGAGGCCTCAAAGTTGGCGTCTAGAAAGGAGAAGAAAAAAAAAAAGAATAATAATCTTAACCATCAGAATCAGTAGAAGGTCTTCCGTTGTGACGGAAGACCTTAATTACAACCCGTGACAGGAGACAGGAGGACATTGGCCATTCATTTCAGGGAGTAGATGGGACTGATAGGACATGTGCTTCGAAGAGAACCTCAATCAAAGCACTCCACTGGACTCTAAATGAAAAGTAAATGAGAGAAAGACCAAGAACAACATAAAGAAGGGCAGTTGGGAATGAGATATGACCCATGCGGCAGTCATGGGGATGGCTGACAAGACTGGTCCAAGATAGATGGAAGCAGAAAGACTGTTGTTGCCCTAGATACAACACAGTATAATGACAGATGATGTTATAATATATCGAATCCTCCACATACCTGTGCTGCACAGTCCATTCCGACATTGTACTAGATTTATATCAGCGTCATGAATAAGGATATTTTACTTTCATGAAATAACAGTAGTTTTTCTACTTCCAGTTGTGTCCATGTACACACCGTTGAGAAACCATATATACAAACTTCAAATCAATGATCTAGATATATTCTAATAATTTCCAGTTGTTTGTGTAATTAGATTGCCTTTGACGTCGTTTCAAACAATTAGTAGAACGTGGCTCAATGATTGGACACTGATCTTTAGCCGACAACACCTTTTCTGTCAATCTCCGAATCATATTTCTTCCGGTTTTTCATTATATTTTCACTATTTGTCCATTAGGCAATACTACAGATATCAGAAAATGACCGCTCTATATTTATTTACTTTTTACTTGATAAAAATCATTTTAATCCGAAAACTTTATTTTAAAAATTATTTAAACCCTGGGCCATACGTATTTTCTGCAACCTTTAAAAATATTAAGATATAAGAACCATACTATACTATTCTAACTTGGATTTTCATTACACATATTTTGATATTTAATAAGTATATGTAGGATCATTCAGTTCGACAAAATTTTTCAATGTCCACAAACCTTATGGAAAATCCTCGTATATTATTTTCTATAATTTTTTCCGATCTATTTTAAAAGTCTATATACGAGGGGTTATCAAAAAGTTCGTGGATTGATGCGATAAAATTAATACTATGTTGTCGGTACTTCCAAAATTTATAAGGGACATAAAACAACAGAAGTTTAAGAAGTATTGAAAATTTTAGCTTGATACGTTGATAATTTGCCAAATTATTCGAAAATAAAAAAGACGTGATATGATCACCCGGCGCTATTGCCTTTTAGTTTAATGACGTCCGACAACGTCATTGTTTCTCAATGTCCGCTCTTTCCACCTTGTCCACTCATTTTGATGGCTTTACCTGGAGTTAAGTAAGGACTTAAACCCGTCTTGTTTTTATGACTTTACAACGTCATGAACAGCTGCTTTGAATGCATATAATATAATTGTAAATAGATCTATACATAGGAAAGGATCCTCAATTGATTATGCCATAATACTAAGCTTGTTGGAATTCAATTTCTACCACACATGATCAACGTCACTTTTCGACGTGACTGACTTTTGACACTACTACAAATTAACTGTGCATCTTTCATCTCTCCGAATCTTTTTGAATATTTAAAACTACTACTCTTGATGCATTTTATTTTTCTGTAGCCCGTTTAAACATTCCCTAGGTCTATACTGCTTTTTTTTAAGGTGTGAAACTTTATAGAATGTTGGAAAAAGAAACCACTCTCCCTTTTTGACGTCATTTTTAAGCCCTTAATTGTTTGTAGACTCCATATAAAATTTATACGATGAAATTTCATAGAACTTACAGAATGGAGTAAAAATTGCAAATTTTACGGAACAATTGTGATGTATCACATGCCTGAATTAATGAGATTTTTTGATGACGATTACTCATATCAAAAGAGTTTTTCTCAGTTACACTCAGGTAGAAAAAAACGTCATATTTGAGGTCGCGCCGCCTGGACATATCATTGCTTACAAGAACATTAACAATTTATTAAAAAATAAAACTAATGATTTATGGTTTATTCTGTAGATGGAAAAGATGATGCTCACGAAATGTGATAAAATTCATTGATGTACCTAAAGCGATTTAAATTTTATGGCGCTAGTCCACGAACTTTTTGATAACCCCTCGTACTTACCTTTGTGAAAGTGCTTGACATACTGTTTTTGATACATATTTTGTATTTGCAGGTCCTTTTTGTGATATCTGCTATTGTTGTATGCATACATTCCAATAAGGATAGTACTTGATGACATTTACTCCTCACTATGACATTAGCACTAGTGAAGGAGAAACTTCAAGAATACTGTGCAACAATATAATCGAGCAGTGGTGTAAATCAGATTTGGATACTAAAAAATTCTAAGGAACTTTTAGAACATTTGAAATCACAAAATATTACCTGAATCAACAACATAATATCTTACGACTTTTCAACTTTATATACAACTATTCCACACGATAAATTAAAGTCCAGACTTTCTGACGTCGTTGACAGCTGCTTTTTCAATAAAAATGGATCTCGTTGATTTACTTACCTTGTCATTTGTCATTTACAAAAATTACTTTGTTAAAAAACAAACTGATTGTACACACAAGTACTCTGAAGTTGACATTAAAAAGATGCTCAAGTTTCTGATTGACAATATCTATGTGGTTTTTGGAGACCAGGTCTTCCAACAATCTATTGGAATTCCCATGGGTACCCATTGCGCCCCGTTATTAGCAGACCTATTTTTGTATTCATATGAAGCAGAATTTGTTCAAAATGTTTTACGTGAAAAGAAGAAAACACTTGCTGTTGCTTTCAACTCGACATTAAGATATATCGACGACGTATTGTCAATTAACAATGGTTATTTCCATTCTCATGTCGATACCATATATCCCGGTGAGCTTGAGATAAAAGATACCACAGAGTCTGACACATCTGTTTCATATTTGGATATTTTATTAGAAAAAGACGTAATTGGTAATCTAACAACCAAGCTTTATGATAAACGTGATGACTTTTTAATCGCCAGCTTCTCTTACTTATGCAGCAATATACCTTCATCACCTTCATACGGGGTTTAAATCTATCAGTTGATTCGATACGCAAGAGCATGCTCTACGTATGTACAATTTCTAAAACGAGGTAAATTATTAACAAAGAACTTGATGAAACAAGAATATCAGCAGTCTCGTTTAAAGGCATTATTTCGTAAGTTTTATGGTCGTTACAATGACCTTGTCAGCAAATACAATTTATCATTGAGGCAAATGCTGACCGACTTTTTTAATAATATTTGTTAGGCCATTATTTACACACTGAATTGTCGACGGATTATTTCCCGATCATGACAAGGAGCACACGACGGATATGACCGGTCGGCAGGGGATGATCACTCCTCCATGGCGCCTGATCCCACCTCTAATGTTTTGGAGGTCCGTGTTTGCTCTTCTCCTATTTTGTAATGTTTAATGGACTTTTGAGCTTGAATACTGTTCGTTATCTCCATATGTTTTAATATCCTGCTATTACTTGTGTATTGCGTTTATTTCTCCCAACTTATTCGATACTCAAGAGTATGCTCCGAGTACGTTCATTTTTTTTTTTAAAAAGAGGCAGGCTACTGATAAATAAGTTGATGTTACAGGGATTTCAACAAACTCTTTTAAAGTCAGCAATGCTGTGGTCGTTTAACGACCTTGTTAGCAAATATAACCTATCATTAGGTCGTATTTTGGCTGACTTGTTTCAGCATTTCGTAAATTCTATGGTCGTTAAATTGACTTTATTAGCAAATATAATTTATTACTGTGTCATATGTTTGCTGACTTATTTCATACCAATTGTTAGACATTTGTTTTTGTACTAAGTTTGACTACGGAATGTTCCGCTTACTCGATCAATACATAGGGCTCACGGCGGGTGTGACCGATCAGCAGGGGATGTTCATTTCTCCTACGCAAGTTATCCCACATATACAATTTCCATAAGCCCTGTTCACAGATTTGTATTGCTTGAAGTTTTTATGAGATCTATCAATGTTCATTATCTTTACTTTTTTTCATTTCAGGTTTATCAATAGTAATGCTATCTTGCAGAAAACAAATAAAATCACCTTATGATGTTCTTAAAGGACAAAATAGGTTAAGAGCTCTTTTTGGCCCCTGGTTTGGAGGGTCCTTTAGAATGATGCAACAGTTTATCAATGAAAACTTCTTGTCACCCCTGCCACAAAATTAGTATTGGTTCTAAGTTATGGGATACACATAGGTCACAGGAAGGTCAGAAAATATGCCATTTTCCGAATTTTCTCATTTTTATGCAAATTTTCATTGATTTTACAATACATTTTGTTTCAGAATACATAGAGCACAAGCTTGCCTATCTACCAAATTTATTTATTCCGTGCACTAGTATCAGATGCATCTTATGTATAAAAATCTCAGATAGGCAAGCCTGTGCTCTATGTTTCCCGAAGTGAAAAGTATCTCAAATTTGAAGAAATTCCACCAGAATTGAGGAAATTCGGGAAATTGTCCTACTTTTGCACCCTCTTGTGGCCTTCATGTAAGCTTTAAAATCAAAGTTAGTGCTGGTTTTAAAACAAGCATCATTTTAAGTTCCTAACTACAAACTATCACAATTTTAACTGTGTTCTGATTTTAACATCAAATAAGGGGCCACATACGGCCGTTACCATACGTTGTCCTTACATGATTAGAGAGGTTTACTTGTAAATATTCTACAAAAATCTCATTTACAGAGCAAATTGATATTTTTCCGTGTCCGTGTCAATAGCGTTTTTATTCCCAATGCCCTTCAAAAACGATCACCTTGGTCCTATGCGTATATGAAAGCACCGAAACAGAGATTTAAATTTCCCCATGTTTAGCATTTTGTTTTCAAAATAGTGTACCTTTTTCGGCGTGACTTAACACAACAGAATATTAATGCAAATTCAAGTAACTTTCTGCAGAAAAAGGACTGATTATAAATTGATTAGGTTTTCTTAAAATTTCTTTTTTGTTTCTTCGGGTTCAAATTTTCAAAATGGTGTTTTTCTTTAATATCTTTCAAGTTTGATGTTTGTCGAGCCTAGTTTACAAAAATAAAGTCGAAAAACCCAGGATGTTACAACAGACATGCGCATGTATGTAAAGAAGAGTGTTAAAAGCTGTCAAGAAACGAAAGTCCTATACTAAAAGAAACTGACATAGAATACGGAGGGAATTTTACCAAATCAGGAAATTCCACGGGTAAAGACATTTCTTGATCCATAATAATATTTTTATGAGCTGTAAATTATACTTATAATAGAATATCCTCTTGACTTGTACTTCCTTGTCAATTTGGTTATGTTATTTATAGTGCTTTTTTGCATTTACATGATACGTATTACTCTTCGAATAGTTAGACGGTTATTGAAGGCGGATACTGTTACTTAATATTCACATTAATGTAAGGAAAATCCATTTTCGATAGCAATGATTTAATGTTTTTATTTTCTTTGAATTTTGAAGAGTATATTTTCAAAGTTAAACAATTTCTTTTCTGTTATTATTCTCAATTTGTTGTGTTTAATTAGACTTTTGACAATGATTACTGTTCGAATTCATTTGAATTACATAGAATCAGGCAGGTTACATACATTTAAATAAATAGTTCTTTCAAAGCCAGAAGAACCAAAGTTACCGTTATTAAAAAGGAAACATCCCTATTAAATGCCATACAAAACAGTCCCCCTTAGACGGGTATGCAGAAAGTAGGGTGTAACTTAAAAAAAATCATTTAATAATCCTGATTTAATCCAGATTTTTTTACAGCCATTAAAATTTTCATTTGAAAGGGGAGGGGGGTGCATGTTTACGAGATTCTACCTAGATCTAATCGAACCAGTTTAAGTGCAAAATAGTTCTGAAATACAAGTAATAACACTACATGTAAAAAATAAAATCGGGCTTAATATTGCGGAAGATTTAGAGAGCCTGATATATTAATAATGCACATACTAATAATGAATCAATTTTTTTTGCATACAGATTATAGACATGGCTGTTGGACGTAAATGGAATATCTCGAAGATTTTTCTAATTTGCATTAATGTTGTGTTTCTTGTAAGTATAAATAGAGATGGTACATGTCGTCAATTTTTATACATTTTTTTTCCTTGTTTAATCGTATTTTTGTAAATGTAACGTATATAGACTAGTTTGAAAAATTCGTTATTGGAAGGTCGTGAGTTCGCATATCGGCCGCGACTGACCTAAGTCGATAAGATAAAAAAAAAATAGGTAGCAACTATTCCTTCGCCAAGCGCTCAGCACTTTGAAGTGAAAGTTGCGGGTCCTTCAGATGAGACTTTAAAAACCGAGGCCCCGTGTCACGGCAGGCATTGGCACGGTAAAGATCCCTCACTGCTCAATGGTCCTGAGTGTTAAGTAAAGGTCTAAATTTGAAGCCCTTCACTGGTATATGGTGATGTCTCTATATCAGTGAAAAGTTCTCGAATGGGACGTAAAAAAATCAATAAATACAACTTTTCTTTCAAAACGTTATTATTTTACGTGCTTTTGTCTTTTTACTTAAATATTTAGCATTTGTTATGATTTAAATTTAACTGTTCAATGAAATTACAAAAAAAACCCATCATTTTTGAACGGGAGCAGAAAGAAATTTCATTAGAATGTTTCTAATTCTGAGATAAAAAATCATCAAAATATATAATTTTTCAGTTGCTTGGACTCGGATTTTTAATAATTGGTGCCTTAATTAAATCTGGTTTGTTGCCAATTAAAGATGGAAAGAAAACAGTCCTAAACAGTGTAAAAGTAGGAGACGTTGACTTCGGAAACCTTGCAGACAATTTGTGGATTTTGTTTATCGTCGTTGGAGTGCTTATTTCAGTTGTATCTTTTCTTGGATTATGTGGTGCTTGCAATCAAAATAAAGCACTGCTTACAATAGTGAGTTCTAACAAAATCATTAATAAGCTTTTTGGTAGATCATGATTCCTCATTAACCTAATAGGTCACATCAACCAGCCTAGAGGTATTTTGATATTATTTTGATAAATAAATCCTTAGGGCCAATGATTCAATGAAAACTGCAATGCCCACTTTTTCGCAATGATATCTGAATGAAAGCATAAAATAGTTACATGATAAGATCTCTAATGACCATTAAAGCAAGGTGTCATGATAATCACCTTAAAAGCAAGCAAAAATGATTCATGTACAATTTCTTAACTTTGTAAATTTCCTGTCAAAGTTTTCTTCACCTCTTATTTCTCCTACAAATAAGTAAGAAATATTTTTCTATTAATTTTACAGAATCAAAGATTTGGTATATGCGTTAGTAAACTAGGTACTGTTTTCATTTTAAACTACAGTATGCAGTTTTCATTTTAATGTCATGAATTATTTGTCTTACACAGTTAATGATGAAATGGGCGATGAAATATATCTTTAGTATGACCAAGTATTAATTTAAAACAGCAGCAGTTTTAATAGTTGGTGTTATAAAAGTGTTAACTTTCTTAAATGCATTACAGAATGCAGTCTGGGTAATACTGCATTAGATATTTTTATTGATGATAATAAAATTTGAAGTATTCTTATATCACTATGAAGTTTGAATTGAAATAATTAAAACATGATTTTTTTATTTTACATTACAGTATGCAGTTTTAGTTTTGGCGTTATTAGTGACAAAAATAGCTGGAATTGTCCTGTGGTTCATTATGAAGGATGACGTAAGTTAATGTTTACTAAAAACTGCAGTTATATTCACATGATTTAAGTGTGTTAAAGAAAAATAAACCTACAAAATATTTGTAGTTGTAATATACGTATATCTATCTTTCCTATTCTAGTAGCCTAAAAAAGTAATTAAAAGCTAGTGAAACTTTTTAAAAATGCCATATTGTATTACTCTATAAATAAATTGTTATCGTATCAAAGTTCAACTTTAATCTTGTGTATCATTTAGTGTACATAGTCATTACAGGAGTACGTTTTCTGTAATCTGTTTTTTTATAATCATCAAAACTGTTTTGCTGAGGAAAATATCAAACTTGCAATGCAACAAGGTTTCTTTGAAAACCAGATCAATTTTACTTTTGGTGAGAACAAAAGATCGATGTCTGAAAAAAAACCCAACCTAAATTCAAATAGTAAAAGGGAAGGAGTAAGAACCTTAACTTTCGTTGTTGTCCGACAATGATAATTAAAAAAAATATTTACATTTGCCAGTGTCTTTCCTTATATGAAATACAAA
Source organism: Saccostrea echinata (assembly GCF_033153115.1). Lineage (NCBI taxonomy): Eukaryota > Metazoa > Mollusca > Bivalvia > Ostreida > Ostreidae > Saccostrea > Saccostrea echinata. Next base: position 6,300,200 of record NW_026889806.1, on the reverse strand, counting down.
TTAAACTGACATTCAATTTTCAATGACATGAAGTCGGTCACGTGATCGGAATTCCTTGCGTATGGAAAGCAAACATCACGAGACATTTGGAGGGTTTAAATTGTGATGTCGCATGGTGTTGAACATGTATGTTCTGTTACATTTTCATAACAAAGTCTAATAGTACATTTTGTCTTTGTAATACGAATTAAAATAAAAATATAAATATAAGAAATAAGATATCATTTTTAGAGTTTCATTGGGATATGACATGAAGTTGGTACGTGATCAAATCTACTAAAACGCCCTTCGGGCGTTATAGGATTTGATCACATGACCAACTTCATGTCATATCCCAATGAAATTCTAAAAATGATATCTTATTTCTTAAATGCATATTGTACCTGAGTCTATATGTAAATGGTATGTAAAATGTAAATGTTTCTTTTAATGAATAAGAACAGGAAATGAAATTATTTACGATGTAAGAAATACTACTGTAGACTTGATAATTACATTTAAATCAACATTCATCATATTTAGTTTTGAGGGGGCGGGGTTGGGGAGTTGGGGTCTTGATGAAAAGTATTTGAATATGTTATTTGTAAACATGAAACTTTTGATTTTACCCTTGGAATATCTTTACAGAACATTACTATATTTTCTGTCTCAAAGAAAGAGGGAGGTTAATTTATTTCAGCGTTATTCCATACACACTAATTAAGATTGATTAACTACACCAATTTTTACAGATTGAGTCAGATTTCAAAGCTCAGTTGGTTCAAAATCTCCATACAAACTTTGTGAATGATTCAATAAGTGATGGAAATGACATCTCAAATGAGTGGAACATGATGTTTATGTCTGTAAGTATGTATTATATTTTTTGTATTTTGTGGTTTAAACATACATAAATGTTGAATCTTTTAAAATTAGATTAGTTTCATTTAAATCATAAATAGAAATCAGTATGTTTCTTTCTTATTCAATGTTTGGGAAAAATATTTAAACGTACTTTGATTATCCTATTACAATGAAATAATCCACCAACGTGACCGATTTCAAACTTTAGTAGTAAAAAAACCCAAAATGTAGAATTAAGCATGCTTTAAGAATAAATGTCTTTGCTAGCTCACGTACTCATACCTATTTAAATGATTGCAGTTGGACTGTTGTGCGGTAAATCCCGTGAATTCAACTACAAATGAATTTGATAATACCCCTTGGTGCACTACCAAAGGAGAATGTCAATTGACGAATGCTGAGATCCCCAAGGCGTGTTGTGTTGGAGTCACAGAAACTAATTTTACTTCTGCACCATCTTCATGTTACTACAACCTTACTCCTGGATCATATAACACAAAGGTTCTACACTCAGTCAAACACTATAATGAGAACAAACAGTGATTAATAGCACAAATCCTGTAAACAGTAGGAATCGTGAACAAGGCAAATACACGGAACAGTCATTTTCCCCCTAGGCTTTTGGTGTTATATATACATTGCAGCACGTATTATACATGTATAACCTGTTTGCAACCCACTGTGTTTTCCTTCTATAATATTATTAACTTTATGGGACACAGTCTTTCAAATTCAATCTATCTCTTTCTCTCTTTCTATATATATCTATGTTGCCCCATACCATGGTAATACAGGAACGGTGTATTCGAAAGCGGACAAGTAAAGGATATAGGTTTCGCCGACAAAGAGAGATAACTATTAAGAATGTGAAAGTCGTCTAGGTGGCAGGGGATAGCTGCTTACTATAGTACCGTCAAATTTCTTAAAAACTAAGATATTCCTGTTTGATGTGATTTCTTATGTAGGAAAATGAATAGAATAATTATGAGGTAAATGTAGTGTAGGAGAGTATGATGTGCAACATATAGGTGTCACTATGATGCTTAGTATGCACAGAGTTGTAAATGCAAAACTAAGACACGTGGTCAGTTGCAGAGGAAATTCAGCTGAAAAGCAGAAGCGCTTAGAAGAAGGTGTGTATCTCAGAGGGGGGGGGGGGGGTGAATGGGCCCAGACCAATCGTTGAATATTCATTAGGGCATGCATTGATCTACAGAATACAGGGTGTTTTATCCCCCTCGCACGGGACTGAGATGGGCTGTATGGGTGCGACTGAGGCCCAGATCTTGGAAAAAGAAGCCAAAATCTGGGAAGGCCCCCAAATGCATTTTCGGTATAAGTTCAGTCTAATATGTAGATTACATGTTATATGTTAACATATTCTTTCTTGATTTTTTGTAGTGCTAGATTTTTTGTTTATATTCTTTTGTCCTTTCATGACTTTTTAACCTTTTCTATGTTCTGAGGAAGGGAGAGGGCGTCCCGAAAATTTGATAATTTTTATTGTTCGTGTCGATGGTCATTTTTAGTGTTATCTATCTATATATATATATATATATATATATATATATATATATATATATATATATATATATATATATATATATATATATATATATATATATATATATATATATATATATATATATATTTCTAATAGGGATGTTACCAAGCGATGAAAGATTATTTGAAGGAAAATATCACATCTAAAACTCCTATTGTTATTGCGGTTGGGATCGTAATTTTCCTTGTTGAGGTAATGTAGTTTAAAAATTATTCATATATGTTTCAAGCCTATGCATAATTGCTATGCGTGCGTTACTAAGATGAGATATGATCACTTTGAGATTCTCAGTGATCATAAATAAAAATCATAAAATCATAAATAAATCTCCTTTGTGTGATTATTTTGCAAACGTTTCATTTAGCAATTGGATATATATACCAATTCCATAATGTGTCCGTAGTATTTATTGAATTCTATACGTTTTGGAATGTGACGGATTTTGCCCTTCATTTCTTGATGTATCGTTTTATTTTTCAGGTTCTTTCAGTGATATCTGCTATAAGTGTATTACGCAGGCAATCCGTCAAGGATTAAGAAGGGTGATTGGTATATTTGACATACAAATGTTATCTATAAGCTTACTTTTGCATGCAAAAGATGATAATAGATTTTGGATAAATTAATACTGAATAATATGCCTTAAAAAGATTACTATCTATAAGGCCCTTTTCCGGCCAACGGTAAAATCAGTTTAAAATGTAGTTTTTTTGTAATTCAAATTCCTATGTTTTATGATGTTACCGTTTGTTTTTCAACGCCACTAAAGTTTGTCACGTGATTTAGCGATTCAGAAGTGGCGATCAAATAAAGAAAAAATGAGGGTCGTTCTACTGAAGTCAAGTTTACATGCATGCTTTAAAATTTTCATAGGTCAAAAACATATCATGTTAAAATAACATCTTTAAAAATGTCTTAAGAAGTAAATTAATTTTGAATAATTAATGAATTCTGTTGCATTTACATTTTCCATATCTGAAATGTACATTTTTACAAAATGCACATCATATGACGCTAATAGATGTCAAAATATTATTTATCTTGATTAATTATTTCATATAAGTGGATACTGTTGCATGTATTGTCTATTTTTTTTTATATATGCTGTTTTTTTGCAAGAAGATACCCATATAAGAAATGTGTTATCAATTTTATTTTACATTGAACTATCAAAGATGTGTATCAATGCTATACCATTAAGCTAATTTTGTTTGTGATTGAATAAACATTAAGTTATTAATAAATACAAAAACACTTTTAACTTTGGAAAAATAATCAATCCATTAACATACAGGATGACAACATAATGGAAGCACATGTTCACTTATCATATGAGCAGTCAGTTTATAAAACTCAGAACAATTATGTTAAGAATATATTGGTACATAAAATGAGAGAAATGCTTTGCCTTTTTTTAAATTACACATGTAAAATATCAGTTTATTTAATTAAAAGGAAATACTATCTAAAATGTAATACACATATGCCATATATATATCAAAGCGAAATCTCTGCTTCCTCCCTCCTTCATCAGCTCTCTCTCCAAAAAAACTGACAGCTAGGATCTTCAACAGCTTCTTAGAATACTCATATAAGGAGTTTTAGAATACTTTTGGTCTGACAGATATCTTCAATATCATATGTTCACAAGAATCCTACCGCTTGCGGTGGTATAGCATTAGGGTGCTAGCTTAGTGACCCGGAGGACAAAAATTTCAAGTCTCGCAAAACCATGGCGTTTATCATGGATAAAAATAAAAATGAAAGTCGAGGATCTTTTGGATGTTAACTTACTATCGTAGGAGGAGAAACTTTGAAACTTTTTTTGACGTTAGAGTATTGATAGCCCTCAAATTCCTCATGAAAAATGCTTACTTGAGGAAAAAAAAATTTGAATATACAAGAAATATTGCTTTTTGATTTCAAAGAAGAATTGTTCTGAATAAATTATAAGAATGTGAATTTCATCGTGATCAGAATGGCTGACTTTTTTCCTTTAGGTTTTCGAATTCATTTTTCAAGGTTAAAACTTACATATTTATTAAGTTTATTGCCTTTAGATAGGTTAAAATATATTACTTGTAACAAGCGTGATAACAAGCGTGATAAATCTGTCTACCTTATCAACGTGACATGCTGTGCGTTGGGTCGATAAAGATAAATCATGTTTGTTTAAAATTAAGTGACAAGGTGCATGCTGTTTTATTCCAAAGATTTTTAAACATTCAGTGAGAATTCACTAAATGAATAAAAAAAAAGCCGGAAGAAACATATGTCTTGCCGATAGGGTGGCGTTTAGCATCCTGAAAATCTTTGATATCAACAGGTCATTTTGAAATTGTTTTAAAGCTAAACTTTGATTGGTCTTCAATAAGAAATGTTGCTCCCTGAAGAAGAATGTACATTAATCATGTTATTATTATCATCTGTGTAGTTAAATTCTATGTAACTCTGCAAAAAATATAAGAAGCATAGAATATAATAGGTGTAAAATTGTAAATAAAAATATTATATAAAATCTTAATTTTCATAAAAATGTACACGGTTAAAAGTATGTATTCCAAAAGAGAATTGTGTTTGATTAATTAATGTTGTTATACAGTATAGGCTATGTTTGCTGCCCAATCCCATTCACTTTTTCTGAATAAAATTATGTATAAATAAAAAAAAGAAAATTGCGTGTACGATGGTTGTTCGGAAAGTTCGTAGACTAGCGCCATAAAATTAAAACCGCTTAAGATACATCAATGAATTTTTTTAACGTTTAATGAGCACCATCTTTTTTATTTATATAGTAAACTATACATCATTGCTTATATTTGTTGGTAAATTGTTGATGTTTTTGAAAGCAGTGGTATGTCCAGGCGATGCAACCTCGAAGATTACGTTTTTTCTACCTAAGTGTAACTGAGAAAAACTCTTTTTTGACATGAACATTTGTCATCCAAAAATGCCGTTAATTCACTTATGTTGTATGACATAATTGTACCATAAAATTTGTAATTTTTACCCCATTCTGTACGTTCTATGAAATTTATCTTAAATTTCCAAAGAATAAAGGGGATGTATTGACTTAAGAAAGGCTGCTGGGTTTCTTTTTCCAACATTCTATATAGTTTCACCCCCCAGAGAAACTGGCAAAGACCTAGGAACTATTTAAATGTTCTAATGAAAAATAAAATGCATTCAGGGTACTTGTTTTTAAATGCCAAATAAAGATTGGAGAGACGAGAGATGTAAAAGTTAATGTCAATTTGTAGAAAGGGCTTTCAAGGTTTGTCACGTCGAAAAGTGACGTTCATCATGTGTGATAGGTGTTGAACTCCGAAAAGCGAATATGCTTTTATAATCAAGCTAGGATCTTTCACTAATTGTATAGATCTATTTACAATACTATATGCATTAAAATCAGCTGTTCATGACATTGTAAAATCATATAAAAAAGACGAGCTTAAATCTTTATCTAACTCCAAGGAATCTTATCAAGATAAGTGTTTGAGGTAGAGAATGCTGACATTGAGAAACAATGACATCATGAAACTAAATGGCGACAGCGCCGGTAGACCATATAATGTTATGATAATTTGGTAAATACTCAAGGTATCAAGCTAAAATTTTCAACATTTCTTTATCTTTTGTTGTTTTATGCTCCTTAAAAATTTTGTAAGCATAAACTATATAGTATTAATTTTATCGCATCAGTCCACGGACTTTCCGAACAACCCTCGTATATTCTCCGTTGTTTTTCAATATCAATGACTGAACAAGAGGCCCAAGGGCCACATCGCTCACCTGAGCACTGTGGCTAGGAAAAAAGGAAAAATCAGTTTAGTATTAAAAAGCTTAAATGCATAAGTGGTCCCAACCTACCCCTAAAAAGGGAGTAGGGGGGGGGGGGGTCATGATTTGAACAAACTTGAATCTACACTATATGAGGATGCTTCCGTATAAATATGACAAACCGTGGCTCTGCTGTTCTTGAGATTTTTAAAGATTTTTCCTATATATTCCTATGTAAAACTTTGATCATTCATTGTGGCCCCGCCCTACCCCCGGGGGTCATGATGTGAACAAACTTGAATCTACACCACCTGAGGATGCTTCCATATAAATATGACCAATCATAGCTTTGCTGTTCTTGAGAAGAAGATTTTTGAAGATTTTTCCTATATATTCCTATGTAAAACTTTGATCATCCAATGTGGCCCCACCCAACCCCCGGGGGTCATGATTTGAACAAACTTGAATCTACACCACCTGAGGATGCTTCCAAATAAATATGACCAATCATAGCTTTGCTGTTCTTGAGAAGAAGATTTTTGAAGATTTTTCCTATGTACACCTACATATATGTTAAACTGATCGTCCATTTTGGCCCCACCCTACCCCCGGGGGTCATGATTTGAACAAACTTGAATCTACACCACCTGAGGATGCTTCCATATAAATATGACCAATCATAGCTTTGCTGTTCTTGAGAAGAAGATTTTTGAAGATTTTTCCTATGTACACCTATGTTAAACATTGATCGTCCATTGTGGCCCCACCCTACCCCCGGGGGTCATGATTTGAACAAACTTGAATCTACACCACCTGAGGATGCTTCCATATAAATATGACCAATCATAGCTTTGCTGTTCTTGAGAAGAAGATTTTTGAAGATTTTTCCTATATATTCCTATGTAAAACTTTGATCGTCCAATGTGGCCCCACCCTATCCCCGGGGGTCATGATTTGAACAAACTTGAATCTACACTACCTGAGGATAATTCCACATGAGTTTCATCTTTCCTGGCCCACTGGTTCTTGAGAAGAAGATTTTTCAATAATGCCATTACTTTTTTGCTATTTCGTAATTATCTCCCCTTGGAGGAGGGCGTGGCCCTTCATTTGAACAAACTTGAAACCCCTTCACCCAAGGATACTTTGTGCCAAGTTTGATTGAAATTGGCCCAGTAGTTCTGGAGAAGAAGATGAAAATGTGAAAAGTTTACGACAACAACGACGCCGACGACGCCGCCGCCGACGACAGACAACGGACAAATTTTGATCAGAAAAGCTCACTTGAGCCTTCGGCTCAGGTGAGCTAATAAAGTCAGAGAAAAAATGACGGTTAAAATATCGTTTTTTATAATTGTGTTGCTTATTCGCTCATCAATATGTAGTTATTGTAGCCTGGGGTATAAGAGGTTGATCTCTCATCAATTTACTTTAGAGAACGTGTTAAGATTGAATTTTCCCTACTTTTATTTATCATTTATTGCCAAGAAAAATCCGGCATTACGTAAAAAGTTAAAGATACCTCCATACACAAATAACCAAATTCTACACAATGTGTCAGCTAGAGTTTTTATTTTTTCTCCTGAATCACATATTTTCTATTTTCACATTAGTGGTATACTTTTTATAGATTTAGTCTTATGTTTGCTAAATGTCAACAATTTTACTGCGATCACAATAAAGATAATTTAGGGTTCATATTCTTCTAATTTACATTTGGTATTGTTTTTCGAAGTTTTTCAAATGTATACACTGAGTTTAAAATAAAAAAAACCTTTTTGTTTGGGTAATTTTTCACTTTGATCAATCTTCTTTCTTCTTTATCCTTTTCTTTGATTCTCTCCGAGAGAAATGAATTGTAATCGTAGTAACAGAAAAAAAAAGAACTATATGTATTTTTCTTTGAAATTCTACTCGTGAAAGTGTCGGATTTAAAGGTGTGTGTGTGTGTGTGGGGGGGGGGGGTACTCGTTGCGCCCACTGAAATTTTAAAAATTAAGATAAATCATGGTTTCTTTGTTATTTCAATCCCTACAACTTCTTCACTTCTAGCGACACCCCTAACAATGGTTTTACTGTAACTAGAAGGCTTATTTTAGAATTGCATCAATTCTAAAAATTACGTAAAACCAAAACCAAAAAAAAAAAAATGTCTCATTGAAATTAGGGGTTTCGTTTCCGAGTATATGTGGTAATGTCTCGCCCTTACAATAAAGAAATATATAGGCCTTGGATCAGAACTCAAAGCATGGAGGATTATTGGTCGTCGCGACTAAAATCAATAATCAATTCCAGTGGTGAATTAAATAGTTCTCAATTATACATAAGCACTAGACATGAACATGTAATTGTGTATTCCATACGTCGTAACCTAGATTCGGTTTACAATCTGAGATATGTCTTAGAGCCGTCTTTAGATATGTGATAAGACATATCTTAAGAGAAATCTTAGGATACCTTCATAAACATGCCCAAGGAACTTTGGCTTCCGATAAGGCTTCGCCCTTGGACCCACTAGTGCCCTCAACACGCCCCCTTTCCCTAAGACAAAGTGCCTCATACGTCCAACATTGTTTCGGTTTACATCCTAAGATATGTCTTAGAGTATATGTGATAAGACGTATCTTGATAGAATTTGAAAAACAGTAGTCGATCTCAAAACATCTACAAACAATACAAATTTGTAAACAGAGCATAAAACACGGACTCCAGGAAATTCCAGAGGTGAGATCAGGTGCCTAGGAGGAGGAATCATCCCTGTTTTACCGGTCTCATCCGCCGTGAGCCCTATGCATTGATCCAGTATACGGAACATTCCGTGGACAAATGGAGTACAAAAAACAAAGGCCTTACATATGGTATGATCTGCCAAAATATAACCAATAAAAAGTAATATTTGTTGACAGGGTCATTAGACCATATGATTTACGAAATGCTGACTTTGAACGAGGCTATTGAAATATTTGTAACATCAACTTATCTGTCAGTAGCCTGCCTCGGTTTAAAAATTGATCGTACTTAGAGCATACATTTGATTATCGAATAAGTTGGCAGACATAAACACCATATACCTGTGATAGCGCAATGTTTCTGCATAAATACGGAAATGTGATGATACTTTATACCCTCGTATTTCTTACGCTAACAAATGAGTTGTACAGTTAGTATTCTCGTAGAAAAACTGTATGCTATTAAATTAATAATTTTTAGCACTGCTGAATTGTGGAAAAGACACCCCCCACTCCCTACACGACCCCTTTTATGTTAATAAATCAAAAATTTAACAATGAGGGAGGTTTACTTGTAAGAAAATATTTGATGTTTTCTTTCTGTCAAGTGCAAATCATTCTTTATCGCGTCCAAGTTGTGTTATTTTCAGAGTGAAGAATGAGGCCCACTCAGTAATGGCTTTAATCTTGTGCGTAGGTAAAAAACGAAAGTGAACTTAACAAAAGCGTAGTGTTTGTTTTGAGATAATTGAAACGGTGCTAACTTATTGGAGTTGTTTAACGCAGCAGTATATTGATTAATGCATCTTTGCATGCATTTCTGTAGTACAAGGATCGATAACAAATTTTATAACTTAATAGTAATATCCGTTTTGTTTCCTCGAATTCAAATTGTTATAAGCGTGAAAGTTATATTTCTCCTTAAATTTCTAAGGTTGATTTCAGCCTAGCCCTAATGACAAAAGTAATGGTTGGAAAATCGGAGTGTTACGTTAACGTACTTGTGCAGACTTGTGAAAATAAATAAAAGGGCTTTACAGACTGTTTAGAAGCGTAAGTTTAATTATAAAATTTATGCAAGAACTAGAAGGAATTTATAAAAACCATGTTTCCTTTTAATAATGCATGTCTTTGAAAAATGTTAATTGTAACAATAACAATAATAGCCTATATACGCTGAAATGGAAATTCTTTTTCATGTTAATCAATATATATTATTTATGAGGATTTTTTTGTACTCCCATGATACAAATCTTCAAAAAGTTAGAGAGTGGTTATACTGACGTAAGTTTATTTGTGACCATATTCTTTACATTTTATATTTTTGATGACAATTTTATTTTCTTTTTGAACTTATTATTACATATTTTCAATATTAATCACTTGTATTCCTTTCATACCTTCTTATAACATGTATAATTTTAATATCTGTTTTTACGCATCAATAAAATGAGTGATGTTCACAATTTTTGGTCATAAGCAGCCTATAACTAAGTTAGGAATTTATCTGAAAATGTCCATATATAGCAATCTATTATTATAATGAAGAGCCAGGATATATATATATATATATATATATATATATATATATATATATATATATATATATATATATATATATATATATATATATATATATATATATATACATATACACTTGTCTGAATTTCTACTATTGCTATCCTTAAATCGGACATGGACTCTTAATTTTAGGGAAGTAAGTTTTTATATTAAAAAAAGAACTCAAAAAACTCAAAAAAAAAAAAAAAAAAAAAAAAAACCCTCTTAAATGTTTTTAGTACAAATATCATTTCTGCTTGAACTTTCAGTAAGGCGTGATATTCTCGGCTTTATATAATTAGCGTCTCTCAAATAGTGACCTAGATTCTCATTCATCTCATAACATAATGAACTACTACATATACTTATGCTATAAAAAAACTGATTTGAGTTTTCACTAATGATATATGTTACGTAAGTTATAAAATAATGACAATATCATTTTAATAATAACCTTCACAGTTGCAATAGTAACACAGTGTGCATGAAACAAGTCAGTCAAAAAATGACATAATGATAGGTTATGTTTGCTTACAAGGTCATTATAACGACCATTGAATTTACGAAATGCCCACTTTAAATGAGATTGTTGAAATCCCAGTAAAATCAACAAATCTGCCAATAGCCAGCCTCGGTTTAAAAATTGAGTGTACTCAGAACATGCTCTTCAGTATCGAATAGATTGTATAAACGTAAAATCCATATGCAGGTGATAGTGAAATATTTCTATATAAATAAGTGAAGCTGACGATGGAAAATCTACGAAAGCCCAGAAGGCTCATTCGAGATTCGAGTTTCGAAATACGAGATTCAAAATTCGAAATTCGAGATTCAATATCTAAACTGACCAATCAAAATGCTCAATAGACAATGGGTAAAATATTAACCAATCGGGTTTTATCTTTTATTTCGTTGATACAAATCACAGCAATATGGATGCAAAACGGATGACAGTAAGCGGAAAAGGAAAGGAATATACATTCATTATCTTGAATGATGCATTTACTCTTGAGGAATTAGGTAAGAAAACTGTTTGTGATCATTGTAAATAATATTCGCTATGCAGAACTGACCAAACCAATTAGGCTACTAAGCCTAAAATATTTCCAAGGAAGGGTGTCGATCCTATTTTCCCGCGCACAATGTTAACACATAACACGTGCTAGGGTGATTGTCAGAATGTATTGTGTGTTTTCACTTTTATTGGGTCCTACACTCCTCAAATGTCTTAATCATCATATTGACTTCAAAAACAGCAAAAAGATTCATTGATTAAATAAATTATATTACAAACTCATTAAGCAATCCATGCATATGTCATCTTGCTTGTTTATTTTTGAGAGGGGAAGGGGGGAGGAGTCAGAAAAAAAAGGACAACTCACATGAAAAAATTCTTCAACTATAGACCCCCCCCCCCCCCAGTGGAAAATTCTCCCTTCTTCAAATTTTATTTGAAAGGGGGGGGGGGGCTTCAATGAAAATTTTTATAATTCAAAGTAAGAGTTTACATTAACAAAAAAAGTGTGGGAAGGGGGAGGCCCTTGGCACCCCCTTCAATCCTATCCCTCAATCACCCCAGATTCTGTGTACTTGATTGTTATGGTCACCTGAGTGGAAGTCAAGTGCAAGTGAAATAACTTTCCAGAACTATCTGTATCAATTTGGACTTTCCTATTCTATTTTTAGTCCAATGTAGAATTTAGATTTACCTTGAAGGTCATGTGCAGGTGAATATAAGGTAGTATTTTCCTACAATGTTTGATCTCAGCCAATTAGAGAGAAAATAATAATGTAATCATATAATAATTATATTAACTACCATTATAATTTATAGTGTTAAAATAAATCTGTGTGAATAATTGAAATCACTATGGCTTAATATACTGAGCATCAAATTAAAATAAAATTACAGGAAAGGAATCAATTTACACCTGCCCTCCCCCACCCCTATGACACCTCACTGAAATGAAAGATAAATATTGCTAAATGCTGATTATTATGCTGATGAAAAATGACAGTCAACATTAACAAATATGTACATGTACTTGTCCATCTGACAACAAATTTTACTTGTCCAAATTAATTTTTTATTTTTCCAACTCTGAACAGGTATTTAAAAAACTGGAAATATCAAGAATTATAAAGATTTGATTAATTGTGAAAACAATAAACAAATATATAGTGAGGTGCAATTATAACTGAACCCTCAATATTAAGATTATAACTATTCATATATTATGATAAGTTTGTGATTGAAATGAAAAGTCACAGTGTTAAATGAATGTCGGTTTTTTAAAAGTACTGTAAACATATTTCTTTTGGCTGTGAATTAAATTCTTTTTAGGGCCTTTGGCGGAAATCAACTTCCGCTAATTTAAGTACAGTTCATTAAATGTCTAGCACATAAACACATAAATAAGAACACTAAGAAAGGCGCTAAGTCAAATCTTTGGTAACTTGTTCAAAAATCAACTTCCACAAATATCGTACATGCTAAGTATAATACATTTACAGTATATTCTCAACATTGTTTAATTATAATCATGATAATAATTAGTGGTGTTCCAATCATTGATTATAATTGAAAATCAGTCGATTGCTGGCATAATCTAAGCGCTTGATTACAAAATTATTATTCTAATCAATCGTTTTTGTTTTGTTTTTTTAAATTTTACGAGCGTAATAGTTTTTAAGCCGCATATTCCAGCTGTGACTTATTTATTAACTTATTTGTGTAGGTGGCAGGGGATAGTTTCTTTAAAAACTGAGATATATCCCCTGTTTGATGTGGTATTTTATGTGGAAAAATGACAAGAATAACTATGGGATACATTTGCAGTGTAGCAGAGTGCTTGCTGAAAAAAATGATGTGCAACATGTAGGTGTAACTGTGAAGCTTAGCATATGCAGAGTTGTAAATGCGAAATTAAGACACATGGTCAGTTGCAGAGGAAATTCAGCTGAAAAACAGTAGGGTTTAGAAAAAGGTGTGTATCTCCGAGGGAAGGTGAATGGCCCCAGATCAATTGGTAAATTTTTCATTAGGGCATGCATTGATTTACAGAATACTGGGTGTTTTATCCTCCTCGCTCGGGACTGGGGTTGGGCTGTATGGGTGCGACTGAGGCCCAAATCTTGGAAAAACAAGCCAAAATTTGGGGAGTCCCCAAGTGCATTTTCAGTACATGTGCACTCTAATAAGTAGATTGCGTGTTATATGTTGACATAATTTGTGAGCTGTAGGTACATGAAGCGTAATTAATTAGCCCCCAGGAAACTGTTCCCATGTACCGGGGTATATATTTTTATTGACCGCATGTATATGTGTACCCTCTCGGCACATGATAATTTGGCAATAAAAGAAACTATCCCCTGCCTCCTGTATCGTAATGGCGCAGACAAATGTATTCATACCTGGGTACATGTAACAACGCTCATTCCCGGGTATGTACGTACTTTGGATTCTACAAAATGAACGAAGAACCAGCTGGACCACCACAGAGAGTAGTTATTTATGCATGCATTCTTACCATTTAATAAACTAAATTGTCAGACTTTGTACATATGTAAATGTCCGATTATAATGTATAGTTATAGTTACAGTAGCCTGATCATCAATTATGAAATACTTACCAATTCCCATCACTAATAATAATTTAAAAGTGTTTAAAATTGTCTGATCAGACAAGAACCTCCAGATTGACTAATGTCCACTCACAAAATATTAATAACACAGATAGTTGGACAACGTCACAAGTGTTGATGTTGAGTCCTGCTATGAGCAAGTGAGTAGCAATTAATGCATATGTATTATATGTGACAGTGTATACATATATGCTGTAGCAGCTGCAATAATGTAACCCTCTTCATTTTTTATAATCTCCCCCTCCCCCCCATCCACTAAAAAAAATATGGTGAGGGCTACATTATTGCAGCTAGTAGTGTAGGAGATACAAAGTGACTAGCCTGTTTTTAATTTATTAAATTTATCATGTTTATAATAATGTTATTATTCTTCACACTTCAATACACATTTCAAATTCAACAGTCCAATTGTCTTCAAGCTAGTGAATAACTTCTGGAGTTATGTGTAGTGACTGTTTATAAATATATATTAATTAATATTTTGAACTTGACAGCTTAAAATTGATATTATCTTTTTCTACAGCTCAGGCTTTTCCCGGTGCCACGTCATTAGCATATGAGGATGCCCTTGAAAAAGTTATAATTCCTAATAAGGATGGAATATTTAGAACTCCAGAAGATGGATGGGACAAAAGAGAAAGAAAATATTTTGTAGTTGAAGGTTATTATATTATATACATGTATTTAAAATATCATTTCTGATGAAAATTTTGTCTTTCATCAGTCAGTTGATTCTAAACTAGTTATTTTCAATCCACCTGACAGTGTATGTGAATATCGACATATGTAGTGTACTTTCCAATCAGTGAAACATGTATACAATAAAGTACACATAATTCAAAAGTACAATATTTATCGCACTAATAATACTATATGATTATTCATACAGACATAAATACAAACAATAAAATTTCTTTCTATGTTTGATAGTGTGGAAATTCATGGTTGCAGCTATAACGGCTATTGCAGAAAAAAATTGCATGTATATTTTTCCTGGAATAGCTACAACTTTAATGAATTTCCACACTAACAAACAAAAAGAAGCAAATTTAGCCCACCTTAGCTGAAAGTGAGCTTATCTGATCACAATTTATCTGGCGTGCGTCTTTAATATACTTTTGACATTTTTGACTTCATTGATCTCCATAATCATGGGGCCAATTTCAACCAAACTTGTCATAAAGTACATATCCTTGGCTAAATGAGATTCATTAGTTTATACAAATGAAGGGTCATGAGGAAGGGGAGAGATAATCAAGAATGAAAATTTAATGGCATTTACTCAAAAATCTTAAGAACCACTAGCTGGACTAGAAAAGATGAATCTTGTGTGAGAGCTTCATTACATAGTGTACGTAGATTCAAGTTTGTTAACTGCATAACCCCTGTGGATGGGTGGGGCCACAATAGGCAATTCAAGTATTTTATAGAAATATGTAGGAGAAATCTTAAAATTCTCAGATTTGTCAATGAAGTGGAAGCATCCTCAGACAGTGTAGATTCAAGTCTGTTCAAAAGATGACCACTGAGGGTAAGGATGGGGCCCAATACTTGATCAAAGTTTTATAGGAATTTATAGTGGGAAAAAATATCCTGATGAAGAACCAAGCAGGACCATGCATTGTCACTCAGGTGATCGTTGATACCCATTAGCCTTTTATCATTAATTTTTTTTTACTTCTATAATATGTGTACCTTACTGTATACATGTTTCAAAAAATTTTGAATGAAAAATTTGTTTGCACAATTTATTTTTATTTTTGAAAAGGTAAGGAAGGAGAGCCTACACGAGATGAAAGAATAAAAGATATAATGAAAAAAATCAGAGAACAAAAATCACATCCACAACCACAAAAGGTAACTTTTAACATTGTAACATTGTACATGCATAAATGTAGACCTTCATTGGCTATTAATACCATTACCATTGATGTTATTGAAAGGTAAACAAGCAGGGTTCATGTTGAAGTAATTACTAGCTAATTCATTTAATTATAGCTTCATGCTTTCATATACATTTGACGTGAGTAATATGATATACTGAATAGAATTCTTTGGTTTCAGTCGAATAAAAAACTACCATGTCAATTATACATGAGCTTTAGTTTTGTAACGATAAGGTTTTTCACTGGAAGCTCCCCCTCCCCATATAACAGGTTTTTATTATGAATGATCCTATAAACAGTAATTCTGTGGTATTTTGTGCATTTAGAGTGATCTACCCTTAGATGTATAAAAATCAAATAAATGGAAATTTTCAAAGGTGAAGTTTATTGAGACCAATATTTAACCTTTGGGAACATGCGTACAAAGAACATAGAGACTAATACACAAAATAAAAAAGCCAAAATCAGTAGCAGCAACATTCTTTTTTTCCAAAGATCATTTTCATATTACTATGGCACATCACATGTTTCAGTAAACATTCAAAAATAATCATTTGTCTTTTTGTTATTTTTTGGCATTCTTTTTTTTCCCAGTTATGTTAAATTTCTGTGTAGATGCATGGAGCTTTTAAATTATCAGTATGATGAGCACAGACTCGGTAGGCACAATAAACTTTTGATCTGCACATTGTCACTGCTTCCACAGCTGTACATGTAACAAACACCTGGTGAGTGAGGAAAACAAGCACTTGTGATTTAAATACTAGTATCTTCTGAAAAGCATTCAAGTAATACTGTGTTTCTGTGGGTCATCATAAGGACACCAAAAGCACTTTGTTTACATTGTTGACGTCCACTTGATTCTGAACTGCATTTGGATATTCAACAAGACAAAATTAACATACTTTCCAAACATTTGAACAGTTTCTGATGATTGACACCAATCGACAGTATCACCCTGTCAAACGAATCCATTTTTTGATTTGCCAATCAATGCTTTGACTGCATAACTTACCATAACATACCATGTGTACTTGGAATAGAAGTCCACCACCATGCATATTTAACTCACAATCTATATATATATATATATATATATATATATATATATATATATATATATATATATATATATATATATATATATATATATATATATATAATTTAACCACGTACTAGATCAAACATCCGAGTATCAAATACTAAAATCGGTCCTCAGTTACTGGGATGTATATATATATATTTTTCTCATATTTCAAAGTGCAAATAATTTTTAGCTCACCTGAGCTGAAAGCTCAAGTGAGCTTTTCTGATCATCCGTCGTCCGTCCGTCCGTCTGTCCATCTGTCCGTCCGTCCGTCTGTAAACTTTTCACATTTTCAACTTCTTCTCAAGAACCACTGGGCCAATTATAACCAAACTTGGTACAAAGTATCCTTGGGTGAAGGGGAGTTTAAATTGTTAAAATAAAGGGCCATGTCCCCTTGTAAGGGGAGATAATCAAGAAAAAACAAAAATAGGGTGGGGTCATTAAAAAATCTTCTTCTCAAGAACCACTGAGCCAGAAAAGCTGAAACTTATGTGGAAGCATCCTGGCGTAGTGTAGATTCTAAATTGTTCAAATCATGGCCCCCGGGGATAGGGCGAGGCCACAATAGGTATTACAAAGGGGGAAGTCTGGTAATGAACAGCATGGCCAAAGTTACTCAGGTGAGGGATGTGGCCCATGGGCCTCTTGTTAAAAACTTTGATGATTGAGTACCTGGGGTTATACATTTACATATATATATAAATATATATATATATATATATATATAATATATATATATATATATATATATATATATATATATATATATATATATATATATATATATATATATATATATATATATATATATATATATTCTATTGATGAGTTCAGTTTCTTAGAATAGAAAAATAATTATAAAATACTCAGAATCAAATTTGAATGTAATAATTGTGAAAAATTTATAATGGTATTGTGATTTTTCATGTTTCCATTTTTATTTTGTTTGTAGAGAAAGAGTGAATTGACAACCTCAAATGAAAAGTACACAAGAACTAGGAGACCAAAAATTCGAGTAGGATGGCGCCACTTCAAAAATGACAGCTTCAAACAAGTATTCTTTAAAGATGGAGGGGGTGTCCGTGAGGTTTTATTGCCATCACTTGAGCTTGAAGTAAATGATGTCATTCAAATAGCAAAAGAGGTAATGTTTCCTAGAGGGGAGTGTAAGTATGGTAGCATTAGTCAGATGCAAGTATGGCTGGGGGACTATGCTGGAGAAAAGTTAAGGAATTTCGAAATTCAGGGAGATGACAAAAAGGGAGAAGATAAACAATGTCTCGGAAAGTACTTAAAAGCCCAAGGACTCCATCTTTCAAGATGCACATTTTACTTGATGACGAGAGAAAAGAATTCCTCATCAGCCAACAATACTTTAACCCTCTTCTCCGCAGTCACGCATTTTAACGCATACGCCATTTCCTATTTCTAACGCAAAATCACGCATATACCGTTTCCCCGCAATCACGCACTTTCCACGCTCTTTCAAAAGTAAATTTAATCTTCAATTTAATGCCAATTCCCTTCTAATTTATACTTGCTAAAATCTCATAAAATAAGAAAAGTTATAATCTTATTAAAATATTAAGTCATAATTATTTACGCTAAACTTTAGAGAAACTTGTACCTCGCTATAAAGTGCTTGCGGGGAAAAGGTAACTCATATTTTTATGACGTGAACATTAAGTGTATGTTGCGTCACAGTTCAGTAAGTTGTAAAGAGTTAACCATCGATCAGGAAAGTTCATCTTCAAAACATTTTGGCATCATTGACAACCAGAAAAGGAGTAAAGAAGATGAGCCTAGTGAGCATCAGTTCGTACCAATTAATTTTGCTGGCATTGTCTGTGAAAAACAAATCATAAATATTCAGTATGTGCAAGAAAATTTTTCCAAGTATGACAGTGAAAAAAGTTTAATAAAATGTCATTCAATTTCACAGTGCCAAAATATTACATCTTTTACTGAATATGTGGATGATGATGACGACTACAATCCTTGTTTGTATGGATTTTTTATAAGCAGAATCAGAATAGGTCAGAAGTGTTTTTTAGATTGCATGTTTGAAAGACACAATGGGATATTGGAAAAGGATATAAAATTCCCATCATCTAACAAAACTGCAAATTTTGAAGGCATCATTATTCATGAGCCAATGGAGATCTGGGGCTATGATGGAGATAAATTTGTGCTAGGAATTGTAGCTGTCCCTGCGGAAAATGCCAAATATGAGTGGTTTAAAGACAACATCCCAGTTAATAGAGGGGAAAGCTGTATTTACATTGTGAAGGAACCTGGAATGTATGCATGCCAAGTGTCATATGCTGATGTAAAGCAGATGTCAAAACCTATTCAAATAATTGAGGTCTCAGAATGTGCAAGTAAGACCTATGAAGACAAAGATGTGGTATCTGCAGAAGTTGTTCAAACAAGGAATGTTTCATTGACCAAGTCTACTGATACATGTGTTTCAGGGAACATTACAGGAACAAATAAGGCTGAGAAAGATTCCTCTTTAAATAGAAGACAAGAGGCACTTGGAAAAGAGAAATCTTCATGTTTTGCTGCTCCAGAAGTAAAAGTAGATGACTTGAACATAGACTATTCAACTACATTAGGGTCTGGAGCATTTGGAACTGTGTACAAGGGAAAATGGGCAGGATCAGTTGTTGCCGTAAAAGCACTGACAGTTACGAAAAGGAATCCCAACACAATGCTTGAAATGGTTGAAAAGGAGATCCATATCAGTTCAAAGATCTGTCATCCAAACATTGTTCTATTCCTGGCTGTAGCTAGAGCACCAGCTACAATTTATCTTGTTCATGAATATATTGATGGCTGTAATATGGAAGATGCTATTTTTGATCAGGAAACAAAGCAGCTAATGGACATTAAACCTGAGCACAAATTGTTTATTCTTCGTCAGTGTGTACAGGGTGTGGCATATTTGCATGCTCTGGTCCCTCCTGTTATTCACCAAGATATAAAACCTAGCAACATCATGATAAAAAAGATCTGCCATACAACCAAGCTTTGCGACCTAGGAGTTAGCCGGATCAAATCAGTTAGAGCTGCTAGTATGTGTACTACTCAAATGGGCACCGCCTTTGGAACACCTTCCTATATGGCTCCAGAGTGTTTACTTCATAATGAAAAAACTTGCATTAGCTCAGACATTTGGTCACTTGGTGTCACCTTAATTGAATTTGCTATGGAGCAGGATGCATGGGAAGTTGATGCAGAACTAGATGCAGTTGATGCTGTTAAAAGAAAAATGGAAAGAAAAAATCCCCCCATACCAAATGTTGATGCAATTCAGGTGTGCCAAACGTAGTGATGGATGTTTTGAAAAGATGTATTAGTTATGAAAAAATCTTGCGCCCAACAGCAGAGGAGATGTTACAATTGTTTTCAGGCTAAATTTAACTTTGAAATTTTAGATGTTCAGGAAAAAAGGAAAAGAACAAAAATCAGTTTGTTTCAATGAGTTTATAAGAGATTATTTGGTGGGGAGGAGGGGGGTTAATTGGTAATATTTCTGACTGAAGGGTGTCTATGTTCATGTGTCATCTGTCTCGCATTTTAGACCTCTCCAGAACCAAGCGACCCATTTTAACCAAGGTTTTTTTTCCAAGTTAAGGGCCTTACCCTTTTTCAAGATGAGATAATTAAGAAATGGTCATGATATGGTGGGTTCATTTTAAAATCTTCTTTAGAACCATTGGGTCATAGAGGATTCTTAAGTAATGCAAATTTATATTTTTTCTAAAAGGTTTTTTTAATTTAAAAAAAAAAAACAGCAGGGTAAAGGTGATTCTATAAACATTGTGGCACATGGGCCTCTTGTTTCATATTATGAATGAATATTTCTTTTATGAGATTTGCATGAAAACAAAAGGTATTACAATCATTGACTATCCATTGTCATTTATATTGCTAGTGGTCTTTGAACAGTTTAAACTTCTAACCCAGATAGTTTTATCAATTTTTTTATTTTGCGTATTTTACTGGTAAAGGAAAACCACATGATTTGGATGTGGGTTGGAAGAGAAAAATTTGTTAATCTATTCAATTCATAGATAAAGGAATTGAGCCATATATATACATGTATTATCTTACTTCTCAGTATTATATATAGTCCATATTTTTTATTTACAATGGATACATGATAATACAATACTTACATGTGATCATGGTGATTACTCTTTTAGATAATTGCATGCATATAATATTTTTTATAGTAAAAAAGTTTGTATATGTACCAGTAAATAACAGGTCCTTTTATTGCTCTGGAAAAAGATGGAGATATGTTTTAATGACTTTGATATTTGAAGAAGTTTTTATTTTCATTGTTATGATTTTCTTAAGTTACCTGCTTCACTCGGGTAACCTTTTGCTAGTGTTTTATGCTGTCCTGCATCATTCATAAATTTTTAAACATTTTCATTTTTTATTTTCATCTCAATTTGCTGGAACAGTTTCTCTATCAATTGTTTATAGCATTCAGAGACACCTTGAAACAAAACTTGTGAAATTTATTTTCTTGGTTCCCCTTGGGCTTGACAAAATCATCAGGCTTGTCAAAATCATCAACATGCCTTTACATTTGATTTATCCCTGTGCCCCATGGTTCAGGCCCCAAGGTGTGATTAAGTTAGTTCTTTATTGACAATTTGTTACACTGTACTGTCTACATTTCAATTCTTTACTTATTTGGAACATTAAGTATGCAGATTATATGCTTAGTGTAAGCAAGTTTTGCTTGGAATTAAGTTGATCATTCAGACAAAATAATTATTCATTTATCTCTTAACAGATTGATTTATAAATAAGAAGTGTAAAATTAATTTCACACAAGTCCAGATATAAAGTTCCAAGTGTAATGACCAAAGTTAATTCATACAAATTAAAACTTGTGATTCTCAAAGGACCATGAAGGCCCTTGTGTGTCTCATTTTTAGCTCACCTGAACCTAGGGCTACCTTGATCCATAAATCATACTAAATAAATGTGCAACTTTATCCATGTTGTGTAGATTCAAGTTGTTTTATAGTTTTCAAATTGTGGACCCAGGGTTGAATGAAGCTAGATTTGGATTACTTTTTTTTTCAGATCAGTGAATTAACATATGGTTATTTTCGATTTTGAAGAATCTCAGGATGTGAGGTCTCATGTTTACTTAAGTCATGACTTTTTGGGGCCAGGGTGGGGAAATGTCTTTTGATAACATTCTTCTTTGGCCTGGGAACTTAAGTGTGTGTTGTGGCCCAATGGGTCTCCTGTTTTTTCTGTTTTTAAGTAACAAGAACATGTTACAATTGTTAGCAAAACTCAGACTTTGTTAAGGTTAGGCCAAATAAAAAAAAAAATATGCGTGGTTCCAGCATTATACCCTGACCATAAACATTTTCCCCGACAATTTTCAAATTTCTAAAATTTCTCAGATTCCGTCATCGGTTCGGGTATTAGTTTTAGTTTCAGCAATGGTGGCATCCTGAAAAACATTGTTTCAACACGCAGTATACAAGCGTTTTTTCACTTACTTCTAACAAATGTCACCACTTGAAAGAAAGCAAGAGTATTAGCACAACAATATTTAATTCAAGAACATTCAACGATATTTTTGGCGTTTATTTGAAGAAATAAAATAATTTTTTTAAAAAAAATCCCTACCTACCTACCCTAATTTTTTTGGCGGTGTAACAGGGTCCACGCATTTTTTTTTTCTTGGCCTTCACTTTAATTTCCACCTGCCAAGTGTCTGCTTTCATTTGATTACAATAAATTGTGAAATTATAATAGACTTATGGAGTTATATTTTATTATTTATTAATAAATTACACACTTTTTTAAACTATCAGTATTTCTTTAAAAGGACTATACCTTTAAACGTTAAAGTTATCCTTTCAAAGGAATTGTTCTTGGGAAGGAAATACATAGCTATTGAACACATTAAAATTTTAAATGACAGTATGATGAAACTTATGCAGTGTATCGATTAAATATTGTTATGAACTGACCAAAAAGATCAGCTGCTTCGTTTATACTTGATGGTCTATGGTGATCTGGCAAAATTAAGTTTGCAAGTTCTAAGAATTCTGCTGAACAGCCATGCATTGGGCGGTCTTCCCCATAGTGTTCTTGACAGTAAATTATGTCCTCAGGATGGCAGTCGATTTTAAAATCTTCAACACCGTATGATTCTGGAGTAAAAAATAATACATCAAGCTTTCCTTTTGGACTACTATGTTGTTTTTTAACTTGCATTCTATGTTGATTCCATTGTATTACAATTTGATGAAGTTCCTCCTGAAGAACATCCATAAAGCAGTATCTTAAACACTCGACGTGCAGGTGGTCACCATCATTAAAAAGGTTCGCATCTCGTAAATCTTTAAAGAATGTGATCCACCAGTCTGCCGCTTGCCGGCGTAAAATGCTCCACCAGGCCTCAATTCGTTGATTAGAAGTGCTTTTTCCGTATATAAAGCAATTGCCATAATCCTGGTCTTTAAGACTGTGGAACAGTACTTGTATTTCTTCCAACTCCTTGTTTTCCGTGCCGAGGTCACATCTACATACATTTGGACAACATCCTAACTGTTGCACAGTCTCTAAAAAATATCGAGAAACAATTTTAGGGTTGTTGTTGCTGGGTCCCACCTCCAACCACAAAATTCTTCGGGAGAAGCCATCAATTGCGCCATGTATTGCAAACCCGTAAGGTTTCAACTTGTCGTATCCGTCAATGTGCCAAATGAAATTTGGTCCAGGTGCCTCATACTGTCGCCTAAGTAATCGTCGCTGTTTCCGTCGTTCTACTCCCTCTGAATCTATTACTCGCATAAGTTCCATGACTTTTGCACGCTGAATTACGAAACCGTAATCGGTGATTAAACGTTTCCAAATTGTTCGGTACCCTAGACATCGTCCACTATTTTCTGTAATGTCCAAAATTGCATTCACAATATTTAAAATAGTCAACATCATTAGGACGTCGCTTCAACCCTTTATTTCGCAATATGCGTTTCAGATGAGATTTGCTTATTTTTGCTTTATGAACTGTTCTGATCAGTTGTAAAATCTCTGTATTGGTGTACCCTTGTCGAAAATATCTTTTAATAAGTTCTTCCTTGGGAATATTATTAGGAATCAGTGCCGGTGTGTATCTCGGCAACACCATAATGGTCTGAAAATACAGTATTTCAGTTTTAATCCTCTACTGTAATCCTCCAAACATACTACTTACATGTACTGTTATTTCTAGGTGGGTGGTTCTAATTTTAGAATTTCAATTAAGAAACATTTTCAATGAAGAATTTATTATTTATATTTTGTTCCAAGCAAATTCAAAGCGGGGAGGAGAATGCAAAAAATAGAATAGAGGAGAGACAAACAGGCCAACAGTTTGAGTGTATGGCCAAATATTTACGGACTAAATGTCGCAGCGTTGCACCTATTCATTTTTTTCAGAATGATACTTTTGCATATTTATTACAATTTCAATGAGGTACAATGCAGTAATGCAAAAAGAAACATCATTTGCTTCGGGGTGCATGCGCAGATCTAGATCCCCCCCCCCTCCTAAAATTTGCAGAGTTATAAAATGTATATACTAAACCAATTAAAAGTGGCCATAGACCCCCCCCCCCCCTAGAAAACGCGCCCCCCGAAAACGCGGATCTGTGTTAAGTTGAAAAGTCATAGGTATGAAGCTTTAATAGTCAACGACAAATTCCCTCCCCCCTCACTGCCATGAAATAGGCTTTTCACGTTTTTTTCCTGTTGTTTTGTTTTGTTTTGTTTTTTTCCTTATCAAGAAATTTCTGGGTTTGAATTTTTTTGCTTATCAAGAAATTTCTGGGTTTGAATTTTTTTTTTTTTGACTGGGGTGGACCCCCCCCCCCCTTTGAAAAAATCCTTGAACCGCGCCTGGGGTAGAGTGTGTCATCTGTTAGTATATCCTCAATTCCATTTCAATTCAAGGTGAATTATTTGATCAAAAATGTTATTCAAGAAAGTGCTGGATAAATATTTGATTGAATATATGTAGAACTACGTGTTTGATGGGCAAAAATATGAGGGTTTGTGCAAGCTTCCCCCCCCCCCCCCCGCCCGCTCTTCCGGCGGTTTCTACGGACCAGGCTGCATGCAGATAACTACATACCAAAATACATCTTTTGTTATCCGGAGTTCATAATTATACCCAGCGACAGCTGTAGATACATTTAATTTACCAGGACACGTGTTTGAATCTTTGATTTATAATCTAACATAGGAAGTTTACTGAACGTATCCCTAATGTCTACTGTAAAATTTTTATACACAATTCGAATACAAAGGCTCAGTTAAAAGAAGAGCACTGTCTTTGACTAGTTTCTATGACATTCAAAGTATTTGCAACATCTACCATCTTACCTTAAAATTAATATGGCCACTTTTTTATATTTATTAAATAAATATGATTAATTGATTAAGATACTACATTGTTTCCCATTGGCTTTCAAAACCGGGTATTGTTACCTATATTTTGATTGGACAGTTTAGATATTGAATGTCGGATCTCGAATTTCGAATCTCGAATTTCGAATCTCGTATCTCGAATCTTGAATGAGACTTCTGTGCTTTCGTAAAAATCTGAAGTAATTTCATTTGTCACACAATTCAGCTTTTTGTCGGCCCTTATCGTCTATTTTCTGCAAAACATCTAATCTGAAACAGATGTGGCAGATTTCAACCTGTAAGTGCTTTTAAATTTTGATTGATTAACTTTATCAAAATGATTGAATAAAATGAATACATTCGAATACTTTGTTTCCACAGTAAAGTATGTAATAGTTTTATCTTGCATTTAAGACATCTTTAAAACTCCTGGGAACAGTCATTGTAGCTTTTCTGCATTTCTGCTATTTTTAAATCTCCATGACATGTTGCCATGTGAACCACGTCACATGGCTACTTATGTTTCCTGCTATAAGTTTATTTTCTCATCGACTTTTATCATATAGATTCTGACTAAGCGTGTCTCGACTCCTATATAAGAGTTTGTCAATACATATGTTCTTAATATGCAAACATCCCCAACTACAGTAGACAAATCAGGGCTCCTACGGCTAAGATTTGAATACAATACAGGATCAAATTTGTATAGGAAAAAAATCTTTAAAGTATTAGTCTTAAGTAAAGGACAACAGCGACAAATTAAGTAATTTTCAACTGCAATCAAACACACAAGGCTATACTAATATATGAAATATCTTTCCTTTTCATTTTTAGTTATTGTCTCTGATTTTAAAATCGATGTATTTGAAAATTTTCCCTACGTTTGAAAGTACTTTTTTTTTCAAAACATTTCTGAAATATAATTAAATGTCAGAATGGATCTTTGTACGAAATATAGAAGATATAGAGGATACAGCCTGATTTAAATATATGAATTCTTCTTTAATAATGAATCTTTATTGTTAACAGATTATAAAATGGCTTTTGCGTTTGAAGAGAATCTCACTAAAGGTTTTCTTATCATCATAAATGTTGTGTTTTTTGTAAGTATGAATAGAGATAGTTCATGACATCAATTTCACATGCAAGTATATTTTCGTTTTCTGAAAAATATGATATGTAAACACTAATGCAGAATTGATATACATTTATTTAGATTACATTTCTCATAATGGTTACCATTTCCATGCCTTCCGCTGTGGAAAATATTTTGCTTCAAAATAATCAGAATTGGCAGTTCAAATTAAAATATCAATCAACAAATCTCTGATTTTTTTTTTTTTTTTTTTTTGAATAAGAAGAAAAAGTTTTCTTGCAAAGAAACTAATATGGTAATGAATACATGATTACAATATGCTTTTTTTTAGTTTCTTGGACTCGCCCTTTTAATTATCGGTGCCTCCATCAATTCAGATGTATCGTCCTTGAAAGAGGAAACGAAAACAGTCCTAAATAGTGTGAAAGTAGGAGAATTTGATTTAGGAAATCATGCTGACAACTTACAAATTTTATTTATCGTCGTTGGAGTGTTTGTATTATTGGTATCTGTTCTTGGATTATGTGGCGCTTTCATTCAAAAGAAAGAATTGTATATACTAGTGAGTTCTATTCATTCTAAATCTGTAAATTTTTGTTTCACTATGTAATGAATGCCATTTCCGGTTTATTTTCTGTATTTGGTCGGTTGTATTTCTTGTTAAAACTTTCTTTTTTTCTATTCTTTGACTATAATATCACAAAGTCCAGTTTTAGTATTAAGGTAACTAATCTTTGGACAATTTTTCATTTAGATTTCCATATTAATGTTATAAATTTATCATAACAATAAAAGTTTGTATATCGGCATATTACAACGTTAAAAGGCTAGCTTTTTCTGATCCTGATGATATATATTGAAACCTCCGATGTTTTTGGAGGTCTGTGTTTGCTCTGCTCCCAATTTGTATTCTTTCAGTGGAATTTGAGCAAAAATATTGTTTGTTATCTCCATATTTCATTTTGAAGTATTTCTTATTGCAAAACAGATATATCTTAAATTAGACGAAATTACATACAATATTATTTGCATTACAGTATTTAATTTTTGCGTCGGCGTTATTAGTGGTGAAATTAGTGGGCATTGTCCTCTGGTGTACAATGGAGGAAAAAGTAAGTTAGTTCTTAAGTACTTGTTTTTCTAAGCTAACTTTAGATTTTAAAAAAAAAATATATAGAACTTTTAAAGATTTGAAATGTATTATTTTGTTATTCCAAACTTAGCAAATGTAAAGAAAAGCATCATTTGTTAAAGAATGAAGAAAATGTTGCCTGTAATTATCATTTTATATGTTTCTTACATTTCTATCTTATCAAATATCATACTTTGATTACTTTTATCATTTTTACATTAAATAGCCTTTAGCGGAAAACCTTATATGTACTCTTGTCTGCTGAAAATTCAAGTTGCAATAAGCTACAACTTTTCTCTAGGACACTTTATCTAATTTATATGGAAGCCTGTTGGTGCCAGGTAGAAAAAATATTTTATCTGGCGGCCGCCAGATAAGTTTCTGGCGGCCGCCAAATAATTATCTGGCGGCCGCCACATAAATAACTGGCGGCCGCCAGAAAGTTATTTGGCGGCCGCCAGAAGTTATCTGGCGGCCGCCAGATAACTTTCTGGCGGTCGCCAGATAACTTATCTGGCGGCCGCCAGAAAGTTATCTGGCGGCCTCCAGATAATCATTTGGCGGCCGCCAGATAATTTCTGGCGGTCGCCAGATAAGTTATCTGGCGACCGCCAGATCTTTTTATCTGGCGGCCGCCAGATAAGTTTCTGGTGGCCGCCAGATAGGTTTCTGGCGGCCGCCAGAAAGTTATCTGGCCGCCGCCAGATAAAATATTTTTCTACCTGGCACCTACCGGCTTCCGTAAATTTACCTATAGAAACAATACTCCTAATATATCCATGTAAAACAAGAATATCTGTTAATATGAATAAGTGTGTGTATAGTTGTTTGTGATGAAGGATTTAAATATTAATTAAACACTAAAATGATTATCTAACCATTTACAGATTGAGGGGGAACTCAAAACTCAATTGGTTGATTCTCTCCATACAAACTTTGTGAGTGATTCAATAAGCAGTGGAAATGTCATCTCAAAAGCATGGAATAAAATATTTATATCTGTATGTATGTTTCAATTCCCCCATAGATTGTAGGGTACACGTTTATAATGAATTCATGCTATGAGTAGAGTGATTTTCATTCACTGCGGTTTTAAAAGGAATTGTAAACAAGTTAGCAATATAACAAATTGCATTTATGACAAATCAAAATTGTTGGACATTGGCACTTCGCTGTAAGCAAGCACTGCTAATTTGCTTTTCTCAATATTTTCAACAATATATAAATGCACAAAATAATTTTATATAACAATACGTCGCTTTTGGATCTTTAGCTGAAAAACTAATATTTTGTTTTGACTTTATTTTTGAAAGTAAATTTAGAAATAATACTTAAGGTGGAAAATTAAAATTTAACTTTACTTTCCTATTTTTCCTAGTTTTTAAATGGTGACACAGGAGATCTTTCTGTTTAACAAAAGACATGTTAATCATTTAAAATTTGTGCCATTTCAAAAATTATTTTTTTTTAAAAAAATATTGTTTGCATTATTCAAATGAAAAGACCAAAATAATGAATATATTGAAGATTTGGATAATTTACATGTCATAATTCCTCAGGATTTTAGGAGTTTACATGATTTAGATGATTATCACCGTTTGATCTTCACCTTTTTGATTTATCGCTTAAAACCAACTTACTTTTGCTTGTTTTAATTATTTCAGCTGGACTGTTGTGCTGTTAATAATGTGACGTCAACTACAAATGATTTTGATAAGACCCCTTGGTGTACAACCAGCGGAGAATGTCAGCAAACAAATGCTGAGATCCCCAAGGCTTGCTGTGTGGGAGTCACTGAAACTAATTATACGTCTGCACCAACATCATGTTTCTACAGTTTGAATCCTCGAACGTATAATACAAATGTAAACTTATTCAAACATAACTTTCAAAATACATGTGCCTACGCACATACGTGCTTGATAAATAATTACCCTTCAATTCTCTCATAAATATTTTAGAACACTGATACCTATTTTATTTAAAACAAAATCATTTATTTAGTGCATACAAACAAACTCGTTTACAAGATTTGATGTCAAGCATCCATTTCGTTAATACTCAAGGATATAAAAAAATATTTTAACAATTTCAAGTGTAAATATAAGAAGTAACAGTCTATTTTTTGTTTGTTTATTGGATTATATTTGCATTGACGCATATTGTAATACATTCAAAGTGGTAAACAGTTTTACTTAAATATATATTAACCTGCATAAACCCACAATAAATGTACGTTGAATTCTTAATTACATTCTTTCTCGCAGGGATGTTACCTAACTTTGAAAGATTTGTTGAAAGAAACAATCACGTCTGAAACTCCTAAAATTCTTGGAGTTGGGATTACAATTCTCCTTGTTGAGGTAACGGATTAAGAAAAAGAATATTCATCTTGGCTTGACACATACTTAAAAAAGATATCAGCAGCTTGTCACTACAAACATATCATGATTTCCTGAGATGTTCTAAACGTCTTAATCAAATCTCAGTTGTATAACAAATTTGCAAAATGTATCATTTGCCTTTTTGCATGTTATTTACATTCATCATGTCACAGTGTCCATAATTTTTGCAAGAACTTTTTTTTATGGATAATGGGTATAATGTTGCGAAAGCTCTACTGATGTTTGCCTTAATGTTGTTTTTATTTCTTTTGTATTTTTCAGATCCTCGGAATACTTTCTGCAGCAAATGTAATATGGAAAGTGGTGCGTCTGAAATCGTAATTAGAAAGACATTCCTGTATTTTTTCATTATTAGTCTTTAAATCACTATGATATTCGGAAATTCCTAGCCACCTATTAACGATACGGAATTTGGTAGGTTAGGTAATGGACATTTGATGTGGATATTTGGCTGGCTGTCTGTCTGTCTGTCTATATATTCGAGTTTTGCAGATAAAGTTTACACCATCGTATTATTTATAAAATTTGATAATTTTTTTAATGAGGTATTTACTAGTCAGCAATTGTGGGCCTTCTGCCAAGATGTTAAGGAGAATTGATATTTTCAGGTCAACAGCTGACAAAATGACCAAGCATTTAAAAAAAAATATTAAAATATTTGATTTTGAATAACTTGGCAATTTTTTTTTTATAAAAATTGAAAAGTGATACAAATTCGGTATCTAAGCGCAGTCTACTTGTGTCGTAGGTTTCATTGAAATCGGATGAAATCTGCAGAAGAAGAAGAAGCATTTTGAAAGACTTTCACACAAAATCTTGTTTTTAGTAATCATAACAACATTGTTCATCGTGTATTACGAAAAATGAAAATAAACATGGTCATTTAGTTAAATCTGCATCAAAGAAAAATAAAACACTGTGATCCTGAGTACCTAGGCAGGAAAACCTTGTACTGCAACAGATATTAATATCATTGTACACTAAAACAGAATATTGTACTCTACAACAAAGATTAATGTACACTACAACAGTGATTATCTTTAACTGCCCCAGACAGTGATTATCCTTAATTGCCTCAGACATAGCACACAAAACTGTGAACACTACATCAGAGATTATCCTCAACTGCTTCAGATATCCAGAATCTGATCATTAAAGTATGTTCCTATTGTTCTAAACCTTTGAATTGACTAATAAATATACTTTAGTTCAGCAAGGCAAAATCCTTATAAATATTAATTTGATATATAAAAAAGATTTCATAGTTTGATTAAGCATGATACATTAGGTTTATAATATAATATTTTTGCAAATCTAAGTATGAAGTAAAAAAAATGGCTATATTAACAGTTATTGTATTCTGTGTAAAATCTAGTTAAATTTCTGTAAACTTTTATCCCCCCTCTCTAACACACAGAATCGAAGTAGTTAAGCTACGCAACTGGTACTGATATTTGTGTCTAAGAGATTTCCTCAAGGTTCACAGTTACACATATATATGTATATATGCGATTATTTTTGTTGATTTTAAATCCTCATTTCAGCTTACTTCTGTAATTCTGTAACCATACATATTATTCATTATTGAAATGAGAAAAAGTACATTAAACATAAGTTGTGCTGATTTCACAAAAGTTAATACAGTGTATGACTTGATTTTTCTGGAGAAAAAAAATTATACTTCAACTCCTATTTGTGATGTTCTGTAATAATTGTAGCACATAGCAATACCTTGAATAAAGACCTACTTTATATTGAAACATATTAGATATGTTGTTAAAAACTTAATATAAAACATTGTAAAATAAATGTAGCGTTTTAAATTGGTAAATTCCCTAAATTACTCTATCAGCACAGCATAAAGGAAACAATGTACATTAAGGTAGTACACAATTGAGAGACCAAACTTTTCCTCAAATTCAATTTTGTTGAAACTATATTTTGTTCAAGGATACAAAATCTCTCTTTATATGTAATATGAAAAAAAAATTAACCGCACAATTTTTGCCCACATTGTTTGAAAAATAGCCTATCAGACCCCTGTAAAAAGATTGTGAAACCAGGCATTCCACTTAAGAATGTGCCTTATTTTAAAAACTATCAATTGTTCACATGCGAACTTGTGTGATGCTGTTTATAAAGGCAACATTTTTGTTATTTAAATTCGGAAAAATATGTAGATACCCGTAAATTTGAGTAAAATGTGATGTAAAAAAAAAAAGAACATGCATACATGTAACCCCGGAATTGAAAATTCACATGTAAATATGCTGCACTTTAAGTCCTCTTAAGAGAAAATGTATAATTCAATTTTTACAGAAAATCAAAAGAATGATTGAAATGGATTCCAAAATAAAATGTGTCCAAATACGGAAAACTGAACAGGTGGTTTCAGATATCTTGGCAATAAAATAAAATCAGTAGGAAAAACTTAAAGATTCAGTGGATGACGTCCCAATATTTGACCTTTGACCTCTTAATATGACCTTGACCTTCATTGTATATAAAGAATAAGACTCCTCATATACATTTCTTAATATCAGCCCTCAACTATTTATGGATCCAAGGTAACTTTGCATTTAATCACAGATTGTTATAATACATTTAGACAGCATAAACACATTCAAAAATGTAAGTTCCCAAGTGACGAATATACAGTATGTCTCTGATTTTTTGATAAAAATGACGAAAACATGTCACAGCTTATTAATTTTCTAGCAAAGATCGTTGATATTTGACAGTATAGTGATATTATTCTTTTTTCTCGTGTACTTTTTAAAAACTGAGTTAAAACAGATTTCATGGGTGTTTTTTTTTACTACCTTACAGAGATTAATTAATTTTGATCTCTAGTCTCTAAATATTATAAAAAAGACAAGAGAGAAAACTCGAGCCTTGTTCCCTTTATTTTCAAATTGTGTTTTTTCAATCTCTGTAAAAAACAATATAATAAATGTAGCCCTTTACATTGCAATTCGGACAATCCATTGATATATCGACATCACAGAAAAGTAGAGGGCTGATAAATAAATAAATAAATATATATATATATATATATATATATATATATATATATATATATATATATATATATATATATATATATATATATATATATATATATATATATATATATATATATATATATATATATATATTATATATATATATAAAATACATGGTTACTGTTTTGAAATATAAGCGATATTTGGGCGAGGGTAAGAAAACGTGATAGAGGGCGAGGCTTGCCGAGCCCTCTATCACATTTTCGACCCGAGCCCAAATATCGCTTATATTTCAAGACAGTCTCTATGTATTTTGTTTATCCTGCAACATATTTTTACAGGACCTCCAAAACAGGCTGTTTTCAACCGATTTAGGTACATCTCTGCAGTTGAAACTAAGACGCCATGGCGTAAACATTTCAATATTCATGACGTCACAATGCTTTTAGAACCTCGGAATACATGCACGAGGCTTTTTTAGGGCATTGACCGAATAAAGCTTTGGTTTATTAGGTTACCTTTATTAGGTCAATACAAGAGGTAGTTGCAGGATATATATATATATATATATATATATATATATATATATATATATATATATATATATATATATATATATATTTATATATTTATATATATATATATATATTTATATATAATTTTTAATTTGTACCATTTGAAATTTTTTTCTTTCTCTAAATTGAAATTAAATAATAAGGAATGAATTTAATAGCTTCCCAAATGTATACAATATAGACTGGGTTTTATACATAGATATAAAATACATGGTTACTGTCTTGAAATATGAGCGATATTTGGGCGAGGGTAAGAAAACGTGATAGAGGGGCGAGGCTTGCCCAGCCCTCTATCACATTTTCGGCCCGAGCCCAAATATCGCTTATATTTCAAGACAGTCTCCATGTATTTTGTTTATCCTGCAACATATTTTTACATGTCCTCCAAAAGGAGCTATTTTCAACCGATTTAGGTACATCTCTGCAGTTGAAACTAAGATGACATGGCGTAAAAATTGCAATATTCATGACGTCACAATGCTTTTAGAACGTCGGAATACATGCACGAGGCTTTATTAGGGCATTGACCGAATAAAGCTTTGGTTTATTAGGTTACCTTTATTAGGTCAATACAAGAGGTAGTTGCAGGATAAAAAACTATCTGTGTGGATAAAAACAATTTTAATTTAGTATTAATTAAGATCAGCAAGAACTCAGAAAAGTTTGAATGTGAAATTGAAAGTACTTAGAAATATTTTGGGCAGAAGTGAGAACTCTCAATTAAAGTATTTTTAGATGATAGTTCTTTAACAACATACATCCGTTTTCTTTAAGTATAGAATGTAAGTTTATTTTCCGCTGTTTCTTGGTATTCATTTTTGAATAAAGTCAGATAAAAATGACGGGAAAAGTATTTTTCTTTATGTTAACAATAAGTGAAGTACCTTATATGAGTTCCTTAATCACGGATACAAGAGCGATCAGTTTTCAGATTGCTTGAATTTTCCCTGCCTTTTCCCATGAATTAAAACTTCCGGTCCATTACAAGCAATATATTAGCCACAACAAGTACCAACATTCATTAATAAACAAGTTTTGTAGCAAATCTCTGAATAACAAGATAATTTATGGCAGACTTTTCATTCTCCTTAATTCTCCTGAATTCAATATTTTCTATATTAATGTCAGAAATGAGATACTTTAATTTCCAACAATCTGTTTGAAATCAGATGGACACTAATTGTGCTTCTTTTAGTAGCCGACCTGTTTTTATATTCCTATGAAGCAGAGTTTATTCAACAACTTCAAGATGAGAAGAAAAACTCTTGCTGTGGCCTTCAACTAGACATTTGTGGATATCAACGACGTTTTATCAATTAATTCAGCTTTTTCCATCATCAAATTTCCTTATTTATGTACATGTAGTTATATTCAACTATCACTTTTTCCTTTTAATGTAGTAACATTTCACTGTCACCTGGTTGTGATATTTATGTCTCCCAAACTTGTTCAATTCGCAAGACCATGCTCTAAATACCATAATTCTTAAAAATTATGAAAATATTTATCGGGACTACTTTTCCATATATCCTAGTTGGATTATCTAATATCTAAGGTGCGTTTGGTACAAAATTCGGCCCCGTGTCAAAATTAAATGATATTCCTCAAAACTCTTTGAGAGAGTATATATTTTCATGAAATTTTCAATGTATGCATGTACAAAGCTTTATTCGTGTTTTATGTAAAAGTAAATGTAGCATAGTTTACGTTAACGTTGCTATTTTTTTTCAAAAATGCAGCTTGTTCCGACACGTGAATATACAAGGATCTACGGGTTATTGAACAGAGGGCATGTTTAAACAATGTTTATACGCGTTAACCAATACATCTTCACAATGTCAAGGTTTTGTGATATCGTTTCTCTTCACAATTTTTTTAAATAGGAACAATTTCACAATACCTTGACATTGTGAAGATGTAAAGGTTAATGCATAGATGACCTACAATCTATTGGGTCTTTTTAATGATGTTTCAGAGACTTTAATTTACATTAATTCATCCCCGTGGTAGACAAGGAGCAAAAGGCACTAACTGGTTAAAAGAGAATTGCGCGGAAAAGAAAAAAAATACTATAGTACTTCACGGTAAAGAGGGATTTTTCTCGGAAAAGAAATGTCGACTCGCGGAAAAATGTAACAGCGCAATTGAAGAATGTTCCTGTAATTTTTCCCAGAAAAGGGAGTGCGGTGTTCCATACCAACCCCAACTCCCCCCCCCCCCCCCTTTCCAAAAAAAAAAAAGGATCGAACGAAAGGAGAAAACCTTATTTAAATAAAAAGAAAAGATAACCCAAACCTGAAAAACCTATTTTGAAAGGAGGATGTCACTTTACCTTCCTCCATATCTTACAAACTTTACACAGTTTTCTTGGCCCTTACCTCTTCAATTTTTTGGTATTTTACTATATGAATTTTATACAAGTGGTGGGTGTTGGAATGGGGTCTGGATACCCCCCCCCCCCCATGCGGATCCCTTACTCCTTCCTCTAAGTAATCGATACCTTTGTGACGATAACCTATAAATGGAAACGTATTTTAAGGAAGGTCTAAACACCAAGGAAAAACATTTTTTTAGACTTTGAGAACATTTTATCATACACGTATAAAGGTGTACATTATGAGCTAATCTAGTTCATTTCAAGGATAAAGTGCTTATTTCCCAAGGACAATCAAGTGTTACTGAACAGAAATCACTGTTGTTTACTTACATTGATAATATTGTATTCAATTACTTTATCTTGGTCTAATATAATGTTAAGAATACCTCAATTAATATTGTGAACTTAAGTTATCTCTGAAAGTAGATGGCCCTTTGTTCACAACAAACAGAAAGCAATATTAATTTCATTTTGTTATTTGGGGGAAAGAAAGCAGACAGTACAGTTGATACTTTTTACATGTTTTATGGGGGGGGGGGGGTCTATTCAATGAGAGCTTTGATTACATGAAATATGTATAGTTCCTGAATCACATATATAGTAGAAATTAAAGCAAAATAGTTCTACATTCATTCTATTGATAATTAATTCAGTGTTTATTTTCAAGATGAAAAAAATTAAAAAAGTAAAAAAAGAAAAGGTTGACGTGGGAAAAGTATCATTATGTTCATCGTGGTAGTGAAATTTCAAGTAAAACTTTACTATTTACCCATGTAGGGGGTAGGTTAAGATTTTTTCGACATGAAACATTTTTCCAGTTCGAATCAGCTCCGAAATTACGTGCCTGAACGTTACATGTGGATAAATTGAGACTACTAACTTATAAACAGGTTAAGCAAACAGAATGTACACAAGAAAAAAAAATTCTAACGGGGGGGGGGGGGGGGGGCACGTCTGTGTTGGATCATGTACGTAATAGACTGTTGATATTGATATCCTGGACGTTATTATTTCAATAACCAGTGAAAACGACATTTTCTACAAAATCCAGCACCGTGGAATCCATTTCACAATAAATTCTTACATTTATCCTTGCTTATACATTGTATATGCATTTAATAATCAGTTTCTATGTTCTATGACACCCTGCATATAGTTTATTAAAAATTTTCCCTTGAGTTGAAACAATTGACAAAAATAAAATCAGCTATATTTTCTAACGATCACTGCATTACATTTTCGAGTCCCGTTCGAAAATATTTCACTTATGCCCAGATATCAGTGGATATATACTTATCATTTCTTAGCAAAGATTAATATCTGTTTTAGCAAACAAGTCAGAATTTAAGTTTTGCATGTGCTCGCAGATAGGCAATGCTTTTTGGATATTAATACAGAAGGAGAACAAGCAAACGATGTGATTCTTGATAATCAAGAGAAAACACTTTTATCCTCTGTCATTCGTTACTTCTATATAATGTTTCTATATACAATTATACATGTAGGTCTGTCGATCTATAGTGATATTAAGAATGTAAATATAAGAGGAGCATTTGGACACGACCCCCTCCCTTCCGATGTTATCACTAATGTAGTAATTTATACCCCCCAAGTTTATTATTTCCTTTTTTTTTACATTATGTAAATATTACATCCAACCTTTATGTAATCGCTATTAAGTGTACATAAAATGCTACATATTACCCCTTTTTGACCAGCTCGAAAAATGATGTGAAAAATACTTTTATGTGATGTATAATGACTTTACGGATAATTTTTATGGAACTCTTCAAAAGAGGTAGCTGAAGTCATCGATAAAATATATATGACAATCTAGATTATGTTTGGAACTGATCTACATAGCACATATTTTATACTGAGAGGCGCATTGTTAAATCTATTGTGATATTTTGCCAGGTTTGTATTCTATCTTGGAAACCTAGCCTCTAATTTTCACTATAATAGCTCAAAAAAGTCTGTCCATGTACATTTTCCCAACAGGCCATGTAGATCGGCGAAACCATTGTGACGTCAATTTTCAAAAATGACGTATAGATTGTTTTATAATGTTCAGCTTGACATGATTATGGACACAGGCACTGGGTTATAAATAAACTAAATGTAAAATAATAATTATATGACAATTGTAAATACTGAAATTTTTTTCTGAACTGCTACTTTTTTCAACCACCTAACGTCCATATATCGTCTAATTCGGACAACTCTCGCTTATTAGTTAGTGGGCGCGGAAGTAAGATGCTAGATTTATAACGTTATACTAATATAGAGACCAGTGTACATCTGAATCTGAATTCAAGCAACGTGTAAAGAATTAGTACAGAGCAGATCTTCATAACATTGATGTGATAATTTTATCCTTTACATTAAAGAATTTTAGCGATATGTGGCGAGGTATATTCTCAATAATATTTAGATCTAGCAAAACACCGTCGAATGCATGCTGTAAAATGGACACATCTTTTAAAAATAAACATGGTCCGCACAATATCACCATCGTAATTTTTTGCATATAAAATGCTTTCAAATCGATGTTTCATTTGTGAAAATTTCAAAGTGGTGATATAACGCGGACCTATCGAAAAATGCTTTTAAGTCTCTGATTTTTAACGATTTTTCCGGAAATACGCATTCCGTGCAAGATTTGACCAAGAATAAACAGTATACAGGCGACACATTCTCAAAGTTTGGATTTATTTTTTTAACAAACATATATCCAACCTTAATTTTCAATGTAAAGTTTTGATTCAGCGTAAACTTTAATTTTTAGAAATTCTCAGGGTCAAATATTATATCAAATGAACCTTGTCCTTTAAAATAAAGAAAGAAATAGTTCCCTTTATAAAACAAAAAAGTGAGTGTTTTGCCATATTACGTTAAATAGTCCATGTAAAATAATAGTCCACAAGAAGGGTTTTCCCCCTGAGTGATTGACAATTTGACACTTAATCTGTATTATCATCCCAAAGGTAGACAGTTGACACCTTATTGTTAATCTGTCATCTCTAAAAAAAAAGGTCGCAGGTCGACGATCAAATGCTTTATCTTATCCATCACAACAAAGGTCGACAGTTGACACCCAAATGGGATACTATTTTCACTTAAAGAAAAAGGTCGACAGGTCAACAGTTGATACCCATTCGGTTTCCTTTATAGCTCAAAACAAAAAGTTGACAGGTCGAAAGTTGACTACCTCTCGGTATTCCTTTTACCCTCATAACATCCTCTCGGATTAATAAGCTCTGTTTTGCTCGAACAAACACAGGACATTAGGGTTAATCTAGTACAACCACTAGATTAATCGATCCCACCCGAGATAAAGGTTTGTCCTCGAACACACCTGAGAGATTAGGGTTAATTCTCGTACACTCCCGAGAGTTAAGGTTTAGTCTTTGAACCCATCGGAAAGATTAGAGTTAGTCCTCGAACCCATCTGAGAAATTATGGTTAGTACTCTAACCAACCGGAAAGATTAGGGTTAGTTCTCAAACCCACTGGAGATAATAATCTGTCAACCTGTCGACCCGTCGATTCATATATCTGTGGACCTTTCTGCTCGTCAACCTGTTGACCTGTCAGCTCGTCAATCTGTGGACCTGTCGACCTGTCAACCCGTCGATCTTTCTTCCTGAATACATTTAGACCTGTCAAGCAAAAATTCTATCAACCTGTCGACCAGTCAACCCGTCGACCTGTCTTCCTTAATACATGTAGACCTGTCAAACTTTCGGCCTGTCAACTCGTCTACCTGTTGACCTGAAAACCAAAAATCCCGTCAACCCGTCGACCTGTCGACCTGTCTACATGTCCATAATTTTACCAAAAAGGTTCTTTCGCTATATAGAATTTCTCCAAATTTCCTCATATTCTTTAGCATGGCACACTAATTCTTCAGCCCTTTTGCGTATGAAAATATTTATCTGGACTACTTTTC
Source organism: Saccostrea echinata (assembly GCF_033153115.1). Lineage (NCBI taxonomy): Eukaryota > Metazoa > Mollusca > Bivalvia > Ostreida > Ostreidae > Saccostrea > Saccostrea echinata. The sequence continues at coordinate 6,260,119 of NW_026889806.1, read as the reverse complement.
CTAGTTGAGCCAATTAAACCAGCTTTATGCATGAAAAGTTTCTGGTATTTGAACAACTTACTTTATAGTCGGCATTGAGAAAATCAATCTTCGTATTAAATACCTTGTTTACAAATACAACCCATTAGTGGCTCGTATTTTCACTGACATGTTTCATAAAAATGTTAAGCTATATACAATGCTAAAGAGCAAGAGCCACATAGGGCCTTTTTTGGCCCTGTGAATTTCTGAAAATTTAAAACTGTATAGTTTTAGTCGACAAGGCAATAAATAATACTTGAACACTTGCTGAATGAATATCTACTGAAAATGACGTAATTTCCTTTCTAGTTAATGCATTATGACGTCATGAATTGCGTCACTATTCACATATCCTGAATATTTCTTCAAAAATGGCCAAAATATGATGCAATTTGTTTAAAATTTCGTATACAGCACAACCTCCGATCCAAAATGTGTAAATATATTATAAAAGAACTGTTAAGGTCAAGATCTAGTAAATAATTTTAGACTGCATTTTTGATGCTAGATCCATTATCACGTCATAATCAAATTAAACTTTCTTTTTTCCCGTACTTTACGGCTGTAATGAAATTATATAGAAAATAAAGTATTTTCCTGGAATTCAATTTGAAATCATGTGAAAAGTAATCCCGAAACCTATATTCAGTTTAATATTATTTTAAAGAAGAGACCAAGAACATACAAATTACCGTTTTCTGAGAGACTGTAGGCAATCTGGATACATTTAATTTGTCTGATATGGAAAAAACTCCCATATTCATGACTGATTTTCCTAATTTTTCAATAAAAATGACAGTTTAATATATGATTTTTCGTCTTGTTTGCCTACAAATTATGCCCCGAAACACCTTATTTGACTAAGCTATATTTATAAAGCTTCATTAAAGGAATTTATTTCACAAATTTGAGAAATCTGTAGGCTCCTTTTATTTACTAGATCTTGACCTTAATGAAGATTATAAAATACATTTTAATTTTTGGATCGAGGGGTGTGCTCATATTTTAATTTTTTGCTGAAGGTTCTCAAAAACACCTGTTTTCTGCAAAATTCAATAACAATGCGATTTCACACAACTTGTTTTTCAATGCCTGGACTCTTCAAAGGAAATTCTGTTATATAAACTGAAAGCACTAAGTCTCTACTTTATATTTATGTTGAAAATGGTACACAATGTGTTAGTCAATAAATTGGTATATCTACAGGGCCATTTTATGCATAAAGTGAACCTTTTTACTCCGGATTATTCCGTCTACCTGATCAATATATAGCGCTCAGGGCGGGTATGTCCGGTCAACAGGGAACAGGGAATACTTCCTCCTTGTAGTCACCTAACCCAACCGCTGAAGTTTTCAGGGGTTCATGTTTTAAGCCCTGCTCACCATTTATTGCATAAAAGATTTTTGATATCGATCACGGTTTGTTATGTTCACCTTTTTCATTCGATACACAAGTAAATAATAGTATCTTTATTTTCAATTGCATTCAATGCCTATATCATATAACACATGGGAACTTTAAAACTCATTGCGTATTGCATGACTTTCGTTTTGGAGGTATTTGAAATAATGTTTTCTCATTGACTCGATTCAACAGTGCAGAATATTGATTATGCATCCATGAATGCTATATTGCAGTATACAGATCGATAGCAAATTTTAAAAATAACACCGTAAAAGCATTTGTCTAATTCAAAATCGAGTCCTTGTAAATGTCTTTTTAATTTTCCTCTTATATTTTCACGTTTGTTTGTTTATTTTAGCTAAGCCTAGGTGACGAAAACAATTGTGGGAAAACCAGGATGTTACGTCATTCACGAGTGCAGGTTTGTACAAATGTACTGAGCAGGGCGTTTTATTGCTGTTTATAAACGTAAGTCTGCTGTTAAAATGAAACGATGTATGAACTAGAATGAATTTTTAGCATTTCAGATTATTTAACAGGTAAAGGCATATAAGGATGAATTTTAAGTGAAGTACGTTGTTTTAGAATATCAAAAGAGGGATAATAATGGTCTATTTACACTTAAATTATGCTTTCTTTTCATTTCTAGCCTTTGTGAGTGGTACGATGCTTTGTTTAGTACTAGTCCAATGGTTGAACTTTTGCTAAGATGTTGATGAAGGATTACCTTCGTTGATATTCATTTGGTAAAAATATTCTTGATACATAATATCATAACGATATTATTCTCGATGATATTGATTAAATGTGTTTTCTATGTATACTTAAAATTGCATATTTTCAACGTTTAACACCTGTATTCCTTGGGTCATCAGAGATAAAACATCATCTTCTGCACTAAAAGGGTACATGTATGAAACATGCTTTGTCTGCGGATAATTTAAATTGACACTGACAGGTTCCAATCATAAGAGCATAATAGTTAAATATGGCTTCATCTTATGTTTTCTTCATCTTTATGGCTTCATCTTTATGCAACTTCATGAAACTGATTTTTTATACTAATATTAAATTTATGACTATGATCGTGTCGGGGTCACGAAGAATACCCGTCACGAGAATCCTCAATAATCAACATCTTATAATTGCTATCTCCAGATCAACATATGAAGCCTCGATGTTGTAGGAAGTTTTATAGATGAAATGGGTGAATGGGATGAAGATTGTAGTTAAAGATTATAAATAAACTTTGTACTTAAGAATTTAAATTCAATTCCAAACTGTTCTTTGGTTTTTGATGTTTATACACAGAAATCATAATATTCATCATATGCATCTTAATGATTTGATTTAAAGGACAAAATATATAAAAATTAAAGATAACAAAAAACAAATAGAAATTTGAATGTAAATACTCCTTCTGGCAAAAAAAAAAAATTAAAAAAAAATATCGATTGCTTAACGTCGCGTTCAATCGTTCATTGCTGAAAATACATTTAAAGGTCTGAATATATTCATTAAAAATAAATAAGATATGAAATTGTACATGTATGATACAAATTCATTCAAATAAAGGGCCAAACCTCTATAAAAATGTCTTCAAGATCAACTTAAAAAAAACGTATGTTAAAGTTTTCTATGGTGAGGCCAAAGTAGAGAGTCAAAGACCAAAATATAGTAGCAGAAATTATTTTTAAAGATCTCAAGAACTACAGGCCCACAACAAGGTATGTCACGCAAACGTTCTTATTATTTGCCTATTCAACTTTGTTCAAATAATGACCATTGTTGCTAGGTTGGGAAAGTACGTAATAGACAATTCTTTTTGTTCAGAGATATATTTCGAAAAAAGATTTTTAAAAGTATAACTTTTAAGACAAAGAAGACCAAAATGAGAAATTTCAAATTGCAATCAAGCCCATGTAGAGTATGCAGTGTAGATTTATTTTTTTTCATTGATGGTCTAGGGGCTATATTTGTATATGTTGCATCAAGTAAATCTATATTAATGTTGTCCCAGGATTAGTTCGGAATTACAAGAGGTGGGCAAACTTCCTATATAAAAGTATTCTTTAAAACAACAGTGCAACAGTTAGTAAAAATTATACGAAGCATCAGCATGACCTAAAAATTCTGGTTGATTCAAATCATACCATTGTACCGAGGATTTGGACTCAACAGGATATAAAAGGCTTACTAGGAAAATAAAGAAAAAATAGCGTTCAACTAATGCAGGCATTCAGTATAACTATGTTTATGCTCTATATAGACTCGAGGTCAGCCTCTTTGTGACAGGCTTCATAATGCATAGTATGCATGTATGGCAAACCTTTTTTGGTCTCCCAGAAACTCTCTCTATAAATCATAAGAGAGGGCTAAGGATGGTAACCAATATGTTTGGCTAAAGGATAACAACAGATCATTATCTAGTTTGATCGCGTGAAATAAACAATTACTAATTTAGAAAAGCATATATAACATATATAATAATTATAAAGACGATTGCTCTTTAGAATTATACGTACATTTAATAATAAATCTTTGTATTTTTTTGAAATCAGAATATAGATATGGCTCTTGAATGTGGACGGAACGTCGTCATACCTTTCCTTATATCAATCAATGTTGTGCTTTTTGTAAGTATGAACAAAGATGGTTCATGACAGGCCAGTAGGAACATGGAGGGGACTGGCCCCAATTATTTCCTCAATATATATTTAACTATAGAAACTATAGATTACAAGCAGATTTACAGTTGTGGCCCCTCAATAATTTTTTCAGTTTACACTGGCAAATTTACAGATAAAATCCTTAAAAACTATCCTACAAATTCTTTTCTTGCTTGTCAAGATTTTTTTGGTTAGGTAATGAACTCCTCCCCCAAACTGAAATTTCTTCCTATGGTCTGCATGGTATCATTTTCACAGCTTAGCTTTTTCCCATCATTTTTGAAAATATATTATATGTTACTAAGTATGAAGAATTTATCTGCATTTGTATGAAATAATACATTTCCTTGAAATGCTTAATGGATTTAACGTTATCAAGCCTTAATGGAAAAAAAAATTATCTTCATGAAAAAGGATTTTGGCGATTCAAATAGAATATAAATCACTTAAGGTTTGAAAATGAGCAAAGGTAAATTTTTGGAATAATACTTGTATGTGTTGAATAGTTTATCAAAATATGTACTTTTCAGACGCTTGCATTCGGTGTTTTAATAATCGGCGCCATGATGAAATCTGATGTGTCGTCAATAAAAGATGAAACAAAAACAGTCCTTAACAGTGTGAAATCAGGAGATTCTGACTTAGGAAACCTTGCGGACAACTTGTCAACTTTATTTATCGTCGTTGGAGTATTCATTTCATTGGTATCTGGAGTGTTCGTAGGAGTCTTCATTTTATTGGTATTTGATCTCCGATTATGTGGCGATTGCAAGCAAACTAAAGTATTGCTTGTGCTTGTGAGTAACACTAACAAAATTAAAAAAATATATTCAATACATGTATGTAACAGATACCATTTTGATTCGCTTAGTTCTGTGTTGTCTTGTGTTGATATTACGTTTAAAAAATGTACTTTTCAAAAAGCACTTAAACCATAAATAATTTCTGCCAATCCCTAATGCCTTTCGTGATAAAGAATAAAATTTGGGATTTAAAGTTTACGAAGGGTTCTCGTGTCTTTAAGGAGGGACTAAAGACATAGAAAAAGTCTGCCAATTACATGTATTAAACCGCACAAATATTTGTATGTCTAATAAATCAGGATATTTTTATTAAGCTATCAAATTCACATCCTTTCATCAAGACAACAAAGATTAGACGATCTTATTATATATGATTTCTCTTAACATATTTGACATCACTCTATCTACAGGTTTTATCAAGATTGATAAATAAGTAAAAAAGAATCTTTTCAGGGCAATAGAACTGTAAATCCTACTTTTTACGAGTTTGAATGGTAACTTGAAGATTCTCTTATGATCATAAAACCATAGGCATCGTAATGAATATTTTTTAAAATTAAAACAAGCATTTTTCTATCCTTTGCAAATTCCATGTTAAAAAGTTTTTTTTTCATCTTTTTTGAAGAACAATAAACTATTTATTATCACATTCTGAATCCATGTATCAACTTTGCCGTGGACGTTTTTTAACTACAGAACGCAGTTTTGATGTTGCGCTTTATTCATTATCTTACTGGTACATACATTACATTAAGAAAGTTGGTATTATAATCATATTGTATATATTGTTTAATAATCATAATAAATTATATTAAAGCCTGAACTATTTGCTAACCTTACAAAATGCAGTTTTGAGATCTACATAATTGAAGCATGGTTTAATTCTTATATTACAGTATGCAGTTTCAGTATTGGTGTTATTTGTGATAAAGATAGTGGCTATTTCCCTGTGGTTTAGAATGAAGAATGATGTAAGTCAATAATTAATTAGGAGTATTATTTTTAAAAAAAGATTGTCGCATTAAAGACATATAAACTCATAAAAGATTTCTAATGATTAACGCAGATATAGGAAAAAAAAAATCCTCGTATGACTCTGTAACTTCAACGATGCATATAATAATAGAATACCATTAAATTGAAGTCAAAAGTGTTTTCTTGAGGAAAATATAAAACATGCCAAAAATCTCCACTTTTCTGCGGAAAATTATATCGAATTTATTAAGGGGCCAGATCAAAAGATCGAAGTCTGATTAAAACTAAAATTAAAGCAGATAAATTTGGGGGGAGAGGTGTTGGGTAAAGGGCTCAAAATTTTGTAGCCTTCGGACACGCAAATACCTAAAAATGCATTATACATTGTAATGTTCCTGATATTTTAAGTTTTTCTTTTAAATCATTAGTTTAAAATTCAAACCTAAGGAAATTAAAGCTGTACATAGTGTGGGTTAGGGGTCCCGATAAAACTATTTGAAATCATTTTTTAAAAAGACACTGAACTTTACAGAAATTTGACTGAATTATTTGGAACTCTAATTTTTACAGATTGAGGCAAACCTCCGAGATAAATTGGTTGATTCTCTCCATAAAAACTTTGTGAGTGATTCAATAAGCGGTGGAAACGACTTCTCAAATGGTTGGAACAGGATATTTATATCAGTATGTATATTTTATATTTACATTTCTTCCACAGTTTCAACGTAACATAGATTAAAACAATTTGAAATCGACCGCGTTGCGCAGTGGTTAGAGCCTTTGCTATAGAGGTGATCCTTACATCGGAGATTCGAATCCACTTTGTGACGTGGTGACCGGTCCTTCGTATGAGACCGTATAAACTGAGGTCCCTTGTCGAAGTAGGTGCTGGAACGAAAAAGATCCCTCACTGCTCAAAGGCCGTAAGTGCCGAGTATAGGTCTTAATTTGTAGTCCTCCACGTCAAGTGATGGCAAACAACCAAAAATAAACACACGTTTTAGATTCTTTCAATAATTATAGTAGCTAAAATCAGTCTATTTCTGTCTTTTAATGTTTTGAAAAAGTATACATGTACATATTCATTCTACAATGGTAATCTACTTGAACAACTGAAATTTTATTTGTTTTTTGTTATTTGTCGAACGTTTTAATAAGAATGAGAGGAGAGATTTTATGAATTTGGAATAGGACGCTAATGAAAAAAAGTGACTTCAACAAATAAATACTTACATAACTTTGCAATAACATTACGCTAAAAATAGATTCAGTAGCATGGTCAATTAACACTTACATGTAAGCCGACTGTTAAGAAATCTATGAATAAAGACTTTTTTTTAATAAACACATTTACTGATTTAATCACAACTCTATTTTTGTTTGAATGTTTGTAGTTGGACTGTTGTGCCGTTAATAATGTGGCATCAACTACAAATGATTTTGACAATACCCCTTGGTGCACCACTAGTGGGGAATGTCAGCTTACAAATGCCGAGATTCCTAAGGCGTGCTGTGTGGGAGTCACTGAAACTAATTATACTTCAGCCCCGATATCATGTTTCTACAATTTAAATTCTGGAACGTATAACACAAAGGTAATATTCTCATCAAGTACCATTTTAAAGAAAATCTACCTACAGTTAAGTAAAACTTGGTTATAAAGAACTCTTTTACAGGAAAATCTTGGTTATAAGGGACCTTTTAAAAATCCCGTGCAACTTTTCACTATATTCTTTAAACGGATATAAAGAATTTAGGTTATAAAGAAGCGAAATTGGAGGTCCTGTGACTTCTTTATAACCGAGTTTCAATGTTTATGTATTTAAAGCTTATTCTCCTGTATCTCCTAAAAATCAGATGTCTGACTCAATAGTGGCATAGAAAATAATTTTAACAGTTTTAAATGTACATATAAAGGAAACAGTCTTATAATTATTTTTTTTTTAGCCTTTTGGGTTTTATATAATTCCCAGCACATGATACTATACTCGATAACAGTTTTTGCTCCAATGTGTAAATATTTTCCTTAGCCCGTCTTATCTATATAATTATTTCTTAATCATATTCTTTCTCACAGGGATGTTATGAGTCTATAAACGACTTGTTGGAGCAAAATATAACGTCTAAAGCTCCTAGTATTCTTGGAGTTGGAATCACTATTATCCTTGCTGAGGTAATGAAGTATCAAAGGAATACTCAAATAAGTTCATCAATACGAAAAAAATAGAATTTTTCTGAATATCTTTCACACCATTAATTAATCTTTTTGTGGCTATTTTGCAAAAAGTAGCATTTGATTATCAAATATGTATACGAAGGTCGTCCATAACGTTCGTAGACAAACGCTATAATTTTCTTGATAATAATCAAACTGGCAAATGTGTACGATATTCATTTAGTATAGACATTGGTTTAGTAAATATACAAAGATCAAAACAATACACACTATTTTACAAAAGTTATAGGCGTAAATAGATTGTATAAGCAAACCACACGGCCCAGTCTGACATTAAGCTTGTTTCATGATAACGTCAATAATATGGATTTTGAATATTTATCACATGTTCTTGGAAACACGCTATTTAAGTCTTTCCACCTTTCTGTGGAGATACTTTTAAAATGCTTCTTCTTCTTTTTCTTCTTATTGTTATTCAGTTACTGCTTTTGAACTGAGAAATACTCATCAAAAAATTACAGTTAATGATAATTGACTACTCAAATTATTTTGGAAAAAAAAATACAAAACAAAACATGTGGCCAGGTTTATGACCTATGACCCTTTCGAAGCTATTGCCCCATGCATGATAAACATTACTTTCGCTACTGCTCCAAAACCGTAAACCGTCGAGAAATCAAACCTTCACCAATGTCTTCGATTGGGAAAATTGTTCAATCTCTTTCTGCAAAAAAAAAAAAAAAAAAAAAAAAAAAAAAAATCATCGACTAATTAATAAGTTATTGCTCGTGAAAGTTTTTATTCATTACAAATAATTATTTTAATATGATTAATCGTAAAGATATGGTATAAACTGCCATGACGTCCATAAAATTAAAATTAAGGTCAAGATAAAGTTCAAGGTCATTCAGAATGAGAGAGATTTTTCTCCTTTTACCTCTTACCTCTTTTGTTTTTCAACATATACTGTTCGTCAAGTGTTTGATTTGTCCTGTTGTTGTCCACTAAGCCCGACCTTTTTTTTTTAAATTCACTGCCAATTTCGAAAAAACTTTTTTATCCCTTCTCCTCCAAATCCGTAAACCGTAGAGAAACCAAAACCAAATTTAAACCTTCACTAATGTCTTTGACTACTTAAGAGGAGTCTTCAATCTATTCATTGTAAAATGATTCTTCGGCTTCTTAAATGATATTTTGCCCCTGAAAAGTTTTGTTATTTTCGTATAATGAATTTTTTTAATCATTATTCATAGAGGCATGGGACAAATGGCAATGTAGCCCTTGCCCTTGAAAAACAAAGATCAAAGTGACTTTGTTTTCTTTACAATTTTCATTTTTTAATCTTTGAGCTATTTCTGGTTTATTTTTTTCTGAAAATTTTCTGTAGAGAGTTAAATATAAAATATGAAATAAATTTAAATAAGGAAGAAAGACCTCTAATTCTTCTTTGAACATTTAGTCAACTAGTTTTTTAATTATTATTATGCCACACTGCCAAGTGGGTGTGATAATATTTATAAAAGGCCATAACTGAGTAAATTTTTAAGATTCAAAACAGTATGCGATAATTAACGAGCGTCATCAGTATAAAAACTTTGTATATACAGGCTGTACAATCCAATCCGTTGTTACGCTAGATTTATAACAACGTAATGAATACGGATACCTTATATTTATAAAATAAGAGTAGTTTTTCTATTTCTTGTAGGATCTATCAAATTGTACACAATGTTGAAAAATATTAGCAGACCTATTTTGTATTCATATGAAGCAGAAATTATTCAAAAACTTATACATGAGAAGAAGAAGACACTTGCTCTGGCCTTCAACTCGACAATTAAATATATCGACAACGTAATATAAACTAGCAATAGTTACCTCCATTTATATGTCAACTCGATATATCCCAGTGATCTTGAAATAAAAGTTACCACACAGTCTGACACATCTGTTTCATATTTGAATATTTTACTAGAAAAAGACTTTAATGGTAACCTAGCAACAACGCTTTATGAGAAACGTAATGACTTTCGTTTTTTCAATCGTCAACTTGCCTTACTTATGTAGCAATATACACTTATCACCTGCATATGGCGTTTATGTCTCCTATTTGATTCGATACGCAAGAGTATGCACTACGTATGACCAATTTCTAAAACGAGGCAAGCTATTGACAAACAAGTTGATGAAACAAGGATATGAACAGTCTCGTTTGAAGTCATCATTTCGTAAGTTTTATGGTCGATACCTTGTCAGCTAATACAACTATCATTGAGTCAAATGCTGACTGATATGACGTTTTTCATACTAATTGTTAGGCCATTATATACACACTGAATTGTCTACGGATTTTTCCTTTTTTCCCGATTATAACAACCGATAGACAGGGTATGCTCACTTTACCTTGCCACCTGATCCTACCTCTGCTGTTTTTGGAGGTCCGTATTTGCTCTGCTTCCGATTTGTATTGTTTAAATGGACTTTGAGCTTGCATACTGTTCGTTATCTCAATATTTCATTATAGATCTGAGTCGTGCGCATTTTCTGCGACATTTAAAGTTACATCAACCATACCAAACCATTTGACGTGGATTTTCATAACAGATATTTTAGTTTACAACAAGTATATATATGTCCATGAAATATATGGAGATAACGAACAGTATTCAAGCTCAAAAGTCCATTAAACAATACAAAATAGGAGCAGAGCTAACACGGACCTCCAAACATCAGAGGTGGGATCAGGTGCCATGGAAGAGTGAGCATCCCCTGCCCACCGGTCACACCCACCGTGTGCTCCTTGTCATGATCGAGAAATAACGGAAAATCCGTCGACAATTCAGTGTTTAAATAATGGCCTAACAATTAGTATGAAAAACGTCAGTCAGCATTTGACTTAATGATAAATTGTATTTGCTGACAAGGTCATCGTATTGACCATAGAACTTACGAAATGATGACTTTAAACGAGACAGCTGATATTCTTGTTTCACCAAGTAGTTTGTTAATAATTTACCTCGTTTTAGAAATTGTACATACGTAGAACATGCTCTTGCGTATCGAATCAACTGAGAGATATATACCCCGTATGCAGGTGATGAAGGTATATTGCAGCATAAGTAAGGGAAGTTGACGATTGAAAAGTTAAAGTCATCACGTTTATCATAAAGCTTTGTTGTTAGATTACCATTAACGTCTTTTTCAAGTAAAATATCCAAATATGGAACAGATGTGTCATACTCTCCATTTAGTATGACAAAAACGTATTTGTCTACGATATGGATAACTTTCGTTCATGATTTTCATAATTTTCTCCGGGATACTTTAAAATTGCATATACTTCGTGATAGTGTTTGACTTACTGATTTTGATACATATTTTGTATTTTTCAGGTCCTTTGTGTGATATCTGCCATTGTTATATGTAGCAATCCGACTAATCGGAAATTGCTGATAAATTCATTCTAACTACGTAGAAGAGATATTTCAATTCATGAAAATGAAGCAAAATGCTATCAAGATGAAATTATTCATATATGCAACATCTCTAATCTGTAGAAGCGTTTGATAAAGCCCGGTGAGCTGATAAACTTGTATGTGCCCATTGACCTGGAACACTCAACGATTTTTCTGCTACGTCATTTCATCGCTACTTCAGCATTGTTTTCCTTTTTCAAAAAAATCTTTTTATAAATTTCAAACTATCCAAACGGACAAAATTCTTTTTTCTTTACTCTCTTGTAAACCTTCTTAGAACCAAACAGGTGCAAAGTATTTCTTGTCCCAAATTTTCTGTTAATAATTTGTGTTATTGCATCCAATCGCCATAAAATGTCTTTAACAAACTACGATATTGTGATTGTAGCACAGATGAAGTCTGTTCGTCTGCAATAAACTTAAAGGCGTCCATTTCCCTTGTTTTCTCTCTTGTTGAATATTTTAAAGGAAAACACTTATATCAAGGACAACTAAAAGCCATGAAATGTTTCCTCTGGACTCCTGTGGCGTTTTTTTTCTGTGGCTAAAATAGAGGATTTTGTTATGTCCATTTAAAAGAAAAACGTTAAATTGTTAAAGCTAGGTCAAGAGATAAAGATTTGCGTAGTTAATCAGCAAGTTCAGTGTTATTCATATTCTCAAACATATTACTCTTTTGATTTTTATTTCATAGTTGTATTTCATATTCGTTAACTTGTATTTTATATTCGAAGAGTTGATACTCTTACTCAAAAACGTTATTTATGTTTAAAAAGCCTAATTCCTTTCGATAGTCTGGTGACTTACACGTGATAGGTACATTCAATAGCCATGAGATTTATATGCAAAACCTTATAATTTATATTAAATCAAAGATAAATCACAATGTTACGAATATGTTATATATACAGATATCACAAGATTTAGAATATGAATCTCCAGTTTTAGAATATGAATAACAAATTTCCAATATGAATTACAAAATTTTGAATATAAATTACAAGTTTTACCAAATACGTCTAAAATGTAAGATAATGCAACGTTTTAAATGCCAAACGAATTAATATGAAGTGATATCAGGAACACGTCTGGTCTGTCTAGTGTAATTTAAATTTGATGAGGTAAAAAAAAAACTAGAGTTTAAGAATCTTTTTTTTAAAATAGAACAAAGCCTAGTATTACAATTTTGTAAATTATTATTAAATTTTCATGTAACAACCAATATAATCAGTTTGATAGACGTACCCTTCTCAAGAGTAAAATCCCACCACCATTTAATTAGAGAATATCAATTGATTAAATTTGTGTTGTGTAACGTCCCAATCGAGAATTTTTCACTCATATAAAGACGTATCTGCAGGGGAAAGGCCTTCAAATTTAGACCTTTACTCGGCACTGACAGTGCCATTAAGCAGTGAGGATTCTTTATCGTGCCAACGCCTAACGTGAAACGGGACCTCGGTTTTGAAGGTCTCATCCGAAAGATCCATGAATTTCATTTCTAGCGCCGGGCACGTGGCGAAGGACCAGCCACTACCTATGTTTACGTCTTAGGTTTGATGCTGCGTAGCGAACGATTGTGGTTAGTGCCCCAGCAATTGATACAAACCAGATTTCCTGTTTTCTTAGGTTGTCCAGAATGAAATATTTAACATTGGACATCCACGCAATAATTTATTCTTGGTAATTTTTTACCATCTGGTAAAGGTTAAATGAACATAAATCTTGTGCCATTCAAAGTATTTGTGATTCTGCAATTTTTAATTTTCCTGATTAATTGAAAAGGATTGTATTGTTATATGTTTAACAGATGCGTGAGTACAGTGATTCTTTCACTATATGGGATCTTATGTAGAAGTTCAGTGGTTAGAGCGCTGGCACAGGATGCTCTGACTTAATCTTTTACCACCTGTGATGTTTGGCACCAAACGCATAAAACCCACTTTTCCCTAGTAACATGCCTACAACATTTCTTCATCTTATTGAATTAGAGGACGCATTTTGACCAAGAGGGGGACATGCCATCGGGTTAACAGTTTTAAATGTGTGGGAGTATATAGGATCTCAAGAGCTGAAATGGTTACACAGCCACTTGTGCCTAACGTTAATTTAACATTAAAATAACATAAATTTAACGTTAAATATTTAACGTTAAATTAACGTCAATCGAGCTTATTCATGAATTTAACGTTCAAAATTTAATGTTAATTTAATGTTATTTTTATGTTAAATTAACATAAAGTGTTAAATCAACGTTAATTAGTTCACACTTATTTAACATTAAAATGCGTAAAAACCATGTTCATTCATTTGGAGTTTTCCTGACTGTTCTTCCAGAAAAGTACATGTAATTGCTCCATAGCGGTACCTAAAATGATTAACTACATGTTCTCATCATTGTTCCTCTAGAGCTACCTCAGAAGCTCACTTAACAATTTTGCACTTTTCCTTCAAGCACTGTAGAAAGCTATCCTTGCATGTTGACTTCATCCCAGGTGTAAATCTTTTTTCCAATTTGAATATAACCAAATGGATATCATTGGGCACCATTAGCTCTTTCAACAAAATCTTCAGATTTATTACCTTAAAATTCTGAGCATTGCCTCCAGTTTCAAACTTTCTGAATAAAAGAGAAAACACCATTCAAAATATTAATGCTTTTAATCAGGCATCTTCAATATAATGCTACAAATCTTCTTTCTTTTCCCAACCTGAAAAAGAAAAGGCAAATGCATGTATTATCACCATTAATTGAAAACAGAATACTTGAAAACAAAGACAACACATTACAACCTAAATTATCTAAAAGATACTTAAAAAAGATGTACTTGTTAGTGGTAAAAAGATTGATCTGTATCTTATTTCAGTATCATAAACGGGTTAATTCCTTTTCAGGGGGTACAAGTAAACAAAGTTTGATGTCTCAAAACAATGGTACTCAAGATATTCAGCAGAAATTAAATGCCTATGTTCAGAGGACTTTGACCTTTGACCCTGATAATCATTTACGCATTAGAGGGTGTTAGTATTAGAAAAGGCAAATGCATGTATTATCACCATTAACTGAAAACAGAATACTTGAAAACAAAGACAACACATTACAATCTAAAGGTATCTAATAGATACTTAATAAAGATCTACTTGTTAGTGGTAAAAAGATTGATCTGTATCTTATTTCAGTATCATAAACAGGTTAATTCCTTTTCAGGGGGTACAAGTAAACAAAGTTTGATGTCTCAAAGCAATGGTACTCAAGATATTCAGCAGAAAGTAAATGCCTATCATTAGAGAGTGTTTGTATTTTAAAATAGAAGTTTGTCATGCAAAAGGGTTTTTGAACTTCTTTCTCAAGACATTGAGTGAATTTATTTTATGTCTGACCTTAACCTTATGACATTAAAATCAATATGAATCATCTCCTTTTGAGGTACCAGTGTACCAATTTTTTTCTGTCAACAAATGGTTTTCAAGAAATTGAACATACAATATTTTCCTATGTCTAGAATAAATTGACCTTGACCTTTACCTTTGTGATCTAAAAAAAATGAGTTTCTTTAAAATAGGTAGAGACCATCTGCCTCCTAACAGAAACCTGTTTTATTTCTGTCAGCTTAAAATTTCTCAATATAATAAGTGTCCTTGCTGGTTTAAATATTATGTCCAGACAATACTAAAATCTTAAAAAGCTATTACTTAAAAAAAGATTAAAAAAATCAATCTGAACATGTCATGTGGTAGAAACAATTTAACAAAATTTGTCAAAATAAATGAAAAAACCTATTTTAAAAAAAAACTATAGTTTCAGATATATCTCTGGACAATGTGACAGGCAAACAGACATTGCGATTCCAGTATACCCCGAAAACTTTTAAGGGGGTCCTATTTTATAGTTTATTTGAACACTTGGTAATTAATGCACTTTACCTGGTATTTTAAAGATCGTCGACGTCTAAGATGATCAAATTCCCTCTTTTGTTACGTGTTTATTATGTTCATGTCAGCTGACTTTATACTGAACCTACAAAAATTAAAAAAATAAAGTTATATATATGAAAATCAATCATGTACAACATATTCATATAAAAACCATTTTCCATATAAGTCCGATTTAAACTAAAATTTAGTAGAAATAAAAGGAAAGATGGAATTTTATCTCTTTTTTAGGTCATAGATTTCAGATAAATAATGGGGGTCAGCAACTTTTATACAAACATTTTAATTTACCTGATCATTCTATTTTGTCATTGAAAGTTAGAATTCTGGAAAAGATTTACCACCACACAAACAGTTCATCACTGAGTACACCTTTCCGTAGACAACGAGAAGAATTTTGGATAAGAAAGCTAGGGACAGCCTTTCCCTATGGATGTAATGACAATGTCGATAGTGTTGGAAATCTTTCCAGTCCACAGTGTAACAATGTAAATGTGATGGGACTTTTTAACCATACACAGAGACGTAAGCGTAGTCATGGGCATCGGTCTTACAATAAACGTTTAATACACGATGTCTCTTTTGATTCAGTACTACCTTTTGTAAATCAACAGTTAGGTCTACATCATATTTGCACCAAACTTCACTCCGTCCCTTTGAAGATTCCTCGACACCAGAATATAGGCTCGGATCTGTAATTATGGATATTGCCAATCATAGGCTTTTTAAACCCCCGCGTTTTACTGAAGAAAATGCAGCTAAAACAATCCGTTTTTTCCTTAAACTTCAATATGCCAACAAAGGAATTGACGCGGTTAATATAAGTAATATTCTTAATCACAAAAATTCAGTCTTGTATTCCACCATATTTCAAGTTAAAGACCCCACCTTGTATTTCCTACAAATATACGTCGACTATTGCTTCCAAACTTTTTAATTACAAGAAAACTTTACA
The DNA here is from genome assembly GCF_033153115.1 of Saccostrea echinata. Taxonomy (NCBI): domain Eukaryota; kingdom Metazoa; phylum Mollusca; class Bivalvia; order Ostreida; family Ostreidae; genus Saccostrea; species Saccostrea echinata. Next base: position 6,243,706 of record NW_026889806.1, on the reverse strand, counting down.
GGGCCTGGATATCGAATATCTGAAGCATAATCCTCCATCGTGTTCATGTTCTTCTTCGCCCTATAACTATAGTCCTGCTGGACACGTTATTACTGGTGACGTAAATATAGTTAATAATGAGGACCTTAGATCACTGATTTTAAAAGGTCCTAAATATAGGGAACCCAGATCCTTCAACTGGCGTCGGAATTTCATAAATATTATGGATTCTGTAGAGGACTACGCCAGGCGATGGACCAGACATGAAAAAGAAGACCTTGACACTTTGTCAGAATGGATTAAATGTATCAGATGTATGTTAAAATCGCGCATTAAAAGATTGAGAGGCAATATGAAAACCATCTATCCTTCTGTATTCAATAATCCAGAAGTGAAAAAAGAATTAGATAGATTACATGATCAGTACGTACTGGTCCCTGCTGACAAAGCAGGTAACTACATTGTCTTTGTTTGTAAGGCTCATTATATTAAATGTATTTTAAAGGAACTTGGATTTAATTCTACAAGTGGTAATCCAACTTATACTCATAGTTCCCTTTTTAAGGAAGATATTCTTTAAAATCATATGTCAGTTTTGAATATTTTTAATATTCCAAACAACCAAAATGAATTTGAATTACCATATTTATATTGGATTCCGAAACTTCATAAAAATCCTTACAAACAAAGATACATAGCGGGTTCCAGTAAATGTTCAACCAAGCCTCTATCTTTACTCCTCACTAAGATATTAACAGTGGTGAAGGAGAAACTTCAAGAGTACTGTGCAACAATATATTCGAGAAGTGGTATAAATCAGATGTGGATACTTAAAAATTCCAAGGAACTTTTGGAAAATTTGAAATCACAAGATTTTACCAAAATCAATAGCTTAAAAACTTACGACTTTTAAACTTTGTACACAAACATTCCCCACGATAAATTAAAATCCAGGCTTTTTGATATCATTGACAGCTGCTTTTTCAATAAAAATGGAACTCGTAAATATACTTACCTTGTCATTGGTCATTTGGAAAATTATTTTGTTTAAAAACATTCTGATTGTTCACACAAGTACTCTGAAGTTGACATTAAAAAGATGCTTGAGTTTCTGATTGACAATATCTATGTGGTTTTTGGAGACCAGGTCTTCCAACAATCTATTGGAATTTCCATGGGTACCAATTGCGCCCCGTTATTAGCAGACCTTTTTTTGTATTCATATGAAGCAGAATTTGTCCAAAATCTTGTACGTGAAAAGAAGAAAACACTTGCTGTGGCCCTCAACTCAACATTTAGATATATCGACGACGTATTGTCAATTAACAATGGCTATTTCCATTCTTATGTCGATACGATCTATCCATGTGAACTTGAGATAAAAGATACCACAGAGTGTGACACATCTGTTTCATATTTGGATATTTTACTTGAAAAAGACGTTAATGGTAATCTAACAACCAAGCTTTATGATAAACGTGATGACTTTAACTTTTCAATCGTCAACTTCCCTTACTTATGCAGCAACATACCTTCATCACCTGCATACGGGGTATATATCTCTCAGTTGATTCGATACGCAAGAGCATCCTCTACGTATGTACAATTTCTAAAACGAGGTAAATTATTAACAAATAAGTTGATGAAACAAGAATATCAGCTGTCTCGTTTAAAGTCATCATTTCGTAAGTTCTATGGTCGATACAATGACCTTGTCAGCAAATACAATTTATCATTGAGTTAAATGCTGACTGACGTTTTTCATACTAATTGTTAGGCCATTATTTACACACTGGGTTGTCGACGGATTTTTCCGTTATTTGACGATCATGACAAGGAGCACACGGCGGGTGTGACCGGTCGGCAGGGGATGCTCACTCCTCCATGGCACCTGATCCCACCTCTGATGTTTGGAGGTCCGTGTTTGCTCTGCTCCTATTTTGTATTGCTTAATGGACTTTTGAGCTTGAATACTGTTCGTTATCTCCATATATTTCATCTCTCTAGTTTGAAATAGAATTCAATAAACTTTGGTTCGTTTTGTTTGTTTTTTTAATACCTGTTTTGAGTTTCACTGGCATTGTAATTGAGGTAGCTAGGTTCTCGAGGACTGTCAGACATTCATTCATTTCAGAGCTGTGAGTCTCTATGACACCGAGTTCCAGCTTCTAAATATACAATATAAATAAAAGAAATCGTATTTTTCCTCTTTATTAAATAAAACAGCTTTGATGAACTAATACTAGTGATAGTTGTGGACATAATGTGTTTTACTTCAATTCCGAGATAACTCGTACAAGATTTTTTACTTTCACATTTTCGCTATGTTGTACGTAGGTATTCAACAATAAAAAGATCTTAAAAAAAAATTAGCAATGCTGATTTTGATAAAAACATTCACAATCGCACAGATCGGTCACACCACAGCGTACGACACAGTTACAAAAGTAACAGTAATTGCATGAGAAACTGAGTAAGGCGTCATTCGATTGTACAGAAAGATCACAAATTAATGAAATAAATTTAACAACAGAGACTACCGTAATCGAAAACACTTACTTTTTGCAGAGACATTATTCGTGTTTTTCAACTTCCAAATAGGTCTACAGCTGATGACGTCAAACATGACGTACATTTTTATCCGAGATAAAACAAAACCGATCCAGAGATAAAATACGGAGTATTTTTTTACCGAAATAAATCCAAAATCCAAATTGACTTTTTAAGACATACACTTAATTTATTCGGGAACTTTCCAGAATCTCTTGCCGTTGCTATGCACAATGTAAACAAACCGCCATTTTCTCCTCGCTTCAACAAAACACATTCGATCGAGTGATTAGGTAATAATGAAATGCCGGTATCAAAAACTTAAAAACACTAGTTACCTTAAATATCAAAATCATCAATGCTGTTATTATTATTTGGAGATAGAATAGGTCGTAGCACATGTCGTTGATTCTTAGGCGATGTAGGTTTAGATTTGTTGGAAGTAAGTTGAGGGATGAGAATTTGGGGGTTGTGCACGGACTTCATAAGTTCTAGAAATTTAAGGAAAGGATCTGAGGAATCTTTTAAGTAATTTTTACGCATACAATACTGGCTAAAATATGTGTCATAGAGATTTAACAGTCCCGCTCACTGGCAGTGATTTTTTCAGTGCTCTCCAAGTCGAGAATGTCATATGCTTTCCAGCAGTCAGATATAACAGTAGTTCCTGGTAAAATATTTTGTTTTATGATGCTGAGTAATGTTTCTCTCGAGCCATCTGTCACTGTCGTGAAAAAACACTTCTTTGATCCCCCTCCAAACACCCACACACCTTCAACTTTTCGTCCTTTATGAAATTTTCTCTTTCCAAATTTGCTCTCATCTATCTCAACAACTTTCCCTTCTCCTCCTATTTTCTCAGATTCCTTTTCTAATACGCAGGTGCAAACGTCCAGTGAGAAATTGTACCAGTCTACGATGGTTTGAATTGCAATTTCAAGTTCGTGCCCGACTAGTAATTCACTTACTTTGTACACCCAAAAATAAGTAATTAAAAGAATTTTTTCCAGAGTTAATTTGATTCTCGAACCAGCTCCCAACTCTCACGGACACTTTCTTGTGACATTTCTTGTTGGAGCATCTCCAAACATGTTCGTCACTGGAATGACTAGAATCCTTCCTTAATCCAAATTTTCCCGTCTCACAACTTTTACATGTTTCCCCATTTAAATCAATCAGAACATTCAATCCAATTAACCACTGAATTAAACAAGTTAAATCAGCGCTTTTCTGGTAAATATCCTTTAACTTCACCGGCATTTCATACAATCAGTTGTTTCTGTTTACAAAATATCACATGCTAGTATGTACCAGTGACGAAAATCTCATGAATATATATCTATTCATTTATTTCTACAGAAAGCGCTCGAGAAAATCTTCGAAGTTGAAAACATAAAAATCGATTTTACAAGAAGCCTGCAGTTTTATTTCTGGATTATTTTTTACTTCGAATTTAAAAAACTATGATTAAAAACCAGTTTTTTAAACCTCATTTTTTTTTAAAAAAAGGAATTCATTTCTGGGCTTCTGCTTCCTCAAAGTATTGCCCACAATCAACAAGCTGATTACTATGTCAAATGTGGTGTGTATGATATGACCAAAAATTAAAACTTTGACGTTTTTTATTTTGCCTTTTTATTGATTATTTCGATCGCTCACGCGATCGCTTTATTATAATACACCGCCTTCGGCGGCACATAATTTAGCGCCATATTAATCGGGACCGGCATACTAGAAGTGTTCCATTTATTCATTATATATAAAATTTCGGTTTTTTTTTTTCAAGAACGCATCAAAATACATTCAGAAATTGGATGAAAGGAGGGGGGCTAACAGTTAGAGCACCCCCCTGTTTTATACACGTATATAAAATTGAAAATTGCGAGCTTTTCATGTTTTTTTCGGAAATTGAATCATTATGTCTCTGTAAGATTAAATGTATACATTTACATTCTATCTAGATGCACTACTGAAAAAAGGTCAACTATTTTTTTTCAAAATTAACTTTAACATTAATCATGTTAATTCATTGTTGAAAAATTAACATTAATCTCACGTTATTCATATTAACATTAAATTAACAAATTAATGTTAAATTCACATAAACATGAAAATAACATTAGCAAATTAATATTAAATTAATGTTAATATTTCCGTCCTAGTTTTTTTTAGACAGTTCAAAATCCACTCAAAATTTTACTGTTAAAATTAAACAAAATTAACATAAAGTTAATGTGAAGTGAAATTAACGTAAAAAATTAACGTTAATTTAAAGTTAACACTTTAAACGTTAATTTAAGACGAAGTTAACATTAAATTAACATTAATTTAATGTCAATTGAAATTAATATTAAATTAACGTTAGGCATAATTGGCCGTGTAGAGCACTGATACGGTACTCCAGAGATCCTTCTTTGAGTGGCTGTGACTTTCATTGCCACCAGTTTTGACTTGTACATCACTATGGCAATAGACAAGGTTTCACAATTTATGTATATATACTACGTTTTAGGCAATCAAATTCCTTACAACCATAAAATTAAACCAAGACCACAAACCATAAACGTAAAATAAACAGGTAAAATTGAAAAAAAAAGGTAAGATAACGAGCAGCGATCGATTTCAAGAAATCTACAAACAATAATAAAAATATTTTTTGTGAATAGAGAGCCCCGGAAATCACCCTGAAATCACATCAACATAGAAATCAACTTGGACTATTTGATTTGATTGCTTTATGATTATATAATTCAAAGCATAATTGAATATGATGTGTGTCACGATTTTTACCTCACTTTGGCATAAAAGTAAATATTATTAGCATGTTTAAAAACCCATATGCCATTATAAACATATCAATAAACAGCAATAATATGCTTCCAATTGAATGATATTGTTCGTTATCTTCATATATTTCATACCTTTTAGAATGACTTCTTAAGACAGAAAATTCTTAATTGTGACTAAATGATTTGATTTCAATGACAGTCATTCAAGAGATTGTCTACAATCACAGTTGTGTGCATTTACTGAATACCCAATGAATTAACTCCTTGACAAAAGATCTCTTTTTGACCATTTTGTCAATAGAGAAGCTACACAAGGATTATGTAAGACGTGCGGGCCTATATATCCTAATGAATATGACAAAAAGTGCACAAGTACATGTACCCATGACACCAAGTAAACATTTATTATATTGTGATTGTCTGTGTATGATAAACATAAACGTAGAATTTCTACTTTATCTAAAAAAATGTTTTGAAATGGATTTACATAGCTTTGTACATTTGTTTCTTTTTCTGAAAGATACTTCATTCAATAATTCGTAAATATCAATAAGGATTGGAATATAAATATTGGGCCCATAGGAAGTTATTGGATTATAGCACAATCTTAGGTATGTGTGATTTTGGACTCGGAAATAATAAAAATAATTACTATGTGATATAGGCGTATATTTAGGAAAATATATCTGTAAGTCAAAGACAGGATTAATTACATGAACTTAATGAAGAATCATTGAAGTGTTTTTTAACCAGCTATATTTGTCTGAGTTTCATGGTCAGGCATTTAAAAATTAAGTTAGGTTCTCTTTTTCCAAATATATGTACCGGTCAATAAATTTCAACCTGCCTTTTAAATGCACTGTCAGTGCAGTGTCACCATCTGTAATGAATTGAAATAAAATATTGTATTTATGCAATAGCTGAATCTGATTTGCAATTGAGATTTTAAAAAAAAAGCGGTTAAGAAAATAAAATACCCAGAATTCGATAGTCTCTTTCTGTACTTCCTAGTCATTGCCCGATTCAGCTGAATCATAACTTGAAAGAAGATGTTTGTTTACGTTGCTAAGTGTGCAACCGGACATTATGCAATGGATAATAATATAAAATTTCTAAATCATTATTATGTGACACAGATGACGTAAAATAGTTTATGAATATATATAGAGGCTATTAAATGTTTTGTAGATGAATATGGAATTTATTTTACGAGTGGGACAGGAGTTTTTGATATTTTCACGAGTGCGTCGCAAAAAATTATGTCTCACAAATGAAATAAATTCCATTTTTATCTACAAAACATTGATTTATTTTATGTAAAAGTAAAGCATTATTAAATTTTGTTTCTAATTTAAAAAAAAAGCCGGAAAAAAGTATCATACATAGATATAATCAGGTCGGAACTGCAACTTAGCGGGAGGGAATTGGAGAATAGAACTATCATTAATCATAAATGCCAGTCCATATTACTATTCAGATTTTAATAGATCTCATATAAATTGAATATGCTTCAATTATTATTAAAAGTAACAGTTGGTATACCCCTAACAAAAAATTACTATAGTTAACCGTAATAAATAATTTGATACATTCTTGTATATGAAACTTTACTTAACAATTTTTTGAGATTTTGATGCTTAAAATCTCTGAGGTTAAATAGCAACAAAGTAAAATTTGGGAAAAATTGTGAACATACAGGTAATATTTCCATTACATATAAAAAAATGTGCATGTAGGAATTGGAGAACCTAAAATATAACAATCTGAAATCCATGGTCAAAATACATTGAATTATTATAGTAAAAACTTTAATTTACTACATTGGATACCTTGATACTATAGTTACCTATAGTTAACTATAGTATTTTTTGTCAGGGGTGCCTTTAATAAGATTTAAGTAGACAGGTCTTTTTGACTGGTTTGCCCTCGCGTAACAAAAACCACATAATTATGTTAACATTATTTTAAATAAAAAAGGGACAAGTAAAGGCAAATTGCACAACCTACCTTAAATGTTAATGGGAAATCAATTTATCCTTGAGAAACAAGAAGTTTAAATCTTAAAAATCCTAGTACTCATTTCTTGCGCTTATTCTGCAAATTTTCTTTTTAAAAATTACATTATAATAATCTTAGTCTTGTTCATTACCAACAAGAATATTTTCTTGATTAATTAAGACAACATTTTAGAGGTAACGTTTTCAATAAAAATGGAGTACGTCAGTTTACATACCTTGTCTTTTATCAATTGCAAAAAATATTTTGCTAAAAGAGTTCTACATTGTAATTGTACAAACAAGTGTTCCAAAATTGATATTAAAAAGATGATTGAGTTTCTGACTGACAATATCAATGTAGGTATCGGATATCAAGTCTTCCAACAATATGCTAGAATTCCCATGGGTACTAATCACGCCACGTTATAATCAGACCTGTGTTTTGTAATCATCTGACGAATAGCTAATATATAAAAAAAATCATGCTTTGCCTTGAATTCGATTATAAGATATATCGACGACGTTTTATCAATGTTCATTGCTGTATTGATTCGATATATTCTTTTGGCCTCGAAATAAAAGACATCACAGAGTCTGATACACAGGGAAAAGTGGCTCGCATGATTTTCACATGATTTTCTTTTTATATAAAAATTATGCGAAAATCATGTGAAAATCATATGAATATTTTTTCATGTGAAAATCATGCGAATTGGTTTGTATGATATTCGCATGATATTTATATAATTTTCATGTGAATTTGTTTTCGTGCGATATTTATGCAATTTGGTCTTCATGTAAAATTCATATGAAAATTATGCGATATTCATATAAAAATTGTATATTATTCATATGAAAGGTAAAAAACAATTCAAGTTTAAGATCTTCAATTTCTTTCATTAACTCTTTTTCATTAAAATTTTACAAACTCTTTATAATGATGTTCAAACTTCTAACAATAGTCTTTGTTGTTAAACCCCAATACAATTCTAACAGAAACCCCAAGTTGGAGATTGCATCACATCATGTAAAATTAAAGGCCAAAAGCTAAAAATCTAAGTTAAAACTTCATAAATTAGGTAAAAGAATAAGATAAGCCTACAATGTTAAAATCTTTGCTCAAGGTTCTCAATAATATTGAAGGGTGATGGCATAAAGTTTACACATTGAACATCAGAGAAAATCTACAATTTCTTCATATTTTAGAAATTTGACATTTGCTTCATTTAAACACAAAATAAGACTCAAAAAATACATACAAACATATTCATCCAAACTGTGTCTGTGTGTTTTGTCTGTGTGTGTGTGTCCATGATCTGATATAAATTCTATACAGCAAATATTCTTCTATAAAATAGCATACTATTTCAATGTCCATCATATTCTTTTCATTTGTATAGTTTTTTCACAATCACATATGTAAAATTTCAAGTTTTACAGTTTAAAAAAAAATCTTCAATATTATGCGTGAACAAATATGGTTCATTTTACTGTCAAACATTACTGTAAATTGAATAAGAAGGTACAAAGTATACAAAATAAGACAATAACATCAAGCAATCCATAGAAATTTAAGGAATAAAAGTTTTATGATATATACCTGTACATGTATATCAATGTTGTTAAACAAATGTACTGCCTGTGTTAATATTCACCAATAATTCTTTTACAAAATTAATACTCTGAAAACATCTTTTCCCAATATCTACACTCTTGGGACTCTTGGGACCATCTGGAGGTCAATGAAAGTCAATGTCAAAAGGTCAAAATGAATGGTAAGCAGGGCAAGTCCTTGTCATAAGAAATGCGAAATATAAAAGCCCCAGCACCAACTATTGAAAAGTTATGGCAAAGTTAAAGTTTTTCAAATGTAGGTCAAACTCCAATGTCAAAAAATTGTTGGTATCCAAAGGAAGGTCTCATCAAAAGGAAATTTGAGAGCCCTAGTACTAACGCTCAAAAGATATGGCCAAGGTTAAAGTTTTTAAAAAAGTAGGTCAAACTCTAAAGTCCAGGTCAGAAATATTTACACCCATGGAAAGGTCTTGTCATGATAAATATACATATGAAATATGGAAGCCCTAGCACCAACTGTTCAAAATTTATGGCCAAGGTTAAAGTTGGGTAAATTTTTGCAAAAGTGGGTCGTCCAAGGTCAAGAGGTCAAATATGTTGGTACACAAGGGAAGGTCTTGTCACAAGAAATACATATGTGAAATATGAAAGCCATAGCTCCAACCAATCAAAAGTTATGACCAAGGTTAAAGTTTTGCGAACAGACAGACATATGGATGGGGACAGGGCAAAAACTATATACCCCTGAATCTTCAATTACGGGGGCATAATCATTTTACAACAGATGAACTGAACACACCTGCACTACATTATTCAAAATATTTACATCTGGGATTGGCAAAACTGAATCTGTTTAAAAAAATAAACAACATTTTTCTTATGTTTCCAAAATTTCTTTCTCACATCTTTCATCTCTTGCTCAACATGCACACTCACCAAACCATCTTTTACACGACACCCCTCACTCAGACAGTCATGCACCAAACAAATAATACTTAAAATCCTTGAAACAGGAACCACTACAGAATCTTGTGTAATAGCAACTCTCTCCAAGGCTATATCATTCAGTCTTGAGTTGTTCAATGGTGTTACTCTGAAGATCTTTGCCAGGTGAAAATGCATGCCTTCAGCAGTTGATATGAGCCATCCCTCATCAAATAAACCAACTTCTTCCTACATTTTTTATGAAAATTAAGATATCAAAGCCAAATTCGTAACCAACCAGAAACTATAAATAAAGTTCTCTTCAAGGAGAACGATGTATTCAATGGAATTGTTATTCAAATGTTGACTATTTGAATAAAAGCTGTAATTATTTTAGGAATTCCTACATAGAAATATATCATATTATGATTATGTCTGACTGGGAAAAATCTTTTGAATAATACATAATTTTCAACTTTTACCTAATTTTTTTCAACACTGTCTTTTTGTTACCTTATTGTCATCTACTCTGTGTAAAATGGAGGCTCCTTTGTTGACCAGCTGTTCTGATTGGGTCTTTATGGAATAAAATTTGCTTCGTTTGGCCCCAGTGAAATCAATATCATTGAAAATCAATGACAACATGTGAACGGTTTCGTCATCAATGAACTCCCACACCAATGATCCATTTTGCCTCTCCATTGCCTTTCTTAGCTTTATAGTGGTAGAGGTTGACTCGTCAGGTAGTGCCAAAAACTGCCTCACCTCTTTACAGGCAGCTGTACTTTGAACAGACCCTGATGCTTGCAGCCTATGAATAATCATAATGCAAAAATGAAATTATAAATCAAATAAACTGTATGCAATCTTCAAAGCAAGAATTGTGGCATCAGATCAAGTTCAACTTTTTCAACAGCCACTTACCAAAGAGTCGAGTCTCATCTACTAAGATTTACTTAAGGGTATTTAAATATTACAATTTTTCCACCTCTAATTGTTTTTATGGTTTCATATTTCAATGATTTTAGCTTTTAAAAATTAATGTAAGTCCACATTTCGAACTTAGGCAACTGGCTTGTATATATATGTCTAAACATTGTTAATGAATCCCTTGGAAGTCAATTAAGTTACTGTAAATGTGTGCAATTAGGGTTGCATTACACATTTGGAGTGGACCATCCCTGATCAGCTGTCACACTTTTTTCAGTAGCCTGCTGACCATTTACTTTACTTAAATAATGAAATTAAGTTTCTGTGTAAATGTTTACAAGTAGATAATGTGCAATGTAAAAGGAGTTATAGGAGAAATTTAGTTTACTTTTAAGCAAATGCAAATTAATGTAAGTTCTCACCATTCCTCTCCATTAGGGAAATAGCCACCTGTTATGACATGGTTAAGTATCTCCATTTCAGCAAAAGCACTAGCTGTATCTCTGCTCCTGGCATGCAAATTTTGCTTGAACAGTTGGTCACGAATGCGACCATGCATTTTTTCAAATGCATCTTCCTTATAGCAATCCATGGGGCCATGTGTAAATATGTCATCTACCTGAAATTACCACAAATTTTGAATAGAGTTGTAAGCATTTGACGTGCTTGTAATGCTGGTCTGATGGAGGAAGGGGGGGTGTATGTAATTTATCATTATTGAACAAAAATGATGAAAACAAAATATTACTTATTAATGCATATGAAGAAGATATTCACGGTGCAATTACAATTAATAACCATAGCTTGACTTACTACATGTATATGAACAGAAAGATGTGTTTTGACTTTCTGCTGCAGTTGTGGTACATGATTCCTGAGTCCTTGCAAGTATGTATCAGTTTGGTTCTGCAGACTTTCTAAAGAGGTCTCACTAAATTCTTTTGTGCATGTAAGAAGTTTACTGATCTGAAATATAAGATGAAATTTTATAGAGAACAAGACTTCTTATGAAATGAATTCCCAAGCCATGCTGGGTGGGCACAATCAATAGTATGAAACTTTAATATAGAGACTAAGAAAAAAACTACCTCTGCAAGTTGACATAAAAGGCCTATTTTATTTCTATCCAATCCAACTATGGCAAAATGAAATGGGGCAATCTGAAGCTGAAAAAGAAAAACACATTCCATATTTCAAAAACATTAACAGTCAAACCATGCTATTTTGAACTTGATAGGACCAAGAAAAAGTTAGGAGATATCTGAGGATTCTAGAATCAAGATTAAAATAAGTAGAGAAAATATGGTAGGTAATTCCAACTTGCTTAGTCAAATAAATTCTTGGTATTCGAGATATCACTGTGTTTGTCATTTTGAAGTACAATTGTATTTGAAACTACTCCAAAAGTGGATTACATTACAGTGGTTTTGATTTCACTTTGTCGCTGGTAAAACTCGATCAGTTTGCTACTATTAAATCAGCATTAATGGACGCAAATAAAAAATAAGGAAATAGTTATTCTCTAATTTCAATACACTTACATATGTCTTAATATCTTTTCCTTGGCGACTGTCTATGTATTTAATGGTGTCACTCGACACTTTCGTTCCGAAGGCACTCTGGTCACAGCTTTCAATCAACATGCATAGCTGTTCTTGCTTAATTTCTGGTAAATCTTGTATACAGGCTTTCAATAAATGCTTTCCAATACCAAGGAACAACCAGTGCAGAATTCCAACAGGGATGTCTCTTAAATTTTATAAAAGCAAACAAATCACAATGAAAATGAAGTGTCAATAATCATAGAAAATATCATGATTGATATAATATGTCAAGTCACATTAGTAAATTTTTGACAACTAGATATCAGATAGACGGTCATCATCTCAAATACATGTATGGCATTTAGTAATGTTAAGAATAAAGGAACATGTAAATATAAAATACATTATTTCCTATGCAGCTTGTAACACGAGCTTTGATTGGATACAATGTCGGGTGTATATTTCCATCCACCCGACTTGAGCCGGGGTAAAAGACATGACGTCACAATGCACAGTTTCTCTATGATAAAAACCAAATAACATAATGTCATGATGCATTGTAGGATGTAGAAAATCTTATTGATAGCTTGAAACACATTTGATTGGACTTGTTTACAAAGAATTTATTTGGTTACATAGGAAATAAATTCATTATCCAGGTCCAATCAAGGGTGTACGGGGATTTACCCCGGATTGTATTCCATACACCCTTCGGACCTGGATAACTAATATGATTACTATACAACTATAGCTTTTTGATGAGGTCAATCCCTAGATATATAGACTTAGAGAAACCATATCCACCAAGCACAAAGTGCTTTCTCTTAGGTCTATATATCGATCTAGGGATTTTACCAATTCAAAAGGCTACAATAGTTTTATTATTTTTTTATCAGTCAATTTGAAATGTCTTAAATTCCATATTTCTAATACTCAATACTTTCTCATATAACATGTATAAGGCATTGTTATGTCATTCGCATTAGAACGTCACATTTACAAATAGCAGCTGCAGTATCTGTTTTTAGAAACATCCACTTTATAAAGACTATTGAGACATCAATACTATTGTTGCTTCTCAGAAGAACATTTCCAATTTTAGAAACAGCAGGTTTATAAATTTCTTTAGAAGCTTAAAATAAAAACATCCAGTTTATAAGACTTTTTATACTTGATCATTAACAGTCAATATGTGGTTATAAGGACCCATGTCAAATGATATTGACCTTAGACACCTTTGACTAGGCTCGGTCGATATCACTTTCTGTTTCTTCGGTAATTATGACTTCACATGGGTCCTTATAACCACATACTGACGTACACTATATAAATATATATATATAAAGTCATTACCTATGTGGATTCAAAATGTTCCAAAGAGGGTTTGAATATGGTTTGAGTCCATGATTCTGTCTCATCTCTTTGTTGTTATTCATAGACAAATGACCTAATATTCTCTGGGTTTTTGCAGGATGTCTTTCATCCCCTTTCCATATAGAAGAATCTTTGTCAGCCTTAAAATAAGTAAAGCCACTAAAGGTTTAAGATACACAATGTAGGACAAAATGAAAACTAAAACATACACATGTATGTATGTGTTTGAGGGTTCCTGGTGGGCATTTATATCCCAAAATTGTTTTAAAAACTTACATAACACCTGGGACAAAATTTGTTTGTGTTCGCTCCCATGTGATTTGATGCTTCAGCCAACATGTTGAAGTCACAGACACACACTGTTATGCAAGGTATGATGGTCACCTTTTCTCTCCTTTGTGCATCAAAAGTCAAAATGCCACTACCAAAGAGAGAGAAAATGTTTACCCAAGTACTGCAACCTTTTTAGCATGAATCATGACAAATTATTCTATTAGATAAGTCAGTTGGAGAAGTTAACAAAATGAAAATAAAACAAAAGCATGAAAAATAAAAAGACCTAAATCATACATGGATATACGTATGTATATATGTATATATATATATATATATATATATAATTTTGTTTCATTTCTTCATTTCTTGCTTTCTCATTCACATGTGTCAATTTCAATTTAATACAACGTTACCCCTCAGAATTCTTTATGTCATCAATGACAGAAGAGGCCATTTCTAGGATAGGCACCTCTGTGGAAGCACTGACAAATTTAATGGTGTCAGGATTCTGTTTCCTTGCTTTTGGAATTCCTGCAAGCTGTAACTGCACACAGTGGAGGGGTTTCCATTTCTTAGACTTATTCGCACTAGTATCATCCATGAACAAATTCAGCGGCACAGTGTAGACTGGCAGACCTCTCACTTTATGTGGATTTTGATAAACAATAGTGTTCTTTTCCTATATGAATTTAAAAATGTCATGAATCTCACAGTATGTGATATAAATGGTAAGGAGGGAGGGAGATCTTGCCCTATCACTCACAGTTTATATGTCCCTGAATAACAATTTCATTATCGAACTAACAGCAATTCAATTTACAATGAGGTCTACAATGTAGTCCAAAGCGTAGATTATTGTGTAAAAATATTAATGTCAAGTAGTACATGCATGTACTTACATCATCTGCTATCCGAATCACTTCCCCATTGAATGATTTGTAGAAAGTATATTCATGAACTTTCTGTACTTGTGATAAATGACAAATATTCCACATCTCTGAAGTTTCCAAGTAAACCAAGCTAAAGTGAAATGTAAATGAATATGATTCTAATAAAAATTAATCAAGCAGATGTAACTTTTATAGAGGTGGATACATATACATACATGCATTTACAGACAGTGCTTAAGAAGCATGAAGAACTGAAAAGCCAAACAGACATTATATGTATTTAACATTGCATAAACATACCTTTTTCCTGCAAGTCCTGGACAAGCATTTGCTCTGAAGATTTTTACTTTGGCATATATAATATCATTCTGTAATTATACATATGCACAATTATAGTATAAATTTAATGTACTGGTAATATATGTATATACGAAGGGATTTCATTTGTGTGTGTGTATGTGTGTGTGTGTATATATATATATATATATATATATATATATATATATATATATATATATATATATATATATATATATATATTAAGGCCAAAATAAAAAATACCTTTGTTTCCCCTAACGCGACTGACCCAATTAAAACGCGCCGACTGGAAAGTTTTTTTCATAAGATTATTCCAATTTTTTTTTTTTTTTGGTTTATGAACTTTTTTTTTTTATAAAATAGACTTCCACCAAGATCCGTTTTTATCAAAACGACTGATTTTGTTCTGTGATTTTCAAGCGTTTGTTGGAATTAAAATGGTGCCCACAACATGTCTCGGTAACGGAGTGTTAGTTCATGTTTTAAAAGAAAGACGACGTATCAAACTTATGCCTTTAGCATATAAGAATCCTACACTCTTGAAACACTTCGTTAATAAAATAAAATATACAATGACCTATTAAGCCCTTTAAAAAGTACATTGCATGTGTAAGCACTGAAAGCTGATAGTAGGCATGACAAAAAATACTTGTATGTCCAGTCTTTGCGTACCCGAGAATCTTTTATACTGATGCATTTAATTTCAACAAATTTACTCTGGTATGAGATATTTCACAAGTTCGATTGAATAATAGTCGTGAATTAATTTACCTTAAATGTTAGTCCTAACGGCATTTGTATGGTATTCTAGCTGTTTACAAATCGCTTTCTTCTGTACTTACTACTTAACTTACATGTATCTATAAAGGTATCATTCCATTTAATTTTAAGAATGTATTTTCAAAGCTGCTGTCAAAAAAAAAAAAAAATTGCCTACCTACCTACTCAACTTGAGATTTTTGGGTCGGGTTAGGAGAAACAAAGATATTTTAAATGATGGCCTAATGATATATCTCTAATACCTGAATGTCTTGCAGGAAAGTAAAAATCTGGCCAATGTCTTGGGAATCATGATTAGATGAAGAAACAAAGTCACCTGTGATAGATCAACTAATTTTACTGTTTTATTAAGTCATGCTGAAATCAATTAATCTACTTAAGATCAGTAATCTGAAATATATCTTTCTAAGTTCAGCAATTTTCAATATGTTTCAGTTTCATTCAATTCCATTAGGTAAAAGCAGATTATTATATTATATGAATCATCAATGACTTACCTGAGAAGAAAGTATTTTTCCCATTTGATGCATAATGTGACCGAATTTCATGAACCCATTTACTACCATCTGACTGTTCTTTCAACAAAACCTGGCCATCACTTGATACTCTGCCATACCTAAACAAGATCTTACGCCGTGATCCACTCAAAGATAATTAAAGACTAAACAATCTTAACAATTCAACATAAATATGTCTTTGAAATTATGCATGTATATATAAACATGTATTAATCATGTTAATTGCTTTGTTATTGTACAAATTTACTTAAATCACTGTACCTAAGCAGGCTTGTAGCAGTGTCGGGATGTGATAGAGTCATGCTAAGCAAGGCAGTTGGCTTGATTATCAAAAAAGGATTACCATCACTACTTTCTTCCTAAAAAGTCAAAATTATATATCAATTAGGCCAAATAAAAGGATACGTGTGGTTCCGGTTACACCTACAAGAAAATTAGGGTAGGTAGGTAGGGAATTTTTTTTTTTTTTTAAACAAAATGATTTTTTAAATGTTTCTAAATAATACTTATCACTGCTTTGCAAGTGGCATTTAGATGTGGTGTGATAAAATACTAGTAAATATTGGTAGGGGACACCTACATGCTAGCTTGCTTTGGATTTAACACTATTAAACACTTGCACTATGTTTTGCAAGGAGGCTGTCATTGCTGAAACTAAAACTTAAACCGAAGCTATTGATGGAAATCGGGGAAAATTCCGAAAAAAAATATGAAAATTGCCAAAAAAAAGTTTAGGGTCGGGGGTATAAAATAGGGGCGGTCGGGTAACCGGAACCACACATATTTTTTTTATTTGGCCTTATCTATTAATGATCAGTCTGTATTTTAAATCAATTGCATTTCAATCAAAAGATGGCTAGTGAATAGATGAAAATGGCAAAACATTTTATTCAGACTGTACACAGTTGAAACTACTAATGTATAACATGTTTAACAAAAAAAAAGCACTGTAGAGTTTCAGTTGGTAATATAGGATCTCCCATGTCTTGTGGTTGGATATGATTTTTATCCGAGTTGCGTGATTTTTATCCCCTAGCCTTGGCCAGGGAATAAAAACACACGAGTTGGATAAAAATCTTGGAAGATTCTTTTTATATCCCATGTCTTATAAATCATTATGAATGATTTACACTGTTTTTTATATGTGAATCCACTTTATTTTACTTCATTGCTCTCACACAAAACCCATTGCGATGTCACAAATGTGGGATATCAAAAATATCTAGTGAGTGATAACCATGGGATAATGGGGTAAACATGGGATAAAAATATATACATTGTGTATTAAAGAGGCCTGGACACAGTTTTATGGTTGACATTTTAAATTTCTATCTTTACTATTATTGTTGGTTGAAATTCATATCCAGTCAAAAACCATGGGAGATCCTCTCTCTCTCTTTTGTTCATTGTCTTGTTATATAGTGATTTTATTCATGATACTTACACGAGACAACATGCTCTCAGGTGTCATATCACCACTTATTCGTAGGTTTTTGACTGAAGAGAAAGATGGCATCTCTATTCCGCTTTCTTTCATAATAAACCAGATGAATTTGGCTGTTTCATCACTCTTAAAAAAAATATTATTCTAATCAGTTATGGATAAGTTTTAACATAAAGAATTCTCTCTCTCTTTCTCCCTCTCTCTCACTGGCACTTACTATTGTGTGCGTTTTTGAGTGTACCAATATATACAAGTACATCTGTAGCTTAGACGAAAATGGAAACCAAATTGGCTGATCATTTGGAGAATTGGTCACTACATCATCATCATCATCACTATCATCATCATTAGAGGAGGTGGAGCTCTCCTGATCATTGATCATTACCTCAACATTATCCGAGTTGGCATTAGTCTGAAAGTTTAAAATTTGTTTTAAAAATCAAGTTAAAATATTTGAAAGATTTAAGATATTTATGATTTAATTTTAATTGCTGATAAAATTTACATGCAGCGTCATTGTTCCTGTATTTTTAGCTTAATATATGAGGGTCGGCATGAAAAATGATAACGATTTAGCCTATTTTATGTCACATATCAACACCACGGTACAATAAACAGATAAAATAAACCGGGTACGTATCACCACTCGATGTTTTTTGCATGCAAGTATATCGGATACTTGTATAATTATATATTGTTTGTCACAAAACTCCGTGTCTTTTTATTTTTTGCAGACAATATTTACAAAGATAAGTTATCAAATGAAACATACCGTAGGCTGAATTGAGGAAAATTCCGTGTCGCCACTGTCGGGTTTTGCATCACTGCAGCTACGGTCAGTAAAATTCTGTCGAGTCTCAAATGCAACGATTCTGCAGTTACGGAGATGTTTTTCTGTATTCAGGTGTCTCTGAAAGAGGCTGCTGAAATTTGTCGAGAAGTTGCATAATTGACAAAAGAGTGGATCCTCTGCACGTCTCTTCATTTTATCTCCTCATGATGTCTCGTCTGTCAGATTGAAATATCGCGCGAAAAAAATCGAAAGGGAATTCGGAATTGGGAAAACTTAACAAAAATGACTTTGAATATGTCATTCATACAATACGTTCTTCGTGAAATTTTCCTTTAATTTATATCATAGGAAATTAAAAATGGAGAAAATAAAACAATTTTTATCAATATCAAAATAATATAAAACATGAAAAAAATGGCTCGATTACACTTCCTGTCGGTTCCCAATGTTGACGTTTCTACGTAATATTTTACGTCATTGATCATCTGTCTGAGACTGAGAGAGCGTAAAGACAAAAGTAAGCAGTGTAATTCTATTTCATTTAAATACACATGTATTTAAAATTATTATTATTAATTATGTGGAAATATTGTTTAATTTAGTAACAAGCCATTTTATTTGATTTATGTAGATACACAAGCTGAGACTGTCTATAGATTCATCTGACATCAGAATGGCAAGCGATTCCCAAGAATCACTAGATTTGTTCGTGTAAGTTACCTGTAGGATGCAATATATATATAAATATTTTTTCTTTTTTTCTGGGGTGGGGGGGGGGGTTCAACCAAATATTTTCATTAGGGCAATTTGCCAAGCAAAAATTCTTGACACGAGAATAATAGCATCATGGGGGGGGGGGGGGGGGGGCATGAGCATGAAGTAGCTGATTTTCTATAGTATATATACGTACATGTATGTCGACAAGATTAAAAATGTTTTGGGGGCACACACACCCTCCCTCCTGTTCCTATTAATTTTAAACCAGTGTGCTAAACTCCATTTTATTAATGTATGTTCCAAGTAATTAGTTTTAAAAATGTAATCGTAAAAGTACTATTCAATTGAAGGGTTCACAAGATTCACATTCTGCCAATCCTAATCTGCCTCCACTGGAAAGACCAGTAACCATGAAGATGATCTGTCAGTATTCAACTTTATTTAACATTTAAAAAAAAATATTGAGAGAAAAAATCATAAAAAAAGTATCCTTCCAGGACCTCAAGCTTTTATCAAAAGAACCCCTGTCATTATTTTTGCAAGATATATATTTATTTGTTTTATACATTGTTTTAATCATGTTAATAGAGGATTAATTAAGAACCCACATAATTTCATAATATCACAACAAGAACCGTTCTTGTTTACATGTGGTATTTAATATTTTACATCTACCGTATTTGAATAGTAATAATATTTCTTTTACCTTGTCAACTTTTTAAAACTAATTATGAGTATCAAACTTTTTATCAATGAAATCATGCTTCTTAAGAAGGGCTGCATCGTCGAAACCCATGAGTTTTCTTTCCGTTACACGTACTACATTCAACGTCAAATGTAGTGTAACAAAGAGAAAAACCAGTGGGTTCCGACAATGGAAGGCCTGTAACAGCTAGTGATTTTACAGGCAATGATGCAAGTGTTTATATGGTGGAGGTGGACTGGGAGAATATAAATTGTTAAGTTATTAAGGATGATTTTTTTAAAACCATTGATATACTCCCCCACCCACACAAAGACATGGCTTTAATGGACAGGATTTGGCTAAAACAAAGGAAATAATTATACGTCACAGTTATGTACAGGCAATAAAATCTGCTTTAAACCACTTCTACTAGTCAGAACAGCAAAGCCAAATCAGTCATATTGATATTAGTGTGCCCTTGTTGCATATTTTCAGGTTTGTTCATAATGTCTTGGGGCTATAATGAGGACACAACATTCTAAATGGGAGATGGTCTTCAAAATTTAATCTTGGAAAATTTAAGGCTAAAATGAGTCAGTTGAATGTACAATCAATGAGCTTCTTGAATCTCTTGCAGATGATGAGGTCTGTAGTTTAAGACAAGAAGTACAAGAGATAAGAAATCTAATGGAAGTCGGTAAGAGTTCGAGCTGTGCAACAAAACCTGGAAGCTTTCAAGTGGAGGGATCAAATGTCAAGGTACATTCATTGTAATATCAATGGTAATTGTATTTGAATAACCACAATTTTAGCTCACCTGAGCCAAAGGCTCAAGTGAGCTTTTCTGATCGAAGAGTGTCTGGTGTCTGTCATCTTCAATTAAACTTGCCACAAAGCATCCTTGGGTGAAGGGGATTAAAGTTTGTTCACAGGAAGTGCCACACCCTCTTTCAAGGAAAAATAATTAAGAATTTGTGAAAATTTGGTGGCATCTTTTAAAAATCTTCTCAAGAACCACTGGGTAAGAGAAGCTGAAACTTACGTGAAAGCTTCATTGCATACTCTCGATTCTAGTTTGTTCATATCATAACCCCTGGGGGCAGGGCCAGGCCATAAGAGAGGGTCAAAGTTTTACAGAGGGATATATAGGAAATGTCTTTAAAAATCTTCTTCTTCAGAATAGTCATGTTATAATAGAAGTATCCTCAGGTAGTGTAGATTCAAGTTTGTTCGAATCATGAACCCTGGGGGTAGGGCGGGGCCAAAACAGTAGGTCAAAGTTTACCATAGGAATATATAGGAAATGTCTTTAAAAATCTTCTCAAGAACAGCTAGGCCATTGTTAGTCATATTAATACAGAAGTATCCTCAGGTAGTGAAGATTCAAGTTTGTTCGAATCATGAACCCTGGGGGTAGGGCGGGACCAAAACAGTAGGTCAAGGTTTTACATACATAGGAATGTATAGGTGTAATGGTTAAGGAGCATTTAAGTAAAACGCATTGAAGGAATGATCTGACAACCCATGGAATAGACTAGTCAAACCAAAGGGTATATAAGGCAAATCATTTTCAATTGTCATTCTATTTGTAATGTTTTAATGCATCTTTCCATCACATTATTTATTGATATTATTTGAATTTTTATTTTTGAAAAATCACTTGTCCCCATAGACTTCAATGCAATTTTTGTTAATTAATTACTGCTTAGTTGGTTACATTTATGACACTTTCCCTTGGTAAATCCTTTTCTACTGTAAAATGCTTTAAATTAATATCAGAGTATTATGTATGTGAAGGACTTTTAAGGATATCGAGGATGGAAAACCTTAAGGATAAGAGCAAAATAAAAGTATAAAAGTTATAAAAACAAGTAGCAAGTATCCTAGGGAGTTGATGTTAAGTTCTGGCGCATGGATGTAGTAAATCTGAAGATTGAGACACCTGGTTCTTATCTATCAATGGGAACCTATGGGAGAAACTCAGTGCAAGTTAGTGCTTAACCCAGTCCCCATCTCTAGATAAGAGAAAATTTAAGTACTGTGTGATATACCCTCAGACATAGCTATCTTAATAATCATTCCAGTCATTAACTCAGACAAACTTGAAAGTAAAAGGAAAACCTGTATATCCCTTGTAAGAACCTGATCATACACGTTACATAGGAAATATCTTTGAAATCTTCTTCTCAAGAACAACTAAGCCCCAGGGATTTGAGGCACAACAGAGGGTCAAAGTTTTGCTTAAGAATATATAGGAACCATCTTGAAAAAATCTTTTGCTCAAGAACAGCAAAGCCATGATTAGTCATATTATTATAGAAGCATCCCCCCTGTTCAATACTGAACTGATTTCTGCTTCTTCCTAGCCAATGTGATCAGGTGAGCAATGTGGCCCATGGGCCTCTTGTTTTACTTTATCCCCTTGCAATGGAGTTAAAGAGATACAGTAACACATTTGTGAGTTAGTTTGTGTGTGTGTTAGTTAAATGTCCTTGTGCAAAACGGAAGGTAATTTGCATCGGGATTGATGTCGCATGGTGCCTTGATTTATAGAATGATATGGTATTCAGATGTGCTCTTTGCGAGGGGATGCTCTGCTTTGCAGTGCCCTTGTTTTTATTAAATGGTAGAAAATTAGATTTTAAGAAATAAATTCAAATTTGATAGCTGTCCTATAGATTATTTTATAACTTGTTTGGATAATTTTGCCAAATTTCCCCAATTCAGGTAATAGAGTAAATGTATAACTTGGATAGATAATATAACATTCATTCTTTACTTTAAACATTTATTTAAATCTTTTACAGAAACCACTAATAGCTTTTTTGAAGAGCTTATTCTTCATGTATCCCTGGATCAGCGATACAGATGATGACCTAAAGGTATCTTCATTCTTTCTGAAAGCAGCAAATTTCTTTAAATGATGTTATAACAAGTTTGCTTGTACCTGGTATATCAATTAGCCATAGCATGAAATGGAAAAAAGTGTTCATTATGCCCCAGCTTCTCCCAGCAGATAAGCTTTAGGGATACTTAAAAACCACAATGTCTGTCTACAGCATTTATTCAAATTAAGGTATCACAGGGGTAAAATTTCTTATCATTCTATCTGTTATCTTTTGACATGTCCATTTGATGCAAATATAAAATTTTTAAAGATCATTATTTTTTTTTAACTCTTTAAAAGAACTAAGATGTCATCGTTCATAAATTTAATATCAAGGTTATAAATTTACATGACAGACCAAGGTTACTCATCGAGTTTTGTTTGTATTTGATCTTTGTTGGAAACATCCAAGTATCATAATTAATAGATCTCCTGGTTATGAAAATTGTATTTTTGGGTGTTTGTAAAATAATACATAAAACTAAACTTAATCTTGAAATTAAGAACATACATTTTCCTCTACTGATTGTAATATATACTAACATGTTGTTACTCTTTATAGCTAACAACTTGTTTAAATTCCAAAATGTCTGCATTTCATTTCTTTTTTAACCTGAATTTTAGGGGCAAAGATTTATATTCTTTTTTAAAATTCTTTTTTATCCCCTTTTCAGCAAAACATTACAGCCATATTGAGCCAGTGTGGTTGGGAGGTAAATGGGAGTATGCTGGTCACATGCTTCTCATTTGCCTCCCATTCCTTCACCAGCTGGAGGAACCAAGTCAGACAGAAGGTAACTTAATTAGATATGACAATTTATTTAACTATACATATAGCATTCATAAAAATAAAAATAATATCCTTTGAAAAATAATTGGGATGCAGATTATCGTGATATATGCGGTATATTTGATATTCGGTTCAATTCATAAATAGTACATGTATCAATTATATATGTATATATATTTTTACCTATGAATATGCTGTATTTCAGCTGGTCACTCCAGAAAAAAATGTGGAGGGGATGCCTCTGAAGGCACTGCAGAGGTACCTCTACAGTGCCTTCTGGGTATGTCCATCTCCCATTGATGAAAAGACAAACTTTAAAGTGACCCTTGCCCTGGTAAGATTTCATTTCATTTTATGCAGAAAAAGCAGTAAATAAATTGACATCATTTGGTACATTTATAATCTAAAATCAATTTTTCTTTTACTTTACCAATATGTTCTTCTCAGGACCAGATAGAATTTGTGAAATTCACAGTGCATTCTGCTTGCTGATGTTTTTATTTCTTCACTTTGTTTACAGAGAGCATTCGCCGACGGGCACAAGTTGTTTAAGAAAAGTTCCGGTGCAACCTCCATTGACTTCTGGAGGGCATTCAGGAAGAACATTGATGCTATGGTAAGGTTTCTGCACACCCATACCAAATGTTAAATTTTATTCTGATCACCTGTCAACATTGTCTGTCAGTCTGTCCATGTTTTTGTCAACTTGAAACATTTGTGGATTCCTTCAGAAGCACCTTGCCAAGTGCAATCAACTTATCACAAAGCATATGTGGATAAAAGGGGTACATTAAATTTACAATCTTTCAAGGGGAGATAATTAAGAAAGAGTGAAAAAAAAATTAATTGGAATTTAGAAAATCTCAGCAAAATTCACTAGGCCAGAGAAGGTGAAATTTTTATGAAGCCTTCCTGACAAAGTGTAGATTCAAATTTATTCAAATCATGGCACAGAGGGTAGGGTGGGGCTAGTGTAGGGGGATCAAAGTTTAACATGGGAATGTTATATTGAGAAGAGTTTTTTAAAAATCTTTTCAAGAAAGGTAAAGCTATGATAACTCATTCATATTATTAAATATTGAATGATCCTTTTGTAAATAGTGGTCCCTGGGGGAGAGGGGGGGGGGTCAAAATCTTACAAAAAGGAACATAAGAAGACCTGATTGACATTTTCATATATTATTCTCTATTGGAGAAACTTTGGATATCCATTTCACGCAAAGATAAGTATGACCAGACAATGAATATTTTTTTTAACCGAAAACATTTTGGCAAGTTCATGGCCACATTTATGTAAGAAATGATTTTAATTTTTGAAGATTCATGAGGACATGAACTATGACACTTCATGCCGGCATATTCCATGAAGTGCATTAACGCTTTCTCATGAATATGCCAGTGTGAAGCGTTGTAGTTCATATATCTCATGAATTTTCAAAAATTGAATTCATTTCTTATATTTACATTATTTTCTGATGAGTTGCCACAAATTACGCCATTTAACTGTCATTTTTATGCCCCTTCATGAATATGGCCGGGGCATATAGTGTTTGTCATGTCCATCTTCCGTCCTTCTGTCCATCTTTTATAATATGGTATTATGACATAACAATGAAGATATTCATGCTCATCCATGGTACGTAGTTCATGAGAAAATGAACGGTCTTCTAATTTGCAAAGAATCTCAAGGAAAAATATTTGGAAATGTAAATATACAAAATTGTGTTGGAACTTTAAATATACATACCACTACATGTTGTATGATACAGCAATTGAAGTAGCATTAATACAGAATTCTCATGCAGTAAGCAATTTTATATTTTATTTTTAGCTCACCTCGACGAAGTCGAGATGAGCTTATGCTATACCCCCGGTGTCGGCGTCGGCGTCGGTGTCGGCGTCGGCGTTAGCGTCGGCGTCCCAGGTTAAAGTTTTAGGAGCAAGTCCCATTCCCAAGTAACTATAAGCCCTACCTGGACCAAACTTGCATGGATGATGCATCTAGGGATGGACACTACCACACTTGCTTCGGATGCTGGATCTGACCTAGATTTTCCAGATGAGTGACCAGGTTAAAGTTTTAGGAGCAGGTCCATTCCCGAGTAACTATAAGCCCTACCTTGACCAAACTTTCATGGATGATGCATCTAGGGATGGACACTACCACACTTGCTTCGGATGCTGGATCTGATGTAGATTTTCCAGATGAGTGACCAGGTTAAAGTTTTAGGAGCAGGTCCATTCCCAAGTAACTATAAGCCCTACCTGGACCAAACTTGCATGGATGATGCATCTAGGGATGGACACTACCACACTTGCTTCGGATGCTGGATCTGACCTAGATTTTCCAGATGAGTGACCAGGTTAAAGTTTTAGGAGCAGGTCCATTCCCAAGTAACTATAAGCCCTACCTGGACCAAATTTTCATGGATGATGCATCTAGGGATGGACACTACCACACTTGCTTCGGATGCTGGATCTGACCTAGATTTTCCAGATGAGTGACCAGGTTAAAGTTTTAGGAGCAGGTCCATTCCCAAGTAACTATAAGCCCTACCTGGACCAAACTTGCATGGATGATGCATCTAGGGATGGACACTACCACACTTGCTTCGGATGCTGGATCTGATGTAGATTTTCCAGATGAGTGATCAGGTTAAAGTTTTAGGAGCAGGTCCATTCCCAAGTAACTGTAAGCCCTACCTTGACCAAACTTGCATGGATGATGCATCTAGGGATGGACATGGCCACACTTACTTCGGATGCTGGATCTGATGTAGATTTTTAGATGTGTACCAGGTTAAAGTTTTAGGAGCAGGTCCATTCCCAAGTAACTATAAGCCCTACCCGGACCAAACTTGCATGGATGATGCATCTAGGGATGGACACTACCACACTTGCTTCGGATGCTGGATCTGACCTAGATTTTCCGGATGAGTGACCAAGTTAAAGTTTTAGGAGCAGGTCCATTCCCAAGTAACTATAAGCCCTACCTTGACCAAACTTGCATGGATGATGCATCTAGGGATGGACATGGCCACACTTACTTCGGATGCTGGATCTGATGTAGATTTTTAGATGTGTACCAGGTTAAGGTTTTAGGAGCAGGTCCATTCCCAAGTAACTATAAGCCCTACCCGGACCAAACTTGCGTGGATGATGCATCTAGGGATGGACACTACCACACTTGCTTCGGATGCTGGATCTGACCTAGATTTTCCGGATGAGTGACCAGGTTAAAGTTTTAGGAGCAGGTCCATTCCAAAGTAACTATAAGCCCTACCTTGACCAAACTTGCATGGATGATGCATCTAGGGATGGACATGGCCACACTTACTTCGGATGCTGGATCTGATGTAGATTTTTAGATGTGTACCAGGTTAAGGTTTTAGGAGCAGGTCCATTCCCAAGTAACTATAAGCCCTACCCGGACCAAACTTGCGTGGATGATGCATCTAGGGATGGACACTATCACACTTGCTTCGGATGCTGGATCTGACCTAGATTTTCCGGATGAGTGACCAGGTTAAAGTTTTAGGAGCAGGTCCATTCCAAAGTAACTATAAGCCCTACCTTGACCAAACTTTCATGGATGATGCATCTAGGGATGTACACTAACCAACCTGCTTCGAATGCCGGATCTGACCTAGATTTTCCACATGAGTGAATTTTAGCCATATTTTAACCAAATTAGCATGGATGATGTATCTAGGGATGGATACTTCCAGACTTGCCTTGGATTCTGAATCTGACGTACATTTTCCAGATGAGTGACCAGGGTAATTTTTTGGAGTAGCTATATAATATTATGGCCTGTTATGATTAAACTTGCATAGATGGTGCATCTTAGGATGAAAACTTCCAGATTTGCTTTGGATGTTGGAACTGACCAAAATTTTCTTGATTACTAAACAGGTCAAAAGTTTTTTGAGCAGATCTATAATTAAATCAAACTTGCATGGATATTGATCTTGGGATGTACCCTAACTAGAAAAAAAATATGATGTGAAATTTGCCTTACATGTAGATAACATTCGTCGAGGTGAGCTTCGTAATCTTTGATTACCTATGTTTTATTTTGCAGATGAAACAGTCTCCAGAACGATGGGTTGCATTGGAACAGAGAATTGTCAAAAAAATTGAAGCTTCAAATAAAGAAGATTGAAAAAAAAACCACAGTGTTTGTTGTGATTGTTCCAGTTGTATGATCATACAATTATTGTAATCAAAAGAAACACAGGATATAAATTCAATACCATTAGAAAAAAATAATTGTCTATCTTAAGTGAGAATCTCAAGTAAAATGAAATGACATTATTCAGAAAATCATCCAATGAATGTGCATAAAAATTTTCGCATGAATATCGTGCGAATTTTAAATCATATGAAATTTATATGAAAATTATGTCAAAATCACATAAAGTTTTCGCATAAATTTCATGCGATTTGTTTTTCGTCTCTTTTTCATGCGAAAAATTTACACGAAATTCATGCGAATTTCATATAAAATTTATGCGAGCCACTTTTGCCTGTGTACGCATCTGTTTTATATTTCGATATTTTTTGAT
Organism: Saccostrea echinata; assembly: GCF_033153115.1. NCBI lineage: Eukaryota > Metazoa > Mollusca > Bivalvia > Ostreida > Ostreidae > Saccostrea > Saccostrea echinata. The sequence goes on along the minus strand of NW_026889806.1, from coordinate 6,215,378 downwards.
ATTTTTCTAGAAAAAGACATTAATGGCAAACTAAGAACAAAACTCTATGATAAATGTAATAAGTTCAACTTCTTCTGTCATCATTATAAACTGCAAATGGATTTTATGTCTCCCAGTTGATTTGATACCAAATAGCATGTTCTTCGCTCTACGTACGAAACTATTCAAAAACGAGGCTAATTAATTGATTTTACAAGATTATCAACAGTTCCAATTAAGGTCAATATTTCACCGATTCTTAGGTCGATACAATGATCTTTTTAAGAAATACAATCTATATTTATCTCAAATGTTGACTGACGTTTTCATACAAAATTTTAGGCCATTTTATCACATTGAATTGATCTCACCTCTGAAGGCTTTAGAGGTCTGTGTTTGCCCTGTTCCTAATTTGTACTTCCTAATGGACTTTTGAGATTGATTACTGTTTGTTATCTTCATATTTCATGTAGTACAAGTCACGGTAGCCTAGTGATAGGGCGCTCGCTTCGTGATTGGGAGGCCCGGGTTAGATTCTCGTTCGTCGCACCGCGTCAAAACTAAGACGTTAACATAGGTAGTGACTGTTTCTTCGTTGTCTGATCTGGTATTTTACTTACATTGGGTCTACTTGAGGCGGTTTGAAGGGGTTACAAATTATCACTATCTGATATCTTTGACTGAATCAGGTGCTTCTATCTTAGATAATTATTATATTATTTAATGGCATTTTTACAAATTTCTTTCTTTTATTTTCTAGTTTTGGTAAATAGCAAATAAAAAGGAAGATAAAGAGAATTTCTAGAGAATCTGCGATCAGGCTTGGAAATCAAGAATCTAACATTTGCTTGCAAAGATATTATTGAAATTTCAGTAATAGTTCTTCTGCATATCAATTTTTCACATTTTGTGGGCATACAGGTTCAAAGAAGGTATGTTTTTTTTATGTAGACACCTGATTGATAAAGATCGTTGGGCTGCAAAAAAATCCTATAGATTCCCGATAAAGCTTGGGGAGAATATGGGGTTTATTACGCTCACTGATTGATTGATTGTGTATTGTTTTACATTTAAGTCCTGATCGAGAACTTATAAAGAGACCATATACCCGTGAACGTCTTTAAATTTAGATCTTTACTGGGTCCTCACGGCCATTACGCAGTGAGGAATCTTTATCCTGCCAACGATTGTCGTGGTTTTTAAGGTCTCATCCGAAAGATCTGCAACTTTCACTTAAAGTGCCGAGTGTTAGGCAAAGGAACAGTTTCTACCTATTTTTTTTATCGACTTAGGTCAGTTGTGGTTTGAACCCACGGCCTTCCGATCACGGAGCGAGCTCATGACCTACTGAGCTGCCGGGACGACCAAGATATTTACTTAATACATTCTTTAATCCTCTCTGAGTGCGTGTCAAGGTCTTCACCTTGATTTTCAGTATACTCCTTGATGGAATTGGTGAATATTTTTAAGGGAATACAAGTTGTATAAGTCAACTTAAAATAAGGTGCAATGGTCCAATGTTTGCGGTGTCTAGCTAGACCTTCGTTAGCATTTCAAAGTCTTAGGAATTGACAAGCTGATTCGAAATTATTTTCTTCCGTAACACTAGTTGGTTTAAAGGGTCTGTGTTTGGCAACATCCCTAATCACAAACAATAGTCTGTATTATGGTGTTGAAGAATCCAAAGACTTGCTTTAGCTTCTTCAAATAATCAATTTAAAATTTCAAGTGCACAGAGTAATATTGTTTTGCAAATGTGATGTAGACCTAATTGTTTATTGACAAAAAGTAATAGAGAATCTAGCGAAACATCATTTATATTTGGTTTATCGTATGAACAATGCCCATGACAGTCCTTATGTTTTATGTCTCTGTGTACTGTCAAAAAGTCTAATCACAATCACATTGGTATGCTGGGGGCTTGAAAGATGTATTGATAATACAGACGGGATATCCCGTAGTCAAAATTAGCAAAGAAGGCCTATCAACTGGTATGAAATATGTCAGACCGAATTATAGGATTTATCTGCTGACAAGGTCATTATAACAAATTTCTTTTTATAAATTCTGACTTTAGACGTCTCTAAAACATCAATTTATTATTTGGCTACCTTAGTGTAAAGATTCATCGTGCTCAGAGCATGCTCCTGAGTATCTAATAAGTTGGGAGTCATAAACAAATACGAAGGTGATAAAAGAATATGAATTCATAATTGGGGAAAATGAATTTGTCATACAGTTTAGTGTTAGTTGGCCCTTATCGTCTCTAGTCAGTAAAACATTAAAGTATGAAACATGCAGGATTTGTGGTGTCTTTTATTTCAAGGCAACCGGGATATATCGAGTCGACATATGAATGAAAGTGAGTATTGTTAATTGATAAAACATCGTCGATATAACTGAATGTCGTACTGAAGGCCACAGCCAGTTCTTTTCCTCTTCTGATGTGAAATTTTGTGAATAAATTCTGCTTCATAGGAATATAAAAACAAGTTGTCTAATAAAGGAGTGCAAATAGTGCCCATCGAAATTCCAACAGTTTCTTTAGAAGACGTGGTATCAACAACAACTAAGATGTTTGTCAATAAGGAACTTCCAAGCCCGTTTAAAGATAACAATTTAATAAATTAGCAAACAGGCGTCTATAAAAAAAAAAAAAAAAAAAAAAAAAAAAAAAAAAAAAAAAAAAAAACAGGCGTCTATCACTACTACTAAACCTTATTATTTTAATGTTGAAAAGCAATAATTATTAGTTTATTTTTTAATTTTTTGAAAAATGTCTGGTCTGTCCACTGTAATTATAGAAGTAAATATAGATTGTATTGAGTTTGTATTGAGCAAATTGCAACAGTTTTCTACAACTTTACATCTCTGCTTGAACAATGGATTATGTTCTTTTTGCCTAATTAATAATCAAACAAAACATTTCAGCGTGTAATCCTTTTTTTCATGCACAAAAGCAGTATTTGGCTTAAAGATGACATTCTTAAGAATCTGATATATGTTTTTAAGTCTACTTTTCAAGCTATATTACTTTTAAATGATAAAGGGAAGGGACTTGACACACGGCATACTTGCTAGTATTCTTTAATGTGTCCATGTAGCTAGGTCAAAATCAAGATTACAAGAGAAGGATACTTTTCTGGTAAATTTCCATTTCAGGGCATTGTTGAAAACTAGCAGAATCACGTTCACTGAGATTATAACTTTTTTACCAAAATCAACAATATATATATTCTATTACATGTTCTTCAATTAAGAGTCGCCTGCGTTTTTCTCAGTGGTTAGAGCGTATGCTATAGAGTCGCGGAGTAAGAATTTGATACTTACGTTGAGGTTTCGAATCCCACTGCGGGACGTGCAGACCGGTCTTTCGGATGAGACAGTATTAACCGATGCAGTCGGTGCTCAAGGGTTGTAAGTGCAAAGTTCAGGTCTAAATCTGCAGCTCTCCACCTGTAAATGGTGGCGTCTCAATTAATATGATAGAAAAATTCTCAGAAGGACTTTAAACAAACAAAACAACTTCTATGAAGAAATTAAAAAAAAAAAAATTACAAAGAAACTCCACAAACTTTGATCAACCCTCGTGTGAAAATTAGGGACATCAATCAACCAGACTTGTAAGAGATTTATTAGGACCCGACACTCCAAACCACACTTATAGTAGATATGTTTTTTGCATAGAGCAGATTAATTTGAATTATGCAAGTAGTTGTAGAGTGTTTCGGCAATTAAGTAGCCTCATCAGGGGTCACAGACACATAATATGATGTTCATTTTAGGTGAGATCTGATTATCTCGTCACCTATGTTCTTGTGTTTGCTATAAGCTATGATTGGTTGAAAATTAAATAAAGTTTTGCATTCTGGATTTCTAAGAATGGTATTCCAATATTTCAGAACTCGTTTTTTCAGTCCTTTAATACAAGGGTTAAATTTAGTGACCAGTACTGTAGGGTTACGTAATGGTTGTTCTTTAGTGTTTTTGAGGATGAGTTTTGATCGGTTTGTGTTGATCATTTCTTTGATAGTAGGATCAAATTCTGAAGTAGAGTAACCTCGCTTTGATAGGTGCGTCTTGAAGTCATTGAGTGTTGCATGTAATATTGTAGGGTCAGTAGTATTTCTTGCATGTCTAATGCATTCTCCTTTAATGAATCCTTTAAACACAGCTGGGCTATGAGCGCTCTGTCTGTGTAGGTACTGAAAGTTATTTGTTGGTTTGATAAACGACTTGATATCAAGTTTGTTAAAATTTTGAAATTTGAGTCCTTTGTAATCTGTAGTATCAAGGAAGTTCACAGTAGATGGAGAAATTTCAAATGTAAATCTTAGATGCTTGTGACAGTGATTGCCAATGTTGAAGAATTCTTCTATTTCTGGTTGGGTTCCGTTGAATATCATAAAACCATCATCACGGTATCTGCCGTGGAAGATAATTTTGCTGGCATGATGGAATTGTGCCATTATATGCCCTGTGATTTGATACATTCTGATGTCACAGATCTCTGGACTTGGAATCGCACCCATGCTTGCTCCTATAATTTGTTTGTAATATTTTCCGTCAAATTCAAAGTAATTGTTTTCCAAGACGCATTTCAGTAAGAACGTTAGATCCTTAGGGTTAGGATATGGAATGTGTAATTCCGTTTTATTGGCCTTTGTGTAAGCCACGTTCACCGAAGAGAGAAGTTCGTTGAATTCCATGTTTGTGTACATGCTCGTCACATCGTAAGTTATTAATAATGCGTTTGTTGGTAGTGTAAGGCCTTCAGTTTTGTTGATAAAGTCCGTAGTGTCTTTGATATAAGTTGATTGTTTTTGTACAATAGGGACAAGAAAGTAATCGCAATATTGCCCTATTTTCCTTGGCGTATCGCATTGCGAGATAATTGGTCTACCAGGTGGTAATTTTCTAAGGCTGCACTGACCATTAATTAGAGCGTTGTAAATATTTTCAGGTATTGTGTGGGTTTTTGGTAAAAGGTATAAATGCCCACATTTGAGTGAAGGTTTTTTGTCATTAAGAAACCTGTAAGTGTCTTTGTCCAATGACCCATTTGAATGCATTTCGGCAAGTTTATTTTGAATGTTTTCATGCAGTTTGAGCATGTTGGGCTCAGATACTTGCATATAGTGTTTAGATTGCAATTGGCGTTGTGCTTCTAAGACATACTGATCCTTGTTCATGATGACAATTGTGTTGCTTTTATCTGCTTTTTTAATAACAATGTCATTGTTATTTTTAAAAGATAAAATAGCTGCTCTTTCAGAATTTGAGATGTTGGATCTCTTTTTTACAATTTCCACTGAGGAAAGTTTCAGTTTCGTTTTATCTATATATTCCTCGAGTTCGCTGCATGTAAATGGCGGCTTGACGCCAGATTTTGTTTTAAAGGGGTGAATTGCAATGTTGTTTCCGGTGTAAAAGTGAAATTTGCATCTGGGTTTTCTGGCAAATTCTTCAAAATCTTTGAGAAGCAGGTTTTTAGCATTGTCGCTTTTAGGCGTTGGAATGAATTTTAAGCCTTTGCTCAGTAAGGAGAGTTCATGTTTGGATAGGTTGTATCTTGATAGATTTAGAACAAACTTTCCCTCTGTGGCCGTAGTTTTTTTTTACAGTGAGCTTTAACTCCCCGTAGATAATTACAAGTGCATTTAGCAGTTTTGCATTGTTTACTCCGTCTATTTATTCGTCGAGGCATTTAGATAGAGGAGCAACAGGTGGTAAATATTGTGAATAGCGAAGCGCTATAGATCAACAATGAGTATTTTGATGAAATAACAAATCCGTCTAATTATCAATGTGTGTTGATAGATTAGAGGATAGCGAGAGTGTGTGGCTGTAGGAAACTGATAACCAGATTTTGGTGATTGGTTATGGTCACGTAGGAGGGGCTGTGTTTGTTTAAGAGCATAGCCAATGGATGGCTAATATATAACGATTTTATGGTAATTATTTCTTGAGAATGTTAAATCCGTCTGATATATGTAGTGACATAATATAAGAGGCAATAATAAGCATCCGTCTTAATATCATATGATGATAATAAGAGGATTAATTTGTTAAAAGATTATTTTTCGTCAAGATAACACAAATAATAAAAGATTGCAAACCAAACATGAACTGGTGTATAAGATACGAAACATAGTAATGATGTGAACATGAATTAATTTAATAATTCAAATAAACCAAATACAAAAACATAGTTGAACTTCTGCTGTATAATAAAGTTATATACAGGCATGATATCATTTTAGAGTCCGTCACTATATAAGTAATATAGAGAAGGCAACAGGTAAGTTAATAAGGCCTTTTTCTTTGCATGTAGCGGTGATCGCGGTAATGGTAGTGACCTTCATTCCTCGATCGTTCATAGTTTTTGTTGTTAGCCGATTTGTTGGCTGAGTGGCTAGGTCTAGACGGGTAGCTTGGCAGGGTCTGAAGTTTGACTCGATGGTCTTGTAGTTCAGAGGTGTGTTGTTTGGTGATGGCTTTGATAGCATCATCCAGCTTGTTTTTTCAAACGTGAAGGTGTAGCTGTCCGTTTCTTCTTGTCTCTGTCTTAGAAAGTCTGCTCTCAGATTGTTGCTTTCTGTCTCTTACCTACACAGACAGAGCGCTCATAGCCCAGCTGCGTTTAAAGGATTCATTGAAGGGGAATGCATTAGATATGCAAGAAATACTACTGACCCTACAATATTACATGCAACACTCAATGACTTCAAGACGCACCTATCAAAGCGAGGTTACTCTACTTCAGAATTTGATCCTACTATCAAAGAAATGATCAACACAAACCGATCAAAACTCATCCTCAAAAACACTAAAGAACAACCATTACGTAACCCTACAGTACTGGTTACTAAATTTAACCCTTGTACTAAAGGACTGAAAAAACGAGTTCTGAAATATTGGTATACCATTCTTAGAAATCCAGAATGCAAAACTTTATTTAATTTTCAACCAATCATAGCTTATAGCAAACACAAGAACATAGGTGACGAGATAATCAGATCTCACCTAAAATGAACATCATATTATGTGTCTGTGACCCCTGATGAGGCTACTTAATTGCCGAAACACTCTACAACTACTTGCATAATTCAAATTAATCTGCTCTATGCAAAAAACATATCTACTATAAGTGTGGTTTGGAGTGTCGGGTCCTAATAAATCTCTCACAAGTCTCTGGTTGATTGATGTCGCTAATTTTCACACATGTATATTTTGTTGTAAAAAGGTTTTGATAATAAAAAGTTAAAAAAAAACAACTTTTTTTTACTGGATTTATTATGGATGGATCCCGAGGGGGAGGGGGGTTATTGTCTACCACCTTATATAAAGGGAAAGTTAGCATTTTTCTTCAATTCAAATTAAACTTGTTTGCTATTTTCATTGTTCGAAAACTCTTAGATAAACTAAAAAAATGAATATAATTGTATCAATGTTTACAATTACACCAGATTTCCATGTCAAAGTGTTCTTGTATTTAAAAAATAACTCCTATATATATTACACAATATATTATAGATAGCTTACATGAATTATGATGCATGCGAAAAGCTTGCATTCTATTTTATGAACAAGGATAAATCAATTATTTACAAACAGTTATTTATCATTCATCAAAGATAGACAGCCCATATTTGATTTTGTTTATTTTTTTTTAGATAATTTATTACTAGGAGACTATCCTTTTTCCTGATGAATAAATGTCATTGATCTATGTAGATGTAGTTCTTTCAATATTTTTAAGTTAACGCATAATGTTCTGTCCTTTGAAGAATTTTTCAATAGTTTGATTTTCGTGTGAAAATGATTTTATATATATTTATGTTAATGGATGCAAAGGAATGCCTTTTATTCGTAGATACCTGCTTTTTAAAATATGAGTTGATGAGAATGTTTAATTTTTTATTTGTATGCCTTTAATTGATGTATGCAAAACACTAATCATAAATATTCTGTAAGGTATTTTATTAGAAAAAGCGAACTCATATATCGGAAGTTGCACGGTAAGTTCATTTCTGATGAGGGATAAGGCGTGTTGTTCTAATTTGCATATTATTCATTTCTTTATCAGAGATAGTGCAAGTACATTAATATATTTCAAATTTATAGCATTATAAAACATTCGCTAAATAGCACAATGGACCTTCATGTATGTATTTTTAATGAAGGTTAAAAATATATTAAAGGTATGTAAGTTCAAATTGGGACTTTTGGATTTTTTTTATAATATATTAAAAAAATGACGTACGAGTTAAAAAAATCTTTTTCGTTGAAAAGAAACTGCGAGAATCTTTCTAGTCCTTTTCACTTTCAATTTATTGAAATTAAGGAATTTCCATATTTATCCACCCCCCCCCCCCCCAACTTTTCGGAAAATGTATCAGCTCGCAATGCTTTAAATTTTAAGTAAAGAGAATATAAACTGAAGCTAGAGTTCCGACAACTTGAGGGCAATTGTTCTTCTGTAATCATTGTATTCTGTCACACAGGCAATATATCTTTCCTGAATAATGAAATGGTCAATTGAGTTATGGTTTTTAATCTGGAATGATTTAAAAAAAATTTGTGTAACAAACAATATATATTAGCTTTCATATAAATTGCTCTCTTCAAGAAGCTGGTCTTTTGAAGTTTGAACAAGAGTCAAATCAATTCACAATGAATGATATAATATTATGCAAAACATAAAAAAAATAATGGAGGTCTTTGATATAAAAATAACCAGTCAGGTGTTGCTTCCCATTAATAAACTTTCAAAAACCTTTTCAAACGATGGTAATCATAGTTGGAAAAATTCGAAAGTTTGGCTCTGATGCACACTGTTTTTATTAATATTTGTGCAAAATCTTACAAAGGTTTTGCTTTTATTGGTGTACACCTGTATTAATTAATACTTAATGTAATAGTTTATGCAGATAATTATCACGAGTCAAATCAATTCACAAGCTCTAATTTATTCAAATGACGGAATATTCTCAACAACAAATATATAGGAGAATTTCCGATCTCTGACATATAATTATCCAGACACGGATGACCTCCCATTAAGAAATTAGCATAACCTTTTTCAAAAAATGGGATATTTATGTTTAAATAAATTTGAATGTTTGGCTCTGGTGTGTATTTGCTTTCTTCAAATATTCATGCAAATAACAGGATTTGTTTTTATTGGCGTGCACCTTCATTACCAATACTCAGTTTATTCAGGTATTTTTCTTAGTTTGCTTGTTCTTGCCTTTGCAATTTTGGTATCCACTTTTTTTGTATTTTTGCGAAACACTAGTAAACGTTTTTGATTAGATCCACGGTAGTCATGTAAGAATTTGTATTGTAAGGTTACATTTGTATTCGTAGATAAGATCTATCATGTAAATTATTTGTTTATTGTCTGCTCTACATCCCTTCAATATATTTTTTTCATATTGAGAAGTCAAGCATTTTCGGAGAGAAACTGTAAACAAACAAAGTTATACCGTATATCACAGTCAGGCAGATAAAGGATCAACGTTTATTTTATAATAACCTAATTATAGAATCGTTCGTTATAAAGACCTCCCTTTAAAATCCAAATCTCTATTCTCTTGATTAACTAAAAATATTTTATTGCAATATGTTATCATTGGGATAACAGGTGGGTGAATATCAGTCAATATATTGTGTTAAAATAGCTCAGTGATTACCTTGTGGAACCTTGTTTTAATTTCCAGTGGAGACCTGATATTTCACCACCTAAAGTTGATATTTGGTGTCAAACGCATACGAACAACTATTCCCCACAAAACGCCTTACAACATTTCTTTGGTTCATTAAATTTGAGGACGCATGTCAACCTGAAGGGTGGATATGTTACGGGGTTTACAGGTGTTTGGAGTGTAAATATCTCACAGTTATTCAGATCTCAGTAGCAAAGTGGTAAGGGCCCTGTTCTAAGCCGTTGAGACTTGAAGTTTGCACCAACTCTGACGTGAAGGTCACTATGACAATAGACAAAGTTTCACATTTTGAGTATGTTGTTTTATTTTTTCGAGACAATAAAATATCTTAATTCTGTAAAATGAAAGCAACAGGTGAAATGAAAATGTGATACATGTTAATCACTTTGATATAACAATCACATACAAAACAAAAAAAAAATATGATAAAAAATAAGGGAAGTTGACGATAGAAAAGTTGATGTCATCACGTTATCATATTTTGTGGTTAGGTTACCATTAACGTCCTTTGCTAGTAAAATATCAAAATATGAAACAGAAATATCAGACTCTGTGATATCTTTTATTTCAAATTCACAAGGATATATCAAGTCGACATATAAAGGGAAGTTACGTTTGTCATTTGATAATACGTCGATGATATATCTAAATGTCGAGTTGAAGGCCACAATCATTGTCTTCTTCTTCTCCTGTAGAAGTGTTTGAATAAATATCTGCTTCATACGAATATAAAGATAGGCTAATACAGGGACACAATTGCTACCAACGGGAATTTCAATAGATTGCTGCAAGACTTGATCTCCAAAAACTACATAGATATTGTCAATTAGAAACTCGAGCATCGTTTTAATATCACCCTCGGAGTGCTTCCGTGTAAAACCAAAATGCCTTTAACAAATAATTTCGCAAATGACCAATGACAAGTGAAGTAAATTTACGAGTACCATTTTTGTGTCGCCTGCAGAGCAGAGCGGCACTTAGGGATCACTTAACCCGGCGTCTGTCTGTCCGTCTGTCTAGCTGTCAGTCACACCTTGTATCTCAAGAACTGTAAGAAATATGGACTTGATATTTTGCACATATATTGCTTGGTACAATGGCTTTTGTGCATCGCCATGGTTACCGACCTTGACCTTTGACCTACTTTACAAAAAAGTTTAATAGTGCTAATTTACAGCGTATTTTTGACATTTAAGAAGTAAGTTATGCTATTTAGCAAGTGCACTGATTGTCATCAAACATGATGAAAAATACCAGCGTTACAATTTACTTGACCTTGATCTTTGATCTACTTTGCAAAAATTACCACGGACAATTTAATTTAATTCATTTAAATTTTGAGAGGCGGGGTGTTGATAATTAGCATTTATACATGTTTATGAGCTCATAATTGTACTTTGAAACTGCATGATATTCAGTTACCACACAAACTGATATTTAAATACTATGAAAAAACTTCGGGATCTGCATCCCAAAATAGGTCGTGTAGACTGCATGACAATTGGAGTAAAGACTTTGAAACACGTATTACTTAGTACACATGTAAAATTATAAATAGTTATTAATAATAATTACAATTTGGAACACTCTAGCTATTGAAAAAGCAGCTGTCTATGGAGTCAAAATTTTTAAGTATACACATCTGATTTATCGAATATATTATTGTAGAGTACAGTTGAATTTTCTCCTTCACTGCTGTTAATATTTCAGTGAAGAGTAGAGAAAGAGGCTTGGAATACAATGTGTGACACAATAATACAGATGCTTAAAAAGTAAAATATTATAAGTATGTCAGGACAATATCCAAGTTTTACGACATCAAGTAACAGCAGTAACATTACTCTAGTTGAATGATATCAAGTATGCTCTACGTATGAACAATTTCTAAAACGAGGCAACCTATTGACAAACAAGTTCTATGGTCGATAAAGTGACCTTGTCAGAAAGTACAATTTATCATTAAGTCGAATGCTGACTTGCGATTTATATACTAATTGCTTGACCATTATTTACACACTGAATTGTTTATGGAATTTTTCCGCTTTTTTCCGATAGTGACAATGAGCACGAGGCGAGTTTGAATGGTCAACAGGGGATGCTTACTCCTTCATGGCACCTGATCCCATCTCTGATGTTTTAGAGGTCCGTGTTTGTTCTGTTCTCAATTTATACTGCTTCAAAGGAATTTTGAACATGAATACTGTTTCGTTATCTCCATATTTCATCGACTATATATTTTTAGGCAGAAAATCTGCTTATCTAAGGCAGTAAAATTCAACTTGTTATTTAACTACTTGATTTGATTTCAATGATAGTCATTCAAGTAATTGTCTACAATGAGATTGCATTTGTGTACGGTGATTGAATGTCCAATGAAATCTCTCCTCGAAAAAGATATCCCTTATCGATCATTTTTCAATAGCTAGGTTACACAACTGTTATGTAAGACGTGTAGGCCTGGATACCCATGAAACCAGGTAAACTTTTATTAAATTTTCATTTCCTGTCAATGACATACAAAAACTTTTCTACTTCATCCAAAAATAATGAATGATATTGATTAACATAGCTTTTTGTACTTAATTCTTTGTCTGAAAGACACTTCATTCAGAAATTCGTAAATATCAACAAGGATTAGAAAAAAAATATCTTGAGTTGACGGGACGTCATTGGATTTTAGCAAAATCTTAGTATGTAGACTTGTAAATAATGCAAAACCATTTTTATGAAATATAGCCGTATATTTAGGGAAATACTTTTGCAAGTAAAAAACAATAAATTACACGAATTTTAGCTCAATGAAGACAAAAAGATCTGTGTCTGATCACTTACTGAACTAAAATACGTTTTAGAATTTCATGGTTAGGTATTTAAAAAAAAATACCTTGACAGTTATTTCAATACCTTTGGCCCTCTTTCCCCTGTCTATGTATGGATCGATCAATTTCAAGTTGCCCGTCAAATGCACTGCCAATGCAGTGTCACCTTTTGTAATGAGTTGAATCGGAGCCACTGGAACTATATTGCTATATGTATGCCATGGTTTTGAATCTGATTTGAAATTAGGATTTGAAATCGAAAACAAATATATAAATAAATTAAAACATCCAGATTTTAATTGCCTGTTTTTGTTCGTTTTAGTCATTTCCTGATTCAGCCGAACCGTTTTTGGAAATACAAATGTTTGTATACGTTGCTAAGCATGTAACTGAACATTATGTAATGAATATTAATATAAAATTTCTAAATGATTGATATGTGACACGGATATTCACGTAAAATATTTTGTGAAGAGTGTAAGTAATTATTATTATTATTATTATTATTTTTTACATTTTGTTGCTACTTGTCAACAAACACATTAGTGCTACGATCGATTATGCAGTGAGTATTTTGAATAATATTAATATAAACGGAATATCATTTAGTTGTTAAAAGTGACTCAGTAATTTAATGAATGATTCAAAATAATTTCTTGCTTAGACTGTTTTGTTTCTTGTGTTAAAATGTATTCTATGTTAAACAGAGTCCGTAAGGTTGAAATGCCTTTATGGCGATTTGAATACTCCCTAACAAAAATTCTATAGTAAACTTAAATAAACTTTAGTTTACTATAGTTAACTATAGTAAATCAAAGTATCAGTTTTCAGTATTGTAAATCAATGTATAAAATCTTGCACCATAGTTAATCAAAGTTTAAAAAGTTTTCATTAAAATTAATCAATGTTTAAAAGTTTTACTATACTTTATGGAAGCATAAATATAAGTATTATATTTTTAACATTAGGTTAGTGAAATTCCATAGACTGCGTCATCACAAAAAATCAGTGTGTCCTTTAAAGAGAGGGGGTGTATCTCTTAATTGTAATTTACAACATAAGATGATGCTAACGCAATATTTTCATTTATAACTTAAGAAAATTCATAAGTGAAATTGATGGAGCAGGTATTTTTGTTTTAAATGACTCAAATTTTATTTTATAGTATATTTTTCTTTCTCCATATCACCGTTCACGGTAGCTCAGTCGGTAGAGCGCTCGCTCCGTGATCGGGATATCGTGAGTTCGAATCTGGGCCGCGACTGACCTAAGTCGATAAAAAATGGGTAGCAACTGTTCCTTCGCCATGCGCTCGGCACTTTGAAGTGAAAGTTGCGGGTCCTTCGGATGAGACCTTAAAAACCGAGGTCCCTTGTCACGGCAGGGGTTGGCACGATAAAGATCCCTCACTGCTCAATGGCCGTAAGTGCCGAGTAAAGGTCAAAATTTGAAGCCCTTCACCGGTATATGGTGACGTCTCTATATGAGTGAAAAATTCTCGAATGGGACGTAAAACAACATACAATCAATCAATCAATCTTTCTCCATATCAATAAAACTACATCAGCGATACATCTAATACTTTTGAATTAATGTTGCACATCTGTCGGTCAATAGGTTGGCATGATTACCTCAAATTAAAATTCATTTATACTCATTTTAAGGATCAATAGCCCGGCGTCTATCTGACTGTCTGTTTGTCCTTGTTTCCATCTGTCGCCCATTATATCTCGAGAACTGCAAGAGATATGGGTTTGGTATGTTTATAGCTTGTGACTATGCCTTTTGTAAACTATCATAGTTACCGACCTCTTGACCTTTGACCTTGACCTTTGACCTACTCTTCAAAATAGTTCATAGTGCTGATATAAAGCATATTTTGATATTAAAGAAGTAAGTGTATGCTATTTAGCATGTGTAGTCTTTATCATAAAACATTATGATAAATACCAGCATTACAATCCACGTGACCTTGACCTTTGGCCAACTTTGCAAAAAATACCCCGGGCAGTTCAATTTAATCTCTGACTTTTTAATTTTGAGAGCAGGGTTTTTATTATTAGCATTTATACATGTTTATGAGCTCATGATACTGTACTTTGAAACTGTATGATATTCAGTTACCACAAAACTTAAATTTAAATACTATGAAAATATATCGAAATTAGTATTCCACAATGGATCATGAAGACTGACAATTTTTCTTGATTTTTTTAATTTTTGTGTTACAAAAGCATAATTTTTCTGAAAAAAAAAGACAGCGACAAATACAGGTGAACCTTAAAGGATTGATTTATTGATTGTGTGTTGTTTTACGTACCGTTCAAGAATTTTCACTCATATAGAGACGTCACCATATACCGGTGAAGGGCTTCAAATTTAGACCTTTACTCGGCACTTAGGCCCTTTGTGCAGTGAGGGTTCTTTATCGTGCCAACGCCTACCGTGACACGGGGCCTCGGATTTTAAGGTCTCATCCGAAGGACCCGCAAATTTTCACTCCAAACAGTTAGTACATGTACCTATTTTTTTTAAATCTACTTGGGTAAGAAGCGGCCGTGATTCGAACACACGACCTTCCGATCACGGAGAAGCGCTCTACCGACTGAGCTACCGTGACGGTCAATCTTAGAGGAAAAAACAACCTCAAAATCTGCCAACATATTGCACTTGGCTGTATATTCTATTTATCACCCTTTATGGAAAGCAGTTTCCGCTTAATCAATGTCATCGCTTAATGTCTTGTGTTTATATATTCACATAAATCACTAAATCAAATCTACGCTAACTTTAAAAAAAATCAATTACCTCTAAAATTGTACACGCCAAATAAAATACATTCACAGTATAAATGGCTTATCAACTTAGCTTGTTCTTGAGACACTGATAATTTAATATTCCTTAATATTCCTAACACTCATACTTCTCAAATGTTTAATAAAGAAAGCTTTTTTTGTCTTTATCACAAAATATAAATCTAAGAATTATTGATTCCTTATGAGATTATTTGCTTGATTACGGCAACCTTTACGAGGCAATTTATTTAAAAGAATGTTTGAAATTTATTTGCTATGTGTTTCTTTCTAGTTCTTGATGTTTAAAAAAATATCATCGTTATTATTCCATCAAGAATTTCTAGAAAATCATATGCGCCCGCAAAATTATAGACTTGTAATAATATATGTGATATCATTAAGCTTTGATATTATTAAGACACTTTCTGAAAAAAAGGGAGAACTTTGAATGATTTGTATTTTATTGCTACAATTACCAACTTATCATGAAATGTCTCGTACAGTCTGCCATGCGACAATTTGTACCTTTGAGCACCGTTGAATTTATTTTGCATGCAATACACTTACGACTTTCCAGCTCTGGATCTTTGTTTTCACTCATTGTTGGAAAAAGCATATACCAACGACAGATTAAAGCCCTAGACATAGCTGCATGTATATGGCTTTTATTCTGGACAGACTCCCTACAAAATATTACATGTGTTCCATCTTGAATTTCAAATTTAATTTATCGTCGTAAGCGGGTGTTTTTAGCATGATAATTTTAGAGAACGTCTTGGAATTTCCCCCCCAAAAAAAAATGCATTGTTAAGCAATAATTACAAAAAAAACATCGAAAAATGACGTGCCGATGTATGACTAAATTGGTTTTCCTTCTTACTTTGGGTCAACTTTTAAATTGTATTATCTTTGACTAGACCATTTCAGACAAATTAATATATGATTTAAAATAAAAATATTTGTGCAAAATTCTTGCTTTTATTTTTGCTTGTGTTTGTTAAACAATAATACCAATTTCAATAACAAAGGAAAATACATGGACTGCCTCTAGAGTTTTTGAACATGCTTTCCATGACTAATGACGTATGAAGATAACGAATTGTAATCAAGATCAAAAGTCCATTCAAACAATACAAATTTGGAGCAGAGCAAACACATATCTCTAGAATTATCAGAGATTGATCATGGAGGAGTAAGCTTCCCCTGTCGACCGGTTACATCCACCGTATGCTCATTGTCATTATCAGGCAAACGGAAAAATCCGTAGACAACTCAGTTTCTAAATAATGGCCTAATAATGATAGATTTCTTTTGCTTATAAGGTCATTGTATTGACGAAAGATTTTGCGAAATGTTGACTTTAAACAAGACATCCTTGTTTCATCAACATGTTTGTCAATAGCTTGCCTCGTTTTAGAAATTGTTTGTACGTACAGCATACTCTTGTGTATCGAATCAACGGGGAGACATAAACTCCATATGCTTCTGATTAGGGTATATTGATATGTAAATAAGAGAAATTGACGATAGAAAAGTTGAAGTTATTCAAAAGAAGAAAACACTTGCTGTGGCCATCAACTCATCATTTAGATATATCGACGACGTATTGTCAATTAACAATGGCTATTTCCATTCTTATGTCGATACGATATATCCCGGTGAGCTTGAGATAAAAGATACCACAGAGTCTGACACATATGTTTCATATTTGGATATTTTACTTGAAAAAGGCGTTATTGGTAATCTAACAACCAAGCTTTATGATAAACGTGATGACTTTAACTTTTCAATCGTCAACTTCTCTTACTTATGCAGCAATATACCTTCATCGCCTGCATTTACTGAAAAAAGCAGTTATCCATGATATATGTCAAATAGCCTGGAATTTATTTTTTCGTGAGGTATAGTTGTTTGACGTTTTGATGTTAGTGATTTTGGTAAATTTTGTGATTTCAAATTGTCTTAAAGTTCTCCAATATATTGCTGAACAATACTCCTAAAGTTTCTCCGTCATTGCTGTCAATATTTTAGTGAGGAGTAAAGAAAGATGCTTAGAAGAATCCAGTATAGGTGTGGTAATTCAAATTCAGAAAAAAAATATTTAAAACTGATTATGTTTTTGAAGAATTTCCTCCCTAGGAAAAGAGCTATTTGTATAAGTTGGATCATCACTTGCAGAATTAAATCCCAGCTACTCGAAAATGCAATTAAAGTAATGAGCCTTAAAACAAGGACAATGTTGTTACATGTACCTGCTTTCTCAGCTGGGACAAATTCATATTGATCGTGTAATCTATCTTATTCTTTTTTTTTTCACTTCTGAATTATTGAAGACAGAAGATAGATGGTTATCATATTGCCCATTAATCGCTTAATGCGTGATTTCAACATCCATCTGATACGCTTAATCCATGCCGACAAAGTGTCAAGGTCTTCTTTTTCATATTTCGCCCATTGCCTGGCGTAATCTTCCACAGAATTCATAATATTTATGAAATTATGACGCCAACTCAAAGAAAAGGCGAAAAATAATAACGATCTTTGGATAAATTACTTTTGCATAATTAATCATTAAAATATTGTGGACAGCACTAGCTTGAAGCACGGTATTCATTTCTTGGTAGTAATCAATTAATGTAGATACGTGATTGATACAGGTTGTTGAGCTGCAAAATTGTTTGCACTGATCCCCAGTAAAACAGGTATTAAGAATACGGAAATGAAGACATCCATCCATTTCTTATCACCTGGTCCATATTTGTTCAATTTCTATTTGACGTGTTAAGTAGGTTTTTTGATATCATAGACAACTGCTTTTTTTATATTAAAATGGAATTAGGAAATTTTCATATCTAGTGATTGGTTATCAACAAAAATATTTCGTTAAAATCACTCTGATTCTACACAAGTCTTCCGAAATTGATATTGAAAGGATACTGAGACCACTTCGACGTCATATATATCGACGACGTTTAAATAATTAACAACAATTATTTCCATTCATATGTCTACTCGATAAGTCCCAGTGAACTTGAAAAAAAGGCTCCACAGTCTACCACATCTGTTTTATATTTAGATGTTTAAACTGACTATAGACAATATGAGCAAACTAACAACTAGCTAAAGACTGCATGGCAAATGAGATAAATTCAGCTTTTCTATCGTTAACTTTCTTATTTAGGTATAAGCATTCCATTATAACCTGCATACGGTGTTTATGTCGATGCTCAAGAGCAAGACCTCAGTGCGAAAAAAACTATACTGGCTACTTATAAATACATTGTTGTTACAGGGATTGAATCTTATTTTGACTGATATTTTTCATACCATTTGTTAGGCAATTGTTTTTATACTAAATATGATTTCGGATTTCTCCATTTACCCGGCTCAAGGCCGTTGTGACCATTGAATAGGTGATGCTTACTCCTCCTAGGCACTTGATCCCACCTAGAATGAAACATGGAGATTACGCACAGTATTCAAGCTCAGAGTCCATTAAACAATACAAATCGGGAGCAGAGCAAACACGGACTTCCAACAACAGAAGTAGGGTGGCGCCATGGAGGAGTGAGCATCCTCTGCCGACCGATCACTCCCGCCGTGTGCTCCTTGTCATGATCGGTAAATAACGGATAATAATAATAATTTCTTGAGATCCATGTTTTACGCCATGTTCTCAGATTTACATTATTTGTAGGTTTTTTGAAATCAGTGATCGAAATCATCACGTATTTCATATGGATGTCTATCATTGCCGATCAAAAGCTTCAAATTAAATCGCAGTTAATATAAGTTCATTCAGTCAGCGAAAAACGGGATCAGTAATATTTCTAAATTAATTTATGTAAAATACAATTTATCATTAAGTCAAATGCTGACTGACGTTTTTCATACTAATTGTTAGGCCATTATTTACACACTGAATTGTCGACGGATTTTCCCGACATCTCCCGATCATGACAAGGAGCACACGGCGGGTGTGACCGGTCGGCAGGGGATGCTCACTCCTGCATTGCACATGATCCCACCTCTGATGTTTATTTTGTATTGTTTAATGGACTTTTAAGCTTGAATACTGTTTGTTATCTCCATATATGTCATGCAGGAATCTTCTTGGTTGTATCGTCCTACTTTTCGAATGCATGTCACCGCGTTAACAGGAGTATGAATGTCAGTCTAAATATCGGGTTTGAATACCTTAGTGGTTAAAGCGTTGGCATGGTACACCAGAGGCTCTGGATTCGAGTCCTTTAGTTACCGGGATAACTAGATTTTGAATATCATACAATATACCCCGTCTCATTTGCTCAGTGGTTCTATTGCTGGCACGGTACACCTGAGGCACTGGTTTCAAAGTTCGGTTGTGTCTTGATTTTTCACCACCTGTCACCTTTCGCACCAAGCGATTAAAAAACCTAATATTCCGTAGGGGTATTCCTTATATTATTTCTCTAACTCATGAAATGAATTTAAGGTGTGTGGGGGGGGGGGGAGGGGGGGAGCATGTTACAGGTTAAGCATGTGAATATCAGTCAAGATATTGGATCTCAATAGTTCAGTTTTAAGAGCCTGGATAGTACGCCAGAGTATCTGGTTTGAGTCGTTGAGTGTCCATTTTTCAACATTTATGACATGAAGGTTACTATGGCAAAGTAGAAAGTTTTAAATTTGTACATGTGTATGTACATAATTTATTTGTTGTGTGAGACTATAAAATATCGCGAATTAAAAACAATTATTAAATGAATATAAACATCCTGAAATGACAAGAGAAAAGGAAAAAAATCAACTTTGAAGAAGGTTTATTTTTATGCATACAATTCAAACCATATTGAATACATGCACGAGTAGTAATTGAATAGTTTGAAAAATGTTTAACCATTCATAAGAAGTTCATGAGTTTGATGTAATCGAAAAGAGCAGGAAAATATGCTAAGTTTACGACGTAACTTATTTTTACGTAATTTGACTATTTACAGGCAAGAAAAAAAATGCAGCTTACGTTATTTCCATCTCTTACAGTCAAAACATTTAATAATAGAAGATGAAATGGGCGGGTACAATTCGACACAGACGTCTGAGAAAACATTGAATTGAAATTCTAGTTCAAAATTAATTTTCAATCCACCTGTGCTATTTACATACGTAGTCTTAATGTATACGGTACAAGGACAAATAATTTAAGTTTCCAAATACATGTAGTTTGAAATTAATGTATATTAGAATTTTCCATCCAAAAAGGACATGCAAAGTTATAGATATAAGAAATATTATTATCTTCTTTCAGGTGACGTCAATTTGATATTAAAAAAAGGAGGGGGCACCAGAATTTCAATTTTATGATATCTCGGATGCCCGCGTCGATTTGTACCCGCCCTGTCATTGTCTATCATAAAATGTTTTGCCGCTAACAGATGGAAATGACGTAAGCTGCATATTTCTAATATTCATCATGTTATGTAACGAGTATTTGGCTAAGACGACATGTAAAAGATACCTAAAAGGAGTGTGAAGAAGCAAATACCGTGAATATTGTGTGTGTTTCATATGAATTTAAAGTTTGTTTAACAAGTACATTGTGTGCTGGTTTATTTTCATCGATTATATCTTTTATTGAGACAGTCAGCTATTTACGTTATCTCTGTCGGTTTTCCCTCTGTCACACAAATCAATGCAAAAGAACAATACTTAGCCAGATACTTCAAAACATATTTGTGCAGATGGAAAGCGTGTGTTCTGTAATACCTGGAAAGTGCTGCTAGAATCGTGAGGTAAACATAGTCTGAAGAAAGATATATCGGGTTATTTGTATATAATGCAAAACATCGGGTAAGGCTTCGTGCGAATGTGTGGAAAACTTATTTTCCCGACCATACAGTAGGATTCTAGCAGTACTTTTCAGGCATAAAAAATGTTTTTCAGTATTATTATTTACGCAAAGAAATAATTCAAACCCGGGGTAGTGTTGTTCTTTTCACTTCTTTTTATTAAGGATTATTTTTCTATTAAACGCTGTCACGTGATGACATCGTGGCGGTACACTTCTTGGCCTCAGACACTCTGTTGTTTTTATAGCAATAGTTAATAATATTTTACGTTTTATCGGCGGATTTGATAAGTTATCAAACTTAAATTTCTTTTTAAAAATCTAAATTTCCCGAAAAATGATTTAAACGACTCCTTATAAATAGTACAAAATATCGATGATATGTCGTCTGAGACATATCATAGATCTATTAGATTCTAAAAATTGTGTTTAATGTTCGTAATATATATTATGAAATAATGTGTATTCATTTTCATAATGATTTGTTATTCATTCATATGAATTTTTAATGGTTCGTGTATAATGAAATTTATGGAGATAACGAACAGTATTCAAGCTCAAAAGTCCATTAAACATTACAAAATAGGTGCAGAGCAAACACGGACCTCCAAAACATCAGAGGTGGGATCAGGTGCCATGGAGGAGTGAGCATCCCTGCCGACCGGTCACACCCGCTATGTGCTCCTTGTCATGATCGGAAAATAACGGAGAAATTCGTCGACAATTTAGTGTGTAAATAATGACCTAACAATTAGTATGAAAAACGTCAGTCAGCATTTGACTCAATGATAAATTGTATTTGCTGAAGGTCATTGTATCGACCATAGAATGTACGAAATGATGACTTTAAACGAGACTGTTGATATTCTTGTTTCATCAACTTGTTTGTCAATAATTTACCTCGTTTTTGAAATTGTGCATACGTAGAGCATGCTCTTGCGTATCGAATCAACTGAGAGATATATACCCCGTATGCAGATGATGAAGGTATATTGCTGCATAAGTAAGAGAAGTTGACGATTGAAAAGTTAAAGTCATCACGTTTATCATAAAGGTTGGTTGTTAGATTACCATTAACGTCTTTTTCAAGTAAAATATCCAAATATGAAACAGATGTGTCAGACTCTGTAGTATCTTTATCTCAAGCTCACCGGGATATATCGTATCAACATAAGAATGGAAATAACAATTGTTAATTGAGAATACGTCGTCGATTTATGTAATATATAAATATATATAAATGGCGAGTAGAAGGTCACAGCATGTGTTTTCTTCTTATCACGTATAAGATTTTGGACAAATTCTGCTTATATGAATACAAAAAAAGGTCTGCTAATAACGGGGCGCAATTGGTACCCATGGGTACTCCAATAGATTGTTGGAAGACCTGGTCTCCAAAATCCACATAGATATTGTCAATCAGAAACTCGAGCATCTTTTTAATGTCAACTTCAGAGTACTTGTGTGTACAATCAGAATGTTTTTTAACAAAATAATTTTGCAAATGACCAATGACAAGGTAAGTAAATTTACGAGTTCCATTTTATTGAAAAAGCAGCTGTCAATGATATCAAAAAGCCTGGATTTTAATTTATCGTGGGGAATGGTTGTGTATAAAGTTGAAAAGTCGTAAGTTTTTAAACTGTTGATATTGGTAAAATCTCGTGATTTCAAATTTTCCAAAAGTTCCTTGGAATTTTTAAGTATCCACAATTGATTTACATAATATTTTACTAAAATATCAATTTTTAGAAAATTTGATTTACATTTTTTGATAAATATTTAGAATGTTAATCTGATAGTAACACCAAAACATTCGTTTAATCATTAAATCCTGTGAAAGTACAAAAAGGTCAATACGAGTAGCATTGATAAAAAATATCTTTCTAATTATTTTGCGGGGAAAGGCATAAGTTTTATTCAATTTTCGTAATCATATTGATAAGTTTTTCATCATATTTAGGATTGAAAACACTGTCACAATTTTTTTTAATTTATAAAAATTGGTTAATATTTTCACATTTAGGGTTGTAGATTGACTAAAAGAATTCTTTGAAAAATATTGGGCGCATTTGCCCATACTTGTTGATATCTGAATTTAATCTTTTATGTCAATTGAAGAGAAAAAGAATTTAATTTTGAGTAATATTTTTAACTATCTTTCAGTTAATAAAGTCTATCAGCGAAAATGCTTGAAGAAGTATTTTTATGATTTTCTGTATTCTCCTTATGACCAATTGTACCCCTAAAAATGGCTGAAAGTTAAAGTTGCAGTGTATAATTATCATTTTAAATAGTATCGGCTGCATTTCATTTAATAACAAGGAAACATGTACTTTTAATTGATTAACAAACGAGTGCTTATTGCTCATTTTGAAAAGTTCGAAAATCCAGCTTCTACCTTAAGGTTCCGTAGTCTCAACTCTAAATTTGACGTCAGCATTTTTTTTTCTGTTCACATAAGAACATCAAAATTGGGCGATCAAGGACTTTTTGACCCCACCCAAAAAAAAATTAAGAATATTTGCATGAAGCTGCTTCTTTAAATAATCAATTGTATATTGGTTAATTAGGACGGTTTATTACCGGTTATGTTATAAAAGACACTCAAAGAAGATTTTTATCCATATCGTTTAGCTGGACTTTCTATGTAAATATATATATATATATATATATATATATATATATATATATATATATATATATATATAT
This sequence comes from Saccostrea echinata, assembly GCF_033153115.1. Classification (NCBI taxonomy): domain Eukaryota; kingdom Metazoa; phylum Mollusca; class Bivalvia; order Ostreida; family Ostreidae; genus Saccostrea; species Saccostrea echinata. The sequence continues at coordinate 6,191,515 of NW_026889806.1, read as the reverse complement.
ATATATATATATATATATATATATATATATATATATATCCTTTGTATTACAAAATGCATATTCTGTACGAAACTTAAGGTATCAATGCATTTTTTTTTTCTTTTACAAATGCATCCTTATTTAAGAAAAAGGACTCATACATGTACCGTTTTAAATAAAACGAACAAAAGCCTTCCTCCAGACTTATTTTTGTACGTTTTCGATAACGAGCAGTATTCAATCTCAAAAGTCCAATGAAACAATATAAAAAGTTAGAGCAGAGCAAACACGGATCTCAAAATTTAGAGGTGGGATCAGGTGCTATACTATTCCAACTTTAGCTCTGCAAAACTCAATATTGCTTGCGATTTTTGAGAAACTCAAAATAAAAATTAATCTGAATTTCTTTGCCGAGTACAATACAATTTATTTTTCGTGAGGTAAAATTTCTAATATATCTAGTTACAATGAGGATATAAATACACATGCGTACTTATTGTTTTAATGAAAATAAGACACTCTTAGTGTGACCTCTCCCAAGCTTCAATTATCCCCGCATGTGGTAAAATACCTCGCAAATTAATGTCAGCAAATTCTGAAACATCGTCCAATATCCTATCATTATCAGCTTTATACCTTTCTCGCAGCAACTACTTTTTAACTAATATTAAATGCATGTTCGTAATAACATGCCATATTTAACACACTCACATATGGCCTAATAATTGTAGAAGCTCCTACGTCTAACATCGTATGATAGACTGTAGTCTATGTAAACTTTCTGCTGGCAATTGTGTCCATTAACATGCATCCAAATAATGAGCAAAAGCTGGCGTCAAATTTTACTCCGCTGAGATTTTGTCTAGTGTTATGTCATAATTATGGTCAGTATACTAAACACACAGGATTCTGAATTCATTTTCTGAGTGATAACGTCATACAAAAGTTATAACCTCATACAAAATATATAGTAACTTCACAATATATACAAGTTTTCTGGCTCTTTTCAAAAATATCAAACTTATTTATTAACTTCATTTAACGGTTTATATTTTATCAAATGTCTTCCGTAACTCAAAAAAAAAAAAAAAAAAAAAAAAAAAAAAAAAAAAAAAAAAACCAACAACAACAAAGGGGAGTAATCGAATCTTGAATATTCCTTCTGTTGGTTTATTCAAATATTGAATCTCGAAAATCGAATTTCGAATATCGAAATTCAAATTTAATGTTTTGCGAAACTCGAATCTCAAATAATCTTTGAATTCTTGGCTATCGTACTTTCAAGTGCTCTTTTAAAAAGAGTTTACTGTTAAGGTAATTCAATACTCGATGAAATGTGTCGATAACTTAACAAATTTTTTTTTATTGACAATAGCCTCATTTCCTTTATCGAGGTCAAGCAATCGAATATTGCAGAAGAGGTAGGGGATTTGATTCCTTCGTGAAAACACTTTTAGATGAACGTATACCCATGGTACCAGGTAAACATTTCTAATTTTTGATTATATGCTTGCTAATCCATGATGTACGTGATATTTTGTGCTTCGTAGTAGAAAAATAAAATGATTTCCATAAATTTGTTAATTTCTGTTTCTCCGAAAAACACAACATCAAATGATTCACAAATTTCAAAATGGCAAAGAGAATACATTTTGGCTTAAAATAGTCATTCGATTAAAGGAAATCCTAAGTATGTTATATTGATTCTGGAACTCGGCAGTAAAATAATGCGAGAAATGGCTTCACAATATGGTTATGAATATACAGTAACAATAATGATAATAATTTTAAAATAAGATTGATTGTCAGAGTTTTGCTAAGACAAATAGCGAAGCTATATTTTTTAGTCAGCGATATATTTCTTTTATTGCCATTCTGTATTTATGTTTCTAAAAAGAGAATTTATTCAAAAACTTCAGAAGAAGAGAACGATATATGACTGATCACATTGCTTAATTCAAATACGTTTCAGAATTTCGTTATCAGACATTCAAAACTACTTTCACTTCTCTTTATCAGAATTCAGGGTTCTTTGTACTGATCGATCAATTTCAAATGGAATGGCAATTCAGTGGCTACCTCTCGGACGGTGAAACCGAAATGGCGACTTTTTTCTTTCTAATATACGAGATTGCATTACTTTAAAAATATTGAGAGTTGGAACCAAATCTGTATATTTAAATATACACAAATATTTCAATATCTTTTTCTCCTTCCTGGTACTCGCTTGATTTAATTGAACCTTGGTTGGAAATAGTTTTGTTTGTTTACGTTGTTAAGCATGCAAGAGAACATTTTGCAATGGTTTTAGGTATATAATTTCTAAATCATTAAACTATGACAGAAATTCACTTAAAATGTCTTATGTGAAGAATGTCTGTACTAGTAATTGTAGTAGGATATTTCACAACTTTCTTATCAATGTGTAAATTAGTCATACAAATTATTAAAACTATTCATATTTTCAAATATTAATACTTAATACTTATGAATATTCTTTAGTTGTTTAAGAGTATAAAGAATCATTATATCAATGAGTCATCGTAAGTTTGACTTCGTTTTTTCATTTTTACATGGTAGCAAAGCATATAAAATTTAAACATCTTTGTTGTAAATCCTTACCATTGTCTTGTTTCCTAATTATTATAATAGAAAGCAACATGTCAAGATAGTGGATTGTTTGATAAGTAACATGAGTAATGCAGTGAGTAATTCATATATTATATATAGTATATACTCGTGAAAACAGACGTATGCCTAATTTTGAAAGCCTTCTCCTTTACAAAACAAAGTTATCTGTAAAGAAATTTAATGGCAACATTAGGAAACCCAAATGTCAACAATATAAAGATCAATTGGAGAATTTCATTACCATAATCCCAGTTGATCGTCCAAGTTATTCTTAGAGTATTCATATTCTGAATTAAAGACCAGGATAATTACAGACCAGGATAATTACAGATGAATCTTTTAACACACACAGATTTAATTGCATGTTTAACTTGTCCTGGCCTTATGAAGAAAAAAAAAATATGAACACCTACGTTTCTCATATTGTATTGTTTGAAGGTTATTTATATCTTTAACACGACCAAAATCCAAGTAATTTTGTTCTCTGATAAGAAAATTTAGAAACTGATAGGAACATTACAGAATATGACAGGTGAATTTGAGATACTTTTCTCTATGGCACCAGATCCCATCTCTGAGGATTTCAGGGATCCATGGGTATGTTTAAGTTACGCCGTGATATTTTGATTTGGCGACATCTGTAATGCAATATAACGTGGATTGTAACAGAAGAATTTTCAATATCTTTTTTTTTTTTTTTTTTTTTTTTTGAAATCCTAAAATTGAACGTAAACATTCAGAATGATATTAGTAATAGTGTCATTTTTTCCTATGAATAACGATGTATTTGTCACAAGGGGTGAAATTCCTGATTATTGGCGTCGTAACTGTTTATCAAATATTTGCCCAGATATAAAGAAATTTACAAAAATTAAGTAAAACTTTGGACTAGCAGATATGGAAATGAAACGGGGGTTAGTAAGTATGTACCTTGAAGATGATATATGACTCCTAAGGAATTACAAGTTAATTTATCAAATGTACTTCTTTATTTTCATCAATTATTTCTTTTAATGAAGACAAGCTGGTGTTCTCAAATCCTGGTCAATCTTTCCAATTTTACTCCTCACAACAATAATCCACAAGTTTAATACAACATCAAAATACTTGTTTGTTTATTACTCTCAGATCATACAACGTTGTATGAGGTAAATGAACGAATTTACATGGTGTATACTTGGTATACAATGTTTGTCGTGAAAAAATGCATTTTTAGCATATGTATTAAATATGCAAAGATTCTAATTAAATGACATCGACAGTTTAAAGTCGGTAAAAATAAATTCTTTATCCTATGTAAATCTTATTGGATGATTTGATTTCAATTAAAGTCATTCAAGCTACTCTGAGAATACACATGCGTATGCCATTGAATGCACAATGAAATTTTTCAATAATTTTACAAATGAAATTTCGCATTGACCATAACCTCAATTTCAATATCGAGGTTACGCAATCAAATATTACGTAAGATATGTGGGCTTGGATACATGTACCATGGTGATTAAGGACAAACATTTCAGATGCACATGTACTTACGACTTAAAGTAAGAATTTCCTTAATTATAATGTTGTTGCCTTTTTAAGAAAATTGTAAAATTTACTGTTTCATTATTTGAAAAGGGATGAAAATAATTTACATCATTCATTTCATTTTGTCTTGTTTTTTTTTTTTTTTTTTTTTGTTTTTTTTTTTTTTGTTTTTTTGTTTTGTTTTTTTGACAGAAACTTCATTTAATTGTTGTCAAACTTATACATGGCTACGAAAATGAATTATGGGCAAGTTCCGTTAAAGTAGAGAGTTTATGAACATGTATTGCTTCAGACCTCGGAAGTGTTGTTGATGAAAAAGAGGCCTACGTTAACACAATATGAACATTTATTTAGAGGAAATTTTTTCTGAAAAATAATTTTAAAAACTGGATAGAAACCTCAGTGCTAATTATTTTAATGATCGTTTTGACTGATCACATTTCTTTTATGAAATACCATTTAAGTGTTTTTTGTCAAACAACCCCCTCCCCCCTTTAAAGAAAAGAATTAAAAAAGAAAAGAAAAAGAAAAAGAAAACACGATATCGAATTAGTAGCATATTTTATCTATAGAAGTAACAAATGAAAAATATGTATCAAAGTATAAATAGGCAATAACTTTAGATTATCTTTAAAGTGTCTTTTGGGGTTAAATATTAGTCTTGAAGTCAGGGTTCCTTAAAAAGAGATATAATTATTTCAAAGTCATTATCTCGTATCCCCCCCCCCCCCGACATTCATACAGACCTCACATTATTTATATACAAACAAATCAATTTCAATCTGCCTTCCTAAGGAAATGTCAAAGCAATTATAATTCCATACCGGTTTTCCTAATACTGGAAGCTCATACTAGAATGTTAAATAAAAGGGATATGAAGCTTTTTTTTTTAATTTGAAAGGGATTTTGCTAGTTTTGTGTAAGACTAATTTAATTTCAAAACATTGAGAATTGGTGCCAAAATCGGTTATTTGAACACACTTCGTGTAGATAATGAGTGTTTATCTACTTCCTTGTCTCTACTTGAATACAGAACCCTAATATGAAAAAAAACTGTTCTTTGTTTGCGTTTTATGCGTGCAAGAGAACATTAAGCGATATTTATAAATGAATATGATATAAGTATAATCTAAAAGACATTCATGTAAACTTTTTTATTTGCAGAGTTTAAGTATTTAGTTTTCTTTGTATATTTTTAACATTCTAATCATTATGCAAGTTTGTCCTACATGTATAAGTAATTATATACATGTAATTCATATATTCAATTCAGACTTAATGCTAATGGAAAATTCTTCAGTAGGTTTAAATGATTCTATATTTATTTTTTAAAACAATTCATAATAATTTCTGGCTGAGTCTGTTAATTTTCTCACATTGATAAAGTATTTAATATTTCATTAAAGCATTATTAATGTTATACATTACACCCGTCATCTCCTGGTTGTCTCATTTCTTTTCAAAGCATCAACAAAATCAGTATAGTGTGCCTTTTTAATGCGTGCATAACGTATTTTCAGATTGAATTAAACAGATTGAGACAATTAACCTATCATAAAATCCAGTTATTTACACCATATTTCTATTTTTTCAGATCTTGTACAAAATTTCCAAAAACTGCAATGAAATCCAAGAAGTTTGTTCGTTTATTTGTTTGTCTGTCTATTGTCGTTTAACGCCCCTTTCGAGAATTTTTAACTCATATGGAGATGCTACCACTTGCCGGTGGAGAGCTGCAAATTTTGTCCTATACTCGGCACTCAGGGCCATAGAGCAGTGAGGGATCTTTTTCGTGCCAGCACCTACTGCGACACGGGACCTTGGTTTATACGGTCTCATCCGAAGGACCGGTCTCCACGTCCCACATTGGGATTCAAACCCGCAAAGTAAGGATCCATTCATTACTCCGTGACTCTAGAGCAGACGCTCTAACTACTGCGCCACGCGGGCGACTTCCAAGAAGTTGAAATGTCGTTAAGCTGACTGTAAACAGATTTTCGTGATCCCCTTTGACCTGGCTTTTCAAAAGCAATAGGTTGTTTCAGTTATTCTGACATTTCTAGATAAAAGACTATGATAATTACAGGCCAATCTTTACAAAAAGAAAAATGTCAACGAATCCGGCTCATTATACTGCTCTTTTTCGGATCCAATGAGGTTTATCTCTGTTCTTATCTTCATCGTCTTAACTTTCTTTTTTATACAAATCAAAATAGCCCTAATATAAAACCATATTTTATGATCATTGTTGTGAAAGATTTCTCAGGGTTTTTTTTTCTAGCAACATGGTTCCACTCACGGCAGCATAGTGGTAGGGAGTTCGCTTCGTTCTCGGGGGAGGGGGGGGGCAGGTTTTATTCACGTTTGCCATGCCGCGTCAAACCTGCGACGTAGACTGTTTCTTTGCAAAGCGACTGGCATGAAAATTGACAGTTATGGGTCTCTCGGTTGTGACTTTTTAAAAAAGCATGGGTCTCGTAAAGCAGTGGGCGTCGGGACGATAAAAAAAAATCCTCATTGCTCAATAGCTGTAGGTGCTGGGTATAGGACTAAATTTGAATTCCTTCATCGGCATACAGTGACGTCTCTTCATTAGTGAAACGTTCTTGAAAAGGACGTTAAACAACATACAATCACATCAATCTTTCAATAAGGTTTATAAATGAAATTAATGATCAAAGTTAGCTTGATCTTTGGTTTTTGACAAAATTTTGACAAGACTTTACGTATGAATGTAAATCTAACTTGGTTATCTTGTATGATAATATATTTTAAAAAAACCCACACACATGCTAAGAAAAACAATTACAAGCTATAGAACACTTACATTCACAGTGGAAATGGATTACAAAGTATTGGAATTATTGGAAAAAATCGACAGAAAATGATTGGAGAAAAATTTTGAGGAAAGTAAATAAGTTAACCTTTTATTACAAAGTTTAAAGAATAAATATAAAGGTTGTAAATGACCTCTCTTTCACATCATCACCATAACCAAAAGGGTTAGCACATGTACGATACGATTTTTTTTATCTGATGACGTAAATATAGTAAATAATGAGGACCTTTGATCACTAATTTTAAAAGGTCCTAAATTTAGGGAACCCAGATCTTTCAACTGGCGTAAGAATTTCATAAATATCATGGATTCTGTAGAGGACTACGCCAGGCGATGGGCCAGACATGAAAAAGAAGACCTTGACACTTTGTCAGAATGGATTAAATGTATCATATGTATGTTAAAATCGCGCATTAAAAGATTGAGAGGCAATATGAAAACCATCTATCCTTCTGTATTCAATAATCCAGAAGTGAAAAAAGAATTAGATAGATTACATGATCAGTACGTACTGGTCCCTGCTGACAAAGCAGGTAACAACATTGTCTTTGTTTCTAAGGCTCATTATATTAAATGTATTTTAGAGGAACTTGGATTTAATTCTATAAGTGGTAATCCAACTTATACTCATAGTTCCCTTTCTAAGGAAGAAATTCTTCAAAATCATATGTCAGTTTTGAATATTTTTAACATTCCAAACAACCAAAATGAATTCGAAATACCATATTCATATTGGATTCCGAAACTTCATAAAAATCCTTACAAACAAAGATACATAGCGGGTTCCAGTAAATGTTCAACCAAGCCTCTATCTTTACTCCTCACTAAGATATTAACAGTGGTGAAGGAGAAACTTCAAGAGTACTGTGCAACAATATATTCGAGAAGTGGTGTAAATCAGATGTGGATACTTAAAAATTCCAAGGAACTTTTGGAAAATTTGAAATCACAAGATTTTACCAAAATCAACAGCTTAAAAACTTACGACTTTTCAACTCTGTACACAACCATTCCCCACGATAAATTAAAGTCCAGGCTTTTTGAGTAGTTGCTAAGAAAACTTATGCAGCAATATACCTTCATCACCTGCATACGGGGTATATATCTCTCAGTTGATTCGATACGCAAGAGCATGCTCTACGTATGTTCAATTTCTAAAACGAGGTAAATTATTGACAAATAAGTTGATGAAACAAGAATATCAGCTGTCTCGTTTAAAGTCATCATTTCGTAAGTTCTTTGGTCGATACAATGACCTTGTCAGCAAATACAATTTATCATTGAGTCAAATGCTGACTGACGTTTTTCATACTAATTGTTAGGTCATTATTTACACACTGAATTGTCGACGGATTTTTCCGTTATTTCCCGATCATGACAAGGAGCACACGGCGGGTGTGACCGGTCGGCAGGGGATGCTCACTCCTCCATGGCACCTGATCCCACCTCTGATGTTTGGAGGTCCGTGTTTGCTCTGCTCCTATTTTGTATTGTATAATGGACTTTTGAGCTTGAATACTGTTCGTTATCTCCATATATTTCATCTTAAAAATTTCAAACAACCATGCCTCACGATAAATAGAAACTCGGCTGATATCATAGACAACTGCTTCTTAAATAAAAATGGAATTGGGAAATTTTCATATCTTGTGACAGGTTTACAAAATTACCTTTTCAAAAATCCCTCTGATTCTACACACAAATATTCTGAACTTGACGCGTATTATCAATTAACAATAGTTATTTCCATTCATATGTCGACATGATATATCCCAGTGAACTAAAAATAAAAGATACCACAGAGTCTGACACATCTGTTTCATATTTGGATATTTTACTTGAAAAAGTCGTTAATGGTAATCTAAAAACAAAACTTTATGATAAACGTGATGACTTTAGCTTTTCAAACGTCAACCTCCCTTTCTTACGCAGCAATATACCCTTATCACCTCATAACGGGTTTATTTCTCTCAGTTTAATTCGATGTGCAAGAGCAAGCTCTAAGTATGAACCATTTATGAATCGTGGTAAGTTATTGACAATAAAATCGATGAAAAAATATCAACAGTCTCGTTTAAAGTCAACATTTCGTAAGTTCTATGGTCGAAACAATGACCTTGGCAGCAAATGCAATATATCATTGAGTCAAATGTTGACTGACGTTTTTCATACTAATTGTTAGGTCATTATTTACATTTGAATTGTCGACAAATTTTCCCGTTATTTCCCGATCATTACAAGGAGAACATGACGAGTGTGACCGGTCGGCAGAGGATATTCACTCCTCCATGGCACCTGATCCAACCTCTGCTGTTTTTGGAGGTCTGTGTTTGCTCTGCTCCCGATTTGTATTGTTTGAATGGACTTTTGAGCTTGAATACTGTTCGTTATCTCCATATTTCATTAATACTCGTTTTTAACAAGAATGACAAAATGTTTTTAATTAAGAAGTATTGCACCGTACTAAGAGACAACCTTAAACAGGGTAACATTGCATACTTCTTGTGAAAATTATGAGCTTATGTTTTTTCGTAAAAGGTATATTGTGCATAAGTGAGGGAAGTTGACGATTGAAAAGTTAAAATCATCATGTTATCGGTTTAAATGATAGCATTGACAAAGGTCACAAAATTGGTCAATTTCCGATTTTTTTCCCCAAATTTTCGTCAATTTTAAACAACATTTTGCATTAGAAAACAAAGATCACAAGCTTGTCTATCTATCGAATTTTACATATTTTATGTATGAGATACATTACATGCATGAAAATTTTAGATAGGCAAGCTTGTGCTCTATGATTTCAGCAGTTAAAAGCATGTATAAGGACAAGATAGGCTAAGACCCCTTTTTGGTCCCTGGTTTGAGGTGTCTTTTAGAATGATGCAACAGTTTATCAATAAAAACCTGTTGTCACCCCTGCCACAAAATAAGTAATTGTTCCAAGTTATGGAATACACAGAGGTCACAGGAAGGTCAGAACATATGCTATTTTCCGAATTTTCTCATTTTTATGCAAATTTTCATCGATTTTACAACACATTTCGTTTCAGAAAACATAGAGCATAATCTTGCCTATCTGCCAAATTTATATATTTCATACACTAGCATCAGATGCATCTTATGTATAAAAATCTTAGATAGACAAGCTTGTGCTCTATGTTTTCCGAAGTGAAAAGTATCTCAAATTTGACGAAATTCCACCGGAACTGCGGAAATTCGGGAAATTGACCTACTTCCGCACCCTCTTGTGGCCTTCTTGTAAGCTTTAAATCAAAATTAGTTGCTGGTTTTAAAACAAGCATCATTTTAAGTTCCTAACTACAAACTATCACAATTTTAACTGTGTTCTGATTTTTACTTCAAATAAGGGGCCAGATTGGGCCGTTACCATATCTTGTAAAATAGTCCACTTTGGCACTGTCGTGTGGTCTCCATGACTCTTTGAATCAAAATCAACGATAGTTATGAAACAAGCATCAATTAAAGTTCATTATTGCAAACTTTCTCATTTCTTACTTTTTTATTTTTTTCTATCAAATAAAGGCCAATATTTGGCCATTACCACATCTTATCCTTCATACAATTTATTTTTTCGATGCTTCCGAATTCTAAAGTTTGTGAGCGTTATCACCAGCATTCATTTTAGGTAGAATAGCCATCCTTCGGACATGAGCTCTAATAAGTTTATGTGAGAAATCGTCATTTTCTCAAAGAAAATCTATTTTCTATAAAGAGCAACAACAATTATTAGAATAATAATTGTATTTATGTATTTAATGCGTTAATTTATTTAGAGCTTTTCAGTAGGATTTTATGTTTGTAAATTGTGAAAATTCTTAGATCCACGCCTTGGCTGATGTATTAATAGCTTCTAGCCAATGATGGTGGAAGGTCACGTGGTCAGCTCAGCGAGTCATTCAGTTGTATTTTGATACCCGCACGCTGACCACCGCTTACACGAGGCACGTCTATTTTGAAGACCCACCTCCACCCCAGCATTCCTACCCCTTAATATGGTTATTAATGTGTCATGTAAAATTATATTTAGGCCTATTTTGTTTTAATGTGCCATCTTTTTGCTAGCTTGGCCTAATTTGTTTTTGATGTGCCATCTTTTTGCTAACTTTTTCTTATGGTGTTTTGGCCTATTTTGTTTTGATGTGCCATCTTCTTGCTACCTTTTTCTTATGATGTTTTGATTGTATTGTTTTACAGGTACTTTTTTCTAGTAATTTTTGGGGGATCAGACATTATCATATTTTACGTAACTGATAACCAAAACTTGTGAATCTGATCCCCCTCTTGTGTGTTAAATTGTTTATGTTTATACCGTCATTTTAATAAATGACATTATTCATCTCCATGAAAGTGTTTCATTTGACTTGTACAAAATTAGCAAAAACTAGCTGCGGTGAGCTTGCTTATAAGCATTAGAAGACATAAAAAAAGGCTTATTTCTCTTGTAATCATTCAGTCTATGTCAGAAATGATTAAACAAATAAAAAAAAAAAAAGCTTGATGGTCTCAATTTTGTGGTATACTTTATGTCGCTTCCAAAGACTTGGGTACACTTTTATGTTTCTTGATAGAATAATTTCACTTTTCTTCGTAGGCATATTTAAACCATGTGTACTGATAAAACAGGATCCGATTGGAATAAAGAAACTATTTTCTTCATTATCATCAATGTGTTCTTGGTAAGTGTAAGAAAGATTTTTATCCATTATTTATTAAAAGGTACAAAGAAATAATGATTTTTTTTTTCAAAACTAATTTTGTATTTTACATATTACACTTTTCCCGGATGCTGAAAATATTTACGTAATATATATATATATATATATATATATATATATATATATATATATATATATATATATATATATATATATATATATATATATATATATATATATATATATATATATATATATATATATGAATTAAATATCTACATGGATCGTAAGGGTGCCATTAAAAAAATGAAACAATATTCATCGTTTATTTTCCTTAATTTCATGCTTTCTTTAATATCAAAAAATAATTTAAACGATTCTCTATTTTAAAAAAAAGTAACAATAGAAGAAGTCTCATTTATGAGAATGTTAAACTTTTGAGAATCTTAAAATTATTTTTGTTTCAACCCAAACCGATTTCTCTAAATTTTCTTTAGCCAATAATGATTCGATAAATAATCGAAACATGAAACATAATTATATATTATTATAAAATTATTTTTTGTCGAGTAAGTGCTCAATAAAAATTGACCTTTGTTCTTTATATTTTTTATTTTTTACTATATGTGACATTTGAACTATAAAATGCTATATTGATTACAGTAATACATATTATATAGATACTACAAAATTAAATCAATTAAGATCCTTGCTGCAAAGGTCATTGTTTGTTATATATTTTGAGTAACTGTAGAACTCTGATTCCCAAATTGAAATTTAAAATCCCACCTCTGATGTTTTTGGAGATCCGTGTTTGCCCTGCTTCCGATCTGTATCGTTTAAAGGGACTTTGAGATTGAATAGTGTTCGTTATCTCCATATTTCATAAACTTAAAAATGTCAAAAAACAGAGAGTAGGATATTGTTATTTCATTAAGCATTGAAAGGATATCATTAAAAAAGAGTGAAAGATTCAATTTCCGGAAACGAAACAAGAAATAAATCAGAAGAAAGTGGAAAATTATATTTTTTTTACTTTAAACTCTATAATCTCTGATTCAGTACTGTGTAATCTCTGACGATGTTAAATGACTCTTATTGATAATTAAGATTACTCCTCCTGCATTTAATTTTATATTGAATACTCATGATTTTATACGAAACACATAGGAACTTTTCATAAGGTTTTAAGAAATTGTAATTGTTCTGAATGAAAGTGTATTATTTCATCAAACTTTTGCAGGGAATAAGTAGTCATTTACGACGATTTTTAAGGAATCGTCAAAATAAAAAAAACACAGACGTGTTCTAACTTTTATTGATTATCAATTTATTATAAAAAATGATTGTTTGTTTATGTTTTGACTTTTCATAAGGTTTTAAGAAATTGTAATTGTTCTGAATGAAAGTGTATTATTTCATCAAACTTTTGCAGGGAATAAGTAGTCATTTACGGCGATTTTTAAGGAATCATCAAAATAAAAAAACACAGACGTGTTCTAACTTTTATTGATTATCAATTTATTATAAAAAATGATTGTTTGTTTATGTTTTGACTATTTATTTGAAAAATATATGAGAAGGGTGAAAAGTGTAAAAATTAAAAAAAAAAAAATGTCGAAAAGATGAAAACCAATTCTTTCAGAAATATCATGTCATTTTTAAAATTATTACACTCAACTGTCAGAGTTTTGAAATTTTTGGTAATTGTAAGAGGTAGATGAGCAAATATGGCTCGCCTTTTGGTTTTGAACATTTCTTCGTTCGAGCATAATCTGTTTTATGATATAAAAGGTATATTTTCTCGAGAAGAAATGAAAGACATTTCTGTTCTGTTTTGATTGATTTATTATAAATTCAGCATTTGTGAACTGTCAGTGTCTTACTAAAATCCTATTCTGTTTATTCAGTTCCTTTTTGGATTTGGATGGCTGGTAATTGGAGCTGTTGTCCTTGACAGTATCTTACTGAACAGTGACGTCAACACCATTTTGAACACAATTACAGTACTTTCAGGTGGACTTGGCGACAACATCGAAATCCTGTCCATAATGTTGATTCTCGTAGGAGTGCTTATAACCGTAGATGCCGTAATAGCTGTTATAGGTTCTGTCTTACTTAAAGAGAAGAAGGAATGGAAAATATTCTTAATCATAGTAAGAAAGTCAGCTAAACAATTGATTATAGAATGCACTAAACATTTTTCTATGTGCGCACAGGTTTAGTAAGACATATATGAAGGATCATTGTTGAAACATATCATCTAATTGTCAATCCATGAAATTTCCCTTCTGTGAAATTAAGGCCAAAAGTTGCTAAACCGATTGTAATTTACATATAATATTTCAATTAATTTTTGAAATTAAAAGGATTCACACAAGGAAATGAAATTTTACATGAGATTTCCTAAAAGTTTTTCTAGAAAATATTAATATTCTCTATCTCTCTCTCTTTCTCTCTTTTTTTCTCTCTCTCAGTAATGGGTTAAAAGGATTGGTGATTTATATTATGACAACAACAAACCGTACGAAAACATGTTGATCTTCTCTCCATTTGCTTCACTGATCACGATAGTGATAAAAAGGAAATATGATACTCTAGTTCAGATTTTTCATTTTCGTAGATATTGCCCTGTTCCAATTTTTATTTTTAATTGGATATTCAAGTTAGACAACTAATATGTAATTGTCCTATTTAATATCACCCTAATAAAGAAGAAATAAAGCTTAAAGTAAACTACAGTTCCCTTTCAAATTGTATAGATCAGGACCCAGCTCACTATAGAATGATTTGCGCAAACATATTTTACATATGTGTATTATAAAGTGAAATGTGATAGAGGAGAGAGAAACTGGCTGAGTGCGTTAAGCTCAGGAGAGTAATATTTATCACATTTTTATGTAATGTACAGCGACTACATCAGAATTTTGAAGCGTAACAAAGATATGATTATTATCAGATTGAAATCTTCTTAAAAGACAGTGGTCCAGAAAAGAATAATATGAAAGTAGATTAAAGTTTGTTCAAATCCTGAGGGACAATATGGGTTCACAACTGTGTATCAAAGTTTAACATGGTGATTCTATAAAAGAAAAAAAAAATATCTTGAATAATCTTCTCAAAAAGAATTTATATCATTCGAATCAATATTCAGAATCTCAATAATGTACTGGGGATTATATTTTTGTTTTGGTACACAGCACCAACCAGACCCATGTGACAGAAAGCATTGCTAAGAGCAGTACCGGGGACTGCTTTCTGGGACTGCTCTCGGAATGCTGATCTTGACGAACAAAGCAGTCCTAGGGACTGCTGGGACTGCTAGATTTGCTTTCTAGAAGTCTCAAACGATTCCAGAGAAGTCCTGGATTTTGAGAGAACTTTGGAATCAGGTTTGTTCTGGTTGGTACTGTATTTTATAAGGAAAATAAAATATCCTCGGTAACAATTGGGGTTTTAAGAATTAAATTAAAATTTAAATTCCACAGATATTGCTAGTTATTTCCTGTAAACACCGAAAGTGTAAAATCTTGTTAACGGTATTACTTTTATTAAACATTGTCCTAGCAAAAAGGTTTGTTAATGTTACTAAAAGTAGGCATCATGAATGTAAAGTGTCTGCCTTTAACCATATTATTAATCAAAGTACTGAAAATACTGGGAAGCGCTAAGCATATTGCAATAGATGGTTTTCCATCGAGGTAATTTAAGCAAGAGTTATTCCCCATGGACGCCATATTGTAGGTCAACATCTCCAGATCCCTTCATTATTCAACCAAGTTCAATTTGTTATACTTGGCACTGAGGTAACGATAACACCGTTTTCCCTATGAATATACGTTTGTTAAAGCTTCTTTTAATTCTTAATTTCAATATTGTAAATATTTTTCCCCATATATTTCTGGCATGCATGTTTAAAATTGGTTGCTCAAAGAAGAAAATTCTCTACTTTGACCCACAAGATGGCGGCCAAGGGGAATAACTCCAAGGCAAAATACGTCAAAGGAAACCATCTATTTGAAATTCATCAGAATTATTTTGAATTTAAATTGCCTCTTGTATTTGAATTTAAGCAATATCTTGACAGTGCGGCTGCGCTAGGGAGAGCACAGTTGTTTGATACATAATCAAACACGTGAGTCATGAAAATCTCCCGTTGGGATATGAAATTCAACATTGTCTTATGCCTTTTTATTTTAAGCATTTTACATTTTCTTCTTCTGTCAAAAGATCAATCAATTTCACATATATGAAATTGCAAGTAAATATTTCTCCGTTTCTTAAAAAAAAAACCAACAAGATATACAAATTAAATGGCAGATATTTACTCCAAACAGCAATGTATTTCTCAACCCTAATAAAAGAAAAAAGAACATGTAAAACTATTTTCTTTTTCCATCTCCTTATAGGAGTCTATACGAAGTAGCTTTGCGTATAAATCACAATTTATTGGAGGGGGAAGGGGATGGTCGACGAGTTTCCCGATCAAAGTTAGACTATAAATGTAGCTATACATTTGCTGGAAAATGTGTATTTCTAAATAATTTTGGACACTTGAAAATGTCGCTGAAATTCCTCTCATTTATGTGCAACACCGACAGCTAAAATGTTCTAGTGATAATTTTTAATAATAAATTCATTCTGTGTTTACGAGTGTTTTAAATTGAAGATTAGCTGTTAGTAACTGTGATTTAATTTTAGAAACTGCACTCGGAAAATAAACATGTTGTTTGTTTATTGCGTCGATAAATATTTCTTTATTGATAACATAATTATTTATTACAGTTATGAATAAAACATCTCAAAAATATCGAATACATGTGTACTAGTATTCTTACTAAATTGTTTTAGTATATCTATTTTTTCATATTTATAAGCGATTTATAAATTTACGATTTTACAGAAAGTATTTTACAAGAAATACATTAATGGAGTGTGTAAGATATTTACACAATCGCTACAAGCGTCCAGTATTTATAAATGATAAATAAAACTTAGACTATATATTAAATTTTGTTTTGAAAATGCTACAGGTGTGTATTATACATTTTTGACACTTCACATTCATCACGTTGTGCAGCATATCGGCATCATGTTTGTAACAACGTCATGTGACAAAACTCTCTAGAGTTAACGTCCTTTTGTCAGAGATAATTGGTAAATATACATTTTGAGTATAAAGATATTATATTTGTCTTCTTTGTTTGATGATAAAACATTCGGTGCTATCCTGCTTTTATCGCTGATTTTCATATACATGATTTATAATGTATTTGCAACAAATATTTGTCTTTTCTATTGATCTCACAATATGTATATCTGATTTGTAAATATTACTTTTTTAAAATAAAAATTTAATACTTTTCTTCTTCGGATTAGAAATATGTCATTAAATCCCCAAAAGTATTTTGGACTATTGTTGAAATACTTTAAAATGCTTCAGTATTTTTTACGGACGTTTGATGCTTTACACCATTCTTTACTTGTTTATGTACGATTTTAACTACTACGCAAAGCGTGCTTAGAGGGAAAAAATATTCACAGCACTGTTGTGTTAGTTGAAAAGGAATACTGAAAATAATTGCCCGTAATTTTTCTGCTATTTCCATGATAATTCAATAGCCCAAGAAAGAAAATACAGTATATTAATCTCAAGTATTAATAAATCTTCATGAAGTTATACAACATTGTTCTATTCTGTTTTTATGTAGTCCTCATTAAGTTGCTTAGCAGTCAAATCGACAACACGCGCACACCTTTACATAAACTTTTTCTTCCTAGTTTCCTAATACAAGTATTACACTATTTGCTTGACATTTCATCGGCGCTATTCCAGTCCATTGCTAAGAACGTTTAATTAAGGTTTTTGCATTTTTCGCCATATCTTGTACACTGCACACACAATTTTAAAGCACAATATTGCGAGAAATTAGTTTTCTTATTTGAGAGGATTCGTTGAAAACACAGCCACCACGTGCCCTACATGTACGTACAGCCGCAAACTGCCTTTCCTTGCGAATTATTTACACCATATTTTTTTTACCCATATTAGAAGTATAGAGTACAACGCAAGTATAGACAGTCCATGAATGCATTCCAGTCTGTTACTAATTGATACTGAGATGCGAAAATACTTCATTAATAGCTCTCTGCATGGTGCAAGGGTGATAAAAGGATGACTTGTTTTTAGTTACAATGCCTGACATAAGGGTCTAGAGGAAGGGTCTAGAGGAAGAAGTAATAGTTTATATGGATATGAGTTATATAGAACGTACATATGTAAGTACATTGCAAATCAATTTTATGCGAAATTTTCTACTAAATAACTCAATTCTAGTTTGAGTTTTAAAGACTTAGTAAAATCCCATCTGAGTTTTAAAAATATGTACTTATTCAATCATTACATTACATGTACATGACGTACAATAAACCGTTTTTAATTAAGTATTTGCGCCATAGATGCAGCGATTGTTAGCTTCATGGTAAACAAGTAATGAGTGCCGACACGATTTTCAATGAACAACAATGTATAGAGATAAGCATGACAAGAACCGCCCTTTTCTACTAACAGTGGATTTTCGTACAATGTACATGCATATCTTTACCTTGCTAATTGACTCCTATTATTAGAACTGCACGTAACTTAGTATTACACGAAAATAGCCGGAAGAGAGTTGGTAATTTCAAGTTGAATATTTTTAGAAAACCCAGTGGAGTTATCTAACTTGTTTAGTGGCGCTGGATCGCGAACGGAAGTAGATTTACTATGACAGTAAGCGCCCTGCGCTGCGCTTAGCGCTTAAAAAAGAATAGTTCAGATAATTTCTTTTCCCTGAAGATACATGTACGTTTATTTTTCATATCCTATGTTCAAAACTATACATTAAATAAGAAAAGAATTGATCACATGAACAGTGACGGTGATGGTCATGCTTTAGATCACAGAGCAACTAGTCGGGGTTTGGGTATGTAAAAATGTTTTTGTGTCTCAACATTTGCACTGGTGTTTATAATCATATTTGCATCCAAAAAGTGCGATTCTTACCGTTTGTGATATAAAAGGCAATATTGCAATGAAATAAAAGGTGAACAAGGTGAGAACTCCTCACAGATACGAGGTCCTGGTTCAACGTCTTTATTGTAAGCGGTCACTGGTGAATTGAGCCACATGTCGGTAACTGACATCAGCCTACAGACAATAAGGGCAAAGATGGACGCATTCAATAACCTACAAGATTCAGTAAACAATTTACAAAAAGTTTTATGGAATTAAAGTCTAGATGATAGAATAAGTTACATGGCCCAACAAAATGAAGACAATCAATCTGAAATTTAGCTCTAAAAAATAGAAAATGCCACTCTCCGCAAGGAACTTCAACTGTTAAAATCCATCGTGGTTAATTTGGACAGGAGAATGACACAACAAGAAAATGAAATTGTAGACTTAAGAGGAGGATCAATGAGACATGACATTTTTATTCATCATTTGGCAGAAGAGGAAAACGAAAGTCGCAATTCAAAAGTTCACCAACTCATTAGTGTTCAATTTTATCAAAATTCATCGCATCGGGTCTCACCTGTTGGGAAATAAACCTAGAACCATCACTGGGAAGCTGCAAAACTTTAATGACAAAGACCGGATTTTCACAGCACAGCCCAAAGAGCTTTGCGAGAAAAAGATAAAAAAAAGAAGAGCACTTTACCGTTTTATATTACGCTACAAACACCAATACAAATCAACGAGAGTAGAAGGAGGCTACGGGAGATAAACACACAATACAGGATTGACAACGTTGAGACAAATATAATTTGAAAAAAAGTGATGTATCCAAACAGATATATAAATATCGGATAAAGTTACAACACATAGAGCTGAAGATCTGCTATTTGTGTACGAAGCAGAGGAGGAAAACTTAAACTAGATAGATTTAGTGCTAGGTGATAGTATCCATGAGGGTGGCAATGTTTTCACTGCGGTGGCAACAAATGTGAATACATACGCAAAGATTAGACACTTTTGCGGACAAAAAATCATTAGTGACCTAGAAATGTTGGCGCGCATCATTACGTCCTAGCCTATGGAATACAAGACGCACAAGGAAACGTCAGGGATGGATACTGTGACGATGGAGAATACGGCGCAGGGCGGAGAGCAGTCCGACGTTTGGTAAATCAAAAGTGCCGCCAATGTAGCTTTTGTCATTTCCAGAAAATGAGAAAATCATATTGGGCCCATGCGCTTCGATATCATTTGTGATACAGTGTTTATTGCTGCCAATAAACTCTGAAGGAATATGACCATGCCCTCATTCACTGTATAACATCATTTCGGTAATGTTTACATAGTGGTAATACATTCTAATGTATAATAATTATTACAATAATATTATGTAGTTGTTTGTATGCCAGTGAATACACGCGTAGACCTTTCTTCACGCACGTATATACAAGTAGATATTTATGCATCTCATTTTTGATGCTGTTTGCTAATGTTTATAAAATTATTTATTTTTTCTCTATTCTTGCTTTATTTTTTTTTCAGGAATTTAATTTCAGTTCTATTTTGACAAAAAATATATAAAAGTATAAAATCTTATTTTCTTCTAGTCTTCTGCAATTTTGTAAAAGCTACAACTTTATCTTTTTTTAATCGTTCCTTTGTATATTTTAAGGAAAGCATAATTACTATATTCGTTGCTTTTTTTACAGTAAAAAATTGTATAAAAGTATGTATTTTTTTCGGACGTTTATAGGGAACCCGGATGAAATATAGAGTAAGGGACAGTATTCAAGCACTAAGTCTATTTAAACAATACAAATCGGAAGCAGAGCAAACACAAACCTCCAAAAGCATCAGAGGTGGGATCAGGTGCCACTGTGGAGTGAGCTTCTACTGCCGACCGGACACACCAGCCGTGTGCTCATTGTCATGATCGGGAAAACGGAAAAATCCGTTGACAATTCAGTATGTAAATAATGGCTTAACCATTAGTATGTTAAATGTCAATCAGCATTTGACTTAATGATAGGTGACAAGGTCTTTGTATCGATTATAAAACTTGCAAAATAATTACTTCGAAGGAGACTGTTGATATCCCTGTTTCATCTACTTGTTTGTCAATAGCTTGCCTCGTTTTAGAAATTGTTCATACATTGAGCATTTTCTTGTGTATCAAATCCACTGAATGACTTAAACCCCAAATGAAGGTGATAATGTATATTGCTACATAAATAAGGGAATTTGACGATTGAAAAGTTGAAGTCATCACGTTATTCATAAAGCTTTGTTATCAAGCTACCATTAACGTCTTTTTCTATAAAATACCCAAATATGAAACAGATGTGTCAGACTCTGTGGTTCTTTTATACCAAGCACAATTATATACAGATATTGAAAATCTTTGGTTAGTTGGTCCAGATTTTACTTTTAATTTATGTAAGAGAATAACAAACAATTGTTGCACAGATGTCTTTAGAAGTAGACTAAATAATACAAAAATATTTGAAGAACACATATTGTAATATCAAAAAATCAAAATGGGCAGGTATTCTGTTTTTCTTCAAAGTTCTTTTTTCATCAGTGACTTGTTCGACTTCGATAAGATTTTTTTTAACCTTGATACTTTTAAAGAACTCAATGTAAAAAAAAAAAAACAAACTTTATTGAATAATCTGGTTTGAAACGGGCAGTGTTGGACAGATTTTTGAATAGAAACTAAATGAATGTGATACTTATGGACCAAATATAAGATGTTCCTTAACAGCATGACATATATAACATTCTTGTTAAAAGAAAGAAAGAAAAAAGTACTTCAATTTTAAAATGGAATGAAGATGGCTATATGTTCACTTTCACTATATGTAGTAAAATTTTTAAACTCCCATTGAAAGCAAGAATCAAAACCTCATCGGTTTCAATTTCAAAATTTGCATAGAATAATTCCAACAAATTCAATTTTTTTTTGGAATATGGAGATAACGAACAGTAATCAAACTCAAAAGTCAGAGGTAGGAACAGTTGCCATGGAGGAGTAGGCATCCCTTAGGATAAAGAGTTCCCAGTTTGCAGTTTTCTCAGCGTGACATTGAATTAATTGAATATATATTTTTTGAATATTATTTCTACTTCTATTTCAATTTTTCACTGTTCTACCAAGCCTTTATCTATACTCCTCACTAATATATTTACAGCAGTGGAGAACAAGAGTATATTCAAGAAGTGGTGTAAATCAGTTATGGATACTTAAAAGCTCCAAGGAACTTTTAGAGAAAAAAAAATTAAATCACAAAATTTTATGAAAATCCGTAACATAAAAAAAACCACGATAAATTAAAGTCCTGGCTTTTTGACATCATAGGCAGTTGCTTTTTCTATAAAAATGGAACTCTTTAATATACTTACTTTGTCATTGGTCATTTGCAAAATTATTTTGATAAAAAGCATTCTGATTGGCCACATAAGTACTCTAAAGTTGAAAGATGCTTGAGTTTCTGATTGATAATATCCATATATTTTTGGAGATCAGGTCCTTCAACATTCTGTTGGAAATATCATGGATACCAATTGCACCCCCTTGTTAGCAGACCTATTTTGTATTCATATTAAGCAGAATTTATTCAAAATCTTATACATAAGGAAAAAAAAAACCCTTCAACTCGAAATTTAGATACATGTATATCGACGATGTAATATCAATTAACAATAGTTACATTTAGATATATCGACGACGTGTTATCAATTAACAATAGTTACTTCAATTAATATGTCAACTCGATATATCCGACTGAGCTTGAAAAAAAGATACCATAGAGTGTGACACATTTGTTTCATACTTGGATATTTTACTAGAAAAAGTTTTTAATGGTAACCTAACAATAAAACCTTATGATGAACATGATGACTTCAATTTTTCAATCGTTAACTTCCCTTACGTATGTAGCAATATACCCTTATCACTTGCATATGGGTTTTTGTCTCCCAGTTGATTCGATACGCAAGAGATGCTCTACGTATGAACAATTTCTAAAAAGATGCAAGCTATTGACAAACAAGTTGATGAAACAAGGATATCAACAGTCCGGTTTGAAGTCATCATGTCGCAAGTTTTATGGTCGATACAATGACCTTGTCAGCAAATACACCCAACATAAAGTCAAATGCTGACTGACGTTTTTCATACTTGTTGTTAGGCCATTATTTACACATTGAATTGTCTATTGATTTTTTCGTTTTCCCAATCTTGACAAGGAGCACAAGGCGGGTGTGACCAGTCGAAATGGGACGCTTACCTCTCTATAGCACCTGATTGCACCTCTTATTTTTGCTTTGCATCCGGTCTTTATTGTTTAATTGGGTTTTAAGCTTGAATACTGCTTGAATACTGTTCGTTATCTCCATATTTCATTAGTAAAAGGGCTTGAAGTGATATTCAAGAGTGGTTTTTGTCCAAGTTTAAATTATCTGCATTTTATATTCTTTGGAAAATATAAAATAATCTCTAATAAAGAACAAAATCTAATTTCTCTGATAATCAAACATTATATTAAATAAATTTTGTTCAAGTGAATATAAAACCATCCAGTTCTAAGTGCAATGGCTCTAAAAAAAATTATTTGTTAGATTTGCATAATTTTATAAACCTAGGGTATTTTCTCTCTCCTTTTCTTTCTCTCTTTCTGAAATATACTTAATTAGATGGAATAATATAAGGACATTGTTTTTTTTTTTAATTTATAAACTTTTTAGGATTGTTTACTGTGTAATTCATACTGCAGCAAGAATGATATTCCTCCCAGATATGTAAAACAAAATAAGTTAACTCAATATTGTGTCTTTGATATGCATCCAATTTCAAAGCAACACACTGAGAAGTCCTTTTCATGATTTGTTACAAATGTCACATGGAACTCTTATTATTCAAAAACATATAAGTTCTTCACTTAAATCCTTCATAATGAAATATGTGGAGATAACGAACAGTATTCGAGCCCAAAAGTCCATAAAACATAACAATATAGGAGCAGAGTGAATGCGGACCTCTAAGACATCAGAGGTGGGTTCAGGTGCAATGGAGGAGTGAGCATCCCTGCCGAATGATCAGACCCGCCGCATGCCCCTCGTCATGATCTGGTAAAATACACGACGGTCTTGAGATTATGCAAATATGAATTGAATTGAATTATATTTTACATTTAATATATTTTGTAATTTGAAAACAAGTCAATGAACCCTCAACTGATTTGTTGAGAAAAGTAAACATTCCCCTCATTGTATAATTATCATACATGAGCCTCTACATAAAGTTTTAACTTATGTGAAACTTCATCATATTGTGTTAATTAATGTTCGTCAAAACCAAGACCTCCATGGGTAGAATGGGTTTACAATAAGGGATCAGAGTTTTGCATGAGAATGTATAGGAGAAAAATCTTCAAAAATAGACAAAAAAAAACTTATGTGAAAACTTTACATTATAGTGTAGAATCAAATATGGTCTCTCAAAACTCTACTCCTTCTTAAGCTTTGACATTGGATTTCATTATTAATTGGAGCACATGCAAGTATACTATAATTAGAATCATAATTCTGTTTATCGGTTTTTGATTTCCTTTGAGACACTGTTGCCTTGGTAAGTTAAAAAACCCCAACATTTTTGTGAAATTCATTCAATTTGCTACTCCTCCTAGAGGTTTGGTTCGATTAGAACGACTTTTTGCAGAATCAGCCATTAATAATATACATAATTTAATGTTAATCTATTTGCCCCCTAAGATGAAAATGAAAATTCCAAAATCTTATTGCACATCTACAGGAAACCATCAATTATCTTCAAATAGATTATTATGCTTCTACACTAATTATAAGAGAAGTTCTGGGAACCAAGGTCTTTTTGTATTTAAAAAAGTCATTTTTGACCCTAATTTGACCCCCAGGGTGAAAATGAAAATTCCAAAACCTTATTATATCTCTACAGGTCACCACCAATTGTCTTTCAAAAGATGATTAGGCTACTGCATAAAATTTAATAGGACTTCTGGGAACCAGGGTATTTTTGTATTAAAAAAAATACGCAATTTTTCTACCCCCATTTGACCCAAATGTTGAAAATGAAAATTCCAAAGCTTACCTGGATATCTACAGGACACCACCAATCATCTTTGAAAAGATGATGCTGGTTTAGATTAGGCTACTGCATGAAATATAAGGAGAGTTAAATAAATAAAATATAAAGAAAGAAAAGAAAATCAAAAAAGTAAAAAAAAAAAAAAGAATTTAAAAGGTCTTATAGTATATTAATCATTTTTATTAAATTAAATAAGAACGTATGAAAATTGAGAAAATTTGTACCTTAAAAAATGTAATGCTTTTCACTCACTTTAATGCCACTTTGTTAGAGATATAGGTATTTCCCTCAAAGAAAAATCCATCGTAAATGTTTGGACATATCAATATAAGCATTCATTTGTCGGATATATCAGAAACGAACCATGCATATTCATATTCCCAAAGAGTAAAGTAGTTAATCATTGAAAAATGTAAAAGAAAGTGTCCTGTAATTCTTTAAATTGCTGAACAAATTCCCATAACAATTTGATGTAAATAAATAATTTATGAAATTAAATATGAAGATTACGAACAGTTATCAATGTCAAAAGTCCATTGAAACAATATAAATTTGGAACAGAGCAAACACAGACCTCATAAAAACATCAGAGGTGGGATCAGGTGCCATTGCCATGGAGGAGTGAGCATCCCCTGCCAACCGATTACACCCGCCGTATGCTCCGTGTCATGATCGGAAAAAATGGAGAGAAAAAATTCGTTGACTTTTCTATGTGAAAATAATGGCCTAACAACAAGTATGAAAAACGCTAATCAGCATTTGACTTAATGATAAGTTGTATTTGATGACATTGTATCGACCATTAATCTTCCCGTGTGTAGAAGTTCCAAGTCCCCATTGATTCTCATTTGGAAGTCACTTGGAAGTACTTTGAAGTATTTAGAGGCATTTGGAATTCCAAGTACTTCCAAGTCATTCGGAAGAATTTTATTTGGAAAAATCTGAACTTAATTTGTAATCTGGAATCATATGGAAGTGCAGAGATGAAAAGTATAAATATTTAAGGAGCAGATGTTATGTTATCAGCTGATCGGGCTCGAGGTCTTGTCTCGAGTTCGAACTAGGGGATTTTGAATCAGGCGGTTCAAACCTAAACAGTGTTACATCATGATCACATTAAAGGAGGATTGATCTTCTATGAAGTATATGTAATTCAATGGGATGATTAATATCTTTTAAGTTTATGATTCCTTCAGTGGTATCTTCTTCATTTTATGTCGCACTTCTCTTGGAAAAAAGAGACCGTATCAGATTGATCATTGCTGAAACTGTGAAAAGTGTCAATATTTTTTTGGAATTACTCGTCTTTTTGATAGATGTACCTGATGATAATACAACTTGTTTGACTTAAATTACTTTCGTAAAAACATGAACCCAGGAAATACCATATTTTTTAATTGTGACTCGGATTTGAATTTTAAAAATTATCATACATATTTTAATATCAAAAACAGTTTTAAATACCAGGAAGGTATATCTGTTTCAAATGCAATGAATATTAAACAAAAGATTAAATGATGCCAAAAGTACAGTGTTTTGTAGTATATATATATTATCGAATCGCTGGTTGTTTCTTATTTGAACAACATGTTTAAATATAAGCCAATGAAATCTTGCTTTGATTGGATGAATAGCATTTGTTTTAGTGATTGGGAAGTCATTTGGAAGCAACTTGGGAGTCATTTGGAAATTTCTAGAAAAACCTGAGATTTAGTCATTCGGGAACAATTGGAAGTAACTTGAAAGCCATTTTGAACCATTTGTTTCAATACTCCGAATGGTGATTTGAAAATTCCAAATTAAAAATATCAAGTGATTTACTTGGAAATTCCAAATGCAACTTGGAACTTCTACACAAGGGTTGCGAATTGATGACTTCAAACGAAACTGTTGATATCATTGTTACATAATTTTTTTGTCTATAGCTTGCCTCGGTTTAGAAATTGTTCATACTTTGAGCATTTTCTTGCGTATCGAATCAACTGATATGCAGGTGATAAGGGCATACACTACATAAAAAAAGGGACTTTAAGTAATATTTAATATTCAGAACTTCAATGAAATTCATAAAATCACAAAATGCATCGGCACAGAGTATTGTGAAATTAAAGACGTTTACAACAGATAAATTCTATCATGATGAAATTATTTACGATTTTATTTTTTTCTTACAGTATTCTGTTTTTGTTGCTGTATTATTTGTGTCAATGATAGTGGTCTTTGGGCTGTGGATTCACATAGGAACAAAGGTACAGAATAGCTGCCATTATTCACAAGTGCTCAAGAAAAGGCCCCCCAACCCCTATTTGTATACCACTCAACAACAGGGGGTTTTCAACCGTTTTATACACTTTTCTGCTAGCAGACAATTTTATAGTGTTCAAAATGAAATTAAATGAATGAATAAAATTAGAATAAACGTTACGAAAATTCTTTTTAATTTTTTTTTTCACGTTCTATTTTTACAACAAAAAAAAATGCAACATTATGGATTATTTATTTCATTTATGAAGCAAAACACATAAAAACCTGGTTGGATATGCCTCCTTAGTGTCCTTGTCCATAATTTTAAAGATCTAAAATTCGCGTAAGGACTGTTGCTGTATGGTATTTAGAGGTACTTTAGCAGTTGTTTTTATTTTTTATTTGACAAAAATTGTGTTTATGAAGAAGAAGGTACGGTTTTATCAATATTGTGCCCTATAAATTTAATGTCTTCAAAAAAGATTTGAAACTTGCTGATGTATTAGTTGAGTATTGACTTTGATAAATCAAGAAAGGATATGGTATGAAGGAATAATATTCTAGAAATATAACGTCATTAATTTCATGCATTTCTCTATTCTAAACGGAAAAAGCCTCAAAATAACCCATATCAAGGGTTATTTTCCTTAAGAAAATAGTGTCCACAGCCGTCATCCACTTTAATTTTCGGATATATTGTGTGAAATTCTTTGAAAAATCACATATCTCAAAATCTTTGTGGGCGATGCCTGTGGACAATATTATCTGAAAGAAAATTCCAGTGAAAATTGGTGTTTTCTGCAACTTTTTAAGAAAATACGGGAAAATACAAAAGTTTATGACGTCAAATTAGCATTTAAAAGGTCGTGTGAGAAAAATGATTTGAATGATCTTTCTGCAAGGAATTTCAATGATTCAGAAAGCATGAGTTTTATTATTTTTTTTTTTACATCACTTTCATATTTAAGAAAACACCGGGCAACATTTGTATTGAAACCGTACCTTGTTCTTCCTTTCATATATTTAGGAATCTGCAATATATATGTTATTATTCTTTATAGAATGTGCCTTTGTGAGAGGTCTTATTTTACCTATGTTAACTTCTCAAAAAACATTTTCTTTAAATATATTCGAAAATTTATACATAACTGTTTTTGTTTTTTATTTTTGTTTTTACGAAAGATAAAAGAGGACGGAGCAAAAGTTCAGATGGTCAGTAACTTATACATAGACTTTACAGAAGATGCAATCAGCAGTTCAGAAACAAAATCGAATTCATGGAATAGGGTGTTTATGGACGTATGTATTCTCTAAATAGAACCAAATATATGTTTCAGAGACAGATTTTTATTCAACATTTATAAAAACATTATGATTAAAGCAGAACTCAAGTTTTCTATAACCTGATGTTGAAGTGATGTATTTATAAATAAATCAAACTGTTCTACTTTTGTAGTTTTAAGTCTCTTGTTCGTATGTAGCAATTTAATTTTTCCCACTTCCCATCATATGTTGATTGTGTGACTTATTTTCCTTTTAAAATAGCGTTGTATTGTTTCAAAAAACTATAATTACTCAAATTATTACAGCTAACTGATTGCAGTTTGTATTGATGGTAATATATATTTGCAAAGAAATAATTTTCGGTGGTTATTCGAATATATAAAATAGAAAAAAAACTTTGTTTAGATTGAATTCTTTGAACATCAAGGCTCACTTCAGACAAAATATGCATAAATTGGCAATATGTATGATTAAAATTCAACAAAATTTATTTAAATGATCATCTCTGAAAGGATATTCAGATGGGTGCGTTGTTTTAAAATTAACGCTACAGTGTGCCAATTTTTTCATAACGTATGACATTTTGATAAACTTTATACTTTTTCACAATATTTTATAATTAAAACAAAAATTTTACCGATTCTTAATAAAGTTTCTTTGATAAACAAGATCACCAAATATTTTACAATTATAACACAATTATTATATATTGTGAATAATCTCAGAAATATCAATTTTTTTTATGATAAATAAGAATTACAGAGGTGTTCGATTTCTATCTTCATCATAAGATTTTTTCATACCTATAATTCTTGATGTTTTGAAAAAAAAGTTCAAATCATTAAGATAAATGTAATAGCTTTAATCTGATTTGCATTTAATCAATAATAAAACACTGTCCTGAGCAGTTTTGTCAGATGTTAATAGTGTATATTAAATAAATCAACATCACTTTACTTTTTATCAAACGTTTTTTAACAAATATCAACTCTTATACCCTTCTGTTCTATCGAAAACTAAATATTTTGAAAATATTCATTTTCAATACGCTGTTTAGCTGGACTGTTGTGCGGTATATCCAGTGTTCAGCACATCTAATGACTTTGACCTGACTCCTTGGTGTACCACAAGTGGAGAATGTCAACAAACGAATTCACAAATTCCCAAGACCTGCTGTAATGGTGTCACAGAAAGCACTTACACTTCAGCTCCGTCAGCCTGCCATGCAACCGTAAAAAGTGGAACATATAACTCCAAAGTAATTTAATATTACAAAAAATATTTTCTGCAGCAAAGAGAGAGAGAGAGAGAGAGAGAGAGAGAGAGAGGAAAGAGAGAGATTATTGCATTTTGTATCTTATTCGTTGAACATTTAAAGAAATAACATTATTTTACAGGGATGTCATGAAGTTTTAAAGAATGAAATAGATCGTTATCTCCCAGCTGTAATTGCTATTGGTGTGTTACTTTTTCTGACTGAGGTATGACTAAGAATTTATTAAATCACTTTCTAATATGACATGATATAAACATGTATCTATATTTTTAAGTGTCAGTCTTACGTAAAAGCACATTAAATATGTACACTGTATTCGTTTTTATGGAAATGGTAAAATATGAAAGAAGCTTAACTTTATGAGAGTAAATACAAACACAGACACAATAAATAGGTTAAATGTTGTTAGAGAGCAGATTTTGATATGAAGCATATATATATATTTCAGATACTTGCTGTTATCCTAGCTGTCTTTGTATATCTGAAAAAGAAGAGTAATGTAGGATCATAAAGCTAACAAACATTTTGAAAGAATAATGCGTTATGTAAAATATTTTATAATTTTAATAAATAAATCTAATAGAACGTTGAGGATAATAAACAAAGTATTATCAAAATCTGTAACATTGTCTAAATTATTTTGTTTCTTCTGTTAGCCTATAGTTTGAAGTGCCACTCACTATAACCAGTCATGTGAAATTTCATTTGACTATACTTTTAGCACGCATTTGTAATTTATACAAATCATTGTAATTAATTTTAAAGTATGCCATGTATAATGTATTGCACATATACAACACAAACATTGAAAACATGTATATGTAACTTGCGTAGTTATTAACTTTAATCGATAATATTATTCACATTTCGTCTTAATGATTTTTTATGCATTTTATATTCAGTCATTGCTTAGACACCTTTGATCAAAAATCCTAATTCTAAACGTATGAATAAATTTATACGTAAGAATTATATCTCGAGTGATTAAATGTATTGATTCATATACGTCACATGCACTTGATGTTGAATATGTTTCTCATAAAAACACATATTTAACCCCATTCCTAATAATTTACAAGGTGCGAAACGATGCTATCTTGAATTTTTCTAGGAGAATAACATCAACTTATTTTTTTGCCTAAAATCCTGGAAATTAATTTCCTGGAACTGTATTCATTCTGAGGCCAGGCTTTCGAGGGTTAACTTACGGACACATCATACATGTATATGCAAATAGAAAAGTGTCTCGTCACTAAGATGACATATTGATATCTGTTTTTGTCCGTCGTCGTGCGTTGTACATTGTCATTCGTCTTGCGTTTACATTTGAACCTTTTCAGCTTCTTTTCTGGAACAGACGAACCAGTTTAAACCAATATGGGCATATAACATTTATGGGTAGAGAGGAACAAAAATTGCTAGTTTCATAGTCCCTGCTCCCCTGAGGCCCTAGGGATGGGACTTAAACCGTCATAATTAATGCAATCTTTAAAATTCATTTTTCTTTATTCCCGGAGATCAAGCAATCAAACTGTTGACATGATTATAATAAGCTTTGATCCTTCTACCAAAATTATGAATTCATGGCTCCTGGGTCAGGGGTTCTGGAGTTAGCCTGGGACTCTACAAATCAAGTGGTGAAAGTGCAATATACCTAGAAAATCTTCTCTGCTACTAGGTATTAAGCATGAAAAACTAAGTGTATAGTTATGATGAGCAAGAGTGCCTCTTCCAAATTGTGAACTTTAGGGCTCTGTTGTAAGGATGGGGCTGTATTGATTATATAAACTAAAAGTACAATATTTCTTTAAAAATCTTATCTGCTCCTTGTTATTTCGCAGATGAACTAAGTGCATGGTTATGATGAGCAAGGGTTCATCTCTTAAAACTGTGTAGCCCCAGGGTCGGGGGTTCAGTTTGTGGGAGGGGGACGCCATTCATTATATAGTAAAATACAATATTCCTTGGAAAATCTTTTTTCATGCTTCTTAGTATCAAGCAAACATTTTTATATTAATATCGAAACACTTTCGTTAAATTCAATTTACCTTGTTACGTAAGACTTACATATTATTGTAGTGAAAAATATTAACAACATTAAAGGCAAAGCACAAAAGAGTTTGGAACAGTTAGTTAATAATTATACAATCAGTAATTCATGGTGGAGAGTTTACAAAACATTTTTAAAATATTATTTGTAAGATTGTATAATATTCATTAAACTTTCCAAAATTACAAAGATGTTTAGAATTGTTTGCACATATCAATTTTAGAAATTTAAACATAAACTGTACAAGGTTTTTCTCAGTATTTTTTTTTAAACATTTTTCACGTAAGTTCGTATATCGTGGGTGTTTTTAAACAAAAAGAAATTATATTTAATATTTCGGATAAACAAACAAACAAACAAAAATATTTCAGATCTATACAGTTCTTATGTTCTTGCGTATGATATTTTTGTGTCCACTTTCTACAGCTATAATTATGTGATAATAATATGTAAGGAATAAGTTTAAGGAAAAGGTGAAGATTAACTATCGATATTTCAATTCTGTAGAAAAGTGTCCATAATTCTTTGTTTTATAATCAAAAGTTGCTATTACAACCCATTCGAAGTCCTCTGATAAAGTTCTAATTGACAAAATATTCAAGCATTCTGTTGGAATTCTGAGAGGATTTAATATCCTTTTGATGCAGAATTTACTAAAAAACAATGTGTACATGAAAGGAAAGAAAACTTTCACTCTGCACTTCAAATTCCACATTTAGATATATCGAAGACGTTCCATCAATTAACACTAGCTACTTTCATCTATGAGTTGACTCGATACGCCTGTATGTTAAGGCTACACCTAGATATTGTACTTTCCTATACAATATGACGTCATAATATGCTAAATGACGTGGCTGTTAGAGATAACAATTTCTGAATATAAATATATATATCTTAGAAATGAACTGAGACATTCAAAACATAAAATAATCTAAGTCTTGTCAATTTTTGATGGTTTAAATAATGACTTATCTATCACAGGGGTTATATAAATAAAACTGTTGATCATATATTTTTCGATTGGAAATAAAACGTAAGATTTGAAGCGGGAATAAAGAAGCCATCGACATCATAAAATATAGAGATAACGAACAGTATTCAAGCTTAAGTTCCATTTAAATAAATACAAATCGGAAGCAGAGCAAACATGGACCTCCAAAAACATCTGAGGTGGGATCAATTGCCATGGAAGAGTAAGCATCCCGGTCACACCCGCCGTGTGCTCCATGGTCGGGAAAAACCGGAAAAATCTGTTGGCAATTCAGTTAGTTTTACAACTTAGAATTTAAAATTAAAAATTTAGAAATCAAAGATAAAGAACCACGCTGATAAAATGTTTCCTCAGCTGTCTGTAATAGTAAAGTCGATAATTAAAAAAATAGTTTACTTGGTGAGAGAGGCACAAAATTGGGAATGGAGGATCCCTGTCTAGTAACTGAATAGGAAATATTGTCGACCATTGAAGTTTCGGCCAGTTTTAAAATGGCCTCCACGATTTTTAAAATTGCGCTATTTTTTATATTGCATATCTAGCATTTTCCTTTTTAATTCTCAAACATTAAAGAAAATCTTTGAAATATTGATTCAAAATTTTGTCCAATATACGATTATAGTGCTAATTCACGCATATATTCAGTGAGCATGTGCTAAATTACAGGTTGTTGCTGTTTTAAAGTAATCATAAGACCTAATCTTCAGAGAAGTTACAGCTGCATAGAACAGTGCAAGATAATTCTTGCCTGAAACATTTGCAAACAACATATATTTCAACACATATTTAAGTATTTATGAGCATGAGGCTGCCATTGGCACCAAAAATGTCCCGTGTGGGACCCAAACTGCATTATTTTTTTCCGTACATAACTTTAAAGAAGGTAAATTCATTCCAGCTGCCTCATGTATGCTCTGCTTCCAAGACAGATCGTTGATATGCTCATGAAGAGAAACTTTTGAGAGGAGAAATGCCATCAAGGGAACCCTGTTTAGGATAAAGATGTCAAGACAGACTGATTTTATGTTGGTGTTGACTATTCTTATTCGAGCGCTCCTTGGCGTTGCTGTAGACTTTAATGCTGATCGTAGCATTATAGTAGCCTAAATACTTTCGCTTACTTTTTTAGATTAATTTTTTTTTAAAATTAAATGTTTACGGCAGTTCTCCTGTTTTGCTAATGATACTTCAAGATAAGAATGTTAATTGCCCTCTCGTATAATATCCTCTTCGAATATTACATTCCCTGCACTCTTGGCCAGGTCTCTCATTTTTCTTGGGTCGACCGCGTGACGCATTGATTAGAGCGTTTGCTCTAGAGTCGTAGAGTAAGGAGTTGATCCTTACGTCACGGGCTCGAATCCCATTGCGGGACGTGGAGACCGGATGAGACCGTATAAACCGAGGTCCCGTATCGCAATAGATGCTGGTACAAAAAGATCCCTCACTGTTCAATGGCCCTGAGCGCTGAGTATTGCTATTATTAAGCGCCATTTGTTTTTTAAATTTGACCTTTGACCCAGCACATGCGCAGTCTGTGTAGGGCAAGATAGACCTTCGCTATAGTAAGAGGAAAGACGCTTGGTTTGAATGAATCAGATGATTGTTCGTCGATATGAGTTTGTATTACAAATCACTGCCGGAGGCTTGTTTAGTAGCCTATACAGATAAACTTTTACAGCTAAGATTAAGTTATTCGTGTCAGGATCCATTCATAGCCAACAATAATTGGGTAGACAATGTGACAAAATTGCCGTTGTAGCGACGAAAAGTGACTCCTGTAGAATTTTGACCGGGGGTCATATTTCTACGTAGAAATCTGACCCCCTGGTCAATATTCTACGTGGAAAAATGACCCACTTTTTTTGTAGAAATTATGGTCTGAGGTCATTTTTCTCCGTGTGTGTTGTAGAAAAATTACCCCGTAGAATAATGACCCAATGTCTTATTTTTATACAAAAAAAAAAAAATGGTTTTGGTGGGAATGTTCTTCTTAGGCAAATACATAGGGGTAAAATCACGCAGCCTAAAAGCTTTAAAGTTTAGACAACAAAAGGTTATTACTATAACTCACATGTACATCAATAATACAAGATGTTTTATCCCATTAACGGAAAACAAGTAATTAGGCTATTATGATGTTCGATGACTACAAGAGCAAAAATACACGTGTTCTTAGATTTGTTTTATCACATTTTATAAAATATGTTTCCACAGTCGTCATTTAAAAGAAAACAAGATTATTTATACTTAGCTGGTGTCATAGAGAGAAATGAATAAAAAATATAAGGTTTTTGTCCATAATTGTAATGTTCCTCTTTAGTTTTTACTTTGGGTAAATAATGTAAAAAAATGAAAATTAAGTCTCAAGCATTTTTTTTCTTCAGAAGTTAAAAGAACGATTAATGTTTTCGAACCCTACGCAAATAAATTTGCGTGAAAAAAAAAATGGACGATTGTTAAGAAAATTAGATCCCATATATGTCTTTGATTTTCTAGTATAAAACTTTTCATAAAAATATAAGGAAGATTAAATTTGTGTAAAAATTACAGACAGCACTAAATCTATATTCCTCTGATATTCGATCTCAGGGACACAAATAGGTTAGCTCAAAATTTTTACCAATGTCTTTTGTAGTTTGCTAGTGTCAACAAAGCCTAAACAAAATTGAGCTTTTTACATAAAAAATTGATTAATAAAGAAAAGAGGTGTTTGGTATACTGAGAATTGACACAAGTTTACACACCCCTTTCTAGTGACATGTAATAATTTTTACCAATGGAAAAAAAAACGAATGTTGCATTATGAAAAACCTTCTCTGCCTAATTCGCATATTATTTTTTTAGTATGATTTAGCAATATTAGCACCATTGAATTTGCGTTTACAAAAAAAAAAAAAAAAAAAAAAAAAAAAAAAAAAAATATATATATATATATATATATATATATATATATATATATATATATATATATATATATATATATATATATATATATATATATATATATATATCATTGACCTGAACCCTTTGCTTTAGGTCTATGAAAATATATAAGTATGCGAAAAAATATTGTGTTCGAATGAAGTACGTGATTCGTGTCAGCGTGTCTATAGTGGTAAGTTTTGAGGGAGTGGGCAACGAGGATGTAACCCACTCTTTAAATTTGCAAGCCTATAGAAAAAAAAAATCTGGCCATGTCTTTCCTATACACAAATTAAGCGATCTTGCTGTTTGATACGAGGTTTTAAAAATATAAAAGTTTTTAGGATAAAAGTAAACATTTTTTTTTCTTACATCAAAAGTCCTATAAGAAGTTACATAATGCATATGTGCATGATAATGTAGATTATACATGTATTTATATAATGATCAAGGAAGGGGAGTATATTGCCAGTATTTCTATCACAATCGGAGGGCACCCCTAACAAAAATTTACTATAGTAAACTACAATTAACTATAGTTTATTATTATCAACTATAGTAAATACTTTGATTAACTATAAAACTTAGTTTGGAACTTTTGAGATTTCAAAGCTGAAACTTTCTTAAATTGATATCAGTAATGTAAAATTTTGGGATGATATGTTAACATCAAAGAAATACAAGAGGTAATAAAAAGTTCGGAAACTAACTGAATTACTTCTATAAAAGAAATAAAATCAGGTATCAGTGTTTATTATTTTTTAAAGTGGTCCTCTTTAATTTGAATGTACATCTGCCACCGCCCTGCCCATGCACGTGATCCAGGCGGTCACGTGACATGCTCCGTAGCGTTCTGTTCACAGAAGTTAAAAGATTTTTTCCGAGTCTTATATTTCTTACCATGCAAGTTATTTTTATAACAAGAATAGTCCATTTGTCACAAATGGCCAAATTTCGGCAATAGGATGGGTGGATTAGGATATCTTTTCCCAGAATGAGCATGGTGACCATCACAACCCGACTCTTTTATATTGGGTGCGTCGTTTATCGATTGTGGATAAAGTATGGACGCCTTCTTTTTATCATATTTGATATGTTTAAAATCTAAGGTAAACAATATTTTAGGGATTTAATGATTATATTATTGTTAAAATATTCAACTCTTTTTCTAACTGTAATTTGGCGATCTTTCGTTACAAATTGCTCAACTGAGGATACATCTCTTTCCCAGCTTAATTTCACTGGGCACCAGAACAAACATCATTTTAACCACCTCCCTTCCTTCACTAAAACAATCAATCCAATTAATGATTGAACTTCCGGCAAGTCTTTTGACTTCATAAATCTTGTACAAATTATTATATGCTTCAGTAACTGCAAAGTTTAAACTTTAAAGCCGTTCACTGCTCAAGTACGGCTGAGTCACCGTTTTTTTGTCACGTCATCTACAGTGGCTAAAACGTTATTGTTGACAACTTACACGAACGATCACGTTACACGAACGATTCCGCACGATTAACGCACGATTAAACCTGTTACACGAAAGATCCTTCACGCACACGATTCTACACGTTACACGGTCTTTCACGATTGCTAACGCAATCGCACGATTCTTCACGCAAAATAGTTTAAAATATTTAGGAGTGGATATTTTCAAAACGAAAAATTAAGACTTAGTAAAGTTATCTTATATAAGAATAATTTATGCAATTTATCGACTTTGGAAAACTGAAAAAAAAAACTATTTAGAATGGATATTTTTTAAACTAAAAAAGATTTATTCCTTATTTACAAATTACAAATACAGATTACAAATAGTTATTTATTAAATTCTCCTACATAGGAAAAGTGATTTTTTTAAAAGCTTTTAGATACGATTTTAAAAAATGGCATAAAATGAAATAAAACTATATCCGTCTTTGCATTTGTGAATCTCTAAAATAAGCAGTTATTTTACAATTCATTTATTTGCAGAAATTATATAAATAAAGTATCAGGGATAAACACTGTTTAAATTCACCTCGACAATCATGCCGTGTACATTCACCGACTTAATATTCATTTAAGCATTGGAAATTATTTATTATTTTTTGTAAAGATATACGCTTTTAATGCATTGATATGAAAAATATCTTGAACCACAATTAGCAGTAAACATATAACTAACATTAGAGAAAAAACATCGTTGAATTTAATATTAAAGTTACGCTATTTTAAGAGAATGCAATATTGTACGACTCACTATATTGCTTACTTACTAGCGATAGTTAGCATGGTTAGTTCGTTCAATATTGTAAACCGCGCTCAAATTTTTCTTATTTCAATTAAAACAGACAATGAATATGCTTGTTTAACAAATACTTTCCGATTAAAACTTACAAAACGAAATTTGCACGTTTCTTATCGCACGATCACGCACGATTAAAACCGCAAACGATTGAGCCTGATACAAGCACGATCTCTCAAGTTACACGAACGATCAAGCACGTTACCCGAACGATTCTGCACGATTGGTTTGTCAACAATAACGTTGCAGCCACTGTACATATTGAGTCAATTTTATATTGTGACGTCTCAAACGTGGAGCAAACATATGCTATAGTTTATAGAACATGTTTATGACTAAATGTGTGCCACATTCATTTTGATCTGAACTGTGGTAGTTCAAAAAAAAGAGATAGTTCACGAACTTTTTGATCACCCCTCGTAGTTCCCTAAAATACCGGTATAAAAAATGTGCACATATAAATTTAAGAACATAAAATTTAACAATCATATATCCAAAAAATACTTTGATTTACAGTCCCTGAAACGTTCTACTTTCCCACTTGAATGGTGAGCGAACGCTGAACGAACGGTGAACGAACGCTGAACGAACGCAGAGCGAACGGTGGGTGAACGATGTGTGAACGCTGAACGCAACTTGGTGAACGATGTGTGAACGGTGAACGGTGAGCGAACGCAGAACGCGAACGGAGCGCAAACGCGAACGCAAAGTGAACGGTGAACGAACGGTGAACGCAAAATGAACGATATATTCGGAATGCCTCTGATCTTTTCCTTGCATTGAAACTATTTTATTGTATTATAATGTCAGGTGCCAAATAAATAAATAAATAATAAATAAGTAAACCAATAAATGAATGAATAAATAAGTCAATAAAATAAATTCTCCAAAATTGTCCTAAGAAAGACGATGCATGCACATTAAGTTTTTAATCACACGATTTTTATCGCATTAAAACATTGCAATTGTTGCCGAACGCTGAAGTATAAACAAATCAGAAAAAAAAACTTCTGACTTATAGAATGAATTAAAGCGGTTGTAACATCCATTCATATATCTCCGTGTCAGGGCGATTTCGTGTAAAGTAATGAAGAAAAAAATAATTACAAAGGTCAGTGGACGTTTTACATTTATACGCTCGTATTTTAAATTTTTAATACAATAATATATTATGTGTCATTTCTATTTTTCATGATGATTTATTGAGCAGACTTCTACATGTATATGTAGATGGCCATGATTATACTCGGACAAGATAATACAAAGATACTTATTCATATTATTTGTTATAAATTCAATTTTCAGAACTTGATATTTAAGTAATATGCTGTTATAGTTTTTATTAAACAGACAAATGAGAGAGAGAGAGAGAGAGAGAGAGAGAGAGAGAGAGAGAGAGAGAGAGAAATATTGCGTTTTAGCCCCCCTCCTTTCAGGCTTCACTAAATGTTTGTGCCTATATCAAACAAAAACTCTGAAATTTTTTTCTAAATATATCACACTGTGAAAGTAACTTCTTTTTTTTTTTTATCAACAAATCATATCCATTTGTTTGACAGTCATACTCGTTTTTATTTTCCTGCTTCAAGTTCACACGAAGTCCACGTGCTTGTCCTGTCAATCAAAATCATTCGACACTGTGCAGGTGTGAAAGTTTCGTCACATCGAAGACGAAGTGCGAGTATTTCTAACAAGTTATAACATTTATTTTTATCATTTCTAGATTTGATTCCAACATTTCAATAATAAATGAATAAAATACTTTGGGCATTAACACTTGAATTTGAAACATACTCTCTGCCAATTTCAAATACCACCGCCGACACGTGTACATTTTGAACTACTATTGTTTTGTGACTTTTTTAGATGCATGTTTGTTTTGAGACTGAAATTTTTGTTCTAAAAAAGACCTTAACTTTAAAAAAAAAATGTTAATTAAAATATTCTGGAAATACAGTACTGACTAAGTAACCAATTTAGGGGGGAAAGGGGGGGTATTAATCATATCGAATGGCAAACATATAAAGTTACGGTGAAGAAAGATTTTTTTTTCTCTATAACTATAGACTTTACATATTAAAGTAGAGAAAATTCTTTGGTGCAGTACATTTCAAATAAATATTTCCTTTAACCACACTATCAATTTAATTCGCTCCAAAGATAATAAATTAACAGGATATCCGCAGTACTATGTATAACTATCAGAACTAGTTCCATCATATTCTCTGTAGTAATTGACAAAAACGTGTTAGAAATAGATATTTTCGTAATTTTGCTGCGTAATTATTTGACTTGAATACATATGTAATTATATCACCATTAACGATTTGTCGTCTTTAACAAAACAACAAAAGGTTGCAGTGCTTGAAGTATTTGCACATTCCCCTTAGTTAAATTTAATATTTCAGCATCGTTCTACATAGGTACAGAATGTGCTTATAACAACATTTATTTTCCAGAGTAATTTAATAAATAACCTATCAGCTAAGTTAGAATAATAAAAATATATCGTAGATATTTTTCAAATAATGATTCTTCAAACACGATATGTTTGTTATTAAATTAAAAAACCTGTAACTCCTTCTCTACAAAAAGATAAGTCCTTTCACTTCGGAGTTCCGAATGACAATGAGAACTGAACGATAGGTGAACGCTGAACGCAAGGTGAACGCAAAGTGAACGGAACGAAGAGCGAACGCTGAACGCTTTGTGAACGGTGAACGCGAGCGCACGGTGAACGGTGAACGCAAAACTGTGAACGGAGAGCGAACGGTGAACGCACGCTGAACGAACGGTGAACGAACGGAAAAATGGGAAAGTAGAACGTTTCAGGGACTGTACTATAGTAAAAACTTTGATACTGCATTAAACTATAGTTAACTTTGGTAAACTATAGGTTTTTTTGTTTGTTTGTTTGTTTTTTTTTTGTTAGAGACTATTATTGTTTTTCTTATAGCGACCCTGATACAAACGAGATACCAGTGTATAGTGTTTCATAGTTAACGTTATTTAGATACGTTCGTTTTTTTCCTTACAATACAGATAATATAAATTCTACAGACAATAATTGCACTGTAAGTCACAAATTACAGGGGAAACAAGAAATCTATGAGCAAGTGCTAGTGATACCCCACCTGCACAGACAGACGGACAAGATTTGTACCAAAATGAATACCACTGTAGCAGCATGCCGAACCAAAGAGTGTGTTAAAATTTCAAGCATCTGCGATGAGTTTTAATGAAGCAATAATTACATTTAATGATAGCATCTCCATATTGGACGCTTCATATGCCGTGCTTTCACTAATTTTTTCCTTGTCTAAAAATAATAATACAATACGTTTTATGTTTCAATGCATTGGAGTATCCAGGTGGAGGCAGGTTGAAAGCGGGCACAAATTTTAAGCTAGAAGTATGGGGCCACAAACTTGTCCTTTGAAAGGTTTCCGATAACATTCATTCCAAACAGGTATATCGTTGTCAGTCAGAAACAAATGTCATTTTCGGAACAAAACCTGTGAGAAAAAAAAAAACAAAAACAAAAACTCCCTAAACCACGAAAAAAAACCCAACACAAAACGGATATATATATATATATATATATATATATATATATATATATATATATATATATATATATATATATATATATATATATATATATATATATATAATACATGGTTACTGTCTTGAAATATAAGCGATATTTGGGCGAGGGTAAGAAAACGTGATAGAGGGCGAGGCTTGCCGAGCCCTCTATCACGTTTTCGACCCGACCCAAATATCGCTTATATTTCAAGACAGTATCGATGTATTTTGTTTATCCTGCAACATATTTTTACATGACCTTCAAAACGAGCTATTTTCAATCGATTTATGTACATCTCTGCAGTTGAATCTAAGACGCCATGGCGTAAACATTGCAATAATCATGACGTCACAATGCTTTTAGAACGTCGGAATTCAATTAATGCTCCTGAATATTGTATACTCATTGGGATGCAAGCAAAAAAAAAAAAAAAAAAAAAAAAAAAAAAAAACATGATACCACGTATATTGTATATGATTCTAGTTTTGAGAAATAGCGTTAAGGAGGGGAGGACACTTTGTTCCTCTCCCAATATACATTTGAAAGGAAAAAAATCAGGAGACTCTAGGCCTTCACCGACCCTTCCCAACCTCGGATTAACGCATATCACATCTCATTTCTAAAGGTTTAATTATAAAATATAGTGAAAAAGTAGGGGGTCAGATTTCTATGGGGGTCATTTTTTAACGTGTGTGGAGTAGAATTACCGGTCTGGAAGGGTTTTCCATGGTCGAAAAGTGACCCTACTTGCCGTAGAAAATTGACCGGAGGGTCATTTTTCAATGGAGAAATTTGACCCCCCGGTCAATATTCTACTGGGGTCACTTTTCGTCATTACACCGGACGTGGAGATTGAGCAGATTTAATATTACTCGTGGACAGCCCTGGGAAATTTATTTGCGAAACACTGAAAGCCTACAGGTCTCTAGAGGCATACAATAATTTTCAAAGCGGGTGGGTGCAAACAGAGTTTTTCAGTGAAATGGAGAGAAGTGATAATTGCTTCCTTCGTGCCAAAATGAACAGATCACAGGCCACTACAGAGAAGCCGCATGATGCATGGATTTGTGTGAACAAACAGATTGGCACGATCCTCAATGCACACTGCACGTGCATTGCAGGGTAAGTGTCTCTCTTATAAAATATTTAATGAGAAAATAATATTACATAAAATCACTAAGCATGCTTTGGTTATGTGTCCAAACATCAAGGATTTTCATTGTGACATCCCCCTAAAAACAAAATCGGAGGGGGGGGGGGATGCAGTATCGTAGATAACTAGCTACTTTTGTTGTATGTATGTGTGAAATTAAGTACCTTTTATACTCAAATAATTATCTAAATGAAATGTTGAAAATATGATAGATGATATTTTCTTAAAAATACAGTTGGGTCGAAGAACGAAGGGGTAGTACTTTGCTTGAGCAAATTTTGCTTTAGATGCTGGTTGGCCTCCACCTTTTGGGAAGGGGGAGGGGGGGTTGGCCCGCCCCCTTTTGACAGTGGCAACTTGTTGTTTACATTTCTGTGCAGCTATAATGGTAATAATTTTGATGAGTCTCTGTGTTCCTATCATTGTATATTACTAACATGATAATTGATTACATGTCATATTATAATATCCACTGTAGGCACCTGGATCATTAACAGTCTATTTTTTACAGATTGGATGAGATTTGCTCCCATGTTGCTGCAATTCTCTTCAACGTTGACGCAAGTGTAAGACTTGGTTATAATAAAGTATCCTGTACATCTATGCCCTGTCAATGGAATCAAAACTTCACAAAGAAGGTTTGTTTTATTTTTCCACGTTTCTTTAACCTTTGCGTCATAAAATTATTGAAAGTGATCTTGCACAATTTAAAGTAAACCTTGTTTATACATGTAGACCTAAGGTTAGAGGTATTTACATGCATAATTTTAATGTAAGTTTGATTTATCTTTCTGTTTTAAGGTGACAAAAATTTTCAAAATATTATGCTAACACAGTATAGAAATTTAAATGCCAATTAACCATTATGAAATTAAGTTTAAAATAAATATTCATTCTCGGTGTGTGTTAGAATGATTTGAATTAATTCAATTATTTATTAATAATTTACCAGTTGAAGCAGCTCTTTTAATTAACGGAAATCAACTTCAAGCAAGAAACCCAAGAAATCTACCT
This sequence comes from Saccostrea echinata, assembly GCF_033153115.1. Lineage (NCBI taxonomy): Eukaryota > Metazoa > Mollusca > Bivalvia > Ostreida > Ostreidae > Saccostrea > Saccostrea echinata. Next base: position 6,147,917 of record NW_026889806.1, on the reverse strand, counting down.
TCCATCGACAGCATTGCAAATTCAACTCAATCTGCACTTTGACAACACGTACCGACACTTTTCTGGAGATTTTGAAGGAAACTCATCCGAATGCTGTGATATTCAGTGTACTGGACCCGCAACCAAACCCACTTATTCCAAACCCTTCATTACCATCTCTTCTGACTTCACTTTTTGATGAAAAGTGTGTGAACGTATCAAACTCTGACCTCGCGACGAAGTGCAGTGAGCTAGTGAAAACCTTAAAGTAACTGTTGCTATGACATCTGCAACACAAACCCACAACAACCTAGCATTTCTCTGATTCGTAGAATTATGATGTACTCAACAACTGTTGACACAGCAGCAAGCAGATGGGGAAAGTCCAAAGAAGATACTGCACTTAGGGAGTGAGGCAGCAATAAAGAGGCACAACCCAGCATTCGTGGTAAAAAAAGTGGATTGGTACTACACCCTGATCATCCTGCCCCTGGAGCAAGTCCTGATGGATTGAAAGAGTGTCCTTGCTGTGGACGTGGACTCGTCTGAATCAAGTGCCCTTTCAAGTTTGTGAACAGTCATCCATGTTCTGTGCCAGAGACAGGATTTTATTCAGAAAAACAGGACCTGTATTATTAAAGATGGACTGAATCTTTGTGACAATGTACTTAAACAATCCTCCAGGTATTTTTATCAAGTGCAAGGACAAATTTCATTATGTGATGTGGCCTTTTGTGACTTTGTTTGCTGGACTCCTAACGGGCTACACACCAAGCAAGTGGCCCTAACCAAAAATTACCATAGTTAACTATAGTTTACTATAGTAAACCATAATGATAACTTGGACACTAAGAAAAATATCGTTAACAATAGTGATACCTTTGACACTTTGATTTACTCTGACACTATGAAAACTTTGAAATACTATAGTGATCACTATGAAAACTTTGATTTATTAAAGATATCACTTAAATATACTTTACATCGTTGTATATAAGATGGAAACGCTTTTCACTTTGTTTGATATACTAAATAACTTATAATTAAATGATGTTATTTACTAATATAAAAAAGTCGAACTGAAATGAAAACAAACAAATTCATATAAGAGATGTTATCTAGTAGAAGTGTTTGAAAACCAGAAAACTTAAATAAAATTCGGAAAAAATGAATTACAAGAAAAGAACATGGAATTATTGTAAACAGAAGAAATCAAGAGATTCTTACGTAAATTGAGATAATCTGGAAACTGGATGATACCCATGGTGTGAAATTAAATAACTTCTATCAAGGAAAATTATATACTGCAGTACACTGTAATAAATTCAGAACTTTGAATTTCTCTAGTTATCATGTTCTAAACTTTAATAAACCATTATGCAGACATTGAAACTATGATTTACCAAAGTGTTAACATTGACACATTGATTTTCTATAGTGGTAATTATGACACTATGGTGATATCCATGAAAACTTTGATTAACAATAGTGTTGACTATGGAAACTTTGATTTATTATAGTGTCCACTATGAAAAGTTAGATTTACTATAGTGATAACTTTAACACTATGAAAACTTTGATTTACTAAAGAGATCACTTTGACACTATAGTGATCACTTTGAAAACGGATTTACTAAAGTGATAAGTTTGAAACTTTGATTTACTATAGTAATCTAGAGTTAACTATAGTTAACTATAGTATTTTTTGTTGGGTAAAGCGTAACTAGATCTTTATTAAAGACATGCTGGAAAAAAAATGATCAGTTTTTTCAGGAAATGTGTGTTACCAGAACTGTTAACTAACATCTAAGAAGTGATGTCAATAACAACATGAGAAAGAGTGACACTACGGACTGCATTTGTGGTAAACCAGAGGACTTAGACAATCTTATAGATTGTGATTCTGGTCAGTGTAGTGTCGAGTGGTTCCACATGAAATGAGTTGGACTAAAAAATGTCCCCAGGGATCTTGGAAATGTTTGCCATACAGAAATCTGCCACCATCCAAAATAAGAAGACAGTGAACAATTAACTCATGACATTTGCACCGTTAAGGCAGTGTAGATATGCACTGCCATCTATAGACTTGGACACTTTACTTAATATGTAATCAAATTATCAATGCTTGTAATATATTCATAATGCAGATAAGTGACAATGGGCAGCATTTTTTGAAGTTAATGTGTTTTCCATGTTGCATGGAATTCATATTTTAATTGGTGTGCAATGTAATTCTTTGTGATTCATTTTTCATGTATAACTTGATTATTATATATTTTACTTTTCATATCAAGAGGTTCATTAAAAATATATATATCATTTACCATAGCTTGAAGTCTCATGCACATCTTACTCTTTCCATTTCATTACGTCAGTGTTGGAAAACAAAACCTTTTGTGGGTCTTGACTTCATTTCTTTATAGATTTATTTGAATTTAGATTTTTTACATCAGGTTTTGCTCTTTTGATCTCACCCCATCATGTCAACTGATGTTTTGTATTGAAATCCACGTTTGCTGCATTGAATAAAACTAAAATAATAATATTGTCACCGAGACATGGCTGAAATATTGCCGACTCGGCGTTAAACAATAATAATCAATCAATCAATCAACCTATTTATTCGATATTTTTGGTAAAAGAAAACAGTACGAGTATTCATTGTTTTGCAAATGACAAGTAGTAGAATCAAAATTATTTCAATATTATCTCAACATTTTCTGTATATCACTATATAACATTGCCAAACAAATAGGAGAAATGTACTGAATACCAATTTTTTTGAAACTATACGGCACAATACATTCAATATCATAAATTAAGTATGGATCAGCAGAATTCTTAATATCGTAAAAAATATCATAGTCACAAAGACTTTGAATGATTCATTTCACCTTGAACAACAACAACAAAAAACTTCCGGTATGAAGATAAGTTTGATATTCACACTAAGTCTTGTTGATGGTTGTCTCACAGAATGGCACGATAAAGATCCCTCACTGCTCAATGGCCCTGAGTGCCGAGTAAAGGTCAAAATTTGAAGCCCTTCACCGGTATATGGTGACATCTCTATATGAGTGAAAAATTCTCGAATGGGACGTAAAACAACATACAATCAATCAATCAATCTCACAGAATGGCCCCATTAGTGTTCACTACTGCTTATCCACATGTACAATCTTGTCTCCAGCAGAAATGGCACTGTTGTGTCTTTTTTCACCAAGTTTATTGGAAGAGGTCCTATGATTATTTCAAAGTCCTTCAGGCGCCCAATAACTCTCCTGTGTATCCTGGCCCTCAACATCAACTGCTTTTTCCCTTCGGTGAAGGCTGTCACAATGAGTTTGGCTCCTTTTAAAGCAAAGTACTCAATCATTTGAAACCCTCGGTCTACCAGAACAACATCACCAGGTAAAAGCTTGTCAAATATACCCGACTGAACTGTAACCTGTCTCTCACTGACTCTGCCTCCTAATAATGTCGACAGGAATGTGACACATCCAGTGGGACTCACTCCAACAAGAATCTTGATGGTGTTGTGACGCTTGTAGTTGGAATAAGTCTGGGCACGGGCTTTTAGGTTTGAGGATCTTTCAATGAAAATTGCAGTACAATCAATTGTGCACTTAACTTTCTTGAACTCATTGTTCTGAAACAATGTTGGTAGCTGGCAGACATCAGTTTCTGGCCACACAATAAGTCCACCCAAACTTTGGAATAACGCATCTAGCCACGAATGAAAAATGTTTGTGACGGATGACTGGCTGATATTGAATCGATAAGCGAGGTCGTCTATTACCAAATTCCTTCACAGCAGTTCATCTTCTCGTTGAGGCTTTGTTTTCCGTCTTTGTACTTTCTTGGATGAAACTACAAACACATTTTCCAATGTCGAAAAGTTGGGAAGACCTGTATAAAACTTGGTTCTCTTGTCGTCTTTCTTGATAGCAATTTAGCTCACGGTCTTTCTGTCAATGTTCTTCCTCATTACCCTGTTATCTGCCTCGTTTTTCCACTGAGTTCTTCAAAATTTGCAGTTCAGATTGGCGGAGTGTCAAGTAATCCAAAGTTGCTTTCTGGGTGTCACATGCATGCTTATGATACTGGTTTGTAAATATGAAACTTTCCATCACTGACATAGTTATGTCTGTCTGAATGGAAATTTCAAGCGAAGATGGGAGTCTTAGTAGAGATTCCTTGCACACATGTTGGTAGCTAATTCCCCAATGAAAAAAGAGCTGCAGTGGATTCTGTCTTCGCAGTATTTTCTTTTTTCTCTTGGAGGTGCTAATGTATAAGGACCTTACTCTGAAGGGAATCGTTGGGTTTAGCCTTGTAGAAAAAATATAGATGACACATAATCCGGATTTATTGGCTCTGTGGATGGATGACCTGTAACATTTATGCAAGAAAACTATTAAAACAAAGTTAAAATTGTTTTAGCAGATTTATGCATTAATTGAAAAACACATTTAAACATAATCGGGTCGGACACAATCTCTCGATTTAGCAAAACAGCTTGATTGAGGTATATAGCTTTATTCAGCTATTCAGAATAGCTTGATTGAGCTAATTATCACACTTTTATATTAAATGTGTTTTTTTCAGCATGCACAAAAAGTCATTCCTTTGACAAATTGGTGCAGTGGTAATATAATGAAATCTTAAACTCTTCTTTAAACAATGCATGCAAAAATTTATCATCAAATTATGTCTCCTTGACAGACTTTGTACTTGACGTTCTAGAAATTTCGGGGCTATATAAACCAATTAATTTGTGACCACACAGGTCCTTCTTAAATGAAATATATGGAGATAACAAACAGTATTCAAGCTCAAAATTCCATTAAACAATACAAAATAGGAGCAGAGCAAACACGGACCTCCAAAACATCAGAGGTGGGATCAGGTGCCATGGAGGAGTGAGCATCCCCTGCCGACCGGTCACACCCTTGTTCCTTGTCATGAACGGGAAATAATGGAAAAATCCGTCGACAATTCAGTGTGTAAATAATGGCCTAACAATTAGTATGAAAAACGTCAGTCAGCATTTGACTCAATGAAAAATTGTATTTCGCAGGACTGTTAAGGCGTACTACGAAGAAATCAATGGAATATAAACGTGCATAAGTACATACCTTTTTAAACAGAATTTATTTTTGTAAAGCTAGTATAATATCACATGACTTAAATATTTATTGAAATAACATAGTATACACCGCTCTGTACGGAATTTGGTTTGGTCACGTTATTTGACAGTCACGTGATAAGTGCATTTAATGTGTACTGTATGTAGGTCATCAACAAATTTCAATATCGCAAGGGCAAACCCTAGTTAGAATTAAAAAGTTCAGTAATAAATTGTATCTATATAACATGTAGTTTATGAAAAGTGCTGCTGCTTTAAATAGAATTCGCGTTTTATTAGTTTAAATTTCAAGTTATTTGGCTCTAGTCGAAATATGTGTGACCTTTACCATGTATTTTATTTATTTATTTATTAATGCTCTCGATTTCAAAAAAGGAGCAGCACTTTTCAAGTTAAGGAATGTTTCCGTTATGCATATTTAAAAAATGGTCAAGATCTATAAAGTGTATGCCCTTGCGAAAGGGCGATTTAATGAGGCACCTCGGCGTAAAACATGCACGCCCAGTACAGAAAAACACGGTAGAATTAATTCAATACATTCTCTCGATAGTTTTTAAATAATGGCAGTAAACAAAGGTTTCAGATTTATATTAATGGTCTACCTAAGATTTGCAAATAATATTCTGTTTAATAATAAAATGCGTTTTCCACTGTGGTTAAATTACTTGATCCGCCTCTCACTGCACATAAAATGCGTCAAATTTTACCATGATGACGTCATGTCGACAAGTGCATTGCGATCAGTGACTTGTTTATATCTTGCTGTATGGGATTTAACTAGCGACAAAAATAAATGCAGTGGTAAGTTTTGATGTAGTTTATCACTCATATGCAGCTTAAAACCGCAAATTATTTCATTTTCTGTTGTTGTGAGGAATTGCTATATTTGTGTGATGTCGCAGTAGACATTTCCCGTATAAATTAGGCCCCGCCCCCTTTATGCAGCCTTAACAGAGCTGCGTTGCTGACAAGGTCATTGTATCGACTATAGAACTTACGAAATGATGACTTTAAACGAGACAGCTGATATTCTTGTTTCATCAACTTGTTTGTCAACAATTGAACTCGTTTTAGAAATTGTACAATTGTAGAGCATGCACTTGCGTATCGAATTAATTGAGAGATATAAACCCTGTTTGCAGGTGATGAAGGTATATTGCTGCATAAGTAAGGGAAGTTGATGATTGAAAAGTTAAAGTCATCATGGTAATCATAAAGCTTGGTTGTTAGATTACCATTAATGTTTTTTCAAGTAAAATATCCAAATATGAAACAGATGTGACAGACTCTGTGGTATCTTTCATCTCAAGCTCACCGGGATATATCGTATCGACATAAGAATGGAAATAACTATTGTTAATCGACAATATGTCGTCGATATATCTAAATGTCGAGTTGAAGGCCACAGCAAGTGTTTTCTTCTCTTCACGTATAAGATTTTGGACAAATTCTGCTTCACATGAATACAAAAAAAGGTCTGCTAATAATGGGGCGCAATTGGTACTCATGGGAATTCCAATAGATTGTTGGAAGACCTGGTCTCCAAAAACCACATGGATATTGTCAATCAGAAATTCAAGCATCTTTTTAATGTCAACTTCAGAGTACTTGTGTGTACAATCAGAATGTTTTTTAACAAAATGTGAAATTACAAAGGAGATCAATAATGGTCAACAAGATAACTGATTGGTAAAAAATCAGCATAATGAGAAGCAATCATACTAATTAACAAGGTTGCGTACAGTTATCAAAACAAATGGAACTAATCTTTTGCTTGAAATTTATCAGAAGCTACAATGTAAAAACTATGCAGAGGGGTAGAAAATGACTAGTGCCATACTATAATTGGTCTTTTTTACGATACCACACCACCGACCTCCCCAAAATTTAGCAAGTATTAAGGCCATATAATTTAAAAAAGTTTCTAACAATACTGATCAATTGTTTAAAGTACCTTGCATTGGTTTGTGTATGAAAAAAAACTTAAGGAGATTCGGTCGTTAGCAAGACATGTTCAATGGAAATTCGGCCGCAAAGATGTTCTTAAACACTTTTCCTTGTGCAAACTTTTGTTTCAAAGTAATATATAAAAATTGTAATTTTAATTTACATACAATCAGAATTTAATTTGCCGTTTATGAAATGATTGGAGCAGATCCTAGAATGTTCAGTGGGCTCCAAGTCGTGTCTCTCTTAATGGCTGAAACCCACTTTGCTTTTAGGTGAGGGTCCCTAGGTATTCGGAAAACATGTCATAAACGTAAACAATCAAAATGGCGACTATACAGGTAAACTACTATATAAAGAAAGCGGTGACCTTGTCCTACACATCACTGCGCATGTGCTATCACAGGGAACTATGGGAAGGATTTTTTCTAAAACAATTAAGGCGCGTTATAATCTATATAGGTGTAAAATTTGCAGCCCTCCACCGGCAAGTGCTGGCGTCTCAATATAAGTGAAAAATTCTCGAAAACGACGTTAAAGAAACAATTTTTTTCTTGGTAAGAACTTTAGCTTCGTTTTGCCATATGTTTTGTTGCATCTTGTCTGTAATGCCTGTTAGAGTGTGATATAAAAGCTTCAGGTTCTTCCGCTAAGTCTATGTTGTATATCTCTAACCGAAGGGGTCTGAATTGCTCTTGCACTTTTGTGACAGGCTGTCTTGTTATCCAGTCGACAACTCTCAACAATAGCGTTGGTAATTATGGGACACCCTTGTTTAGCCCCAGTTTTTACAATATATACTTTCAACAGCCAAATTTATTTCAGAATCAGAATCTGGTTCGTTAGTCTCTTTATACTTTGTCTATCGCCTCTTTTATTCTATTGCAAATTGCACTGTTTTGAATCTTACACCAACAAATGATTGTGCTTGATACAAAAAGTAATGTGAGGTCTCTCCCACTTTCGCAGAGATTAAGATCTCCTTTGTTTGGTACATATAGAGTTTGACAATCGGTCTCTTTCTCCACTAATAACGGATTCTCTCTTTTTTTCATAGTTTGTAGTACATTAATTCCTCTTTTCCTTGTCCTATAGTCCTCAGTTCATCGGTTAGTATTTCGTTGTCAATGACTGCTGTTTTTCCATATTGAAAAATTTAACGCTCATAGCATTGTCACTTCCTTTAAGCTTCTGTCATGTATGTTTGCACACAGATCTTCCTCAAGGTTTTTGTTTGTTTGTATGTTGTTTAACGTCCCTCTCGAGAATTTTTCACTCATATGGAGACGCCACCACTTGCCAGTGGAGAGCTGCAAATTTTGTCCTATACTCGGCACTTACGGCCATTGAGCAGTGAGGGATCTTTTTCGTGCCAGCACCTACTGCGACACGGGACCTCGGTTTATACGGTCTCATCCGAAGGACCGGTCTCCACGTCACGCAGTGGGATTCGAACCCGCGACGTAAGGATCAACTCCTTACTTCGCGACTCTAGAGCAGACGCTCTAACCACTGCGCCACGCGGGCGACTCTTCCTCAAGGTAAATTGTATTGGTCCGCTAGAGTTTGGTCTGTTTAGTACTTCTTTGATGAGTTTCTTCCGTCTATTTAATTGTTCCTCTAGATCTACCTTGAAAAATAATTTACCGGCTTGGATATACCAGTTCGAGATTTTGTGATGTTATGGGCTGTTATATAAGTCTTCCAATCACCTCCATGAGCTGCCAGTTCAGCTTTGAAAGCAAGCTAATTTTTAATGTCTCTTGTTCTTGCCGGTGTAAAGACGAATAATGACCCCCGTAGAATTATGACCGGGGGTTCTTTTCCGACGCCGAAAAATGACTCCCAGTCATTATTCGACGTAGAAAACTGACCCTTTTGCCCGTAGAAAAAGTGGCATCACCCTTAAAATCAGCATACCCTACGTGAAGAAAAATGACCCCCGTAGAATAATGACCCCTTGTAGATTTGATCAGAAACATATTTTTTGGATTAAAAAAAATTAAGAACTAATGAATCAAGAGGGCCATGGATCAAAATTCTCACCTGAGGTTGATTGAAGATGTAGCGATACCACAATGAAATACACAATGATCCATAAATGATCCTGTAACGAAAGTTTTGTACCTCTGCGCGTTAATTCACTCGTTCGTTATGAGAAAAAGTTTGTCCAATTGTTTCCACGGCAATGAACAGTTGTAAAATCTTACATGTAAATGTAAACGCATTTGTGAAGTTTCACAAAGATTTGACAAGCCAACCGTGAAAATATTAGTTGACAATTTTTCTCCATGACAACGGTGGTCAGTTTTAAAAATCAAAATGTTTAATGAACATCTAGAGTAACTGTTGATGATCGTCACTTCCGAAACGTTTCATTAAGTTTATCAAAATTATGTCCGAGAAAATGTTCAGACAAAATAATAGGTCTGGGGATAACAATATATCGTCCTGACTTTCATTTTACCAATAGCCACTGTGACGTATCTATTGTGCAATTTTAATTTTGGGCTAACACAATAGGTCTAATAGAAAGACATATATGAAATGTTTTCAAACAAATTTTAATTGCGTGTTCGTCTAGTATTACATGTAATCAGAAAAATGCAAGAGAATTCAAACCTTGGCATCAATCATCTCTTTTGAACTTTGTATCAATCTGTTCCGATGGGGGTCATTTTTCAACGGGGGTCAATTTCTTATAGGTTGCACATGTAAAAAACTGACCCCTAGGGTTCATTTTCTACAAAAAAAAATTTTCTACGGCAAGGGAGTCATTTTTCGATGACCCCCAGGTCAATATTCTACGGGGGTCATTATACGTCTTTACACCGGCATTTATGATCGACTTCTTTGTCTAGCTCCTGATATTTAGCTTAGAGCTAATGGTTTTGTAATGTTGTTTTTGCATCTTTGAATTGCTTTTTTCCTAAGCTTTCTGTCATTTTTTGATGACAATTGTTTCACTTTATTTAATTTCTTTTTTGTTAGAATATCATCACTTTTGTTTTTGAAAACGTCTTTGCCTGTATCTCATTTTTTTTATCTAGGTCTTCTGTGGTAACAGGAGTTTGAATTCAATTTCTTAAATTTCTTGGATTAAAAACTTTTCCTCGAATCGTATCTAACAGTTTTTCAACAGTGACACAATGCGCTTCCCCTCTTTCTGAGTTTGTTACTCTTATTTTCAATTTGCCATTAATAGATGTTGGTCTGAGTTTACGTATTCTACTCGTTTTATTCGTAAGTAATTGAGATTTGAGTTCTTCATCTTCGTTTCTTGTCATATCATTACAAGATCAGTCTGGTTTTTAATAAATCCATCTTGCGACAGCCATGTTTTTCTTAAGACATTTATGTGTTCGAATATGGTGCCTCCGATAACAATTTCACGAAATTCAGCCAGAGTTTTTTGGTTTTAGCATTTACATCCAAATATGCACCATGCCTTCCAATTGCCTTCTCTCTGTTACTCCTTTCAAGGCAATCTTTACATTCATATCACGCTTTGTTGTAATGTGACGTTTTGCAATTCCTTCTCACCATCGTAGTGCACGCAACTCTTGACTTACTTACAAACTAGAAACAAAATGAGGAAATGAATTGTTTCTGAAACGCCATTTGGCTTTTGTTTGATGTTTAAACATGTATGATGTTTAAGATGTCAAGATGTTTAAAGATGTTGGAGATTACAAAACACCCAAAGTATGATAAATATTACAGTAAATCTATCGTATGCGAGTTGGAGTAAAAAAAAATGTCGCCATTTTGTTTTAGCGGCAGCAATCTTGAAAATGGCGGAAATTGCGATGGCCAACGATGATTTTGGAAACAGTTTCATCTGACAGATAATTGTGCCACATTTCATGCACTATATGAACAGAGATGCAAAAGTTCAGCACTAAGCTGTACACTTTGAAACATATTTTGTGCTCAAATGTACTTGGAAAGTGCAGCTAAAATCATGTGATTGACATAAATGAATCAAAGTCCCTTTATCTTACCAAAATGTAAAACTTTTACTAAAGTTAAAGCAAAAGTGTAGAATAATTGTTTAACCTTCCATAGAATTTGCGAAATATTGACTTTAAATGACAATGCTGATTTCCTTTTTTGACCAACGAATTTGTCAGTAGACTACCTCGTTTAGAAAATTGTTTGCAATCCTTATTTGCAAACAAACGTTATTTGCTTCATCACATTCGCACGAAACCTTACCCCATGGCGGGTATGTTAAGGAAGCATTCAAATCATTTCTCGGGAAATGTAGACATTGTCAAGAAAATTAACTTCGATAATTTATCAAAGCCGCTGATAAAACGAAAACTATTATTGATTATTGTATAAAGATGACAGAGTGTCTGAGGCCAAGAAGTACACACCACGACATCATCACGTTACTGCTATTAATAGCAAAATAATCCTTAATAAAAAAGTTAACAGAACAACATTACCCTGGGGTTAGATATTTTCTTTTGGTAAATGATATAGTTGAAAAACATCTCGTCCTGCTAAAATCCCACTGTTTGGTCTGGAAAATAATTATTCATCACATTTGCACGAAACCTTACCCCATGTTTTGCATCTATATTCATATAACTCAAGATATTTCTTCAAACCATTTTTACCTATGATTCTAGCAGCACTTTCCAAGTATTATAGAACACAAGCTTTCGATCTGTACAAATCTTATGTTTTGAAGTATCCAGCTTAGTGTTGTTCTTTTGCATTATTGTAGTCACGAACGACAGAGAAAAGGCCGATCAGGATACGTAAATAGCTGATTATCTTCAATAGAAGATATAATCGATCAAAAAAAAAAAAAAATCAGTATACCTGTTTAACAGACCTGAACTCCATACAAATCAGACACAAATTCATGGTATTTGCTTCTAAACCCCCTTTTACGTATCTGTTTACATGCCGTCTTAGCCAAATTCTCGTTACACAACATGATCAATGTTGAACAGTTATGATGTCATCGGTCGAAGTTTTTATCCAACTGACAAATACAGCATAACAAGCTTGTGTTCTAAAATTGACGCCATCTTGTCTACTGTGACGTCATATTGTATAACTGATTTAGCTGATCAGAATATCTGAGTGTTTCCTTAACACACCTGCAATGCTCTCGTGTATCGAATCATCCGAAAGACAGAAACTTCATATATATGGTTAAGCTTTAAATAAAATAAACCACAGATTCTGACACATCTATAATTGGATATTGTACTAGAAAAAGACTTTAATGGGAACCTAACAACAAAATATTATGATAAACGTGAAATTTAAGAGATTCTCAACTTTGAAATCTCATAAAAGCTCAAGAGTAAATCAAAGCATCAAAATTTTTACTATCATTAACTATAAATTGATTCATTGTTTGTACGTTGTTTTAGGTCAATTCGAGAATTTTTCACTCATATAGAGACGTCACCATGTACCGGTGAAGGGCTTCAAATTTTGACCTTTACTCGGCACTCAGGGCCATTGAGCAGTGAGGGATCTTTATCGTGCCAACGCCTGCTGAGAGAAGGAACCTTGGTTTTTAAGGTCTCATCCAAAGGACCCGCAACTTTCACTTCAAAGTGCCGAGCGCATGGCGATGGAACAGTAGCTACTCATTTTTTATCGACTTAGGTCAGTCGCGGCCGAGATACGAACTCACGACCTCACTGAGCGAGCGCTCTACCGACTGAGCTACCATGAACGGTCATTAACTATAGAAAACAATAGTTAATTATAGTAAATTTTTGTTACGGCCGTCCTGGACGCATTTAAATTTTCATTTCGTTTGGTAAGTGAGTACAATGACAGGCAATCATAAACATGCAATATAATTATATAAAATTATTATACTATTAAGATCAGAAAATGAAAGATGAAAGTGATCTGCTTGGAGTACTCTTTAAAAGTAGAATTAAAGTTAAGGTTAAATGAACTGTTAATCTGGATATCTTTAGAGAAGTTTTTTTGACAAGCTGTGCTCAAGCTTCTTAACTCGGAACTATTCATGCCAAATAAAGTGCATATTCTACGTAAGAACTATTTCTGAAACGATGCAATCTATCGACAGGTGACTTGAGGGTACATGAACATCAAAAGTCTCGTTTATGATCAACATTTCGCAAATTCTATGGTCGATAAAATGACCTTATAAGCAACTCCAATCAGTCTTTCTAACCATAGATAATTCGAATGTTGACCGACTTCTTTCAAACAATCAATTAGGTAATTATTTTCATTCTTATTGTCTACAGATTTCTCATGACAAAGAGCATACAGCGGGTGCACGTGTGACCGGTCGACAGGGGATGCTCACTCCTCCATAGCACCTGATCCCAACTCTGAATAATGTGAACCAGGTAAAGTGAGAGAACTTTGTAAGATTTTGTCGCAATGTTAAAAATATGGGCTATATTTTGTATAGAATTATATAGAAAGCAAAAATAAGTAGCATTTTTAAGCACCAAAGAAAACTTACGATTTCTTTATATTTTAGGGATTTATTATTCATGTCATTCCTATTCAAAATCAAACAAAAAATATATATCAATCCAGGCATCAAATTTTTGTTTGTGTTATGTATCCTTAAAGGTAGCCTTATATACATTTTAAGATTCTTGAACAAACAGGTGCCGCTGCGCAAAGAGATGGTGTTGAAACATCTCGTCTTATGATTTTTTGAGTGACTAATTTTACAATTCCTATGAGTTAAAATTTACGGTTGAGGCTTAATGATTTTAACTATATATTTTATGATTTCATATTAAATGTGAAATTCTTAAGTCAAAAAACATCTTTTCATTAAAAAATCAATCAACTCTCATATAAACTTTTAAAAAAATACTCTCGATATAATTTAAGAAATCCAACTCTGAGAAAGAAAGAGGGGAAATTTGGCTCTAGAGTAAGATTTCCTCTCAGGGAAATTTTTCTCTACAGCACCGGTAAACAATAAATCATTCAGTCACTGAAGTGGACCCAATGAAAAAAAAAATACTGGAAGAATAAGATGTTTGATTGGATGTATGCTGAGGAATAAAACGATATTCTCTCTCTCTCTCTCTCTCTGGGATTCTGAATGTGATGTCGCCTTTTTTGAAATTTATATATTTATCTGAAAGTATTGAGAACAATACAGGTGTAGTATTAAGCATTCCATCGACCCCGAGAAAATTGTTGCGGGTCAACGCAAAAAATGCGTATCTAGCCCCCACCCCACCCTCCTCCGCAAAAAGCAATGTCTTTCCATGTTATGTTTACTAAGAAGCATTAGTTTTAGTAGACCTATCTATTTATATCTGACAAGAGAACCTGCCTCTTTAAGTTAGAAAGTACATAATCAATCTTAAAATACCCTTATTATAACCTACGCAAACAAAGTTTGGGGATATATTAGAATTACATTGTCCTGTCGTTCTATCTGTACAATTATGCCTGGGTCATAAGTTTTTAAAAAGATTCGAAGATTATTTTAGATATAGATATTGCTTTCACCTGCTGAGATTGTGTAATGACTTTGATACGAGGTCATTTTGTAAAGCTCATGTCACTCATGATAAGGTATAAAAATCGTCAAATTTATTGTTCACTGCTTTCTAATGGTAAACACTGATAGTAAATACTTTACAAAAAGATTGCTTACGATATGGGAATATTTCATGACTTTGACCCAAGGTCACTTTCAAGTAAAAGTTTATTTAAAAAAAAATACAATTCCTGTGTTAACCATATCTTGTAATGGAGATACGTTAGAAATCCATACTTGATAGAAATATCTCTTGTAAACTGTGGTTGTGTTAAGATCTTGATCTTGAGCAAATTAAGATTTTCTACATCACACATTTCCAACGCTTTGCTTTGCAACGAGCTTTTTTTTTTTTTTTTTTTTAGTTTTATTATTTATCGGTGTACAAAACATCGGATACAGCTCTTCTAATGAATCAGATGTTGATACTTAAAAATTCCAAGGAACTTTTGGAAAATTTGAAATCACAAGATTTTACCCAAATCAACAGCTTAAAAACTTACGACTTTTCAACTTTATACACAACCATTCCCCACGATAAATTAAAGTCCAGGCTTTTTGAGATCATTGACAGCTGCTTTTTCAATAAAAATGGAACTCGTAAATATACTTACCTTGTCATTGGTCATTTGCAAAATTATTTTGTTAAAAAACATTCTGATTGTACTCACAAGTACTCTGAAGTTGACATTAAAAAGATGCTTGAGTTTCTGATTGACAATATCTATGTGGTTTTTGGAGACCAGGTCTTCCAACAATCTATTGGAATTTCTATGGGTACCAATTGCGCCCCGTTATTAGCAGACCTTTTTTTGTATTCATATGAAGCAGAATTTGTCCAAAACCTTGTACTTGAAAAGAAGAAAACACTTGCTGTGGCCTTCAACTTGACATTTGGATATATCGACGACATATTGTCAATAAACAATGGCTATTTCCATTCTTATGTTGATACGATATATCCTGGTGAACTTGAGATAAAAGATACCACAGAGTCTGACACATCTGTTTCATATTTGGATATTTTACTTGAAAAAGACGATAATGGTAATCTAACAACCAAGCTTTATGATAAACGTGATGACTTTAACTTTTCAATCGTCAACTTCCCTTACGTATGCAGCAATATACCTTCATCACCTGCTTACGGGGTATATATCTCTCAGCTGATTCGATACGCAAGAGCATGCTCTACGTATGTACAATTTCTAAAACGAGGTAAATTATTGACAAATAAGTTGATGAGACAAGAATATCAGCTGTCTCGTTTAAAGTCATCATTTCGTAAGTTCTATGGTCGATACAATGACCTTGTCAGCAAATACAATTTATCATTGAGTCAAATGCTGACTGACGTTTTTTCCATACTAATTGTTAAGCCATTATTTACACATTGAATTGTCGACGGATTTTTCCGTTATTTCCCGATCATGACAAGGAGCACACGGCGGGTGTGACCTGTCGGCAGGGGATGCTCACTCCTCCATGGCACCTGATCCCACCTCTGATGTTTGGAGGTCCGTGTTTGCTCTGCTCCTATTTTGTATTGTTTTTTGGACTTTTGAGCTTGGATATTGTTCGTTATCACCATATATTTCATTCATATACCGGTCTTTAAGGTAGCTCAGTTGATAGAGCACTCGCCCTGTGATCAGAAAGTCGTGTGTCCGAATCACGGCCGAGATTGACCTAAGTCGATAATAATAGGTATCAGCTGTCCCTTCGCCAAGCGCTGGGCACTTATGAGTGAAAGTTATTGGATTTTGTTTTCGGATGAGACATTACAAATCGTGGCCCCGTGTCACTGTAACGTTGGCACATAAAGAACCCTCACTGCTCAATGACCCTGAGTACCGATATATGGAGACGTCTCTAAATATATGAGTGAAAAATTCTCGAACGGGACGTAAACAACACACAATCAATCAATCTAATATTCATAAAGAAACACTTTGTTATTCTTACCTTCACATAGCTCATGTATTAAGTTAAAAAGGATTCTTGAGCTAGACACGTTCTCTATCTAAAACTAATTACGTTCTCTATCTAAAACTAATTACGTTTTTTGCACACTTCAATTTTTTAAATGGTTAAGAGATGAGTTTTTGATTCCTCATCATTAACAATGCTTTTTTACATCAGTAATTCTTTTTTCTTCAATATTTTTATCTGATGAATAAATACAAGGCATTTAAATCGGTTAGTGGGCAAATGTCAGCGCACAATCAGAATTAGCCTATTATTGCCTGTTGACAACTGAACTTGAGTGGCTTGCTATTGTTTTGTGACGAACTGTTTATGTTTAAATGGACATTTTAAGTTTTTATCATGATGAGTATCAAAGGAAACCTGAGTTATAATCACAAGTAGCATTACATTTGTTATTCATTTATAT
Source organism: Saccostrea echinata (assembly GCF_033153115.1). Taxonomy (NCBI): domain Eukaryota; kingdom Metazoa; phylum Mollusca; class Bivalvia; order Ostreida; family Ostreidae; genus Saccostrea; species Saccostrea echinata. The sequence continues at coordinate 6,130,916 of NW_026889806.1, read as the reverse complement.
GTTTTAAAACTATTTTTATGTATCTATTGAATTCGATGAATTTTATAGGTGTATAACTTGGTGGTAGCTATTTTATTTTTACTTTAATGTACATGGTTAATATATGTGTAATTTATTTATTTTATAAGACAAATGAAAGTCTTACGTCAATTAATTTTGAATGTTAAAATTAGTAATTTACTTTGTAAGGATGGCATAGATAACCTCAATGTGCTAATTTTTGAATTTCATTTTTTGGTCAAAATCTTACATTGTTGAACTGATTGAAGTGAAATTATTAGATATATATTATTAAATACAAAATAAAGTCTAAAAAATCCAATATATAATTTTGATTGCACAATAAATGATAAAATAAAAATTCATTGAGAATAAATTCAATATCTTTAAAGCCAAAAAGACATTTAAACCTCTTTGAATCTAAACAGAATCGGAGATTTGCAGCTTGATATGATGGAATGCAGATGGGATTATTTATCACCTGATTGTTAAGATGACGACATTTTTTTTAACTAAACAAAAAGAACCTGTCCCTCATTCTGAATATCGAGGTCAACAGCACGTATTTTAAAATTTGGCAAGGATTTATTGACCTTAATTCTTTATGAAATACTCAAGTTGTTTTGGAACTCTCTCTGAGTTATATTCTGTAAGCGAGGTATTGTATTCACTTCATACCTTTCAGTATTATATTTTCTTATTTACGATATTGTTATTTTAGAAACAATGAAAACAATATGTCTATATACGACCATATATTTCTTCAGTTGTTCCTCTAAACACTACTTACAATCACCTGGGTATTAATAAAAGCCTATGAAAATCGAAATTTTACTTTCATTTCATGTATATTTTTGCTGATATTTCAATTGCAAAAACTGTAAACGCACGGTTCTTGGTTTCAGGTCTTTACCCAATTATCTGGTCATCTCTTGAAAAGTCTGTAAAATATACCAAATTCTTGAATCCATGTCTATTGAAATCACAATTCCAGTATGAAGTGATGATGCATTAAATTGATTGATCAATTTATTGTATGTTGTTTTACGTTCCATTCGATTTTTTTTCACTCGCATGAAGACGCCATCCTATATCGATGGAGGGCTTCAAATTTAGACCTATACCCGGCACTCAGGGATATTGAGCAGTGAGGGATCTTTACCGTGCCAATGCCTACCGTGACAAGGAATCTCGGTTTTTAAGGTCTCATCCGAGAGACCCGTGAATTTCACTTCTAATGCCGAGCTCCTGACGAAGGAACAGTCTCTACCTATGTTTATCTTAGGTTTGTTGTGGCGCAGTGAACGAAAATCGAATCCCAGCCTCCCGATCACGAAGCGAACGCCCTACCACTAGGCTACCGTGCCCTGTTGGTACTACATTAGTGTTTTCTCACAAAACATATTGTGATTGAGAACAAAACCATTTGGTTATGTTATTCCATAGATATTGCGCCAATTTCAAATATTCAAGGCTCAAATCAATATTGTTAAAAGAAGCAAATTACATTTTATTGTTGTAACAAATAGCAGATATATAGCCTTCCATTAATCTTAATAATAAGTTATAATTAATATATGAGCTAAAAAAAATTCACTTTATAGATTCAATGTTTTTCTTACCCTATCCTTAAGCCTGATCTTCAGCATGTCAAGTTCCTTAATCAATACTCAATTTGCTACACAGTTCAAAATTCTCAAATGATATGTTTTTGCTATTTTAAATTTGTGATATACAAATATAAACTCCTCTCTCTTTCTCTCTCTCTCTCTCTCTGAGACATACAAAAAGCAAACAAAATGTAAAGGTACAGTATGCTATTAAGTTAATATTAAAGCTTAACACGACTTGTAAATAGGCATACGCCATATTAAATTTCGTATCTATTATATCGGTACTGGAATATATAAACCATTCACATTCGTTACACTTGATTGCTTTTACCATGTTGCTGCTGCAAGTACTACATGTGCGACTTACATTGTCCTTTTTATTTACGTTTTATTTCATTGAACGTGCATTTGTGTTTATTTCACTTCTTCACATTGACCAGTGCAATCAATATCGAATATATTTGGTAACTTATTTTTGGCAGAAGCAAATAATAGTGATTTTGTCGCAGCCAAGTATAGCTGTCAAATATTGACAATGAAGAAGACATATCCTTTCAAGTATAGTCCGTGAACCAAAATACATCGAACTCTGTACAAAGCTATAGCTTATATAGTGGCTTGAGATCGACGGTCTTGAGAAATCTAATATGGCGAACAAAGATAACTCTCTTCCTTTTTCGAATCATGTTCAGCTTATAGTTCAAAATAAATTGAAAAGATGTTACTTCTTAATATAACAAACATAAATCAATCTCATTCACCCAGTACATAATACAAATCGTAAACAGGTAAAAAAAATACAGACTTCAGAGACGGGATCAGAGGTGAATGGTAGGAGTACGCATTCCCTGTCGACCTGAAGGCATACCTGATAACTTATCTAGAAAATCACCGTCAACTGGAGCATCTACACAATGTGTGGTATTTGGTGTACTCTGATGCGATGCATTTCAAAAACTGGAAAAGGTAGGAATAATACTTACGTAAAATGGACTTTTAAAAAATATTCACTCAAACAAATCAAATGTACTATTTTTAGCTTTGTTAATAGCATGCATCGAAATATGCAACATCTATACAATATATCTACTCATTTGGCAATATTCATCACGATGTTCCAAAAAAGCATCTTGATCACTCATTCAGATAATACAGGTAACATTCAGAACCCGAAAGATGACTGAAGATGCTTCTCTTATGCAGCAGTGGTAAAAATTGGTCTAAATAGTGTTTTTATATTGGAGTATCTACATGGAAAAATCTAGTCACCTATTCGGAAAATAAAGGAATGTTTCTTGTCCTCATCTATGTATATTTGGAATCATCATAAGAATTTATTTACTTAGAAATAAAGCTGCAAAACAATCTTTACATGGTCAAAGAGTTTTTAAGTTCCTGTTCCAACTTGAAACCAATCACTTTTCTAAAAAAAAAAAGAATCAAAAGCTTTAAATCTAATTAGTAGGAATAATTTCTATAATTTGCCTTCATGTAAGCAGTGACACTTAATAAGGCCAACAACAAATATGAGTAGTCTTAATAAACCATATTGTACGTCTACATGGTATGTCATATCATACAGCAGGTATACATTTGACATGTCATAGTGTCTGTACACATTTTTAGTGAAAACTTGATTATTTTTTTTAACTAAGAATAGCATAATTAGTGTATTTATATTTGAACACGGACATATGGCATGTGGCTTAATTCTAATTTCTATTACGCATGCGTCAAAAATTAATTCGAATTATTTTCTCTAGGCGTTTTCATGGGGTTAATGCTAAGTATTTGAATGCGGAATAAACTAATTCACATTAAACTCTCCGTGTGAACAGGGTATTATTATGGTATACTGTATGTTCATTATTTATTTAGCACCCCTAGACATACCATTTGCTTAAAAAAATGAAAGTCCATGATCCCGAACACTGATATTTTTTATACAATAGATACATTAATGTGGGTTGGAAGTTCGAATGACTTTTTCACTATATGTGTTTTTTTTTTTTAAATATTAACCTACTTAATTCGAATCCTTGAATACATGTATTTTGAAAGGTTTTCCTCGACCTCAACTGAAATTTCAAAGTTTTTTTTTTACAAGACATGTCTATATTTTTCATTCTACTTTCAGGATCCAGTGGGAAGAAGAAATCAAAACCAAAACTCTCCAGAAATGTAAATATAAACTACCATCAGAGTAAAAAAAACGTTTTTCCTTAGACCATAAATGAATTATAAATAATGATTAAATAAGAACACAGACACACGAATACCTAAAAAAAAAAATTGTTTATCTGCATGTAAAAGTAATAGTTTTTGTATTGAAATATAAGGGTTTTTTTAATCAAAGTTTGACTGTTGTCTGTCGTTGTCGTAAATTTTTCACAATCCATAATCTCTCCAGATCCACTATGTCAATTTCACCTAAAATCGTCAGAAAGGATCCTTGAGTAAAAGGGGCTAAGCTTTGTTCAAATGAACGGCCATGTCATATTTTGAGGGAATGTAATTAAGAAATAGTGAAAATTTAGTGCCATCTCTCTTAAATCTTCATCTCAAGAATCACTTGGACCCCCCAAAAAAATAAAACATATGAAAGCTAAAATAGACAACATGGCCGTAGAATCCGAGATTAATATGTGAACCATGTGTCCATAAATTCTGCTGATATACTAGTATTACCCAGTATACTATACAAAACACAGTATTTTATGATTATGCCCCCTAAATAATAATATTTGATGACCTATTTTTGGTTCGTTAAGCAGATTTTGCTTGGGTGCCCCCCCCCCCCCCTCCAAACGCCTTTGGCTGACCAACCCCCAACCCAGCAACCCCCACTGAAATTTCCTTCAACGGACTTGAACAAAGAGAAATCATTATCTTTATTTAGCATATATGTTTCAGCCACCCAGACCTAAGGGCCTGACCCTTGGCTTCGGAAAATTTGTCTATATCTACTTTGTTATACCTTAATACTAACCCTAGGTACTTTGTAACCCCTTTTTAGCGCTAAGCGACAGTCTACAACTACTTCCGTTCGCGATTCAGTGCCACTAAGCACGTAAGAGTGTATTTGATTAAGACAACCCGTGTCACACTAGTGTTCAATATGCGCATGCTACTGGGTGAACTCTAGAAATAAAAAAAAAAATATCTCGTGTTGTTTATTTAAATAAAGCGGGTTTGAACCAAGAAAAAGCGCTTTTAGCTTCATTTATCGCCAACGAACTTGCTGAAGTATATGAAAATGACTTTGATAAAGATATTGACGACGTTGTGATTCAGTTCTTATATAGTAAATTCATCGTATGAGAAAATGTACCAACAATTGAAAAATTTTACTAAGGTACAGTTACACAATTTAAATTGATTTTAGAAAACACTTCTGTTTAAGTAAGGAACTTTTCATGGAAATGTACGAGAAATTTGTCCCAAAATTTCCAAAGAAGACACACCAAAAGGCAAAGCTAAAAAGGAAAAAAAAGTGTCAAAATAATGTTGTAGACTTTTTCATGGACGTTATAAATTTCTAATCCAGACACTGACAAATTTATGCAAAAATAATTTTCACACTTTTTCTCCTGCATGTTACTCCAGGTAAACTGAGGAGAATACTCGCGTAATACGGGTTGGCCGCTCGTGTCAACACGTCCTTTTTTATTTATAACACCAGTAATTCGTATAACTCGTGTCGCTGAATCGAAAACCCTTTTAGATAGAAAGTAAGTCTACTGAGTCTTCTAAAAATATGCAACTGGAAATCCCTGACTCGCTTTCGACTATTTTAATGTACTGCACATATATATAAATTGCTGTATTCAAAATTTAGCAGAATCACTTGGTATGGAAGGAGTTGTTGGCGAAATCATGAATTAGCGCTATACATGTCCGTGCCGTATATTGCATTTATAAATGATTTCTTGGCGGTATTCATGAATTAGCGTATCGTTGTCTGCGCCAAAGCCGCTATAATATAAAGCACGCTTTTTTAATTACACATACAGTAAGTCAAAGTTACGTACAGTTCTAATAATAGATGTCAATTAGAAGGGTAGAGATTAACATGTACGAAAATCTGGTGTTAGTGGATAAGGGCGGTGCTTATCTCTGTACAAATATATCAAGGGACGTAATTGAATATTCAATATCTATTGATATGGAATCATCTTCAGGTAGTGTAAATAACACTTTGTTCAAATCATTACCTCTGGAGATAGGGTGGGGCACAATGGGCGATCAAATTTTTACGTGGGGATGCATAGAAATTAATGAAATATGAAGATGACGAACATTATCAAGGCTAATGATCCATTTGAAGGTTTTAAACTGAAGCTACTCTAAAAATGTTGTAAAATTGGAATCAATTGCCATGGTGGAGTAAGCATCCACTGATGGCCGGCCACATTCGCTCCTTGTCATGAGTGGGGCAAGCGGAAAACTCTGTAGACAATTTAGTGTGTAACGAGAAATTGTATGCTAACAAGGTCATTGAATCGACCATAGAATTTACGAAATGTTGATTTTAACCGAGACTTTTTATATCCGTGTATCATAACTTTATTGTCAATAGCTTCCCTCGTTTTTGAAATTGCTCGTACGTAGAATATGTTCTTGCGTATCGAATCATCTGGATACATAAATTCCATATGCAGCTGATAATCATATATTAACTGCTACATAGATAAGGGAAGACGACGATAGAAAATTTGAAGTCATCAGTTTATCATAATGCTTTGTCAATCCATAAAACTTTTCTTCCCAAGAACAGCACAGGCATGATTAATCGTATTGATAAGGAAGCATTCTCAGGTATTGTAGATTCAAATTTGGTCAATCCATGACCAAAGAGGATAGGGTGGAATCAAAATACGTAATCACAGTTTTTCATAGGAATATAGGAAAAAAAAAATCTGAAAATGAAGAAAATCCAGACAAAAGTGACCCTTGTGGCCTATACACCTCTTGTTTCTTTTTTTAATTATTATAATTGCATATATGAATTAACAAATGAAAAGTTATTAAAAATGATCATTTTTTACAGCAAGAAATCTTCATATTTCTTTGGAATGTTGATGCTTTACGTGCTGTTTTGCTTACTGTGAGTGAATTATCTCTTTATTGGAATTAGAATTTCATAGCCTGTATAATAAAGTTAAACCATAAATGAATTTGTAATGACTTTTTGAAATTGATGTTTGACAAATAATACATCTAGAAGAATTAAAGAAATTCTTAGTTGCACCTATTTAAATGAGCTTTCTTATAAAAATATCAAATTCATTTCTTCTTTAAATTGTTACCCTATAATACATGTAATTGAATTTTTGAAATCTATGAAAAAATAGCTACAAAGAACAAGGTACGGTTTCAATACAAATCTTGCCCTATGTTTTTCTTAAAAATGAACTTGATGTAAGACATTAAAACTCATGCTTTCTGAATCATTGAAATTCCATGCGGAAAGATCATACAAATCATTTTTCTCACATGTCCTTCTAAATGCTAATTGTGACATCATAAACTTGTGCATTTTCCCGTATTTTCTTAAAATGTTACAGAAGACACCAATTTTCAATGAAATTTTCTTTCAGATAATATTGTCCACAGGCATCGCCCACAAAGATTTTGAGATATGTGATTTTTCAAAGAATTTTACACAACATATCCGAAAATTAAAGTGGGCGATGGCTGTGGACATCATTTTCTTAAAGAAAATAACTCTTGAAATGGGTCATTTTGAGGCTTTTTCTATTTGAAATAGAGAAATGCATCAAATTTATGACGTCATATGTCCAGAATGGTACTCATTCATGCCATATTCTTTCTTGATATATCACAGTAATATACTCAACTAATATTTAAGCCTGTTTCAAAACTTCTTGAAAACATTAAATTTTTAGGGCACAATAAAGCTAAAACCGTACCTTCTTCTTTATTGATAAAACTAATACTCAGCTGAAATACACGTGTTCGCAGAAAAGTAAATGTAGGGTAATTCCCAAAGTCAGGGTATGCACATATATCAAACAATTCAATTCCTTTCCTTACAAAGATAACATAGAAATGAAAATGATTTTGAATGTGGAATTTTCTCTTATTTCATACATATCAAGCATCTTTAGTTCAGATGACCTACTTATTTTATATACTGCTTGCAAGTTAAGGAACTATTTCATTTTAGTGAACTAATTTCTTGATTCTAAAAATAATTAGAGGAATGTACCCAGATAGCAAAAAAGTTATATTATCAGTCATAGATTCTATGAAACTTTGAATTAAAACTAAATTGTAGATACCCATGTATCATCAACATGTTTGTCAGTAGCCTGCTTAGTTAAAAAAATGTTCTTGCCAAGAACATGCTCTTGTGTATCGAATCAACTGTGAGACATAAACTCCTCATGCAGATAATAATAAAGTTGACGATAGCAAAGTTGAATCATCACGTTTATCATAAGATTTAGTTGTTGGTTTGCTTTCTCTAGTAGAGTATCTAAATACGTAGCAGTTGTGTCAGTTTTGTGTCTTCATTCTGAATTCAAATGGATATATCGAATAATCTTATTCATGAAGATAATTATTATTATTTGATAAAATGTCACCATTATTGATACGTCTACATGTCAAAATGAAGACCACAGCAAGAGACTTCTTTTTCGTGTAAAAGTTTTTGAATAAATTCTGCATCATTAGAATACAAAGACAGGAATGCTAAAAACTGGGCACAATAATTACTTATGCGAATACCAATAAATTGTTGGAAAACCTAGTTCCCAACACCACATAGAAGTACACATTAAAACTATATATCTCACTAAAAAAAGCCAAGAAATAAGTTGAAATTACGGAGGAAAAAAATACGAAGTCACAGATAATTATTAATTTATTGAACATGAGAAGTAGAAAGGCTTTCTTTTTTCCGATGCAAGAAAAAAAAAAAAAAAAAAAAAAAAAAAAAAAAAAAAGAAAAAAACCTCCGTCCTAGATTGTCACCCAACATTACATATGCTATACCTCCTGAAAACAGTTCTTAGATGTGGTATAAAGATATATGGAAACTTAATTGAACTTATTTTTTCTGGTCTTTCAGGTTTTGAATATAATCGTGATTGTCCTTGTTTGGACTTCAAAGTCCAGTATTCAACAATACAGAGATACTGTTCGAAATGTCCAGATGTCTTTCAACAAATTGGGAATGCAGCTTTCTTCCACCGTTCTAGATGATGACAAGACAGCAGCTACCATCTTAGTCGTCATAGAATCTCTAACGATTGTATTTAACATAATGCACATTATGTTATTATTCTGGATGCTCAATGATAGAACTATTGCCAGTTGGAAAATCAAAGCTTTATTTTCAACCGTAAGAATACTCACAATACGTTATTATGCGGTTCAGTCATATGAAAATTGACTTAAAAGGTAACTCAATGGCAGAGCCTTGTCGTTCAGTCACCCTTCTAGACTTTTCAGTGACTAGTTGAATGAATGGTGCAGTTTCATTTTGTGAATTTAATTGAAACAAGATTAAACGAGCTCATTGTTAGTTAAACATAGATCAATCAACAGATTTATTTTAGGCGTAATTTTTTTTCAATGTCAGTCCTATCACAAGATGGTTTTCGAGTGATGACTCGGATTGTGATGGTGAAGAACTGCAATTTTTCATAAACGTGACTGAATGTCATGTCTTAAAGGGTAATGCTAGGTCGTTGGAAGAGGAAACTTTATAATTTATATTTTTTTCCCAACAAATTTATTAAAATCAATTCATGTAATTCTGATGGTTTGTCTCTTTGTCTCTTTGAATCAATAACTGCACCCTCTCCGATTAAAATAGTATTCAGTTCCTTACATATGCAGATGGCATCCACAGCGGGAGGTTTTTCTATATACATAGAAGAACTTTTCATCAAGGTCATTTAATGTTAAGAAAAAGGTATAAATAAGGAAGCGACAAGGTCTAGCTTTCTACACATACGACCACAAACATACACAATCACACTCACTTCCTCGTTTTGATTTCACTTGCGAAATATATGTAGTTTATGTTGAAATTAATTTCGAAAAGAAACCCTTAGTTTTAACGAGACGGAAAAATTCATTGTCATAGTTTATTTCTATATATATAAATTACACTTTTGCTTGTATAACTGATTTTGTAAAACGTCCTCCAGTAACTTTTAATTGTGCAAAGCCATACTGAACTTCAGGCGAATTTTTGAATTTGGAATGTTTGTTATGAATTTTTAACCGTTATTATTAATTCCATAAATTTATAACCCAACGTCTAAAATCACCAACTCAACCTCTAAAATCATTCAAATACCCAATTAAGGCTATGGATACTTGTAATTAGAAATTCCTGTGATCATGATATTATTTTGTTAACATTAGATTGGAAGCATGCACTCAGGTTTACTCATTGCCAGAGTTATATGTGTGGACAGATTGCGACCACCAGATTTTAGCGAGGTAAGTCAAAGAGTTTTATGTAAATTAATATTTAAGGTACAGTGATTTAAGAAACATGTATCATATTATCACCTTTTTATACCTCTGTCAAATGTTTTTCCTTTAAGAAGTTAAGGAGGTAAAATTTCATAGTCTGACAATTGTTACTTTGGCTAAGCTATACAATGAACGGAGTATATATCACTTAGAATATATTTATTCATATTTTAACCGTACTTCTATAAACTGTTTTTGATTGTTTTGCAATTTTTCCAATATTGAAAAGTGGCCAGTTCATAACACTGATTTCCAGTGTCACTGAAATTATGTTGAAATTATTACTCTAATATTATTATGTTAATTGACATTTTTTTCGAAGTCTAAATTTTTTATTTGTTTTTGTTGACAAATAAAATGTTATTATAAATTAGAAATACTCTCAGATAGTGAAAGAGTTAAAATATACATCAATATTCAGTCTCAAGAAAGGCTGACAAGTATTACTACTGACTAAGATTGGGATAGCTCTTGTATCAAACCTTTAACAGAAACTACACAGACACGTTAGAAAAATTCATGGGAAATAGTTCCTGTCACGTTTTTAAGATGGGGCTGTCACACTCAGAGATAATGGATAAGTTTATACTGTTTATTTTAAGCTAAACAAAGCGACATTGCTTAAAAGCCTCCATGATGGATATAAGGATGACTCTTTTCCATCGCCTGGAAATGCAGATTCAGACACATGGAATAAAATATTTATTGATGTAAGAATCTCTCTCTCTCTCTCTCTCTCTCTCTCTGTGTGTGTGTGTGTGTGTGTGTGTGTGTGTGTTTTGTGTGCGTAATCTATTTATTTAGCAATCTTCAATAGTTATCTATCTATCTAGGTACATGTAGGTAGCAATCTGACATAACCTTTATTTGATATTAAATTGGTATTTTATTGTTTTGAAGTTCCAATGTTGTGCTGTAAATCCAGTGACATCTACAACAAATGACTTTGACCTGACTCCTTGGTGTACGACTTCCGGATCCTGTCAGCAGACCAACTCTCAGATACCGAAAGCCTGTTGTAAGGGTGTAGATATAACTACTTATACATCGGCTCCCAGTGAGTGCCATGAACATGTCAACAGTGGGTATTATAACAAAAAGGTATTTACTTTGAAAGAATTTTATTTAGAAAAAAGACTAAAATAACGCTTCCTTCTAAACCGGGATATAGATTCTTTCACCTAGAATCTTGTGCTTGTAGAGTTGGTATAATGAAATACATGGAGATAACGAACAGTATTCAAACTCAAAAGTCCATTAAACAATACAAAATAGGTACAGAGCAAACACGGACCTCCAAAACGTCAGAGGTGGGATCAGGTGCCATGGAGGAGTGAGCATCCCCTGCCGACAGGTCACACCCGCCGTGTGCTCCTTGTCATGATTGGGAAATAACGGAAAAATCCGTCCACAATTTAGTGTGTACATAATGGCCTAACAATTAGTATGAAAAAAAACGTCAGTCAGCATTTGACTCAGAGATAAATTGTATTTGATGACAAGGTCATTTTGCAGGTGATGAAGGTATATTGTTGCATAAGTAAGGGAAGTTGACGATTGAAAAGTTAAAGTCATCACGTTTATCATAAAGCCTGACTGTTAGATTACCATTAACGTCTTTTTCAAGTAAAATATCCAAATATGAAACAGATGTGTCAGGCTCTGTGGTATCTTTTATCTCAAGCTCACCGGGATATATCGTATCGACGTAAGATTGGAAATAACCATTGTTAATTGACAATACGTCGTCCATATATCTAAATGTCGAGTTGAAGGCCACAGCAACTTCAGAGTACTTGTGTGTACAATCAGAATGTTTTTTAACAAAATAATTTTGCAAATTACCAATGACAAGGTAAGTAAATTTACAAGTTCCATTTTTATTGAAAAAGCAGCTGTCAATGATATCAAAAAGTCTGGACTTTAATTTATCGTGGGGAATGGTTGTGTATAAAGTTGAAAAGTCGTAAGTGTTTAAGCTGTTGATTTTGGTAAATTCTTGTGATTTCAAATTTTCCAAAAGTTCCTTGGAATTTTTAAGCATCCACATCTGATTTACACCCCTTGTCGAATATATTGTTGCACAGTACTCTTGAAGTTTCTCCTTCACTACTGTTAATATCTTAGTGAGGAGTAAAGAAAGGGGTTTGGTTTAACATTTACTGGAGCCCGCTATGTATCTTTGTTTGTAAGGATTTTTATGAAGTTTCGGAATCCAATATAGATATGGTAATTCAAATTCATTTTGGTTGTTTGGAATATTAAAAATATTCAAAACTGACATATGATTTTGAAGAATTTCTTCCTTAGAAAGGGAACTATAAGTTTGATTACCACTTGTAGAATTAAATCCAAGTTCCTCTAAAATACATTTAATATAATGAGCCTTACAAACAAAGACAATGTTGTTACCTGCTTTGTCAGCATGGACCAGTACGTACTGATCATGTAATCTATCTAATTCTTTTTTCACTTCTGGATTATTGAATACAGAAGGATAGATGGTTCTCATATTGCCTCTCAATCTTTTAATGCGCAATTTGCTAGGTAGATTTGCTCCTAAAATGCTAGGTAAAGATATATCGTCCTAGATCTTTCTAGAGGTGTATCTCCGTGTTATTTTAAGGAAAGGTTGTAAAATGAATTTAGGAAAATAAATTTAGGGTAAAATGAATGTTCTACCTATTTCAAAATAGTTTCATTAAAAACAATTGAGGGATTGCAAGAATATTTACGGAGATGTTTGTTTACTAACAAATGTGCTTGAAATTAAAATAAATAAATAAATGATTATGAATAAACAAAAAATGCAAAATATAAATGTTAAATGGTGCTCTTGCTAAGGTAAGGGGGGAAATCATGGAACATATGTAGAATAGACAAAAATTTCTGATGACAAGAACGTTTTAAGAAAGAATTAGGATAAACGACCAAAGAACTACAGTACCTTCCATTGAAAATAGCATATATTTATTGCGCACAAAAAGGTGAGCTTTTCTCGATGTATATCTTCGTATATTTCCAATTGCCTTCTCAAAATATTACTAACAGTGTGTTCCTAACATAAGTTTTACTATTTCCACAAGAAAATATTCCTTATAACCGTTGTTAATAGCCCTCCTGGGTCTGAAATTGAAACCATTGAAAATTTGCCTATTTATGTTGCCAATTTCGGTGGCATTAGATAATTTGGTCCAACACGCTTCGTGTAGACTTCAACTTTGAGAACAGTTCATTGAGGTCAGAGGAATGTTATGTAATCGAGTTTTTATGCAATTGAAGTAAGAATTTGGAGATATAAATCCTGAATCGATCGCAACTTTTTGTGCGTAATAACTACATGTATATATATATATATATATATATATTTATTCTACGGGGAGCTAGAATTCTACAGCTACTTTGAGGAGAGATGGGTTTAACAATCATATTCGTACTTCCTTTAAAAAGGGTTGACATAACCCTAGAGATCGAACACATAAAAGCTAGTTAAAGCATTTTTATCAAGTATGTAAATTTCTTTAAAATGAATCACTTAAATATTTTGTGAAACTCATAATTGTCGTTTAATTATGAAATAATTTTGAAAACAGTCAGAATTAAGCAATAAAATAGAGTTCTCGAAATAAAAATCTCCACTAATTAGATATGAGTCACGTGGTACTAAAACGTCGTAGGTTTAAATGGTCAATTAGAACTCGTAAAGATATCGTAAGAAAAAATATATCAAATAGATTTTGACGTTAAATAAATAGATTACACAATGAGGTCGGCATTTTGAAATCGACAATATTCTTTTGCATATGGACGGTCAATCTTTTATGTATGAACGTCTAGCAGAGAGAAATAACCAAGAAAATATGCCGACAATAGGAGAGGACACCGAAGACGAAGGCGTTAACAACTCGGAACTTCGATTAAATAGAACGAATTAGTAAAATTTGACTTCGTAAATATTTATAAATATGAAAATTTCAAATTATATTTATTTTGAAAAATTATTTAAAAAATAAGGTATCATTTTTAAACATCTTTCGGGATATAAATTCCAAAAAGCCCGAAGGACTTTATGGTAAAGTTTATCTCGTACCAACCCGTATTTATATCCCAATAGATGTTTTAAAATGATACCGTATTACTTATGTTTACTTTTGAGACTTATTTATTTTATATTTGCCTGATTATAATCTTTAAGTCGTGAAATGTTTATTTTTCAAACTCAACGGCAAGTGTTTGATCCATTGATTGCGCGTCGACCCTTTACGACGTCACTGAGAAATTACATTGAATATTTATGACGTGAGGAACCAGTGTATAGACGGATATAGATACTATAAAAGAAAACATTTGCAAATGTAAATATATATAAATGTATCCTGTATATCTTCTATCTGTTCCAGTGAATATCAAGTTCTAGAACTGACACTTCTTCAGCAGTGTTCAATGGCGCCGTACGCCATTACGAAGTTCACAACATCCCTACTAGATTTTGTGCGAGCTAGTTTGTTTGTTTGTTTGTTTGTTTTTTTTGTTTTGTTTTGTTTTGTTTTTGTTTTGTTTTAATCATGTCCTCTAAATATTTCATAGTACGGAAAAGAAATCGTGATCGGGAATAAACGATTGTTCTGAATAGAGATAAAGCCCTCGCGTTTTCAGAATAAAAACCCTTTCACCAGGTCCAGGAAATGTTAAAAAATTCGACCTTAACCTTTCTTTTTATGCATTTGTGCATCATAAAGTCACAAATTATACCTTACTAGCTGTCAATTATCCAATTATGACCTGTTTATTTCCTAACAGGTTTAATAGACACAACAAATGAATCGTTTTGTATACACAGTAAGAACTTTGCTTGACCAGGTTGACACCTATGACGTCAGAGCAATGGCGCGTACCATCGGCGATCAAAATATGCAAACTTTGAATCGCTGAATCATCAACACTATTAATTTTCTAAAAAAGGATTTTTAAATATGTGATTTGAGTAACATGTTAACGTTTTCATATAAAATATTTTGAGACGTGAAAAAAATTCTTTTATATAGATGGTAAGCATCGAATTATGGATAGTATTCTTCGACCGTCCCGTAAATCGCCTTCAAAACTTCATATAGCCGTAATAATATTAGTGCACGTGCCTACTTCTAAAATTGGGAATTTTGAAATAATATCTACTTAATATTTTTCTTTGCTTAATCTAGGGTTGTGCTGTTGTATGGTCTGATGCAGTCAAAAACTATAAAGATGAGAAACAGACCGTTTTCCTCTCTGGACTTGTAGCTGCTATATCACATGTAAGTTTAGATGTTATCGTTTTTCTACATCTCGTGTATGCAAATGAACACAGCATATGATTTCTGAAGATTTTGTAATGAAATTTCAAAAACATTTCAAAATTTCAGCAATTTATTTTAAATATAACATACATGAACTTCAAAACATTATTTAGAGAAGATATTATAATTTACGGGTAACAAGGCAATTGACTAAATTGTTGATCAATTAATCTGGTGAAATAAGTGATAGTCTGCAAATGTTTTGGCATCACTGTAAAGAATTAATGTTTTAAGATGTGGAGTATTCAATAAAATGTTCGTGAAATTGAAAAAAAGAAGATACATCATAAAATAAATCATCTTCAAATGTTAAATGTCAACAGCTATTAGCCAACCCACAAGGCGCAGTGGTTAGAACGTTCGGTCTACAGGATGTTGAATTACGTTTTTTCGTACAAATTGTTAGGCCATTATTTTCAAACTGAATTATCTACGGATTTATACGTTTAGTCGATTATGACAAAGAGCACTTTGCGGGTGTGACCGGTCGACAGGGGATGCTCACCCCTTCATGGCATCTGATCCCACCTCTGTTTCCGGATGTCTGCTCTGCTCACAATTTGTATTGTTTGCTTGGAATTTGAGTATGATTACTGTTCGTCATCTTCACATTTCACATATATGAGAGAGGTAAAGAAAACGAACAGAGACGGATCTCAAATCCTGTAAATTATACAAATCGCAAAAATCATGAACTGTAGAAAACACTTACGTGGATAAGGTGTCTGGGCATCTTCCATCAACCAATCACACTCACCATGAGTCCTCTGTATTGATTGAAATAACAGAGTAATTTTTTGTCAAAAAAAAAAAAAAAAACAATGCCCTAACAAAATTGTCTTCATTTTCATCATAAACCATTATTACTTATTTAATATTTAACAAATCTTCTAAAAAAGTGAAATTATGTATTATTTCCTGCCATTTCTAGCCGCATATATTGGTATTATTCTTTTGCCATCAACTTTTCAATTTTTAAGGAAATAAACCAATATCAAAACTCACACATAGAGAGAAATTTATTTACCTATACATATACTGTACTAGTAATTGCTATTGTGTTCCCCAAAGGAACTTTGGGACTTTAGTGTTTTTACTGTCTTTCTTCTTCTTCTTGGGTAGTTTTTGATCTGCAGGTAAACTACTCATCTGATTGAGGTGTAACCTTCTGAGGGTTAATAGTTAATAATGTTGTGCACGCATGCATGAACGTGCGTGCGCGTAAGAAATGTGAAGTAACTGGTATACTCGATATGGTCGTTTCTTATATATATATATATATATATATATATATATATATATATATATATATATATATATATATATATATATATATATATATATATATATATATATGTTATGATGAAATGCTTTGCAATTCAGAATATAAGACATATTAGTACATATAGTCTAAACAAGATGACACAGTCAAACTAGCATGAACCAACGTGCATGCACGTGCGCTATACTCTGATTGGCTGAAACAAAAATCGCAATAACTTCCATGATTTTTTTTTACAAAATACTTTGAAATTTAAAATAAAGGTATATATATAAAGTACTACAATATGTAATATTCGAAAATTCTTGAAAACAGGCAGATGCACGTGTGCTGCAATTTGATTAGCCGAAAATTAGATGGCTATATTTTCCTAGGTTGTCGACAAAACTGGATCATATTTAGAATATTGATAGGTATAACGCATTCTTGCAATGTGCTACTATCATAATTGAATGCAATGTCATATATGCCTAAAACACTAATACCGAGTGCAGATGTAAAGTAAATAGAAAGGGCAAGAAATAGAGAATTATGGACAAAAACAATAAAAGGTCATCGGAGGAAACACACTTCTTTTGTCCCTTTAAAATTTGCAGGAAGAAACAGCTTTATATGTTATATGTTTCGCAGCTTATGGGTATATTTTTCTCATAGATTAAGCTCTGATGTCAAAATATTGTTCTTGTTAAGAAAAACACATCCTTGAAACCTCAAAATAATAATCATTTTAATAATAATAATAATAAAAAATCAAAAGCAACAAAATGTCCTTACATGATTCAAGACAACTTGGTCAAGACATATTATATATTCAGCCAAATAAACAGTTTTTAAGCATATGTATTGACATTAAAAAATAATACTGACTAGAATGCTTGTTTTGTTGTAAATGTTTAAATATTTATGGTTTACAAATCCTCATTCTGTGATTCGTTTTAAGGTAATGGTTATTCAGGTAATTTAATGCAATAAATTTCAATTCATTTTTTTCACTCACGGCTGCACATAACATGAACGTGTTTAACTATCTGCACTTGTTTCCTTATTAACATGTAAGTTGTGAATCTGATAAAGATTTTATGTTCCATTTTCAGGCTGTATCGATGATATTCTCCCTGTGTTTAGTTCTTGCATTATTGATAACAAACAATATACAGGTAAGACAAAATGAAGTAGAGAGCACAGAAGAAGGAGCGAGAAAAGGAATGGGTATCACAGAAGAAGGAGGAGGGACATAAGAAAGGAGAAACAAGGAACTGTATTTTGATACTTCAATGTCACATATTTGTTAAAGAACTGATTTCTGTCGAGATTGTGTTTTTGACACAACTTATTTTCATTAAAGATGACGTTCTGTTGAATTATGAATTCTTCTATTATGATTCAAACACTTTTGCTTTGAAATTACAGTAGCATTCTATATTTTAAATTTATTTGTGATGAGTGAAGGGAAATGTACTATAGGAAATATTAAGAAAAAGAGAAATATCATGCAACTAACAACTAGTTTTGTAAAACTTGTTTAAAATAAGTGTTGAAATTTGAAAAAAAAATACTCCAGTAAACAAACTACACCAACAACTCATAACCTTATGGGGAGAAGATATAGCCAACAGCCTCAAATCTAAATGGAAAAGATTTCTAGATGACTACTTTATTTTATGGGATGAAAGTGTCGAAAAATTAGAAGTCTTCCATAAAATATTAAATGAGTTGATTGATTGATTGATTGTATATTGTTTTACGTCCCATTCGAGAATTTTTCACTCATATAGAGACGTCACCATATACCGGTGAAGGGCTTCAAATTTTGACCTTTACTCGGCACTCAGGGCCATTGAGCAGTGAGGGATCTTTATCGTGCCAACGCCTGCCGTGACACGGGGCCTCGGT
This sequence comes from Saccostrea echinata, assembly GCF_033153115.1. Taxonomy (NCBI): domain Eukaryota; kingdom Metazoa; phylum Mollusca; class Bivalvia; order Ostreida; family Ostreidae; genus Saccostrea; species Saccostrea echinata. The sequence goes on along the minus strand of NW_026889806.1, from coordinate 6,112,272 downwards.
TTTTAAGGTCTCATCCGAAAGACCCGCAACTTTCACTCCAAAGTGCCGAGCGCATGGCGAAGGAACAGTTGCTACCTATTTTTTATCGACTTAGGTCTGTCGCGGCCGAGATTCGAACTCACGACCTCCCGATCACGGAGCGAGCGCTCTACCGACTGAGCTACCGTGAACGGTTTAAATGAGTTGAATGTCAACATCAAATTTACAATAGATACCAGTGAAAATCAATTACCATTCCTAGATGTTCTCGTTATTAAAAAGGACACACGGATCATTACTGATATATATTACAAAGTGACGGATACACACTAATACTTTCATTGTGGTTCTTGTTAAGCACATCATATCAAAACATCCATTCCTTATAATCTCGACAGACGTTTATGGGCCATTGTCAGTGAAAAAAGATACAAGGGACATTCGTTTATGTGAACTTAAAACCTATCTTTAAAAACAGAAATATCCAACTTATTGATAATGGAATACTTAAAGCCAAGGAACATGAAAGATCAGAATTACTTTTAACCAAAGGACGTGAGGATAGCGAGAATATTATTCCCTTTGTACATAAATGTACTTAATGAAATGATTTAAAATAAAATTAGTTTAACAGCGAAGTTTTGGTTTAAACCGTTTTATGAAATAATGCTCTTTGGCTCTCCGTAATTGTTCATTTTCCTCTTTTACTTATATATATATATATATATATATATATATATATATATATATATATATATATATATATATATATATATATATATATATATATATATATATATATATATATATATATATATATATATATATATATACATACATGTGTATATATATATATATATATATATATATATATATACATACATATATATATATATATATATATATATATATATATATATATATATATATATATATATATATATATATATATATATATATATATATATATATATATATATATATAAAGCACTAAAATTGACCAACGACACGAACAATAATAATTGTCAAATTTTTTTGGGACGACCTGTCCCTCCCTAAAGACAAAGAAAAAAGTTTAGAAGTCATAAAAACAAAGGAAATAGAGAAGCAAAAACAACTAGCACTACTACTAAACTACCAAACACTAAATATTTACAATGTTACATGTTTAATTTGGAGTTTATAAACAGTTGTGAACAAAGAAATCCGGAGCGCTATGAATTGCGTCCGGTCTATCGGGTGTACTCTGGTGAAGTGTGATTTACATAATTGAACGAATTAATTATCGCTAATTAATTACGACCAACAGTAAATCGTACATTGTCTTATTCTCTCAAAATAGCGTAACTCTACATGATAAAAAGAAATTAAAGAAAGATAATATGGAAGGACAATTTTGAAATATGAATTTGGATATATTATAAATTTGGAATCGGAAAAAGGAAATAAACAAAAATGTAAGCTGTAAATAGTTGGGTAGGTTGTTCCAGGATTGCTAATACGAATTAACGGTAAAGTTTACACTACATAGAGAGAATTAACTTGTTTGTTACAATCCGGGATTGGATGTAGTTCACGTTCATCCTGGTGAAGTCATTAAGTTTGTTAATACCATTAGGGCGGAATGACTTCAGCCTGTGCATCCAGAACTTTTCCTTGCCTTTTCTCTGCGCGTCTGTCCATCTTGGATTATGGTCAATAACCACTACTGTCATGTCCTCCCATTTGTGACCTTCAAGGTTGAAATGTTCCCCAACGGGTTCATTGAGTTTTTTGGTCCTAATAGTAGAACGGTGATTATTGACTCTCCTGCGGAGATCTCCTGTTTCACCAACATACTGTTTGGAGCAAACTTTGCAACTGATGAGATAAATGCAGTTGTCTGTTTGACAGGACAAATTCCCTAGTATTTTGTAGCTGCGGCCTGTAATGGGGCTGTTAAAATTGTCTGTGTCAGAGCTGTACTTACAGAGAAGACATCTTCTGTCAGAGCAAGTTTTAAAGCCCCCGTTAGGTAATGGATTGTCCAATCTGGTTCTTACTACCATGTCCTTTAGATTCCTCGGGCGTCTGTATGCAGCCAATGAGGGCTCCTTAAAGACCTCTGCCATTCGTTTATTTGAGTGGAGAATTGGCAGATTCTTTTGAAGGATACCGCTGAGGTATTTAAGGACGAGATGGTATGTGGTTTGAATGTATCTTTCATAGTGTGCTTAGTTTTATTTGATTTTAATCAATGCTTTATATTTTATTTCAGGAATTTCATTCATTCATTAATGCATCGATACATTTACAAAAGCGCTGCGCATTACTAATTATATCGTTATTTATTTGTATGTTTAAAATCTTAAACATCCCTATTTAAATAATGGTTCAATCCAAAGACTATGGGTTAAGTTAGATATATGGATTAGTCTATCTATAAATAAGGGTATTGTTTATTTTCATAAATTCTATTGGTTAGTTGGCATTGTTTGGTCAGAGATATCCATTCAGGCGGGAAACATTTGTTTTATTATTCCATTCAGAGATACTGTCTAATGAGGGTGTAGCTAGAGATCTGTGATTGCTTAAAATTTAATATTTGAATTTTGGAATATATTAAACACCCATAAATTTAAGTAAACCTTTTATAAAACACGTCTGATGATCATAAAATAAAATTAAAGATAATGAATGAAATAAAGTATTTTAAATTTAAACTTGCTAAATGAGTATGAATATGCTAGAGTGAATGTTCTAAAGTTATTAAAGTTAAGATTGATATTGTAAAGTAGGAGCATGTTATGTTTTAATCTAACTCATGTAGATATTTCGAATTAAGATCTGGGTGTGAATTATTATAATTAAATAATTTATTAAACCATTAGATCATCATGTAATAACTCTAAATCCTGATCGAGAGAATACAATGTCATAACTCGGTTCCATACAATGGTATGTTAAACTCGTATTTTCAAAGTATTGCAAATATTTCAGTATAGAGAAATATATTTTATATTATTTATTCAATTAGAGTTTCAAAGAGTTATCGCCCTTTGAATGCGTTTGTATGAAGTGTAAAGAAATGGCCTAAATGAATGTTTTATGTATTTAAAATTGTAATGGTTTTGTGTTTTAAACTGAATGTGCTTGTTTATATGTTTGTCTGTGTAGCTATATGTTGTTATTATTATTTTAGGGTTGAAAAGAAAAGATAAATATCTACTTAAATAGTATCTTCAAATTCTGTCTGTCGGCGCTCGGACAAAATCCGGAATAATTTACGTATGTAACTATTTCAATTGCATCTGTTTCTCTAGTAATATGTAGAACAGAAATTGTTTAAATAGGCCATGTGATCTTCAAAGAAAGGGTAAAACCCGACCGAGAAAAAGTTGAAGCAATTATCAACATGCCACCACCAACGGATAAGAAAGGAGTTGAGCGTCTGCTAGGAACTGTTAATTATCTTGCCAAATTTATTCTAAACATGTCGGTAATAAATGAACCAATCCGAAACTTACTCAGAAGTGATATATGTTTAACTGGGAGAAACCACAAGAGGATGCATTCAAGGCTATCAAGGAAATTTTGTCTAAGGAACAAGTCCTTACTTTTTTCAATGTGAAAAAACCTGTATGTGTTAGTGTATGTAATGCATCAAAAAGTGGACTAGGCGCAGTGCTTATATAATTATTAAGGACAAAAACCAGTTGCATATGCCTCAAGAGCATTAACAGAAACGGAAAAACGTTATGCACAGATAGAAAAAGAATTGTTAGCTGTTACTTTTGGTCTAGAAAGATTCCACCAGTATACTTATGGAGTAAATGTAACTGTGGAAAATGACCACAAGCAATTGGAAAACATTCTTAAGAAATCATTGGTTCAAGCTCCACCAAGACTACAAAGACTCTTACTTCGCATTCAGAAATATTGCTTTGAATTCAAGTACACTCCAGGAAAAGAATTGATAATAGCGGACACGCTATCTCGTGCTTATCTACTTTCAGTGAAAAAACAGAAAGAAGAAATAGATGATGAAATTGAAGCTTATGTGAATTCTGTGTTTCTTGAGGGAATTTCTATAACTAGGGATATTCTACAAGACATCAAGAAAGAAACAATGAATGACACAATTCTCAGGGAAATGATACAACATATTGAAAATGGTTGGCCTGAATACAAGAATCAGTTGTGTATATCATTACAGGAATATTGGAGGATGAAATCAGAGCCTACATGTGTTGATGGAATTATCATAATGAAGTTTTTTAACCAGAAATTCTTAGATTCTTATATGTAGGACTTTTTGGCATTTAGAAAACGAAGGCGCGTGCAAGAACTGTAGTTTATTGGATTGGAATGAATACAGACATTACAGATATGATATCCAAATGTAACACCTGCATGGACTTTAGGAAAAAGAATCCAAAGGAACCATCACGACCAACACCTATCCCAAATGGGCCGTGGCAACTAGTAGGATCTTATTTATTTACACTGAACAATGAAGATTATTTGGTGATTGAAGATTATTACTCCAAATTCTTCGAATTAGCCAAATTTGAAAACACCAGAAGCAAAACTATCATCATACACATGAAGTCAGCATTTGCTCGCCATGGTATCCCATTTGAAGTGAGGAGTGAAAAGGGACCGCAGTATATATCCAGAGATTTCAAGGATTTTGCCAAGAAATGTTCATTCAAACATACTACGCTAAGTCCTTATAATCCACAAGGAAATAGAATCGCTGAAAAAAACTGTCCAGACAGTAAAACGTATGCTGGAAAAAGCCAGAGTTGATGGAAAGGATCCATATATATCAGTCTATTGGAATATCGCAATACTCCAACAGATGTTGACCCTCCAGCGCAACTACTGATGAGTAGACAACTTAGATCTATTCTACCCATCACCAAAGAACACCTCAGACCTAAAGTTATTCCAGCAAATAAAAAAAAAAACTTATGAAAAGAGAAGAAACTCACAGAATCAACAAAAGAACTACTTTAACGGTGGATAGAAAGACCTTCCATATTTGAAACAAGGACATAAGGTGCGATTCCAACACAAAGGACAATGGATGCCAGGATATATGAAATATAAAATTCATGTCAGATCCTATAGCATTAAAAACTTGAATGGTGATAAATTTCGTCGAAATCGGAGAGACATCATCAAATCAGAGGACACTAGCTCTCGAAAACTTATCCCAGAAAATGATGATATAGACGACTTCAGTGGGACAGAAGTACCCGAGCAGCCAGTACTCAATGAAACAAATGTACCAGAACAGGCATTAGAGCCAGTGAGACCAGAAACATATAGAACGAGATCCGGTCGCGAAGTACACCCACCAAAAAGATTTTAGGATTATGTGATGTGAAGGGGCATAATAATTCCCAATATAATAGTGTCTTTCAAAGCAGTCTATTGTTATTAAATTGGAGAACCTTACCGGTATATTGAAAGTTCATGTATATATCATGTAAATATGCTATATTATAATCTCTAACTTTCAGTAAATTATAAATTTGAAATTTTCTATCAAAATTAACAGTAGAAATTTATTTGTACATTTAATCTTTAAAGGGAAAAGATGTAATGATATGTAGTCCGTTTTTATCAGATCCGTTTTTGTCAGATTGTTAATATTTATACCTTGTGATATTGGGAAATCTGGGATATAAAATAAAAAGGATGCAGCACGACTTGGATGTTGTGGTTTTAAGAGGTAAGAACATTACACATTTCAGCAAAACTAAACTTAAAAAAAAAGAATATCAGGATAATTTTACATCAAAACTCAAATGGAATTCACCTTAATTGACATTAGATATACAGTAGGTAGCGTCAGCATATCACTAAAATATGTAAAATATACATTCCGGAATTTTCAAGCCTCCATTAATTTTTTTCGTTACGAGTGACGTCACTGGAAAGAAGTCTGACGTCTGCAAGTGTCTGGAGCTAGACTAGGATAACGGTGAGGAATATATAACATCAACAGTTATTTAATTACATTATATTTCAGACTGTGTTGCATGTAAACGAACGGGTGTGTTTCTTTTATTTCAGTGTATAACATAATGTAGACTTAGTTACCAAAGAAGTAAGAAAATATTGACGAAGTCAACTATCTTGGTCAGCATCCCAGCCCAGGTGTGAATCAACACTGGCACATTATATCAAAATGCAGGTGAAGTTTAAACCATACTGTTATAACAAGTATTTATTGAAATATTTTTAGCCTACTAATAAGATGCAAATAAAACCCTTCTTGGAAAAGTTCCACCCCCTCCATGTATTTCTTTATAAAGCATGTAGAAGAAATCAATGTCCTTTAGGGCAATTAGGATGTTACACTTATTTTTCAGATATTTTTGCCTTTTCCATCCTTATGAATATATATAATGTATTCTGAGATTGGGATTTTTTTAATGTGATATTAAATGTACACTCCAGGATGGTGACTGAAGGCAGAAGCTCATCTCCTATGTAAACATTAAAAATAAAAATAGTAACATATTTTCAGTTCAAAACTTCTTTGTAAACAATGTTTTCAGTTGTGTATTGTCCATTGGAAGATGATCTCTTTGTTAAAAGAAATGTGACTACCTGAAAGGAATGAACCCTTGACAAAGCTACATACAACTGACCATGACAAAAAATCGGGTCTGAAAGATTTAGTCCTATATAGTCAAGAGTTTGGCCTTGGGCTTTGTTAATGGTCATAGCAAAAGCGGGACGCACTGGGAATTATCTATACGTTTAAGATCAAATGGTACATGTAAACCGGAGTCGGATTGAATGATGGTGATTCTTGGTAGAAAAACAGAATTTCCTGAATGCTGACCTGTTACAATTTTGGCTTCAATTACTCTCTTTCCCAAGTGAATAATAGAGAGTCTGGTTCCGTTTAGTAGTCCTTCTATTGGATTTATATTCCGTAAAAGAATTACTGGAGCATTCGTTTTCAAGTACAGTCTATGTGGTGGCATTCCAGAAGGTGTTAGTGAGTTGAGAAACTCAATTGGGTATAAGCATCTGTGGTATCTTTTATCTCAAGCTTACCGGGATATATCGTATCGACATAAAAATGGAAATAACTATTGTTAACTGACAATACGTCGTTGATATATCTAAATTTCGAGTTGAAGGTCACAGCAAGTGCTTTCTTCTTTTCATGTATGGGATTGTGGACAAATTCTGCTTAATATCAATACAGAAAAGGGTCTGATGATAACGGGGCGCAATTGGTACCCATGGAAATTCCGATAGATTGTTGGAAGACCTGGTCTTAAAAAAACCACATAGATAATGTCAATCAGAAACTCAAGCATCTTTTTAATGTCAACTTCAGAGTACTTGTGTGTAAAATCAGAATTTTTTTTTAACAGAATAATTCTGCAAATGACCAATGACAAGATAAGTAAATTTACGTTAAACTTAATTTAAATTAAGTTTCGGATCCAATATAAATAAAGTAATTTAATTGATTTTGGTTGTTTGGAATATTTAAAATATTCAAACCTGACATATGATTTTGAAGAATTTCTTCCTTAGAAAGGGAACTATGAGTTTTAGTTGGATTTCCACTTGTAGAATTAAATCCAAGTTCCTCTAAAATACATTTTATATAATGAGCTTGACAAACAAAGACAATGTTGTTACCTGCTTTGTCAGCAGGTACCAGTACGTACTGATCATATTATCTATCCGATTTTTTTTTTCACTTCTGGATTTTAAATTTAAATCTCTACATTTGTAGAGATCAGAACATTTTTTAAAATCTGTATCAGCCATTAATCGACGTATACAATAGCAAATACATGGTACAAGAGCTTTCACTAAATCCAGAGTGAAGTGAAGATTAAATAGAATTCCCGCCACCGCGAATTTAATTCAATAACAATAGCTTCTGGATTCTTTCTCGGAAATAATCATATATTTATTATAGGATTGACTAAATAAATTATTTTGTTCATCGAGAGATGAATCTAAAAAACGAATCGCACACTTTATGAAAGCCGAAGGCTTTCATGTAAAGTGTGCAATTCGTTTTTTAGATTCATTTCTCGATGAACAAAATAATTATATAGTCAATGCTTATAATTCAATTTCAGCGAAAAACATGTTACTTTTCATGTAGATACTCACTATTTAGCTAACTCAAAACATTGTGCACGAAATTTACATGCCGACTGTGGCGTAGAAATATAACGATTGGAAAATTACACGATTCTTGGGAGCGGATCTAAAAGCCTGTAGTACACAAGTCGGGTATAATTTTCCTTTTAAAAATGTTATAAAAATAAAGAATTCCCCGTTATGTTTTATTGTCTTTATAATGATTTACTAAGTTATCGATTACACAAGTTATGAAAATCTGCACGTGAAATTTTTAAAAGCGATTACACATAAAGTAGGCAAGCTTTGTTGTCAGGGAGCAAACGGTCAACGGTAACACGTCGAGTGGAGTTCAATGGAATATTAGAAAGAGATATCTTCAGGTTAAAAATATCTAGAAATAAACTTGCTTGTCGATACACCTTAATACACGTACAACTTGATTGACAATTAACATGGTTAACACCCTGTATAAAGTTGATGTGCAGACGAAATACGTGAGAATGTGATAATAACACTCACATCAGGAAAACTTTGTCTAAGGTCCTCCTTATCATTTGATAATATACATAATAATTTTTTTCTAGTTTGGTTTTCAATTTGTACTAAATTTAACGTAATTCTTTCTTTACAATTAAAAAACGCAAAACACGTGCTTCTTACCAGAGTAAGCCATCCCCGGCATTACCCATTAACAACAATAACCTCCCTTGATAATTTATTTGAATATTTTTCTTTTCTCTACTCAACAAGAATTTTTATTGTATAATTTAGAAATAGAAACATATGATTAAAATATTTCCTTTAAAGCACACGGAGAGAAACAAAAGATTTACAGAACCTGAATTTAAATCATGAAAAGATTATTATCATTCGTTTGAGAGAGTATTAGTTTATAACTCAGTCGCGTTCCTATAGCATTTGGAAAGACATAAACACTGACAATTAACGTATCAAAATGAAAAATAAAAAAGTAGCTCGGTTACTATAAATTGAATTTACATTCATCGGAAAATGAACAGAAAAAATTATCCGTCCGTAGAAATACAAAGTGATGAAATTAAGGAAAACTGAATTATATCGATATGACTATATTTTTATTTTTACATATCGACATTACTATATCGGTATGATTAAATATCTTGCTTTGATCTTGAAATCAATATTTTTTAAAGTCGATAATACATATAGCAATAAAATCAATTAAATAAGATAGGGTGCCTTTAATTGTGTTAAAACATCTAAATACAATTCAAAGTATGTTACTGTATAAATAAATAGTAATAACATTTTATATGTTGATAAGACAACATATCAGTTCCAACACGACAAGTGTAGAGTCCTATACGCTTCCGTATTTTCTACAAGGTGAAAATAAAGAATAATGATCAATCTCAAAAACTCTTCAAAGATACATATCTAATAAGTAGTAGCAAAATAGGGCGCGTCGCACAGACTCGCAGACTCGAAGACTTTGGAATGTGTGACGTCATAGGAATGTATGATATTTATATGGTATTTCATTGTGTGACGTCAAAGGAATGTCGGGTATTTTTAGCTCTGGCTGCAAGGTTTTGGAAAGGAATGCAAAGTATTTAAGTATCACGCGGAAGGTGAAAATGAGCGCCAACATTCAAGCACTTTAAATGTTAGACATTGACCCGTGGTCAGTGCAGAAGCTATATTTAACTCAGACCTTTAAATCACACCTTAAAGAATGTATATGCTACTTTGTAAGAGAACTTGAATGAAGATTTTCTTGTCATTAAAAAAAGACATAAAACTGTAAAACTAAAGAAAGCAAATCTAATAAATGTGTTCATTTCGCAGATAAACTTTTTAAAGTGTAGTTTATTGAGAATTTAGAAGTAGAAATTGTTATAAAGCCTACTTCAAATTAAGAACATAGGAACAAAAAAAAGTATTGAAGACCGGAATGTTAGAATGTATAAAAATGTATTAGAAATATGTAATTTAGGAATGGGAAGTCTGAAATATTTCACCAAGTCACGTGAGAGAATGGAATGTAAGAAAGAGTATAAATGCATGCAAGAAATTATCTTTTTTTTATCATTTACATTTATCACATTGAACATGGAAGACGTACATAGAGAAATTTTGAGAAGAAACCATTCGATGTTGGTGAGGGAGATGTCTCCTGAGTTAGTAGCGGAAAAGTTATACAGTAACTGTATTTTAACTCTAGAGATGAAAGAAGTTGTGTTAGCACAACTTACTCGATTTGCCAAAGCTAGAAAGATCTTAGAGTATCTACCGAAACGAGGGAAGAAGGTTTTTTATTCATTCTGTCACACACTGGAAGAAACAGGCCAAGCTGAACTTGCCAGTGCATTGCGACAAGGCGAATTCAACAACGCAAGAGAACCTGCCAACAATCCTACAAGTTCCAGTTCTGATGACAACAAGAAGACATCCAAGAACTATACACAATTATGTCAGCTTCATTTAGGAGGTGAAATCTATGTCACTGGCTACTTATGCGAGAACGACAAAGTTGTACAGATTCACATTCGTCAGTATGGTGGGGAAAATCAGAAACCGTATCCTACTAAGAAAGGTGTTACACTATCCTTGAAAGAGTGGCTAGTGTTAGAGGGATTTCTAAACGGCATGGAAGCAGCTTTGATAAAGTATTTCGAACGTGATAGCGAAAAGACATGGTACCTGGGCAGTAATATTTACATTACTGCTTCGAAAGAATTTCCACTATTGGATCTCCGTCATTACTGGAAACCGGATCCTAATGGAGACTTCGTACCTACTACAAGAGGTGTGAAACTCAACCGTACAAAACTACAAAATCTGAAAGACGTGACGTCTATCATCAGAGATTATATTCCTCAGCTAATGTTCCAGGAGCATGTAGAGTACCCCATCCTTCCTACCGGGATCGACTTTCAGTCTTTGGAAGGACTTCTTAGCATAGAGCAATAGAGACTATAAATATGACTTTGAACACTGCTGAAGAATGAGTGATTATTTTCAAGATTGGCTATATATTACCATACTCTATATGCGTACACTAGTACTTAGACCTTGACATTTTATCTTTGATTGTAGTAATAGCAATTCATATATACTGTTGGATTTGTTTCAAATATATGTATCGACAACCCAAACAGTGGTGTTTTCTTAAAATTGGAGAATGTTCTTACAACTAAGGCTCAAACGAAACCTGCATTTATTTTCTAAGAAGTGTGAATATATGCAGACATGTTTCAAGGTATTCAAACTTGAATAAACCCATATGAATCGCATATGTTCTCTGAATGCATATCATATATTTTCCTTTTGAACATAATGAGCTAAAATTGTTATAAATAAAAAAAAAAAAAAAAGAGTATATAACACAATTTTACAAATTAACAATTTTAATCAACAAAGTAAAATTTGAAATATACAAAATGATTTTATAAACAATCACAAAAACAATTTATAAATGCATATATAAAGTATAAGAAAAATACCTGAGTATTTGGTGATTTAGCACTTTAATACTGGCCAAATTAATATCACAGTAATTTTTTTTTAGATATTTGAGAATTTGGAATGACAAAAGATAAAAATGATAAAGTTTTAACACATAGTATGATATATGACCTGTAAAAAAATGATTTTAGAGAATATGTTGAACAGAGAATGTTTGCAAAACTCAGTCATACTGTATTTTAAAAAAAAATGTGACACAATGGGGAAAAAAAGGTGGGTGTTAAAGAAAAAAAAAGAGTGTTATAAATATATGTTATAAATATATTGTTTCAATTATTAAAAGGACTTTGTTTAATATTGCAGGAAATAATATGTATTTTTTTAATTTTAGAACTTTAGAGAGAGAAAAAAATAGTGTTTGCATGCATTAGTCTATCTTGACTTAAATTTTTAGAAGAAATATCTACCTGGCTAATTTGTTGTATAAAATGACACATAACACATTTAAAACATTATCAAAAAAAAGTCTACATCTATAAAAAATTTACATCTATAAATCTATATCTGATGTACAAGAAAAGTACTTGAGTATTTAACAATGTTTAAACATTTTAATAAAATACTAACCAAATTAATATCACAGTAATTTTTTTTAAATAGTTACCTGAGAATTTGAAATGGTGATTAAAAAAAAGTGATAAATTTTTAACACATAGTATGATATATGACGTGTAAATGAATGTTGATAAAAATGATTTTTAATAATATTTGAACAGAGAATGTTTGCAAAACTCAGTGATACTTTAAAGTGTTATAAATATTTTGTGTCACATGTATTAAAGGGACTATGTTTAATACTGTTGGAAATTATATTTGTAATTTTAGAACTCTAGAGAAAAAAAAGTGTTTGTATGCAGTAGTCTACCTTGACTCAAATTTAAAAAAAAAAAAGCAATTATATCTACCTGGATAATTATATTGTTAAAAATAACATGTAAAACAATGAAAATAAAAGTTTACATTTATAAATCTTTTCCTAAAGCATACAAAACATGAATTAAAAAAAGAGAAAATGCACACCAATATGAGTATTTTCAAGCCTAGTCTTTGGTGGGTTTTTTTCTTATTCCTTGAGAGCACCTAGTTAGCACCGAAATAGTACAAATCAAATACACACATGTATATTTGTGCTGGGACTAAAAACAACAAGTTGCAGTTAAAGGTCTAATTTTTGAGGTTTTCTTCTTATTCTTTGAGACATTCTTAAAGGTTGCACAATGAGTTGTTGATTAGGTACACTAGGTTGCACAACGGGTTGCTGATCATTAGGTACGACGGGTTGTACAAAGGGTTGTTGATTAGGTACGCGAGGTTGCACAAGGAGTTGTTGATCATTAGGTACACCAGGTTGCACAATGGGTTGCTGATCATTAGGTATGACAGGTTGCACAATGGGTTGCTGATCATTAGGTATGACAGGTTGCACAATGGGTTGCTGATCATTAGGTACGACAGGTTGCACAATGGGTTGCTGATCATTAGGTACGACAGGTTGTGCAAAGGGTTGTTGATTAGGTATAGTGGGTTGGTGGTTAGGCTGGGGTGGAACACGCTGTGCAATCAAAATATCAATATTCTCATTATGACGCCCCCTTCTGATGTTTTGAATGAAAAAGCACACAAGCAGAAGATATCGCAAGGTTGTAAGGACAGTTTTTATCCAAGAAAGGAAAACTTTCGAAACACTTAGTAGGACGTCTAGAAAGAAAAAAAAAAGAGAAAAAAATAATGCACATTTCCTATAGATTTTCCACAACTTGTAATCTGGCATAATAAATTGTATTTTCTCCACAACAGATATCTGTTAAAAGAATTCTGAGTCTGTTTCTTCTTCTGAGTACAAGGAAAGCTGACCCGAGTATTATACCAAATACTGTAATAGATACATATATATATATATATATATATATATATATATATATATATATATATATATATATATATATATATATATATATATATATATGTGTGTGTGTGTGTGTGTGTGTGTGTGTGTGTGTGTGTGTGTGTGTGTGTTTAAAAACTTACCCAGTAAAAGTGTAATGTAAAGTGTATTTATATGAGAATTCAACAGTAATGTTGATGAATTTGTTGCAGGGGTAAATTATGATCTAGTGTTGTTCGTCTTTTCTTTAGGCATTTGAACATGTTGAAGAGTATGAAGAAAATGACCATAACTGTAAAAAAAAAAAAAAAAATATTAAAAAAAAAAGGTATTGAAACAGTTATTGTACTGAAAAAAAAATTACCAAGAACAGCTATCAGCGTAATTGCTAGGGATTTCCACCATGGAGAATTTTCTGTATCTACTTTGTTGCTGTCGTCATGGTCGTGCATCGTTGTAGATGCTTTGGAGGACGTAGATCCTGATGTTGTATACTTGGGTGGTGTGAAGGTTGATTGTGTGGTGGTAGGTCTACCGGTGAAATCAGTTGATGTCATCTCATCAAGCTTAGAAAAAATATTTCGACATAAATATTTCATACTTGATGCATATAAAAAGAAGAGACTATTGTTTTCATATTTAAACACAATATTACTTACACATATTTTACCATTGATGAAAACATGTACATCGCATGGAGCGATTACATTCTTGCACGGAATGTCCCCCGTCCGAACTTCAATTCGGGTGATGTTACCCACAAACTGCTCTGGTACAAATACGCTGGAATCTTTCAACAATTTTTGAAAGAGAACAATTTCAACATTATTCATAACTTTCTTCAGGGAGTAGGCTCCTGGGCCTTTCCAACTACAGGTCAAGATCCGCTGTTTCAACTCACAGTTTCTCCCATCAATGGGGTGGGCCATGCCCATGGGATTTTGTAGGATGAAGATGATCGTGACCAACCAAACAATCATGATCACAACAGTAAATCCGTATATATATATGTATATAATTATATCTCCAGATTTCTCTTTACACTAGATCTAACATTATACAGTTACTCCAACTTCTCTGTTATTGTTAAAAATGACATGTACTTTAGCAGATGTCATCGTTAAATTGTACATGAACCGTTTCGAACCTGTGCAAAGTTTATTATGGTTGGCGGATCCAGGACATAGACTCGAATTTACTTTCATGAAAGTAGTGGGAGAAGGAAGATTTCTACCATTTGTTTGAGATTGTTAACCCTTCTCAGGGTTTTTTTTTTTGTTTGTTTGTTTGTTTGTTTTTTGTTTTTTTTTATTTTGTTTGTTTGTTTGTTTGGTTGGTTTTTTTTTTCACAATATATAATTTTACTCAGAATTTGGTGGAGTTATGATAGCTGGGGTGGGTTTTGGAAAAATAACATACACCAATTCCCCATTAATGGGGACTAAACACCCCGAAGGAAACGGATTTTCATCCGCCTCCTTCCCCCAGTCCTCTACCTCCATTTCATTTTCATTTTGTGCCATTCTGAATAAAAATGATTTATGTCACAATGTTGGTAACTTGACTCTGGTTTATATGACACCACCATAATAACAGCAGTTCTTCAACCAATGAAAATGATTCTATTCCTATTTGAAAAAATAAATATTGACCAATGGTCACTAGAGGACTTGAAATTTTGATTCTTTTTAGATCCAGCAGCTTCTATCTTAAATCAACAGTGTGAGCAAAATGTTTGGTTTTAAGTATAATACTACAGTACTTCAAAAAGGAACCGAGACTGGAGAATATGTTACTATTATACTATGTTTATCATCTAATCTGAATTGTTTGTGCTTGTTTTTAAAATGAATCTCACAATTCTTCATCTTTAATTCAAATCTTCCTGTTGGTAAAGGAACCATTCTCAATGTTTTTTCATGGGTTCACCTAATCCGGAAAAAAGAAATTCTTTCAATCCATGCCATAAGCAAAATTTTTATAATAATTTATTTTTGTCATACAATTTTTTAAGTGTGATACTACTTCAAAGAAGGAACTGTAACTGGAGGAAATCTTAATGTTATGTTAGTCTTAAATTCTTTACGTAATTACTGATTAAAAAGAAAATTCTTCGTCTTACTATCAATGTTTCATTGTGGGAAATGCAAACTTTTTACAATGATTTAATTCTTTAGAACTCTACTAATTTTTTTTTAAAGAGGGGAGGTTACTTATCGTTCTTTCCGCTCTCCAAACATTTCGCCTTTTTTGAGAAAAATGGCCAATAGTCTTCAGTATTTATGTAATGTAACCATCGCTCGACCAATAGTCACACAAGTTTTAATATACATAGTGTCCATCACTTGAGCAAAGAAAAATATGCAAATTTCATACCCAATAATAATTCGTTAGGTGGTATAAATAGCTTGAATTTTCCTCAACTTACCACTTGCAATTTACAAAATTCTGGGAAAAAAACACGATTTTTAAAAACAACAGCATCAACTAAAGAAAAACAACAACTATGAGCGCCATTTCAACAACAAGCATGGAAATGCAATATGCAACTGAAGGAGATTATAAGTTAAAACAGTTGGCAAAGAACTTTGGAAGAGAGAAAAGAGTAGTAGTGAAGTACTTCGGGGATTACAAATATGTTCACATCTTCGACAATAGAAAAGATGCCAAATTTAAAGGCATAACGCTAGGGTTTGATGAATTCATCATTTTACAGAAAATCGTAGAGTGGATGGGAAAAGCAGACGTTTTTTTCAAGGAGAAGGTAATAGACTCTTCTTTTTTTTCAATATTCTCCATATCGCATAAAAAAGATCTCTTATGTCTCCTTCTCGTTCTGATATCTTTTTAATTTAATTTGCATTTTTCAGCCTTTACCAAAGGATGAGTTTAAAAGGGCCGACATCATGACAATAGAGTCGGTCTCTGTAGACCTTTTTCTGCCAAAGGTCAAGGATTCTTCAGAAAACGTTTTGAGTAATGAACAGGAACAATCAGAACAGAAACATTCAGAAAACGTCAACATTTCGAGCAAACAACAGGAACAATTAGAACAGAAACAGGATGTTCTGGAAAAAGATGAAAACCAGGATGAAGATTTCCAGTCGCTTCTAGACATCCTTCAGAGTCTGGAAAATTCGCCCAAACCTGTGGAAGCATCGCAAAGCCTTCCAAACTCCACATCACCCAAACCAGTAGAGGTTCAGCAAAACCCTTCAACTTCTACATCACAGGCCTCCTCATCACCTAAACCAGTAGAGATTCTGCAATACCCTTCAACTTCCACATCACAGACCTCCACATCACTCAAACCAGTAGAGGTTCTGCAGAACCCTTCAACCTCCGCGTCACTAGCTACAAAAGAATGTGTGTCGACTTCACCAATATATGAACCTTTAGTGGAACCGATCACTCCAGTAAAGGTGAAAAAAGACCTTAAAACAAAAAAGCCGGGATTCAAGAGACATCGCTCGTTCCCATATCCTTCATTACCATCATATAAGTACTGACTGTGTAGCACATTGGGAATTTTAACTTTAAATGACATAAAAGTGAGTAAGAAAACAAACATTTCATCAATTTATTAATCACAATTATACAACTCATAGTGTAGGAAAACTTTGTAAGTAGACATGATATCTACTAATAATATTTTTGTACAGAAAGTCTTCCCAGAATTATCCACTGAATAAATCATTTAAATTTTTTAGAGTTTCTATATCACAATGTCCATAAGCCAAGGTCTCTACTCCGCAAGACTTTACAAAGCGTTTATCATCGAAACACGATAACGAGGTTTTATTGACTTTATCACAATAGAGTTCGTGGTTATCACTGTGGATTAGAGTCATGTTGTGGTTATATTTGGATCGGTTGAGTAAGCAGTCTTTATACATGGAATGCTTTAATTGGCTTTTGATGACAGGTTTTGAAACACCCTTAGCTGTCTTTTTCTCGCTTCCATCACTCAACAGAAGTGAGTACATCTTTGGGCGCAATCCTATAAATTCTCGAATCGTGAAACCTTGAAATTAAAAAAAAATAATAATATTAATGCAGAGAGTAAAATTAAGAAAATAATAACAATCAGATAATCGCTTACATAAAATCAAAGCATTTACCTGCTGTTTCGTTTTTGAACTTCAAGACAGCTTTCTTGTTGGTATTGTCATGTAGTGGGTGTTCTGGAGGATAATTCGATAGGTCAAAAAGGTTTCTTTGCTTTGAAATGTCTCCATCTAGGTCTGGTGTCTCGATCTCGTACATGAGACTATCCGTGTCCGTAAATAAAAGATGAATGTGATCACCATACATTTTTTTCATAAAATTGTAATGAAAGTCGTACATGACGAGTTTGGACAAATCCAATATGGTCTGTCCAATATAGACGGGTTTGTTTAAGAGAAGCTTAACTTTTTTGTTTTCAACTCCCACTAGGTCCTCATTGAATATTTTGAATCGATCGAAAGAGGGTTTGGCGCATAATTTCTTTAGCTTTTTTTCTGTATGAATTAATTTAATATCCACACGATTTCTCAGGTTTTCCATGGTTTTTCCAAAAACGGCATTGTTCATTTATTTGAAAAAATCCTTCTCAAAATCATTTTGAGCGTTTTTTCTCTTATTGGAATTGAAGTCAATGTAGGTCATCAGCCAGGGTTCTTGCCGAAATTCTAAAATTCTATGTACTTTGGAAATTTTCATTCCTAATGACAAATAAAGTTGTAAATTTCTGTAATGAAGGATATAATGTTTCTTATCCTCTAATGTGGGAATTAATTTTGATGATCTGCTGCGCTGTCGCACTCTTAACCCGTCTACAGCATACAACTCCTCCCAAAGTTGTTGACTGTAGGGGGAAAGTTCATCATCATTCACGACTTTGTGTTCTGGGGCTAGAGGATAACAGTTGTGATCATCATGCAGTTTGACTGGGTTTTCTAAATCAACTTCTAATGTATAGCCTAGTCGACCGTCTGTAGGTATTTTCATAACATCAAAACAATCTTTTTCTTTATTCTCTAACCATTGCATGAATCCAATGGGGAGGGGAAAACGCATAACACCTCCATACAAATTATTAGCATCTAAGTAAATAAGTTCTTTAATTGGTTTTGCGGAACTGTACTTTTCCAGGTTTGGGTGGTTTGCTACGCTGTACTTTTTGCTGATCATAGAAACCCCACCCCGTAATCCTAGTTCGAAGAAATTATACATGAGGGGGTCTGTGATGAGATCTAATGAAACCTTCGTCATTTTTAAAGCAGCATCCCAAGCGAGTCCCGGAGACGTGAATTAATGGCAAGCATCAAGCTTATAATAATCTAGAGTCATGTCACGAAATCGCTCAAAGACATCTGCCAATAATAAGACATCAGTCAAAACGTAATGATCGTGAAGATCTCCGAGTGTTGTCATATTGAATTTTGACCACACTGCTTGAACATGAGCATAATCCTCATCTGAAATATGCTCTTTTTTAAGTCGATTGTAAAATGCTTCCCTGGGAGGTAAATCAGTCTCTTCAAATCGCTCATAGTTGTCGAAATAATCATAACAGTAGACATTTTTTCTCAATAAAAATTTTGCAATGTCCTCATCTTTAAAAATGTTAGTGAAATTTTTAAAATGTGAAAGTCCTTCACACGCTAAATTTTTTACTAACGTTTCTAAAGAACTATTCATAAATTGGAACGAATCAATAAAGCGTAAATCTCCTACGGAAAAGCTGACATAACGCTCCATGTTTTGTGCAATGACTTTTATTTTCTTATCCTTTAGTTTTCCAATACGCTGACAGAGGAGGTGTCCATCAAATCCGCGTAGATCATGGAAAACAATGGGGATAAATTTGGGTTCTTGAAAATTGAAATTACAAGAGTTACAGGCTGCACCTCGAAAATTACTATAAGCGGGGGAATCTGGACCCCCCTCGACCCCAATATGGAAATGATCACGAACTTTTCTAATTTTATCGTTGAAGGGTTGCTCGCAGATGTGACAATGGCTTGCTAAACGGAATTTCTTTTCTGTTTCTTTATTCATGAATAAGGATTCGTTGTCTCCTAAGATGTCCTTGATGTTTTCTTCTTCTCGTAGTAATCTATCGAGAAAATGCTCGACTACATTTTCCCCTAATTGCCCTCTGTGTACGACTGGGGGTTTCGTGTACTTTGAATTGGTGCAAACGACTTGATAAGCATAGCCACAGGGGTTAAAGTGGGCTTCATGTGTGGTACTAGCATTTTTAGGGTCAGGGGAACATGTATCCACTTTCTGGACAAGCGTTTCAAAATCACAATAAATGACGAAAGGTACTCTCATTTTTTTGTGAAAGTTTTCGAACTTTAAAATGTTATCTTTGCCTTCAGTAGGGTATTCTACTTTCTGACAGTCAAATTGTTTACAGTAGGGCTTATGGTCATAAAGGAGATCTTCTCGAGTAAATCCGTGTAAACACCGCCGACAAAAATAATGCTTAATTTTTGCACGTTTTGTTGACCCCAAGACACGATTCAAATCCCTAATTAAGCAGTAGTGGCTATTTCCATCGTCTTGAATGTAGAGTAGATCTATTTCTATAGTAGCTTGATCTAACTGGGAAATGTATAACGGGAAAAGATCCTTTTCAAAAACAAATACATTGATGGAGATCTTGTTTTGTTCTTCAAACTTTTTGATTTGTGAAAATGGTGTAGGAAATGATATTCCATTTACATTGAGTTTATTTTCAAAAGGAAGGTAATGATTGACTCGTTGTGGGTTGAGACTTATTGGATGTAATGCAGCTAAAACACACCACAAGAAACACTTTTCGTCATCGTTTTGGATGTTAATAATACCTCTTAGGTGTTGAATTCTTGCTGGGAGAGGACTGTATTTTGCCGCTGTAAAAGGTTGGTAAGGCACTATTTTTATTTCCAAACCCAACACACTATCCATCCTCCAATTAGACCCTCGATGTACAAATTCTTCCATAGCATTTTGCATCTGTTGAAAAGCTTGATTGAGGAAATGATCAACATTATTATCACTGAGCACTTGAAACGTATTGCTTCTAAAATGGGGGATAATAAATTCTTCTTCATTCGCCTCTCTCTGTCGCACCATTCTTACCCGAGTGTTCAGATAAAACTTAATGTTGCGAAATTTGTTTATATTCTCCGTTAGAAATGATTTTACTTTAGTTTTCAACGCACTGTAAAAACGAAGCAAGTCAAATTTTTCAACTTCATTTCCGGGTCGAATTGTTATTTCCTGAGCTGTACTGTTGAGAGCAGATCGTTTTACTACATTATTTGAAGGTTCTTTGTATTCTGTTTCCTCCTTAGAAGTAGATGCTAGGTTTGGAGATGATACATCCTCTGCTCCTATGGGTACTCTTCCTCCTTTTTGTGAGTGCACAGTGTCTACGTGAGATTTTAAATCTTGAAGTGTTTTGAAATGTGCATCACATTGATGACAAATAAAAGAGGGTTCTTTCTTGATGCACCGCTTTTGATGAGTGTGGAGGTTTCTCTTGTATCGAAATGTTTTCCCACAGCGACAATTAAATGTACAAAAGTGTGATTGTAAATGGTTGTTAAGACTTTGATTATGCTTAAATTGCTTTCCACACACGTCACATAAAAAGTAATCCTTAGATTGTTTAAATTTCTTAAGTTTCCGTTCGGTAGAATCTAATTCAGCACATAACACTTCATCATCACTACTGTTAAAATCATCGATTTCGTCTTTCTTCCTTTTGTATTTAGTTTTTCTTTTTTCATGACTTGATAGCTCCATGATTGGTAATAAAATTAAAAAAAGTTTCACTCCAAATCACTATATATACTCTATGTATCACATTCCAACATAAGGAATGTTGCATATGCGCAGTGAAAGTTTTTTTTTTTTTAAATATGTACCACATTCCAGCGCCATAATGATTGGAAATACCATGCATACCTTTCCACTTTGCTATCATATTCCGCGCTAAAATTGTTGGCTATTGTAACTAACGCATTCCTCACGACAGAAAAAAAATATTTTTCACTCTAATCAAGTACACATTATTCAATATTTGTTGATTCCTAAAAGTAATTCTATCTAGATCATGTTAAGACTCTGTCTCAATTCATGTAGACATGTGTTTATAATGTAATGCTCACGGAGAAGTCTGGGAATCAGTTTGTTATATCTTTCTAGAGTCCTCTTCTTTCTCGTGAGGGAAATTATTGGGCTACTTATATGTCGTAAGACATTGCGGTTTTCCCGAAAAATTCTTTGATCGTAAGATAGAGTAGGGACTGTGTTATTTAGTATGAAGGCTATGACTTTTGACAGTGCTCTCATAGTATCTATATGTAACTGTCGTATGAGCATTATTCTGTTGCGCTCGTTAGGTTCTCCCCCCAGATTTTTTAAGAATTCATAGTGAGCAAAAACAAATGATCCGGCCATGTCTACCTACATCAATGAAATAATAAATATCAAACACAATCAACATATTTATTGTGAAAAAAAAAGATTATCTTAAATCTAATCTTTAATATAGGTCATTGAGAGATGGCATCACATAGGTAAATCACTTTACTGAATGTTTCGAGATTTAAAAGTTTGTATTAAACATAGTCATATATCAAATGTCAGCCATTTTTTCTGTTGCACATTTGTGGACTTCTTTGCAAATGTAGCTGGCTTCATTTTCACATAGCTAGATGGTTTGTTATCTTTTAATTTATTAACTTCCTTTTCAAGGCTTTTATTTTCCTCACTAACACGAGACTTCATCTCTGAAAAATTATCGTTTGACTTCTGTGCTGAAAAATTATTATTCGACTTCTGTAGTGAAATATTTGACTGTTCGTCTGTCTCCAATCCTTCAACATGCTGGAGTAGATCTTCATATTTTCTCTTCGGTATCAATACGAGTTCTTTTGACATGTTTCAGGTAGCTTTGAAGAATGATAGGTATTAAGTGTCTAGTTTTCCACATTAGTTTCTTCCTCGAAGTCCACTTACGGTCTGGTGCGATGAGTTTTCGCAGGATGGTTTTATGTTTTTTAGATTTTTGCTTATCTTCGTTAGAAATAGCGAGTACACCATTAGCAACATTATAAAATATTTCAAGGATAATTTGCAGTTGGTCTTTGGTGATGGTTTTTAATATGTATATGACTTGCTGCTTTGGACACGTAGTTAAAAACAAACAAAGAGACTTCATTTTTTCCTCATTCATTTTGGTTGAAAAACTTTAGTAACCTGTCCAGGTAAAATGTCAGTGCGCAACTGATACGCTTTATCAGAATGTGGATTTAAATCTACAAGTAAATAACCGTACGGCTTAGATGTCGCCTTATTAAAAGCGTCCATGAAATATTTACTCTTCCCTGGAAATAGCTGTTTACCAAATGATTGAATCTGTAATCGATCTCTGTAGGATGGGAACAGTATAAAATAATGACAGTTTAGGGAGGCTGTGCGCATAGCTTTACCCTTATGAAATAAGTTTTGCATTAAATGAATGACAGTAATATCGTAATGATGTGATCCAACGCAAAGCAAATGCACCATGTCCAAGTTGTCAGCAGCATCGATCATGAGGTCATCTAGCACTAATATTTTATGCCCCTTGATATTACCCCATTCCTGCATTTCGTCTGCTGGTGGAAATCCTTTGTAAAACTCTATGAAAGGAATTTCTTGTTTCCTTTGTGTGTACAGGTCTTGCCACACACCATAGCAAAACATGATTCGAACAACTGGCTTTTTGAACATTCCATCAGCATGTTTCAATATTTCTCGGGTGAAGTAACTTTTACCACAAAAATACTTGTGGGTGCTTCTAAAGGCACCAAACTTTCTTTGTTCCACCATACGTCATTCATCGCTGATCACATTTATTGAAATGCATCACAACCCTTAGACAAAGCACAATATAAAATGTTTACAATATTTTATTTTCGGAAACACTGCATTGACCGTGATTACAATTATACAAACAACACTCAAAGTTTCTTTTAATCACATTATATACAAATTCATCATTGATGCTTGTTTGATTATAAAATAAATCTAAAAAGTAATCTACCGATACTCCTCTACATCTACACATTAAATACAGTAAGCAATATTGTCCACACACATTAGTATTTCCACTTTGTAAATGTTTTCGATTAATGCCTGTCTTAGAAAATCTATTCATGAACTGTTTCAAATAAATGGAGTAAACAGCCGGTGAATTCCCAAACGAATCAAAACATTCCAATTGATTCTGCTGATTAAGATAAAAAGCGATCCAGTGACGTCCAGGTAAATGAGCTGGATCCGTATTAACGATGACCCCGGTACCAAGGGGTATATGGGGTGGTATGTGATCGACAGGAAATACTCCTAAGACACACCTCTTCATGTAAACATCACACTGTATGATACGTTGTAATTGTTCAGTGTTCATTCTACAATGACGTCTCTGGAACTTGTGATCTTAAACAGGGCGGGGAATGTAGCATAGACAATACACGTGACGGTATTTGGTAAGGCTTTACTAAACTGAGCTTCGATACGCGTATTTCCTTGTTTTAATAAGGTAGTGTAATTTTCTTGTGATGTGATTCGAGGCTCAATGTCGAAACAGTAGATGGCATATCCCTTTGCTATGTCGTCTCGGTTTAAATGGTTTCCCGAGTCTTGCATCCATTTCCCCATCACTTCAAACATACTATCAAAGGCGGGGAGAATGGTCTGTCCACTAGAATCGTCATAATTAAGCTTAAGAGGATTACCTCCAACGGGAATGTTGTCGACATACAGACCTATCCGATTCAACCCATAATGCTTAAAATTAAATGGGTTGGTTGAATAGGTCCCTGCTATGGCGGCAGAATCCACAAAAGCCACAACCAGTTTATTAGGTCTTATACCTTGAAACATGTTGTCCCAGGTGAAGGTGACTTGTCCTGTTGGAATGGCCATCATTTTGATTTCTGTTCTAGTGTAGGGGTATAAGGCTGGGTTTTTTTGTAGAATTTCAGCATGTCCGTAGATGAGAGCGGGATTGATTTGCAGTTTACAGACCCTTAAGAGGATGTCATCTATGACTACTTGAAAGTCTGCATCGGTCTCATTGCTGATGAGGCAGAATTCCCCCTTAGAACGATAGAGTCGAACACCAATTGATACTTGGTTCAGTATGTAACGATCCATTTTGAATACATCTGAATAGAGGGGCCCTTCTAAATCAACAGTCTTTGACTCTTGGAAATATACAGATCGAGAATACAACCCATTATTTTGACCATTTTTAACATCATCATCATCCATTGCGCCAGGGGTATCCTTGATAAAGAGCTGGGAAGTTAGCTGGGATGTTTTTGCTTCTGATCCGTACGAGAGTAAAGTTTCAAACATGCACTTGTAAGGGTAATGATTTGTTGTAGAGGTTATTGATTTTCCTTGAAGTGTGACATCCACTTGAGAAAACATAGAGCCTGCTAGTAAATTGATGGGGCCTACATATTCTGTTCCGTTTAAATGGGAACCATTGCTGTGAACAATTCTGGCTTTGATGTACAATTTACTCTGCTTCAAGTCTACGTATTCCATTCCATTCTGACCAGAAATGATGAATTCTATCGGTGAATTTCCACTGATTTGAGATATGGGCCTAACTTCTTGATAGTAAATCTTCTCAATAGCAGTTTGGGTAGGAGGTAGGGAAAATAAGTCAAGACTGCTTGGCTGAGCATCTTGAAAGTGTTCGGTTGTCATTATGCAAATATATCGTCAAAACTCCCAAGCTTGTTCTTCTTAGATGAAAGTTTTTGAATTTGTTTTGGTTTTCTTGACTGCTTTGTTTTCTTAGATTTCAGTTGACGGGATTTTTTAGATTTCTGTTGACCAGCTTTCTTGTATTTCTGTTGGTGTTGTTTCTTTTTTTGAGGTGGTGTTTTTTTACTAACTTTTTTAGCTTTGCTCAACTTACGCACTTTAGACGTGTTGTGTCTCCGACGTTTCTGGGTAGAAATGACGATATCCTCACCCTTTTTTCTTTTTATACCTTTCTTGAGCTCGTCTTTTGCTTGCTGTACAACTTGCTCCGCAGGAGATACAAGATGTAATTTCGGCAAGTCCTGTTGTTGTGGTGGTATCACATGGGTATTGTTCTCTATAGGTATCATAAACTGTTTTGTTGAACCCATCAAAGCTCCCCCAGTTTGATTTTTATTCCCGTAAGCGATGTATGGATTTATATGTCCACTCGATACATTTTTATAGTAGTCAATCCACTTTTTAGGATCTGGTACATACATTTTTTTCGTTAATAAATCCATGTTTAGATGAATGGGAAGGCTTTGAAATGAAGTGTAATGCTGGACGGGTGATCTAGAAATGAGGCTAAAACGCCTTCTCTAGTGGTTATATAGATGTCGATATCGGAAATGCTGTTTATTTTTACTGGCATATAATGTCCAACATTAAAGATAACATCCCAATTGTCAGGTGAATTCCCCATTAATTTTCTGAGGATGGGCTGTTTGTCACCATCTACAATTGACTCTCCGCATATATTGGAGTAGACATACAACGCTTTAAGCACTTTCAGATGTTTGGTAGAAGAAATATTTGCTTCCAGTAAAGCAACTTTCCATACCCCTTCTAAATTTAGAGGTGTGTTTAAATGACACTTGAAATGATATGCCTTACTTTGAGGAAAATATTGTAGGGAAGAGTCACTGCTTACAATTGCGTAAACACTCATGCTGATTGCTCTGTATCTTTTAAATCATTGATATCACTAGCAGGGATCCACATGTTATATTTACTCGGCCACCCTTCAAAGGACACGAGGTATTCAACCTTTCCATTAACAGTGCGTTTTCGAATTTTTTTGTCAATGATCCAGAGGGAGTCTTCATTTTTATCAACTTTCTGTAGCTCTGACTCGTAAAAATTTCCCTTGATCGACTCGTTTGAAAAGTCTTTTATCTTATACATTGGAATGCCTTGCATACGAAAGCGTTGTGCTACTTTAAATATCTCCTTGGAAAACTGCTCATTGTATGCTCTTTTAAAAACCGTATTTTCGTGAGATACTCTTACCATATCACCGACTTTCAATTTGTATGGAGCAAGTTTAACACTTTTTGACTTTGTAGGTTTCAAATACTGGTGGGCCCAAACATCAGCCTCATTCCTTTTGGTCACATCTTTAGGTGCAATGTTATTTAAAGATATATGTGGGGTTTCATTATAACTCTGCACTGTATCTGGTAAAACGTTCACATATCGTTTTGTTCTATTTTTTGTAAAGTAT
The DNA here is from genome assembly GCF_033153115.1 of Saccostrea echinata. NCBI lineage: Eukaryota > Metazoa > Mollusca > Bivalvia > Ostreida > Ostreidae > Saccostrea > Saccostrea echinata. The sequence continues at coordinate 6,085,483 of NW_026889806.1, read as the reverse complement.
CTATATATTCTATACTTCAAAGTCTGTATAACACGCTCTGAATAATTAGCTTTAGTATCCGAATTTTGTGTTGTGAAAAAATATATATCTTGAGATTTTAGATATTCTTGCAACAAACGATTTGTAAATTCACTACCTTTGTCCGTTCTGAGTTTTTTACATTTGCGACCCTTTCGTTATATCTCTTTAAACCCTTCTACCACTTCTTTACCAGTTTTATTTTTTAAAGGTTGAACCCATAGAAATCGTGAAAATATGTCAATCACAACCAGTAAAAACTTAATACCCTTATTAAATTTTGACAGAGAAGACATATCTGCTAAATCGGCATCCCACTGATTGTCAATACCCGATACAACAACTCTTGCTCTTTTGACAGGGTGTCGAGCTGGTTTTTGTAAACTGTAATCATCTTGATTATTCAACCATTTTCGTATTTTGTATTTTCCAATATTGATTCCACGAGCCTTTAAGGATTCATGCAGTTTTGATGGTCCAAAGTAAGAACCTGACGACTTCAAATTATAATACTCTCTCTGTAACAATTTGTCAATTGCATTCCTTGTATCAAGACCTGGAAAGGTGTGAAATAAAAAACACATTTGAAAGTGAAAAAAAATATATTACAATAAAGTACAACTGCAAACATAGTGATATTTACCATCACTTGAAGTCATTTTAACAGTCCATACACCAAGACAGTCAGATTCCCTTTAAAAACAAAAATTATCTTTGAATATATATATAAGATATGTACAAATCATATGTTTTCAACAAGTTCATATAAAAGCACCCCATCCCAACTATCGTGATTTCAACTTCACCATCTTTTCACAAATTTTGATAATTTCTTCTCTCCAGGATTCCGTGTCCGGTGTATGTCTTTCTATCCATTTGGAGGAATTGATTGCATAATTGTCAACGTTTATTGAATCGAGTGTATTCCAGGTTGAGATTTCCTTCAACCATTTCTCCATAACGATTTTTTTGTGGACTTTTCCCACTACTATATCGAAATACATCCACAAGTGCGTAAGCGGAGTCTCCATAATACATGAGTGCTGTACTTGACTTGGGTGATCGACAGAACATCCATAACATTGTTCATATACAATTTCACTCAGTAAGTCAACAATTTCCATCGCATAAATCATATTGTAACTCTGTATCATCTGTCTGCAGTTTTTCTCGCTCATTCGTTCCATGTTTTGAGCTAGTATAGGCAAATGATTTGGTTTAAAGCTTTTCGGTTATATATACCCTTTCAGAAATATTTCAGCAATTTATATCTGGAATGTTAAGAAGTCCCTCCAAAGTCCAAGGGAAGTCACACATTCTATATAAAATACCATACAAATATGAAAAAAGGTAGCTTTAATAAATGGGAATACTGGATTCTTTTCTCATTTCTTCCTCCAAAGCATCACTTAAAAAATCATCGCTGGCTATGCATTCATAAAAATCTATGGGGATGCTATCCAGCATAAGAAGTTCGTTCCTATGTTCTACTGTCGGAGAATAAAATGCTTCTGGATGCTCGTCGTAGAATACTTGAGAGGCGCTACAAAAATACTCCATAGCTCGGCGAAAATCTTCTAAGTGGGTGAGTATCCGATCCTCTTCCTCCTCTTCATCGAGCTTTGGTTGTGATTTTAATTTCCAAGAGAAACCACCTCTGCGTATTACGTAGACACAGCTAAGCAAATTCAAAAGTTCCTCTGCTTTTTTCCATGCTTTCATACAAAGTCCAACAACACACTTCCTTTCATGGATAGATCTGTCTCTCAGATTATAGAGTTTCAAACATTGACAAAGTTCGCAAGGTCTGTAGTCTACTAACATTTTGAGGGCTACAACATTATTAATGTACTTCTCAAAACGTTTTCCAAAGTTCTTTTCGGAATCGTTTTGTTCAGTCATAGTGCAGAATAAATGCTAATAATAAAAAAAAGATAATTTCCTGCATTCATTTATAATCTTTCTTACATTCCATTCTCTCACATGACTTGTTGAAATATTTCAGACTTTCATTTGTATTCGCAATCCTTTCCAAAACCTTGCAGCCAGAGCTAAAATTACCTGATATTCCTGCAACGTCACACAATACATGTTTTATTTGAACCCTGGTTGTAAGCATATGACACTTCAATATTGAATACATGACACTGCAGTTAAGTTGTCGATACATATATTGATAAAGATTGCAATATTTTTAAATTGTCATAACTACTATCAAAAACAAAGTGTCAAAGTCTAAGTCACAGTATATTGAATATAGCAATAAAATAATCCATTAAGAATCATTCTTCACCGGTGTTCAAAGTCATGGATTCAAAATACTTGTTTTGTAACCAAGTATGATATAGAGCTTGAAAATAATCCCGAGGTAAACATTTGGAAGTCGCAAATCCATCACGCAAACAGATTCCACGACTTATATGTAGATCTAGATAGTCGTCTATCAATAACTCCTCGCATAAAGTGTGACTGTTTATTTCGTCACCTAATAGATTTTGATTTTCACAATTAATGTCTTGAGCTAAAAGACAGAACTTGGTCATGTACTTGTCCGCATCCTCTCGAAGTCCTTGGACGCGTCTATATTCATCCTCACGTTCATGATCCTCTACTGCCCATAATTTAGCTTTAGCTCGAAAAAGGTTCATCATGAACACATGGTTAGCACGATCAAGAAGTTCTCTCATCTTTTCCCATGCCTTTGTACATAATCCCACGATACAATTCGTCTCGTGAACGGTTCTTCCTCTTATGAAGTACAGTTTCTTACATTTACAAAAGTTAAGAGAATTTTCCTCCTCTAAATTTTGATAAATAGCCATCTTGACTTTTGAAACCCTTGTTAAAAACACAATAAAACCATCCATTTCCTTCCAAGTTATCAAAAAATGATTTACTTAAAACTAGGGATTGTTTATCACTGAAGTTCAGAGTGATTCTGGTGAAGTAACTACAACCATGCTGGTACTTAAAGTTTCTATTGCATTCGGGTTTTTTTTGGTCACGTGTTTAAGTTAAGGTATGTGCTAGACTTTACATTCCTGTCTATTCCGTTCCATTTACAGTTATATGTCCTTTTTTTTTAATGACAAGAAAATCTTCATTCAAGTTCTCCTACAAAGTAGCATATACATTCTTTAAGGTATGATTTAAAGGTCTGAGTTAAATATAGCTTCTGCACTGACCACGGGTCAATGTCTAACATTTAAAGTGCTTGAATGTTGGCGCTCATTTTCACCTTCCGCGTGATACTTAAATACTTTGCATTCCTTTCCAAAACCTTGCAGTCAGAGCTAAAAATACCCGACATTCCTTTGACGTCACACAATGAAATACCATATAAATATCATACATTCCTATGACGTCACACATTCCAAAGTCTTCGAGTCTGAGAGTCTGTGCGACGCGCCCTATTTTGCTACTACTCTAATACATGTGTAACAAGACATAAAAATCTCTCTTAAATTATTAAATAAAAATTAAAACAAAGCCTTCATTCTTTATTTTGTACGCTCATTCATTATACATTATGATATATAAACCTATTTTTATGTTTTATTGATATTAAGGGAAAAAATAGAAAAATATTAATAAAATAAATAAAATCTATTTTAAAAAATTCTCTGCTTATAACTATGATATATACAAACTGCCCTTTCGTATATTCTCTCCCCTCCAACAAGTTGTGATTAAGAGTAGATTAAAAGATGTCGACGATTTATTAGACTAAATTATAGTGGCAATGCATTTTCAACATATTTAAAAAATAATTAGTAAATTCAGAGAATAAAATATGCTTAATTTTTGGAAATTTATTCTTTTAATTTACTGTCGGGTTGCAACAAGAAATTTGACATAATAAGTTTGTACAAAAGATAACGATATCTTTTTTTTTCCTTATACAATAGCGGTCAAAATGGCTACTTTATTTGGTTTGCTTTATGAAAGCGCCGGAATTTAAAACCGCCATATAAAGGCTTCCATTAAATATTGCTTACTTTAGAGCATATAAAAACATTCATGCACAATATCATGATAATTTTTATACATTTCTGAAGAGATTCAGACGGAATACCTTAAGTTTAAACAATAGCTTTAAAACATTTCATGCAGTATTATAGCAGTTGTGCAATAATAAATCGAAAGTCTTACTGATTAAAGCCTCTTTTTCAATTTCAAGGCAATGTTTTGGATTTACATACTGCGTAGAAATTGAGGATTCGTAAACATTAGTTTATAAACATTACAAAGGTCGGAGATTTAACTTAAAGGCCAGGTATTTATTTTCCTCTTTTCCTGCCAAAGTTGTTATTATATAATACATAACATTTTATTTTATAGATATCAAAACTGAACAAGAAAAAGTATTTATTGTCTAAAAATGGATTCCATTTGTCAGAAATCAAGGTCATGAAGGATTTTCTGAAACTAATTTTATCCATTTCAAAATCCTGGAACAACGACTTTTGCTCTATGAGCGTATATAATTTTATTATCATGCATTCTATCAAACTTTATTTTGATTTATCATTCTTTTAAATGAAATGTTTTCACATTTAATCTTTGAGAAAAATATCCATTATTGCTAAGATTTAGGAGACGCTGTGTTAACAGTCAGTCACTAAACACAAAGCTTTGTATTTGTGCATTCTGTCGAAGATATTGTGTATTTCAAAGCGCGACATTAAATCTTGCGAATGTGTCTTTGGACAGGAAGATATTTAATGTTATGGTGGCATATTTCTGCCAAACTGTTGATGTCGACTTGTGAAATAATATCTGTGATTACTAGAAATTTGGTATCTTGTTATTCAAGAGTATTGTTTTTATTAACTGACATATTCTTGTTATTATGATATCTGAAAAGTCAATATAATATTCTGACAAGACGATAAATGTTTTCTAACTGTCAACAGAATTTTCTGAGGAGTCAACATAACTTCTTAAAATATTAACAAAATAATCTGACAAATCATCATTTTTATCTTACATCTCGACATTTTATCTGACAAGTCTTTATAACTATTCTGAAGTTAGTGTAAGATAATGTTGTCGACTTTTGAGCTGTTATGTCGACTTGTAAAGTAAATATGTCAAATGTAAGCTTATTTTGACGACTTCCTTGAAAGTTCTGTTGAATTTTCAGATTATTATAGTGACTTGTCCGTTAGTTCTTTATGTCGACTTGACAAATCCTTAAGTTGATTGTCAGAAAGATATAAATTTCGGCAATTAATAGACATGAACAAGTTTTCATCTTGAAATTTTTTAACACTTAATTGACAAGTCAACAAAAAGATCAAACATGTCGACAAAGTTATCAGGCTACTCGACAAAATTATCATATATGTTTACACAAACATCTAAAAAGTCGGCGTAAATACCTAACAAGTGGTATCTCAAATATGCCACCATACAATGTTGATCTGCAGAATAAATAAAGAAACTCAGGAAGTGACTTATTCATATAATATTATCTCGGTTTTATTTACACAAAAACGATCTTCTATTTGAAAAAAATATTTACGAACAAGGATAATCCTCAAAAATATGAAATTGTAATTTCATTCATCGACGAATACCTATAACACAACTCAAAATATCAATTGACACTCATTACCAATTGCAACAATGAAGGGAAAAATGAGACACAACTAATGCCAGTAATGTGTGTATTGATTATAAAGTCAGAACAAATGAAACAATTTAGTGTGTTGCAGCTCATATTAGCCATTTTTTTCGACTCAGCTCAGCTGCAGGCGGGATTTGCTCCCATGATCTTTTGTTCACTTAGCTCTCCGTGAAGGTCGTGTGTTCAAACCACGGCCGCGACTGATATAAGTTCGTGACATCAGTTACTAAGTCTCCATATAGTTTCCATTTTATGGAAACCACATAGTTGTTTCCACGAAGATTCCTGACATGGAAACAATCAACTCGTGGTTTTCCGTAATTTTCCTAAAATATAGGAAACATGCTTTAGTGGTTTCCACTAGATTCCGACATGGATGCAAACATCCTGTAGTTTCTCCAATGTTTCTCAGATTTCCACCTACTTTTCATTTAAAAAAAAAAAAAAAAAAAAAAAAAAAAAAAAAAAACGCATGCTGTGGTTTTTCCCGAAGAGAGACATTCTGGAAACGTATATAAAAAGAATGGACTTTAATTTCCCTTTGATAAAGCTGTTAGTGTAATTCTGTATAATAAAAATTATTATTCTGTGACCATAAACCCAAATTAATTGCAAATTTAATTTCACGCTTTAGTGTCAATAAAATTCATATAAATAGGTACATAGGTACTAGAATCGGAATTAATAGAGAAGACTTTATACAACTTTTAATTTTATCAAATTCCATGTAAACTGGTCACGATAGAAAAAAAAATCAATCATTGCGCTGACCCTTGTAATCGCGGGCACCTGTCCTCACGTGCCACAGATAGATACACGTGTCAATGGAGTTTGGTCAAGCATGTACATACACATAGTCTCCGCAATCTCTTTTTAAATTTATAGATGATAATTGCTGGTCATTGATTCGATTTGATATATATATATATATATATATATATATATATATATATATATATATATATATATATATATATATATATATATATATATATATATATATATATATATATATATATAAATCTTCATAGAAAAGAAGACAAATAATTTATAAAATAATCTACATCAATTTTTAGATAATCAGCGAGGGAAGAAAAATAAAATTAGGTTTCAGTTTTTATTTCTGATTAAAAGAGAAAATTTCCTAACCGTTTAAAAATTATATACTTTTCTATCGGTCTAGAATAAATCTTAATTCTCGTTATATATTAAATCATATTTTTTTAAAGATAAATTTGTAAGTGAATAGATAAATGAAATTAAATTTCTTAATCGGTATTTAATGGTCGTCCTTGTTTAACATCAATGTAAACTTCAAATATTGAAAACATAGAAAGAATTATTAATCATCAACTTTGTTGCCTGCTTAATTCGCATATTGTTTATGAGGAAGGATGCAGATGGATATTATACAGCATAACCACAAAATTACGGTAACGCTGCACATCAATCGAGTATTCTATGACTTTTGATACAACCTTGCCAATCACCTAACTATTCAAATGGGGATTTTTTTTCCAAATTGTTACCAGTCACAACTACAATTCTGAATGTAATAGACATGTAGGGAACATACTGATATAATCTTGGGTATTTTCATTATGTGTTTTCCAAATCAAAATACTATTTTCCCTACATTTTCTTAGACATTGATTCATTTTTCTTTACCTTGTTTTTACTCTCTTTTTAACAAATCAATTTTCGAATTTAATGCAAAACATTCTGATATATTAAAATGGTGTGGGAAATTTATCTAACTAAAGGCGAAGATGTAAGTAAATTATAAAGCACATCGAGAAAAGTCCAACAATTTCGTCCACTCGTAATTATCGATATTAGGCTCAAAAGCAAAACAAATAAAAAGGAGGGGGTTCAATTTGTAACAAAATCTAAAGCCGACCGAGAAAAAATTCAAATCTTTATTATTCTGGAACCATTCTATATGGTAAATTATTTCGCCTTGATTTTCACAAATGTATACTAGTTTACAATAGTTTACAATACCCTGATTCTGTCTACTAACAGCTTTAGAAAGTTTTGACATCGTACTTAACCATGTCACTAAAAATAAAATACTGTTCTGTATACATGATATTATATAGTTCATTTGCATGCCAAATGCCCATCGAAATTTACCGTAGACTTCAAAGGACAACAACATTGTCACAAAATAATAAACAGCTGATAAAGAGTCATCATACGTTTATATTGAGGGACACAATTGAGGGATAAGCCTTGTATTCTTTACTGCAAAAAATATATTTAGGGACGCCCCCCTCCCCCTTTTTTCTAAAGGCGTCAACTAATATTCATTTTCTGCAGGTCGTTCTTTCAAGGGTTACTGTTGAAACTTCAAATTTTAAAACATGTATAACATCTTTCGGTGTAACTTTATACATTACAACGGTCTATGAAAATCAAGCCCTTAGAAAGCAGTGTGGGAGGGGGCACAACCAGACATTTTCTGTTTGGATGGGCACTACAAAGCCCCTGCACCCTATCCTAATTCAAATCAATTGAGAGGTCACATCGGAAAACATAAAATGTCTCTGATCACACTCATAAAACGCCTTGTTTCCTACAATATACTGTATATCGGCAAAATTATTAAGGAGCAACACCCCGTCACTTTCCATGAGGCAGGGGAAAACTTTATTAATTAAAGATATGAACTCATAATCACCGTTGCAAGGAAACTATTATGTATAAACACTATACCCTGTAACAAAGTAAACAAAAAACAGGTTTCGTTTCCCATCATGCATCGTTCTGCAGAAGCTTTAATTTCATTGGTCAATATTTCACGAGGCACCACTTTTCGGGTTGAGCAAGACTGAGAAGAACTCGGTTGTAAGGTACAAATGTGAAAAAGTTAAAGATGTTTTCGACACCAAATGACTTTAAAACTGTGAAAAATGCAACGATCAAAATCCAAGGATTAGTGTACGTAAATTTTTGCTTACCTTTTTAACGAAAAACGAACAATATTCATGCTCAAACGTCCATGAAACGTTAAAAAATAGAAGCGGAGCAAAAACGGACCTCCAAAACATCAGAGGTTGGATCAGGTATCATGGAGGAGTGAGCATCCCCTGCCGACCGGTCACACCCGCCGTGTGCTCCTAGTCATGATCGGGAAATAGCGGAAAAATCCGTCGACAATTCAATGTGTAAATAATGGCCTAACAATTAGTATGAAAAACGTCAGTTAGCATTTGATTCAAAGATGAAATAAGAAGATAACGAACAGCATTCAATCTCGAAAGTCCAATAAAACGATACAAATTTCAAGCAAAGTAAAGCAGAGCAACACGGACCTCAAAATTTAAAGGTGGGATCAGTTGCCATGGAGGAGTGAGCATCCCCTGCCGACATGTCACTCCCGCCGTATGCTCCTTGTCATGATCGGGTAATAACGGAGAAATCCGTAGACAGTTCAGTGTATAAATAATTGCCTAACAATTGGTATGAAAATCGTCAGTCAGCATTTGACTCAATGATAGGTTGTATGTGCTAACAAGGTCATTGTATCGACCATAAAACTTGCGAAAAGATGACTTCAAACGAGACTGTTGATATCCTTGTTTCATCAACTTGTTTGTTAATAATTTACCTCGTTTTAGAAATTGTACATACGTGGAGCATGCTCTTGCATATCGAATCAACTGAGAGATATAAACCCCGTATGCAGGTGGTGAAGGTATATCGCTGCATAAGTAAGGGAAGTTGACGATGGAAAAGTTAAAGTCATAACGTTTATCATAAAGCTTTGTTGTTAGATTATCATTAACGTCTTTTTCAAGTAAAATATCCAAATATGAAACAGATGTGTCAGACTCTGTGGTATCTTTTACCTCAAGCTCACCGGGATATATCCATTAATATTGTTAATTGACAATACGTCGTTGATATATCTAAATGTCGAGTTGAAGGTCACAGCAAGTGTTTTCTTCTTTTCACGTATAAGATTTTGGACAAATTCTGCTTCATATGAATACAAAAAAAGTCTGCTAATATCGGGGCGCAATTGGTACTCATGGGGATTCCAATAGATTGTTGGAAGACCTGGTCTCCAAAAACCACATAGATATTGTCAATCAGAAAGTTAAGCATCCTTTTAATGTGAACTTCAGAGTATTTCTGTGTACAATCAGAATGTTTTTTAACAAAATAATTTTTCAAATGACCAATGGCAGGGTAAGTAAATTTACAAGTTCCATTTTTATCGAAAAAGCAGCTGTCAATATCAAAAAGCCTGGACTTTAATTTATCGTGGGGAATGGTTCTGTATAAAGTTGAAAAGTTTTTAAGCTGTTGATTTCGGTAAAATTTTGTGATTTCAAATTTTCAAAGTTCAAAGTTCCTTGGAATTTTTAAGTATCCACATCTGATTTACATCACATCTCGAACTCGTACTGTTGCACAGTACTCTTGAAATTTCTCCTTCACTACTTTTAATATCTTAGTGAGGAGTAAAGAAAGAGGCTTGGTTGAACATTTACTGGAATCCGCTATGTATCTTTGTCTTCTTTTTCATGTGTGGACCATCGCCTGGAGTAACCCTCTACAAAATCCATAATATTTATGAAATCCCCAGTTGAAGGACTGGGGTTCCCTATATTTAGGACCTTTTAAATTTAGTGATCTAAGGTCCTCATCATTAACTATATTTACGTCACCAGTAATAACGTGTCCAGCAGGACTATAGTTATAGGGTGAAGAAGAACATGAACACGATGGAGGATTATGTTTCAGATATTCGATATCCAGGCCCTGTAAAGTTTTCTTAATATTAAAAAGTTTGGAAGCAATAGTCGATGTATATCTGTAGGAAATACAAGGTGTAGTCTTTGACTTGAAATATGGTGGAATACAAGACTGGACCCTTTTGTGATTAAGAATATTATTTATATTAACAGCGTCAATTCCTTTGTTGGCATATTGAAGTTTAAGGAAAAACGGACTGTTTTAGTTGCTTTTTCTTCAGTAAAACGTGGAGGTTTAAAAAGCCTATGATTTGCAATATCAATAATCACAGATCCGAGCCTATATTCTGGTGTCGAGGAATCAAAAAATGGACTTTCCTTGACCTTTTCAAGAAGACTATATAAAATTTTCAAAGGGACAGAGTAAAGTTTGGTGCGAATATGATGTAGACCTAACTGTTGATTTAGTGTATAATCTTCATATTGATTGACGTAGATTAAAAATGGTTTGCAGAAGACATTTACTGCTGCATTCATGTTCATGCACATGTGATTGATAAAATTATTTATGGAATTCAACTTACTTTAATTTTCTTTATTTTTTTTTCAAAGAAATGCTTAGATGCTCAAAATATGGATAAGGAACATATGATCAAATACTGGTATGCGCAAAAGCATGCACACAATAAGTATATGTATACAATGAAAGATGTTTTCAGGTGTTGTGTGTGCATTTTCGTGAGAAGATTGACACTCGAACTTGATGGGAACCAGAAAAAAACTTCATTATATCCGGTGATTTAAGATATCAGGGGTAAAATACTCAAAGAATACTTCCAAATTACTTCAACATATCCAGTCGCCCGCGAAGCGAAGTGGTTAGAACGCTTGCTCTGGAGTTTGCGGAGTAAGGAGTTGATCCTTACGTCACTGGTTCGAATCCCACTGTGGGACGTGGAAACCGGTCCTTTGATGAGAACGTATAAACCGAGGTCCTGTGTCGCAGGAGATGCCGGCCCGAAAAAAAGATCCCTCACTGCTTAATGGTCCAGAGTGCCGAGAAATGGTCAAAATTTCCAGCTCTCCTACGGCGAGTTGTGGCGTCTCCATATGACTGAAAAATTCTCAACAGGGACTTTAAACAACAAACAAACAAACAATCAGCATATGCATGGTAATTGTTATCAGTGTTCGAGATACCCAAGTTAAACTGTATGAAATTTTTGGAGAAAATGCGAGGAAAGCTAATGTTGAAAGAAGTTCTTAATGAAGTTTATGAATGGACTTACATGTGAAAGACTATTTCATTGTTTACGACGATATATGATTTTATTTGTTCGATATCATTTTAAAATAAAGTCTTTGTACATCAAATGAATTATTAAACATTAAATTTGATAATGCTTTTCCTCTTCATACATTTCTTAATAGATTTTGAAAAGAAAAAACAGTTTTCCAAGGAAATTAATAAATATTTATTATGATTTAAAACTGCTATTCTCTTTTCACAATCTAGACAAGACAGACTTAGCAATACATGGAAAATACAGGGATCCTTGAGCTTCCAGTTGCTTGTCAATCAATTCCCAAAATTGAAATGCTCAACCTACTCTATAGTTTCTATGGTATGGAAACTATTAACACCACAATTCCAAATTGCTTACCGTCTCAGAAAGAAGGGAATCTTGAATTTTTCCTGTAATTTTCCTTTATGGGACACCAGATAAATAGATCAAGTTTCCGTCACACGGAAACAACTACGCAACAATTCCCTGTAGTTTCCTGAGTTATGGAATTTTGAGGAATCACGAAGTTTCCCTAAGTTTTCGTTCATGGGAAACGTGAGGATTCCACCAAATTTCCAATCCACAGAAACCACCACGCTCCGATTCCATGTAGTTTCCAGATTATGGAAACCAGTGGAATCTTCGGGTTTCCCATTACGGGAAACTTCATGGAGGCTTGGAAAGGTTCATGTTTCCCAAGATTTCCGTGGTACGGGATACCTAATGGAATCGGAGTGTAGTACTTTCTGTGCCACTGAAACTTGAGGGAATTACCTGACATCCGCTGCGAAAACCACTGGGAAACATGATGTAAACGTGAGGCTTTCATGTGGTTTCCATATAGTTTCCCATGATGGGAAGCTGCTTATTTCACCCAGTGAACAACATTCAACTCTTGACATGCATCATTCTGATCCTATATCTGATAACATTTTCATAGGTTTTTATTGAAATTTTGATATCAATACATTAATACTGAGCAACAAATTGAACACACCTATACTATAATGATATTTATAGTAAATTAACTAAAAAGATAAAGATGAATTTGATTATCGATATGTTTGTCATTATTTCCTGTAGTTTTGGAAGTGTAATAAATGGGATGAAACTCTTTTTATATGTTTAAATTAGACTACAGATGAAGAAAAACATGTAAAATGCATAATTAAGAAGTGTGTTAGTTTACAGTCATAATAAATAGCAAATGTAATAAAAAGTACTAATTCTGATATATATTTATATGTTCAAAAGAAAGGCACAGAAAATGAATTTGCAGAATCAATAGTTTGTAAATCATCTCCATTTTATGTTCTATATATTCACAAATTATTCAATTCAGTTCTTAAGAATGTATCTTTAAGATCAATAATAGATTTTCTTCCTTTTTCTTATACACAGACCTTTTATGATGACCAGTACTAATACAGCTCAAGGTATGTTTATTGCTTTTGTTTTTCATGTATTTCAATTTATCACAAGAAATATTGTTATTTTGCATACATTTTTGTTCATTTTATCAAAGAAACTAAATGTCACTGGCATGTCAGTTCACAAAAGGTCCATCTGTCTGTTAACTTTTTATATGTTTTGAATTCCTTTCAAGAAGTACTAAACAATTGCTACAAAACAATGAGGGGAAGGGATCAAGAAAAGGCAAAAATAGGGTTGGTGTCTTAAAAATCCTCTTGTTAAGAACCATCAAGTTAGAAAAACTGAATCGGACGTGGAATCATTCTGACAAACTACAGATTCACATATGTTCGAAGTTTCTCCATGAAAAAGGTAGAATAATGACGAAGATTCAACAATCAACATAGGACCATCTTTAAAAAAATCAACTGTTTTCTAGCCATGCTTTGTCATTTAAAAATGTAAGCAATCTCAGATAGTGCAGATTTTCATTTCCTCAGATCATACCCCACTGGTTAATGGTATGGCAACAGTGGATCAAGGTTTCACATGAAAATACATCATCAAATGAAAAACCTTCTTCTCAAGAATGCATGACCATGATAAGTGATATTGATTTGTAAGTATATATCTTAAAGCTGCACGGATTTAATTTTGTTCAACTCATGGTACCCGGGATAGTGGAACCACAATAGTAGTTCAAAGTTTCACACACAGAACTATATATAGGAAGAAAATTTGAAAAGTTTTCTTCTCAAGAACTGCAGGATCCAGAATATCCATATGACACATGGAAATAACGAACAGTAATTAGGGTCAAAAGTCCATTGAAACACTACAAATCGGGAGAAGAGGAAACACTGACCTCTAAAATATTAGAGATGGGATAAGGTGCCATGGAGGAGTAAACATCCCCTGTCAACCGGTCACACATATATTTTTATTGGCGACAACACATGCACTTGATTGGTCAATTTGATATAGTGGTTATCACTACATTTCACAATACAACAGACGACATTATGTACAGATGGATATAATGACCTTGTTTGTAACAACAACCTATCGTTGGGTTACTTTGTCTGAAATATTCATACAATTTGTTAGGTCATTGCCTTTATACTTAATTTGACAGTTAATTATTTCTTTTACATGATCTACCTGATACATAAGGCTCAAGGCAGGAGTGACAGATCGACAACGGATAATTGCTGCTCTTAAGCACCTCATCCCATTTGTGTTGCTTCCGGAGTTTGTGTTTTGTTCTGTTGAGTTTCGTTTTGTTAACGGGATTTTTAAGATTGATTCCTGTTTCTTATGTTCACCTTTACAGTTTTGTCAGCAGTAAAAATTCATGAAAGACAAAGGAAATCATTATCCACCTACATTAGCTTTCCACTTTTTGCAATCATTGTTCAAAATAGCACAGCATATATGGAGACGTATTTTTAATTCCTGGAATGGGTCTTTAGTCAATTTTACAAAAGTGAATGTCGGGACCTGTCTTACGTACTGTTGCCAACACATTTCCTTAAATTATATAGAAAAGTTTACAGATAAAATCCATATACCAATTATATAACATGTTGTTCATGATATTTTCATATTTTAGGATCCAGAGATGGTACGAATTCGGGAACTCCACGCACTAGAAAAGTAAAAAAAAAAAAAAAAAAAAAAAACTTTATCACTCTACTTTTTTATCAAAAGAAATATATAAATTAATTCAGAATAAATTTAGAAAAAAATAATTTAAACACATGTAATTTAAAACATATTCATCGGAAAGTACTACTATATTAGTTTAGGAATGTTCAAAAAGAGAGATGATCTTACTTAAAATATTCTATATGGTTTCAGTGGTACAACTTTTTGAGACATAAAACAATTGCAATGTCTTTACCTATCGCAATTTTGATTTTCCATGGCTAATGTTTTGATTATTTGTATTACAGGAGAAACTATCCATCATTCTAGTGGCCCTTTGTTTTGGTTTAGCTGTTTTGTTGATTGTGAGGCAATTTTACTTCAATAGAAGTAGATTTTAGTACTCTGCATAATGATTTTCCAAATATTTTTATAAAAATAGTTTATATACTATTCATTTAGAATCACCAAAAACACTCTTGTTGTTCCACGTATTGTGCAAATTAATAGATTGCATTTTTTAAAAAAAATAAAAAATCAAACACTAACGGTAAGTTGAAGATATGGATAATACTACCGCTTGTATTTGCCTTATTCAAAAAAAATAACTGAAGTTTTCTGTTTCTTCCAGGCATTGGATATAACAATGATTGCTTTCTGTAAGAAACCAAACATTAAAAACTCTGTGGATACTGTTATGAATGCCCAGATCTTATTCAACAAACTTGGAATGCAGCTTTCCACAAACGTTTGCGAGAGAGACAAGACGGCAACCCACCCACTGGTTAATATAGGATCAGTAACGATTGTTGTCAACGTCATACTCCTGTTATTCTGTTGTATCTATGGCATATACTGGAAAAACAGGAAGGAAATTGTCGTAAATATCCAATGGAGGGGAAAAGCATTAATCATACTAGTAAGATTAATTTCTTGAAACTGTAATAGGCAATAGATTAAGAGTGGATAAAAGGAGTAGCAGAACACATATGCATGTCGCATGACTCATCTGACTACGTCATGGTCTCTGTAAATGTAGATGCTGCACGTTGTTAAATCTTCAGAATTTGTTCACGGTAGCTCAGTCGGTAGAGCGCTCGCTCCGTGATAGGAAGGTCGTGAGTTCGAATCTCGGCCGCGACTGACCTAAGTCGATAAAAAATAGGTAGCAACTGTTCCTTTACCATGCGCTCGGCACTTTGAAGTGAAAGTTGCGGGTCCTTCGGAGGAGACCTTAAAAACCGAGGCCTCGTTTCACAGCAGGCGTTGGTACGATACAGATCCCTCACTGCTCAATGGCCCTGAGTGCCGAGTAAAGGTCAAAATTTGAAGCACTTCACCGGTATATGGTGACGTCTCTATATGAGTGAAAAATTCTCAAATGGGACGTAAAACAGCATACAATCAATCAAACAATCTTCAGAATTTGTATAATTTGTAGAACTTGTTTAGTTTCAACGTGTAAAATAAACATTTTTAAAAGTTTTCACGATCATGACAATTTTTACAAATTATGAAATAGATTGATCCGTCCCTCGGTTTCTATACAATGTTTTACAAACAAGTCAGTAACGTTATAAGTTATCTGTTTGTGCAGTTAAATCGAGTACTCAATATGATTAAACTTCGGTCTTATTAAAACGGTTTACAATATGTCAGTGCATCGTAAGGATTTTTGTTTTTATCGAACACGTTACAGTTTTTTTACGATGTCCTGTAAAATATTTAGGTAAACTTTCCCTGTCAGTATTACTATAATTAATTCTTTAAAAATGAATAACTTCAGCTCAATCGTAAATTTTTAAGCATTGAATGAAAAAAAGAATTCCAATTGAGTTTTCTTTTTTTTTTTTTAGAGTGCAATATCCAATATCCAAACGCAGAGTGATATAACCAAAGCAAAACACTTTACATTAAGAAATAAGCTCAGTTTATTTTCTGATCAATATTTGAAGAGAGGTACATGTTCCCATGCATATTTTTTGTGCTTAAAAATCCCCGCCATTGACTCATGGACTCAATAAACTATTTTGAAGAATGAAAACAACATACAACTTGTAAGGTACATATCTCTTATGCAGGAAATTTTTAAGGACTGACATGCAAAATTTATGAATAATCAGCCAAAAAAGTCCAGCTTCTCATTCAAGTTGAGGTAGCTGTGCACTGAAATGACACACTTGTAGTACAATTTGTGGTAGGTACTAAATAAATGTTGCTATGGACGGTCAATTTACAGATACAAAGCTATTTGTGACCAAATTGCCTGGGGTATTTTCACATTGGTTAAAGAACATGCTTAGAAGGCCACACGGAGAAACAAAGAAGATTTTTGGAAAAATAAACTTCTTTTACCGTAAAAGAAGGCCTTTTTAGCTCACCTGATCTGAAAGCTCAAGTGAGGTTTTCTGATCACATTTTGGTCGCCCGCGTGGCACAGTTGTTAGAGCGTCTGCTCTAGAGTCGCGGAGTAAGGAGTTGATCCTTACGTCGCGGGTTCGAATCCCACTGCGGGACCTGGAGACCGGTCCTTCGGATAAGACCATACAAACCGAGGTCCCGTGTCGCAGTAGTTGCTGGCACGAAAAAGATCACTCACTGCTCAATGGCCGTAAGTGCCGAGTATAGGACACAATTTGCAGCTCTCTACCGGCAAGTGGTGGCGTCTCCATATGAGTGAAAAATTCTCGAGAGGGACGTTAAATAACGTACCAACAAATCTGAGATAATTAAGAAATAGTGAAAATTTGGTGGCAGTTTTGAAAACAATATTCTTCTCAAGAACAGCCAAGCCAGGATAAGTCATATTGGAAACATCCTCAGGAAATGTAGATTCAAGTTTGTTTATATCATGACTCCCGGTAGGTTAGGACCACAATGGGGGATCAAAGTTTTACATAAGAATATATAGGAAAAATCTTTTAAAATCTTCTTCTCAGGAACAGCAAAGCCCTGATTGGTCATATTTATATGGAAGCATCCTCATGTAGTGAAGATCTAAAATTTGTTCAAATCATGACCCCATGGGATAGGATGGGGCCTCCTTGGGGGATAATATTTTTAGGAAAAAATCTTCTCAAGAACAGAAAAGCCAGATTTAGTTATATTGCTATGGAAGCATTCTTCGGTGATGTAGATTCCAGTTTGTTCAAACCACGAACGTTGTGGGGTAGGGAGGGGTCAAAATGGAGTAACCAATTTTTACAAAGGAATATCTAGGAGAAAATCTTCCGCTTAAAATTAAAACAGCTTAATCATTTGTTATATTTATATGGGAGCATCCTCAGGAAATTTGAAATTCAAGAACCCCCCACCCCCGTAAACTTTTCAATACTGAACTGATTTTTGCGTTTTCCTAGCCAATGTACTCAGTTGAGCAATGTGGCCCATTTAACTCTTGTTGTTAAAATGACATTTAAGTGCTATTTATTCACTACAGTATTGAACTAATAAGTTCGAGTGATGTCCTGAAAAATCATGGACACGTGTTTTATTTTTAACTATAATAAGACTTTCAAGTGTGCGTTATTTAAAAATAGACCATGATTAAATAAGACCACAACACACTACGTAACACATTTTTGAAACACAAGAACTTTGTATACAAGACACACAACCAAATTCATTACCAGATTTATGATAACATGATAAAACGATTTTTTTTAAATTACAGTCACTCGAGCTGTACTAGTGCCATAACAGCAAACTTTTATTCTCTAAGAATCTAATATTAAAGTGACTGATGACGTAACGATGTAACACATCAGTTAACTGTAGGTCAAACTTGGATGACTTCTTTTTCTAACTTCTGACAGGAATTATTGAACCAAGCTTTGCAAAAGTAGACAATGGAGATTCCGTCATTTTTCATAAATTTTGTTATATTTCTTGTTTGTCTTATTTGTCGAAATGTAAAAGTTGAAAATCAAGAACATTGATCGATCTCAAATAATCTATAAACAATATAAATATGTGAAGAGGATAGAAAGCACAGACCTCTGGCAATTCCAGAGGTGGAATCAGGTGCCTAGGAGGAGTAAGCAACCCCTGTTGACCGGTCACACCCGCCGTGAGCCCTGTGTATTGATCAGGTAGACGGAATTTTCCGTAGTCAATTCAGTATAAAAACAAAGGCCTAACAATGGGTATGAAACAAGTCAGCCAAAATACGACCCAATGATAGATTGTTTTTGCAAATAAATTCATTATAACGCCATAAAATCTACGAATCGCCGACTTTAAACGTTGCGGGAATCCCTGTTATACCGGTATCAACTTATCATTGAGTAGCCTTCCTCGCTTTGAAAATTGATCGTACTCCGAGCAAGCTCTTGAGTAGCAAATAAATTGGGAGATGTAAACACCAAAAGCAGGTAATAGTTGAATATAACAACATAAACAAGGAAAGTTGACGATGGAAAAGCCGAGTTCATCTCGTTTGTCATACAATTTAGCTGTTAATTGGCCTTTAATGTTTATAGTCAATAAAACATCTAAATATGAAACAGATATGGCAGACACTGTGGTATCTTTTATTACAAGTTCACTGGAATATTTCGAGTCGACATACAAATGAAAATAACTATTGTTAATTGATAAAACATCGTCGATATATCTGAATGTCTAATTGAAGGCCACAACTAGTGTTTTCCTCTTCTCGTGTAGAAGTTTTTAAATAAATTCTGCTATATATAGGAATATATAAGAAAAAAAACAGTCAGCTAATAAAGGAACATAATCAGTGTCAATCAGAATTTCAACAGTTTGTTCGAAAACGTTGTCTCCGAAGACTACATAAATGCTGTTAATTGGGGAATTCCAGCATCTTTTAAATATCAAATTCAGAGTGCTTGTGTGTACGGGTCAGATTGTTTTAACTAAGCAATTTTAATGATGACAGATGACAAGATGTGAAAATTTCCAAGTTTAGTTTTCATTTATGAAGTAGTTGTTTATGATATCAAAAAGTCTAAATGAAATATGTGGACAGAACAAACAGTATTCAAGCTTAAAAGTCCATTAAATATTACAAAATAGGAGCATTGCAAACACGGACCTCTAAGACTTCAGAGGTGGGATCAGGTGCCATGGAGGAGTTAGCATCCCCTGCCGACCGGTCACAACCGCCCTATGCTCCTTTTCATGATCGGGAACTAACGGAAAAATCCGTCGACAATTCAATGTGTAAATAATGGCCTAACAATTAGAATGCAAAAAGGTCAATCAGCAGACTTAATTATAGATTGTATTTGCTGACAAGGTCATTGTTTCAACCATAGAACTTAGAAAATGATGACTTTAAACGAGACTGCTGATATTCTTGTTTCATCATCTTGTTTGTCAATAACTTACCTCGTTTTAAAAATTTTTCATATGTAGAGTATGCTCTGGCGTATCGAATCAACTGAGATATCTAAACCCCGTATATAGGTGATGAGGGTATATTGCTGCATAAGTAAGAGAGTTGACGATTGAAAAGTTAAAGTCATCACGTTTATCATAAAGCTTTGTTGTTATATTACCATTAACGTCTTTTTCTAATAAAGTATCCAAATGTGACACAGATGTTTCATACTCTGTGGTATCTTTTATATCAAGCTCACCGGGATTATATCGTGACGACATAAGAATGGAAATAACAATTGTTAATAGATTACCATTAACGTCTTTTTCAAGTAAAATATCCAAATATGAAACAGATGTGTCAGACTCTGTGGTATCTTTTACCTCAAGCTCACCAGGATATATCCATTAATATTGTTAATTGACAATACGTCGTCGATATATCTAAATGTTGAGTTGAAGGCCAAAGCAAGTGTTTTCTTCTTTTCATGTACAAGATTTTATACAAATTCTGCTTCAGATGAATACAAAAATAGGTCTGCTAATATCGGGGCGCAATTGGTACCTATGGGAATTCCAAAAAATTGTTGGAAGACCTGGTCTCCAAAAACTACATATTAGATATTGTAAATCAGAAACTTGAGCATGTATTTAATGTCAACTTCAGAGTACTTGTGTGTACAATCATATTGTTTTATAGCAAAATAATTTTGCAAATAAACAGTGACAAGATAAGTAATTTTACGAGTTCCATTTTTATTCAAAAAGCAGCTGTCAATGATGTCAGAAAGTCTGGATTTTAATTAATCGTGTTAAATAGTTGTATATAAAGTTTTTACTTTGTAGATTTTGGTTAATTTTGTGATTTCAAATGTTTCAAAAGTTCCTTGAAATTTTTTTATGTATCCACATCTGATTTACACCACTTCTCGAATAGATTTTAATTTATCTTGACGAATTGTTTTATGAAGTGCAGAAAAGTCGTAAGTTGATAGAATTTCGATTAACAATAATTTCTTCCTCTGAATGTTTTGAAACAAAATATTTGAGGACAATGTGATAAGATACAGCAATTTTAACTTACTTTTTGTACATTTTTCTCAAATTCTACACTGTGAGAAAGAAACCAAACTAAAGATAACAAGAGGCCCATGAGCCACAACGCTCACTTGAGTTAGTTTGGCCATACTGTTCTTCACCAGATGTTTCCCTTGTAATAATACTTATTGTGGCTATGCCCTACCCCCGGGGGTCATGATTTGAATAATTTAGAATCTACACCACCGTAGGATGCTTCCACATAAGTTTCAGCTATTCTGATCCAGTGGTTTCTAGGGGAGAAGATTTTTAAGATTTTTTCTATATATTTCAATGTAAAAGTTTGATTCCCTATTGTGGCCCTATCCTACCCCCGCGGGTCATCGTTTTAACAATTTAAAATCTCCACTACCCCCAGGACGCTTCCACATAAGTTTCAGCTTTTGTAGCCCATTGGTTCTTGAGGAGAAGATCTTTAAAAATCTTTCTATATATTTCAATGTAAAAATTGGATTCCCTATTATGGCCCCGCCCTACCCCTGGGGTCATGATTTGAATAATTTAGTATCTACTCTACCAAAGGATGCTTCCACATAAGTTTCAGCTATTCTGATCCAGTGTTTTTTTTTTTTTTCGGGAGAAGATTTTTAAAGATTTTTTCTATATATTTCAATGTAAAGATTGGATTCCCTATTGTGGCCCCGCCATATCCCCCGGGGTCATGATTTCAAAAATTTAAAATCATCACAACCCTAGGATTCTTCCATAAGTTTCAGCATTTCTGGTCCAGTGGTTCTTGAGAAGAAGTTTTTTTTCAAAGAAAAAAAATTCTATATTTTTTCAATGTAAAACATTGATTTCCTATTGTGGCCCCGCCCTACCCTGGGGATCATGATTTGAACAATTTAGAATTTTCCCTACCCCAGGATGCTTCCATATAAGTTTCAGCTTTTCTGGCTTAGTGGTTCTTAAGTAGAAGATTTTTAAAGATTGTTTCTAAATATTTCAATGTAAAACTTGGATTTCCAATTGTGGCCCCGCCCTACCCCCGGGGTTCATGATTTTAACGATTTAAAATCTACAATATCTATAGATGCTTCCACATAAGTTTAAGCTTTTCTGGCCCAGTGGTTCTTGAGAAGAAGATTTTTTTAACCCTATTTTTGATTTTTTATTATCCCCTTGTAAGCGGGCTTGGCCCTACATTTTAACAATTTGAACTCTCCTTTACTCAAGAATGCTTTTGACCATTTTTGGTTAAAATTGGCCCGGTGGTTCTTTAGAAGTTAAAAATGTGAAAAGTTTACAGACAGACGAACAAAGGTGATTAGAAAAGGTCAATCGAGTTTTCAACTCAGGTGAGGTAAAAAACTTAACAAGAAACTATTAAGGGTCCTCAACACCCCGTGACTTGTGACGTATAAAAAATTACTTTTACGTCTGGTTTTATATAATTTGTGCATTGACGATTTCCCTGACACCTCCTATAAGAGAGTCTTATAAACCCTTTAGAGATGATGGTTTTGTTAAAGAAAAATTATGCAATAAACTGAGTGCGACACTCTTAGGCTGTTTAAAATCAATTCTGCGTTTAACGTCACCTGCGCGTGGATGTTTAGGAGAAATCCGTGTTTGAAAAAGAATTTCATATATCCGTTCCGGTTTAGTTCTACATTTAGCGACTTAATTCTGCAACCCGTAGTGACAGAAAATGTGCTTTGTTACCGCAGTTGGTGTCTTATTAAAAGAAAACCAGTGAATTATACAGTATGGGATCATAAATGTAAGTAAAAAATAGATGATTTTTTGATTGAAGTTAATGACAAAATCTAGTATATTGAGCTTTATCAGTCTTCATATCACAGACTCTCAGTTCGTAATTATGTTGGTTGAACTATTCATTGTATTTGGAGAGAATTGCAAAACTTTATACAGAGTGCAAAGTGTGTCAGAAACAAAAATTTTATAATATACAGTGAGATGCATCATTTCAATTTTATTTAATAGTTTTATCTTGAAGTTTTTCTGTAAAAATTTAAAGGAACATTAAGATTATTGATTTCTTCATAGATGTAGCATTCATGTATCTACAAATGGCGACAATTTTAGTGAAAGATAATATTAGTTATTACCATTTAAGCAGGGATAAGCTTAGAGAAGATAGGGCCTTTCAAGCAAAGGAGAGTAAGGAAAGTGATTGGGATATTCCAAGAAGGGAAGAATCCTGTTGTGTGTGGAATTCAAGATAAAATAATCTCACATCTATGGTCTAAATATAGTATTTACACTTTCAAATCTAAATGCTAGTAGATCTAGTACTATGAGTAAAAATACAGCAGAATTCAATTTCGAGATATTTTCAATTTTAGAATGTATTACATACTGTCAATATAATTTTAATTGTAGATATCGATCAACTATCCCCATAAGAAGAAGCATTTTCCTACAGAATACCATGGACGTGTGACAATATAAATCCAAAGGACAAACATGGCCAGTTAAAAGCCACTCTCCTGTACATTCAGTCTACATTCTTTGCTCACAAAAGGATTCGAGCCAGTATACAGACTGAGGAAAAACTCTGCTTAGGAAATTAGACTTAGATGTCATATCCGATACTCTTATTACTCAATAGTGTTTTTAACGTACTGAATATGTTAATTTGAATGAATTCACAAAAGTTTAAAATTTTTGTTTGTTTATTTTTTCCTCCCTTCTTTTTAGGTTTTGAACTTTAGAGGTGACGTTAAACGTAGAATTAACTTTGATCAACCTTATCATAAACAGTGAACACATGGCATGATCATATCGTGACGGAAAGTCAAAAAAAGAACAGCAGACCTTTAAGTTTTTTTTAGCATAATAATTCATAACAGGTATATCTACGAGAAATACGTTTTAGTTTATTTATATTTTCAGACTAATCAATCCAATGCGATATCGTCAACAAAGTCTGTTTTGAAAAGGTGATGTTTTTGCACACTGATTTGTGCGTTTCAATTACTATATATATAAATATAGACAAATAGTGTGCATTTCTAGTTTTGCTCATTTGTATATGCCCAGCGCATAACGAGTAACTTGAGTATGATGGCGTATGCGGAAACTTACCAAAGTTTTTGAGTCCTTGGTAACAGGAAAGATAACTCTAACAAGAGGCCCAAGGGCCTGAACGGTCACTTGAGTACAACAATTTAGAGGATCCATAAACTGATAAATGAAGCTTTGTTGTCCAAATGAAGAAAAATAGTACGATTAAGATCAACAAAATAATTGGTCTAGTATCTATCTATCTTTCCCCCATTCATCATTATTACCATGCAGACTTTTAACAAAATAACGATTTTTAACCCCATATTATTACCTCTCACATTGGCCTCACTTGGCCTAATTGAAGAACATTTAAAAAGATAAGTTATTTTTGTTTCATTTTTTTCATCTATTATTCCAAGTCTACCTGATCAATAAAACTATGAAAGTACTTTTTGTATTATACAATTAATGTTCTTGCATAATTCTCTTATTCTATTAACCTTTCCAAATACATTATCTACAGTGATTAATTATCAAAGGTGAATGGCAAAGGGGAATAACTTCACTCAGAAGAATACAAATTAATAGAGCCCTGGCCAGGACCAGAACACTTGACCAAATGGTCCAGATGTTTAAAATTTTGGTAAAAATACCCTTGTTTATTAAAACTTTTACTCTGTTTGCCTCCAATATGCCCAGGAGCAGAGAAGATTTTCAAAGAAATAATGCATTTTCACTATTTAACACAGCCCTATCCAAACACCAGAACCCATGACCCAGGGTCATGAAATTTACAAATTTGGAAGAGGTACCCTCATCATCATAACTATGCAATTAGTCAAAGTTTTTCAAAGAATTCACACATTTCCACTATATTATCAATAGAGCCCCCCCCCCTCCCTCTCAAAGAAACAACAGAACCCCTAGGACCACAAGTTTTAAAAAAAGTTTGAAAAAACATCCTTGCTCATCATAACTATACACTTGTTTCTTTGCTTTATAACCAGGAGTAGAAAAAAAATATTTTGAAAGAAATTATGAATTTTCACTTTATAATCAGTAGAGCCCCCCCCCCCCCCTCTTTTTATCAGAACACCTGACCCTGTGGCCATGAATTTCACAATTTTGAAAGAGGCATTCTTGCTTATCATAACAATGCACTTCCTTTGTTTAAATAATACCCTGGAGCAGAGAAGATTATCAAAGAATTGATGCATTTTCACTATACAATCAATAGAGCTCCGCCCTAACACCAGAACCCCTGATCCAGGGGTCATGAAATTCACACTTTTGGATGAGGCACTCTTGCTCATCATAACTATGTTCTTAGTTAGTTTCTTTAATACCCATGAGCAGAAGAGAAGATTTTCAAAGAAATAATGCATTTTCACTATATAATCAATAGATCCCTCCCCCCTTTTCTGCAGAACCCCTTACGCATGGGCCATGAAATTCACAATTTCTGAAGAGGCACTCTTGCTCATCATAACTATGTTCTTAGTTAGTTTATTTAATACCCATGAGCAGAAGAGAAGATTTTCAAAGAAAGATTGCATTTTCACTATATAATCAATAGAACCCCACCCTAACATCAGAACCCCTGACCCTGGGGCCATGAAATTCACAACTTTTGAAGAGGCACTCTTGTTCATCATAACTATGTACTTAGTTACTTTACTTAATACCCAGGAGAAGAGAAGAAGATTTTCAAAGATTAATGCATTTTCACTATATAATCAATAGAGCCCCGCCCTAACACCAGAACCACTGACCCAGGGGCCATCAAATTCACAATTTTGGAAAAGGCATTCTTGCTTATCATAACTATGTACTTAGTTACTTTATTCAATACCCAGGAGCAGAGAAGAAGATTTTCAAAGAAATAATGCACTTTACTATATGATCTATATAGCCCCACCCTAGCCCCAGAATCCCTGACCCTGGGGCCATGAATTTCTCAATTTTGGTAGAGGGATCAATGCTTATTACAATCATGCCAACAGTTTGACTGCTTGATGTCCAGGAGTAAAGAAGAAGATTTTTTTTTTTAAGATTGCACTAATTTTAGTGGCTTTTGCCCCACCCCTCAGGCCCCGGGGGGGGGGGGGCAGGGACCATGAAATTCACAAATTTTGTCCCCCTTCACCCATAGATGCTATATGCCAAATTTGGTTGAATTTGGTTGAGCGGTTTCAGAGAAGAAGCTGAAAATGTTCAAATATTAACGCACGACGACTGACGAAAACGGATAGCAATAGGTCAACTGAGTAAACTTAGGTGACCTAAAAAAGAACTTTGATACCAAAGATTTTGAGAATAGTTTTCTAAATCAATATGATTTTAATTCAATTTTTGTTGTAATTAAATTCATTCATATTTCTGTTATTCTATTGGGAGTCTTCCCTAATTGTTTTTTTTTTTTTTTTTCATGTATCTTAAAGAAATTGAGTTTTATTTCTATTTGATATCTTTTATTAATTCCTTTAAAAAATATGTTGACTTATAAAATTAAGTTTTTATTGTTCTATTCTGACCTTAATAATATAAGCCAGGTAAAAACAAAATTTGATGTGCTATTTATCAAAACATTATGGGGGAAATTCTTGAAACTTATGAAATTAATTTAAAAAAAAAAAAAAAAAAATATAAATTATATTTCAATTCTAAGCCAGTTTTTAAAGGTTGATATGCTTGTTTATAGTGATTCTAAGTAATATGAAAATATAAGCTGGGGATGTGTGGAGGACCCTTAAATATATATTTGTTATGCAAAAAGGATGCACATATTATATATAATATATATATGTATAGAAAGCACAAAGAAATTCACTTTTATAAGGATACCCACTTCCGCCCCAGCCCGGGGTTGAACTCTTGACCTGCGGAATCTGTCTCCTAGCAGTACAGGAACAGCGCGCTAGACCGCTCGGCTATCTAGGCAAGTCAAAAAACTTGCTTTCGATGCCGATGGAATTCTCGCGGCGCTGCTCTACACTCTATCGGCATCGAAAGCAAGTTTTTTTCTTCACTTAGGGCAGTTATGTTAGTTTAAGAGTTGTTGTAAAATGTGCTTTATAAATATATAATAATTTCATTACAACGTGTATTGGTAACGATCCTCTAATAAAACTAATGTCCAAATATCTGTATCTCACTTCCATTCTCAATGACCGTGTAGTGTAGAGCAGCGCCGCGAGAATTCCATCGGCATCGAAAGCAAGTTTTTTGACTCGATAGCCGAGCGGTCTAGCGCGCTGTTCCTGTAGGAGACAGATTCCGCAGGTCGAGAGTTCAACCCCGGGCTGGGGCGGAAGTGGGTATCCTTATAAAAGTGAATTTCTTTGTGCTTTCTATATTAATATTTCTTCACTTAGGGTAGTTATGTTAGTTTAAGAGTTGTTGTAAAATGTGCTTTATATATATATATATATATATATATATATATATATATATATATATATATATATATATATATATATATATATATATATATATATATTTTTTTTTTTTTTTTTTTTTTTTTTAAAAAACTCTTTCAATTGTATTGTACAAAATAAATCAACAGCAACCAATAAATCAATTGACAAAAAATGCATTTCTATAAAACGCCTTTAGAAAGAAAAAAAAATAACGAACATGACATTTTCGATAAAATTCAAACATCTCATTCTTTTGTCGACTGCACAGCAGAGTGGCACTTAGGGATCCATTTACCCAGCGTCTGTCTGTCTGTCCGTCTGTCTGACCGTTTATTACACATTGAATCTCAAGAACTGTAAGAGATACGAATTTAATTTCTTGCACATATATTCCTTGGTTTTTGTGCCTTGCCATGGTTATCGACCTCATGACCCTTGACCTTTGACTTACTTTATAAAATAGTTAATAGTACCAATATGCAGCATATTTTTGACGTTTAAGAGGTAAGACTATGCTATTTAGCATGTGCCCTGATTGTCGTAGAAGATTCTGAAAAATACCAGCGTTACAATCTACTTGGCCTTCATCTTTGACCTAATTTGGGAAAAATACCGTGGACAGTATAATTTTTATTTATTCTTTTGAATTCGGAGAGGCGGGGTGTTCATAATTAGAATTTATACATTTATGAGCTCATTATACTGTACTTTGGAACTGTATGGTATTCAGATACCACACAGATATTTAAATACTGTGAAAATACATCGGGATGGGTATCCCAAGATGGATCTTGTAGACTGACAATTGGAGTAAAGACTTTGAAACACATATTTATACATGTAAAATGATAAATAATTAAGAGGCAGTCCACCAAAAAAAAAAAAAAAAAAAAAACAGGCAATAGGTGGCACATCGCATGTCATGGATTTTATATCTATTTTTTGCATGTAGACTAATTAAAGCAAGTGTTTATACATGGCAACATCAGGATTTTTTATAGTGTTCCAGTAGTCTTATTTTTCGTAAGTGCTTAATTTTAAGCAAAAAGGTCAACAGGATGGTTAAAAATGTACTACGTTTTTGTTTTGTATTATATGAAACCGATACTCAAAAACTAGATGTGTCGATCAATATTTTCTTTTTAGTATAAACCTTTATCTTTTATTATATTAATGAAAAAGACAACAATTTATATTTCCTTAGAAACAATCAGGTGGTCCAAAATGGAGTTAACCAGGTGACTCTTTGAATTCAATATCCAATTTTCATTACGTTGTAAAATCCAATACAATTCAATGTCCAAACTTTCTCCTCATGTTATTATAAACACAAAGTACAAATTGTTAAATCAATAAAAAAAAAATGGGAAAAGGTATATTGAGAGAAATAAGAGGAGTCAAATTATCTACTTTTTATAAATCTATCCAAATTCAACCGATCCCGACCGGATATATTTAAAGAAGAAAACTACTGTGATTTCATCGTGAAATTTGGTTGTTTTATTGTCACATGGTTTACAAATTAATTGATTTATTTTTAAATATGTTTTCTAGGTGGTACTTGCCTTTAGTTTGATTACTTAATAATTTTCCATTATTTTCGATCGGGATCGGTTTTATTTCAATCGGGATTGGTTTGTATCTCAAAAATTAGAAATATTTCCTAAAATCGGCTCTTCATTGTAATTTATCATAAACATGTCTGTATTTTATTTCTTTTCAGTAAGTCACATGTTTTTAGATGATTTTATCCATAGATCCAAATATATATACATTCAATTTACTAAATGTTTTTCACATCTTTTAATTACATGTAAAGCATATGTTTGATTTCTTGACACACGTATTTAATAAGATATTAATATCATGCAACAATTAAAAGAAAAATTTTAAGCTTAATAAAATGTCTCATTTCCAAGCAAACATTTTTAACAAAATTTTTCTCTGGAATAAAAAGATACTCTCAAAAGTTAGTCTTTCAACGGCGACATTATACATCAACGCACTAGAATCCAGCAAATATTTATTATGTGTATAGCCTTGGCTTTAATCCAAGTTTTTATCCTGCATATGTCACCATATTAAGAATATATTTTCCTGCCCTAAGAAATTTAATTTGAAATAAATAAGAATACTTTACACTTACAGTGTACATACATATAATCATGATATTAGAGCCCAGAAATGATCGTACGGAAAAAAAAGGGGGGGGTCTGGTTATCATTTTTGAAATGGTTTGAGAAAAATGAGATATTTTGGAAATTTACCAGTATAATGCTGAATTTTAACTCCATTTAAAGTATAAGGGTAGGTTGAACAATTGCCAAATTTTAAAAAGTGAAAATAAAAAAAAAAATGTTTCACTGAATCATCTTCCGTTTTAGTGCCAGCTTGAAGTGGGGCGTCATGCAGTAGTTTTAGCAGCAGTTTCCTCATTAAGTTGTAAACTTTATAGATCTCTATAATTTTTTTTCTATTTCAGTTTTTATATTTTAAAAAAAAATTAATCTAAACAGAAATTGAACCACCGACACTAATTGTAATCAACCATTGCTGTTTAGGGAAGCGGGATGAAACGAATACTTCCGTTCTTACAACTGTTAAAACTTATTCGGTCCGACAGTCGAGCAATCGTAAGTGTAGTTGCTGACTGCATATTTGATATGACTGCACATAAGAATATATTCAAGTAATAACAACACTTCATGAAGTAAACATCTCGACTATGGTGAATCTAATGTTGCGTAAATCTAGAATATTCATCATTACTGAAAAATAAGAGAAAATTCTTATCTTTTCACATCCCAATTTTATCAGAAATGTTCATTATAAACACTAGAAAAAATATTTTTAGCAATTATGAATTACCAGTTCATGCAAGTGCTAGTAAATCATTTAAAAAATAAAACAATTTAATCTTATTGTAATTACTTTAAAGACTTTTTGTACACAGTAAAATTACTTATCAATACGGACTTGTTTTAAAACATCTAGATGGCTTAGGTGCCGCCCATGAATAAAATACATTCTGGATCACATTATTTAAAGCTATATATAGCGTATCTGAGCTAAAAAAAAAAAATGAAAATACGAGATTGAGTGTAGATGAACATGATATTTGTTATTTACGTTCAGCTTAAAATTTTCACCGATTTTAAACTTGAATAATCCAATATTTCTATAGTTAAATTGACTTTAAACTGTGTCTGATATCTAAATGCAGAGTCGGTAAATAAATCGGTTATTGTTTTAAATTTCTAATATCTATGAAACGTGATTGATTTAAATTGTGCATTTACAGAAAAGTCCTATCTTTATATAATGTAATAAAACAAATAGAAAAATCTTTTTAATTTCAGTTAGTCTGAAATTATCAAAAATACGCCATATAATTTTTATGACTTTAACATCGCTCAGGATAAAGCACTCTGAAAGGTAAATGGACAAAAAGAGAAATTATTTAACTTAACTTAATAAAAATCTTTTTTTTTCTTTGCGGAATATTTGCAACGATTGTGACGCAATATTAGATAGGTATTTCACGTCACTGATACATCACTGGAAACGTGGATTCAACCTGAATAATAAAACAAATTTTAAACTAAATATTATGTTTGGAGGGGAAAATGAATTCCTTTTTTGATAATAAACCAATAATTTTTTGTTGAATATATTCTTTAGTGTATCAGTACTAAATATTTCACAGGGATTCCCATAGTAAGGTGTTCAGCCGATTTCCCGATGCTACGGGAGATAACTCTTGCATCGCTAAATTTCATAAAAACGACCGTCTATTTTGCAAGAAAACTACTAATGAAGATATTTTTTCCCAATGATTTTATTTTTTAAACTGAAAGATGAAATATTTCTTGATTTAGTTCGGAGTGAATTATAGATCTATTGAAATTGTATTAGAATTTACAGTTCTTTGTTTCCGACCTACATCAATGGTTTATATAGGGGAATTCAAGAATACAGAACAAAACGATATTTTAGTAGGTGAGCTATTTTCAAACAAATCTTCAATTACATTATTCCATATGGACAACATTTATATCATTTTCAATAACATATCAAATATTCGTCACATTCGATGTGCCACCTATTAATACAATACTGCCTGTTTTTCTGGTGGACTGCCTCTTAATTATTGATTTAATTTCAACTTATTTATTCAAAAGAGGGTTGCATGGGAATCATATTTTCTTTGATTTTCAAATTCTATCGCAATTTTCTGCTATCCATGGATGCTTTTTTTCTGCATGAACTATCATGCTAGTTGTAAATAAATAGCTAACTACACTTAGAGTAATTTAAATCTTAAATGAAGCTACAAACAGGCGACACATGCTTTCCTTGGAACACTCTTGTTTGACTTAAAGGTTAATGCAATATAACACTTCAATGAAATGAATGTAATATGATTTCATAAAAAAAAAATGACAAAGTTACAAATACCTGATATTTATTTTTAAACTTGCTGGCATTGATTTAATTTTGATGAACTTTATTATTCCCAAATTTTTCCCATCACTTTTCCTCTTTTTAAAACATCGTTCATTACTCAGTTAACTTGTACATAGTTTTAGATATTTGTAATTCGTATAATGTAAAGCATGTTTGTATTTTTTTATAATCTAGATAATTGGATTCATGCATATAGGTTTAGTCATTTCAAGATCTATATACGTGACTAATATGCAGCCACCAGAATCCAGCAAGGTGAGATAATACCATTTTTCTTATTTGTAATTTAAGCTTAGTTTTAAACTCACACTTCTTTATAATTAAGATGTGTGTTTCTCTTTTTTTAGACAGACAAAACAACATTGCTAAAAAGTCTCCACCTGAGCTATAAAAATGACTCGTTTTCATCAACGGGAAACGCAGAATCAGACACATGGAACAAAATTTTTATCGAGGTTAACACCCTCTCTTTCACTTCTTTTGATCGAGTTTCTTTTTTGTCATATTTGTCTTTCTCCGTCTATCTTTGACAATACCTGCCTTGAATTTGTATGTTTTCTTTCATCACTCTGAAATATATGAGTCTATTTGCAAGACTACACCAATATCAGTATAACTTTTTTGGCTATATTAGTTCCAGTGTTGTGCTGTGAATGCAGTGACGTCTACAACAAATGACTTTGATTTAACTCCTTGGTGCACAACCGCAGGATCTTGTCAGGAAACAAGCTCTCAGATACCTAAAGCCTGCTGTAAGGGTGCAAATATAAGCACATTGGCTCAAAAAGAGTGCTACGAATATGTCAGAAGTGGCTACCACGAACAGGTATTCAAATAAGATGATTACTGTAAAAGCACGAGCTATACTTCCTGAAAAAGGAGCAACTAGTTCTTGTTATATTCCTAAACCCCACAAACATTTCTTGTAGAGGACAGGACACAACTAGGTTAAGGGCGCCCATGAAACTTACGCCTTAATATATTCAGAGAAAGTGAATACAATTTTAATATGTTTTTTAACAGCACAAGTTTCGATGAATATGAATTGTGCTGTTTACACTTGTAATTATCGTGACTCTGCTGAGTTCAGCAAAAGAGACATCGCGCTGTTTGTCACGTGACAGGTTTAAAATCAGAACATATAAGTACTACTGCAAAGATCGTAAAAGTTCAACGATATACGGGCATCTTTCCGCCATAAAATTATTCCGTTTTTTAAGACAAATTCCTTAACAAGAACAGTGCTCGGAGCAAATTCCTCATGCTCGGGAATTGTGTAAAATTTAGCTGTCTTTCCATAAACTCCTGACATACATGTGATTCACATTGGAAGAATGTTACAACACGAAATAAATAAACAATGCACAACCATCTCACAGCACCTGGCAGAATAGTAGGAATAATCGATACATGTGTGTAAAAATTCAGAATTTATAGTGAAGTGGATATCGTTGAAACAGTATGTCAAACTAAGAAATGACGTCATCTCAGTAAGTACAGCGAGATCAAGCCGGCTTTCATTCTACATACGCTTAATGCTATTATGGTAAGATAGGTTGCACATCCATATATCTTTATAATATTTATGAGAAACGAAAGTATTTGAATGTGTTTTAAAAAGAACATATAGATTTCATTCATTGAGATTCATTTGCATTGTTTTAAAGTCATAATAGCTTTCTCGGGCCTCTGCATAGGCGGACGTAAATATGGGAGTCTTTAACCTAGCTGCGGAGTAAGAACTCGTTAAGTTTCTTACTTATAAGAAACTAAACGATTAATAAAAAGGTATTTCTGTTGCTGTTGTAGAAGTATATTACAAAACCTTGCGACAAAAACTATTACATGATACACAACTTTTAGAAAGAATTAAAACCTTATAAGAAACCAATCTTTATTCCATCAATTCAAATGATCTTAATTGGATTACAGGAGAAAGCCATCAAAAAGAGGCCTGTATATATTTTTTGAAGAAATAAGGAATAAAGACAATTTTTGCATGTTTATTCAGAATAACTTAAGTATCATTTTGTAACTAGGATATAACGAACAGTTATCGATAAAAAGTAAACTTTACAAACAATACAAAAATATAAAGATTTCATAAAACTTGGGCCCCTGAAAATTCCAGAGAATCATTTGCCAACCAGTCTAATTCGCTCTGAACCCTATATAACTGATCAGATAGACGGAATTATATGTGGTAGAAACAAGAAGCCCATGGGCCACAACACTCACCCGAGTAACTTTGACCATGCTGTTCTTCACCAGACCCCCCCCCCCCCTTAATACCGATTGTTGTCCCGACCTACCCCGTGGTCATGTTCTTAACAATTAAGAATCTACACTAACCCATGATGCTTCCACATATTTTTCAGCTTTTTCTGGCCCAGTGGTTCTTGAGAAGAAGATTTTATAGATTTTTCCTTTATATTTCAATGTAAAAATTGGATTTCCTGGTGTGGCCCCACCCTTATTATTTGAACAATTTAGAATCTACACTACACAAGAATGCTTCCACTCAAATTCAGCTTTTCTGGCCCAGTGGTTCTTGACAAGATGATTTAAAGATTTGTCCGATATATTCAAGGGGAAAATTGGATTTTCTATCGTGGCCCCATCCTACTCCCTGGGGTCATGATTTGAACAATTTATAATCTTTACTATCCCAGGATGCTTCCACATAAGTTTCAGCTTTTCAGGCCCAGTGGTTCTTGAGGAGGAGATTTTGTACAACTCGACAAAATTATGACGTTATATACATTTTATTGGCAGATGACACTGATTTTATTTTGTCATTTTGAGGTAAAACACAACGACATGAGGCGGTTATACGTTTCCTTAATATGGAAAGGTCAAATTAGGAAAACGAAAAAGAAAATAAAAAAGTCGTTATAAGGAGATAGCAACGACATAAGAAAGTCGTAATAACGAGATAAAAAGTCGTAATTACGACTTAAGAAAATTGTAATTACGAGATAAAAATCATTAATACGACTTTCTTAAGTCGTAATAACGAGATAAAAAGTCGTTATTACGGACTAAAAAGTCGTAATTAAGACTTTAGAAAGTTGAATTACGAGATAAAAAGTCGTTATTACGACTTTCCTAAGTCGTAATAACGAGATAAAAAGTCGTAATTACGTTTTAAGAAAGTCGTAATAACGAGATAAAAAGTTGTAATAACGAGATATAAAGTCGTTATTACGAGATAAAAAGAAGTCGTTATTACGACTTAAGGTATTCGTTATTAGGAGATAAACGTCGTTATTACAACTAAGAAAGGCGTAATAACGAGATAAAAAGTCGTAATTACGACTTCAGAAAGTCGTAAGAACGAGATAAAAAAAAGTCGTAATTACGAGATAAAAAGTCGTTATTACGACTTTTATTATTTTTTTCATTTTCCTTATTTGACCCTTCCAGGCTTTCGTACATATTCATTATAATGTGTATTAAATTGTGAAAAATGTTGTTGCTTTCTCCCTAAAATACGAAAGTTATCCTTATTTTACTGTCAAAGAATCAAAGCAAAGTATTTATGAAACCCAAACTTTCAAAGAATTAACAACATGTAAATGGAATAAAAGTACCAATTTGTGAGGAATAGTAAATCAAAATATCAAAGTTATGAAATTCAAACTTATACATGTATATAGATCTATAATCTCATTCCTCACGGATTTTATGATCCCTGAAAATATGCAAAGGCAATATGCAAAATTATTTCTTTTTTCTATAAAAATGAAAGAAAATGTTAGAGTGAAAGTTTGTTAAAAACTTCTGGAAACTCAGTTTTTATGTTTTTCTTTTCTTTGTCCAGGGTTGCGCTGTTGTGTGGCAAAATTCCATTCAAAAGCTAATAGATGAGACACAGAAAATTTATAAACTTGGAATAACCTCTGCTGTGTTTCATGTAAGATTGTTAATCTTTTTAGATTTATTTCCATGTACAGAATATAAAATGACATCTCTGATATGTCGCCCGCGTGTTGCAGTGGTTAAAGGATCTGCTCTAGAGTCGCGGAGTAAGGAGTTAATCCTTACGTCGCAGGTTCGAATCCCAGTGTGGGACGTGGAGACCGGTCCTGCGGATTAGACTGTACTAACCGAGGTCCCGTGTCGCAGTAGGTGCTGGCACGAAAAAGATCCCTCACTGCTCAATGGACCTAAGTGCCGAGGAGTATAGGTCAAAATTTGTAGCCATCCATCGGCAAGTGGTGGCGTCTCCATCTGACTGAATTCTCGAGAGGGACGTTAAACAACAAACAAACATGTCTGACATCATTACTGATCTACTAGTATTCATTTACTCGATGACGACAAAGAGCACAAGGCTGGAATGACTGGGGTGCCTACTGTCCAACAAAACCTCATCCCACCTATTATTTTTTCGGAAGTCCCTGTTTTCTTTACTCACAATTTATAGATTTTTTCTTTGATTACTGATTATAATTTTCATGTTTCTTTTTAATATTCATGTTTAATAATAGATGTTTATAGGCTAAATATTCCGTAATCTTTTTACAGGTCATTACCATGGTATTGGCTGTGTGTTTAGTGTTCAATTTTATTGATTTGTATGTAATCCAGGAGGATCGATCTTAATTTCATGGGACAATAAAACAGGAGAAGAGGTATAAGAAACATTTATTTTGATTGTCTCTAAACTCTCGCCTCTACCTGGATAATGAAGAATCCAAATAGTTATTCTATAACAAAAATATAGTCATGCATTAAATTGTTTTAAAAAATAGCCTTCTTTTGTTAATAATTCAATAATAAATTCATTGACTTTACTTGTCTAAAATTAAAAAAAAAATAAGAAAGATTTTTTTTTTTTCGGTGGGGAATCTTTTTGTGTTAAAAATATCAGTTTATGCTTGGAAGTTGATGAATCTGTTCACGTTATCGCAAAAATAGAAATTAATACTTTTTAGTGTGTGAAAGTTTTGATAAAATTAAAAAGTTGAGATACCAATACAATTTTTGAAAAAAAAAGTCAGTATTCAATTGAAGAAGGGGGGGGGGGGGGTTGGTTCTAAATTGACTACTTGATAGGCCATAAAGTATGTCACTTTTGTTCAACATTTGGGTATTTTCTAGAAAATAAATCGTTATCTAACAACAGAACTTTATTATAAACTTTATTCAACTTTTCTATCGTCAGCTTCATTAATTATGTGATTTTATATCCTTATCATCTGCTTATGGAGTTTTGTCTCCAAGTTGATTCAATCACAAGAGGTTGCTCTAAATTCAAATTATTTCTAAAACGACATGTTCAACAATTAATAAGTTGATGAAATCAAAGGATAATAAAATCTTCTTTAAAGTCATCATTTCGAAAATTCTTTGGTCGGCACCTACCTTGTAAGTTAACAAAATCTAACATTAAGTCGAGGCCTGCCTGACTGATGTTTAAAAGGTCCTAAATAGAGGGAACCCCGATCCTTCAACTGGGGCCGGAATTTCATAGATATTATGGATTCTGTAGAGGATTACGCAAAGCTATGGGTCAGACATGAAAAAGAAGACCTTGACACTTTGTCAGAATAGATTAAATGTATCAGATGTATGTTAAAATCGCGCATTAAAAGATTGAGGGGCAATATGAGAACCATCTTTCCATCTGTGTTCAGTAATCCAGAAGTGGAAAAAGAATTAGATAAATTACATGATCAGTACGTACTGGTCCTTGCTGACAAAGCAGGTAACAACATTGTCTTTGTTTGTAAGGCTCATTAAATTAAATGCATTTTAGAGGAACTTGGATTTAATTCTACAAGTGGTAATCCAACTTATACTCATAGTTCCCTTTCTAAGGAAGACATTTTTCAAAATCATATGTCAGTTTTGAATATTTCTAATATTCCAAACAACCAAAATGAATTTGAATTACCATATGTTTAGTGGATTCCGAAACTACGTAAAAATCCTTACAAACAAAGATACATAGCGGGCTCCAGTAAATGTTCAACCAAGCCACTTTCTTTACTCCTCACTAAGATATTAACAGTAGTGAAGAAAAAAACTTCAAGAGTACTGTGCAACAATATATTCGAGAAGTGATGTAAATCAGATGTGGATACTTCAAAAAGCCAAGGAACTTTGGGAAAATTTGAAATCACAAGATTTTACCAAAATCAACAGCTTAAAAACTTAGACTCTTCAACTTTATACACAACCATTGCCCACGATAAATTAAAGTCCAGGCTTTTTGATATCATTGACAGCTACTTTTTCAATAAAAATGGAACTCGTAAATTTACTTACCTTGTCATTGGTCAATTGCAAAATTATTTTGTTAAAAAACATTCTGATTGTACACACAAGTACTCTGAAGTTGACATTAAAAAGATGCTTGAGTTTCTGATTGACAATATCTATGTGTTTTTTGTAGACCAGGTCTTCCAACAATCTATTGGAATTCCCATGGGTACCGATTGCGCCCCGTTATTAGCAGACTGTTTTTTTTGTATTCATATGAAGCAGAATTTTTCCAAAATCTTGTACGTGAAAAGAAGAAAACACTTGCTATAGCCTTCAACTCGACATTTAGATATATCGACGACGTAATGTCAATTAACAGCGGCTATTTCCATTCTTAAGTCGACACGATATATCCTGGTGAGCTTGAGATAAAAGATACAACAGAGTCCGACACATCTGTTTCATATTTGGATATTTTACTTGAAAAAGACGTTAATGGTAATCTAACAACCAAGCTTTATGATAAACGTGATGACTTTAACTTTTCAATCGTCAACATCCCTTACTTATGAAGCAATATACCTTCATCACCTGCATACGGGGTGTATATCTCTCAGTTGATTCGATACACAAGAGCATGCTCTACATATGTACAATTTCTAAAACGAGGTAAATTATTGACAAACAAGTTGATGAAACAAGAATATCGGCAGTCTCGTTTAAAGTCATCATCTTCTTAGTTCTATAGTCGACACAACGACCTTGCACTACTGTAATGATTTTCCCCTTAGATTCCAAAAAATCCCCTGACGTTCCCCTGTCTGTCCCTGACATTTTCCTGTCTCCCACTGACTTTCTCCTATGATCCCCTGTCGTTGTCCCTGATTACCCTGTCTACTCCCTGACGTCCCCTGACTTTGCCCCTGTTACCATTGCTTAACCCCTGATGTCCCCTGACATTCCCTGACGTCCCTGTCAACTCCCTGATATCCCCTGACTAAACCCCTGACCACCTTACCAACCCTCTGTCGTCCCCTGACATTCATTTTGAAAAAGGGTTAAAATATGTTTTTGTTGCTATTTACTTGTGAGAAATACGTTACTCTTGGCAATTCTTATGTTTTGTGAAAATATATATTTAGTCAATTGTTATTTGTTTGAATATCTTAAGTAATTTATTAAGGTCTTCCGTTTCAGTCGGAAGACCTTATAGTGATTCTACTGTTTTTTAAGGTTTTCCGTCTTCACGGAAGACCTTAGAGTGATTCTACTGTTTCTTCTTCTTATTATTCTTATTTTTTAGACAAATTTTGTGCACGCAATATCTCGAGAACTATTCATTAGTTTTTCATCAAACTTTCAGGGATAACGCGCTATAAAAAGCCATTGTTACATTTGAAAGAGTTTTGGAGAAATTCGCTTCCGATTCCAAGTTATGGACATTTTTCTGATTTTAAAATGAAATTTTATCCGCGCGAGATCTAAAGAACGGCTAAAGATATGAACTGGAGACTTGTTGGAGAGCAAAGAACATGACTTCTAAATACGCGGGTTTGCCTTTTTGTGCGTCGTGAGTACTTCCGGTCGCTACCGGAAGCGAATTTAAAAAGTCAATTTTTTCAACTTTTACGTTTTTCAATATTTTTCTTTGATTTTAATAGGGGTAATAGAGACTCTTATCGTAATGTTAAATATATATTTTGTTTTTACAATTGTCCACCAGAAGACATTTTAAAAATAGATTTTTTAGAAAAATCTTGTGCACGCAATATCTCCAGAACTATTCAATGGTTTTTCATCAAACTTTAAGGGATAATGCGCTATAAAATGCCATTGTTACATTTGTAAGAATTTTGGAGAAATTCATCTCCGGTTTCAAATTATGGACATTTTTCTGATTTTGAAATGAAATATTATTCGCGCAAGATCTAACGAACGGCTAAAGATATGAACTGGAGACTTGTTGGAGAGCATAGAACATGACTTCGAGATATGTGGGTTTGCTTTTTCGTGCGTCGTGAGTACTTCCGTCGCTACCGGAAGCGAGTTAAAAAGTCATTTTTTCAATTTTTACGTTTTTCAATATTTTTCTTTGATTTTAGTAGGGTAATATTCCTGTATAGATGCAAGTTACTGAACATAAAAGGTATCGGATTCCTCCCTAACAAAAATTTACTATAGTTAACTATAGTTTACTATAGTTAACTATAGTGAAAACTTTGATACTTTGATTTACTATGAAACTTTAATCTGGAACTTTTGTTTGAGATTTCAAAGCTTAAATTCTCTAAAATTCGATAACAGTTATGTAAAATTTGGAAATTATTTCTGATTATACAAATAATATTTCAATTAAAATTAAAAAAAAAAAAAAATGTGCAGGTGTGAATTGAAGAACAAAAAATATAACGCTCTGAAATCCATAGTAAAAATACTTTGATTTACTATAGTGAAAAAACTTTGATACTATAGTAAACTATAGTTAATTATAGTAAACTATAGTACTTTTTTGCTAGGGCTGTGTCATATGGCGAGACGTGTTTTGTTGTGAAACGTTCCAGTCTTTTCATTAATGTGTTACTAATTGAAATAATCCACTTTTGGGGTAAAGAGGAATATAAAATGTGTAAGAAAACTTAGCGCTGCCTTTATGTTACTTGACCGTATACGGTATTTTATATGTACAGTGTGATAAATATACATTCTTAGGCTCGAAAATAAGGCAATAGCAACATTTTTTTTTTTAAATTCATTGAAGCTATTACGTACACAATCAATTGAAGACACATTCCAAAGAAAAGGCACGAAGATTTACTCGTGACGTTTGGCGCAAAATAATGTATCTTGACCCGCCTTTCACAAATGGCCTGACGCAGTAGTGTAGAAGTACAGAAAAAGATTACACGTACATGTCTGTATTTGGATTTGAATAGAATAGAAAGTTGAATGCATAAAGAATAAGGGAAGTAAACAC
Organism: Saccostrea echinata; assembly: GCF_033153115.1. Lineage (NCBI taxonomy): Eukaryota > Metazoa > Mollusca > Bivalvia > Ostreida > Ostreidae > Saccostrea > Saccostrea echinata. Next base: position 6,044,294 of record NW_026889806.1, on the reverse strand, counting down.
AATAGTTTTTTTTAGTTTTTATCAGTAACAGATATTTTCTCTGCTATCAGTTATTGTTAAAACTCAAGTAACAAATCCGATGTAAATATACTAGTACTTGCACAAAATTTAGCTGGCTAGTTTAATCCTATAATTCCACACTATAAGAAAACAAGCATTCTGAGAGTATTGCATTAGCAATACTAATCCCCTACCGACAAGTGTAATCTGGTTCCCGCTGAAAATTGAAAATGCCACAATTCCGTCAAAAATCAATGAAGTGGAACGAAATGCAAAGCTGATCTATAACTCATCAAGGTTAAGTCACATGCCAAAAATTAGCTCAATATCTGCAAGCGCTTAGAAAAAATTTGCGGAAAACCCTGAAAAATTGAAAAGGTCGTAATTCCGTCATAAATCATTGAAGCGGAACGAAATGCAAACCTGATCTGTAACTAATCAAGATACACTCACATACCAAAAATAAGCTCAATATTTGCAAGCGTGTAGAAAAAAGGTGCGGAAAACCAAGTGGGACAGACTGACAGACAGACAGAGGGACAGACAGACGGACAGACAGACAGACAGGTAGACAGACGGACAGAATCAGAGGAAACCTATAGTCCCCTACGGTTTCACCGGTAGGGGACTAAAAAAAATTAACCTGCCTGACACTCGTTACTTCAGGGAATGAGTGCAAGGTAAACATTAATGATGGCTGGTACATTGCGCTAGTGTAGTGGTTTCAATATTAAAGTAGGGCCTTTTTTGGCCCTGTGAACTTCAGAAAAACTGAAACGGCTTGGTTTTAGTTGACAATGCATCAAATATCATTTAGACCTTTGATGAATGCATATCTATCAAAAATGACGTAATTTTCTGGCTACCCAATGCATTATGACGTCATGAAATGCGTCATTTTCCTCATATCGTGAAAAATTCTACAAAACAGCCAATTTTTAAAGCTATTTTTCGATATTTAATATAGAGCGTAACCTCTGATCTTAAATGTGCAACTATTAAATGATAGAACTATTTCTGAGGATTGCAAAACCTGTTTTATTTTTTAAATCAGAGGATGCGCTAGTATTTTTTCTCTTCTGAATACTCAAATATACTTGTTTTCCTTAAAATTCAAGAACATTGCAATTCCATGAAGCCAGTTTTCCAAGATCTTGGCTTTAAGGAGAAAATTTTTAATAGGAAATGAAAGCACTAAGTCCCTACTTTATCTTGATGTTTAATATGGAACATAAAGTGTTAGTCAATAAATTGGTATATCTACAGGGCCATTTTATGCATAAAGTAAACCTAGCTCTTTTCGGGCAGCCGATCTTGGTTTATTCACGACTCTATCTGAATTTTTTGCATAAATTTTACGTTTTTTCCGTCATCTTTATCAATGATGTTGAACTTTTTTTCTCTTTGTGAATTCTGTGCTCTTTTTATTTTTTTTAATAAAAAAATCTTTTGAAAGACCCATGTTATATTTTAAGGTGTCTTTACAACGAGCAGATATAAATGTAATTCTACGTGCAAAGAATATCACAGTTAAGGATGGTTATTCGGACGGAAGACCTCTCGTTGCTCGCAACGAGTATCTAGTTCTTCTTCTTCTTATTTTTTTTCCCTTTCTTGTTTTCACGATTTCTCAGAGATGGCTGGACGGATTTTCTTGAAATTTTCAGGGTTAATAGCGAATGAAAATACCTACAAATGTATCATTCATTTTTTTCAAAATTCACTTCCGGTCGTCAGATATGTCCGATTTCCGTTTTTTAGAAATATTTTGTCCGAGTCATATCTCAGAAACGGTAAGAGATTAAGACACCAAACTTATAGGAGTAATAGATCTTGAGGAGTAGGCAAATCCATTTGGGTTAAGAGCGTCAGCCGTCACTTCCGGTCGTCACAGGAAGTGATCAAAGAAATCGAAAATTTCAACTTTTCTTTTTTGATTTTTTTCTTTCATCACGTTGTTGCATCTTATTTGTAGATTCGAAATATGCTAGTCCCACCGGAAACAAAAACGTCAACTTCCGGCTATAAGCGAAAAAACTGCATAATTTGAGTATTTTACTTTCCCATAAATATTTTTTATAGATAACGTATTTGAACTGATTTTTAAATATGTTATCAAGACTGCAATGTCTAGAGTAACGTCAAATATCTTTGTAAAATTCACTTCCGGTCGCGCGTTTAAATGTCCGCAAAATGAGAACTTGTCCGAGTGAGATCTCAGAAACGGTAAGAGATTTAGACACCAAACTTATAGGAGTATTAGACCTTGAGGAGTAGACAAAACCATTTGGGTTAAGAGCGTCAGTCGTCACTTCCGGTTGTCACAGGAAGTGATCAAAGAAATCAAAATTTTCAACTTTTCTCTTTTTGAATAAGACTTGCATCATATAATTGTATCTTTTTCACAGTTACGATATATGTTGGTCCCACCGGAAACAAAAAACAACTTCCGGTTATGAGAGAAAAACTAAATAATAGGGTTTTTGAATTTTCCCCAACATATCGCTTATAGATAGAGTTCTTTAAATGATTTTTATATATGTTATTGAGACTGCAGAGGTCTAGAGTGACGTGAAATATTTTAGTAAAATTCACTTCCTGTCGCGTGTTTTCTTGTCCTCAAAATGAAAAGTTATTTCAGCGAGATCTCGGAAACGGCATGAAAGTAAGACACCAAACTTATAGGAGTAATAAAACTTGGTGAGAAGGCAAAACAAATAGGGTTAAAAGCGTCAGCCGTCACTTCCGGTCATCACAGTAAATGATCGAAGAAATCGAAAATTTCAACATTTCTTTTTAAAATTAAAACTTTCATCGATTTATTGCTTCCCTTTCCCTGTTTTGAAATATGTTAGATTCCACCGGAAAAAAAGACTTTAAACTTCCGGTTTTAAGAGATAAACTACGGTATTTTGTGGTTTAACATCCTCATAAATATCACTCATAGATAAGTATTTGAAATGTTTTTACATATGCTGTAGATACTGCAAAAGTCAAGAGAAAATTCAGAGATTTTTATTCAGTTCACTTCCGGTCGTGTGTTTTCCTGTCCTCAAAATTAGAATTTGTTTTCACAATTGTTCGGCAACAGTAAAAGACTGAAGTCTAAAACTTTCAAGACTTATAGTCAGTCATCAGTTCATTTGCGTCGTGTAAAAATCGTGTGTCGTCATTACTTCCGGTCGTAACAGGAAACGAAGCATAAAAGTATTTTTTAAGTTATTTTGTTTCTACATAAGTTTTAGGCTAATACCGACGTTGGAAAAGACATGTTCATGCAAACAGGAAGTAGTGTAACGGAAGACCTTCTCGTTATTAGTAATGAGTTTCTAGTTTCTTAATATGATTGTATTTGATTGTTTTAGTTTAATACATGTAGCTCTTAGTTAAATTTTAAGGAGAATAAATGCCAGTTACTTTGAAAAGAATGAATTACAAATTTATTGCGTCTTGTCATGAATGGCAAGTAAATATATTTATATTTATTTTTATGTTTATCTATATATCCACATGTATTTATTTATTTATTTATTTTATTTATTTATTGACTAATTTATTAATTAAATCTGTTCATATATTTCTTTTTAGATATATTTTCCTTATTGAATTATTAATTAATTGATAAATATTAGATATTTATTTAGTTTTTAATTCATTTTATTTTAATTAATTAATTAATTCTATTTCATTCAATTTATTTGTGAGTTTCGCATAGACAGTTGTAAGGTAAAACAAAATATGCTTCAAAGTATCTTTTAAGCATATTTACATTTCTTTTAATTCTTTTAATTTCATGATGGGTATCAAAATAATTGTCTTATTACACACAATCTGAAATCGGAATTTGTTTTATTGCTTCTTTTACTTTGGTAAAAAAATAAATAAATAAAAAATATTCCTCAAAAACTGTCACGACTGTGAGAGTAGTTCTGAGCTGTTGATAGTTGACCAGTGACTCTGGGTACACAGACCAGACACATACCGTATTATCCACTCTGCAGGTGTTATTTCTTTCACAACCGTGACAAGTTTTTGAGGAAATTTTTAAACTCCAGATTTAGATTGTGTGTAATGAGACGATGATTTTGATACCCATCATGAAATTAAAAGAATTGAAAGTAATTTAAAGATGCTTAAAAAATAGTTTGAAGCTAATTCGTTCGAGATTGTTTATGAATAACTACACAAATTGAATTAAATAAAAATTAATGAATAAATTAAAATAAAGGAAATAAATAAAATAAATTAATTAATTAAACAAATTAATTTATTCTTTAAAATTAAATAAAACAAATACGTAAAAATAAATTTAATAGATATAATTAATAAATGAATGAAAAAATAAATAGATAAATAAATGGTCAAAGAAATATATAAAAAAGACATCAATAAATTAAATTCGAATAAATTAATAAATTTACTAAAGATACCTCAAACAAATAATAAGTTACAAAATCATTTTTTAAAAATTTTTTTTTTTACTTATTTATTTGTATATTTATTTATCTATTTATTTTTTATCTATCTGATTTTTTAAATTTATCTTATATATTCATTTCTTTGCTTTAAAATATTTGTTTTATTCAATTATTAATTAATTAATGTTATTTATTTTTTCTTTATTTTGTTATTCATTTTATTTTAATTAATTAATCTTTTTCAATTCCTATTTATTTGTGTAGTTCCCTATAAACAGTCTTATGGAAAAACAAACGATGCTATAAACTATTTTTAGGCATATTTACATTTCTTTTAATTCTTTTAATTTCATGATGGGTATCAAAATAATTGTCTTATTACACACAATCGGAATTTGTTTTATTGCTTCTTTTACTTTGGTAAAAAAAAAAAATAAAAAAAATGTTCCTCAAAAACTGTCACGACTGTGAGAGTAGTTCCGAGCTGTTGATAGTTGACCAGTGACTCTGGGTACACAGACCAGACACCTATTGTTCTTTTGACTGACCACTACACACTGTTTATTCTGTGGCAGCACGACCGTATCCACTCTGCAGGTGTTATTTCTTTCGCAACCGTGACAAGTTTTTGAGGAAATTTTTATTTTACCAAAGTAAAAGGGAACAATAAAACAAATTCCAGATTCAGATTGTATGTAATGAGACGATGATTTTGATACACATCATGAAATTAAAAGAATTAAAAGTAATTTGAATATGCTTAAAAAATAGTTTAAAGCAAATTTGTTTTGCCCGAACACTGCATATGAAGAACTACACAAAATGAATTAAATTTAATTAATCAATAAATTAAAATAATTGAATAAAATAAAATAAAATAAATAAATAAAAATTTTAAATAAATCCATTTGTTTATTGATAATTAAATAAAACAAATAAATAAATATAAATTAAATAGATAGATTGAATAAAAAAATAAATAGATAAATGGAGAAAAAAGAATAGATAAATAAGCAAACAAATTAATAAATAAACAGGCACATGAATTAATAAATTCAATAAACAAATAAATAAATAAATAGAAACATATTTACATGCAATTCGTGCTACACAAGACGCAATAAATAAGTAATTTATTTTTTTTAAGTAACGGCATTTATCCTTATTAAGATTTATCTGAAAAGCTAGTAACAATCAATTAAATAATATTTTGAGAGAATTCGCTAAAGATATTTCAAACAGAAAAACTAATGATTAAATATACATTTTCACAAAACTTGAAAATTGCTAGGAGTATCGATTTTCTCACAAGTAAATAGCAACAAAATATATTTTAACCCTTTTTCCTGGTCAAAATGAATGTCAGGGGACGACAGGGGGTTGGTAGGGTGGTCAGGGACTTAGTCAGGGGACATCAGGGAGTTGACAGGGAAATCAGGGAATGTCAGGGGACATCAGGGGTTAGACAGTGGTAACGGGGCAAAGTCAGTGGACGTCAGGGAGTAGACAGGGTAGTCAGGGACAACGACAGGGGATCATAGGAGAAAGTCAGGGGGAGACAGGAAAATGTCAGGGACAGACAGGGGAACGTCAGGGGATTTTTTGGAATCCAAGGGGAAAATCATTGCAGTAGTGTTGTCAGCAAATACAATCTATCTTTAAGTCAAATGCTGACTGATGTTTTTCATACTAATTGTAAGGCAATTTTTTATACACTGAATTGTCGACGGATGTTTCCTTTATTTCCCGATCATGAGCACACGGCAGGTGTGACCGGTCGGCAGGGGATGCTCACTCCTCCATGGCACCTGATCCCATCTCTGATGTTTGGAGGTCCGTGTTTGCTTTGCTCCTATTTTGTATTGTTTAATGGACTTTTGAGTTTGAATACTGTACGTTGTCTTCATATATTTATTTATTTATTTTAAATTGTTATGCCATTATTTATACACTGAATTGTCTTTGAATTTTTCCTTTTTGTCCTATCCTTTCAAGGAGCACACTGCGGATGAGGCCGGTATTCAGAGGATGCGTACTTCTACATGAAATCGAACCCCCCTATGATATTTTTTATCCATGTTTGCTCTGTTCCTAATGTGTACTCTTTCAATTGACTTTCGAGCTTGATAACTGTTCGTTATCTCCAAAATAAATTAAGAAATGAATCTCATATTTTTTCTTTGATCTATGTATCGCATTGATGAAAAAGTTCTCCGTCAAGTTTTCTTTGATATATCGATCAACTCTAACTAATCGTAAAAAAAAAAATCGAAATTATCAATGCTTGGTGGTTATAAAGAATCATAGTTTTAATAATTTATAGTCATTTTTGGTCATTTCTTGAAGCAATATGAAATGTTTCATCAATTCTTTTTACACACATATTGTGTTTTTGATTAAATTATTTTATTACTTTCAAAAGGAGTTATAGGTAAAGGTATAAGCGAGTCAAACGTAGTTGAAATGTTGCTCTCTGCTTGAAAAAATTGGATAGATAAAGCAGAGAGCTACAAATCCAAGTATTGTACAATTCTTCGATTTACGTCGGCGCTATTTTTATCGCTCGCTTCGGGTATTATTTCTTGTATTTTATGTTTTCACCCTCTTTAAGAATGATATCAGATAATTAACCATATATTTTTCTCCTATTCTTGATACTTTAATTATCTTCCATCGGTCCCAAACAGCCCTTTGTCTGCAAAATGTATTCGGCGAACTGGCGAGTCTCATTCAATGTTTTGCTGAGTATTTTTCCGTTAGTAGTTAAGCACTCTAATGACACTGGTTCTACTTTGGTATTTTACTGGTTACATCGAGAACGATTGCATTTCTTTTTGCGTAACCCCCACAAGTATGACTCTTTAGCGGGCTGTTCAAGCAATTTGAATTTTAATCTTTTAAGTTTTATCTTTCAATATTAGGGTTAGGGTTAGCATGCTCTACGTATAAACAATTTCTTAGGCCAGGTAAGTTGTTGAAATAAAAGATATCACAGAGTCTGACACATCTGTTTCATATTTTGATATTTTACGAGAAAAAGACGTTAATGGTACGCAGCTGGGTTGAGGACGCCCATTGAAAATACACCAGAAAACATTGCACTAAAATGAGTACAGTATTAATATTTTTTAACAGTATAAGTTTTGATGAATAGGAATTGTGCTTTTTCCATTTGTTTACATCGGTCTCTGCTGAGTTCGGCCAAAGCGACATCATTTACATCAGCTGTTTGTCATGCTACAGGTTTAAAATTACCAGGTAAGAAATATTTGTACTGCTACAAAGATCGTAAAAAATTCAACGATATACGGGAATCTTTTTGTTATAAAATTTATTCTGTTTTCTTTGAAATCAATTCCTTAACATGAAAAGTGCTGGAAGCAACTTCCTGGGAAGCCTGTTAAAAATTTAGCTGTCTTTCTATAAACTCCCGACACAGATGTAATACGCATTGAAATAATGTTATACTACGGAATAAATCAACGGTGCACATCCAGATTCTAGCACTTTTCAAAATAGTAGGGATAAAAGTTACACATCTTTAAAAACTCAGAATTTATTATGAAGCGGATATCGTTGAACTTTTGATATTTTTTAGGGCATAAACCTTGATTCTAGCACTTAACTGTGCAGCTGTGTCCCCTACGGCTTTATATAAAGTATACACATTTTCATTTTCGTTTGCAGATAAATATGGATTAATACGTTCATGAATATATCTCTATTTTGGTCCGATTACCATTATTTCGTATTAATTTTTATTTGTACAAGCTTCGATAGTAGCTTGATCAACGCCTCATGTACAGAGAAACTGCGTGTTAAACTAAAAAGTGATGTCATCTCGTAAGTACAGCGAGATCAAGCTGGCTTTCATTCTACATTCGCAAAACACGTTTATGCCAAAATAAAATGCAATTTCATTGATTTTTACAAAATTTATGAGAAATGAAACCATTTGAGTGTGTTTTAAAAGGAACAAATAGTAGTCATTCATCGAATTCATTTGTATTGTTTTAACGAGACGTATAATAGTTTTTTTTCTGAACCTCTGCATAGGCTGACGTAAATATAGGAGTCCTTAACTTAGCAGCATAATCTAACCAAAAAAAAAAAAAAAAAAAAAAAAAAAAAAAAAAAAAAAAAAAAAAAAAAAAACTTTATGATAAACGTGATGACTTTAACTTTTCAAACATCAACTTCCCTTACGTATGCAGCAATATACCCTAATCATCTGCATATAGAATGTATATCTCACAGTTGATTCGATACACAAGAGCATGCTCTACGTATGAACAATTTCTAAAACGAAGTAATTAAGTTATTGATAAACTAGTTTATAAACCAAGAATATCAACAGTCTCGTTTAAGTCATCATTTTGTACGTTTTACGGTTGACCTTGTGAGAAAATAAAATCAATCATTCAGTCATATGCTGAGCGAGGTTTTTTCATACTTATTGTATGGCCATTATTTATACACTGAATTGTCGCCGGATTTTTACGTTATTCCCGGATCACGACGAGGATCACACGGAGGGTGTGACCGGTCGGCAGGGGATGCTCACTCCTCCATGGCACCTGATATCACCTCTGATGTTCTTGGAAGTGCGTCTTTGCTCTTCTCCCGATTTGCATGCTTTTAATGGACTTTGGGCTTGAATACTGTTCGTAATATCTATATTTCATCAATAATCCAGTTTTCAGACTAAAATGTTTGCGTTGTTTTCTTTAAAAATCTTTTTTTTTCCTTTTTTCAGATATATCTCCTGGATTTAAGCTTGCTTTCCTCCCTTTAGTCTGTTAGGAGGCTTAAACTCTTGTAGAATATTGACCTATACCGGAGACAATTAAAATATTATTGTAAAATATTATATGAATAATCATATATTTTATTAAAATATTTTATTTACATTTGCAAATATTTTTCTTAGATGAACCTATTTAAGAGAAAATATGTTCAATTCTGTATGAACTTATTAGGGGGTCAGAGGTCATGCTGTGACCGAATCACACAGCGAGATGATACATTGTCTTCACATTTCTGTCACGGTGACACTGGTTTCGGAACTTCTATGTAAGAATTCTTGAAACATATATGTTTTTTTCGTTCAACAAATGATCATTAGATCTTTCTTCGATGTGAAGAATGTTTTTTATTAGCCTAAAATCACGCTTACTTTTTTAGCCCGAATTTCCTTTGAAGGTATGTAAACTGAAGACGATACCACCGCTTTTGACTTCACATATTTATAAAGAACTCATACAATAATAGTAAGATTATTCTCAATAGCGATCATTGTTTTTTTCATTATGAACAGATATTTCCTAAATTGGACTGCTGAACATCAATGTAAGTATTCAAATCTTGGAGCGAGGCGAACTCTCAAAAATAAGCAGCCGGTAATTGCGCGTCACATCATAGCAATACGGGGGGCCGTTCGTGTAATAAATACAGTTCTATTCGGAATATTCGTCTCAAATGTAAATAAAAGTAATAAACAACAATGTTAAAAAGTTCACTGGGAAATGAACTTGGTTGGTACGTGATCAAATCTACTGAGAAGCCCTTCGGGCTTCACAGGATTTGATCAGGTGACCAACCAAGTTCCCAGTGAACTTTTTAACATTGTTGTTTATTTTCTTAAATGTACGTTTCTGATTAAACAAGCATGTTAATGTTAATATATATACTCTCAAATAAATACATCAATATCTATTAAAAACAAATTATTTTTTGGAGGGTTGGTGGGTGAGGCTTTACTGATTGAATGGATTAAGAGCATCAGATGGTTGTTGAAATCTCGCATTTAGAGATTGAGGGGCTGTATGAAAATTATTCATCCTTAAGCTTCTGTCTTTAATAATTCAGAAGTGAAAAAGGAATTACATAGACTACACAATCAGTATGTACTGGTCCCAGCTGACAAAGCTGGTGACAACATTATCTTTGTTTGTAAGGCTCAATATTTGAATTGTATTATAGAGGAAGTAAGATTTAATTCTACGGGTGGAAATCCAACTTACACCCATACCTCCCTTTCAAAGCAGGAAATTCTTCAAAATCATATGTCCATTTTAGATAATTCTAATATTCCAAACAATCAAAATGAATTAGAATTACCATACCTTTACCGGATTCTTAAACTTCAAAAAAAAAATCCTTACAAACAAAGATACATAGTGGGTTTCAGTAAATGTTCTACTAAGCCTCTTTCTTTACTCCTCACTAAAATATTTACTGTAATGAAGGAGAAACTTCAGGAGTATAGTTCAACAGTATATTCGAGAAGTGGTGTAATTCAGATGTGGATACTTAAAAACTCCAAAGAACTTTTGGAACATTTAAAAAATCACTATAATCAATGGCATCAAAACGTATGACTTTTCAACACTTTATACAACCATTCCCCACGATAAATTGAAGTCCAGGCTTTTTGACATCATAGACAGCTGCTTTTTCAATACAATTGGAGCTCGTAAATATACTAACCTTGTCATTGGTCATTTGCAAAAACATTTTGTTAAAAGACACTCTGGTTGTACACACAAGTACTCTGAAGTTCATATTAAAAAGATGCTTGAATTTCAGATTGACAATATCTATGTAGTTTTTGGAGATGAAGTCTTAAAACAATCAGTTGGAATTCCCATGGGTACCAATTGCGCCCACTTCTAAGCAGACTAATTTTTGTATTCATATGAAGCAGAATTTATTAAAAAAAAAAACTACATGAGAAGAAGAAAACATTAGCTTTGGCCTTCAACTCGACATTTCGATATATCGACGACGAAATATCAATTATCAATATTTACTTGCATTAATACGTTGACTCGATATATCAAAGTGAACTTCAAATAAAAGATACCACAGATTCTGACACATATGTTTCATATTTAGATATTTTACTTGAAAAAGACGTTAATGGTAATCTAACAACCAAGCTTTATGATCAACATGATGATTACAATTTTTCAAACGTCAACTTCCCTTACTTATGTAGCAATATACCCTTATCATCATATGGGGTTTATGTCTCTCAGTTGATTCAATACGCAAGAGCATGCTATACGTATGAACAATTTCTAAAACGAGGTAAGCTATTGATAAACAAGTTGACGAAACAAAGATATGAACAGTCTCGTGTAAAGAAATCTTTTCGCAAGTTTTTTTTTCGGTCGATACAATGACCTTGTCAGCACATACAATCAATCTTTGAATCAAATGCTGACTGAAGTTTTTCATACTAATTGTTAGGTCATTATTTATACACTGAACTGTCTACAGATTTTTCCGGTTTATGTTTCCCGATCATGACAAGGAGCGCACGGTGGATGTGACCGGTTGGCAGGGAATGCTCACTCCTCTATGGCACCTGATCCCACCTCTATATTTTGAGGTCCGTATTTGCTCTGCTCCAGATTTGTATTGTTTCATTGGACTTTTTGGGTTTCAAATATCCTTTAACTATTCATAAATTTGTTTGTAACATATACTAATTAATTTTTAAGAATAAGAAATCAACAAAATTAGTTGTATGTTTCATTGCTTTATCAGTAAAATCACGGAGTGTACATATTAAGGGGAGGTTCATGGAACAGACCAAATTAGCTATAAAACCTGACATGTACAGCTGTGTTAGGCAATACACACTCTTAAGACTGCGGAAGACGACACATCGATATGATCGAAATAAGTATTAGATTCTACAGTGAAATATTCATTTCAACTGTACTGGTTTGATATGTGTTCCTGATCTGTTAATTTTTTGATGACGTTTGTGCTTTATTGGAGAATAATGTCCACTGCATTTTTTTTTTATCTCGGCAATAATTGTTGTAGAATTGTTTGTCATCTATGACATATCAATTTTTATTGTGATGTAAAGAGCATCATAGAGGTCTGAACTAACTTGCAAATGCTTTTTCCCGGCCTCACCTAATAGTCTTTTTAACCCCGCAAAATCTCTTTTATGAATCAAACTACACAATTGTAATAAAGATGTTTCAATTGTTTAGTTTCTGTATAGTTTTGTTGATTTAATGTTGACTGTACTGGGTGACTGTAGATGGGTGAAGAATGCGAGTTATTTTTAGAATTAGTATATTAATGACCTGTTAGGCCAGAGTGGTCAGATTAGGGAGCGGTAACAACATCAGCCGGATGCCACGTTTCTACTTGTCCTATACGTTCTTATGTCCTGGCGAATATTGCAGTTATTATAAAGGACTGTCAAACGGGTAGTCATTAGACAGGTTGGGTACAGTTCCTTTTTTTTCAGTAACTGTTACGCTAAAAGGGAATTGTTCCTCTTTTCAGTAATAAAACACATTACTGTATACGGGAATGTTCGTCATATTTTTAAAATAATGCCCCAAATCCGTGTATTAAATACAAAGTGCATGAAAAATACGATGTGATGTGTATAAACTGTATTAAACCAACATCGCTGACAAAAAATTTCGGTCCTTTAGTGCTGCAGACGGGAGTATGATGAGATTTAATCGTACGACATCATGAGTATTCTTCCAACGGATGTGAATATTTCCCTTATAAGTATATTATTACTAGTTCAAAAACGGAAAATTTCATAGCTTGGTTTCGTTTAGTTGACATCTTTTGAACATGAATAGGAATTTAAACTCACGTGCAGCAGTAATCCACGACTTCTACTTAAATTTTCCCTGTTGATAAATGATACAAAAAGTATGGAATCGTACAAGGGCATTCATTCTCAAACCGTCTTTGAATGACTATCTTTTAAAATTTAATATTTCATCTAATTATTTTCATCTGTAAAGACGCAGTGACATTAAGAATAATTATTACGATGTCTTTGAAGGAAATGATTATAAAATTTAATTAGAACGAATAATTTCATGTACGAGCTAGCAATTGCTGAACGTATTCAATCTCACAATTTAGACTGGAGTCTATGGTATTGCCTGTCTCTATCGTACGAAACGACCGGTGACCACCGCCATCTAAGCCAAGAATTCCTGGCTTGCAATGTGATAGGAGCTTCGCAAGCTTATTAAAATACCTTCAGGAGAAAGAGAAATGTATGAGAGAAATCAGGGACCAAATACCTATACTAAGTATATAGTATATAGGTCCCTGGTTTCTAATGTTAACACTTGTGTTACAAGAAATCTGAAAAAAAGGGAATATTTGTATTGTATGTGGAAAGTATTGTGACAGATTGATTGCATCAAAAGCAAATGCAGAGAACTTTTAAAAAGTATATAAGTTGAAAACGGAATATATGTAGAAATTTTCAAAAAAATTTAACTAGTGTCAATACTTTTATGATTTGTTTCAAAACATCCCTCACGGAGAATTTAAGGTTACGATATAACGGCCGATATCTCTGTTTTGGTTTCCCCGACACATTTAAATTTCTACGTAGGCGAGAGTTTTTATCAGCCAATGAGCGCGGCCAGAGGGCTCTTTACATTACTGATCACCTGTCTGTATATCGCGCATAACAGACAGGCAAGCCAGTCTATCTCACAATTTTAACACAGATAAGCTTCCGTAAGAAATCTATATCGAAGAAATATTTCTTTTCAGTTTTTTTGAGCGATAAATATTGTAGTTTTAAGAATATATACACTTAATAGACTATAAATATATAGAGGATGTGAAAATATTTTTGGATTTAATCTTTTATTCAAAGCTAGCAAATACGAGAAAAGAGGGTAAACGAGTGAAAATTCCCGAATACAGTATTGTTTTTATTACTGAAAAGAGGAACAATTCCCTTTTAGAGTAACAGTTACTGAAAAAAAAGAACTGTGCCAAACCTGTTAGAACAAGGAACGCTTGTTTGGACTAGCATATTTTTTTTTGTTTTCCCTATCTCACTAGCCGGTAAGCGTATTTGTTTTGTTGATCAGTTTGTCAATATTTTAAGTATGTTCGTATATTTGGAGTTTTTTATGTGTAAATGTCGTTAAGGGTTAGTTAAACGTATGACATTTTCAATGCATGAGGCGTAGTACGTTTTCTAAGTAGGAGGGTGAGACTAGAAAGTCCTGGCCTCACTTAGAGTTGTGAATCCTTTAAAGTCGATATTCCGCATGTGTGGTTATCAGGGGGCGGATCAGCACGTGGTGGCGGGAAACCTTCTTGTGTGACTAGTGAATTTAGTAAATAAATTTTGTATGTGAATAAAATCTATAAAAAAGGAATTTTCAAAAATTATTATACAGATTATTCATTGAAGTTGAACTTTTTCTAATTTCTAACAATTATTTTGAATCATTGTATCTGATAGATATTTGGGACAAAAGACGTGATTTAAAGTAATTTTAGTCTCAGATATTTGTAAAGTTAATAACTGTTTTTATATTATTCCTAGTTTGCGTGTGGTGTGAAAGGAGGGAGAGATAATATTATTATCATCTTTTTGTTTATTTTCATTAATAATTTTTTTGTTAATTTTACAATTTGTTCTTTCATCTCAGCCCTACAAAAACCAAAAAAACTAATTACAACAATAAAATACGGTGGTTAAAAAAATATTGAAATTTTATATTTATTTATAATTGTTATAATCATTGTTCACAAATTATGTATACCCGAAACTGTATATTTGACTCATTTCACAAAAATTGATACTAAAAAAGCGTAAATAACTTGCCCAAAACCTTTAACAAGTAAAAAAAAATCACAATGGGAAAGGGGGGGGGGGAGGGTAAAAGGAAGTTAAAACACACTTATCAAAGTCATAAGTCATGTTCCTTCAAATACGGTACACTCTTTCCTCATTTCAAGAGATGTCCATGTTTCCTGAAGGGAAGGGGGGGGGGGTCCAAAATATTTTTTTTCGTTTTCTTCTACATAAAAATATAGTTACTTTGTAGTTCCAGTAGGTGTGCATATGTTTCTGAGCGATTGACTACGAATAGCAGGATTAAAGTGGAATGCGTGGATAAATAAATTGAACTATTTAGTTTTATAAACTCGCACAGTCATATCAAGCATAAATAAACCCTGTTATTGAGGAGTTAACCCCATAGAAATAACCTCAGAATACTGGAAAATACGCACAATAAACCTCACAGTGAATTTCTGGTAAGACCAGTCTGTCCGTCAGTCTGTCAGTCTGTCTATCCGTCTATCCGTCTGTAAACTTTTCACATTTTCGACTTTTTCTTTAGAACCACTGGGCCAATTTAAACCAAAAATGCCAATCTCAGCTTCTTCTCAAGAACTACTTGGTCAATTTCAACCAAAATTGCCATAAAGCATCAGTGGATAAAGAGGGTTAAAGTTTGTTCGAATGAAGAGTCATGTCCTCTTTCAAGGGAAACAGTTAAGAATTAGTGAAAATTTAGTGAAATCTTTTAAAAATCTTCTTATTAACCACTGTGTCAGAAAAATTGAAACTTATGTGAAAGCTACATTATGAAGTGTAGCTTAAGTTATATTCAGATCATGTCCCTCAGGGGAAGGCTGTGGCTACAAAAGATGATGAAATATTTTCACAGAATGTTTAGAAAAAAAAACTTTCATAATCTTTTTTCAAGAATTACTTGGTCAAAAGAGATGATGCTTATGTGAAAGCTTCATTACATAGCGTACGTTAATTTTCTGATGCTGGTACAAAAAAGACCCTTCACTGCTCTATGATCCTGCGTGCCAAGTATAGGTCTAAATTTGCAGCCCTCCATCGGCAAGTGGTGACGTCTACATTCGAATGGAAAATTTTTCGAGATGGACTTTATAACAACAAACAAACAAAATATCAATTTTGTTCAAATCATGACCCCAGGGGCAGGGTGAGGCCATAATGGCAGATCAAAATCTTACATAGGAATATATACAGAAAATCTTTAAAAATCTTCCCAAAATCAGACAGATGTAGCACCGGCGCACCCCTCCACAACCCCATCCCCTGCCCGAATTTTTTTGCTTTGGTAAATTCTGTTTAATTAACTTGCATTTACTCTCAATTTAGTCCACAGGTAAAATTTCATAATTGAATTATTTACCGAACATATGCAGTACATACTTTACATACAAATGTCTTTTTTTATTGCTTGCCAAAAAAAAAAAAAATTCTCAACCGCGCAACCCCTCCATTCTGAAATTTTTAGATCCACCACTGAGGAACAGCAGTTGGCCCGTGATTAGTGATGTTTATATGGAAGTATCCCTAGATAGTGTAGATTCAAGAACTGTTAATCACTTTTTATTCGTGAGAACTTTATTTTCGCGTATACTTCCGCGAAAATTTTATTCTCGCGTATATTTGTATTGTTAAGGATTATAAACAACAAAAAGCATTGCTTGAGAAAATTTTGTCTCGCTAATAAATACAAAATAGCTATCTTACGTAAATAAGGTGTCGCGAAAATATAGTGATCTACAGTATCTTCAAATCATGAACCACGGGTCTGGGTAGGGCCATAATAGATGATCAAAGTTTTACATACGAATACATGGAAATATTCTTTAGAAATTATCTTCTCAAAAACAGCAAAGCAAAGCTTAGTCATATTTATATGGAACATTGCCGTGCATGTCATGCGACATGTTCTGATGGACGACAATATGCGCAGTGAGGGTAGGTACACATTGTCGCCGGCGACAATATGAACAGGACGACTAAATGTACCGTCACAATCACTTTGCATGAAATAACATATAGGACACGTCAGTGTGATTTACATACCAATTACATTCACAAAACTACCAAAAAACAACAAAAGAAATCTTTACGCAACAATATCTGTGGGGCGTCAATATGTACAGTGAGGGTGAGGCACAAAATGTCGCCGGCGACAGTATGTACATGTTTAACTTTTCAGCCGGCGTCATTATGTACCGATGGACGACAATATGTGCCGTGAGGGTAGGAACATATTGTCGTCGACGACAATATGTACAAAACGACAATATGTACCGTCACAAATCTTCTTCTACAAACATAGCTGTGAGATACCCAGCATGGCAATGGAGATCATGGAAAGCTTACCTTAGTCAGTTTTTCAAAGCTATGAAGGGTATACGGCAGTACCAACACTTCTCCTTCAATTCAGAAGAACCAGGTATTGTTATAGTGAAGAAGACCAGTGGAGGGAACGAAGAAAAGGTCGCAATTTTAAAGGACAAGGGGTTTCAGTTTACTGAAATTGAAGGCCAGATGTTCTTCCCGCAAGTGGACTTTCTGAATCTCGGCTGCGATACTTTTTACTCGCATGCGAGGCCATATGTGCGAACAGCATTTGAGGACGAAACGTGCCCTAGTCCATTTCAGGAATAGAGTTGAATTAAATGTATAGATGTATAAATGATTTTATTGACTTGCTTCCTGTCATTCTTGTTTATTCTCAAAAGGAAAAATGAATAATTATTTTAACATTGTTTACATATAGTTTTTAAATGAAGATTGGAATTTAAATGAAACTGGAAACATGTTTTCCTTATTTTGATAGCCTAAGAGTGTAACATATGTAATAATCAAAGGAGTATTTAAAAACAAATCATTATAGATATTTATATTCATAATGTTTTATTCGTATATGTAAAACTTTTTAAAAATATTACATAAAGCAATCCTAAATTTAAAGAATTTCAAAATGTATCTTACGCAACGTTAAAATGACGTTACAACATTGCATGGGTTTGGGAACATTTATGAATGACGTCATTCAATCGGCTGTAACTAGGTAACTATTCGTATTTAAACGACCAAATTTGGAAATATTATTTATCAGACCAGTGCCATCAATTTCCAGGGATAAACTCATTTTCGATAAAAATGTCATTAAGACCCCTTTTTCCAGAGAGCGGACCAATTATATATATATATATATATATATATATATATATATATATATATATATATATATATATATATATATATATATATATATATATATATATGTTTGTTTGTTTCAGGATGCATTCGCATTCACTTACATGTATATATTTGCCTTTTTTGATATATTGCAAAATATGTTCTACTTATATGAGTTAGATTTCCCTTTTTAAAGCACGTCATTTTTGTATTAATAGATATAAATACATTATAATGATACAGAAGCCCATTTATGACGTATCAAAAATATTTTCGAATTCAATATAACGAATTGTAGAATTTGTTATAACAAATTTAATTCGTTATAACAATTTCTTTGAATTCGCTATAACGAATTTAATTCGATATTACGAATTTTAGAATTCGTTTGAAGGAATTTAGTCTGTTATAACAAATTTTTGAATTCGTTTTAACGAATTCAACAAATTTGTTATAACAAATTTAATTCGTTATAATGAATTCTAAAATTTGTAATAATTCTAAAATATGTAATAACGAATTAAATTCGTTCTAACAAATTCGACAATTCGTTCTATTGAATTCAAAAGTATTTTCTGATAGGTGGACTTCCGTATAATGAACAAATTTAAACCAAATTGAATTGAATTTGATATAGTTAAATCCCCGAATCCAGTAAAATTGCGTTATATTTTGTTATGCTTTAAGTACGAATTCTACTTTTGTAAAGTCTACTATGCTAAGGCGATGATAATCAATGAGCATAAAATGAACTGATTAAAAATCTTGAAATTCTTGTATCACAAAACAAAACAGGTTAAATATCCATTGCATGTGACGCTGGTCTTATAAAAGCTAAACCCAAAACCAGTATTTAAATCTCATTCAAATGAACTGGGAACTGGCAGGATAACATGATGGAATATGGATAACATTACCCGGTCTTCCGTTTGACGGTATCTTTCTTTTTAAATAATAAATTTTAACCAATCCCTTATTCTGAATAGCGAAGTTACGCAAGACTTATTTCAAAATTACGTAACAGGTTAGGACTTTGAATCCGTTATTATTTGTGAAGGTGAAGTGCTCAATAAATTTGGAATAGTGGTCCCGAGATATACTTAAAGCAGGTACTGTGACGAAATTATACTTTCTTTGTTTGTGTTTTTTTTTAATTTTTTTATTTAAACATATTTTACTGAAACATAATCTATAGGATTGGACACAAGTTTTACCAACTTAGAATTGTCCTCTCAAACACAAATAAAATGACATATATGTATACACGTGATATACAACCAACAAATGTACAATGCAAAAAAGTGCATGGAAATAAGAAAAGGAGGGGGGGGGGGTGCAAAGAAAGAAAGGAAAGGGGTTGTAATAGATACAGAATGGTTACGCTCGTTATTCATAAAAATCTTTTCGATTTTTTAATATATTTGTGTACGGCTTTAGCAATGTTCATATTATGTTGTTGTCCCAAGTTTGGGTCCCCAAATAGAATTATGTCAAGGTCTGTTGTTCCTTTGTTATTTCTTATAGAGTGAAATAATTCTGCTCTTATTTCAGCATAATTTTTACAATACAAAAAAAGATGCTGTCATGAGACAGTAATACCCGCACTAAGTGTTTGTTCTAAATGCACACTCCTTCATATTTGGCTTACCAATGAAAAAGTCAAAATAATTCTATAATTTACACAGTACATGTATTCGTCAAATCGAGCATAAAATGCTCAGGTGACCATGTGACCTATGAGTCTTTTATTGGTATTTCCTTTACTTAATTCATTACCAGTTTGAAATAACAGAATTCAATTAATGATGTAAATTAGGTGTTGATAAAAGGGGGATATAAATTGGCCCATAATGGGAACTTTTTAAATTTATTTTCTCAACAACAAATAATATTATTTTAGTACAAAGCATTTTTTATGAATTTATCAAAATGTGCAAACCTTTTTTAGTATTTGATTAGGCAAAAACCTCTTTGAAAAGCCATGCCCAATCATTTTTGCCCCTCACCCCCCCTCCCCCACACATACAATTTGCCTGTTTTTTGGAAATAAGCCTAGATGGCAAAGTTATCTTAAAACATCGTTTGTTATGATAATTTAAAATTTGTTCTTGTACTGTGCATGTATGTGAACATCTTTTTGAAAATTTCTACATCACATTGCTCTGACTTGCGTCACCCTACTAGTACTAGTTTTACCATTATCATTTTTAGATTGCACATGGTGCAGTGTGGTGTACACATCATTACATGTATATCAGTGGAAATTGATTAATTTTGTGTTTTAATGGATTATATTTCACGAAGTTGACAGGACCTTGACAGTCGGTAATACAAACTTAAGTATAGATTGGGGTAAAATAAACCGAAATGCAAATGGTTAGGTTAAAGTTTAAAAAAGGATCAAAGATCATTGGATGCCACAATAGACAAATTTCACATTCTGAAGAGTTATCTCCAGTTGTCGACATAACATTCAGTTACAGGCACAGATCCAGGAATTTTTTCCGGGGGGGGGGGGCGTCCACACCTCAGTCAAAAAAATTTCCAGCCCAGAATTTCCTGAGAAACAAAAAAAAAATTAAGAAAAAAGAATAAAAAAAACAACAACAAACAAACAAAATAAAAACAAAACATGGTGGGTACATGTTTTAAAAGGGGGGGGGGGTTCCAAAGTCATTTTTATTTGCTTCTGTAAATCAGTATATAGTCCTATTTAAATAACTCTGCAAATTCCAGGGGGGGGGGGGGGGGGTCCAATCTCCCTAGCCGCTCCCTGTCCCTGAAATGACAAATGATCATGTGACTCCAAGATAGTAGAAAACTTTTCCATTTGACTATACATAATTTTGTTACTTGTGTTATTATGTTATGTACATCTAATGGTTTAAGGTTATGAACCCCTGGAGGTCATCCCCACTCTCTTAATGAACTGGAAATGTTCACAATGTGACCACATCAAATTAAATAAAAGTGCATCAATGATAAGATTGCTTGATATTTCATTCATGAATTTGGGTCAACCCATGTACCCTCCTAGAATTAGGAAGGAAAATCATTCAAAGAGATGGACCACGAAACTATTTGTATATGTTCACATTTTTTTTATGTCAATACAAAGTTTTAGTTTGCATACATGAACAAACAGGGGTCTGGGAAGGGGAAGGGGCGAGGTGAAGGAGTTATCTCTTGACATCTTAACTGTTGAAAACTCCTAAAATGAATGTTAACCTCAAATCCGACTTGTACGTCTTCATTATTTTTAAGTGGTGGTGTCTCCATATTCTTTCCGAGAGGGACATTTAACAACAAACAAACAAATGACTTAAAAAAACAATGTACATGTACACGTTTATAAGTCAACAGATATACTTTTGGTCATATCTCTAGTTCTCCCTTGAATCAGAAATGATGATATAAATATTGTAAGAATGATTAAGAGTTGAAAAGGTTGTGCATCTTAAAATTGACTAAGCATCTGTGGTTGAATTATCTATAAGAGTTTAGCTTATTTTGCTACTCAAAGCACCTTGATTAACTATTTTTAATCATACTGTTTTCATTTTAAAAAAGTCTTATCAAGAACCACTGACTGGGCCCAAAAAGTTGAAACTTTCTTTACATAGACTTAGTGTAGATTCAAATTTGTTCAAATTATGACCAACTGGGGTAGGGTGGGGCCACATATGGGGATCCAAAGATTTACATAGAAAAATATAGGGGATTTTTTCCATCACAAATCTTCTTCTCAAGAACAGCAAGGGCATTATTGTCCCCCCGTTTTCGCGAAAGGGGCCTAGGGGACATTAAATCTCATTTGCCTGTCAGTCAGTCCATTTGTCAGTCTGTCCGTCTGTCACAATAAATTTAACCTTGGTCATAACTTTTGAATAATAAGAGATACGGCTTTCATATTTCACATGTACATTACCTACAAGAACTTTCTAAATATACTATGATTTTTGAACCCATGACCTTGAAGTTTGACCTACTTTTCAAAATATTTAACATTATTTTAAATTGATCATTTTGAAAGAAAAAGATAGGGCATTCATATTATGCATGTATATTATCTGTGACAAGACCTTTCTAAATATATCATGACTTTTGACTCTGTGACATTGACCTTGAAGTTTAACCTACTTTTCAAAAATGTTATATTTCCTTATAACTTTTGAGTGAGAAGAGATAGGACTTAAATATTTGACATGCACATTACCTGAAACAAGATTTTTCCGAGCATGCTATGGTTTTTTACCCCTTGACCTTGATGTTTTACCTAATTTTCAAATATTTTAACTTTGGTGATTACTTTTGAATGACATATAATAGGGCGTGCATATTTGAAACGATATGCCATAAAGAACGGCATCCCATCCACTAAGAAACGGAAAGCAGGGGACCAGAATTCTTTGAATTTGCTTGTTAGTCACTTTGATATGGAAACATCCTCATATAGTGTAGATTCAAATTTTTTATGCCCCTCCGTGAATATGAACGAGGCATATAGTGTTTTTCGTGTCCGTCTTCCGTCCTTCCATCCTTCTGTCTGTCCTACTGTCGCGCTTTGTTTTTAGCTCAGTTCAAAGCTCAGTTTCAAAGAAACTATCCAAGATATTTATATCAAACTTCATATGCTGATAGATATTGATATAGATATATATATTAAGAGCTATGCAACTGCATCAATATTTTATGACCTTGACCTCACTTTTCCTAAACTAGTGTTTAGCTCAGTTTTAAAGATAACATTAAAGATAGTGTAATCAAACATCACATGTTGATGCATACTGATTTAAGCTATTCAACTGCATCAGCATTTTTGACCTTGACTTTTCCTTTGATCTTGACCTCACTTTTCTTAAATTAGTGTCTAGATCAGTTTTGAATAAAGAATTCAAGATATATTTATCAAACATCATATGCTGATACATACTGCTGAGAGCTATCAATTGCATCAACTTTTTTAACCTTGACTTATCCTTTGAGCTTGACCTCACTTTTTTAGATTAGTGTTTATCTACGTTTTAAATAAACCATTTATGATATTTTTATCAAGCTTCATATACTAATAGTAAATACATACTGATGTAAGCTTTTCAACATTTTGACCTCAACCTTTCCTTTGACCTTGATCTCTCTTTTCTTAAATAAATGTTAAGCTCAGTTTTAAATAAATCATTCAAGATATTTTTATCAAACCTTATATGCTGTATGTATTAGTGAGAGCTATTCAACTGTATTTTCCTGTGACCTTGACCTCCCTTCTCTTTAATTTGTATTTTGCTTAGTTTTAAAGGAATAATTTAAGATATTTTTATGTAAGCATGCACTTACACATAATTTGGTGAGAATTTATCATCTATATCAATTTTTTTTTAGATTACTTTACTTTCAATTTTAAAGAAACTGTTCAAGATATTCTCATCAAACATCTCATACACTCATACAAATTTTCATGTTGCATTAGTAATATACATTCGGCGGGGCATTCATGTCCTATGGTCATATTTCTAGTTTTCAAATCATGACCTCCGAGGGTAGTGTCAGGCCATAGAAAGGGATCAAAGTTTTATATAGGAATAAAAGAGAAAAAAATTCTTCAAAATTCTTCTTTTCAAGAACAACAAGAGCATGATTAATATGGAAACATCCTCAAGAAGTGTAGATTTAAGTTTGTACAAATCATGACCCCATGGTTCAGGGAGGGGCCATTTTTTTCCTGCCCCTATTTGCCATCAACATGGAAATGCAAATTTTGAAACCATTTTACACATCCACAGGACAAAACCAATCATCTTCCAAATGATATTAATTTAAGGTTAATGCATAAAATATAAGGGACGTTCTGGGAACCAGGGTGTTAAAACATGTTAAATATCTTTTTAAAAAAATGACCCCCATTTGATCCCAAGGGTGAAAATAAAAATTCTGAAACCTTAATACACATCTACAGGACACCACCAACCATCTCCCAAAAATGATAAGGGTAGGCTTCTATGTAAAATGTAAGAGGAGTTCAGGGAACCAGGGGCTTTTTGCTTAAAAAACGTCATTTTTCGACTCAGATTTGACCCTAGGGTGAAAATGAAAATTCCGAAACCTTACTGCAAATCTACATAGCACCACCCTTCATCTCCCAAAAGATGATTAGGCTACTGTGTAAAATGTAAGAGGAGTTCAGGGAACTAGGAGATTTTTGCATAAAAACGTCATTTTTCGACCCCATTTGACCCCCAGGGTGAAAATAAAAATTTCGAAACTTTACTGCACATCTACATGTATATGACACCACCAACCATCTCCCAAAAAATGATTAGGTTACTGTGTAAAATGTAAGAGGAGTTATGTGAACTAGGGGCTCTTTGCATAAGAACGTTATTTTTTGATCCCCATTTGACCCCCTGGGTGAAAATGAAAATGTAAGAGGAGTTCCGGGAACCAGGAGCTTTTTGCTTAAAAAACGTCATATTTCGACTCCCATTTGACCCCAAGGTGAAAATGAAAATTCCAAAACCTTACTGCACATCTACAGGACACCATCAACCATCTCCAAAAAGATGATTAGGCTACTGTGTAAAATGTAAGAGGAGTTCCGGGAACCAGGAGCTTTTTGCTTAAAAAACGTCATATTTCGACTCCCATTTGACCCCAAGGTGAAAATGAAAATTCCGAAACCTTACTGCACATCTACATGACACAACCAACCATCTCCCTAAAGGTGATTAGGCTACTGTGTAAAATGTAAGAGGAGTTCTGGGAACCAGGGGCTTTTTGCATAAAAAACGTCATTTTTTACCCCCATTTGACGCCCAGGGTGAAAATGAAAATTCCAAAACTTCACTGCACATCTATATGACACCACCAACCATCTCCCAAAAGATGATAAGGGTAGGCTTCGATGTAAAATGTAAGAGGTGTTCAGGGAACCAAAGGACTTTTTGCTTAAAAAACGTCATTTTTGCCCCCCCCCCCCCATTTGACCCCCAGGGTGAAAAGGAAAATTCCGAAACCTTATTGCACATCTACAGGACACCATCAACCATCTTCAAAAGATGGTTAGGCTACTGTGTAAAATGTAAGAGGAGTTCTGGGAACCAGGGGCTTTTTGCATAAAAAAAACGTCATTTTATGACCCCCATTTGACCCCCTGGGTGAAAATGAAAATTTCGAAACCTTGCTGCACATCTATATGACACCACCAACCATCTCCCAAAAGATGATAAGGGTAGGCTTCGATGTAAAATGTAAGAGGTGTTCAGTGAACCAGGGACATTTGCTTAAAAAACGTCATTCCCCCCCCCTTTCCCCATTTGAACCCAGGGTGAAAATGAAAATTTCGAAGCCTTACTGCACATCTACAGGACACCACCAACCATCTCCCAAAAGATGATTAGGCTATGTAAAATGTAAGAGGAGTTCAGGGAACCAGGGGATTTTTGCATTAAAAAAAAACGTCATTTTTTGATCCCCATTTGACCCCCTGGGTGAAAATGAAAATTTCGAAACCTTACTGCACATCTACAGGACACCATCAACCATCTCCACAAATGATTAGGTTACTGTGTAAAATGTAAGAGGAGTTCAGGGAACTGGGGACGTTATGTATAAAAAAAAACCTTACTGCACATCTGCAGGACACCACTAACCATCCCCCAAAAGATGATTAGGCTACTATGTAAAATGTGAGAGGAGTTCTGGGAACCAGGGGCTTTTTGCATAAAAATCGTCATTTTTTTACCCCCAGGGTGAAAATGAAAATTCCGAAACCTTACTGCACATCTACATGACACCACCAACCATCTCCCTAAAGATGATTAGGCTTCTGTGTAAAATGTAAGAGGAGTTTGAGAAAGAAGAGTGTGACAGACGGACGGACAGACGGACATGAGTGATAAAAATATACCCGAACTTTCTATGGTGTCTAGTGAGGGTATAAAAAGTGTTCAGTGTTTTCATTGGTATATCCACAAGAACACTGAGTGTTATCTGAAAGCCTGACTTTAAACAGATCTGACTTAAGAAGACTCACATTGTGTCTCATTCTAGTCAGAATTGAGTTTGTTTTGTTTTCACCAAAAGAAAAATATTTTGGGGGAGATTCACATTTAAGAAGTCTTTTTTTTGAAAGCATTTAGAGTTTCAAGGTTTCTGATTTCAGAAGGTAAGGCGTTCCATAATGAAATTATAGATGGGAAGAAGGAGTTTTTTTTAATAAGTTCGTTCTACATTTTGGGTATAACAATATTTAGTAAATCATACTGGGTTATTTCTGAGACTTCAGGAGGTAATAGATTCGATAAATAGTCTGGTGCTAGACCATGTTTTATTTTAAACATTAAACATAACTTTCGCTTTTCTCGTTTATAAGCAAGTGTTTCCCATCCTGTTTCATAATATAGAGTTACGGGGAGAGTAAATAGAAAGTCCAGTTACAATACGTGCAGCTTCTAATTGAAGTTTCTCTAGCCTTTCACAGTCAGCTGCGGAAATATTATCCCATACTTCTGATGCATATTCAAATGAGGGCCTAATAAATGTAATATATATCTTTGATAGGAAATCACGATTTAACGATAATTTCAATTTTCTACGAACTGCAATTTTTTTAAAGCCTGTTTAATAATATTATCAATGTGGTTTGTCCATTTCCCAGAATTCGAAAACGTAAGTCCAAGATGACAGTGAGTCTGCAAACAGTCTAGACAGACCTGAGAGTCCACATAGTAGGTCATTTATATATACTAAAAAAAGTAAAGGCCCAAGAACAGAACCTTGGGGAACTCCTGCTTTTGTTCTTCCCACTGAAGAACTTGATGATTTTATTTTGACCTTTTGTGATCGACCAGTAAGATAATCATTTAACCAAGCAAGAACTTCACCCACAAACCCGTATTTTTCTAATTTGTATTTTAAACCTTTCAACCAAACCGTATCGAACGCCTTACTGATATCACAAAAAGCAAAATACGTGACTTCTTTATTGTCTAAAGCAATACAAATGTTATGATAAATTTCTATTAACTGGGTGACTGTTGAATGGCTACGCATAGAACCAGCTTGTAGGTTATATAACAGTTTATGTGATACTAAATGATTAAAGATGTATTTAAACCTTACTCTTTCAAAGATTTTCCCCAAACAACTCAACAAGGAAATTGGTCTGTAGTTTGATGGGTTTGATTTCTCTCCCCTTTTAAAGACAGGAATAACATTAGCATGTTTCAAACACATGGAAATTTCCCGGTTTTCAGAGATTTGTTGTACAGAATTTTTAGAGGGATTGCAATTTCAATAATTATTTCTTTTATTAAATTATGACTAAAATTGTCGGGACCGGATGTTTTTTAGAATCTAAATTTCGATAATATCGATAATTTCATTTTCGTCTATTGTGATATTGTCAAGTATGGCCTCTGTCCTTGTTTCGAATTCGGGAAGGTCTTTATCTATGTTATCATTAGAAGAAACTTTACAAAAATAAGCATTCAGTAATTCACATTAAATACAAAGGCATTATCTTCTTTTAGAGGTGGAACAGAGTGTGATGGCTTAGAACCCTTCAATAACCTGCGAACTATTTGCCAATAAGATTTTGGGTTTGTGCAATTTAAATGATTCAATGATTCGTTTAAATTTATCAGATACTCTTCTAGTTTCTTTTTAAAATTGTTGACTTTATTTCTTAGTTTCCGGAATATTTCTTGATCTCTCGCGTTTTTGGTTTTTCTATATGCTTTTCTAAATTTATCGCGCAATTTTATCTCTTTCCTAATTTCAGAATTAAACCAAGGTTTATCATCCCGTCTAACTACTACGCTTCAATTGTTAAATTCTCTGTATTTACAAGATCACTCAAATGAGTCTCGGTAAAGCATAAAATATCGTTCAATTCAAAGTCATTAGTTATCTTGTCTAATTTGTGTCGTATACTTCTACAGTTCAGATGAAATATTGATAGACCAGTTATGTTTATCTCTGGACCAGGATTTTGCGCAATATCATTACATAACAAAAGCAAAGTCATAAGGAGAAGAATATATTGGATATTTAGTATATTTCTCTTGATCAATTCGTGGACTTGGAGGAGGAAAAACAATACTCTTTTTGTTAGTTTGCCGTATTTTCAAATAAAAAAAATCTTTTTCTCCGAATGATTGTCTTGTGACACTCGGAGTAGTAGTTTTCAATCGCCGCACGAGATGTCATTAGATCATTACCCATGATCTAAGACGTCAAATTTAAAGAAACAAAGACAGCTGATTCTCGTGCAGCGACGGCACACAGGAATGTCGACTTCATTCACACAGCGTAACGCTTGAGTAATCAAAGAGTAAAGAGGGGCAATGGTGTAACGAAAAAGTGGAAAAATAGTGAGATAGTAAGAAACATAAAGCATTAACAAGGAGAATAGTTGAAGAATCGGGGGTGAGTGAGAAATTAGTAAGGACCCATAGCAATGCATGTGGTAAGTGAAGGTCTTAGAAAAGAGTAGGATAAATGTGTGTGTTCATACATGTATGAAATAAAGGATTACGGATTCTATACACAATCATACAATGTCAGTGTGTCAAGTGTAAATTGATAGGAGCTATAATCATAGATGGGGTAAATACACAAATCTAACTATTTAACGAGTCAAACCTCGTCATCACCGTCATGATCATCTTCGGAAAGAAAGCACTATATAATGTAATAAATCACTGTAATGTTTTATCAAAATCTTTGGTGATCCCATAGTTTCCTTAACAAATATTCGGCCATCGTTTGTCCAGTATGAATCAATTTTTCTATAATAACGGGCCTTGGCTAAAGCTTGAATAATTTCTTGTCTGGGGCGCGTAAGGTCCTCTGAAATGAAAATTTTGCTATGTTGATCTTGTTTTTTTTTAATTCTGATTATGCCCTATAGATTCTGTTCTTAATTTTCCAATTATTAAAATGATAGATGATTTGAGCTTTGCCATTTTAGAATGGATCCTGTTATGTGGGACCTATCTATGTCATTACAAGTGATGGAAGCAGATAATTTCAGCTTTTCATTGCGTATTCCCACCACTAGTTCGTCAGTTTTGTTGACTTCAGAAACATCCATCGTGACTCCATGGAATATTAGCGAATTCCTTCTTCCATATTGTTCCAATTCTTCTAGCCCGAGCTCTAGTTTTTCTACTTTTGCGTTCAAAGTGTTGATCTCTGCTCTTAGTGTTTGATTTTCTGAGTTAAGATTTTGGATCATAACGTTCTGTGTCTCTATTTTTTGACACAAGTCTGTTTTTATTGTTGTTAAATCTTCAATGACAGTGTCGATTTTTGCAGTTAATGGCTGTATAGACTGGGCTATAATTGTTCCGAGTTGTGGTAATAGGGCTGGAATAAAAGATGGTGCAGCTGTTTGGACGAAACCGGCACTGTTGATAGTAGCATGAACTAATTCTTAGATATTAAAAGTTTTGCCTTGATGGGTCAAAATCATTGGTGACAAACTATCTTTTTTAACAGAATTAAGTCGTCAAGAGAATTTCTACGACGTAATGGCAAGGGAGCACCCACATGATCCGCCAATTCTGATGGACTAACTGTTTGATCGACATTTCTTTTAATGCCCTGAGTTGCTGGTGTTAATGGTGGAATGCTTGTATTACTCATACTCATAATGTTTATTTCCACTTGGTTATACCGTTGTATTTCGAAATTACAAAAATCAGAACCAGCTTATGTTTATACACATGTTCGATTTAAAGATTATAAACAAATTATTTGGAAATTTCCATACCACATCATCACTAAGAAATATGAATATCACAACATTTATCCAAGAGATAAACTTAAACAGGTTTTGTCGCAATCACGTGACCTTAGCACATACTTTGTTATATTGTGTTTGCATAGTTTCCTTTTTTTATTTTCTTGCCATTCTGAGAAAAAAAAATTCAAAAGGTACGTTTATATACTTTACATACATGCTCCACGTACAAACAATTTCTAAAACGAGGCAAACTATTGACAAACAAGCTGAGAAAAAAAAGGATATGAACATTCTCGTTTGAATTCTTCATTTCGCAACTTCAACTTTGTTCGATACAATGACCTTGTCAGCAAATACAATCTATCATTAAGTCGAATGCTGACTGTTGTTTGTCATACTAATTGTTAGGTAATTATTTAAACACTGAACTATCCAAAGATTTTTTCGTTTGCCCGATCATGACAATGAGCACACGGCGGGTGTAACCGGTCGAAAGGGAATGTTTACTCCTCTTATGTTTTTGGATGTCCGTGTTTGCTTTGCTCCAATTTTGTATTTTTTTTTATTAAACTTTTGAGATTGATCAATGTTTGTTATCTTCATATTTCATTTCATTAAAGATAGTTTTTATTCATAACATTTTCAATAGAGAAATACTGCAATTCCTTATTGTATTCAAGAGTTGATCCACAAAATTTTGTCACATCTGCTATAAATCTTTAATGACGAACTATATGTACAAACATCATCTTACATATACCCCTATTTATTTAAATTCTGTTTCAAATTTTCACTTAGTTTTATTCTTTCTTCTGACAGTAGTAAGATAAGCGCAACGTTATGTCTAGTGCCGCACAGAAGAATGTTTCCAACGTTGTTATGGCGTTTTACTTTTCAGCACTACTTTTCAGTTCATCAGCAAAAATGTCAACCACTTATATGCTTCTTTTCGATAATCTTTACAGCAATTTTGCCTCAAAGCGTCTTGTTTTGGATTGTAGCATGAAAATTATTTGAATTTTTTTTTCTCCAAATATTATATCTATATTTATTCCCTTTGCGTAATTCTAATGCACTGTCAGATTTTAGAGTGAGTGACATAAAAAAATAATTAGTTTTTCACTCACTTTCTTCAATTTGTTAACCTAACCTAATCAAAGACATTCATCTGACGTCCAGCATCTTTACCACTTATAAGCGAAATAATTAACATTTAAAATGGTTTGGATTTCTATTTCTGACTTTCTAATGCCATATTTAGAATTACTTAAACGTGATTGATTGCATATGAGTGTCCTTGGTCGAATTTTAACTTTAAAGTGACGAATTTTCCAAAATTCTGGTGAATAGTGAGGTCTATTGTGCTAGACGTTGTGAGTGATCGTTTAAATGGCGGATAAACAAGATAAACAAGGGTCGGAGAAAAAAGTGGACAAGAGACAATAGGAAATACCAAAAAAAAAAACACACCAGAAAGGAAACTTACACATTGTTTCAGAATCAGTAAGACATTCCGTTGTGTCCGATAAAGCGTCCAATAAAAAACAGAAGCGAACAAACAGTTCAGACATGGATTCCCCCTTGGGTACCCCCACAGGTGTGACAGGAATTTTAAGCGACCTAAAGATAATTCAGGAAAGCTTGACCCAAATACGAAGAGGACATGGCTAAAAAACAGGAATGAAAGGAATGATATCTTTAATACTGAAAGATCAGAAGAAGGAAATTAAAGAAGACATTTTGGCAGACGTAAAATCCACAGTTTTAACAGATTTAAGAGAAAACATTACTAAAGAGATTAAAAATGCAGTTAAAGAAGAATTCGAACAAAAGATTGAAGAAAAAACAACGGAATACAAAACCAACGTCAAAAAAATCTCAGATGGCTTCAACCTTGACTTTGAGACTTTACGGGGAAAATTTAGTGACCGAGCACGGGAGTTAAAGGATATGAGAGACAGCTTAAAACGAAGTCAGTGTATGGCAGAGAGTGCTTTTATCTTAGCAAATCAAAATCAACAATACTTTCAGAAAAAACATAAGATTTATGAAATGGGAAAAGAAGCAGAACGAAAATCTTCGAGATGATTTATGCAAAATACTCAAAGAAACTGTAAATATTGAGTTGGCACCAACGGATATTTTGGCGATACACAGAGTTCCAATTAGAATTCGGGAGGGCCCTATACCAGTAATCGCTAAACTGTAATCGACAAAACTCAGGGTAATCAAGAACCGGTCAAAGGAAAACTGAAGAAACGATTAATTATGTACGACCATATAACAGCGATGAACTCGAAGTTAATACGAGATCTGAATGAAGATCCAAGGATACACTCGGCATGGTATTTTAACGGCAAAGTGTTCGCCCTCTGACAATGAAGGCAAAAACATAAATTTGATATTTTGGACAATGTGAGTGCAAAACTTAGACATCGGGAATAAAGTTGAAATGCGGAGCAGACAGTCCTTTATCAGGTTGAGGAAACTTTTTCTGTGACGTCAGAATAAATTTACATGCTAAATGAGGCACCCAACGTGACTGGCAAACTGACCAATCAGCTAAATGAGTTGCATTATGGCTTACTACAAAAAATACTACATGTATGTTTCGAAAAGGCCAGTTTTTGAAATCGCTCTCGGAAAGACAAGCATTTTACACACTTAATATGATATTTACATCAATATCTACTGGTTCTATGCTCACATTTAAATAAAAATGTTTTACAACGGTAAAATTTGAGTTTTCTCCACTCCATTGTGTAAGTCTGTTTGTTGACAATAGCTTGGAAGTTTTTCCCGTGCTGTACTGTCAATCAGTATTACTTTCACATGACTATTCCCTGGTCCAAAACAAATCTACTCTGAGGTATACTCACGTACATGTATTGTCATTGTTTACTATATGTACGTATACAACTTCGATATATATGCTACTAAATACACGTTCTATGATCAATGTACCTAATTAAAATACCGAACAGCAATAGACTTACGTTTTTATAACTGCATTAACTTTTAATTTCTAGTAAACAAATAACAAAGTAACAACGAATAACACAAGTAGCATGGCAAATTTACGAATATCAAGTTATAAAAACTGGGTTCTTATTTACTTGTGAAGACTTTGAGAGCGATATTTCAACGTACTATTTAACACGGAAAATTGACTTTGTTTATGTGAGCATGGAAAATCTTAATTAGAACCTATTCTTCGTGTTTTTCACAAAAACATTAAAAATGATTATTAGTTGACTTTCCCGAAGTCATTTGAAATCGCGTCCTAAATTTGCCTGACCCACTTGTTTGTAATAAAATATGAACATGTAGTAGACCATAATGCTTTTCGGCTCATTCATTGGATTGGACGATTGCTCGTTGTAAGCAGCTCTGTGCGCAATGACGACAATATCCATATATGGTAGATTCCTCGACCTGTTTATTGTGCTCGTACTTTTGGCATCGGGATTCACGGTTCGGGATCAATGTTATGTGTGACTTTGTTTACATGTGGCGTGGAAGATGCGTGGGAGGGAGTGAGAGTCTTTTCAGTTGTCAATAAATTTATTAATGGGTCTTTGATGTATTTCCTGTTGGTAAGTGGTGGCCTACAATGTAATTTATTGTCTAAACAGACTCTGCTGACAGATATACTTATTTTTACTTTTGAAAATGATTGATTCTTTAAAAATTGTATCTGGAAATTGTCAGGGTTTAGTGACCCTATCAAAACGTCAAGATGTTTTAAATTTTTATCGGCCAAAAGGTTACTCTATTATATGATTTCAGAATACCCATTTTTATTCCTGAATCATAACCATTTTTTGAAGCCATTGTGGGGTATAAATGTTTTTTAACTCCTTTAAATCAAATGCAAGAGGAGTATCTATATTCTTTAATAATAACTTTGAATTCAAAGTGCACCAAGGAAGGAGAGAGAATGAGGGAAATTTAATTGCTTTAGATTTAGATATGGAAAATAATAGGGTTACTCTCATAAATATTTATGGTCCAAACGCTGATAGTATTGGGTCTTATGAATATGTTCGTGATATCTTTTCGGAAATTGATAATGAATATTATATACTCTTAGGAGACTTGAATCTTGCTTTTAATCCTGAGCTACAAACAAAAAAAATTATAACTCAGTTAATAATCCGAATGATAAGGACAAATTGTTGGAAATCATGGATGATCTTTATTTATTAGACTACTTTAGAATTATGAATCCAGATAGAAGGGTTTATACATGGCATAAGATGAAGCCCCTAAAACAAGGTCGTTTAGATGATATTTTGATTTCTGAAAGTTTGTCCATTTCCTGGAAACTTACTGGATTAAACCTGGTTACAGATCAGATCACTCCATTGTTATTTTAGAATTAAAATTTAATTCTTTTAAAAGGGGACGCGGACTTTGGAAATTCAATAATAGTCTACTTTCAGACAGCGAATATGTATAAACGGTGAAAGAAACTTTTAATAAAACTTGTAAACAGTATGCAAAAGGGGACACCGATAACACTAGAATTGAAGATAACGTTTATGATAGCTTATATCTGGAAGTTTTAATCATGGAGATTAGGAGTGTTACTATTTCATATTCTTCTTCAAAAACCCAGAAGTGAAAAAAGAATTAGATAGATTACATCATCAGTATGTACAATTTCTATGTTGTTTTTGGAGAGCAGGTCTTCCAACAATCTATTGGAATTCCCATGGGTACCAATTGCGCCCCGTTATTAGCAGACCTTTTTTTGTATTCATATGAAGCAGAATTTGTCCAAAATCTTATACGTGAAAAGAAGAAAACACTTGCTATAGCCTTCAACTCGACATTTAGATATATCGACGACGTATTGCCAATCAACAATGGTTATTTCTATTCTTATGTCGATACGATATATCCTGGTGAGCTTGAGATAAAAGATACCACAGAGTCTGACACATCTGTTTCATATTTGGATATTTTACTTGAAAAAGACGTTAATGGTAATCTAACAACCAAGCTTTATGATAAACGGGATGGCTTTAACTTTTCAATCGTCAACTTCCCTTACTTATGCAGCAATATGCCTTCATCACCTGCATACGGAGTTTATATCTCTCAGTTAATTCGATACGCAAGAGCATGCTCTACGTATGACAATTTCTAAAACGAGGTAAATTATTGACAAACAAGTTGATGAAACAATAGTATCAGCAGTCTCGTTTAAAGTCATCATTTCGTAAGTTCTATGGTCGATACAATGACCTTGTCAGCAAATACAATTTATCATTGAGTCAAATGCTGACTGACGTTTTTCACACTAATTGTTAGGCCATTATTTACACCTGAATTGTCGACAGATTTTTCCGTTATTACCCGATCATGAAAGGAGCACACGGCGGGTGTGACCGGTCGGCAGGGATGCTCACTCCTCCATGGCACCTGATCCCACCTCTGATGTTTTGGAGGTCCGTGTTTGCTCTGCTCCTATTTTGTATTGTTTAATGGACTTTTGAGCTTGAATACTGTTCATTATCTCCATATATTTCTAATAAGAACAAAGAAAGAGAAAAACAAGAAAAGTTACCTTTAGAAGAGATAGGTTTACTAAATTAGAGTCGGAAGAAAAAATTGATTTGCACTTAATAGAACAAAAAGTATTGATATTAGAAAGCATAAGAAAGAAATGGAAGGGCATGTTGTAAGATCAAGAGCTAGCTAGATGGGTCGAGGATGGGGAGAAACCCACAAGGTATTTTTGCAACTTGGAAAAGCGTAATTATTTACATAAAACTATTAAAAACTGGACCCTAAGGAAAACTGTAATTTATATTACCAAGCAAGAATACTTAATGAAGTAAAAAAAAAAATTCTACCAAAACCTGTATGCAACTGGAACTTGAGGAAAACTGTAACATATATGACCAAGCAAGAATACTTAATGAAGTAAAAATTTTCTACCAAAATCTTTATGCAAATAAGGACTCTGAACTCCAAGACTTAGACCTTGAAAATATTATTCAAAAATCATGACATTCCAAAATTAGATAAACACACTTTAGAATCAAAAGAAAAAAAAATATCTGAAGATGAAATCTTTGAAGTTTCAGAAAATTTGAAAAACAATAAATCCCCAAGAAGTGATGGTTTTACAGTTGATTTTTAATCTTTTTTTTTGAAAGATCTGAAACAAATTATATGTGAGTCAATAAATTGTATTTTCGTCAAAAAGGAGCTCCCTATTTCTCAGCGACTGGGAATTATTTCATGTTTGCAAAAAGGAGACAAACCAAGACACTTTTTAAGAAACTGGCGACCCATTACACTATTAAATGTATTTTACAAATTAATCTCAGGTTTTCTAAGTTTTAGAATCAAATCCACATTAGACTATCTTATTTCAGACACTCAGTCAGGATTTTTAAAAGGAAGACACATTGGAGAAAATACAAGATTCATTTATGATCTAATGGAATATACTGATCGTAAAAAATACCTGGATTACTAGTGTTAATTGATTTTGAAAAAAAAAAAAACAAAAAAAAAAAAAACATTTGACTCAATTTCTTGGACCTCTATTTATAAAATATTTTTTTTTTTTTTTGGCTTTTAATGAATATATAATTGAATGGATTAAGATTCTGAACATGAAATTTAAGGTTTCAGTATTACAAAGTGGGTTTTTATCTGATCAGATTGACATTGAGAGAGGATGTAGACAAGGGGACCCTGTCGCATTATATTTGTTTCTCTTTTGTACTGAAATTCTTGCAATCCTAATTAAGCAAAATAGAAATACAAAGGATATCACGATACGTGACAAGGAACATGAAATAAGTCAGTACGCTGATGATACATCTCTTGCTCTTGATTGTTCACCTAAATCTTTGTTTGCTACCTTGGTTTAAAAGTAAACAGCTTTAAAACAAAAGTAATATGGAAGGCTCAACACAGTTTTCAAATCAGGTCTTTCATCATCCTAGATGGAAACTCGAATGGGGCTCCACAACTTTTAACTTATTAGGCATTAACTTTTCAGTTGACCTACAAAAAATTACAAATTTAAAATTATGGCATACAGATTCCAAATATAAAAAGCATGCTACAACATTGGAAAAGAATTCCAACACCAATTGGTTGAGTTACTGTGGTAAAATCTTTCATTATTCCCAAAGTCAATTATTTGTTCATATCACTCCCTACTCAAGAAGGGGAGATAATCCTATCATTATGCAAAGATATTTTTGAATTTATTTGGAATGCAAAATTTTATAAAATTAAACCTACAATTTTAATTCAAGATTATTAGCATGGGGGATTAAAATGGTGGAAATTAGGAATTTTATTATGTCTTGGCTGAAAAGGCTAATAGTAGAAAATAAACCTTTGGTAGATATTTTTGAAGCTATAAATGGTACAGATTTTGTTCATAAATTACTCGATTTTGGTGATGCATTTATCTCAGAATATGTAATCCCCCAAAACAACTGTTTTGGCAAGATGTTTTTAAGTCTATGCTTCATGTTATTAAATCTTTTGATAGTAAATTCTACATGGAAAATTTTCCTAACATCCATGTGTGGGACAATACAAATATTAGGGTTGGTACAAAAACACTGTTTATAAAAAGTTGGTATGAAAAGGGTGTGAACTTATTGATGATTTTTTTAGATGAGGAAGGAAATTTTCTACCGCATGTCATTTTTCAGCAAAAATGTGGTATTCAAGTAACCATCATGCAATATAACAGTGTAATGAGTGCAATATCAAATATAAAAAATCTTTTGTAAACAAAAGTTTATTTAAAAGATCTTCTACTCCATATATTCCATTGTATTATAAATCTTTTCTTTTGCAAAATAGATGTGCTAAAACCATATACAAACAGTTAAATGCAAATATTATTATTCCTACTTCTGTATGGAAATGGAATTTAGAGCTCAGCCATTATGGTGTAGAGGTTTGTGTTCAGGATGTTTTAATGTATGTTTTAAGACTACCGAAGACTCTTCAATCACATGGTTACAATATAGAATTTTCGATAGAATTTTAACTGTTAATTTTTTACTTGAAAAAAATCAATGCTGTATCATCTGATGGCTGTTCTTTTTGTAAACATCAAGTTGAGACAATTCAACATATTCTTATTAATTCTGAAAAGGTATCCCTACTATGGAGTGCTCTTAGCATGCATATTTATCAAATAACTTCAAAAAGAATTGGTTTTAATGTAATTAATATTTCATTAGGTGAACTTCCGTTGTCTAAAGGTAATAGAATTGTAAATTTTCTGATCATGTATACAAAACAATATATTTTTTCTTGTCTAAAAAAGGTTAACTGCCAAACTTTCTGGAAATTCTCTTTCACTTATACAATAAATATAGGGTTGAAAAATGTATTGCAAGCCAGAATTTAGAAATGAAAATGTTTAATAATACCTGACAAAATTGGAAATGTTTATTTGACAATGTTGATAAGTATTAATATGTAACAAAAAGTAAGAATTTTTCTTTTTAATTTTTTTTTTGTGTCCTTATATTGATGTATTTTTTTTCTATCATTCTGTTAAAATATAAGAACAAGTATGCTTCCACATACCAAAATGAATAAGTTTGAGTGAGAAAGTGAAAGCAAATGGTGTGTAAAAAAGTATTTAGTACTTCAATATGTTTGTATTAAGAAAAAAAAATAAAAATTACAAAAAAAAAAAAAAAAAAAAAAAAACATTTAAAAGGTACATATGTAATAAATTGCATAAAATACCAATGTAAAGTTAAAGGATGGACAGATGCGAGAAAGAAGATTGTTAATGGAGGATATGCTTTCCACGTCACTTCCTCTGACGTCGGACGTTGCGCTGGATTCTACATATTCGAACAGCGAAATTTATGTAAAAATGCAATATGGAAAGTTAATTTTTGTGTGAATTAGCTCAAAAGAAGACGCTCAAGTTGAAAGCGGGAACATGCAAACTTATATGCAAGAGATCTAATCGATTTATTAATGAGTACCGTAGAGAAACGTCATGACGACGCCAATGCATTCTTGAAAAAAAAAATTTGAAATTTAAAAAGTATTGCATATATCAGAATGACATTTTAAGGCAAAAGTCAAAACCGAAAGAGGTAGTAGCATATTAAAGTTTGCTGATAACTTTCGATTATTAAACATTTTATAGCAGATGTGAAATTGCTTTTGTGTTAACCCTCATAAATGTGATATTCTGTCACAGTTTGAAAGACTATCAAAAGAGAAGAAAACTCTTAATTTTCCTTTTCTTCACAAGGAATATTAAACAAAAAATACCCTTTGGTCTATTAAAAGATACAAAGATTTAAAATCCTATCCCGACAGAAAGTAAAACTGCCGAATTTCTCCAAATATGTTGTAAAAATTCATATTTAAAATGCTTCCAATTTCATAATAGCTCGCTAAGCTGTGTCGACTGTCTCAACCGCTCAACTATGACATCACAGCCTCGATAAAAAAAAAAAATGGGTAGCAACTGTTCCTTTGCCATGCGCTCGGCACTTTGAAGTTGCGGGTCCTTCGGATGAGAACATAAAAACCGAGGCCCCGTGTCACGGCAGGCGTTGGCACGATAAAGAACCCTCACTGCTCAATGGGCCTGAGTGCCAAGTAAAGTTCTTAATTTGAAGTCCTTCACCGGTATATGGTGACGTCTCTATATGAGTGAAAAATTCTCGAACGGTACGTAAAACAACACACAACCAATCAATTAATCTTGTAATTTTGGCAATTTGCAGACGAATATGAAACCGGAACCTCTAAATGCGCAGTCCATTGCTAAGAAAGCTTTTGTCATAAGTGTAATCAGTGTAACCCTAAGTGCGTTTACAGATCGAAATCTAAGAATAATTCAAAGATTATTTTTTTCACTTACAAGTGGTTTTGAGAAAACGACTAAGGAATTGACTTACGATATTTTTAAGTCAAAAACTTAAGACAGAACTTATAGTTCAGTCAAATTGTCATAAACCTTAAACAAATTGCAACATTTTTTTTTCTTTATTCATGATTGTACATGTATATTAATTAATTAATTGTATACTAATCAACATATAAAAACTCAAGAAAAAGTATATTAAGGCAAAATAGTATTTTGTAGTAATAAATATTTCCCAGTCTAATAAAAAAATGTATCACAGAAATGCACTATCATACACCAAGGGATACAATTTTAACCCCACTGTAAACAACTCAATTTTCTACTTAACAAGGATTTAAAAAAAAAAAAAAATTTATACATGCTTAGGTTCATATTTCACTAATGCAATGAAGATATTAGATTTGAGAATGTTTTATATATGACTTAAACTTATTATATAATTTCTTTTTGTATAACAAAAATTCATTGCAACAACAAAGATTATTTTTTTAGTTCATTGGAATACTTCTATAGTTTGACATTTTAGAGATTTTTTGTTCTGTAGAATATTGCTTATATTAGTGACATATTGTAAAACGTTTTCTTTAAATATTATATTTGTTTTACTTATATCCATATTTTGCTTCAGTTTATTCTAACCATAACCTGGGAGCCATGCAAGGCTAGAGAAAGGATTTAAATTTTTTAACAACAGTTTTTGAAATTGGCCACACTTAAGGGTTTTTAATTTTCTAAAATATGTCATGTTTTTTCTTCTTTTTTTTAACAGATATATGCATTTTAACTTTTGAAAAACTACACAATATATAAATATTTCAAATGCACCTGCTTGTATTACAAAAAGAATAAATATTTGAAATAGTGTCATCCTCCGACCGTAAGTGAAAATTAAAACAGCAAAGAACATGAACAGACAAGACACATTAGAAACATCTTTTGGAAGGTGTTTTTAATAAATAAATTAAGAATTTAACTAATTCAAACGAGTGCAAAAATAACAATGAACATTGTATTGAACACAGCAAGTAGCAGTTCAATTACAATTAAAATTGACAATTGGGTTAAAGAACTATGCAGTTTCAGTTTCATGAGGATGGGGGTTAGACTGGTTCAGGAACCCTTTTTTCCGATCAGGACAAACGATTTTCAGAAAATCGATGTTATTCATGGTTACTATAGAAATTTTGGAAAAGTTGGAAAAATGGAAATTTTGTACAATTTTTAAATATCACAACTGCAAAGTAGTAATATGATCTTTGCCGAAACAATAAGTTAAAACCAATTTGTGATGTTAATTTGGAGACAAAAAGTGAACATTCAATTCAAATCTTTTGAATATTTACGTAACATAGTACAAAAGCACTTGTAGACCTATTGATGTGAAAATAATTGCAACAATTACACCGTTGCTATGAAAGTTGAACCATAAAAAGAGATTTCTAGTCTTCCTTTATTTTTAGCATCACCAAATGGATCATGATCGATTCTTTAATAATTATTATTGTTTTATAAATGGAACATATTGTAGTCTATTGAATTGTAGTAAAATCCGAGAAATATGAAATGTGGAGATAATCATGATCAAGAATTCACTGAAACAATATACAGTTCTTGACTGGGGTTGAGGGCAACAGGTGTCGGACCAGTGTGCAAAATGACGCCCAAGGCCGAGGGCAACAGTTTGCACACCGGTCCGACAGATCAACTGTTGCCCGAGACCCCTGTCAACAACAAATGTTTTGCTATACCCATATTAAAACTTTAAATCATTCTTGTATACAGGATTAAATCAAGTTCTTTTATTTGTACCATCGACCAGTGGTGTAGCTAGGCAAATATTATGTGGGTGCTTTTATGACTACATGAGGTCTGGGGCAGAACGAACCCCCTTTCACTGGGTAGAGGGGGGATCCCATAAAATGTTATAATATTAAGGATGTTTTATTCCGTTTTCAAAACATCTGTAACGCTTCTTTTGTTTCTGCTTTTTTTTAAAAATGGCCTAAATTTCCTCTTCCTATGCAGATGCGAAGCTTTACATCGTATTTGTTTTTAAAACTAAATGACGTAAATGATCATATCAGAGATGGGATCAGTAAGCATCTTTTGTCGACAGATCACACTTGCTGTTTGTCCTATGACATTATCGGGTAAATGGAGAAATCTGTAGTCAATTCAGTACGATTGATTGATTGATTATATGTTGTTCAACGTCCCTCTCGAGAATTTTTCACTCAGATGGAGACGCAACCACTTGCAGGTGGAGAGCTGCAAAGTTTGTCCTATATTCGGCACTTATTGAGCAGTAAGGGATCTTTTTCGTGCTAGCACCTACTGCGACACGGGACCTCGGTTTATACGGTCTCATTCGAAGGACCGGTCCCCACGTCCCACAGTGGGATTTGAACCCGCGACGTAAGGATAAACTCCTTACTTTGCGACTCTAGAGCAGAGACTCTAGCCACTGCGCCACGCGGGCGACCAATCCAGTACGAAATAATTGCCTAACAACTTGCATGAAAGCATGAATATTCAACCTGATGACAGATTGTATTTGCAAACAAGATTACTGTACCGAACATATATTTGCGAAATGTTGACTTGAATCAAAATTTGTAGATACCCTTGTATGATCAGGTTATTTGTCGTTCTAGAAACTGTTCATACGAAGAACATGGTCTTGCGTATCAAATCAACTGGGAGACAGATACCCCATATGCATGCGATAATGGAA
This sequence comes from Saccostrea echinata, assembly GCF_033153115.1. NCBI lineage: Eukaryota > Metazoa > Mollusca > Bivalvia > Ostreida > Ostreidae > Saccostrea > Saccostrea echinata. Next base: position 6,001,688 of record NW_026889806.1, on the reverse strand, counting down.
TATTTGACGAATATAGAGAGATGCTACAGACAGAACAAATCTGTTATAGCTATGGTCATATATTTGTCTTCAATGATATTTATGCATATTTGTAAGGATAACTTCCTCTTACCTTTTAATGATTATTTTTTAACATTTCAGTAAATTTTCTATCGATGCCATTAAGTAATAAGGTTCCATCTAATGCAAGAAAGAATTGCAAGATGCTTACATGTACAAATGCTTATGTTTTCTTCGTTTTTCCTCTTACTGCTTATTACAAATTTAAAGAACAATGTTTTGCTAAAGATATATAGATTTTCTAGTTACAGAGTTAACCCTCTCCCTTTTTTTTTCTCACTTGACAAGAGGTGGCAAACATGAAAAAACAAGTTGTATTCTTAATGACATTCAATAAAGTATTACATTTTAAGGAAGAAATAATGATCGGGCCAAATTAACGTACATTTTAAATAAATCTCATAGATGAAATGAATGTTGTTTCTAATAGAAAGTGGATTATTCTTCTGAATCTATAGAAGATCGTCTCCATTGGAGACACTTAAAGAAACATTGGTTTTAACATCCTTTTCACTTCAATGTTAACAACTTGATCTATGACTAATTGTATCGAAGAAATAGATTCCTATTATTTGGTAAGAATTTGATAGATAATTTTTTTTCAAGTTTTAAATGTATGGAGGAAAACTCTGTTACCATGGCAACCAAGATGATAAAAGCAAATTGTGATTATACTTATTCTCTTTTTTGGAATTTTAAGATTTTTTGGTCTTTGATATCTTTACTCTTTCTATTGATGCATGTAGCGCGAGAAGGGAATAAAAATTACTTTGAAATATATGGATATACCAAACCGTATTCAAGCTCAAAAGTCCATTAAACAATACAAATTTTGGAGCAGAACAAACACAGACCTCTGAAACATCAGAGGTGGAATCAGGTGTCATGGAGGAATGCGCATCCCCTGCCGACCGGTCACACCCGCCGTGTGCTTCTTCTCATGATCGGAAAATAACGCTAAAACCGTCGACAATTCAGTGTGTAAATAATGACCTAACAATTAGTATGAAAAACGTCAGTCAGTATTTGACTTAATGATAAATTGTATTTCGTTCAAATGAAACGGTTACCATATTTATAATAATCTATTTCAGATGAATTTCATGTAAGTTTCTTTTTATTATCTTCAACAATAAGACTTGTCATCCCTACATACATTTTGCACAACCATGTAGATTCCTTGCCCTGCACAAAGCCACATTGTGAAAAAAATTATTTTAGGCCCGTTGCCATGGGAATAGGAATCAAATAAATTATCATTAGATTCAGATTGAAGATACATTTCTGCAAGACCTGTTAAGAAAATTTATGATTATAGATGCCAAAATAGTATATGCCCATATAGAGAACGTCTCTTTATATAGTGAGTTATGTTTTTTGTTATTTAAAATGTTTTTATTTTTTTTTTTTTTTTTTTTTTTTTTTGAAAACTAAAAAAAAAAAATGATTTTAGACAAAGTTTTGATATATTAAAGGGAGCATCATAAAATAAAAATTCAACTGGTATAATTTATGTTGCAATTTGTTTAGGGTTAGAGTGTTTTGGAGATAGATTGACTTGACTATTAAGATTTCTTTTTAAAAAAGGTCAACAGGTTTGCACTCAAATATTTTGGTGCTTTTGAAATGTTGTCTTAGAAGGATATTTTATAGAGTTAAAACAATCGTTATTGTATTTTACTTCTTGATTTTTATATTATATATAATTCTACCTAATCATCTGATTCTATTTTTTCTTTTGACCAAGATCGATTTCTGCTACACATGCTACTTTCTGCTAAACGTGAAAGCCACATGATCCTTGCAAGATGAAGGAGACGGACAAGTCCATCATTGTCAACCTTCGAAGTATTGGCTGGTAATTAAAATGTGAATTTTCAACTACTTCGCGTCTAAAGAACTATATGCGGTATATGCATATTTTTGCCTCCACAAAAGTCATACTTTGAAAATTTCTTGAAATGTGCTGAATTGTATATATTATATGAAAAATATAAATTAAGAAAAAATATTTCTATTTTCAGAGTAGGTTATTGGCATTTTTTTTTATGACGTCACAAACTATTTGGATTTTGTGTTATTTTTCAGAAAGAGGAAAAAATGGACAAAAATTGTTCAAATTTTACTATAAAATTTATAGAGCGCAGGCCTGCTCCAGAACAATATTTACATATTTCATTGATATTACCATTCTACACATTATATCAAACTATTGAGTTGGAGCAGACCTGCGCTCGGTGACTTTTACTTAAAATATCGACATAATATACACCTTTTTCTGTATAAATCATGAAAATTCTGAATTTACGTCATATACCTGACGTCATATCTAACATATGGCGTCATGGATTATAAAAATATTCATTGCTTTGAAGTCTTCAAATATCCCTGTGTTTCAGGACATAATTATATATTTCTCCGTCAAAGTTTGATTTTGGGGGCAAATATTGGTCATTACCGAATATAGTCCTTTGCAATTTTTCAAATCATATTAAACAATTTCCTGAGTGTTTTTGATACATAAAATGTGTTCAATAAAAGCTTCAGCATACAAAGAGAAGCCAAATGATAAAAAACGTAAAAATAAGGAACAATCATCGATCTAAAACAAAAAAAAGCAATGCAAATATATAAACAGGACATGAAAGACGGATCCCCGGAAATTCTAGAGATTTGATTATATACATGTACCAAGGATGAGTAAGTATCCTCTGTTGACCGGTTACACTCGCCGTGAGACCTATGTATTGATCATGTAGACGGAACATTCCGTAGTCGAAAATGCCTAACATTTGGTATGAAATATGTCAGCCATAATACGACCTCAATGAATCACTCAAAGCCAATCTGAATCTCAACCGATTACTGCCATAAAAGCAATTGAAAAATATCTCATTGAATTTTGCACATCTAAAACTAGTGTATGAATAATTTTTGATTTTGAATCTAATTTTAATATTAAGTAAAACTTTAAAACACGCTGTTTTCTATAAAATTGTAAAACTAATAAAATAAAAATAACCCCTTTTCATATATTGTCTTTGCTTTTCTTGTAAGATGTTACTAGGGAATGTATCTATCTTTGGTCATGCACAAGTCTTCCAAACAAGACTACTTATTCGGGTTTTATTACGCATAATATAAATTGACCAATGATATCAATGTGGGTTATCTGCTTGTTTTTCAGTAAAATTGATGATAGTGTTGTAAGTTTTCAAGATTTTTCATCCGAGTGTACAATAGAAACTGCTTCCCAGTGCATCAAGAGAATCTCGAAGTATAAAACACAAGTTTCAAACACTCAACGTTACAGTTTGGAGAAACTTGTCGATGAAATACAGGTATTCTGGATCTTCTGTATATAGATTTAATTAACATATTTATTGTTGATCTTATTATTGAGCTTTGAATAAAAAAAAAACTGAAATATTCCTTTAAGTAAGAAAGTCTTGCAGCATTCTTCAGATTGCTGCTGTTTGTACTTTTTTATATAAATTTGTTTTAAACTAAAACTATTCAATACTCAATCTGACTGTTTTTAAGAAATTGGGATATGAAGATGCTATCGGAAGCAATACATTTCAACACCCAAAAGAGTCTGAAATAAGGAAATTATTCAAATTTCTGGTAGCTAAGCTGCCTAGTGAGACAGGTGAGCCCGTGGGTAAAGCATTATGGTTTTAATTTACCTAGCCATTGTACATCTCTTTAGATGTAACACAGAATGAATGTTCTGAATTCTTTATCAAGTTACCTTTTTAAAAAATATTTCATTCAAGCAAAAACTTGAAACAAAAGTCAGGAAATTTTATTGAATTCCAAAACAAAATTTAAAATGTATAGTAGGATATAATCGTTTAATGCAATTTTAGTGTATTATGCATATTTTATATATAAGCATGCAAAGCTACAAAGAACATTCATGCAATTATTGTTGTTTTGCAAATATATTATTAGCTAAAAAATATCTTCATTCATCCGCATGACAGATTTTTTTTTTTTTCAGGACCCCAAAACCATGCCTGCAATGTAAATAAAATTTTATTTTCATATTCTATACGATACAAATAATTTTAACCAGTCTTAGAATGAAGAGTATGTAAAAGTAATTCATGGTTACAATTTAAAGCATAAATTAACACTGAGGATATAAGAACAATTCTCAACGAAAACTTAAACTTTTACACAAATATAGCAGTCGCGGCACGCATAGACACAGAATTTCTTGAAACTCTCTTTGATAAATGCATATGATACTATAAACGCATGGTCACCATGAAAATTTGGTTTGAAATTGGAAAATAGCATTTTTGAAAACGTTCAGATTCCAATAATTAAGTTTGTGGCAATGAAAAATAAGTTCTGACCGAGTTCAGAAGTAAAATAATCGATGACTTATACGAATGCTAAAATGTTTAAGAAAAAATTCTTTACATACATGGAAACAAAGAATTGAAAAGTAAAAATTTTATTCATTCATTTTGATTAGGCAATGCAACTGTAAGTAAAAATGAACATAGATAATAAAGATTATAACATAGTTTAAGGGAAAGAATGTCAGCAGTATCATTCCCTTCATTAAACTCCTTTGATAAATATTATTCAACACATTGTTCGTTTTCTTCATGTTCCATATGATTTTTTTTTTCAGATTCAGACAAATTTAGATGACTGAGAGTATCTGATTTTTTTTAATGACAAACTGACTAAAATGATAAAGTATCAAGAAATAAATACTTACTCATGGTTATAACCCATATACAGATACAACGTTTATTAAAAAAATTGTCCTTTAAATTATGCTTGGAAACTAGGTCCAATGCTTTTTTGTGTAAAAAGATATATTTTTCTCTTGTTTTTTGTTAAGGCTAAAGGATGACATTTACTCAGATGGCAGAAGAATTCCCTCATAAAAATCAATCGTTTACACCATAAGGTCAGATTTGATCGAATGGCTTCGCAACTGTATCATTATTATTTAACTCTGGTAAATTAAACATAAAATAACATTACGATTTTTTACTTGGAAAGTAATCTCTCTTATATATCAGAGGTTCGATCCCCCGTAAAAATAAAGATTCTTCAGGATTATAATACAATTATGGACTAGTGCTGTTTAGAAGGGAGACATCACCAAATATCAAGTTTGAGTTGTCACCTTAAGGTGCTTAATAAACAATTATCAGGACTCCCTTCTAAACAGTCCATAATCGTATATTAAAAATTTCATTTGCAATTACCAGGAAGTGTGAAAAAAAGACGTCTCTTTTTCATTTCATTCTTTTTGGACCTGCGAGGTCCAAGAGATAATTGATTGTGAAAGTCAAATAATGAGCCCTAATTAGAGTAAATTATTGGTTAGCATTAGAAAGTGTAAAAAAGTACATAATGTGGAGGCTCATTTTAAAATTTATATATTTATCTTCCTGATCGACCACGATCCTATTGTGGTGCTAATATTTAACTGTGGCGTAACTATTGCGCTGATTTTTTTAAACTGCGGCGCTAAGGAATTCAATTGTGCCGGGACCGCAACGTTACAGGGCCAATGAGGAAACCTTGTTGAGGTCACCAACGAAGTTCGAAAGGGCAAGGGCATAACAAAATAAAACTTCTGAGTTTAGTAAGTTTATATTTATTATCAAGATTTCACGAGGATCGTAGCACTTTTCAAGTAGCTTAACACTACCGGAATTTATGTCTTAAAACTTACTAAGATCCATTGATAGTCAAATGCATCGCGATCAGAAAGTATTTTTCTGGGATTTAAGTAACAATAAAACAACATATAATCAACGATTTTAATATTAATAAGTATTGATACAGTTTAATGTTTTCCAACGGTTTCAAATCTCTCAGCATTTCATTTCACGGTATTTTTTTTTTAGAATGGTTTGTTTGTATGATGTCATAGTTTATATTTCCTGTTTTAATTAGAATTTAGCCCCTTTTTGAAGCCTTAATTGTGCAGTGTTTACATGATTTATTTTATTATGCAATTTGGGATTTAAGACAATGTACTTGTTTCTGTCAACTAAAATCCTGAGTAAACGTCATCCTTGATAAAGATTTAAAATAGTTTTAAATCTAAACGTTTGATAATGTTACTTATCGTTATCTTTATATTTCATTTCCCCCCATCTGTAAGCCTAGGAACCAGTCAAGACACAAAGCAAAAACATCTTAATGGAATTATATTTCTAGGCCAAACTTTAATGATATGCAAAGTTTCATCGAAATCTGTGACCTTGTCTGCCGGAAAGGAGTAGTAACAGAGCATCGCTCTTAAAATGTACAAATGACTGAAAGATCGCAATGAAAAGAATCGAAACACTCTTTGAAGTGTACATAACAGTCACATTGTCTAAATCATTGTTATCGGGGTTTTTATCTTATCACATTTAACGTTTGAATTAAGAGCAATGTTATTTTATTTAAGGTGGAAATTCTCTGGACCATTTTTTGCATTGCTTGTGTGTTTCTGTACAGTGTAAGTCAAATTTGTTTCTATTGATTTGAATAGCTTGCATATCGTTAATAAATGTATTATAATGCACACCCACACACACACACACCCCCTCACACACACACACACACACCCTCACACACACACACACACACACACACACACACACACACACACACACACACACACACACATATATATATATATATATATATATATATATATATATATATATATATATATATATATATATATATATATATACGATTCCTCATTTCAGGAGCAATAGTAAATGAAATGAAATTTGAGTCTAGAAAAAGAAAAAAAAACATTATATTAAATATTTTTAAAATATTCTCACAAAGTACTCTGAAAATTACAAAATGTCGTCAATGATATGAATGTCTTAAAAAAGAATTGAAAATGCTTTTAAAATGATTCACAGAATTATAAATAAAATGTTACAGTTGTAGGAAGAGAAATTTTCATGAATGTTTTTATTTTTTAAAATCATTTTAAATACGTTTCAAAAACATTTTATTGAAATGTTCCTTAACGACTTAACCATAAGCTTCTTGAAAACATTTTAAAAATGTGTTCAAAATGTTATAAAGAGAAGAGAAAACTTTCGAAAGATATTTTTTAAAATGTTTACTTTGAAATGTTTTGAAAAAAAAAATCTTTTTACAACCTCAATAAAATGTTTTGAAAATGTTTTGTGCTACATTTTTATTAAAAGTCACACTTTATTACCTTGCATATCTTCTTTGTAGTAAATTGAATTTATTTTGAAGATATTGAGAACTGCACCTGATGACTGCATTATATATATATATATATATATATATATATATATATATATATATATATATATATATATATATATATATATATATATATATATATATATATATATATATATATTAGATTTTATTTGAATGCTTTATCTCTGCACCATAAATAAATAATTATTTATTAAAAATTAAATAATCGTGTTCTCTTTTAAATTTGGCTATTACTGATGCATGCATTTTATTGATTCTCCAAGCTGGAGTGAATTTAAAGCTTGCATGTTTTCCCTATCATTGATGACAAAGTTAACAAACCATATCAGGATCATACAATAAATACTGACAAAGTTAACAATTCATATAAAAATCACGATTTTAACAGAGAAGTTAACAAATCATGTGTAACTCGTGTTGAGTTTAAAGACAAAGTTAAGAAATTTTATCAAAATCACAAACTTTTAGCAGTTAAAATTAATGAATCATTTCAAACTCATGTTCCTTTGTCTTCTAAAGTAATGGCACATGCCAGGATTGCAAGAAAATCATAGCAGACTCATAGCCAAGAAACAGACCAGATCAGGATCATACTTCCTTATTTGTCATCTATGATTTGTGTATGATCCATTTAATGGATCCTGTCTAAATCATAGTTCAAAATCAGGAATTTATGAGTTTGATATGATTTGTATGTGATTTTGGCATGATTTGTTAAAAAAGCTTTTGTTTCGACTGCCTTGTCTTAAAAAGAACATGCACCCTACTGTGTGAGGAAGTGTAAAGACTCGCGGTGTTGCAATGTCCTTAAATCTATACTTATAAATTAATAAATTTTGCAATTAAACTCCGAAACGGGTGCACCAGAGGTCTTACTAGCTCCTCTATGAATACTCTATATACACGATGTTGTCCGTAAACTATATTCAGATTTCACTCGCATAGTAAGTATCGTTCATTGAATTACAAGTCTACTTTCATTTTCTATAAAGAGGCATGAAATAGCAAAAACGTGAGTTTGGTGGCGGTTCCGGTTGGTGGATCTAAGTTACTGGCAATTTTTAATGAAACTGACAACAAGCAATCGTTTATTTAATTCATAAAACGTCGTCACTGAATTATTCAATCAAAACTTGATTTAACAAAGCCGAGTCTAATTCTAGTACGCATGATTTTGCGTAGCTTTTTAGTTTCATGCAGTCGTATCTGCAATATAACACCTGCCCAAGTATTGTAATTGTAATACAAAATTAACATTACCTGTAACGTTTATGGGTCTTAAAATGTGCTTTTAAGACGACATTTAGGATTAAATGCCGAAATGGCATTCACAACGTCACTGTTTTCTGGTTCTGTAAGCAATGCATGACTCTGAAGAATGACGCGTGAATCGCTTGAGTATTCAAGACGTCCATGGGCATTTTACTAAACATTGTTGACAGAACATCAAAAGAAACATACCAGCAATCTAAGCATTGTTATTTTTTACCAAAATAATTCACACAAAATGTATGCCGCAATATGGCAAATTTAGAGGTATTGGGCATTGGGAAAAAATAAACTTTGTAATAATTCCTAGACCAAACCAGAGGGTCAACTTTTTTGAAACTTCACAGTTTGGTGACTTTTTACGAAAACTTTCATGTGTTTTACTGAAAACGAAATCCCTAGGGCAGAAATACAAAAAATACGGGGAAAATGTGATAAATTGGCGCTTTTCCAACAAAATCCCATAAGGTCCAATAGTAAAATCTGACAACATTTAAGATGACTCTCTTAGAAATCAGGATGGTAAACATTTGATATTTTTATCTCAAAAATTAAAAAAAAAATCATTCAAGAAAAATTTATCAAAATATCTAGGGTAGAAATGATTAGACTCGGTCTCGTTAAATGATATAAAAAAAAATAACTTGTGATGAACGATTAAAATGGGAAATGTGCAAATTATTTTCGTCATTATTGACGGTAACTTCTAGAACATCATATAGCATCGAGCCTGATGTTAAAAAGAAACACGAGGTGATTATATAGCTTTAAGAACATTAAAAAAAAGCTTTTTGTGTGAATGGTCATTGATAACACTATACGTTGTGAATATATTCATATATCGAAAGACTATTAATCGGTTTTCCTAATAAATTTATTGGTAAAATTTGTGTATTCCTTACTGAGAGCATTGTGACAACGAACCCGAAGTACAATTTATACTTCGTAATAAATTTGCTTACACGAAAAAAGAAAAATAATGAATAAGGTATTATTCAAATACAATTAAAGCTAATTAAATTATGTGCTTTAATCAACACATTTAATTTTTTTCCTGAATACAGTCTTTTGTATCAAATATTAGCCTATTCATAGGACGTTAGAAGCTAAAAATAAATATTAAAATAATTAATATTCAATTTATCATTTCATGTCAATATTCGCTGCTTTTATCCTTGACGGAAATGAAATAAGAGCACCTAAAGTACAATATCCATAATATAGCATAACAGGTTTCACAATAAACGTCAATTAATGAAATTGTTATTTTTCAAGTTTTAACAGGGGGGGGGGGGGATGGTGAAGTACATCTACTTCGTCTCCAAAGCTATATTTTAAATTTAGAATTGATGTTGAACAAAGCATTACTTCCTGCTTTAAGTCTGTAGGCTGTCAGTAGAAACTATAAAATGTTTTAAAAGATAAAATATACGATATATTTTATTGGAATTTTTTTTATCGGTAATAGTATAAATTCAAGTCCCCGCGCTTGCGCCGGATTTCATCTAGTGTCATGCGGGTTAGCAAATGTCCTTTTATAAGACAAGAAAGTCATTTAATTTCAGAGGAAAAGATTTCTCTATTAGTTCAGACATGTTAATCAAAACATTTAATATATGATATAACTTGCGGAGTATGAAACGAATTCTACATCGATGAAACTGGGACCACGTTCATAGTCAGAATCCTGGTGTATAATTTAAATTTAAACATAGTCTTAACAGTTTGATTTAACTTCTGACTAAATTTGAACACTAGTGTACAACCTTTAAGTATCTCTCCAATTTATAATACAAGGGCACAGCAAAGTGGAGTATGCCCTCGCAAAAAAAAAAAAAAAACAAAACAAAACATGTCAATTCTGATATGAATTATTACTTGCTTAACTTTTGCTACGCACCCACTCATCTCCACCCCCCCCCCCCCCCTTCGCTTCCCAACACAAAGATATGCGCATGCTGAGACGAGTGCGGTCACGAAAAATTTGCTCTTATTGAAAAGAAAAAATTTCTGACCTTTTCAATAGTATTTGCGAATATTGTGTTACTGTGATAGTTACTGGTGTTTGTGTTTCTCGGTAGGATTTCGAATGTCTGAATCTGAACGGAGGTGACACTCATCTGATGGACAGGCACTGCCCCCCCCCCTCCCCCCCCCCCCCTTCCGAACAAGATGTTCAAGATGGCGGCATCAAGCAGCGAGTCTAATACCACAGAAAGCTTTAAAATTAATGATTGACCAAATGGCAATGATTGCTTAAGCAATAGATCAACTCAAGGATGATCAAACACAGTTAAAATCAACATTTAACAGTAAATTAGACAGATTCCGAAATGAGTTTATGTCATCTATTGACGAAAAGCTCAAAGCTTTTCGTTTTTACCTTGACCTTGAACTTGGCAGACAGCAAAGCCAAATAGACTCATTGTCACAGTATGTTGCGGCCATTTTTCAGAGACTGCAGGAAGTCAAGAATGTAGAAGACTCAACCTTGTAAGTAGGTCATCGAATGAATCGAACACGCTGTTTGAAAACAAACGGAACCCCTGAACAACACGGATTTAACGATTTAATATAGCTTAAAACATTCCACATGAACCAGAAGAAGATATATTGAAGGTCTCAAAGGAATTGATTAACACCCTAAATGCATCAATTATGCGGTTGCTGCCGCTCGGTTGAGAATTCGGAATACCAAAACCAGCTTTAGTCAAAATTAGCTTTGAGTCAGTCCAGGATAAAATACAGATCTTGAGGGAAAAGAAACAATTGAAAACAATGGAAAAGTATAAGAATGTGTTTTTGCGTGGTAGTAAAACCCATACTGAAAGATTATTGGAACTGGATGCGCGTACACTGCTAAATGAATTGCCTCATGGAAAAGATTTCTGCATCATTTCAAACGGCCGAATTAAGAAAACGCAAGACAGATTTAAACAGGATTTTCAGGATTACAGTGAAGCATTGCATCTGGTTCATTGAAATCTCGTTAACTTTTTGTCATTGTAATGTTGGTGGCTGGATATCAAACAATCATGAGTTAAGACATGCATTGATCAGATGCGTAAAAGCAGATATAGTAAGGGTTTGCGAGATGCATTTACCAGAAGTTACAGTACTTAATTTAAAAGACTTGGGTTATCTGTGGTATGGTTTTAACAGAACTCAGATACATAAGAAGCTCCAAAATCTTCTGGAGGTACTGGATTTTAAATCAAAGCTGATTTTATAAAGTATTATGAAGTGAGTGTTATTGATAAATGTGTTGATGGAATTTTGGGACTTCAGCTTAAGAACAGATTCACTGATTTTAAATTCATTGCTTTCGTTTATTATCTTTCACCGGAAAACTCACCTTGGGACAGAGACGCACTGGTATACTTTCACAAATCTATCTCGACAGTAATGCGCATGCAATGTTTTTATTGGGTTATTTGAATTCTGGTCTGCTCAACCTGAAAGACTTTTGTGTAGAAGTTCACAATATCAGACCAAGAAAAATCATCGACTTTACTCCAAATCGTCATGGATAAGCGTTTGCTGAATTTCTAAGTGACGCCAAATAAATTTACTTCAGTTTCGTCAAAATGAGAGGCTGTTGTAGACTGCATATGCGTCCCTCATGATCTGCTGAAAAACTGTCATAACCTCAGAATAAAAACTTGTAGTGATTTGATAGAATCGGAGAAATTACAAAATTGTCCTGGTTCCAAATGTCGTGTTCCAGACTATGACTTCTTGATATTTGAATATAGATATAAAATTGAAACTCCGGATGAAACAAGTGATATCAACATTAATTCAAAGAAACTTTAGCCATGCTCCCCAAAAAAATGTTCAAATTCAAACAAATAACAAACAAACTTCATGTGTTCGGACAGTATAAAAGAGGTTTTGTGTAAAATTATTAGTCAAATAGAGCTATGCAGAGGAAACCAAGAAGCAATCGATAATATGTATGACAAACTGTGTAGTAGTATTACAACTGAAATGGAAGAAAATATACAACAACAAAAAATTATTTAAAAAAAATCGAAAACGATCGAAGTATAATAAACCCTACTGGAACCAAGAACTCTCAGAACTATGGAAAAAGTTACATAAAAGTGAAAAATATTTCTGTAGGACGAAAGTGTAGACAAGATGAACGGTTAGTTTTCAGCAGCATATGCTATGAGATATTTTGATAAACGACTCGGATTTCATGAAAGAAATTACAGACGTGATTTAGCTTTAAACTTTGAACCACTTAATACAGATAACCCGAGTGCCTTCTTGAAGAAGTTTCAGAAATTAGGACCGTAAAGAAATCTCAGTATTCCGATGGAATATGTGAATGATGATGGAACTATCTACATGACGAGGACCGAATCTTACAAAACTGGGAGTCTGCATTTAAGAATCTATACAGTAACTCAAATGGAAATTTAAATGATGCATTCTACAGTCAAGCTTTTCTACATAAATAAATCCTGGAATTAATTGTTTAACAAAACTATTTCCATAGAGGAAGTGAGTAAAGTTATTTTCAATTTTAAAAACGGAAAGAGCCTAGGATACGATCAAATTTATGACGTTCTCAAATAACTTTGTTAATAAAGTGCTTCATATGTTATTTATGTTCTATTTTGAAACTGGTAGAGTCCCCTCTATTTGGTGAAACGCTTTAATACATGTAAGTCCATTTCCAAAAGGCGCTGCAACTGACACAAGAATACCTTTGAACTACAAAGGAGTCAGCTTATTATCAGTCGTTTCGAAATGCTATAGTTTAGTTTTAAACAACAGAATACAGTAATATTTAGAAGAAAATTGCATACTCTCCGACACACAAAATGGTTTCAAGCGCAACAGATCTTTTGGAGACCACATATTAACCCTTACCAACCTTATTCATGATCGTAAATCTACTTTCGTTACATTTATTGACCTTCAAAAAGCGTTCGACTTTGTGAACAGAGTTCTTTTACAGTGCAAATTTAGCTAAATGGAATTAATTGTCCAATACATAATACTATTTCCAGTTTATATACTGAAACTTTCTATTGTGTATGTGTAAACGACTTTTGCACAAATTGGTTTGAATGTCCAAACTGTGTACGTCAAGGATACAACTTATCGACCACCTTATTTTCCCTCTTCATCAACAATTTAGCAACAGAAATTTCACAACTGTATACAGGAATTCCTATCAGTGATCAAAAGATAAGTCTTTTATTATAATCTGACGGCATTGCCATTCTAAGTGAAAATTAATCTGATATACAAAAATGTCTTGATACTCTTACAAACTGGTGTAAACGGTGGAGATTAAATGTGAAATGTGCCAAATCAAATGTATTTTAGAAAACGCCATATTCCTCATAGTCAATACAAATTCAAAACAGGAGAAGAAGAATTACATTAAGTCAATCAATATCGACATCTTTTGTTATTTCATTGTAAAGTTTTTGATAAACCTTTTCATAATGTTAATTTAAATAGAATTGTAGATCCAGCTAAAATTTAAAAAATCTTATGTATAATAATCAAAGACAAACTGCATTTTTTTTTTAATTCATAATTTTCAGTAAGACAAATAAATTGTACAAATCTAATTAATGCCATGTACCCTCTCTTTTGAAAATGAATATACTGTACATATAATAAAGTGACATAAAGGTCCAATGGGCCGGGTGTAGTGTATATATGTTTCTATTGTATTTTTTATTATATCGGAATTTATACACATTTCACCATGATAAAATATTTACTTACTTACTTACACACACACATAAACGAGCGTTACTATACTCTCCAAACTCGTTGCGAGGGGAAAACTTTTATTTTTATTTTATTATAATTATTTTTATTATTCTTTTTTTTTTGGGGGGGGGGAAGGGGAACACAATTTTACTATGATATTTTCCTTGGAGAATACTCTTTTTGTAATAAAAAGTTTTTGAATATTGAGAATGTTGAGTTTTGATATGTTCCATTTCATGAGGTATGTGGACCGCTGCCAGAGTTTGATTTATTAATCAGTGTAAATTTATTTGAGCAGTGATCATCTTACTTATAACTAAGAAATAACTAAGTGCATTATTTTTCAGCTATTATTGTTTAACTACAGCTTTTGCCTTGCTGCAGTGAACAAAAACGCTAATGTTGATTTTCGAAATTCTATTACTGATTACAGATAGAAAAATCAATTCTTCACCAGTGTGTTTATAATTTTTTTCGTGCTTCAATTTAAATGATATGGAGTAAAAACATACGAATGAATCGGAACTGAGACAACCCGTAAATGACGACTTCACTGTACGTAGGCAAGCTATATGTATGTAGCTAAATATAAAGTGACTGGACAACCGCTTTAAATTTACTTACCTTATCATTGATCATTTAAAAAAAATGTTATAAAATATTCTGATTGTACACACAAGTAGTCTGAAGTTGATATTAAAAAGATGCTTGAGTTTCTGATTGACAATATTTATGTTGTTTTTGGAGACAAGGTCTTCCAACAATTTGTTAGTAGAGAATGCCAGAGACATCAACGATAGTTGGAAACGTGGGATAATTTATGAATAACGGGCTTCGCCCGTTTTGCAAATTATCCCACGTTTCCAACTATCGTTGATGCCCTGGCATACTCTACTAACTAGACAGTGATTACTTAAGGAATAACTGTCTAATTTTTTGGATTCATGATATGATCAATCGAGTGGCTTGCGTGATAATTTGCATAAACGCCGAAGGCGTTTATGCATAAAATTATCACGCAAGCCTATCGATTGATCATCGTCATGAATCCAAAAAATCTGACAGTTATTCCTTATATTTACATGCTCCTGATTCTGCAAATTCCCGCGCCAATAGCCCCGCTTCTGTTTCTGTCCCGCCCGGCACGTGATTTTTTTTTAACCACGCCTATCGATGAACCAGTAGATTTATGTAGAAATAAAGTATTTTTACAATTTGTAATTTTATCTCAGACAAAGACATTGGAAATGTAAATATTAATAAATAAAGATATATATATATATATATATATATATATATATATATATATATATATATATATATATATATATATATATATATATATATATAATAAAAATTAGTGATTCCTTATATATATATAAAAAATATTTTCACTTGCCCTCCACAATGACCAATAATATTTGTACTTTAGAAAAACAACAACATTTTGAATGGTGTACATGTATGCTGTATAACACAAAATCAAAATGAAAGTGACTGTAATAATTTTCCTCGGAATATACGTGTATAAATGTCTTAGCACCTGAGAGTGCGTACAATTGTCATATCATTTTAATCAATCTTTACTCTTCCTTTTTTCTCAAATTAAATGCTTGAATTTAGAGGAATGTATTTTTTTTTATTTTAGGTGAAAACTCGCCATAAGGTTCTCATAATGGTTGCTTGGATACTTGCCTTGACTGTAAGTCGAATTTTCTTTCTATAAATGATTTAATAGCATGCATGATATCAAGAATAAGGTCAATTTCTTTTATCAAAATAACTTTACATTATAGAAGTAAGTGTTTACAAATTGTTTGCATCCAAGTTATTGATTACATTACTTAAACGTTACGGTGAATAGTTATGATAACTCTTAACTTTACGAATATAACAAACAGTGATAAACTTTGTTTTGGCCAAGGGCTTATTAGGTTGGCGAATCGCAAAACCCACGATTAAGGTTTTTGGCTCAAATTTGGTGCTAGCCAGAAAATTATCTGCAACCACGCATATGCTTTTTAAGAAAAGAAACTATTTTTTTTGTAGACTACTAAGTTAATGTCTGATTTATTTTTCTTGAAGAGAATTATAAAATAAGTATACTTAACATGATTTTTTGAAAGCATTGTTGTTGAAATATTCAGTGATGCTAAAGCAGACTATTTTTTTTTTTTATAAAACATTGCATATGCTTCTTTTGATGTAGAAAATCTTCATTTACATGTACATACCCTATGTGTGATGCTGATAAAAGCTGTTGGTTTTTCTTTAAACATTTTGTCCTTCAGATATTAATTTCCAAGAAAAAAAAGTTACTTTTAGTCTTTAGCAAAAAAAAAAAAAAAAAAAAAAAAAATGTGCATATATAATAAATGCATATGTAAAAATATTAGCTTCAACATAAATGTATGATATAAACATAGATAAATAAACATCATTGTACCTACGTTTCTGATTTTACAGACTTGCAATATAACAGCCATGTATTTTCTGTTTGGAGAGATTACACAATCTATGGAAACTCTTGGGAATGTCCAGACCTCTTTTAACAAACTGGGAATACAGCTTTCCACAAACACTGAAAAGAGAAATATTTACGCTCTGTTTACCTTCGAAATTTTGACGACTATATTGAACATATTAACTTTTTTTTGGATACTCTTCTACCTGAAAAATGAAACTGAGGCGAAGTGGAAAAAAGGAGCTTATACCGTAAGATTTATTTAATTTCATACTCATAGCAAAGAAAAGTAAGAAATATATAAATATTGAACTCTCTTTTTTCAGTTTAAAATGTTGCAAATTAAAAATTCATTTATTTATTTTTTTTTATATATATATATTATTATATATATTTCCCACAACTGAAGAGAAAATTAACTTTTTGGATCGGATGTCCTTTTTCCCTACAAAATCCTTGTGGAGTAACAAGAACTCAACGGAATGCAGTCCTTTATTACTGATGAGAAATCTCCGGAAAGTGCACAATACTGAAACATAAACAAATACAATATTGCAAAAATGTATGATAGTTACAAAAAAATACAGGAATGGTAAATCATACTTTGTCAATACATTTGAATTATACATACTGCTACAGCATGTAGATCAGCTGAAAACCATTAATTATCTCCTTAATAAACCTTAGTAACTGAAAACATAATGTGCTTATGAATAATTCGACTATTTGACACCATAGCTTTTAGAAATAAACTGAATAGTAAAAAAAAAAAACACAGTTCAATGACTAAAACAAATATGCGAATTAATGCATAAGATAACTTCTGTGAGTTCTTGAGAATCTACCTGTGTAGCAAAAACATTGAACATAATAATATAGGTGTATAATCAATCCCACATTCTTAAAAAAAAAAAACAACACGTGCGCCAATTTTCAAACAATTTACCCTTAAATCTACATAGTCAAGAAAAAAAACTTACTCTGCAGGTGTAAAGCACCAAATGAAAGATGCACATAGTCTCTTTAAACCAAACATTGGACCGTCTCCGTAGAGCTCTGACAAAAAGAGGGTCTGAGTGTCTGACTGAACGAGACAAAAGTGCACAGAGCACATGTAAACACTACTCCAGCATGCTAGAGGATCACAGCGAGATACTTTTGACTTGGCGCCGCGTAACCTCTAGCATCCATTGTAAAAATTCTCGCCGCTGAAATCCCAAGTGGAAATAAATTGTTTAATTAAAAATTCAGGCTTAAAACATTAACGAATGACACGAAACAATAAAATATTCACTATTTGCGATAAAACTTACACATAAAACAATGTTAATCTCTCTTATTAGCGATAAATCCAAGTCGTTTGTTTTAAATTCGGGAATGGAATGCAGAATATCTGACGAAACGAAACTAGTTTTCCGCACTGAATTCATTGAAATTTTCGTTTTCTGACTAGCAATCTGCAAAATTAGCATGAAGTCAAATCTAAAGTATTTCTGGTGACAAATTGAGATAATGACGATTTCGATTAATGAGCAATGGTGCATACTGAATAAAGTAGATTTAAGGATTTCTTGACTTTTATACCCCATGCAAGACGTAGGTATCTGAGAATTACTTGTTTACAGTTTATCTCACGCATAATATGTTCCGCCCAAAATTTCAGGCGGAACGAGCTCGTTAGAGAATGGCCTTTGGATGTCAGAGTCCGAGGTATATAAGGAGCGTAGGGACGTTAACCGAGGCTCTTACTTGTAGGAGTAATGTAAACACTTTAAATTTGTCGGGGAGATCAGCTATTGAAAACCGAATCGGATCAACATGGAATCAAAAAATCAAGGCAACTTGTCTTGGTCATAACTCTTGAATCTCGATGATAATGACTAAAGCAAAACCCAAATCTAGGTACATGTATAATATTTACTCTATGAAGTATCTAAAAGAACAAAACCACAAACTCAGGTTCATAAATATCTGCTGCTTATTTATAACATGAATATCTTTCCAATATTTTACTTGCGTTACTCCCCCCCCCCCCCCCCATCTCATTCTACAAAAATAATATTCATTTTGCTTGTTTTGCTCTAAGTGCTTTTAATTAGTAAGTTATCAATAAATAATGATCTTATTTTGATCTTATTTTCTTAAAATATAGATGGGGTTCGGAGGAATAATTTTAATTTTTGGTAGATTAGTATGCTTGATTATACTGATGACATCGGAACCTAGCAAGGTAAAATTTAACAATGATTTGGTGTATAAGAATTCGATTCATGAAATGAGTAAATATTTACGATATACACTGTTATCTTTATGTAGATAGATAAAACAGCATTACTAAACAGCCTGCAGAAGGGATATAAGGACGATTCCTTTCCATCACCAGGAAATACAGATTCAGACATCTGGAATGAGATTTTCATAGATGTAAGCATTCCCCTCCATCCATTATATATATATATATATATATATATATATATATATATATATATATATATATATATATATATATATATATATATATATATATATAATTATATGATTCCTCTACTTTTGTTTACATTCTCTGAAAATTTTATAAAATTCGTCTGCATCGTTTTTATGTAGTTAAATCCCAAAGATGCCATTATTGTAGTAACATTTTCGACGTTATTGTATTGAATTATAAAGGAAAAACGTCGATTTCGGCTCGTTTTCAGGCAAGATTTTTTTTCAAAAAATATCATTTACTTTTTAAATGGTGCAGACGAAATTGTTCCCCCTTTGGTATCTTAAAATAGAATTGATTTGAAATAAATCTATGTGAAAAAATTATATGTCTTAGGGTTTGTTTTTTCGTAATAAAAATGTAGGTAATTGCTTTTATATCGCAAAATTTAACATTTTTAAGAACTACGTCACAAAATATTGCGACGTCACGCTTGACGTCGTGAATATCGATCCGGTATACAGAGCAGAAAAAACAAATTAAAATATTTTTAATTCACGTCTATCTGCTTTCAAATGACCCACGAATCGTATCACAATAATTCAATAGCAATGAAATGATTATTAGACATGTTTCTCTTCTAATTTTTTTTGTACGTCTCATATTAGTGAAAATTATCTCAAGGGACGTAAAACGACAATCAGTCCTTCAATGTATTTTCTTTATGTGTTGTTTTCTTACCGTTTCTTTTCTTTTTATTTTCTTTTCTTTTCTTTTTCGTAGATAAGTTTCCTACATTTGGCTGTGCATTTTTTCAGCGTGCTTGCGGAAAACGGTTATCCTTTTATTCAAGTATACATATGAAATGTTTTTATTTAGAACATTTAGCAATGCGCTCATAGCTACGATATCCTCTTAATGAATGAATTTCCGCCAAATATCATCCCGGCTAAATACATTGTATTTTCAGTATATTAAAAAAATTTGTTTTTACACACAGACAGGGGATAACTCAAAAAAAATCTGAACTTGATTTTATGATTATACGTATAGAATTAGAAAAAAAAAAACAAAACAAAAGAACGAGACATTTTTAGAGGGGTAAATAGGACGGGAATCTAAAAATTAATTTTATCTGACGTAATCAACAGGCAGATTTTTTTTTTTTTTTGTTTTTTTTTTGTTTTTTTTTTTGTTTCAAAAGACTCTCGACGTATATAACATTATTTCGACTGGTTGGACATGAAAGCAAAGTAGCGAATAAAATCTGTAGATAACAGCATTGTAAGCCGTTACTTACACAGGCACTTGGGGTATTGCCCCCCCCCCCCCCTTCCATTATTTTTTCCTTTTTAAATATGGGGTCGAGTCACCCTTTTCCTATTTTTGAATTCTAATATGTACTATATGTTATCAATAATGTAACCCTTTTGTCTCTATAAGCTGTTTTTAAATATATCGTTTTCGACTGATACATAAAAGGAGAGATTTTCTCGTCGTTTAACTCACTTCTTAAACTTAAACTTCGCATGATTATTTATCTAAAGCATAAGAAAACATGAAATATGCAGACATCAATAATGTTTTTTTACGCATTCTTCTTACGTTTCATATTTCCATTTAATTTTCATGTGCACCCGATTAGTAAATATTTCGATTAAATCTCCCGCATCTAAGGGCATCTTTACGGCCTAAGGGTAAATTGTCGGCATTAGAATACAGAAATAGGAAAAAGGTGACTCGACCCCAGATTTAAAGAGAAAAAAATGGAAGGAGGGAATCCATATCCGAAGTGCCTGTGTTTACTTACAGGAGGAGAGTGTCGCTCAAAAAATGCATTAGTTTCTGTTTCATAGTACCTTAGCAGTTTTTAATTTGTGATAAGCTTTTAAATATGTTTTTAAAATGTCCTTTTTAAAAAATAAAGGTTAAACATTTAATGTAATAAGTGTATTTGGGATTGTTTATATAATTATTTCTTTATCAATTAAACAAACTGTTAATTCAAATACGTTCAAAGGAAAAGAGCTCAGTTGAAACTTGTGCCCATATCGTTTCGCGATACCATGTGATATCTAATCAATCGCAATTTCGCGGACCTTTCCGACAAACCGAAAATTCCGAGCTCACCGGGATGCGATTGATAACACATAATGAAACCTTTTCTAATACTTTCGGTGTTGGATTCGAATCGTAATAAGCCTTCATTATATTTGATAACTCCAGTTTGTTCTATAAATAATATTACACTAAACTTCCATTTCCAACAAAAGTTATATCTAAATATTGTATCGACTATTCAAATCGTAAAAAGCCTTCATTATTTGTGATAAGTTGTGCCTTAAATAATATAACAATAAAATACCAATTCCAACAAAAGTCATAGCTAGATAATGATGTACTGAATTTTCTTTTTCATTGTGACGTCATAATCAAATGTGCACAAGAAAGTCGCCCAAACCATATAAATTGCGTACCCAGTTTTAATGACGTCAGCAAACCCGCGACCTACGTTAAGCTATTATGACGTCACAATAAACTTTACCATGAGTATATTGTAAAACATGAAGAAGAAATGAAAGCGCCTGTGTTTTACTCGTTCTCTGTGTTTTTATATGTTTGAATATTTTTCATATTTATCACCGACCACTGTGGTTTTTCTTGGATCTATCGATCTATCTATCTATCTATCTATCTGCTTGCTTATTAACCTCTCTCTCTCTCTCTTTAATATGATATCATTATTAGTAAACGTTTTTGTAATTTAAGTACCAGTGTTGTGCTGTGAATGCAGTGAAGTCTACAACAAACAACTTTGATCAGACACCTTGGTGTACAACCTCCGGATCCTGTCAGCAGACCAACTCTCAGATACCAAAAGCATGTTGCAAGGGTGTGGATAAAAGTAGTTATACATCGGCTCCAAGTGCGTGCCATGAATATGTCAACATTGGTACCTACCATGAGCAGGTATTTACCTAGTGCGATCATTGAATAAAATCTAAAGCAATGTTACATAACGTTCGTTTCCCATTTCCTGCTTGCATAATGAGTATTATAAAATGTTAGCTAAAGAAATTCAGACCTAGGTGTTTGAAGCGTATAAAATAATAAAATTCACTTGCAAAGTGGAAATAAAAAAAAAACGTTCTGAATTTGCTTAACTCAGTTGCCTACCTTATTAAGTGCAAGTTAAGTTTGAAAATATTTTATCGGCGAATTCCCGAGAAATATTTGCTAGTCTTTGCTCCAAGGAAGTGTACAAATTTCAAAACATTTTGCCATATTCTTACTTTTGAATTATGTTGAATGGACGCAAGACAGAGACAGGGCTGAAACCTGCTGTTAACGAATCTTGGTAGAAATACAATAAATGTTGATTTAAGGTATGTCACTCGTCAGCAGTCGAGCAGCTGTTGAGCACAGTTTGGAGACAGTTCAGAACCTCAGAGTTATCCATAACAGTTCAATTTTAACAATATATTTGAATTAAACAATGCAAATTATACAAAATTCTAGTAAAAGATTTACAAACTCGAACGGGAATACGATTTATGAAGGACTATTTCTTGTGGAGAAAGGTTATCTAAAAGACAACTTTCTAAATCAACATATTAATTTTATTCAATGTTTAAGAACTTCTTATTTTCACTGAGAAAAAAAATACGTTGCTATTAAAAAGCAAGGAACACTGGATATAGTTTTCACGTGATCTTTTTTAAAACAAATTTTACACATTTTTTGCATACTTGGCTAAAATTTGTGGTTATATCTAACAAGTCGTGATAGCCTGAAATTTGCAAATGTTGACCCATCTCTAAACAAAAACTATAGTTTCCCATAGTTGACAATAATAAATTACAGTTTCAAAGTAATTTATAAATGTTAAACTTTACAAAGATATCACTTTAACTTCAAAGTACTGTTTAACACTCTTTTTTTTTTTTATAAGATCAAAATGTCCAAGTTATCATTATAGTAGATCATAATGTCAAATTAAAAACTATAGATCATCAAAGTGTCAAATAACTGCTACATCAGAGCGTCAAATGTATTACTTAATAAATCAAAGTGCCCTGTAAATCACTATAGCAAATCACTGTCAAAACAATCACTAAACTAGTTCAAAGTGTCAAACTTATCCCTATAGTATGCCAAAGCGTCGAAGTAATCGATTTTGTTTTCAAAATGACAACTATAAATCTGGGATTACTTTCCTGTGACGCACGCCATATCTACTGATTAATTCACAGGTACTTGTGGACAGGACCCCCCCCCCCCTCCCACAGGTCAAAAAATATTTTTATGTATTTTTTTCATAACTTATTCTTCTAGTACACATTTACAATGTATTCCATAAGAAAAATCCAAAAAATAACCCAGAATTAACGTTTTACTAAAAAATCATACCCGCGGTATTATAAAATAGAGAAGGTAAGTCACTTACATTTGTTTACACTGGACCCCTCTTGGATATCAGGCCCGAAATATCATTTACCTAATACATGTCACCGAAATGTGTCATGATATCTTGTTTCGGTAGATATTTTTGTCTTTAATCGTGCTATTTAATTGCCCAGGCATCCCATAATAATCCGAGTATTCATCATCAAACGTGAAAAATGCTACAAGATTTGGAAATGTCAGAGTAGAAATTACGGAAGTGATGCAAAAACGACACCTAGCGTGTAACTCTCGAGTTCCGAGTGTTATAGAACTAAGGGAAAAGTCAGAGGTCTACGAAAAAGTTCGGGAAAATTTTGATAAAAGAAGTCGAAATTGATTCATTAGAATTAAATTCTGCTTAAGATTTTCGAGATGAGCGAGGGTAGTCGTCAATATTCCCTTTAAAGGATGTTATCATTGATACCAAGTAGCGATTTAAAAATCGCTTAAATATTTATTTACAACTTACAAGATATGTAACCCCCCTTCCCCTTCTACATGGACATGCTTGCAATTAATTCCGATAATATTAAGCTTAATAATTATGTGTATTTTTTAACATTCTTATGCGATGATTATCATTTGCCAAGGAATTTAAATGTGAGTCTTTTCAAAATTAATTCTTACGAATGAAAATCAGAACCCCATTTTTAAAAAAAAATAATTTTCATGCTCTTCTTTACTTTCGCGTCGCACTGCTGAGTTTATTTCTGGCCTTGATTACATATATATCAAGCTGCTATTATTTTAATTGAACAAACGGAAGCTTAACTTCTATAAAATAAAGACTTTTAAAAAAGTTCTTTAGGTACGTCTTTTCTAACATTCATAGTTAAATAATTGCAACTTGTATTACGTAGCAATTGACGTTTAAATATTGCATGGGTTGTTCAACCATTCATCAACCGGTCAATTTGTTTTTCTCCAAAACTGTAACTTGTAATGACGTTGCACAGCCCCCGTCCCCAAATTAATCAATATTGATTAAATACATGTAGCGAATTCATAACAAATGGGGAAACAAAGAGATTTTTTGTACAGTTTTAAATAATCACATTTCTGTCTTCACTTATTTTTAAAACTAGTTTATCATTCTAAATATTATATTTACTACCACATTAATTTAACGGATATCCACCTTTCCGCAGACACAATTTAATGAAAATTCCATGTCCACGCAGATGGGGAAGGCGGCCGAGGTGGATTGGGGGGTGGGGTGGTTTACATGTCAAGTTTATAATATTTAAGCGATTTTTAAATCGCTACTTGGTATCAATGATAACATCCTTTAAAGGGAATATTGACGACTACCCTCGCTCATCTCGAAAATCTTAAGCAGAATTTAATTCTAATGAATCAATTTCGACTTCTTTTATCAAAATTTTCCCGAACTTTTTCGTAGACCTCTGACTTTTCCCTTAGTTCTATAACACTCGGAACTCGAGAGTTACACGCTAGGTGTCGTTTTTGCATCACTTCCGTAATTTCTACTCTGACATTTCCAAATCTTGTAGCATTTTTCACGTTTGACGATGAATACTCGGATTATTATGGGATGCCTGGGCAATTAAATAGCACGATTAAAGACAAAAATATCTACCGAAACAAGATATCATGACACATTTCGGTGACATGTATTAGGTAAATGATATTTCGGGCCTAATATCCAAGAGAGGTCCAGTGTAAACAAATGGAAGTGACTTACCTTCTCTATTTTATAATACCGCGGGAATGATTTTTTAGTAAAACGTTAATTCTGGGTTATTTTTTGGATTTTTCTTATGGAATACATTGTAAATGTGTACTAGAAGAATAAGTTATGAAAAAAATACATAGAAATATTTTTTGACCTGTGGGGCATATTGGAGCCGGGGGGGGGGGGGGGGGTTCCTGTCCACAAGTACCTGTGGATTAATTTACCTGTGCGACCTATTTGTCTTCAGCAGTATGATGTACCATGTTTAACTATACATGTGAATGATCAATTGTTTCTTGAAACTCTCTTAATGGTAATCAGGGGAAAAAGTATTTCATATTTTTTTATTCAAAAATATGACAACACAGAAAAGAAAATGAAAGAAGAAATGAAACACCTGGAAGGAAATCTTACAGATGTAATGTTTTTTTTTTTTTTGGTTTGCTGTCCAAACATAATTACAAGGTATATGTGTAATGCGTAGGGCATGATGGGTGGATGAAGGAGATAAACTACAAAATATTTCAGTTTTCTAGAATCCAGGAACTATACTTAGTCTTGTAGAATTATTTCTATCATAGATTAAGACAAGTGAGAGATAATCCATGATCAAGCACAAATTTATATTGAAACAAAGAAAATTCATGAGAAATTATATTCTGAATCTGTATGTCATAGGTGGTGAAAATCAAGTCTCAACCGGGACTCGAACTCAGTGTCTCTGGCATACCGTGCAAGTGCTATAACCACTGAGTTATTGAGACCCGATATATTGACTGACTTTCATACACCTGTAAACCCGGTGATATATTCCAGCTCTGTGAATAAATTCGTCGCCGGATTCTATTTCTTAAGGAAATGCTTTGAGGCGAATTCAAGGAATGGTTGGTTTTGTACGTTAGGCGCCAAATGTGACAGGTGGTGAAAAATCTCAATCGGGACTCGAACCCATGGCCTCTGGCATACCCTGCCAGCGCTCTCATCACTGAGCTTCAAACAGTTGTTAACCCGGTGACATGTATTAAGAGATGTATTGAGAGATTTCGACTTCTATCTAAAACTTGAGGATACTCTAAAGGTAAGTAATGCAGAAGGTGAAGCTGAAGAATTGGAAGGCTTTATATTTTACGACAGGCTTCTATTGCATTCTGAAAAGAATGGAATCGAACGAATCACCGATGGTTTTTCAACAGAATTTTTCAAAGTCTTTTGGAATTACCTTGGACATTTTGTTGTCAGATCAATTCACTATGAATATATGCCCAATAACATGTGTAAATACTTATACAAAATTGCATCAGGTACTATTGCTAACAAGAATAAGAATAAACTTTGATAAACTAATCAATAGCGATCAAAGTTTTATTCCCTATAAGTACATAGGAGAAAATACACGTCGGATTTATGATGTTGTGAAATACACAGAGGAGGAAAATATACCAGGCTTGTTGTTATTGATTTTTATTTTTTTTAATTGACTTTGAGAAAGCTAAAGATACCATTTCGTGGAATTTTAATTCAGAAATCCCTGCATTTGATTTTTTTTTTTTTTTTTTGGGGGGGGGGGGGTCCTTCAATACAAAAATTGACGAAATAGTTTTATACCAATATATCATCCACAATGAAAGGGAAAACTTCTCACAAATTTTTAATTTTCAAAGAGGCTGTACGCAAGGGGAACCTCTATTACCATATCCCCAAACGTTCACAACGGAGGACTTATAATAATTCTGTTTTTTTTTTTTTTATTGTTAAGGTCTTTCGTCTCCACGGAAGACCTAGTACTGATTCAACTTTTTCTTCCTATTAAAGTCTTTCGTTTATTATTCGGAAGACCCTTCTGTTATTCTACAGTATCTTATTGCGTGGACCCTGAGGTCCACGCAGAAAATATATAAGTGGGGTTAAACCGGACGCCATGGGCTTACGTCAGGCTACGCATGAGAGTTCGCCTCTAAGATAACTTGTCCCTAGAACAAATCGCCCTTTTCGAATTAGAATATGCCAATCATTGGCAAACCTCGCTCTAAAATCTGTACATCGTATTTATGTATTCTTTGGCGCTACCAAGATCCGAATTTCTCTTTTATACATATATCTGAATATACAAACTAAATTCTATGGTATAAGCATTTTAAATAAGTAGGAAGAACTTATATAGATAGCTTAACAGCTTGAACATGTTGAATTAAAAACTTAATTTAACTATTAGGTTTTAAAAGATAGTCTTTACCATGTTTACTGGCATTAGTTTTGTGCATCAAGGTTCGCAAAATAATTTGATAGACAGCAATCCAAATATAGCTTGATGAAGGCCTGTAGCAACGTTTTTCCATGTGGGGGAGAGGGAGAAACATAAAAAAACAAATTCTGCGTACTACAGATCTGTGCTACCCAAGTACCACAAGTACCATCTTTCTAATGACGGAATATCTTCCGTATAAATCTAGTACAGATGCCAGGTTCCAGTCAATATGGGTTACATGTATCGAAATAGCTCGATTTTTTAAATGACAAACTATAGGCCGTACAATCGGGGATAAAATTTAACAATTTTTCTATGAAAGTACAATCACTCAAAGTAGGTAGATCAATGTAGAAAATGTTAACGAAAGTAAACGGAAAGGTTAACCCGTGCCACCTTTCAGAGTAACCAATGAACTCGTCCATGGATGCATTGACGATCGTTGTAAAAAGAATAGATATGGGTTACCCCATATCCAAGATATTCGACTTTTAATTTACTCCAATTTTCACCAGAAAAAAAACTGCACATGTTACATGTATGAAACTGGTGTATAGTTCTTGTATGTCTATGTCTATGTATGTCCGTAGCAAATACTGTCACCAGTCTAAGCGTCACTAACAAACAGTTCACACACCTGTGCTTGCAAGACTGAATAGCCTAGGTGTACACACGTGCGATGAGATTGTCAATCGCATCTTCTCAGACCTTTCTGGCAAGCTCGGAAAACACATTGTTTTGCCGAGAAGTTACGATTGCAGGTAATTAAGGTCTTCCGTTTCCAACGGAAGACCTTCTACTGATTGTGATGATTAAGATTATTCTTTTTTTTTTTCCTAGACGCCAACTTTGACGCTTCATATCTTCCTCATTTTTAAACAAATTTTGTTCAAATTTTCAGAGCTTTTAGACTTTACAAAACACTGTCAGAATACCGTAATACAATTCGGAAATTACCTTCTGTTCACGAGTTATTCCCCTTTGATTGAATTTTGCATGCTTCCGATTTCCAGACAAAGGCTCAGAAATGGTTATAATTGGAGCACAAAACCCTTTGAAATTGAAAAGAGAAAGCATTGAAGTTGTGCACATCGGTTTTTGTTTTTTGATTTTTGCATTAAAAATGGCGCTAGAGAGGGGTCAAAAGTTAGAACGCGGAAAACAGCAGAAAATTTGACATATTTTCCTTTATATCTTGAAAACTATAAATATTTTGTTAAGACATGTAGAACAAAAGTTGTGCATAATTGCAAGGGCTTTCATATTATACTAATTAAAAGGGGCTGGCCCCTATGAATAGGGATCTTGGGCCCTTAAAAGTTTTTGCTTAATAACTCAAAAACGGTAAACATTTCGATCTAGATCTTGGGAACAAAATTGTTCTTTTACACCTTTTTGATCTAATGAAAATGTTGTTTTGTTCGAGTATACCATGGGTATTGCGTAATACGTATTAGAAAGCTGGCCAGGTAAACAGGTAACGTTTTTCATTCGGCAAGGAAATCAGACCTCTTCATGTGTATAACTTAAACAGACTTGCTATCAATAATATACCCTGCGGTGTTTAATGTTAATTTTCTTTTTAATAAGGTTTAAAACGTGGTTTATGGTTCACTATTAAATTATTTATTACAACTAGTCTTTCTTTTCTTCTTTTTTAAATTAGATTAATAGTGTTCAAAAGCGGAGAATATTAAATCTATCTTTCTACGTTTATTATTACAACAAACTTTGTAAGTGATTTTAAACTGTATGCATTGAATAATTCACGATCATTAGCTGTATGCATATTGCGGTCTCCATGTTCAGCTCGATGTTTAGTTTTGTAACCCAACGCGCGAATCCCACGCCTTTGATCGAGGTCACCAGTGTACTAGCCACCTGTGGCCATAAACAAAGCTAGTATTTGTGATCGCGTATAATGTCAATTTTGTACAAAGAGCTATTAATTAATGGAAAGTTATGTTTTTAATTATATCGAATCAGTAAGATTACTTTACCGATCTTTTATAATCTTAATTCCAAACACTGGTGCATAAAAATCATTTTGAATTTTAATCGCTGTTTTTGTCTGTTCACGCAACAATACATTTACATCGAAATATTTCGAAAAAGCTGTCGTAATTAAAGTTGTTGGTTAACATCTTACTGATCTCAAGAAAACATTATTTTGTTTGAGTCTTGTGTTCTAAATGAGCTAGAAGCATAACACATATACAGGTAAGCGTTTTCATTCAGCAAGTAAACAAGAGCTCTTCATGCGTGTAATTAAAATAAACTTACTATAAATAATAAACCTAGCTACATTAGTTGTTAATATTCTTTAGAATCGGGTTCTTGAAGTCTTCTGAGCTTTATTTCTAAATTATTTACTGACAACTTTCCCTTTTATTTCGTTTGTTTTCAAATTTGGATAAACCAGTCTACTTAACAGGGAAAAAAGATAATCTTTTCTTATTATCATATAAAAACAAATAATAAAGTTAGAAAACTAGAGCCGAGCTCGTTGCAGTGCAACGAATAGGTCTTCCGTCGGAGCTCCAGACAGAACAGAGCGACCTTGAGTCAAGGTCATGCAACATTTTAAGGTTATAAACAATCCTGTAAGGGGCATCAACTTTCAATGTTTCAACAGTAGAAAGACAGTAAAGGAATGTAAAATTCCGCTGTCAGTGAACTTGAACTTGTCCAAATAACCTTGCGTCGAGCCATAACACTATCTGCAGCTTGTTAAGAGCAAACACCGTCTTTATGTCACCGACATAAAAAAAATTGACAGTCACGTATTCTTTCAGACTATTCTAAGTGACCTCAAATTTAAGCCAAGGCCATTACACACTCTGGATGATATATTTATCATCTTTTCAGTGAAATGCAAATGCATGCAATTTTTTCTATTACTAAATTATTGACCTTTTTGTTTATTTGTTTATATGTTGTTTAACGTCCCTTTCGAGATTTTTTCAATCATATGGAGACGCCACCATTTGCCGATGGAGATCTGCAAATTTTGACCTATACTTGGCACACATGGCCATTGAGCAGTGAGGGATCTTTTTCGTGCCAGCACCTACTGCCAGACGGGACCTCAGTTTGTACGGTCTCATCCGAAGGATCAGTCTCTGCGTCCCTCAGTGGGATTCGAACCTTCGACGTAAGGATCAACTCCTTAATCCACGACTCTAGAGCAGACACTCTTACCACTGCGCCACTTGGACGACTAGACCTTTTTGAATTTTACACTTATTATATCAGTGACCTTGAACTTGCCTAAATGATCTATGTTAAGGTCAAAAACAACCTTTGAACAAATTATAAGCTTCCAGTGATACTCAATGACAAAGATATACCTGAAAAATAATATTGCACTTTTCTGTCAGTGACCTTGAACTTGCCAGAAAGACCTTGGATCAAGGCCAAAACACATCCTTGGATCATAAGCAATCTCTGTATCAAGTAAAAGCTTCCAGTGATTTTATATTACAAAGTTATAGCATGGAAAAAATTATTATTTATCTGCCAGTGACCTTGAACTTGCCGGAAAAACCTTTGTTCAAGATCAGGACAAACCCCTCTCAAGCAATCTGAGAAAAAGTTTCCTTTGTTCCTCCCACCCCTTATAAATTTATAATCCAGGCACGAATTTTGCCACTTCTTCTGCCAGTCTAGTACTATGTTATCTCAAACCGGTGGATCATAAGCAATCTTTGTTCCAAGTATGAGCTTCCAAAATTATAGCACATACAGTAATCTTACACTTTTCGTCAGTGACCTTGAACTTACAGGAATGACCTTGGATGAAGGTCGTGTCAAACCCTTTAATTTTGTCATAAGTAATTCCTGTATCAAGTATGATACTTGATATTTTTTTCCAGTGACCTTGAACTTGCCGGAATGATGTTGGATCAAAACTATGACACACCTTCGGATCATTAGTAATCTTTGTACCAAGTATGACCTTCCAGTTTCTTCATAACAAAGTTATAATATCCTTGGCAAACTATCACGTACAGACGGACAGCTAGGCAGACGGACAGTGTGATTCCAAAAGACTCAAAACACCCCCACCCCAAACCCACACACTTCGTTTGGGGGGATATATAAATTCCTATGTAAAATTATGAACACTCTTTCCGGCCTAAACTTTCTCCCGGGAATCAATATTTGAAAAAAAAAATGAATTTATGCTATGTTGGAAATTTTCTCATTCTAGTCCAGAGATTCTTGAGAATACTATTTTCAAATGACCCCATGTGCGGATCTAGAGGGGGTTGGGGGGCAGTTAAATGTATATACTAAACAAGTAAAAGTGACCATGCCCCCCCCCCCCCTAGAAAACGCGGACCCTTCCTCGAAAACGCGGATCTGTGTTAAAATGGTATGAAAAGTCTTAGGTATGAAGCTTTAAAAGTCAACGACCCCCCCCCCCCCATACACACACACAAACACACACACGAAATAGGTTTTTCACGTTTGGGAAAAGAGTTTCTTTTTTTTTTTGGCTCGTCAAGAAATTTCTGGGTTGAAATATTTTTTTTTATTGGCATCCCCTCCCACCCCCCCCCTCTCCGTGGAAAAAAAATCCTTGATCCGCGCCTGGACCCCATCTAATTTTTACTACATGTATCCGTTAAAAGAGGATGTGACCCTTCATTTGAACAAAACTTTACCAAAAATATTCTGTGTTAATTTTCGTTGTTATGGTCCAGTGGTTCTTGACAAGATAAAAATGAGAAAAATTTACGAGTAGGTTTAGAACAACAACGACGATAATGCTTATATACACCAAGATAGCAAACAAAGATGAAGAATTATGAACAGCAAAAGCTTACTTGTGTCTTTGGCTTGGGAGATGAGATACTTATTAAAAATTGAAATTATTTTGTTATATTTTTTTTTACAATCGACGGGCCTGCATTTCAGAGAGAGAGAGAGAGAGAGAATTTCTAACTAGGTCTTTGAATAACAGTGAGATCGGTTCAGAAAACCAGGTCCCTAGGAATGTACATGTATATAAAATAGGCAGTGCCTTTCTCTCGGAATTCATCACCTGCTTCTGTAAAGCTCCATCCTCACCTGTACTTACATGTACCTGGTAAAACCAACCGACTGCGAAGGAAAACATTCTATTTATTTCGAGGATGGGGGTTTACGTATAATGATGAGAGGAAATTTATTCACCTATACGTTCATTAAATATGAAAGATTGCTTCTGAGTATTTGTATACAATCGGACGACTTTCGTGTTAATTTATAAAAGTTAGATTATGAAAGCAAAGAACTAAACTAACATTTGTAGTAGATGAATTAAATACATGTAATTATTTAGCCGTTTATAAGGTTTTTTATAACATCCGTAAGAACCACTTTATTTAAAACAAGAGGCCCATGGGCCACATCGCTCACCTGAGCACATAAGCTAGACACAAAACAGTTCAGTATTGAAAAGATTACTGGGGGTTGGGGGGGGGGGTGAATTTTAAACTACCTGATGATGCTTCCATGTCAATATAACAAATGGCTTTGTTGTACTTGAGAAGATTTTAAAAAAAATTTTCCCATATATTCCTTTGTAAAATTTTGATCCCCCATTGTGGCTCCTCCTTATCCCAGAGGTCATAATTTGAACAAACTTGAATCTACACTACCCGAGGATACTTCCATATCAATATGACTAAACATAGCTTTTCTGTTCTTGAGAAGAAATATTTTTTCTATGTGTTCTTATGTAAAACTTTCAATCCCCATTGGGCCCCAAACTACCCCTGGGGGTTATCATTTAAAAGAAAAAATTGAATTTTACACTACCTGAGGATGCTTCCATATCAAAATGACTAAACTTGATTTTCATTTCTTGAGAAGAAGATATTTTCCAATATGTTTCTATGTAAGAAATTTTTGATCCCCCATTGTGGCCCATCCCTATCCCCGGGGGTCAAACTTGAAACTACACTACCTGAAGAGGCTTCCATATCAAAATGACTAATCATGGCTTTGCAGTTCTTCATCAGAAGATACCTTCCTATAATATTTCTATTTCAGACATTGATCCTCCATTGTGGCCCCGCCCTACCCCAGGGGGTCATGATTTGAACAAACTTAAATCTATACTACCTGAGGACACTTCCACATAAATATGATCAATCAGGGCTTTGCTGTTCCTGAGAAGAAGATTTTTAAAGATTTTTCCTATATATTTCTATGTAAAACTTTGATCCTCCATTGTGGACCCGCCCTATCCCCCGGGGTCATGATTTGAACAAATTTGAATCTACACTACCTGAGAATGCTTCCACATAAATATGACTCATCATGGCTTTGGTGTTCTTGAGAAGAAGATTTTTAAAGGTTTTTCCTATATATTTCTATGTTTAACTTAGATCCTCCATTGTGGCCCCGCCCTACCCCCGAGGGTCATGATTTGAACAAACTTGAATCTACACTACCTGAGGATGCTTCCATATAAATATGACTTATCATGGCTTTGCTGTTGTTGAAAAGAAGATTTTTGAAGGTTTTTCCTATATATTTCTATGCAAAAGTTTGATCCTCCATTGTGGCCCAGCCTACCCCCTGGGGTCATGATTTGGACAAATTTGAATCTCCACTACCTGAGGATGCTTTCATATAAATATGACCAATTAGGGCTTTCCTGTTCTTGAGAAGAAGATATTTAAAGGTTTTTCCTATATATTTCTATGTAAAAATTTGATCCTCCATTGTGGCCCCGCCCTACCCCCGGGGGTCATGATTTGAACAAATTTGAATCTACATTACCTGAGGATGCTTCCACATGAGTTTCAATTTCCCTGGCTTTGTGGTTCTTGAGGAGATTTTTAAAAGATGCTATTAATTTTTCACTAATTCTTTATTATCTCCCCTTGAAAGAGGGCGTGGCCCTTCATTTGAACAAACTTGAATCCCCTTTACCCAAGGATACTCTGTGCCAAGTTTGGTTGAAATTGGCCCAGTAGTTCTGGAGAAGAAGTTGAAATTGTGAAAAGTTTACGCCAACGACGACGACAACGACGACAACGCCAAAGACGACAGAAAACGGACAAATTTTGATCAGAAAAGCTCACTTGAGCCTTTGGCTCAGGTGAGCTAAAAACAAATAATCGTCCTATTATTGGCGCCCATGATATATTAGACTAGGTGTTTAAATAAAACATAATTCAGATATCGATATCCAAGAGAACAACACATTCTTTTTCAGTGGCGGATACAGGAATCTTGAAAAGGGGGCCCGACCAGTTTTGTGTCGGGGTAGGGGCCCAAAGCCACATAATAAATTGATTTATTAAATCTTGTGTATATTTTGGATACAAAAGGGCGCCATGGGCGGATACAGGATTTATGATTGGGGGGGGGGGTGGATAACTTCGTTCAGGCAGGGAGTCTGGGGACCGCCTTAAGGCCCCCAGTGGGTCCAGGGCGAAGCCCTGGTGGTGGCCCAGGGCGCGAAGCCCCCGGAAGCTCCTGGGTTTACGTGAATTTTAAGAGTCAGTAAAACCAGACACAAAAATAGTGGTATTGATTACTTCCTTTACACAAAAGCCTATAAGATATGAATTTAGTTTGTAACTTACAATACTCTAAAGTCTTGTAGGAATTTCACGTCTGCTTAAGAATAATGTACAAATTTATTAATCATTCGATAATTTTTATTTCAAATTTACTCTTGAGAAAGCAGAAACTTTGTTTATCTCCGAATTTCGTGAATCTCCGAACTTCGTGTATCTTAGAAGTCGTTCTGAATCATTGTTATTTCAGCAAGGATGCTAGTCTACCTGA
Organism: Saccostrea echinata; assembly: GCF_033153115.1. Lineage (NCBI taxonomy): Eukaryota > Metazoa > Mollusca > Bivalvia > Ostreida > Ostreidae > Saccostrea > Saccostrea echinata. Next base: position 5,966,293 of record NW_026889806.1, on the reverse strand, counting down.
TATTTGTATGTAACTCTAATGTTATTCCAAAAAGTGGGTTTTTTTTTTTTAAATTCCATTCACTGACCTACACATGTATCTCCACCGCAGCCAATGAAACAAAATAAACAAACTCGCTGTAACGTGCAGTTCCCTTTATAGCAGTATGAAATAAACGAAGCACAATGATACACAAAGAATATCTGAATATTCAAAATTTAAATATTGCAACGTTTGTTTTTATAAGTATTATACATATATGACAGATACACTGTAGGGTAGGGTGGTGTGATTTCGACCGATTATTTTTTTATATTTAGATTTGTTCAAGTATGTCACTGCCTATTACATGTATTACGCTCAACTTTTACTGGTTCCTTTTTCCTTCGGAATACCTTTTACTGTTCAGATTAAATTGTATTATATGTATTATTCGTCATGATATAAAATAAATGTGTTCGATTTACAAGATATGTGTGTTGGGTAACTTCGACCGTACACGGGGTATTTTCGATCGATGTGCAAATATAAATGAAATTATTCGCGTCATCTCTAATTTAAATATATATATATATTAATTTAAATTATTCTGTTGTAAAACATAAAAGTTTGTGAAAAAATGCTGACAAAAAGAAAAAAAAGTAATTTTCAAAATGTTCTTAATTTGAAGACATTAAGTGCACCAGCTGCCTAGAGACTGATTTACCGATTAGTCAAGGCATGCTACAAATGTACATGTATATATATGCGCAGGCATCTAAACCGCATGTAAACAAAACAGATGATTTTTTCACGGTTATAGAACTAGTTTCTACGGAGTATTCTTGTACATAATACTTGTCCTAATACTTTTTTATACGGACGGTGGTCATGATTTTTTTCTGGTAACAAATAGCATTGCGTCATTTTCATTGGTCGAACTGAGTTACCTGCTGACGCCGTATTCAGGCAAAGGGTAGCTTCGGCCGATTTCTGTTCAGCTGATTTGCATTTTATTTGTAAAAACTAAATACTATAAATTTAAAAGGTATGAATTTAAGTGCAAATTTAAACATAGTTGATAAATTTCACGCCAGGAATATCCACTGTGTCTTTCTGTATATACAAGATATTTTCAGAGGTGACAAAACTGATAATTCCCAGCAATGGTTTAAAAATACTCGTCCGTAATTTTTCGGGCGATAAAGTTTCTTCTTGGATGTAATTTTCCAGTGAAGAAATAAATTTCGCCTATTATTATCGACATTGATTTGTATATGAAAAATGCATTTTCTTTCTGCATAAAATAGATGTGTGTACACTATAATGGGTTATAAACAAATTATTTTAAGGTATTTATGAACGGTCGAAATTAACCAGGTGGTCCAAGTTACACTGTGACCATCCTAACCTATATCCTGACGTTAAAAAGTAGTCTTGTATCTATGTAAGTAAATTACTGCATAGTTACACCATTTGATAAATAAATACATCAATCAGTGGATAGGTTTGTAACGTAGACCGTCTGATTTTAAATTCATTTATTTACCTCACTCGGCACACCTCGGCCGATTCGTACCTCATCTGGATGAAGATGACGGAATCAGCCGAGGTTTGCCGAGTGTTATTTACCTTCGACCAGCCTTTAAGGTATCCGACCCGTATTAGGACCTAATTTTCTAACCTTAAATATCCATCCTGTATTAAATACTAGTACTTTATTAATTCAAAGCATTTTAGAGTAGTAAAGGATTTACCAAGAGAAATTTTCAAAAATATAATTACCTAAGCAGTAATTAATTAATGAAGATTGCATTGATGTTTATGGGGACACGCAAATTTTTGAAAATAAAAATTTAAATACTAAGCATATCCAAAAATGCTGTGGTGGAAAGATGTATCCAATTACAAGGAATAGAAAAGCGAATGAAAACTAAAGCTTTACGAGATAGATTTCTTTAGAATTAATTTTTATTAATTAAAAGCAAAGGGGGATAACTCTTCAAGGACAGGACAAGGTCAAAAATTAGGACACATTCCGCTCTTACATATTGATACTAAAACATGAAGATTATGTCTACTTATACTGATATTCAGCCAATATATATCTGTTAACATTCAAATTCACTGAATCTGATGCTATTATGGGTCGGATACCTTAAAAATTGCAGTATTTTTCCTTGCATCATGATAGGAAATTGACAAGTGCTGTTTACCCTTCAAACGAAATCGGGAGACGTTTTTCCGGTTTGAATAATTATGAGATAATATTCATAGCCTAGGGAATGCAAGGTTTTCAGACTTGATTTTTAAGAAAACCGATACTTGGTCATAAAATAAAATTACCATTTTTTAATTGACCATTAATTATAAAACCAAAGTATGGCATTATTAATATTAGTCATGTCATATTTTGAAAATTTTAGGGGGGGGGGCGTGCGCCCCCACGCCCCCCTTAAATCCTCCAGTGGGGGCAGGTCCCCTGAACCTCGTCTAAATCTGCCATTGTTTTCTTTTATTATAAGGACTTGTAGAATAAGCGAAATACTCCAGACATTTAATAAAAATCTCAAACCTGATCTAAAACGCGTTGACAAAGTCAAACCAGACGGTTTTAGTTTTTAGGGCATTTTTACAGTGATATGAGAAAAGTCGGATAATTGCTGTTAATTTTAAGAAATAAAGTTCGGCATTTTTCAACCTCCTTCGGTATAATATAATTTACTGATAATTTTTTTCCGTTAAGGAGGAACACATGGACGAAGGATAAAAAAAAGCGGTATTCTGCATGTCCATGTACACATCATTGCTATAATTGCGTACTCGGGATTAAACCCAAAATCCTTCGTTGCATTGTATTTGGGTATAATTTTCACATGTTCTCAGGCGGATAATCATTTATTTTTATCTGTCTAAAGACAATAATTTCAGTAAATAGAGAAATGTTTTTATTTCGTCGTTTTTTCTCATCCTTTTGGTTTACACGTTTGCTTTGTACACAAAAGCGTGTGTTCATATACCGCTGTTTCTACGCGCTATCGATGTGATCAGGGAAAACATGATATCCTCCAGCAATTTACTTCTTATGAAAACACTTAATGAAAACATATTAAGTGAAAATATATATACCCGTTAGTATCTTAGTACCTTAGTACCGACCTGTTTAATTGCAATGTCACCAACCGTAACGATCGCTGGCCAGGACTTGAATATAATTTATTACCGTTATTAAAACAACTCGTCAGCTGAGCGGACCTATGATTTAAACAATAAAATAGGGAAATTCCAGAGTTCGAAGTGTATTTATTCTGGGCGCTCTTCCACATAAACAAATTAAACCGCATTTACGCGTACTTACATGCATGTACAAGTAATTCGTGTCATGGGTAAATTCATTTTATTAGATGAAATAAAACAAATGCATAAGATTAATCTTCCTAAACAACACGTTTTTAAAACACAATCTATCTGATATAACTGACGGTATAAAATAACAAAGAAAATAACGGGTTTGTGTTTGTATTTAATTTGGAATGAGAACAAATCTTAACCTGTCAAATCACTTATAAAACATACTTCGTTTTCCAGACACTAATTGCCATGCGTAATCTTCACATGCACTGACCAAGAGGTCACAAGTTTGAAATGTATGGCTTCTCATTGCGTGAGTTTTGTCAACACATGTCGGAGTAGACTATCTAAACCAATTGAATCCCAAAGAAAACTGCATAGGAAGGTTTTTTTGGGTACACTTTTGAACGGGTAAAATTCATTCGACGCTCGATAGAATTTTCAAATACAAGTGAAAGATTTAGGTTACTTGCGTCCGACCTAGTATTTTGTATGCAATAATATTGTAAGTTAGGAAGAAAATAATACAAACTCAAAAGTACTTAATTTTATTTTCGATTTTCCTGACAATTAAAAATGTGACCTCAACATACAATTATCGTGATAATTATATATATCCTGTTTAATGTTCATGAAAGAAATAGCAACTCGTTAAATAATAACAAAGAGAGATAAATAAACTGTTTCTTTAATACGCAAACAAAGTGGTCTTTTCGGCATTCAAAATGCATTGAATTTGAAGTGAATAAGTGAAAGGCAGTTAAGACTAGCTGATTAAAACGAGCGAGTGATAATTAAACAGTAAGACGAAATCATATGAAAGATTCGAAATGATTTTAAAGTAATTTTCCACAAAGCGCGATTATCTCAACAATGCAATGTTTATAAGAATAAATATGCAACTTTCTTGTAATTCAGCGAATAAAATATAAATTGAAATGTACTAGCGACTTAATCAAAGATATGAAATAATCTGAAAGATTCAACATATTTATCCACTCATCACTTAGTTAAAATGTATTTGGAATGGCCATTCTATGGTTTGTTTTGTGTATGACCTTAGGTCGCTGGTTCACACGCCGATTGATCCTCGGTGACCTCCTTTGCCACGCGCTATCGAGGGAGCGGTTACATAATTGTAAACACACAAGGTGAATGTAAAAGGCGTGTACTTAATGGCTGTGAATAGTCTATGTTTAAAGTTTTGTTTTATTTTCTAACTTTATTGTTTGTTTTTATATGATAAGAAGAAAAGGTTATCTCTTTTTTTCCCTGTTTAGTAGACTGGTTTATCCAAATTTGAAAACAAACGAAATAAAAGGGAAAGTTGTCAGTAAATAATTTGGAAATAAAGCACAAAATACTTCAAGAACTTGATTCTAAAGAATATTAGCATCTAATGTAGCAAGGTTTATTATTTATAATAAGTTTATCTTAATTACACGCATAAAGAGCTCTTGTTTACTTGCTGAATGAAAACACTTACCTGTATATTTGTTATGCTTCTAGCTAATTTAGAACACAAGACTCAAACAAAATAACGTTTTCATGAGATTAATAAGATGTTAAAGAACAACTTTATTTGCGGCAGCTATTTCGAAATATTTACCGTTTTTGAGTTATAAAGCAAAAACTTTAAAGGGCCCCAGATCCCTAATTTTAGGGGCCAGACCCTTTTTAGTGGTGTCAAATGAAAGGCCTTAAAATTGTGCACAACTTTTATTCTACATGTTTTAACAAAATATTTTTAGTTTAGAAGATAAAAAAGAAAATATGTGTAAATTTTCGGTCTTTTAGGCGTTCTAATTTTTGACCCCTCTCTAGCGCCATTTTGAATACAGAAATTGAAAAACAAAAACCGATGTGCACAACTTCAATGCTTCTATTATTTAAATTCGGTAAAATTTCTACTCCAGCTCTTGTAGTCTCTGAGCCTTTGTCTGGAAATGAAGCCCCCTAAATTTTCATTTAAAGGGAAATAACCCAAAAGTGGAAGTGGATTTTTGAAATGTTTGACAACATTCTGATAGAGTTTTGTAACGTCTATAAACCCTGCAAATTTGAGCAAAATCCGTTGAGAAATGAGCGAGATATGAGGTCTCAAAGTTGGCGTCTAGGAAAAAAAAAAAAAGAATAATAAGAATAATCTTAACCATCAGAATCAGTAGAAGGTCTTCCGCCTGGAGCGGAAGAACTTAATAAAACAAAACTTTAAAGATAGACCATTCACAGCCATTAAGTACACGCCTTTTACATTCACCTTGTGTGTTTACAATTATGTAACCCCTCCCTCGATAGCGCGTGGCAAAGGAGGTCACCGGGGATCAATCGGCGTGTGATCCAGCGACCTAAGGTCATACACAAAACAAACCATAGAATGGCCTTTCCAAATACATTTTGTAAACTAAGTGATGAGTGGATAAATATGTTGAATCTTTCAGATTATTTTATAATATCTTTGATTATATAAGTCGCTAGTACATTTCAATTTATATTTTATTCGCTGAATTACAAGAAAGTTGCATATTAATTTTATTTTTATAAACATTGTATTTCTCGATATCGAGATAATTGCGCTTTGTGAAAAATTATTTAAAATCATTCAGAATCTTTCATATTATTTCGTCTTACTGTTTATCACTCGCTCGTTTTAATCAACTAGTCTTAACTGACTTCAAATTCAATGCATTTTGAATGCCGAAAAGACCACTTTGTTTGCGTATTAAAGAAACAGTTTATTTATCTCTCTAATGTTATTATTTAACGAGTTGCTATTTCTTTCATGAACATTAAACAGCATGTATATAATTATCACGATAATTGTACGTAGAGGTCACATTTTTAATTGTCAGGAAAATCGAAAATAAAATTAACTACTTTTGAGTTTGTATCATTTTCTTCCTAACTTACAATATTATTGCATACAAAATACTAGGTCGGACGCAAGTAACCTAAATATTTCACTTGTATTTGAAAATTCTATCGAGCGTCGAATGAATTTTACCCGTTAAAAAGTGTACAAAAAAACCTTCCTATGCAGTTTTCTTTGGGAATCAATTGGCTTAGATAGTCTACTCCGACATGTGTTGACAAAACTCACGCATTGAGAAGCCATACATTTCAAACTTGTGACCTCTTGGTCAGTGCATGTGAAGATTACGCACGACAATTAGTGTCTGGAAAACGAAGTATGTTTTATAAATGATTTGACAGGTTAAGATTTGTTCTCATTCCAAATTAAATACAAGTTTACACAATCCCGTTATTTCTTTGTTATTTTATACCGTCAGTTATATTAGAGATTGTTTTAAAAACGTGTTGTTTAAGAAGATTAACCTTATGCATTTGTTTTATTTCATCTAATAAACTGAATTTTCCCATGATACGAATTACTGGTACATGCATGTAAGTACGCGTAAATGCGGTCTTATTTGTTTATGTGGAAGAGCGCCCAAAATAAATACACTTCACTTCGAACTCTGGAATTTCCCTATTTTACTGTTTAAATCATAGGTCCGCTCAGCTGACGAGTTGTTTTAATAACGGTTATAAATTATATTCAAGTCCTGGCCAGCGATCGTTACGCTTGGTTACATTGCAATTAAACAGGTACTAATAAGATATTAAGATACTATCGGTATATATATTTTCACCTAATATGTTTTCATTGAGTGTTTTCATAAAAATAAATTGCTGGAGAATATCATGTTCTCCCTGATCATATCGATAGCGCGTAGAAACAGCGGTATATGAACACACGCTTTTGTGTACAAAGCAAACGTGTAAATCAAAAGGATGGGGAAAAACGATGAAATAAAAACATTTCTCTATCAACTGAAATTATTGTCTTTAGACCGATAAAAATAAATGAATATTCGCCTGAGAACATGTGAAAATTATACCCACATACAATGTAACGAAGGATTTTCGGTTTAATCCGAGTACACAATAACAATGTTCTGTACATGTACATGCAGATACCTCTTTTTTATCCTTCGCCCATGTGTTCCTCCTTAACGGAAAAAATTATCAGTAAATTATATTATACCGAACGAGGTTGAAAAATGACGAACTTTATTTCTTAAAATTAACAGCAATTATCAGACTTTTCTCATATCACTGTAAAAATGCCCTAAAAACTAAAACCGTCTGGTTTGACTTTGTCGACGCGTTTTAGATCGGGTTCGAGATTTTTATTAAATATCTGGAGTATTTCGCTTATTCTGCAAGTCTTTATAACAAGATTAGCTTTTTAAAAAAAGCTGAGAGTCAGCCACTGGAATACAGAAAGTTTCTTTCTTGGTTTGTGATGGTATATGATTTGTTTTATCCATCATGTTGTGTTCATTAAAAGTCATTGTCGTGTAAGTTAAAATTCGCCCAGTCGTTTTCTTATTTGTAACATAATTCTGTACATAATAAATAATAAAGCATAGAATAAATTTTAGTTAAACTACATCGTGATCATTATGATGACCTCCAATTAATTTCTCTTGGGCGCGGACATCAGATAAAGTTCGTCTCAGAAATGAACAAAGCCACTATGATCCCAATCATTGAACGTGTAAGAATGTATACATTTTCATTTTTACTGTTAAATTCTATAAATAATATAGATTATGATGCTGAAAAGGAAGGTAGACCTTGGGTTAGATTGTGTTAATTATTATTAGATAAAAGTTTTTTAATCGTGCAGGTTCGAGGCAATGCATGATAGGGGAAGGGGGAGGGTGCATACTGTATGTATATTTAATTCAATTTCTAAATTTAAGCATCCATTTTAGTGTTATTAGGAAAGAAAAGAATTGCTTCCAAAATAAAGTAATAAACTGGAGATTCAAAATATTTTATACATACTGTACGTATACCCTAAAATGATACTGGATTCCATCTCGCTCACTCTCTCTAATTGGGGGGGGGGGGGGGGCTGTCTATAAATCCGCGCAGTTTCTCTCAACTATCGCAGTTCTACTGTGGTCAGTTTCTCACCTGTGGGCGCGGTTCACGTGCACAAGTGGCACTTACATGTACATGTCTATCATCGTGTAAATTATAAGAATTTACACATCTTAAGTGATATTCTGACGTTTTCATAACTTTCATCATTAAAGTAAAGAGATTCTTTTTTTTTCACTGTCTTGGGACCTTTGTGCAAGTGGATTATTGTGTGAATTCCGACCCGTACCTGTCTTGTGCAAGGTATTGATCGAGGGAGTCTTGCATCAGGCATTCAGAGGAATACACACAAATCCTTGAACTTGCAACGGCGATTGAGGGTATATATCAAATGTTAAATGTGCTCTGCATATAAACTCCTCATCTTCTATAAGAAGCACTGAAATATTTTCATAGTATCATATTTCCCACTTAGAACAATCTCTTCTTTAATTTTTCGTCGAAAACGACGAAGAACAATGCAGTCTATAAATAGATCGAGGTCGCGTCTTTGTTTAGAGGTGTTTGTGAAGAATCACGCCCTTTGGTTGGAGCAAATAGCACGAGTTTCTTTAGAACAAGTCGTGTACATCTTTTTCCCAGAATTCCAAATTATGCAAGCGTACTTGCAGTTTTATCCCACCGTAATCAGCCCGCGGGCTGACTAATGAAAAAAAAAAAAAAAATTGGCAGATTTAGAGGAGGTTCAGGGGGCCTGCAAGCCCCCTTTTTCTATCCAAAATATACACAAGATTTAATAAATCAATTTTTATGTGGCTTTGGGCCCCTACCCCGACCCAAAACTGGTCGGGCCCCCTTTTCTAGATTCCTTTATCCGCCACTGAAAAAAAGAATGTGTTGTTCTCTTGGATATCGATATCTGAATTATATTTTAATTAAACATCCTGTCTAATATATCATAGGCGCCCATAATAGGACGATTATTTGTTTTTTTAAAATAAAGTGGTTCTTACAAATGTTAAAAAAACTTACAAACGGCTAAGTAATTATTTAATTCATCTAGAACAAAAGTTAGTTTAGTTATTTGCTTACATAATCTAACTTTTATAAATTAACACGAAAGTCGTGCGATCGTATACAAATACTCAGAAGCAATCTTCATATTTAATGAACGTATAGGTGAATAAATTGCCTCTCATCGCTATACGTATACCCCCATCCCCGAAATAAATAGAATGTTTTCCTTCGCAGCCGGTTATGTAAGTACAAGTGAGGATGGAGCTTTACAGAAGCAGGTGATGAATTCCGAGAGAAAGGCACTGCCTGTTTTATATACATGTACATTCCTAGGGACCTGGTTTTCTGAACCGATGTCACTGTTATTCAAAGACCTAGCTAGAAATTCTCTCTCTCTCTTTGAAATGCAGGCACGTCGATCGTAACAAAATGACAAAATAATTTCAATTTTTATTATTTACATTTGCAAATATTTTTCTTAGATGAACCTATTGAAGAGAAAATATGTTAAATTCTGTACAAACTTATTAGGGGGTCAGAGGTCATGGCGTGACCGTATCACACAGCGAGATGATATCTTGTCTACATATTTCTGTCCCGGTGACACTGGTTTCGGAACTTCTAAGCCGTTAAAGCGATGAAAAAGATAAAATTATTGAAACATATATGTTTTTTTTCGTTCAACAAATGATCATTAGTTCTTTCTTCGGTGTGAAGAATGTTTTTAATTAGCCTAAAATCACGCTTACCTTTTTAACCCGAAATTCCTTTGAAGGTATGTAAACTGAAGACGATATCACCGCTTTCGACTTCATATAAAGAACTCAAACAATAATAGTAAGATCATTCTCAGTAGCGATCATTGTTTTTTTTTATCAATTTTATGAATAGATATTTCCTGAACTGGACTGCTGAACAGCAATATAAGTATTCAAATGTTGGAGCGAGGCGAACTCTCAAGACCAAACAGCTTCTAGGTCACTTCGCGTCACAACATAGCATGAATACGGCGGGCCGTTCGTGTAATAAATGCAGTTCTTTTCAGAAAATTCGTCTCAAATGTAAATAAAAGTAATAAACAACAATGTTAAAAAGTTCTCTGGGAAATGAACTTGGTTGGTACCTGATCAAATCTGAGAAGCCCTTAGGGCTTCACAGGATTTGATCACGTGACCAACCAAGTTCATTTCCCGGAGAACTTTTTAACATTGTTGTTTATTTCTTAAATAAGTATCTCATCTCCCAAGCCCAAAGGCCCAAAGTAAGCTTTTCTGTTCATAATTCTTCAGCTTTGTTTGCTTTCTTGGCGTATATAAGCGTTATCGTCGTTGTCGTTCTAAAGTTACTTGTAAAATTTTCTCATTAATATCTTATCAAGAACCACTGGGCCATAACAACGAAAATTAACATAGAATATTTTTGGTAAAGTTTTGTTCAAATGAAGGGTCACATCCTCTTTTAACGGATACATGTAGTAAAAATTAGATGGGGTCCAGGCGCGGATCAAGGAATTTTTTTTCCACGGGGGGGGGGGGGATCCCAATAAAAAAATATTTCAACCCAGAAATTTCTTAACGAGCCAAAAAAAAAAAAGAAATTCTTTTCACAAACGGGAAAAACCTATTTCGTGTGTGTGTTTGTGTGCGTGTGTGTGTGTGTGTGGGGGGGGGGGGGGGGGGGGTCGTTGACTTTTTAAGCTTCATACCTAAGATTTTTTATACCATTTTAACACAGATCCGCGTTATCGAGGAAGGGTCTGCGTTTTCTAGGGGGGGGGGGATGGTTACTTTTACTTGCTTTAGTATATACATTTAACTGCCCCCAACCCCCTCTAGATCCGCGCATGGGGTCATTTGAAAATAGTATTCTCAAGAACCCCTGGACTAGAATGAGAAAATTTCCAACATAGCATACATTCATTTTATTTTTCAAATCTTGATTCCAGGGAGAAGGTTTGGGCCGGAAAGAGTGTTCATAATTTAACATAGGAATTTATATATCCCCCCCCCCAAACGAAGTGTGTTGGTTTGGGGTGGGGGTGTTTTGAGTCTTGGAATCATACTGACCGTCTGCCTAGCTGTCCGTCTGTACGTGATAGTTTGCCCAGGATATAACTTTGTTATGAAGAAACTGGAAGGTCATACTTGGTACAAAGATTACTAATGATCCGAGGGTGTGTCATGGTTTTGATCCAACATCATTCCGGCAAGTTCAAGGTCACTTAAAAAAAATAGCAAAGTTTTGTCCGATCATTTATCTGTAATAGAGAGTCACTGGAAGCTCACTGGATACAGGAATTGCTTATGACAAAAAGGGTTTGCCACGACCTTCATTCAAGGTCATTCCTGTAAGTTCAAGGTCACTGACAGAAAAGTGTAAGATTACTGTATGTGCTATAATTTTGGAAGCTCATACTAGGAATAAAGATTGCTTATGATCCACCGGTTTGAGATAACACAGTACTAGATTGGCAGAAGAAGTGGCAAAACTCGTGCCTGGATTATAAATTTATAAGGGGTGGAAGGAACACAGGAAACTTTTTCTCAGATTGCTTGCGATGGGTTTATCCTGACCTTGAATAGAGGTTTTTCCCGCAAGTTCAAGGTCACTGGCAGATAAATATTAATTTTTTTTTCCATGCTATAACTTTGTAATATAAAATCACTGGAAGCTATTACTTGATACAGAGATTGCTTATGATCCAAGGATGTGTTTTGACCTTGATCCAAGGTCTTTCTGGTAAGTTCAAGGTCACTGACAGAAAAGTGCAATATTCTTTTTCAGGAATATCTTGGTCATTGAGTATCACTGGAAGCTCATAATTAGTTCAAAGGTTGTTTTTGACCTTAAAATAGGTCATTTAGGCAAGTTCAAGGTCACTGATATAATAAGTGTAAAATTCAAAAAGGTCTAGTCGCCCACGTGGCGCAGTGGTAAGAGTGTCTCCTCTAGAGTTGTGGATTAAGGAGTTGATCCTTATGTCGCAGGTTCGAATCCCACTATGGGACGCAGAGACCGATCCTTCAGATGAGACCGTATAAACTGAAGTCCCGTCTGGCAGTAGGTGCTGGCACGAAATAGATCCTTCACTGTTCAATGGCCATGAGTGCCGAGTATAGGTCAAAATTTGCAGATCTCCATCGGCAAATATTGTGGCGTCTCCACATGATTGAAAAATTCTCGAGAGGGACGTTAAACAACATACAATGTACACACAAACAAACAAACAAAAAGGTCTTTAATTTTGTAATAGAAAAAATTGCATGCATTTGCATTTCACTGAAAAGATGATAAATATATCATCCAAAGTGTGTAATGGCCTTGACTTAAATTCGAGGTCACTTAGAATATGATGTTTTGGATGAATAGTCTGAAAGAATACGTGACTGTGAATTTTTTTTTTTGTCGATGACATACAGATGGTGTTTGCTCTTAACCAGCTGCAGAATGTGTCCTGGCTTGACGCACGATTATTTGGACAAGTTCAAGTTCACTGACAGGGGAATTTTACATTCTTTTACTGTCTTTCTACTGTTGAAACATTGGAAGTTGATGCCCCTTACAGGATTGTTTATAACCTTAAAATGTTGCATGACCTTGACTCAAGGTCGCTATGTTCTGTCCGGAGCTCCGACGGAAGACCTATTCGTTGCATTGCAACGAGCTCGGCTCTAGTTACACACAAAATTATAATTTTTGTTTGTGTTTTTAAATTGATCGAGTTAATCGATAACCTAGCATTGCTTTAGATAACTCGAGACCATCTAGTGCCGAGACCCTGTAGTGCTCCAGTACAGGGTCGGATCCAGCAGTTTTTGAAGGGGGGGGGGAGGTTCTAGGTCACACCGCAGGCACTTAATTTCAAGTCCTTAGCAACAGTTTTCAAAGGGGACAACCTCCAAAAAGAGTTGACAAGCAAAAAAAAAAAAATAAATAAGTGAATAAACAAAATAAAAATAACAACCTGTAAGCCACACTATAAAATCCTATTTCGATGGTGGGGGGAGGGGAGACTTCGTCTAACTTTTCGGTACATTTTGATTTCTTTTAAATGTTTATTTTTTCCGTATTTTGAACCTTCCCGCAACAAAAGTACGGGGGAGCTTCCAATGCAAATCAAAGCTTATATATTAAAATTATAGCAAAAGATGAGTGAGCCCCCCTCCCCCACATACTACTGGGACATTTTGAACCTTTCTCTTCATTGATTAAAATATCCCCATAATAAGGAGATCAATATTCTCTTATGCATACTCCCTTTCAGGACTTTTTATGCATACTTCTTAAAGTTAGTTACTTTAGAAGATGGTCCAAAAATGATATAGCCGTACGTTCGCCGGAGTCTTCCGATGATATCAAAGTGAAATCTTTCATGTTACGTGTGGGTGGTCGAGGCCCGGGGCCGGGGTTGTGAAGGTACACGGAGGAAAGCAATAAGCTAAAGTCTATCTAAAGAGTAGAAAGGGAAGAGATTGAAGTACTTATTTTATTGAAAATACTAGACGTAAAAATATCTATATTACAGAAAAAACATTCTCTCTTTCTTCCTGTTTCTACAAAAATAAAGGGGTTTCCAACACCAGGAACCTCCCCCCTCCCTGGATCCGCCAATGGAGTTAAAATTCAACCATTACGAAACCTGCACGCTTAAGCTTCTTTTAATTTTGTTGTTAATTTTAAAGGCTACAATTGTGATAGATACCTAGATCAACATTTCATATTCATATCATAGTCATGATTATTTTTATCATTACAGCCTAATTAAGTAGACTTAAATAACGAAGAAAATTACAAGATACATATAATAAAAAAAATTAATTAACACTAAATCTAGAAATTTTCTTTGAATTTCGTTTAGAAACACATGCATATGGTCCACGTATTGCAGTCCTTTTTTTTAAAAGACAGCAATGTGTTAGTTCATTTTCCCGCCAATTCTGGACAGGCGATTTCCCGGAGACCTATAGTCTTATTGTTGTGAAACTTTCAGGGTAGATACACTGGCCTAATTTTTTAATATACATCCCTGTTTTTGAGTTGTTGCCCTTTAATTGATACTTAAGGAGATCTTTTGACCTCAGGATCTTTAAATGATTTTCACATGAAAAAAAATGTAGGTAATATATCATAGTTGTGTCAGATGTTCAGATTATTGGCTAAACTTCTAAAATCCTCTACCGTTCACGGTAGCTCAGTCGGTAGAGCGCTCGCTCCGTGATCGGGAGGTCGTGAGTTCGAATCTCGGCCGCGACAGACCTAAGTCGATAAAAAATAGGTAGCAACTGTTCCTTCGCCATGCGCTCGGCACTTTGAAGTGAAAGTTGCGGGTCTTTCGGATGAGACCTTAAAAACCGAGGCCCCGTGTCACGGCAGGCGTTGGCACGATAAAGATCCCTCACTGCTCAATGGCCCTGAGTGCCGAGTAAAGGTCAAAATTTGAAGCCCTTCACCGGTATCTGGTGACGTCTCTATATGAGTGAAAAATTCTCGAATGGGACGTAAAACAATATACAATCAATCAATCAATCTAAAATCCTGAAACTATGTGAAGGCAGATCTTGAGGATTTTTTCAATGAAATTTCGCTGCTTTATTGTAATAACTTTAAAAATGTTAATAATTTAGCAATACATTTAGAACAAAAGCTCTGTAGAATTATGAAAGCTTTTAGATAGCATCAAGGAAAAGGGGCTGGACATATATTTAGTGGTCAGAAGCTCAGAAATATCTTTTTTGTTCGCTAAAAATATTGATATATCATGAAAAAAATTGAAGGCAATGATTTCTAACATATGTAATTTTGGTATGAGGAGGCACAAGCTACGTGGTATATTTTATTTGTATTTGATTAAACAAATGTTTGAGAATCATACAGGAACAAGTTGTGTATAGGCCAGCCAGCTAAGCCTTTTCAGGGCCTGAATGCTTATGATGAACATGGCTGTTTTTTTTTTTTAGATAAGCGCCGTTAATAAATTGATTTAATTCAATGTATTCTTTCTAATTAGGTCATCTGAATCACTCAAGTGACCTATTGCTATCTCTTTCCGTCCGTCGTCGTGCGTCGTTCGTCGGTCATAAACTTTTGAACATTTTCAGCTTCTTCTCTGGAACCAGCAAACCAATTTCAACCAATTTTGGCATCTAGCATCTATGGGTGAAGGGGAACAAAAATTGTGAAATTAGTGGCCCCTGCCCCCCCCCTCCCCAGGGCCTGAGGGGTGGGACCAAAACCATCAAAATTAATGCAATTTTTAAAAATCTTCTTTACTCCTGGACATCAAGAAGTCAAACTGTTGGCATGATGGTAATAAGCATCGAGCCCTCTACCAAAATTGTGAAATTCATGGCTCCAGGGTCAGAGGTTCTGGTGCTAGGGCGGGGCTATATAGATCATATAGTGAAAGTGTCTTATTTCTTTGAAAATTTTTCTTCTCTGCTCCTTGGTATTAAATAAACTAACTAAGTACATAGTTATGATGAGCAATAGTGCCTCTTCCAAAATTGTGAATTTCATGGCCTCAGGGTCAGGGGTTCTGGTAATTGGGCGGGGCTCTATTGATTTGTAGTGAAAATAAATTAATTCATTGAAAATCTTCTATGCTCCTAAGTATTAAATAAACTAACTAAGTACATAGTTATGATGTGCAAGAGTGCCTCTTCCAAAATTGTGAATTTTACGGCCCCTGGGTCAGGGGTTCTGGTGTTAGGACGGGGCTCTATTGATTATATAGTGAAAATGCATTAATTCTTTGAAAAGTTTCTTCTCTGCTCCTGGGTATTAAATAAACTATTTAAGAACATACTTATGATGAACATGGCTGCCTTTTTAGAAATATTAATTTCATGGCCGCTGGGTCAGGGGTTAAGATGTTAAGGCAGGGGCTCTATTGATTATATAGTAAAATTGCATTAATTCTTTGAAAATCTTCTCTGCTCTTGGGTTTTAAATAAACTAACTTAGTGCATAGTTATGACGAGCATGGTTGCCTCTTCCAAAATTGTGAATTTCATGGCCCCAGGGTCAGGGGTTCTGGTGTTAGGCAGGGGCTCTATTGATTATATAGTGAAAATGCATTAATTCTTTGAAAATCTTCTTCTCTGCTCCAGGGTATTAAATAAAGTAACTAAGTACATCGGAGTGCTGAACAATTTAAATCGTTTAAATGTCATTCTATTTAACCTCCAACACACTCCAAAGACATTGTATGACGTTTTTCCTCCTTACGAACCACTGGGCTAGAAAAGCTGAAACTTATGTGGAAGCATCTTGGGGTAGTGTAGATTCTAAATTGTTCAAATCATGGCCCCCGAGGGTAGGGCGGGGCCACAATATGGAATCAAAGTTTTTGCATTGAAATGTGTAAAACAAATATATAAAAATCTTCTTCACAAGAACCACTAGGCCAGAAAAGCTGAAACATATGTGGAAGCATTCTTGGGTAGTGTAAATTCTAAATTGTTCAAATCATGACCCCTAGAGGGGGGGGGGGGGGAGTAGGACTGGGTCATAATAGAGAATCCAATTTTCACATTGAAATATATAGGAAGTATCTTTTTCCCCCATATTTTATTCATTGAAACAATATAACAAGAACGTGGGGCAATGACATCCGCAGATGTTCCCCTATGATAATCCTCACTAGGGGTGCCAGGGGCTCCCTAGATTGGATAGCAATATATATTTAATTGAAAAATAATATAACAATATTTGAATCAGTAATGAAACAGATAGATATAATTATACATGTATGTTGCAAGGGGAATACACACAAAGTACTGTCCAACACACCCCTTAGCAACATGTATAGAGGGCCAGGTCACCCTCTTATACTTCATACAAAAGTTATATCATAATATACATAAATATAAATACATATTCATATATTAATAATGAAAAAAAAAACCTGGAACAATAATTGCAAGGTTTACAAAGTTTAATGCCAAAGATTGCATAATGTGAAAATTGAATGTGATGCTTCGATATCGTTTGGTCACTACATAGAATTTCATGAGAGCATATTTTTAATAAATAAATAATAAAATTAATGAAAAAAAAAATAAATAACAGAAAATTAGAGGAATATAGATTTTTAAAAAAATGCATTCTTTTAGTTGTTCATTTATAGAATTCTAGACTATAGAATTGTAAACTAACTACATGCATACAATAATTCAGCATTTGCTTTAAGAGACAGTTTCTAAAAACGTAATTGTTCGTTTAAAAAGTTTTTTTGTAAATTATCTATTTTATGTTTTCCCTTTAGTTGGCCATTTGGGGGGTCCTGTAATAGTAAGGATAAATTGGATTTGATTTCATTTTTAAAGGCAGCATTTATACTTAAATAATTTACTTTCGCATTTTCATATTTAACTTTGCTTCTCGTTTTCCATATTACGCACTTATAAATGTATATCAAGGTGTTGACAAAAATTCTTGAGCTTTGAGGTTCTTTTAAGTACCCTAAAAGTTATTGTTTGTGGATCCAGTTCCAAATTATAATTTAGGTCTAACACGTTAAGAATTGTGTCTTCCACTAATTTAATTGTTGGTTTACAATGAAAAAATAGATGTTGTTGGTTTTCCCTTTGGCTTTTACATAAATTGCATATACCATTGAATAATCCAATTTTACATAATTTATCTTCAGTATACAAGATATTATGGACCCCTTTCCATTGAAATTCTTGAATTGTATGTTTTATTTTACTCTTGATATGCTGTCCAAAACTAAATTCCACTGTATGTTAATTTGAAATATTTTTCCCCATTTTTCTTCACTTTTTGGTACTGTTTTCTTATTTAGGATTTTTTCTATGCATTTTAATCTAACATCATCATTATTTACTACTTTATTTGTAGTTCTTTTAATGAGAAAGTTATTATCCAATTTATAAGGGAGTTTTGATTCAATCTTATAGACCAAGCTCTGTCCTCTCAGTATTTGATAATATGATTTGGGAATGGCAGCTTTTAATTTACTATATTCAAATATCCAGCACCTTTTATCTACCAATTTGTTAAATATAATGCTATTGTATTTAAAACAATTACCTTCATCATTCCAAATATCTTTGATTTTTGATAAGCCACTTCTATTAAACGATGCCGCATATAGTGATTTCCCTTGAAATTGTATTAATTTATTTCCAAACAGTTGAAGGTTGAGTATTTCATCTCGATTTACAGGCTCAAATTTTGATTGGAATTCACTAAATGCAATAAGTGCTTTTTTATTAAAAAAAAAAAAAAATAGACATATTATTTAAAGATAATTGAGTCAAGTCAGAACAAGAGCATAGGAAATATTCCTGTCTTGGATGTATATCTTTACTTTTTAAGCAGTGCTTTCCAATAGCATTCCAATTTTCGGATTTTGAATGCATTATTTTATATATCGTTTTTATTTATTTACTTTTAATGAAATTAAAGGTATTTATCATGTTCATTCCTCCTCCATTCTTACTTAAACAGCACACATTTCTGTCTATTTTATTTAATTTATTATCCCAAATAAAAGACCAAATAATATCATTTATTTTTTTGGCATAAGTATCGGGAATTCCTCTCATTTCAATTTCAAAGCCAATGATTGGAATCATTAAATTCTTTATGATCAAAGTTTTCCCTTTAATTGTAAGGTTTCTAGTTTTCCAAACATGCAAACTGTTCATAATTTTTTTTCTATTTTTTCCATCCATATTGCTTCAATATTAATTCCATATCCATGATATACCCCCAAAGTTTTTATATTACTTTTTATCCACTGAATTTTTTTTAAAAGTTTGGTATTTTACCCTTGATTTTCCAATAAACAGACCCTTTGTTTTTGAGAAATTGATTTTTGCCCCTGAAGCTTTTTCATATATTTTTAAAACATTGAAAGAATTTATTATAAATTCTTCATTTTTATTAAACAACTGTGTGTCGTCTGCAAACATATTTATTTTATATTCTATATTTTGATTACCGTCTTCCTTGGAAGACAGTATACAGAGTTGAAGTATTTTACAGTCTTCGGACTATGCACTTCCTCTCTTTTGTGATTGGTAGAAATTGCATGATGAGAAAATTTTCAATTATTTCATTGGTTGAAATGCTGTTCAAGGCAAGGGAGATAATTTTCTGATGATTTAATTTTCGTACGACTGAACAATTTTTCAAGATTTTCAATCGTAAAAAAATATAACAAAACGAACAGTGGAAATTGGCTGTAATTAATTCGAAATAACAGCTAGTTTTTTTTTTATAACAATTACAAAAAAACCGTTTCTATATTTTTATTGTTAACAGAATTGATCTCTATTGCATACAAGCCTTACAGCTTGTATGTATTCTTTTTCCCTTGTTTGCACTGTCTTTCTAATTTAGGCAGCACTCGGCACACCTCGGCCGATTTGCACCTCATCTACGTATCACAAAGGTGACGGAATCAGTCGAGGTTTGCCGAATGATCTCGGCAGCAGAGTCGAAGTTTATTCAGACAGCTGAGCATCTGTTAACCTTTCACTTGGTAGGGCTTATGTCAGAAAAAAACAATGAAGAATATACAAAACCAAGAAATTTTCAAGAATTATGCAGCCTGATAGGTTTAGATCAGTTTACTTTTTAAGGGGGACCGATCCTCTGATAAGAGAGATAACTTTTCAAGGAAAATATCCTAGTATTACTCATAGTTTACTTAATCAGAGTTTGATTATCGAGACCTTTGAGCAGTCAAATCGATCAAACTTAATTAATATGGAAACATTACCTTATATTTCCTTTGACTGTACTTTTCAAATTGTTTTATTATGTTTGACCAAAAAAAAAAAAAAAAAAAAAAAAAAAAAAAAAAAAAAAAAAACCTTAAAACTTGAATTAGTTCTATCTTTTTAACGATCATTTTAAAAATGGTTTAATATATCAAGCACCAAATGTAGAATTATTATTAGTATTACATTTTTTTTCCAAAAAATATTTATAAGATAACTCTTGCTAACAGATGTATTGTTTTCTTACAACCACATATAACATTGTGATATTCTGACTTAGGAAGCAGCGCTTCATTATGATTTCTAACATGAATTTAGTAGGTATGACATTAAATATTATTTTCATATACACCGCATATTTCTGATTTTATGTTGTGATAATAAATTATTACTCTTCCTAATCTCTGTGTTAAAATTTCTTCATATTATGATCGGACATAAAAATCATTTCTGAAAAAATGAGCAGCGTTTCATACCTCATACTATTTTTCATTTGATTTTGATGCTATAGTTCTTGATGAAAATCAATGTTGGGAAGTTTAAAATTTTTTTGTGAAATTTGGAGCAGAGGGTCATTAGTCCTTAAGGTTGTTGCTAAAGACGGTAAGCTTTTTGGAAAAGCTCTACTTGTCTTCACTAGGAATTAAGATGCCCTTTATCTGAGGATTCTGTCTAATTGCACAAGCCATAGGCTCTATTTGAAGAACATAAAGCAAAGGGGCAATAGGACATCCTTGTCTTGCTGATCTTGAAATTGTAAAGTATTTTGATACAAATCATTTGTTTTAATGCAAGTTTTTGACTTTATAAGAAGCATTTTTATCCAATTGCAATATTTGCTACCAAAGTTAAATCTCTTTAATGTTGCTTCTATTCAGCCCCATTCTATTCTGTCAAAAGCGTTCTGTTGATCTAGAAATATAATTGCCCCTTCTAAATCTTCATTATCTGCATAATCAATGATATCTTGAATCAGCCTATTAGCATCACTGATATTTCTACCCTTTACAAACCCTTTTTGATCTGGATGAATTAATTTTGGCAGTGCTGCTTTTAATCTTTTCGGGGAGAATTTTAGCAATAATTTTATAATCATTGTTGAGCATTGTTAATGGTCTCCAATTTTTTATATCTTCTCTTTCATTCCCTTTATGTATTAATGAAATGACTCCTTTTGTTTATGATTCACAGAGTGTAGCCTTATGAAAAATGTGTTTTATAATTTTTGAAAATTCAGTTTTAATTATATCCCGGTATATCTGATAAAAAGTTGATAAAATCCCATCTTCTCCAGGAGATTTATTTGGTTTTATGACATAACTGCTTTATATATTTCGTTATCATTTATATCACTATCGAGCATGTTTACAACATCCTCATCTAATCTACATTGTACTTCCGCTAATAGTAATTTTCCACTTTCGCTATCCCAATCCTCTGTATTTAATAATTTGTAATAAAAAATTATTTGCTCTTCAATAATTGAATCAATGTCAGTTTTATAAGTACCTTTTTCTGTTTTAATTCCACTTCACAATTTTTTCTCTCCATTACTCTTTTCTAATTGAAAGAAATGTTTTGAAGGAGCTTCTCCTTTAAACCACCTACATTTTGATCGTATTATTGCCGCTTCTGTCTTATCTATATATATTTCTCTAATTTTTTGTTCAAGATCGTTTTGATACTTTTTATCAGTTTTAAGATTGTTTTTAATCTCTTCTAATTCTTTTTCTTATTTCTCAAGTTTTTGTTTATTAGTCCTTTAGCGGTGAGACCGGAGGGGACTATAGGTTTCCTCTTAGTCTGTCCGTCTGTCTGTCCGTCTGTCCCTCTGTTTGTCTGTCAGTCTGTCCCACTTGGTTTTCCGCACTTTTTTCCTAAACGTTTGCAGATATTGAGCTGATTTTTGGTATGTGAGTATGTGAGTGTATCTTGATGAGTTACAGATCAAGTTTGCATTTCGTTTTGCTTCATAGATTTTTGACGGAATTATGGCCTTTTCAATTTTAAGGGTTTTCCGCAAATTTCTTCTAAATGCTTTCAGATATTGAGCTGATGTTTGGTATGTGACTTTACCTTGATTAGTTATAGATCAAGTTTGCATTTCGTTGTTTTTTGACGGAATTATGACGTTTTCAATTCTTAACGGGTACCAGATTACACTTGCCGGTAGGGGACTAGTATTGCTAATGCAATACTCTCAGAATGCTTGTTGACATTTAATTTTTTGACATCTCAATACACAATGTTTTTATCTTATATTTAGTTAAGTCCCACCAATATAGAATATCCTGACAAATGTCTAAACTGTTTTTGTAATTTTCCCAGAATGCAACAAATGTTTTTTTTTTTTTTTTCGGAAATCTTCGTTTGTTAATGTTTTATGATTCATTGTCCATAATCCTGGACCTCTTTGGATATTATCCACTTGTAGTTTTAGTGTTATCAAATCATGATCGCTAAATGGAAAGTGTATTATGGCACAGTTATTTAATTTGTGCAATATATTTTCACTTGTTAGGAAAAAATCTATTCTTGATTTTGAATTGCCCCTGTGAAATGTATAACATATTTTTTCAAGATTTCTTTCTAGCCAAATATCTTGCAATTCATATCGTTTTATTAATTCATTAAGTTCTGATGCAGCAATATCCTTGCGTAGGGGCACGGGCTGTCTATCAAGGTGTTTGTTTTGTGTGCAATTAAAGTCACCGCATATAATTTTATGATTGGCTGTTTCATCAAATTTTAATGAATCAAAGTATTGTTTTCTATCCACTTCATTATTCGGTGTGTAAATACACTTAAGGTCCACTGTTTTCATTATTTTTATGCTAACAGTTATTTCCCTTCCTTCGCTATCATATGTAATATTTTTAATATTAAATTCGTGTTTTGGGGTAAAGAATAACATTCCCACATCCCGTGATTCGCTGGAACACTTATTCCATATTGAATTAGACCCTTTAAAAGTTTTCCACTCATTTTCCCACGTTTGTGTATCTTTATCTGTCCCATGTGTTTCTTGTATACAAATTATATCGTATTTGCGTTTTCTCAACCATGAAAATATACGCATTCTTATCTTCTTATCTCGTAACCCGTTAACATTAATAGAGGCGATTTTTAGAGTCATTTTAAGTGATAGTGCAATATATATATATATATATATATATATATATATATATATATATATATATATATATATATATATATATATATATATATATATATATATATATATATATATATATATATATATATATATATATATATATATGTATGTATGTATGTATATCATGATAAAAGAAAAAGAAATATGAACAATATATATATACAGGTAATAATTATGTACATGTATGCTTTATATTAGTGTCCGATCTATGTAAAAATAGTATATTGATCAGCACAGTTATAATATACATTTTTTGGATTTTACCCTGCTTTTCGGTCGAAGCTGGGGTGTTTGAACTTAACTTCCGTTTTGAAATGCTTGGTGTTCGAAGAGGATCGTCCGCTGAACAGTTATATTTACAAAAAATATCGGCAATTTTCTCGACTCCCTCGCTTCTAATATGCACACCGCTGGGGTCATTGCTGTCATAAAGTGCTCTAGTAGCAAGCCCTTGATTATTGATGAATGAACTGCATACATCAATCACGGATAATAACTTGTTTTTTTTCACACAGTTTTTCAAGGAATTTATTTACATGCCAAGCGTTGTCGTTCATTTTTTTTTAATCCCGGCGCTTTTTCCTTTTCTAGGTATGATAGTACATACAGCAATATGAGCCTCGGGAAAAGTTTCTTGAATCTTGTTAAGGCCCATCATTACATTGCCCGTTAAATCAACGATTTCATCCTGACATTTGGTAACATCATTTGTTCCCAAATGGACGATTACTTTTTCAGGCGTAGTTTCATCTAATTTTTTCCTTGCGTATTCTAGCAATTGCGACACGTTTTCGTAGGATGATCCAGAAACCGAAGCGTTCAAGATGTTTGGCGGAAGCTTTTGAATGCGCTTGCAGTTCGACGCCCCTAGAATAACGGTATCAATCTGTTTGTCATGCTTGTCCGCTTCCGTATTGTATGTTTCGCTTCGATGGTCATCGTCGTATAAAGCCTTCTGCCTTCATTAATATCTGCAGCATATTTACCATACTTTTGTAGCATTTTTTCAGCAAGTACCTCGTAGTTTTTCTTGCAAGACCCTCTAGGAACTATCTTCAAAAATCTTCTCCAGAACCACTGGGCCAGAAAAGCTGAAATTTATGTGGAAGCATCCTGGGGTAGTGTAGATTCTAAATTGTTCGAATTATGACCCCTGGGTATCATTATTTTCTGCAAATAAGTATCTCCAATATTTATTATTATTTGTAACTTAACTGTTGATTATTTATTAAATTAATTTAAAAATAAATGTTGTTGGAAGTATATTCATTTAGTACGATGCTGCAAGATTAAATTTAGATACAGCAACACATATGTAAGGATACGGCGCTGCAACATTTTGATATTATGTCAAAGAGCACAAATCATTCATAGAGAGATGATAATCCTTTATTAAACAACTGCTGAATAATTACCAAAATATTCATTTCTATAGGGAACACGTTTTCTTCACAGTTACAATAGAAATATATGTACATGTTTCAACTATATCTGAGATTTATGGAGAATCATATAGAGTATCATTGTCTTACGATAATGTGGGAATGTTTATTTATTTATTTATTTCTTCTGGAAGTGTTCAGAAGAATTTTTTTCACATGGAATGCCAATGTCTGCACTCCAAAAGTAATTTATTTAGGAGATGTATTGTTGTTTCTGCACCTAACAATAGAATAGATACAATGCATGGAAAAGATCAGAGACATTCATTTTGCTTTTACCGTTCGTTCATCGTTCACTTTGCACTCGCGTTTGCGCTCCGTTCGCTCACCGTTCACCGTTGACTAACCGTTCACCAATTTGCGTTCAGTGTTCAGACATCGTTCATTCACCGTTCGCTCTGCGTTTGTTCAACTTTTGTTGATCGTTCGCTCTGCGTTCACTCACCGTTCAAGTGGGAAAGTAGAACATTCAGGGACTGTATGGGGACTCGATATATCCCGGTGATCTTGAGATAAAAGACACCACAAAGTCTACCATATATTTCATATTTGGATGTTTTACTGACTAATGAAGATAAAGGCAAACTAACAACCAAACTACGAGATAACTTCAGCTTTTCCATCGTCAACTCTCCTTATTTATTTAGTAATATCCCACTATCACTGCATATGGTGTTTACATCTCCTAACTTTTTCGATACTCACGAACTTGCTCCTAGTATGACCACATTTTAAACCGAGACAAGCTACTGACAGATAAGTTGATCTTACAGAGATCTCAACAACATCCGTACAAATACGGTCGTTAGAATGACCTGTCATTGGGCCGTATGTTGGCTGTAGTATTACATGCCAATTTTTAGGCCTTTGATTATATTACTAAATTTGACTACGGAATGTTCCTTCTACCTGATCTATACATAGGGTTCACGGCGGGTTTGACAAGTCAACAGGGGACGCTTACTCCTCCTAGGCACCTGATCCCACCTCTGAAATATCATGGTGTGTTTTATTCAAATGACTGTATTTGCTGAGTAGCTCACATTGTATCGACCATAGAACTTGCGAAATGATGACTTAAAATGAGACTGCTGATATCCTTGTTTCATCAACTTGTTTGTCAATAACTTGCCTCGTTTTATAATTTGTTTGTTTGGGACATGCTCTTGTGTATCGAATAAACTGAGAGAAAAACCCCATATGCAGATGATAAGGATATATTGTTACATAAGTGAGGTAAGTTGACGAGAGGAAAGTTGAAGTCATCACGTTAACCATAATTTGTTTGGCGTTAGGTTACCAATAATGTCTTTTTCTTGTGAATATCCAAATATGAAACAGAACTGTCAGACTCTGGCGTATCTTTAATTTCATGTTCATCAAGTCGCATAGGAATGGAAACAACTATTGTTAATTGATAATACGTCGTCGATATATTAAAATCTCGCGCTGAAGGCCAAAGCAAGTGTCTTCTGTTTCATTTGAATACATAAATAGGACTGCTAAACACGGGGTGCCATTGGTGCCCATTGATTTCCGACAGATTGTTGGAAGAAACTCAAGCATCTTTTTAATAGCAACTTCAGAGTACTTGTGTGTACAATCAAAATGTTTTTAACAAAATAATTTTGCAAATGATCAATGGCACGGTGAGTATATTTACGACAATTATATTTACGACTTCCATTTTATTGAAAAAGGTAGCCCTCTATGATGTCAAAAATCTTTGACTTTAATGGGGTATCTTTAATTTCATGTTCATCAAGTCGCATAGGAATGGAAACAACTATTGTTAATTGATAATACGTCGTCGATATATTAAAATCTCGCGCTGAAGGCCAAAGCAAGTGTCTTCTGTTTCATATGAATACATAAATAGGACTGCTAAACACGGGGTGCCATTGGTGCCCATTGATTTCCGACAGATTGTTGGAAGAAACTCAAGCATCTTTTTAATAGCAACTTCAGAGTACTTGTGTGTACAATCAAAATGTTTTTAACAAAATAATTTTGCAAATGATCAATGGCACGGTGAGTATATTTACGACAAATATATTTACGACTTCCATTTTATTGAAAAAGGCAGCTCTCTATGATGTCAAAAATCTTTGACTTTAATTTATCGTGGGGAATGGTCGATATAAAATGTTGAAAAGTCTTATGTTTTGATGTTATTGATTTTGGTAAAATTCTGTGATTTCACTTTTTCTGAAAGTTCCCCGAGTTTTTAAGTATACATATCTGATTTACACCACTTCTGGTATATACCGACGTACAGTATTCATGAAGTTTCTTCTTCACTGCTGTTAATAATTTAGTGACGAATAAAGAAAGAGTCTCGGTAGAACATTTACTAGAACCTGCTATGTATCTTAGTTTGTAAAGATTTTTATGAGGTTTAGGAATCCTGTATAGCTATGGTAATTCAAATTGAATTTGATTAATGGGAATATTGAAAATATGTCAAACTGACGTATGATTTTTCTTAGAAAGGGAGCTTTGGGTAAAAGTTGAACCAACTTGAAGAATTAAATCCCAGTTACTCTAAATTACAATTAAAATAATGAGCCTTACTAATAAAGACGATGTTGTTACCTGTTTTGTCAGAAGGGACCAGTACATACTGATTGTTTAATCTAATTCTTTTTACTTCTGAATTATTGAAGACAGAAAGATAGATGCTTTTCTTATTGCCTTTAGTCGCTTAATGTGAGATTTCAACATCCGTCTAATACCTTTATCCATACTGACAAAGTGTCAAGGTCTTATTTTTCATGTTTGGTCCATCGTCCAGCATAATCTCCCACATAATTCAAAATATTTATAAAATTATGACGCTAATTGAAAGATCGGGGTTCGTTAAATAATTGAAGGTCCTCATTATTAACAATATTTACGTCACCAGTTATGACACGTTCAGCAATAATCTCTACGCCTCAAGTAAAATTCAATAAGCTTAAATATTTTCCCCAGAATAATTGATAATTTTAATTTATGATCTAATGCCTTTTCTATGCAATGAGCTGGCAAACAATAAATTGAATTCTCTCTCTCTCTCTCTGTGTGTGTGTGTGTGTGTGTGTGTGTGTGTGTGTATGGGTGTGTGAGGGTGTGTTTGTGTGTGTATGTGTGTGTGTTAGCTTTCTATTTTTCTTTGTTTTGTTTTTCAGGGCTGTGCTGATGTGTGGTCCAATGCTGTTGAAAACTTTCAAGATGACAAAAGGGATGTTAGCATCTGTGTAGGTTTGGCTGCCTTGATACATGTAAGAATAATACTGTATACATTTCGCCGCTGTTTCATTTTTGCCCCTTTAGCCTTACTCACAGGTGGGCGAATTTAAATTAGGGTGAATTAAAAAAAACGCAATATAATTTCTTAAACAGAATTGCGGCTGGACGAAGTATAACGAGGCAAAATTGTTTGCAAGTGTGAAAATAATACGAAATAACCTGTATTCAGTGATCTGCACATTCAGCATGGCCGTGGGAACCTGGGGGGGAGGGTGGGGGCACGGGGAGGCCATGCCCTCTAATAAGTTTGCCGATATATAGATTACTTTAGTAAACATAGATACTATATGCTTGTACCCCCTCAATAAAAACGACTGATGACCTTTTTTTTCTTTGCTTGCCAAGGAATTTTTGGAAGTTGATCACAATTTTTTTTTGCTTGTCAGGAAATTTGTGGTATTGCCCCCTCAACTGTCAACTGAAAATGAATGGCTGTGCCCCCCCCCCCCCCCTTCAACTGAATTTGCTTCCTACGGGCCTGTTCAGGACATCTTATGTAAATGTAATAATTTCATGAAAAGAACTAGAAAAAAATATAAGCTCAGTATGCCCTTCATCTATGTATTTTACCAACAGACATCTAGCAGATACATTTAGTTGTACAGGTGGCAGAGGATAGTTTTTTTTAATGCCAAACATGTGCCGAGCGGGTACACATATACATACGATCCATAAAAACATGTACATGGGGACAGTTTTCCAGAGACTAATTAATTACACTTCATATGCCCATGACTCACAAATTATGTCTACAAATTACATGTAATCTGCCTATTAGAGTGCACATATACCAAAAATGCGCCTGGGGACTCCCCAAATTTAAGCTTGTTTTTCCAAGATTTGGGCCTCAGTCGCACCCATACAACCCACCCCCAAGCCCTAGAGAGCAGGATAAAACACCCAGTGGTCTGTAAATCAATGCATTCCCTAATGAAAATTCACCAGTTGATATGTGGCCATTCACCTTCCCTCTAAGATACACACCTTCTTCTTACTCCAGCATGATGGAGGTTCACGGCGAGACACTTCTGACTTGGCACCGCGTAACCTCTAGTATCCATTGTAAAAATTCTCGCCGCTGAAACCCCAAATGCGAATAAATTGTTTAATTAAAAATTCAGGCTTTAAACATTAACGAATGACACGAAACAATAAAATATTCACTATTTGCGAAAATCTTACACATAAAACAATGTTAATCTCTCTTATTAGCGATAAATCCAAGTCGTCTGTTTTAAATTCGGGAATGGAATTCAGAATATCTGACGGTACGAAACTAGTTTTCTGCTATGAAATCATTGAAATTTTCGTTTTCTGACTAGCAATCCGCAAAATTAGCATGAAGTCAAATCGAAAGTAATTCTGGTGACAAATTGAAGTAATGACGATTTTGATTAATGAACAATGATGCATACTGAATATAGTGGATTTTAGGATTTCATGTGACTTTTATACCCCATGCAACACGCAGGTACCTGAGAATTACTTGTTTACAGTTTATTTCACGCATTATATGTTCCGCCCAAAATCTCAGGCGGAACGAGCTCGTTATAAAATGGCCTTCGGATGTAAGAGTCCGAGGTATATAAGGAACGTAGGGACGTTAACAGAGGCTCTTACTTATATAAGTAACCTTCTTCTAAGGCCTACTGCTTTTCAGCTGAATTTCCTCTGCAACTGACCACGTGTCTTATTTTCGCATTTACAACTCTGTATATGATAAGCGTCATAGTGACACCTACATGTTGCACATAATTTTTTTCAGCAAGCACTCTGCTACACTGCAATTATGTCCCATAATTATTCTAATCATTTTTCTACATAAAACATCACATCAAACAGGGGGTATCTCAGTTTTTTTTTAAAGAAATTTGACCGGGTCTTTAGTACAAACTATCCCCTGCCACCCCAGAATATCAATAATGGACAGCTGATGCAAAATTATTTCATTATTTATAGATATTTCGTAAGCGTTACTGTGAATAATAAATGAATAAATACTATCCTGAACATTAATACATAAAAAAATATTATTTATGCAACTTTGAAAAAATATTTTCGAAATCCTTGATAATGTAGTAGATGGCATATTTACTACAATTTAATTCTCTCTTTACAACCGTTGAATCTAACAGGATCAACAACAAAACTGTTTATAAAGCACTAATTGCAAAAAAGTGTGGATGTTGCTGTTTATTTGTTTCAAGTATGAAAAAACACAATTGCAGCTTGTTATAAATCAGATTTTTAGCAGTACCAAATATCAGAGAGAATAAATATATTTAACACAGCAAATGAACTAAAAAGTAGAAGTCATGCACAGAAACTTCGATATGGTCCAAAACATAAAGAAAGACACTTCACATGTAAATAGAATTTGTAAAAAAGAAATAGACAATAATAATTACCAAAATAAATTGTTGCATAAATAAACAGTTGTAAATCAATCAAAACCAAACATACATGGGTATGTTAAGGAAGCATAGAAATCATTTTTCGGGAAATTTAGACTTTTTTTTAAAGAAAATTAATTTTAACAATTTATCAAAGTCGCCGATAAAACGTAAACTATTATTAACTTTTGGATAAAGACAACAGAGTGTCTGAGGTCAAGAAGTGCACCACCAGGACGTCATCACGTGACTGCTATTAATAGCAAAATATTCCTCAATAACAAAGTTAACAGAACAGCACTACCCCGGGGTTTAATAATTTCTTTGAGTAAATAATATAGTTGAAAAACATCTCTTATGCCTAAAAGGTGCTGCTAGAATCCCACTGCCCGGTTGGGAAAATAATTATTCCACATATTCGCACGAAACCTTACCCGATGTTTTGCATTATGTACATATAACCCGAGATATTTCTTCAAACCATGTTTACCTAACGATTCTAGCAACTCTTTCCAAGTATTATTGAACGCAAGCTTTTGACATCTGCAAATCTTATGTTTTGAAGTATCTAGCTTATTGTTGTTCTTTTGCTTTAGTGTTGTCACGAATGACAGAGGAAAGGCCGATCACTATAAGTAAATAGCCGACTGTCCTCAATAGCAGATATAATCAATGAAAATAAATTAGCATACTTGTTTAACAAACTTTAACTTCACATAAACCACATACAATATTCACGGTATTTGCTTCTAAACCCCCTTTTACGAATCTTTTTACATGCCACCTTAGCCAAATTCTCGTTACATAGCATGATCAATTCTCAAGTTACTTGTGAACAGTTATGACGTCATCGGTCGGAAGATTTTAATTCAAGTTACAGATACAACATAACAAAATAAAAAAAAAAATTGTTAATATTTGCAAGTTTCTATTTTCATTTTCAGGTGTTAAATTATATCTCTAAATAACAGTAATTTAATTTTAGTTGTAACGCGTCAATTGATTAGATAAAAGATTTCGTTTATATCATATAACATAAGTTGCCTACGTCACAATGAGTTACGTCAAAAACGTATTACTCCGCTTGACGTTACTTTTAAAATATGCTCAAATTGAAGCCATTTTTGGAGGAAAAATTGTCTTATTGTCTACACTGAAATTAAATTATAAGGAATGAAGCTTATTTTAACTTATGTTATACGATATAACATAACTTGGGGCAGTTTACGCTTTTTTATAAACAGCTTTGCGGTTTATAAAGCGTAAACTGCCCCAAGTTATGTTATATCGTATAACATAGGTTAAAGTAAGCTTCATTCCTTAAGGTATGTCACTCGCACAAGATGAAACACTTCCTTTAAGTTTGGCTTAATGGTGGCTTATAGGTCCTTAATGATGGTTTAATGGTTGTCTTTAAGTCACCATTAAGCATCTTTAAGCTATATTTAAGTAATAAATACACCACCATTAAGTTACCATTAAGCCATCTCAAAGTCCTTAATGGATGCTTAAAGGTAGCTTAATGGTGGCTTATAGGTGCTTAATGGTAGCTTCTAGACAATCATTAAGTCACCATTAAGCCACCATTAAGCCAGACTTATAGGTGCTTAATGTCCAAACTCCATTAAGTTACCATTAAACCACCTTTAAGCCACCATTAAGTCACCATTAAGCAGTCGATAAAACTGCTTTAATGGGTTAAATATTATTTTTATAATGATTTTTTCACAAAAATTATAAATGTCGAGTTTATACATTTGTTAATACGGTGAAAATAATGTAAAAGAAAGAAAATTAAAAAAAAAAAAAATAAATGATTAAAAAGAAACATTTCCAACAGGATTCGATCCCACGACGTTTAGTTTGGAGGGCGAACGCTTTAACCACTGAGCTATCGAGGCTGTTGAAATTGACACGAAATATAAAACCTTTATTTTTAAGAAAACTTGTTTGGAATGGTTGCAGGTACTTGTACATGTATTTTTTTTCCTGATGTTTATATTTATTAATCAATAATACGAATAATTATATTTATATATATATACATATAATTTAAAAAAGAAATTTTGATAAAGTTTTATATTACGTTAATATTTCTTAACCGTGGACCGGAGTTCGGTGTGATGGTGTGAAACAACTTTATGATTTTAAGTAACTGAATTCCTCGTTCTGTTATTCGCAGATTTATCAGCATAAAAAGATTGAAATTCAACAGATATAAGAAAATTTTGCTATTAAAAAGGAATATATCATCGAAAGAGAACGAATGGGAAAAAACAGATTATAGTTCTTATAAATATGCTGGGGATATTTACGATTTTTGACAATCTTTGCGTAACAATTAAATTAAAATATTTTTGTAACATATCATCTTCAGTTTTAATTCTTTTTATATCATTATGGGTATCAAAGTAATTGTCTTTTTGTGTACAATCATAATTTCTAATTTGTTATATGCTTGCGTAAATTTTAAGTTTTGTAAAAAATAGATCATCAAAATCTGTCACTGTACGTTCCCGTGTATAGTTTCCTGTTAATTGACCGGGGACTGGTGGGGACACCTAATTAAGGTCTATTGTCTAACTAGGTGATATACTGTACACTGATTATTTTACCCCGCATTCAATGTGTATAAATCTGGCCGGATACCCTGTTTAATCTGATCGGCTGTTCTTCTGAAAATTGATTTTGAAATAACAATCATTGAAGACCGACTATATTTTGATCAATTCTTACTTCTGCATTATTTTAAATAAATACTTACTTCTGCATTATTTTAAATAAATTCTTTACTTCTGCATTATTTTACATAAATTCTTACTTCTGCATTATTTTAAATAAATTCTTACTTCTGTAGTATTTTAAAAGAAAGGAAAAAATAATGGCACTTAACCACGAATTAATTCAAATTATTCATGAATTAATTCAATGATTGGCAATATAATCTATACCTATATATTTTTTTTATATCTTAAACATTTCTCTACCCAAAGAAAAATTAAGAGACTAAGAGATATTCCAGAAGAAAATGACACTAATTACATTTCCTATGAATTCGGCAGTGGAACGTGGCTCTCCAAACACGAAAGAAAAATATGTGATTTTTTTTAAAATATATATTATGTATTTATGGATAAAAATAATTTTAAAACAAGTAATCAAACAAACTAATTTTAGGGAGCGAAAATTTTAAGGCATTTGGTGAAGCTGTTCTCAGTTCCCGAGATTATACGCATTGACAAAGATGTTAGAAATAGCGAGAAAAAAATTATGAATTGAATTATGAATTGAATAAGTATTTGCGTAAATGATACTGAAACAACTTCAAACTTAACAAGTTAGTTTAAAGACTTGATACTGGATGTGTTAAGGTGGTTTAATTAAGTTTGGACATTAAGTCACCATTAAGCTGCAGCTTAAAGGTGGCTTAATGGTAGCTTAATGAAGTTTGGACATTAAGCACCTAGAATCTGCAGCTTACTGGTGGCTTTATGGTGGCTTCAAGGAATTAACTTCTATAAGCCACCATTAAGCTACCATTAAGCCACCATTAAGCGATTGCTTAAAGATGGTCTTTCGTCCTGTGTCGTCACCTTTTTAGAAAAGTTCAATCAGAACCTTTAACTTCAAAACTATTTATTGCAGTTCAATTTTTATGACATATTTAAACTAGGGCTAATCGTAACGGGAACCGTCACAGATGTTCCCCAAACGCTCCCCAACTCCCTTCTGGCGCCTTATTCCCTTTAAACGTCATTAAATAAGGCGAACTATATGCATTTAGAATTTAACAACATTTTCCCGAAGTTAACCAAGTATATTGCAAATTTTAGCATTGCACGCGCCCGCACGTGAATGCATACGCATGATGACCATATCATCTTGTCCACACTATATACCGAGTATTATAGCATTTAATCAAAAAGTAGAAAAAATACGGCTATATCAAGTATATTGGTCATTTGAGCATTTGCACGCGTGCGCACGTGCATGCATGTGCGTAATGACCATATCATTTTGACAACACTATTAATATATTTTAATATACTAAATATCAAAGCATTTAATAAAAAAATATTTAAAAATTGGCTAAATCAAGTGTATTTGTAATTTTTGCATTGCACGCGCGCGCACGTGCATGCATGTGCATGATGTTCATATCTTCCTGTAGGAATCCATTATGTCCATCTCTGTTCTAATTTTCATCCTGTTTTGTTGAAAACCAAGAGAGTTATAGCCATTTAAAGTTTAAGCCAATCAGATTGCAGCACACGTGCATGCGCGTGATTTCATGAAAATTATTATATATCATATTGTAGGAAATCCTAATGTATGACTATGTTTAAAATTCAAAGTATTTTGTCAAAAAACAAGAAAGATATTGAGATTTTTGTTTCAGCCAATGAGAGCAAAGTGCACGTACATGCGCGTGAGTTCATGCTAATTTGACCATGTCTCTTATCTAGACTACTAATGTATCTTTTTTATGCTGAATTTCAAAGCAATTCATCAAGAAATATTAAAGTTATAGCTATTTTAAGTATATCAGTCATTTCATTCTTCGCACGCGTGCTCACGTGCATGCATGTGCGCCCAAAATGACCTTCGTTCCGCATATCTACACAACATGCCTATTAACCCTAAAAAGGTTTTATCTCAATTAAATGAGTAGGTTTCGATAACACTCGCGGACAAAAAAGTACCGGAGAAGAAATTTTGAAAAAAGAAAGTAAAAACAATATGTTCCCAAACTTCGTTTGGGGAACATAATTAAACAATGCAAATTATTCAACATTCAATTAAAAAACTGCTCACAAATTCATCAAAAAACAAAATTTATGATGGACTATTTCTTGAGGTGGAAGGATATTTAGAAGAAAATTCTTCAAATCTACACATTTGTCAAATTTAATATCTTGGAACTTTAGCCCCGCAAATTTTTACATACAGAATATTTCCTTTGTGATATGCTAGGAATATTAAATATATATACCAATAAATATTTTTAGAACAAAGTTTACACATTCACTCAACAGACTTTGCCGAGAAATGTAGATATATTAAAGAAGTCAAGATTAAATTTACACCGCTTTTTTGCTTTAAAATCGCACATTTTGACCAATATCTCAAAATTTACATCACTGACCCGTCGCCAGCGTTGCGCAGTGGTTAGAGGTCTGCTCTAGAGTCGCAAAGTAAGGAGTTGATCCCTACGTCGCGTGTTCGAATCCCACTGTGGGACGTGGAGACCGGTCCTTCGGATGAACCGTATAAACCGAGGTCCCGTGTCGCAGTAGGTGCTGGCACGAAAAAGATCCCTCACTGCTCAATGGCCGTAAGTGCCGAGTATAGGACAAAATTTGCAGCTCTCCACCGGCAATTGGTGGCGTCTCCATTTGAGTGAAAAATTCTAGAGAGGGATGTTAAACAACAGACAAACAAACAAACAAACAAACATCACTGACCCCATTTTTTTTTTCTTTCACCTTTTTAAACAACACGTTACTACCAACCGATCTACACTTAAGTCATAAAAAAATTGATAAAAGGAAATATTTTATTGCCTATTTAGATTTCCTATACCCCAAATATGATACTTTTTAGTGCAAATAGGTCACACAATAATTTATGCACAACAATTTGCATGATTTGTTCAATGATAAACTATTTTATGTAAAATAAGATCGTATTTATTGTCATAATTATATCTGATAAAATATGATAAAGATTGAAGTGATTAACCAAAGAGTTACAATTTAAGCACAAAAAGGTCAACTTAATCTCGTACCGTTGCTCCGTAAGAGGCACACTGCCCCCCCCCCCCCCCCCCCCCCCTCCATTTCTTGCGATTTTGAGTCATGCTATATAAGTACTTATCTAAAATATACTTCTAAAAAATCCGTGATATAACAATTTTCACGAGTGACATACCTTAAATATTAAGAAAACTTGTGTTCTGAAACTGACGTCATTTCACCTACTATGGTGACGTCATACTGTATCACTGATTTAGTTAAGTCAGATTATCTTAGTGCTTCCTTAACACTCCTTCGCATTCACATGTATACAAACTCCAAATATATACTGACTAGCTAGGTGTGTTAGCAGCATGCTTGACGACCCATTCAAATTAAAAAAAAATATTGATGTTATTTTCGAGAGAAAAAAATGGGTTAATATCTGCTATAAGAGAACTAAAAACGTATATATATATATATATATATATATATATATATATATATATATATATATATATATATATATATATATATATATATATATATATCCACAAAAAAGATATTTTCAATATTTATTTGTACAAAGATGATAAAAGGTAACAAACTATCTAGCAAAAAATAATGGAGGGCACATATAGATGCATTGAAATTTTTAAAAATCTGTTTTAATAAAGCAATATTTTCCATATTTAGGAAAACGTCATTTTGGCTATGTATAAACTAATAATGACGTCATAGACGTGGCATGTTTGGAATGTCACTCATTTTCATTAAGAGCAACTTCTTAGAGACAAAATACACGAAAATATATTTCATTAATCATATTTTTAAAATATTGTTAATTATTGGGACCGGATTTGTTCATTCTAGCCCTTAGCTCTTTCTTAAATATTCAAAAATATTTCAAGAAAATTTTTTTCTTTCACTTTTTTCCCAAACTTAAAAACAATGCATATTTTGATCTGATGTCAGCACGTCTGTGATTTTGTGTCATTTTTGAAAGCAAAACTGTGATTCAAATGTTCCACTCAATGTAGCATGAAAATCTTTCTTCTCCCTTGAATTCACGAAGACGTGTAATAACACACAAAATATTGAGCACCTATTTGACGAGTAAGTAAAGCGTTTTAGGCCTATTGATTCTAACAATCTTTTAATTTTTAGTCCCCTATCGGTGAAACCGGAGGGGACTATAGGTTTCCTCTGAGTCTGTCCGTCCGTCTGTCCGTCCGTCTGTCCGTCTGTCTGTCCCTCTGTCTGTCTGTCTGTCTGTCTGTCTGTCAGTCTGTCCCACTTGGTTTTCCGCACTTTTTTTCTAAACGCTTGCAGATATTGAGCTGATTTTTGGTATGTGAGTGTACCTTGATGAGTTACAGATCAAGTTTGCATTTCGTTCCGCTTCAATGATTTTTGACGGAATTACTACCTTTTCAATTTTTCAGGGTTTTCCGCAATTTTTTCTAAACGCTTGCAGATAATGAGCTGATTTTTTGCATGTGACTTTACCTTCATGAGTCATAGGTCAAGTTTGCATTTTGTTCCGCTTCATTGATTTTTGACGGAATTATGGCATTTTCAATTTTAAACGGGAACCAGATTACACTTGCCGGTAGGGGACTAGTATTGCTAATGCAATACTCTCAGAATTCTTGTTTTATATTGGTACTAATTACAAATTGCGACAAAATTTTAATGACTGTGCTCAACTTGATCTTTACTTATCATTTTATATAGGATCAATTTTCATTTTTATTCTCTTTTTCAGATTTTCTTATGCACATATATTCTCAGTATCTCAGGCTTATGTCGAATTGAAAAAAAAAAAAACAACAACAAGAATCAAGTAGAACACAATGAAGTAGTGTGAGGAAGGTACGCGGACACGGGGAATTAAATTTGCAGAAGAAAAAAGGAATCTGTGCTGCTATGATTTCATTACAAATATATAAGTGTTTTGCTGTTATCTTTTTGGAGTTTGTGTTTATGATGTATACTTATCAAAATCCTGTAACCTGTATTAGAAAAATAAACCATATATATATATATAGTTATCAGTAGGCCTGAATTGACAAGAGTAATTTCCCGTTGACCGCCATATTGGAGGTCAAAATGCTCATTTACTTAATTATTCAACCAACATTAACTTTTTCTACTGGCCATTGTGAGGTCGGAAACATTGTTTTTCTGAAAAAAATATGCATTTCTTAAAGCCTCCTTTATTTCATAATTTTTGTTTAATAAAGATTTTTCCCCAAATATTTCTGCTACACCCTCTTAATTTGGTAAGACAAATAGGAAAATCAACATATTGACCACCAAAATTTCGGCCAAGGGAAATAACTCGGATAGAAAATACGTCATATGAAAACTATCTATAAGGAATGTAAAGTATCCATCCCATTATTATTATATTCAATCAAGTTATACATTATTTACAAAATCAGAGTTCCGTTGAAGAAAGACATAAATGAAATTTAAAAAAAACATCTCTAACTTTACCGTATTTAGGATAATAAAAAATACATTTTTTTCTTATTCAGAGTAGTTCAACAAATGTTCGGATAATTGTAATGGCCATGGAGTAGAATTTAATTAATTAGTTTACTTTTTTATATGATTTAAAAGTGTTAATATTATTGGGATTTTTATCAGGGTGGACTTTACGACGCATAAATTACACTGCTTCACTTATTAGTCCCCTACCGGTGAAACCGGAGGGGACTATAGGTTTCCTCTGAGTCTGTCCGTCCGTCTGTCTGTCTGTCTGTCTGTCTAGCTGTCCGTCCGTCTGTCCCTCTGTCTGTCTGTCCCACTTGGTTTTCCGCATCTTTTTCCTAAACGCTTGCAGATATTCAGCTGATTTTTCGTATGTGATTGTATCTTGATGACTTACAGACCAAGTTTGCATTTCGTTCCACTTCATTGATTTTTGACGGAATTACGGCCTTTTCAATTTTTCAGGGTTTTCCGCAATTTTCTTCTAAACGCTTTCGGATATTAAGCTGATTTTTGGTATGTGACTTTATCTTGATTAGTTATACATGTAGATCAAGTTTGCATTTCGTCCCGCTTCATTGATTTTTGACGGAATTATGGCATTTGCAATTCTTAACGGGAACCAGATTACACTTGCCGGTAGGGTACAAGTATTGCTAATGCAATATTCTCAGAATGCTTGTTTCCTTTTAATACTTACTGAACGTGGTATTGTCTATCTATAGCACATTTGACATACTTGTTGCTTGCATTTATACAGAAAACCTTACATTCTATGAATTGAAGCACATACCTATAAAGTCTTTCCTTGTTGCTGTATTTTACTTAAGGACAGACGATACGTTCCTCAATAATATATAAATTTTCCCAATTTCTTTTCATTGAAGTATTGCTACTTTAACATTTTTACTCACAAAAATTGAGGTACTTTACCAGGCATTTGTGCATGATACCAGAGGGTAGTTTTTCTTATATAATCCTTTTGGAAAATAAAATTTAATTTACCAGTATCAAATGTTTTAGTGTTTGGACTTTTAAAAGACGTTTGGAAACTGGTTTAGAAATCAGAAGGTAATTAAATTTTGAATATTTTCCATACATTACGAATTTAATAAGATATACAAAACAGATATTTGAGGAACGTATCGTCTGACCTTAATTAGTCCCCTACCTTTGAAACCGGAGGGGACTATAGGTTTCCTCTGAGTCTGTCCGTCCGTCTGTCTGTCCCTCTGTCTGTGTTCACGAGAGGACATTAATTGGGTATGATTTTTGCTATTGGAACACTTATTGGGTACTTTTGACTTGTTGGGTATACCCAATAATCCTTTTGCTTGCATCGTGTTCCAGAGGCATTAATTGGGTATTTCATGACATATACCCAATAAATGTTTGTCTGAGATTTGTCTGTCAAATTTAGTCCAACTGTTGGACTTTCCTGTCAGCTGAAATTGAATTCATGTGGAATGCCTTTGGTTTCATCACCAAAAATGAAGAATCTAGAAGAGTTCCAAACAACTGTGACATGTGATGAAATTATCCAATCAGATGATAGTAATGGCTGCCAACATAAACAGAAAGGCATTGGATCCCTGAGTGTTACTGTTAAATTACAACTTTTAAAGCCAAATTCTCTTACTATAAAAAAGGTAGGCTATTTCCCTAATTATACAATGGATAAAAATGTATTTCATTTCTGATAAAGAAATGTCATGATTTATTTTGATTGTGTTAGTGCCAATTAAGGTATACCCAACAAGTTTGTCTATAAAAGACAAGTATTTTCACAAATTGTCTATTGATTTTATAAAACTTGAAAGTTTCTGATGTTCTTAGCATTAATACTGATTTTAACAAACTGAATGTTCTTTCATGTTATTAATATTAGCCTGTTTTATTTTTTTTATACAAGAAATTCTCATATTATAAATTAGTCCCTGGAATAAGTTAACATGCACAAAATTGATGATATTTTATTGCTTAACAGCTACATTTATTCAGTATAGTTACAACTTATCTCATTATCACACAGACTGAAGTGTGCTGATGGGACAGGGAAGGGTTACTGTATGAATGAAAGTCAGCAAGTTTACTTATGCCCATGCAGTTTACATCATGGGTACTTGTGGACAGGACTGTACTTTTACCTCTTCCGTGCACCCCCTTTTAATGATTAGTTATTTATGACCATTTATAAATTAATTTATTTTAATCTCTAAAATAATGACTTGAAAATTAAAATCCAGATGAGAATTTAAATATCATTCATCACACCCTTTACATACATGTACATGTATATTTAAAGAAAGAAGGTAAGCAATTAATTAAAACAATAGCTTTATTTTATACATGTACTACTAAATATTGAAGTTGTGCACTATTAGTGGCAACATTGTCATCTGTATTTTTGTGTAACCCAGCACAAACTTTTTGTAATAAAAAATAAAAACGTAAATAAATGAATGTTAACTTCAAAGATAAAAGTTTAATTGTAATTTGATTGTAGGTGAAGGTATATAAAGAGCAAAGACTTAATTGAAATTCCATCGTATAATTTAATTGAAAAATCCTGAGAAAATTATTCACATCAACAAGTCTGCTGAAATACAAACTTAAGCAACAATTGCGAAGGTAAGATTTTTGACCATAAAGCCACCTTTTAGAATATATGCTATAGGAAACAATTTCTAACTCTGTATCCTTATCATTAGACAAAAAACAAATTCTATTAGCAAAAATTATCAAGTCCCTGTAGTAAGTAGGTGAATAATTGTTGATTTCATGTGCAGATCTAGAGGGGGGCAGGGTGGTCCGCACCTCCCCCCCCCCCTTTGGAATTTCCAGGGATATCAAAATTATATACCGATTGAAGCAAATAAAAAAATGAAAAAAAATGACTTTGGACCCCCACTCCCTTTTTTAAAAATTCGGACCCCACCATCACCACCACGAAATAGGTTTTTTTCTTACCTTTGGATTTTAGGGGGGGGGGGGTGTTTTGGCTTGTCAAGAACTTTCTGGGTTGGAAATTTTTGACTGGGGTGGACCCCCTGGATTCGTGCCTAAATCTAAGTGTCAAATGTCATACATTATAAGAAGAATAAATATTAGAATATTTACAGACTCTAAAACGTACTTCTACTCTAAAAAAAAAGAAAACGTGCAATTTTCATGCACATTTCCTTTCGTGGAAACTATGCAGCACTTCGTGTAAGCTTCATAGCGTTTTATGCAAATTGTGTAGTACGTTGCGACTTTCATGTATGATCTGTGTGAGAAAATTGTGACTTTCCTGCAAGAATCGTGGGGGAAATGTCTAAGATTCATTTGGAAGTCATTTTATTTTAAATATGACTATCGATGGGTTAGGATGTCAAATTAAGTTGTTTGTATTGAAGCAATCCTAGCCGCTCTGCAAAATAGTGCTGAACGTACGTCATGGGTAGAAGTGGCCGGAATCAGGCTAGACCGGGACATACTAGAAACTTCCCCCGGTTTTTATGAGAATAAGTATTAATTTTTTGTATAGAAATAGCACTTTTCAATAAAGAAATAAATATTTCTAGTATGCACACAGTATTTGACATCAGAATAACTCAAAAAATGTTTTTGTCAATGTCTCGTTTGGCAAGAAATACGTAAAATGTCGCTTGATATTACCTACCCATCTTAGCAAATTGGAAATCAAAAATCGCCAAAAATAATCTAAAATATTGAGATTTTCAAAATACAAATACATGAATATAAATATTGGCATTTTTTACAGTGAATACATACATGTTTAAAACTGAGAGACGTAGCATTGTTTTTTAAAGGGGCAGCCAGAGAAAAAAAAAATAAGTTACCTAAAAATCTTGACAAGCAAGAAAACAAACAAACAAAAAAAAAAAAAAAAAAAAGAGGAAAATTCTTCAAACTCGAAAATTCTATTTGGGGGGAGGGGGTCCAACTTCTTTCAGTGCCAAATTTTAATCATACATCACTACCTACATGGCCCTTATATGACTAAACTGCAACAAAAAGTGGGAGGGAGGGGGCAACCAGACTTTCATTGAACATTTTCAGTAGTAAAAAGTTATGGCTAGAAAAATGTTTGGTGGCCAGCCCCCCCCCCTCTCCCCCCCCCCCCCCCGCTTCCAGTGTCATATAGTGAGACTTCCACCATAGTGAGTCTTTCCCCCCTCCGGGGTGGGGGGTGGGGGGCAATGACTATATAGTGAGCCTTCCGCCCTAACCGACCATAGTGAGATTTCCGTGTTTGGGTTGAATTTTATTTACATCGACGATTTAGGTAATGATCTTATATATATATTAAAAGATGTATAGTTTCAAATGAATCAATATAAAAGTGCGCATTAGAAATTTATCGTGCACAGCAGATTATTGTATTGTTCCGAGACGATTCTTATCAAACGAAAAAAAGACGTATTAGTTTAACATTGAAGAGGTCATTACCCGTAGAAATGTGCAGTTTACAAGTATGTTTACCTGCTTGGTTATGTTTTAATCATAAAAATCACTATTAAAATGTTTTAATTATTTGTTCATATATTTATTTATTCATTCATATAGGTCAGAAAACTTTTATCCAAACACTGAAAACATTAGTATAAAAACATTGTTTTACATTAAAAAAATTTCGGAAACTAAATTAAAGGGGGAAGTTTCGCTATGAAAGGGGAAGACTGACTATATAGTGAGACTTCCCCACAGAAGACTGGTTATATAGTGAGACTTCCCCTGGAGAAGTCTCACTATTTATCTAGTCTTCCGAGGGAAGTCTTACCATCTAGCCAGCTAGCCGTCAGGGGGAACGACACCGGGTACATGCCTGAACCTATAACATACATTATTTGAAAATTTGGGTTCGATTAATAAAGTATTAAGGCAGAAAATTGAAAAAATCACGAATAACCCCGGCCGGTTTGCGTACCTAATTTTACCAACACTCGCAGCGAACACCCTGTCACCTAGCGTTATAATGCCACATTAAATTCACTTCGTCTTCGTTGAATGCGCTTCATGGTTTGCGTGACTGAATTTACATTTGTAATAGAGATGGTCATAATTATTTATTAAAGAAACTTTATCAATTTATAAGAAAAAAGAACTTATTTACAAGAATAAAGCAACATAGAAGTAAGGACAAAATGAAGAATGAAAAAAGTTCAAAGTGAAATGTAATAAAGACGAATATGAAAACAATAAAGTGACATATAATTACAATAATAACAAAGAATGAAGAAGTAGGCAGAATAAGAATAAAAGCAAGATAAATAACTTTTGGCAGTAATTCCCTTCATAAACGCCTCGGGCCTTTCCGACGAGCGGAAAAACAACCTCGAATATATTACATACACGCCATGAACCCCCCCCCCCCCCTTTCACAAACCTTGAAATAAATGTGAGAAGACCTCTTATCTGTAAAGTATGGAGTTTAAATTTATTGAATGTAAATATATTACCTAAAATATACTGTAGAAGGTGACCTTCAACTCCGTCTATCCAATACTTTATTAAATCGGAAGCGATGCCATGTTGTATAAATGATGTTAATACATTCGAGGTCGTTTTTCCGACCTCTGACAGAAAGGCCTGGGATGATGCGATTGACACACATATGCACAGTAGCGATGCTGTATCCCCTCTGCAACTAATCGTGCGAGGGAATAATTAAACACTATGACTTGGCACTTTTTAAAATGAGCAAAATTGTTTGCAAGTATGAAAGGGCAAAAATAACATGGGGACGAAAATAACACTGTGTACATTTTATTTTAAGGATAAATAACATAAACAAAAAATTGATGCATGGATTGATTCATATTTCCTGACTGATTTTGATGACATAATTTTTAAAAACCTGAAGGATGAAGAAATTGTAGATTTTAATTCTTGGGTGTTCAAATAAATCTTCATGAAATGTATGGAGATAACAAACATTATAAGTAAGTTTGTGCCGTTTTCTACATGTTTTGAACATGTTTTATGACGATACAAAAAAAAAAGTTATTTATCCTTGAGATAAGCATATGTTTCCTTTTTTGTACATTTCAAAAGGTACATTGTACATGTATTTTATAAGCTACAGTTTATATCAGCCTATATTAGATTTGTTCATTATCCCCTCACAACGGAGTAAGAGGGGATATAATAACACGCTT
The DNA here is from genome assembly GCF_033153115.1 of Saccostrea echinata. NCBI lineage: Eukaryota > Metazoa > Mollusca > Bivalvia > Ostreida > Ostreidae > Saccostrea > Saccostrea echinata. The sequence goes on along the minus strand of NW_026889806.1, from coordinate 5,921,618 downwards.
GTGAGTGTGAGGGTTGGTAAGTTTGTCCTTGAGTGCATAACGGAAGTGACACACACTGGGATCAAAGTCATATGCTGCCTTGATTTATATTTATTATATATTTAAATTATTCAACTACTGTGCGATCTCCTCGTATTCCAGTCGCATAAATTAAATTGACGAGGGGATAATAAAGCATAACATACAGTATTTTACTTTTTCCAAGTGTAAACATTGAGTTGTGTGCAATCAATTTTGAAATTTTTGTCAACATCATTCACTAGATTTAGCTAGTAACTTGAATTACCTGCATAAAGTGAAGTGCAAATTACAGGTATACGTTTCCTCATTTATTCTAGGTACTTTTCATTTCAACAGCTCTTGTACAGTCACTATAATTATCTACATAGCTTGATTTTCTACATGCAGTGAAGTCGCCAATTACGCGTTGTCTCAATACCTGGTCACTAGTATGTTTTTTTTTTAATTCCATGTTGTTAAAATCAAAGCACAGAAAAATTAATAAATACACTGGTCATAAAACAATAAGTTTTCCTGTCTGCAATCTATAAGAAAATTTTGAAAATCAACATTAACAGAGAATCCGACAAACAAAATTATGAAACATGCTCATTAAAGACAGAGATGTTTGTACTTCCATGACAGACTATAATTTAGTTTTTGTTCACTTGTACCATGTGATTCAGTTAAAATAAGAAATCATTTATAATTATCTCTGCTCAAATACATTTACACTGATTAATAAATCAAATTGTAGCAGTGTTTTCAACTGCGGTTCACGTACCTCATGCCATTGACCTTATCAAAACTCAACATGTTCAATATTGAAAACCTAGTGGCAACTTTTAATTTAATATTTAGAATTATACAGGTTAATTCAAAAGTTCATGGAATTTCTTAATGTTATATTTATTTATTAGTGGAAGTGATTGAAAATTACAGATGAAAATATGTACGCTTGTTGAATTTTCTTATTAAATGAATATTTTGAATATTCATGATAACACTTTGGCAGTTGCCATATAGGAATGGATGTTTGAAAATGAGGGAGAGATATTCGTTCATTATCATTTCAATTCTGAGAAAGAAAAAAAACCACACTAAGTGGTATATAAAATGAAAATGATGTCATAATTACAAGTGTTTGAACTCTTATAAACCTCTGGGTGAATGTTTTATCCGTTTTACTGGATATTTAGTTTTCAAACTGATGATTTGTTGTTCATCATGAAAATGTCGAAATTCGGTCAAGTAGTAAGTTCTGTGAAAATCTCGAGAACACTCCGACTTATACGCATATTTTAATGATACAGGTCGGACAAAAGTGCAGTAAGCAATCAGTTTTCAACTGGCGTGAGAAGATGATGAAAGATATGCAATGCAGGGGTGGATTCAGCAATTTTGGAAGGGGGGGGGGGTTCCAGGTCGGTGCCCCAAAAACTCGTGCATATAATCACACCACATGCACTTGAAGCCTGTAGTAACGGTTTTTAAAGAGAGCAACCTCCAAAAAGAGTTGACAAGCAAAATAAAAAACATGCACCACGCTCTTGCATACTACGGGGACATTTTAAATTTTTCTCTTCAATGATAATATGAAGGAAAGAATTCAAATATTCTCTTACACATACTCCCTTTCATGACTTTTTATGCATCTTTCTTAAAGTTAGTTACTTCAGAAGATGGTCCAAAAATGGCATAGCTAAAGTTCGTTGGAATCTTTCGATGATGTCAAAGTGAAACCTTGCATGTTACCTGTGGGTGGTAGGGCCCGGGGCCGGGGTTGTGAAGGTACTCGGAGGAAAACAAATATGCAAAACTAGCGAGCAGAAATGGAAGAGATTGAACTACTTATTTTATTCAAACTATTAGACATGATAGATGTTAAAATATCTACATTACAGAAAATGAGTGAAAAAGTGAAACCTTGCATGTTACCTGTGGGTGGTAGGGCCCGGGGCCCTGGTTGTGAAGGCACTCGGAGGAAACCAAATATGCAAAACTAGCGAGCAGAAATGGAAGAGATTGAACTACTTATTTTATTCAAACTATTAGACATGAAAGACGTTAAAGTATCTATATTACAGAAAAAATCTCTCTCTCTCTCTGCAAAAATAATAAAGGGGTTCCAACCCCCGGACCCCCCCCCCCCTTGATTGACCAATGGTATGGCTGTCTACTGGAAGGTCGTTTTTTCCTCATAAACAAATTGAGAGTGTTAATGAACATGGATTGCCAATGTACTGTGCCTAACATACCTACTGAAGTCGAAACATCAGATGGAATGAAATTTAAAAGTGTTACAATGTTGAAAAATGATAGTAATATGAAGAAAATGGATGTAAGATGGATACCCAGGCTTTTTCTTGAGAGCAGATTGTTTTGTAGAATTTCTAAGTCGATTTGAACGTAAGGGTGAGATTATCCTAAAGCGTGACGCGATATACCCGAACTTGACATTACCTCGAAGTCTCCCCCCAATTTTACAACTGTCCATGTTAAGAAAGCTCGAGTGGCCTTAATGGTAATTAGAACTTTAAGTTTTCCCGTAGTGTTGCACAAAGGCTCTATTTTATAGATATGTCTGTTGTTTGCTTTAATCACATCACAATAAAATTTTAGAAAAAAATTCCACAAACTTTTGAATCAACCCTCCTAAAAGTATTCCCTAGGAAAAAAAATATAAAAAGTAAAATTGTGCTTCCCTTGCAAAAAAAAAAAAAAAAAGAAAAGAAAAGAAAAAAAAAACTTTTTATCCCCTCGCAACAAAGTTGGACGAGATACAGTAGAGCGCCTATGTGTGTGTGTGGGGGGGGGGGGGGAGGAGGGAGGGGGGTAATAAGTGAGTGTATGGTGGAAGTTACGCAAGTAATTAATTCATGACCGGATCCTTGTTTTAAAAAGCTTTTTAAAGACTTTCATTTTCACTAAATGAAACTACTTTAGGTGCTTGATTATAGATTTATATTGCTTCCAGTGCCAAAATAATCAAACAAATGCCTTATTATGGTGCATGGAAGTACATGAAAATTAAAATTGAAATAAGTGCCGATTTTGGATATAATTATTTTATGAAATTAATACAATATACATGTAAATTAAGGATACACTAGTGGGACAAATGCTTTTCATTGTCTAAAACCTAGCTTAACATTTTATTGTCCCTTTTGACTGCATGACCTGAATCTTTACTAATCTTTACAGGTATAGAATGAGAAGAGGAAAGAAATGACATAAAAGTAACTGAATCCTGCAGGTAATGCAAAAGATAGTTTTATTTATGTATTTTATATATATATATATATATATATATATATATATATATATATATATATATATATATATATATATATACATATATATATATATATATATATATATATATATATATATATATATATATATATATATATATATATATATATATATGGTACAATGTGTATAATGTTTAGGCCACAAGTCACTCAGATGACCTATTTCCATTTTTTTTTTTCACTTGTTATGCATTATGCCTCTTTCATTAATCAATAAAAAAATTAGTTCTCTATTTGAACAACTGAACCAATTCCAACATTTTTGGCGAAAACCATCAAAATTACTGAATTCTTCATTGGTATTAAGCCCATATGCGTACATGTACAAGTAGGTACGAATATCTCAAGATGGTGTCGAGCTTGACAGCTTCAAGAAGTTACACCAGGATTTTGCTATTTCGTATTTCATTAAATGACTTGGATTGAACTGTAGATCTCTATATTTAGTCTTAACAAGTATCGGCATACAGAGTAAAATAAAATCCCAAAAATAAATGAAACGTATATCTGGTATGAAAATCCTGATGATACGCATACTTTGATGTTTTGGACATATATACAGTGTATGATGCGTGAAAGGTACTGATACCTCCTACATGTACCTTTTTATTAAAATTCGTGTCTCATAATTTTCTCAGTTATATATTTAAAAGACATTTGTTTTTAGTTTTATCATTGTAAATTATAGCTAATATTCCCTTTCAATCCTTTACATGCAGTTCTAAAAAAAGTTCTAAAATTTTTACATATCTGTAAAAATTATAAATCAAAAATGACAAGAAACTCTTCAGGTTCATAGCATGATTGTTCAAAAATCACTTTAACAATAAAAAAGGGGGATTAGGTAGTTGACTCTTTACGAAACTAAGATTCTTAAACCTGGGAGAGGGTGTGGGGTAATACTCTCATTTTTTTCTGCAGAAAATATTATATTCTGTACAATATGGTGAGAGCGGTCAACTTACTACCACAATAAGAGGGGAAATTGGGAATTAAGAGAAGGGTTTCTGGTATGAATACTACCATATGTAAACATGTATCTGCAAAATACGGAAGAATCCAAATTAGATGCAAAGAAAGAATACATGCACCGCTACTTGTAAATACAATGTGTTGATCATGAAATGATTATAACACAATTCACATTACATACAATTACATCTTAAAACAGTAACAAGATTTCTTGTACCTGCTCATCGAAATTTTTTCTTTTTTTTCTTTTTTTTTTTTGGGGGGGGGGGGTCCTTTTTGTTTATTTTAAAAATATATATCGCTCTAATGCACAATTAAAGAAAGTATTTATTGGAAATGGGTAAAAAACAAATCCTAAATAAATAGACTGTCTTTGTATCTGTGTGTCCTTCTATACTTGAGGAGATGAAAGCAATACTTTTTTTTATTATAATTAGACATTTTGTATAAATTTATTTTAACCTTTAAGGATCGTAGCTAAGAAGGACACTAAAATATGTTAAGGAAGGTGGCAGTAATGTTCTGTGAAAAAAATTATAATAAACAACCATATTTTAACAAATTGGATAACATATTTCTCTTCTCTTCTTCTGGAGAGAGAGAGAGAGAGAGAGAGAGAGAGAACAGATATTTTCATGCAGGCATATCCAGTAGCTCTTAAAATGACATGGTACCTATATCTAATTTTGTAGGCAACAATATCATCAAGATTTTTCATTTACGTGTAACAATTTATCATTTATTTTGCTTTTATGGATTAATCTGCATAATGCTAGGTTTAGAGATTAAATCTGTCATCAAATATTCTTATTCACTTCAAGATTTAAGGGATATATATAAGTATATCTAGCGAAATAATTTTTCGAAGCTGTCTAGTTTTTCGCCATGGAAAAACAATTGGCAAAATTAAAATAAGAAATTAGCCCTTGAACAAAATTGCTCAGAATGGGGTTTAGTTTGCCATTAACAAAATATTTTCTATTTTATTCATGAACTCTACATATCAGACAAACTGTTTGCATGGTTTTAACAAGTATAGATTTTTTTCAAACAAAATTGTTAAATTCCTCCTCCCTGGGTCAATGGTTCAAACCCAAGGGTGAGGCTTAGTTGATAAGTTAGTCAAATTATGAACTCATGACATCCCTGGAAATTTTAATCATGTATTTACTTATTTGCATCCAGTGACATACTTTGCATAAATTGTAATGAGCCTAATAGTTATAAGCTGAGATCAGGGCTTAATTGACCCTTTTGGTAAAGGGTCCAGTTCAACAGAGAATTTTTAAAAAATAATCAATGTGGCAAAATCAGGAAATATTGATGACTTGCATAAAATTACTTCAGAGAATTAACATAATTAAACAATCTTAATTTATAATGTATTTTATATAGCTGCAAGAGTATAAGGCTTAAGAAGAAGAAGAGGAAGTCAGGAAGAATCTTGCAGATTGACATCAACAAAAACTTTTCCAGGAATGAAAACTTGTTTAATTCAAAAAAAGTCGGAGCAGACATGGATGACTATAAAATCAAAATTTTAAATGACGTGAAATGATTTAAATAAATTATTAAAAGTCTCATATGTGTGTCTTTTACATGAGAAAATGTCATTATCTGGTCATGATTAAAGAATTTTACATACTTTTAACATACTTTGTTGATTTATTGATAGTAATATCTTTCAAAGATTATGATTTTCAAACAGTTTCATATACTGAGATTATCAAAGTTAATTTTCGAAATTTGTTGTTTGTTTTTTAATTCACTCATATGAATCAAGACATATTCTATTAAAAAATAATAAGAAAACAAAACTTTTGATGATTTTTTTAGCTTTTAGCAAATGTATTTTTCGATAAAACTCAAAGTTGTTCAGTAGCTGACAAAGTCAAAAATAACTTAATGATTACAAGACGTTATTATTAAGATAATATTGGAAAAAAAAAACATCCTTGAGTTGATCTGCTGGTTTTAATTGCACCATCCATATATTGGTCCTGCCTTATAATGGTTGAATTTGCAAAGCTTCACGAGTTTCTGGACTCTGTCAATTTGAATGTCTTTTTTTAATATTAAGTTTTTCAACTCCGGTTGCTTTATCTTTAGGTTTGTTTAAATATTGTTTTGCAGATCATGGTATTATTACAATGTGGAATTTTGAATGAAAATTTCCCTGTGAATTAAATTGTATTATCAGTAAGCCACATATATATACATGTACTTGTAATAACAAGTTAATCATACATTTGTCCATACTTCATTGGGTAATACCATATATCTACATGTATTACCCAGTAAGTCACAGACTTGTCTATGCTTTGTTGGGTAATACTCAACATGTAGATATATAACCCAGGAAGTCACAGACTTGTCCATGCTTTGTTGGGTAATACCCAATATATAAATGTATTACCCATTAAATCCCAGACTTGTCCATGCTTTGTTGGGTAATACCCAATATATAGATGTATAATCCATTAAGTCACAGACTTGTCCATGCTTTGTTGGGTAATTCTCAACATATTAGATGTATAACCCATTAAGTCACAGACATGTCCATGCTTTGTTGGGTAATACCCAATATAGAGATGTATAACCCATTAAGTTGCAAACATGTCTACGCTTTGTTGGGTAATACTCAACATGTAGATGTATAACCCAGTAAGTCACAGACTTGTCCATGCTTTGTTGGGTAATACCCAATATATAAATGTATTACCAATTAAATTCCAGACTTGTTCCGTGCTTTGTTGGGTAATACCCAATATATAGATGTATAACCCATTAAGTCATACGCTTGTCCATGCTTTGTTGGGTAATACCCATATATAAATGTAAAACCCATTAAGTCCCAGACATGTCTATGTTTTGTTGGGTAATTGTCAGTACATAGATGTATTACCCATTAAGTCACAGACATATGTCTATGTTTTGTAGGGTTATATCTTATTATGGGTGGGGTTATTTACATTAAATAGTAATTAATTAACTTATTTTTCTTGAATGAAATTACATGACTCATAAAAATGGAAATTTTTCCCAATTATTAAACAGTAAAATGGAGATATTATCCTATTATAGAATAAATATTATATTAAATAATTATGTGTAATTAATTGAATTACATTAACAAGTTACATGTATTAAAAAATGGTCAATTAAAATTAGTTTTAATTGCTATGAAGAGTGTACATAAATACATTCAATTACAATAACGTTTTTTCAACTAGACTTATCCATGCTTTGTAAACCCAATACAATCATAGACAGATAATTTATACCCAATAAAGTGTTTAAAGAATTCAACCCAATAAATGTCCTCTCGTGTGAAACCCTTTCAAGTACCCAACAATGAAACCCAATAATGTTTTGGACATAAAGTACCCAATGTGTGTTTAAATGTGTGTCTGTCTGTCTGTCAGTCTGTCCCACTTGGTTTTCCGAACTTTTTTTCTAAACGCTTGCAGGTATTGAGCTGATTTTTGGTATGTGAGTGTATCTTGATGAGTTACAGATCAAGTTTGAATTTTGTTCCGCTTTTTCAATTTTTCAGGGTTTTCCGTAATTTTTTTCTAAATTGTTGCAGATATTGAGCTGATTTTTGGTATGTGACTTTACCTTCATGAGTTGCAGATCAAGTTTGCATTTTTTCCGCTTCATCTATTTTTGACGGAATTATGGCATTTTCAATTTTTAACAGGAACCAGATTACACTTGCCGGTAGGGGACTAGTATTGCTAATGCAATACTCTCAGAATGTTTGTTCTATTTGAATCAAATAATTGCCTTACATTGTCATAATTGCACGCGATTGCGGGAGTCATGGAAGTTGTTTACATCCCGCCGACATGTTATCTGTATTAACTATAGTTTCGTTTTTGAACTAGTTGTATTTTTTATGCAATTCGATGTTATAATTGTTTTTGAATATCTTCAAAATGTTTAACTTAGATTTAACCAGGGTTTTATATTAAAGAAAATTTAATGGTAGTTGCACACTTTTATCATGTCATGAATATCGTCTGCGGTACGATTGCACTCCTCTATCTGGAAATACACGTTTAGTTTACATGAAATGCCTACTTAAAGTTGATGAAAACATCCTCCAGATCTGTATCATATTATTTATAATTGGAATAGCCGTGTTTCGAGTTATGCCGGACCGTTTTTATTCGTGTTTAGTCACGCCGCTTCAAAAATGTGCCTCAACGTTACTTCGGTATTATTCAGTACCTTGTAAGGCTTGTTTCTTACTGTCATGCAAATTTCCTTTAAGTTGCAAGCATGGAATTGTTTAGAAAATTTATTTGCACACACCACTTTTGTTGTCCTGGTAGAAAAACTCGACCAGACGTCAATTACAGAAGATCTACAGGTGCGGCTAGGCAAAGGTACGGAAATCAAATGGTTTTATTGAAAGTAGGACCAACCGTATTGGATAATAATTAAAAAAAAATATAATGGAAAACTGATCGAGTCACTTGTACTATGATACATGTATTTTTAGACGAAATGCAATATGACAGTTTTACACGGGTGTTGGGGGGGGGGGGGGTGGTAAGATTTATTTTTAAGATATAATGCAGAGTTGAACAAAATAAAATTAAAAACATCTTTTTCAGTTGCAATTAATTTAATAAATGAGGACATAGACACACCAGAGATGATTGTCCTAATGTTATTTCCAAGAGAGCTACACTTCTGTGACTATTTGTGTACGAATTTTAAAGAACACTGATAAATATAAAAGAGAGGGCTAAGACATAAGTATAACTACATATACATAAAACTTGACTGTATCCATTAAAATTATCATTGATTAGAGATAAGTCATACAAGGCCTTTTAAGGAAAAGTATTGCATGACTGTTTCAAATTATGATTTATATAAAAAAAAAAAATAAGCATTTTTAATATTACTATTAAAATATATGTAGCTTTACATTGCTTCCAGGAAAGTATATTCCCTGACAAGAAGAAGTATAGAAAAGAACACTCAAATTCTACCATAGTTAATGAAAAAATTCTGCTCGCAGGATGTTGTTAGAGTACCAATATGACATATCACATCATTACATTTGTAAGGACCATGGCTTTGAAAGTTTTGTTAAGTTATGATTTTCACAAGATTGATAATATGTATACTTGCTAATGAAACATGAATGTCTGCTGTATTAAATCCTCATAATGTACTGTATGTGTATTTAAAAAAAGCCGGCTTCATATTTTCTGACAGAAATGCGCTAATTAACGAATGCCGTAAATAAATCATAAATAAATACAATACATGGCGCAGACATATGAAGCGCTAATTCATGATTACGCCAACCACTCCATACCCACTGATTGCACTAAATTTTGAATACGCCAATTTATGTACACAGAATCCATATCTTTATTTTTTTTTTATTTGATAAAATAAAGTAATTAATTATTGTGCTTAATTTTATACTGAGTAGACATGTTTTTAGCAAGATTATTTAGACTGATGCCCATTTTTATGTTTTAGGGAGAAGAGCTTGTTTAAGTCCTGCCAATCAGAGGCTTGCTGTGTGTCTTAAACCTTAAAACTTACCGTGCACTCTTCGACCATGTCAACACAGAAATGATTTTTGGCTTATCATAGAAAAAATATTGGACTGCAGTGAAACATGCAAATAAAATTGCAAAACAGTTGGACAGTATTTTGTTTGCTTAATTAATCCTCTCAGGTATTTGAATGAAGTAATATTAAAACATTGAAGAACTGTTTTGTAAATTGCTAAATGTTTTTTTTTTTCTTCAATAAAATGTTCTTAACCTAAAATAGGAATAAAAACTGCTAAAAACTGCTTGATAAAACTGCATATTGGTACATGGCATTACAGCAACATTGAGGGTTTTCGAGTGTGTGGCAATTAGGCAGGTTCAGTCGCTGGTAGCCAGATAGCTCGGTTGAGCACCTGATCAGTGATGCAAGTGCCTGGGTTTTGAATCCTGCTCTTGTCTGTCACATTTTTTCTTCTTTCCGGTTACAAGAGTATGTAGATGCTTAAATATAACACAGCTGATTTTCTGTGCAGTATCTTGAACACCACTGAGGCAGTACACTCAACTTTAGTTTGAATTCCAGTGTCAAGTTTGATACACTTAATACAAGGTACATTATTAGTCCCCTATCGGTGAAATCGGAGGGGACTATAGGTTTCCTCTGAGTCTGTCCGTCCGTCTGTCCGTCTGTCTGTCCCTCTGTCCCTCTGTCTGTCTGTCTGTCAGTCTGTCCCACTTAGTTTTCCGCACTTTTTTTCTAAACGCTTGCAGATATTGAGCTGATTTTTGGTATGTGAGTGTATCTTGATGAGTTACAGATCAAGTTTGCATTTCGTTCCGCTTCAATGATTTTTGACGGAATTACTACCTTTTCAGTTTTTCAGGGTTTTCCGCAATTTTTTTCTAAACGCTTGCAGATAATGAGCTGATATTTGGCATGTGACTTTACCTTGATGAGTCATAGGTCAAGTTTGCATTGTGTTCCGCTCCATTGATTTTTGACGGAATTATGGCATTTTCAATTTTAAACGGGAACCAGATTACACTTGCCGGTAGGGGACTAGTATTGCTAATGCAATACTCTCAGAATTCTTGTTTCCTTAGTCGTACATCTTGGACAATTTTAGTGTCAAGCAGTAGCAAGATATTATTTCAAACTGATTTATTGAATTAAAGGATTTAACAGTTTTGTATTAATGCAGTTTAAGAAACCGAACAAGTTTTTTTTTCTCAACACTCTAGCATTAAAAAGCATAGATCTTGTGCATGGAACGTACATAACTGATATTGATATCGCGAGATACATGTACAAGAACTGGTTTTAACTCAGAGAGGAGAACCGTAGATATTTCAAATAAACGTACATTAAAATATATTTCTACCTTCATAGTAAACACATTATACTACACAAATAAATAGATGATTTCTGGCCTACGATTTCAGGCGTAACTAAAGCACTCGGCACACCTCGGCCGATTCGTACCTCATCTTACCTCCATCGAACCGGAGATACTTTATACGCCCTATAATTAAAAGTGCACAGTGTGCTGAATTCGAACCCCTAACAAACATGTGATTGTGTAAAGATTATTGGTAAGTGTTATTCTTAGTTTCACCTTAATGCTTTTGAAATTTTTTATCGTATGTTCAGATGCATGTTTATTATCGTTTTCAAAGCGTTACATTTTCCCTAAACGGTAAACAGGCAGCCTTATCACAAAAGTTAAGCGGAGACGCATATCAAGTTTCCTCTTACATCCGAGGTTTGATGAAGGTGAAGGAATCAGCCGAGGTTTGCCGAACGGTAACTAAAGTAAACAACCAGACACGAATGTAAACCGGAAGTTACCCTGTGGAACATTTTCCTAAAAGCACGTGATCAGCGTGACTAAGCGGGAAATAAAAACGGTGTTCCGGCATAACTCGAAACAAGGTTATTGTAAATGTTTATTCCGTTTTGTAGCTATAATCTGCATTGTTTGACGTTGTTGACACTGTTCGACAGACTCTGTTAGTACGGTGCGTACAATGCTGTAATTGGTCGAGCGTCACCGTACAGTGTTTTCATTCGTTAATTTGCTTCACATGATTACTTCAGAAACTAAACAATATAAGCGCAGAAACGTTGCAGCATCATTCCAGTACTAAATCCTGTTATGTTCTGAAAGGAAAACTCAGCTCTCCTCAGTTGGCGTGTTAACATATATTTATTTTTCCGGAACATGTGTACATAACATAAAATACAAAACAAATACGAACACGAAACACACAATTATGGGTAACACTAATTAACAATATTGAGTATTTTTGACCATAGACTGAGTTACAGGATATTACATCTCTCCCTTTCTTAGATTTGAAATCTTATTTTTCATAGAGATATTTTCAATTTAACATGGTTATACATGTAAATGTTTGACTAGGGTTTCTTTTCATATTCCAATAATACTTAATTAAAGCAAATGACTAGATCTTACTAGTGTTTATTAAGACCTATCAAACAAATATTCCTTTTCCTATTCCTTTCTGTGATACATAATAAACATTTATACATTGACATAGGCAAAATAAACAAACAAATACTGAATACGAGGGCTGTTCGGAAATTATTGAGACATTTCTTTTAACTCCATTAAAGAAAGAGATCAGTTCATGAAAATTCGCCAACATTTCATCAATTACAAATACAACAAAAGTGCAATTTCCCGTTCAACAGCGTTAGTTGAAAAGTCCTGGGGAGGTAATGAATTCACCTAAGTGAGACGGAGCACTCCGCAAGGATTTTTTTCGACGTCATTTTGACGTTACATCACGTTGTTGTTGGATTAGGAGTTACTCCTTCTCAAAGTAAACACCGTCTAAAATGATGCACTTCTCATGCCGAGCAACCCATTTCTCATAAACAGTTCTGCACCAGTTGCTATCCAGTGATTTTACAGCATTTTACAGCATTTAAGGTGGCTCGTTTTAGTTCACTAAAATCACAAAAATTTGATGCCGCGCAGCTCAGCTTTGATCTTAGGAAACACAGCAAAGTCCATAGGAGCCAGATCCGGACTGTAGGGGGGGGGGGATTATGAAGCTGTTCGAAACCCAGTAGATCAATTTCTGTTTGAGTTTTTACTGCCGTATGTGCTGGTGCGTTATCTTGATGGAAAAGGATTCTATCTAGCTGACAGGAAAGTTCGGGTCGTTTCTTCCGAATGGCGTTAATGAGATTTCGTCTGAGTACCTAAATAAGAAATGAAATGTATAAGAAGGTTTTTTTTTTTTTTTACTTTAAAACAGACGCTTTTTACGGAATATACAACCATTCACCTGGTTACAGTTTTCATATAATTAACATACCATGAACTCAACCTAATTTATAAAGATCAAAGAAATATTTTCCCTGCAATTTTGTTCATATACTCAAAAATTAACTAAAACTACAAATTGTATTACCTTTCAGTAATATGAAGAATTCAGTTTGTTTTTCGGGAACAAAATGGGTCAGAAGAATGCCTTTACGATCCATAAACATGATGCACATATGTTTTCCAGAAGATTTGCAAACTTTTGCTTTCTTTGGAGGTGCTGATCCTTTAATGCTCCACATTGATGACTGTTGTTTGGTCTCGGGGTCATAGTAATGGAGCCAGACCCCAGGACCATGAAAGAAACTTAGACTTAAGTCAAATTTTCAATTGCTTGTAAAATGTTTATTGATTATTGACTTAATCTCTAAATTTGCAGATAACAGCACTTTTGTAAAGCAATACTGAAAAATATTTTAATTTTGTTCTGCTTGACTTCTACAAAAATTTAATATCAACATGAAAATTTTGACTTAAGCTTAAGATGTTTCATGATCCCGGGGCTTGGTCTCGTCCGTAGTTATGATTCTATCTAAGAACTTCTCACCTTCATTCTTGAACTTTTTTAAAAACGATCGTGAAGAGTTAACTCTTCTTTTTCTGTCATCAACTTGAGCATGCGAGGGACCCAACGGGCACAAACCCTTTCAATGTTTAAATGTTTCTTTAAAATTTTGTGCGCTGTAGCAACACCAATGTCAAATTGCACTGAAATGTCTCTTACTCTCTGCCGTGTGTCATCTCGTACCGTCTCTATCACCTCTGACGTTAGTGTTTCGGTAATAACTGCTGGTCGTCCAGCTCTTGCCTTCACTCTGGTTGTGTATGTTTTCCGGGAAACGCTTATGCCAACGATAGACAAGAGCTCTAGAAACATTTCTCCCACATTTTGTTTGTCTCAGCAGGTCCTTGGTTTGGACAGGAGTTCTCCCGAGCTCCACACAAAATTTGATATACACCCGCTGCTCCGACTTAGCGTCAAAATTCATTTTGCAGCGGCAATCAGATTTCTAGAGTTTGATGATCTTTTGTATGTAATTTTAGTATTTCCAATTGAAATTCTATCAAATTTGTACAAAATGACGTCACAATGAAATTGAAAAATGACGTTTATAATTTACTAAAATTTCCCACCAATTCTGGGTACACCGGTGGTTCGTGCTGTAGGGGATTATTATGCCCTTCACCGATTATTCACATAAACTTGCGTCACATAATCTTGTAAGTATGCTAGCTGCTTTCTTTGTCTTGTTGGCCGCGGTGTTTGTGGTTCATCGTCTTCAACCTCTGGGTTTGTCTAATGGGTTGTCGAATGATTCCTCTGCGCTTGGGCATCTATAATCTCTTCTTCATCAGCTGCTTCTGTCGTCTAGGGTTGATGTCTTCTCTTGTTTTCGTAAAGAATGATGCGTTTCGTGTTACGTTTCACTCATTCTGTTTAGTAGTTATCATATTTCCCTTTTCGCTGATCACAATGTGAGGATACCGATAATACGCGGATGAGGTCTTGTTTTTTTTTTTTTTGACTTCATTTCTTTGTAGTACCTGGTCGCCAATCAGAATATCGCTCTGTCTTGTTTTCTTTCTTACGTCTGCATCGGCTTTCATCATTGATTTTGAGATTTCATCATTCTGACGCAAGAGTTCATCATTCCTGGTTTGTTTCCTTGGGATGGTTGGACACTTTGCCTTTGCCTCTCTGTTAAACGGTAGTTTGAAAGGGCTTATTCCTGTAGAGCTGTGTGGAGTTGTTCTGTACTCTCTGAGGAACGGGAATATTGAATGCTTCCAGTTTCTTCTCTCTATCTCAACTGCTTTGATATTTTTCATCAGTGGTTTGTTAAATGCTTCTGCTTGCATTGTGCATTTGCTCGAGGCCAAAATATTTATGTATTTTTTTTTATCTAGATTTAATATTTGATATCCTAACTTCACCTTTAAATTTGTTCTTTCGTACCCATACGAAAAGATACTATTAGAATTCAATCTGAGTATTCAGTTGATGGTTTGTTGATGATCAATTGACCGTCAATTGACCATTAGTTGAATTTTTGACATGCAAATGAGGGAGCGTTCAACTCATTTGCATATAGATGACCACCTATATATTCTTTGCAGTTGAGCTGTTGACCATTAGTTGAATGCTCCGCTATTTTCTTTGCAGTTGGCCATTAGTTGAATACTCCTCTATTTTCTTTCAGTTGAGCATTAGTTGAAAACTCCTCTATTTTCTTTGCAGTTGACCACTGTTGAACGCTCCTCAATTTCCTTTACAGTTGACCATTAGTTGAATACTCGTTTATTCTCTTTGCAGTTGACAACTGTTGAATACTCCATTAGTCAGTGCATGTTGCATTTGAAAAAAATGGAGGGAGTTTTGAAAACCAAATTTAAGGCAAGCAGTGTGCTTTGAAAAGCTGCCATGTCTCTCAATAGGATAGGAAAAGTAAAAAAAAAATGAGGCTACCAAAATGATGTAGAAACAAAGATACATAGCGGGTTCCAGTAAATGTTCAACCAAGCCTCTTTCTTTACTTCTCACTAAGATATTAACAGTAGTGAAAGAGAAACTTCAAGAGTACTGTGCAACAATATATTCGATAAATGGTGTAAATCAGATGTGGATACTTACAAATTCCAAGGAACTTCAGAAAATTTGAAATCACAAGATTTTACCAAAATCAACAGCTTAAAAACTTACGACTTTTCAACTTTATACATAATCATTCCCCAAGATAAATTAAAGTCCAGGCTTTTTTCAATACGAATGGAACTCGTAAATTTACTTACCTTGTCATTGGTCATTTGCACAATTATTTTGTTAAAAAAACATTCTTATTGTACACACAAGTACTCTGAAGTTGACATTAAAAAGATGCTTGAGTTTCTGATTGACAATATCTATGTGGTTTTTGGAGACCAGGTCTTCCAACAATCTATTGGAATTCCCATAGGCACCAACTGCGTTATTAGCAGACCTTTTTTGTATTCATATGAAGCAAAATTTGTCCAAAATCTTATACGTGAAAAGAAAGAAACACTCGCTGTGGCCTTCAACTCGACACTTAGATATATCGACGACGTATTGTCAATAACCAATTGTTATTTCCATTCTTATGTCGATACGATATATCCTGGTGAGCTTGAGATAAAAGATACCACAGAGTCTGACACATCTGTTTCATATTTGGATATTTTACTTGAAAAAGACGTTAATGGTAATCTATCAACCAAGCTTTATGATAAACGTGATGACTTTAACTTTTCAATCGTCAACTTCCCTTACTTATGCAGCAATATACCTTCATTATCTGCATACGGAGTTTATATCTCTCAGTTGATTCGATACGCAAGAGCATGCTACGTATGTACAATGTGTCTCAAACGAGGTAAATTATTGACAAACAAGTTGATGAAACATGAATATCAGCAGTTTCGTTTAAAGTCATCATTTTGTAAGTTCTATGGTCGATACGATGATCTTGTCAGCAAATACAATTAATCATTGAGTCAAATGCTAACTGAGGTTTTTCATACTAATTGTTAGGTCATTATTTATATACTGAATTATCGACGGATTTTCCCGTTATTTCTTGATCATGACAAGGAGCACACGGCGGGTGTGACTGGTCGGCAGGGGATGCTCACTCCTCCATGGCATCTTATCCTACCTCTGATGGTTTGGAGTTCCGTGTTTGCTCTGCTCCTTTTTTGTACTGTTTAATGGACTTTTGAGCTTGAATACTGTTTGTTATCCCCATATATTTCATCTATATATATATATGTATGTAAATGCATAAAAATTGATAAAGCTGGCACACTCTCACCAGTTGCTATGCCTTCTTTTTTTTCTGTGCAGAAAAAAGTAGTTTTAGTCTAAAGCAAAGGCATATGTTTACCAACAACACAACAAGAAAAACAACAAAACACTTAATGCACAACGAGTTGTAGGAATTCTATCAATATTTTAAGAAGTACTCAATAGTAGGAACCTATACTAGCTACAGTATCATGTCTTTCTAATATCTTTTAGAAAAGATATAAAGAAAGAAAAAAATCTTTAAATTTAATACTTACATGGATTGCACAAGCTGAATCATTCATGAAAACAATTGTTTCAATTCAAAATTCTCCACTTTCTCACAAAACACACACTGACACAAGTTACTTGATTCAAATCTAAATTGTTGTAAGAATTATGGAATTGCAATCCCGATCTATAATAATGTCATTCCAAACCAAACATAAAAAGAGACAGAGGGATTTTCTAACACTGAGTGGTCAACTGTAGTCAACTCTGCAAGTTTTCACAAAGTCGGAGTATTCAACATGTTCGCATTAAATTTTCAAAGTATTAGCATTCAACTTATTGTCAACTCGGTGAAAAGCATTCAATTGACGGTCGTCTGACGGTCAACTGACCATTTTATGCAAAATAATTGGCAGCTTTTCAAAAAAAAAAAAATGTGGTCAATTGTTTTCGAGTATTCGGTTGACGGCTAGTTGACGTCAACTAGACATTTTCGTATGGGTATGTACTATTGCCTGGTCGGTGTTATGTTTGTACCTGCATGTAGGTCTTCCTTGCTTGCGGACCTGCAGGATACACGCAATTATGCATAGGCTAGAAATAAGTACACAAACAATACTGATAATTATTCTTTATAATTATAACTCGAGGTTCAAAATGCAATTATTCAAGAACATTTAAACAAGGAGAATGTTATCTGAAGAAACAGTTTTAATCCCGTTTCCTTTCAAAGAAATAATTGATAGTCGTACTTTACATATAAATTAGTCATGACATGGAGGTAGGAACGTCCAAAAATTTACAGGAAAAAACAATAATTTGACATAATCTTCATACAGAGAAACAAAGGAAAATTCTTTTCTTTTAAGAAAGGAATTTAATTTGGAAAAATATATCAATATACTTATCAAAGTAAGGGGACCCATCTTTATTGTTAAAATAACAGTCGTCATATTTCGAAATAGGAAAGGATACCCCATGTATTTATAAAAAATACTGCTCCTTCAGTTCACCACTCAAGTTAATCTACTATAATCGCGACGTAAATTAACATTACATTTAACAGATAAACAGAACACAAATGTTACATAAGCTCAGAATCAATTACACCAGTGACGAGAATTCACAAAGCACTTTACATGCATATACCTCAGACAAATGGAACCTATTTTTCTTACAGGTATCTCTTTCTCTCTCATTCTTTCTTTCTTTCTTTCGATCGTTAAAACAATTAGCTGCAAAACACTGTTGTCCTCTTGTTTGATTTTCTAGCATAAATGTTGTGCATTTTTCCCTGTGAAGTCTACAACAAATGACTTTGATATGACACCTTGATGTACAACATCAGGATCATGTCAACAAACTCACAGATACCTAAAATCTGCGCAAAGTATTTCCTATGAACAACTACACCTTAGCTGACAGAACTTGTCATGCAACAGTGAACAAAGGGACTTATCACGAAAAGGTTACGGTCTTGGCCTATAATTATAGTAGCTAATTTTAAAACCGTAGATTGCAAATTGTGTATTGTACAATTTGTACTCACATATGTATCGCAACGACTTTATCATCTACAAAGTCTACGACGTGTATTAAATGTTAATATAAGGTATAACATATTAATATTACACTTTCCAGAATATGTACAATATGCTATCACTTATATAAAAAAGAGATGCTGGAGTTCCTCACTGACAACAATCCGTACAATCCGTTATCAAAACATTCAATAAAACATACCTATTTAAAAAACTCCGCGAATATTGTTTAAGTCAACAAATATCGTAAATACAGGTAGACGTCAGAAGAATAGATCCTATCAAGGTTATTGGCCGCCATCTTCGACTGAAGGCAAGCATTGGGGGTTGACGTCACACAACCAATGACCGACGCGAGGCGAAGCGAGAACGGATCAGCAAAATAAACAGCCGCGTGTTGTTTACCTTCGGTCTTATAACTGTAAATAACTATGTCCAAAAGACTTTCAGGCAATGAAATTTATATATTTAAGCTTTAATAATACTTTTATGGATAGTTTTTTTTTTGTTTTTTTTTTTTTTTTGCATTTTTTTTTTCTTTTTATTCGAGGACGCCAAAAGCACGTGGTCGGTAAACGTTCATTGTGAACCTTGGGTATTGTTCATGTCTTGGACTGTATTTAATAAATACGGCACCTCTGAATATTGAGCTTTTTATGAGCTAGAGTTGAGTTGTTTTGAACCCGGAGAAATGTTAAATCTAGGCTTTAACTTCAAATCACTAATAAATTGAGCACTTTGAAAATGATGTAAGGAGCCAGCTAGGTGTACGTTTCTAACCTAGTACGAGATGAGCCTCATGGGAAACACATAGCGTACAAAATATTGTTATGTTTCTAATTTTTGTGATTAATGTTAATGATAACATATATATGATGATTTTTTTTTGTAAACAAGTACATTTTTAATTGTTTATTTAATGTACATTAATTCATTATGATCACATTTGATATAATTTCAGCAAGTTTTCTTGACAAAGCAAGTCATGCCAATATCAGAGAGTCGAGAGCCATATATACAAAGGCCTACACATAAAGAAAGGATGCATAACAAGGTATTATTTATACTATAAAAGCAAAAGATTAGGAAATGTTCATGATCAATATTTACACAAACATGAATAACTCTGTTGTAGGCCATTGAATGTACATACAAGATTATATACTGTACAGGGGACTTGGTATATAAGTCCCTGGTTATGCACAACATAGAATCATTCCACACTCATTCAGAAAATATTCTCAGTTAGTGCATTACACAAATAAAGACAAGTCCCAGCTACTTGGCAAACTTGTAAGTGTTGCAGAACTGACAAAATTAAATTCACAGCATTCATTATGGTCCTTTGAATGATACCATTAAAAAGTTTGTTAATATTGATTTTGTGAAATATATAAAGTGAAGGAATCCCAATGGAAGACTTTCCAAATTATATATGAGCCATGCTACTTGCAGAAATTTTACAGGTATATTAATACTATAAACAACTATTATTCGCGTCATCCTTTATTCGCGATTCGTCAGTTTGAAATCAATCCGCGACGATTAATTTTCGCGACTGAGGAATTATTCTATACAAATTCAAAACACAATAAATGGTTCGCGGCGATTAATATTTCCGAGTTAAAGAAGGTCGCGAAATTCGCAAATATTTCTCGCACGCGAATAATAGTCTGGTCCGATTTATAGAAAAAAAATACTTCTAACGGCAAATAATTATTATTTGGTCCAGCATAGTTTTTAACCTATTTCGAGTATGCTGAATCCGAAAAAATATGCTGGCCTTTATGAAAATGGCGTTAAAAAGGTCTAAATGGCGATTCAAAATGGTGGACATCCAATTTTTCTAATTTTCTCTTAATGTCGTTAAAATAGGAGAAAGAATGTGTGAATATCTCACTGAGTGTAATGCAACTTTAAAATGATAAAAGAATGCTAATATTATAACTTTAATTCAGAAAATTTAGTCCTCTCTACACTTAATTCGAATTTTGTCTGATTTATTTGTCTATTGTTTCTATATTCTGCTCTGTTCAGGATTTTACAAATGTTCCTTGTTATACTGGAAAGATGTTTCTTTTAAGTCATCATTAAAAAAAATGCTTGCCCTCTCCCAACTTAGAATTAAGAAAATGGGGTAGGTAAGTATGTAAGGGGATTTTTTTTTGTACTCAAAACACTTTCAAATGATGAAGTTTAAACAGTTGATAATGCGTTGAGAAAACTGTGGAATTAATTTAAAAAAAATAGTTGTTTCCTGGATGATTAAAAAAATCAAGGCGGGCCATTTTAAGTCGGTCGGCAGAGGGCATACATTTTTTTTAAAGATGCCCTTACCATCATGATGATACACTTAAAGTTCGTGCTCTTAATATATGACCTTGACTTCATGACCTTTTACATAGGGATAAATTTGTACAATTTATTTTTAAAGCTTACCTTGCCATACACTTAGATATGACCTTGACTGCATGACCTTGACAAAGAGACAACTTTGTTCAATTTTTTTTTAAAGATGGCCTTATCATACATTTAAACTCCATGCTTTAATGTATGACCTTGACTTCTTGACCTTGACAAAGGGACCACTTTGGGAAGTCTGAAAATTCTTTTTAAAAAGTCTGGTTGGTTGCATGTAAACACAAATAAGTATTTTATTTACTGTAGTCCACAAGACACAAAAGTATTTTAAATTGCTTATAAATGACAACCAACAAACTACAACTTTTCACTGGCCTACGGCAAAGCTGGAAAAACCCATCTACCATTGCCAATCTGCTACTGGACTGAATTCATACCAGTTACAGTTGTCAACTAGATATGTCCAAAAATTAATATCCTAAATCCTAAGTTTAAAACTTAAAATGAATATAAAAAACATAACCCTTTACCAATTTGTAATTTACATACAACCATGAAATAATGACCCAACAGATCTTCATTAAAGAATTGCAAATGGTATCTTTGAAAACTGTAAAGTATGGAAAAAGAGGAGGTTTATACACTTATGCAAGTTTGTCAGTTAGGTAGAATTTTCTATGCAAGTTGCTTGATAGTGCAAACCTTATGCAAAATGGTTGTTTATGGTAAATCCATGCAAGCTGGCTTAATGCACAAAAGGGATGCAAGTTAGTTGTATGTCCATACACAATGCTACTTATACGTATAAATATACGTAACAGGTACTGCTATATTGATATGCAAGTGGTTACAGATGTCACTGATGCTTATTCAGGGGGAGGGGTACAGTATAAGTTGATGGATAATCGTGAAAATTTATAGTGATATTTATTCAATATGAAAGTACATTCAACAGGAGTTGAAATTATGAAATGTAATGCGTTTGCTAATAAGATGGTACCAATATATTTTTGATTTTTTATTCAACGAGGGGCTCCAGAGGATTGCAAAGTGCACAGCATGAAATAACAATATCAACGACAATGGGAAAGCAAGAAACTGGAAATTCATTTTTCAAAAATCTGTATGTTTTAAGCCTGCCAATAGCTTGTTCAGCATAAATTCTGACATTTGCAATTTTTGAAGTTTCTGCTACATCTGACACTTGCATCTGTAATTTTCCAGTTGTACTGGGCGAAATAGCTCCTTGATTTTGTATCCCCTGTCAGTCATAACTTGATCATATGGTTCTAGAAGATTGTAAAAAATGACTGTCTTTTGCAATAAACTGATCACTTGCTCTCCCTCTATAAACAGAAGAGACATATGAAAACATACCATTTGGTGTAATTGCAACAAGGAATTTGACAGTACAGTGTTGCTTATAATCAGACCAGCATTTAGCTTGAATTTCCAAACTTGATGGTGTTTCTAACAAATCTTCTGTACAGTCAATTATGCAACGTACATTTGGGTAAAACCTTCTGAAGCATTCAGGTAATGCACTTTTGATTGTATGTTTGTAGGCCATATGATGAGATTTCCCAGTTCTAGACGAAGTAGGCGAGTCCAAGTAAAGAAAATGCTGCTGACAGTTGCATCAGAAATATTGAATCTAAATGCAAGGTCATGAACCAGAAGACCAAGTCTTAATCTCATCAATACCAGCAACAACTCAAGCTCTAGGGATAGTTTTCTACTTGGCCAAGGGCGTTTAAAGGTAAGACCTTGATCATATCTGGAAGGCATTTCAGAGGTAGTCTGTTCTTTGCCTCTCCAGTACTTCATGCACTTGGCTTTTGGGCTGAGCAAGTCAAATAATGTCTGAAAATCTAGTGTAGTAGACAGACCTGTAAAGAAATTGACATCAGAGTTTCTAGTAATTTGAGTAGGCTGAAAGCAAAGAATAATTTTATTCATTTGAACATTCTGCTTGATCTGCTGTGTCATTTGTTGATGTATTTTGCAGAGTGCATTTGGTTTCACAATCAACTATGACCTTTTTATTATTGTGTTTTACAATTCCTTTTCTCTTTGTAGGAGTTGTGCCACTGATAGCATCTGACAAAGTAAAAAACAAAGTTAAATATGGATTGTCAGTGGTGGGCATACCATCTGAAAAGTGGTTTGAACACACACGTATACCATTGCCTGGAATATAATCCTGACGATCTTTTAATATTTGAGAATTCCATTTATTCCTCATTATCTCATCAGATGGAAGTTTATGAAATTTAAGAGTATGAACATGTGATTTTGTATCATAATTTTGTGGACATCTTGTGTCATTGTTACAAGGACCAGCCGCACACCTATCACCTCCTCCCATTTTTTTTATTTGAATATCAATTATATCAATTATATATAAATATGAAAGTTGACCCTCGGATACTAGCAGACTAAAACATGATTTTTGATATATATATATATATATATATATATATATATATATATATATATATATATATATATATATATATATATATATATATATATATATATATATAATAAACTGGATAAAGTGGAAGAAAAGGGACAGTAATTTGCAAGGAAAAGAAATTCTGTTTTAGTGGTACAGGTAAAGGACTGAAATTGGATATCAATTATGAAATGGGTATTTAAAGAAATATCTAGACTAGGTACAGTAAAGCATGCACTCTACATGTATAGATGATATTATAAACAAAGTTTGTAAATGATGTTTTAACTTCATTTCTGTAAAGCACTCTTATGAAGCACATGCATTACAAGTCCATATTTCAGAAGTGGGTTTTGATTTCCACACATTTCCAGTGAAACCAAAGGTCACAGTTATCACAGCAAATGCTGTGATCTCCACATTCTGTGATTTCATCTCCATCTAAGCAAAGTTTGTTGCAAAGTGCACAAAATGTTAAATTTTTTGTACCCAAAAGATAAGGGGCAATGTAATTTTTGAAGAAAAGGGATGCTTTTTGTACTATTTCCATCCAAAATCTTTCTGTCTATTTTTACTTTTAGAATCAGTGTGTCTTTAGCTGACCTCACCACAAAGAAAGATTGCTGCAAACCAGTGACACCAAGTTGTGCTTGAATCTGGTAGTAATATTTGTGAGAGGATTTCAATGCCAAATTTCCTTGCTGGTATTCAAGGAAATCTGTAAAATGCAAACCCTCTTGCACAGAAACATTGTTAGTGTGAAGAACGTAGGGACGTTTGATGTCAAGGAGAGACACTCCACAAGTTACACTGAATGATGCCGTCAGGACTGACTGCCAAAAATGGCATGTCAGGTTTTATATATAAACCTGCTTTTCTGAGGGAAAAACCTGAGTGCTTTAGGGACTCGAGCTTCAAAAAATCTACTCTTGCGGTATCTTCCTTCTCTATTCCATACTTAACAGCTGGAACAAATGAGATATATTTTTCACAAGGGGGTAATTTTGATCTTGGAGCTTCGTTTGGTTGCAAGTGTAGATAGTTTTGTACACCCAGTTAGGGTCCTCTAGTGGCCTGCTCAACAAGGACAGCTTGTTCATTTGAAAGGGGTAAGCCTTCAATGAACTTTTCTGGGGAATCTGTTAAATTGGTTCCGATATTAATTAATGATTGGGGCATTACAGGCTTTCTGACCGTTTGTAGTTAAAGCTTTAAACACAACTGATCTTGGAGTTACAGTATGCAGTTTACTAAACATATTGTTTACTTCTTCTTCTGTGACCTTTCTATGATCCATCTGCCTTGGATCAAAAGTGGTTTTCATCTCGGAAATAATAGATTTCTGACCTTGATCTTCTGTAGTATTGACCCTGTGGTCTCCTAACATGCATGTCAGTGACCTTGGATGGTTGGACATTACGTTTTGTGGATGCGTTCCAGTTGCATGGTAGAGATGTGCACGATGGATTTGTAAATCCCATGGTATTGGCATATTCTACCTTATATAGTGTAGCTATTACATGATTACATGTTTTTGCCATACCTGCTATACAGCTATACCAACTTGTTAAAATTTGTTCCTCTTGAGTATCAAATGCTATCCAAACTTCTCTTGGATCATTATTTACACCTTGTGATGGAGTAACCCTTGATCGAAGAATTTTGATGTTTTGAAAGTTGTATGTAAAGATTTCATCAACAAGTCCAGACTTCCAGTAAGATAATGCTTTATGGGTTTTTATATTTACCCACAAGGTCAATGTCAAATTCTTTTTTCTCTAAAATAAAAGGAAAAAAATGACATCTAAATCAAGTTTTGGCAAAGATTTGACATCTGATTACCAATTTGAGAGTGGAATTTACCTTGGATCCTCGGGTATTTTGTATTTCTGAAGTTTTTCAATATAGTGGCATTGAAGCTTTTTTTTGTAGTTCATTTTCAGAAATTTTAGGGGACACCTTTTAGCCTCCAAGCAACAAATGTCCTTGAAACGAGTTCATTTTCAACTCCTGAAATTTTTAAACCTCTAATATTAAGATAATCTTTCAACTGACGAATTGTCATGGAGGAAAATTCCTCAAACATGCTATCCATTGACATATTGATTTTTTATAAACAATTTTTGTTGATGAAAGTGGTAAATATGCTTTTGATAAACAAAACTATGGAAAATTTTACTTGCCTACTGATACTGGTTGTAGTTAGTACAATAAAACAATAACATTGCAACAAAATTAAATAGAATTTAAATACAATTGTTTACATTGTTACGATGAACTTCATGAATTTATTTCGTACTCTAGTCTTGTCATCATTTTCTCATTGTACATGTTTGTGAATTTAATTTTTTTTAAAAAATGTCATTAAATTACAAAACTTGAATATTTCTGTGTTTTTTAATTTTCAATTTAATTAGAGGCATGTTGAGTACCCTTACATTAAGTAAATCGAATCAACTGGGATACATTAAGTAAAGTAATGCTGTCCACTGGAAATTGGCATGGCGCAGCTCCTATAGAATGTAGAAAGCTGTACAAAAACAGCATGATTGTATTGCAACAGTTGTGCAGATGTAATAATGTTAGTACAGATGTTCTGCTAATAGGAATTTCTGTATAGTCAAATAATAAATTACAGATATACTTCTCATAGAAATTTCTGTTCAAGTGTTAAATTACACCTTGGTATGGTTATTATCATTTACAGAGTGTATATTTCACTATCGCTAAAAGGCTCCGCCCCCTTGGCAATGCTGATTTGACACACGTAGAAATACTGTACTTCGTAAGTAAGGAAATTATATCTGTATTGATATTATACTCGTGATAAATCACTTCATTAACATTTCCTAATGGGTTTTTTTTTTCATTGAACAATAGTTATAATTACCCAACACGAGAAACTCTACTTGATATACATCTACGACATCTATGACAGCCAAATATTCCCGCCTTTCGCAATGCGTAACTTGTGTACACTAACAACAACATGTAACTTCTTACATATCATATGACATTTTTAAATATATTATTAATTATTTAAATATTTTTTCCAAGCAACATTTTTTAAGTATTATTTTATTATTTAAAAAGATAAACACTTTTTGAAAAACCTTCACATTATTGATGACGTTACAACATTCTTCATGGCACGCTTGAACCGCCTAAGTACACTCATGCGGAGTTGTGGTAGAGAAACTTAAGGAAATTTCTACAAGTAAGTATATTTAGAATTGAAATGTACTTTTTCGACCCACTTCTTCTATAATAGCTGAAATGCAAAAATTGAGTGCAAAAATCGGATATAAAATGACGAGATGCACCGCATACCGCTTATATGCTGATATACATTGTGTAACAAGCATGCTGAAAAACATCGTTTTTCGAAAAGTTACTTTATTGATAAAACACATATGTTTGTAATTAAAAAAAGTTTTTGCACTAATCCCCAAAGTAGATTCTTATGACATCGAACAGAAAGCCATCAGTAGATGGAAACATTTCAACATCTCTTTTCATCAACCGGCTTTGTTTACAATGACGACAGTGCGTGATACCCCCAATCCAAGATGACGTCCAATAACCTTGAAAGGGTCTATTCGTCATTGACCATGTTAACATTAATGACACACGCTCTAAAATGAAAGTAGCATACCGACGACACCCTTGATTTGCTCTGGTTTGTTTAAAGATGGGACAGAATATAGGATGTAGAAATATGAATTAGATGCTAATAAGGAAAGAGCCTGAGGTACGTTTCTCTTTCCTATCAGCTACCGAGAACTGAAATGATTTGCTTAGCATTAGGAACGGCGATAATATCCCATGAGAGATTTAACTCGTGATCTGACAGTAACATAAAAATAACATTCCCGACTGTCAGGCCTGTATGTCGTCAGTATTGTTTTAATAAAATTTGAAGTAACTATTTGTTTCTTTTTTTTTTACAACAAATGCTACATGTAGGCCAAGAAAGTAATTCTGGTTGAGGGATTTATCGATGTGTAAACTTTTTCTTGAATTTGCTCTCGTCCAATCAAACCACAGGAAATCAATAAATAAAATTAAGGTTGGAATTATTGTCCAACAATAATTGCAGTTATGTAAAGTCATATTAGAATTTTAAAGTCAGTGAAATTTAAAGTCACACAACTTTATAATAGATCACAAAGGGAACACAGAAGAGAAAATTATGAGTTATCTTTTCAGTTCAAAATCTATACTTTTTCTACGTTCTAGTGTTATTTTCTGAAGAAAACTATTTTATAGAGATTTTTGGGGTTCTAAATGGTTTGAGATAATTACAAAATTCAAATGAATTAGAAAGGAACCACCTTAGACATGTTAAAAAAATCATCATACAGTGTATTTGGAGACAGGACCGATTTTTTGTGCTTAAGGTTCTTGCTTCTTTATTCAGAAACCATCTACAAAAATTGAAATAGGTGACGGTAACGAACATTGATTGATCTTAAAATACATAAAAAACAATACAAAAGAAGTATTCTTTTGCTGTGACCATATATCAACGACGCTTTATCAAATAACAACAATTATTTTCAGTCTTGCGTTGATTCGATATATCCCAATTAACTCAAAGTAAGACGGTAAAAAGGCTGATACATCTGTTTCACATTTTAAATTTTACTAGAGAAAGTAATTAATGACAAATTAACAACTAAACTTATAATAGACGTGACGACTTCAACTTTTCTATCGCTTATTTATGTAACAATATAACATAATCATCTGCATATGGGGTTTATAACCCACAGGTGATTCGATACACAAGAGAATGTTGCACGCAGGAACATTTCCTCAAAGGAAGCAGGCTACTGACAAATACCTTTAATGACACAAGGATATCAAAAATCTCATTTAAAGTCAAAATTTTGCAAATTCTACGGTGGATACAATGAACTTGAAACTTGAATTGAAAACATATAGTAGAATAATCTTTTGGCCGATAAAAATTTGAAACATCTTGATGTTTTGATAGAGTCGCTAAACCCTGACAACTTACAGATACAATTTTTATGGAATTAACCATTATAAATAAGTATATCTATCAGAAGAAACTGTTCAGACAATAAATTACATTGTAAGCCACCACTTACCAACAGGAAATACTTCCTGGACCAATTAATAAATTTATTGACAAATGCAAAAAACTCTCACTCCCTTCCACGCACCTTCCAAACCACATGTAAACAAAGTCATACATGAAATTGATCCCGAACCGTGAGTCCCAATCTCGATTCCAAAAGCACAAGCACAATAAAGGGCTGTCTGCTCCGCAAAGTTTGACAACTTTTAAACTTTATTACTGATTTCTAAGTTTTGTCTCACATCGTCCAAAATATCAAATTTATGGCTATTGCCGTCATTATCAAGGGCGTCACTTTGCCGTTAAAATACCATGCCGAATGTATCATTCGATCTTCATTAGATCGCGTATTAAATTTGAGTTCATTGCTGTCATATGGTCGTACATAACATAGTTTCTTCAGTTCTTCCAGTGACCGGTTCTTGATTACTCTGATTTTTATCTCCATGTCGCGAAATTTAGCGATTACTGGTCTAGGGCCCTCCCGAACTCCAATTGGAACTCTATGTATCGCCAAAATATCCGTTGGTGCCAACTCAATATTTATGTTTCTTTGAGTATTTTGCATAAATCATCTCGAAGATTTTCGTTCTGCTTCTCTTCCCATTTCATTAACTTTACGCTGTTTTCTGAGAATACTGTTCATTCTGATTTGCTAGAGTTAAAGCACTCTCTGCCATACACTGACTTCGTTTTAAACTTTCAAATCCCTTAACTCGCGTGCTTGGTCACTAAATTTTCCCGTAAAGTTTAAAAGTCAAGGATGAAATCAGCTGAGATTTCTTTAACGTTGGTTTTGTATTCTGTTGTTACTTCTTCAATCTTATGTTCGAATTCTTCTTTAACTGCATTTTAAATCTCCTTAGTGATGTTTAATTTACTTCTTCAGAGTATACCAGCCACTGCTTTATTATCAGTCATAAACAAAACGCTGTGATCTGACATAGCTGCTCCCCAAATTCTAAAACTAAAACAATTAGGTATAATTCCTTAACAATTATGTGTATTCCTCATATCACTATACCATTCTTCTATGAAAGATTTACAACAAAACACTCTGCATAACCAAAACACACACCAGCTACATCTGTGTACAATTTTATAGCAATTTTAATCCACTTTGATTATAAAACTCAAGATGTACTATTGTTACTGCAGAAAAATTCACACAATGCTTTTAAATCTGAATTAAGAGTGATTTTCTAATGAGGACAGTTGTGACTTATTGTTTGTACATGATCACACTACTTGCAAAATTTAATAAGCCTAGCAATGATTTCACGCAATCTAACTTTTTCTCCTAACCTTGAACTCCTAAAGAAACTGGTTTTTTTTTTATTTTTATCATTTTTATTGGGTAAGCGTACTTCCATAACCTGTGTGTTAATTTCAATTCCATAACTAACAATGCAAGTAGATAGTGTTTGGGTTTTTTTTTTCTTCTTTGATAGAAACCTCCAATGCATGAAAAATATGGAGATAACGAACAGTATTCTAGCTCAAAAGCCCATTTAAACAAAATAAATCAAGACCACAGCAAACATCGAAAACATCAGAGGGGATCAGGTGCCATGAAGGAGTGGGGATCCCCTGCCGACCGGTCACACCCGCCGTGTGTTTACTAATCTCGAAAAATGTATTTAGTGCATCTGAAAATTCGTCACTGTTAGCTTACATTCAATCATTTCCTCACATTCGTATAAAAATCGAATGCGGTTGAAATCTTGTTATACACTTGAACGAATTTGCTAGATTGAATGCATGGTCTTAAAGTTCCACCACTCAAACTCGCAAATTCAACCTGCATTTCCGTGTCATCAAATCCCATATTATACAAATCCAATGCTCTTTCTTTGAAAAAGAAACTATTCCAACCTATGTATAAATGAATGACCAATGACTAAAACCCGATTAACCATAATTGAATAACTATTGAATAGTTTAAAATCGTAACAAAAATGCAATTGCGTATAGAAATTATTTGAGTCGCCTATACCTTCTGAGCTGGTCGTAATTAATCAGTAAGAACTGAAGATGAACCGGCATTAGAAAATTTAATTCACGTACAAAATCAAGGTGCGTCCAGCAGCTAAGAAAAACAAAAAAGTGACTAAATTCTGACTTCTCTATCCAGGATAAGATTTTAGTACATGTATACTTAAATGTGATGGGATAAAGCGTATTAGAATAACACTGGCCACCAAATGAAATATGAAGGTAACGAATAGTAATCAAGGTCATAATTTTTTGAAACAATACAAATTGATGAGAATAAAAGAGGGAAAAAACGTAAAAAAAAAAAAAAAAAAAAAACTTTTTAAAGAACTGCAAGGTCAAAGTGTCTAAGAGGAAAGTTGTGTGGTTCTTGTTTAAATTTGTGAGCTTTTAAATAGTTTTGGTGCCTTTGCTAGAAAAATAACTTAAGAGACTGCATTTAAAAGCAACCAAGGTAAGCGAAGGTATTTTTTCCAAACCTTTCTTCGTTTGAATATAAATACATATTAAGAGACGGTATATCAAAATCAATTATTATGCTTACATTATCAAAGCATTGTCCTGAAGGTATTTGTTAATTTTGAGATTTTTAATAGATGTAAACAATAGACATTGATTTTTAACTTCTTTTCTTTCTATTACACCGCCGAAATATTGCTGAAATATTGCCAACTCGGCGTTAAACAATAACAATCAATCAACTTTCTATTACAAACTTTATTAAAATTAAACCTTCATTAGCTTTGATACGTAGATGAAACCGAACTAAAAAAATGATATTCAATGCAATAAAGTATAATAAAGATGAAGGTTAGATTGATTGATTGATTGTTGTTTAGCGCCCCTCTCGAGAATTTTTCACTCATATGGAGACGCCACCACTTGCCGGTGGAGGGAGGGCTACAACTTTTGACCTATACTAGGCACTTAAGGCCATTGAGGGATCTTTTTCGTGCCAGAACCTACTACGACACGGGACCTCGGTTTATACCGTCTCTTCCGAAGGACCAGTCTCCACGTCCCACGGTGGGCTTCGAACCCGCGACGTAAGGATCAACTCTACTCCGGGACTCTAGAGCAGACGCTCTAACCACTGCTCCACGCGGGCATGAAGGTTAGAAAGCTACCAAAGTGCACCCAGCTTAAATATTCCATTTTGAAAACGCATTACAAATTTTCCTTTTATATTCTTTTCACAACATTTATCTTGACTGCATCAATTTCATTCTTTTCAAGCCTTAGAAAAACAAGACTGCCACAATAATTTATACACATTATTTATGAAAAAATAGTCCAAGCACTATCTAATCAAAGGTACATGTATAGCTTTCCACATTCTTTTACCATTTGCATGCAAGGAAATAAATCTATGATATGAATTGTAATATTTTATCAATTCATTTTTTCAAAATGCAGGATTAACAGAGGAACCTAAATCAAGGAAATATTCTAAATCAATATGTTGCCATCTGATGTCGACATGCTTGGGAAAGAACAAGCTATTAAGGTAGCTTACAGTTTGCTCTTACGAAACACATAGACTTTGTCAAAAATGAAAAATACATGTAATATATGACTCGACTTATCTAATACTCAGTGCCCATCATAAGTACCGGTAATCGATGTGATGTCATTGTGCACGCAGTCATTTGAATTAAATTGTGAGAAAATTGTATCTTGAAAATATTAGCTTTGGTATATCAACGATCAAATGATGCAAATTCCATAATAATAACAATGAAATTGCAATGTTGAATATATTGTTGTAGGCAAAAGTTTTAATCGTGTTGATGGTGTCCAATGCTGTATTTGCTCTTACCTCAATTGTAATTCTTCATGATGGAGTATATACTTTTAACAAACAATTCTATAAACAAAAAATCTGTTGTTTGCAAAGTTTTTTTTACCTACTCAATATCTTAATTAAAATATATTTATTTTATTTTGTCATTTTTTGGCCTATTGCAATATGTTCTTCGTCAAGCAATATGTCTTTCTTCATAGTGTAAAACATCGGATAGATCGAGCGTCGTCCTTATACAACGTTTTACTATTACTGAGTAAGTCGTACTATCATTTAAAATTCATATATGTTTTCAATGTATTGAAATTGAAAAAAAAAAATCTTGATAAATAATGTGTTCAAAATGTATTCCATCAAAATTTTCAATCAGTACTATTTCTTGTCGGCGGCGATAATTTTCCATGGATGACTTTCTCTCAGAGAATTGATTAGGTCCAAACACTGTTTGGTCTGGGTAATGCATGGAGAGTTGATAAAATCAACTCCCAAATATATAGATTTAAGACGCATGATACAGAAGTGAGATTTCACTGGCCGAGGCACAGATGATTCTCTCAGTAAAAAGGGGTTCAATACAGGGTTTATGAACGGGGGAACAGTTCAGGCTAAGAATAAAATGGAAAACAGTTTCGACATAAATGCTTTTATCTTCAAAATATGTATTTTCGGTGAGAACAATTTTAAAAATTGTGCTTACACTGTACATACTGTATAAGTGGGTATGCAATATTTGTCCCAAAACACATTGTAAAGCAAACAATGATTTTTTTTATTTTGAAAAATATAGATTTATTTATGAAAAATTGTGATGTAGTCAATTTTTAGCTCTACTGATCAGAGACCAGAAGAGCTTATGCGATAGTAAGGTGTCCGGCGTCCGTCCGTCCGTCTGTTTAGCTGTCCGTCTGTCTATAAACAATTTTTTTCAAAACGCTACTCCTCCTACAGTTTTGGTTTGATTTCAATATCACTTGTCACACAAGTAGATTACACTAAGATACATAATTTAGTGCATCAGTTTTTTTATTTTGATGAACGGTGATCCCATGGTTACTAAAAATATAAATTTCTGTGAAATTCCTTGAAAACGCTACTTCTCCTACAGCTTTAGCCTGATTTCAATGTAACTTTGCACACTAATAGATTAAACTAAGATACATACTTTCGCGCATTGGGTTTTGATTTTGATAAACGGTGTTGCCATGGTTACTAAAAATATAAATTTCTGTGAAACTCCTTTAAAACGCTACTTTTCCTACAGTTTTGGTCTGATTTCAATATAACTTGGCACACAAGCAGACAACACTATGATTAATAAGTTGTATCCGTTGTTGCCATGGTTACTAAAAATAGAAATTCATGTGAAATTCCTTTAAATTGCTAGTCCTCCTACAGTTTTGGTATGATTTCAAAAGTACTTCGCACACAAGTAGACTACACTGAGATACATGATTCTGTTTATTTGTTTTCAGTTAATTAACTAAACCTATAGAATACTTCTGAAAAGTTGAACATTTTATGAGTTTTTGTCTATAAAGTAAAACAATTCTGGTTTTGGAAAGTGCAATCCAGTCTCATCGACATGGCAAAATCAGCAATTTACTGTTATTTCGATGAATTGTAAGAGCCACTGATGAATTTAATATCAACACATCCTATTTCACTAAGGAAAGGTCTTCACAAATAAATCATCTGGTAAGTGGAATAATTAGACAATGTACTTCAATTGAAAAAAAATATTGAATATAAATCTCTGGGACTCAAAAATGCTACCGGAAGACAGTTGATTTGTAAGCGATTTTTTTTTCATTTGTATTTGCATGATACCGCCTGAAAACCTGATTTCTTAATTACCTTCATTTTGCATGATTTAGTTAATTTATATTGCTTGGGACTCAAAAATGCTACCGGAAGACAGTTGATTTGTAAGCGATTTTTTTTCATTTGTGTTTGCATGATACCGCCTGAAAACCTGATTTCTTAATTACCATCATTTTGCTTGATTTAGTTAATTTATATTGCTTGATACAACTTCAAGATACTAGTACATTGCTGATTTTGCCATGTCGATGAAACTGGATTGCATTTTCCAAAACCAGAATTGTTCTACTTTATAGACAGAAACTCATAAAATGTTCAACTTTTCAGAAGTATTCTATAGGTTTAGTTAATTAATACATATACGTACTTATTTAGTATGTTTTATAATTTGATTTGTTACATATATTATTATATCATTATCATATTATTACATATATTTCCTCATACCAGCTAGGTAGATTACGATTCCTGGATTTTTGTAATTACTAAGTAGTTTATTTTTGGCAGTTTAATTGTAGTGTCTTTTATTCCTGGAGAAAAATACAATTATGAGTTTGCTACTTTGAAGAGGCAATATGAAATTATTCAAGTTTTAATTTTCATGTTTTCGAAGTTACGTTCATTTTTGACTAAATTGGATGTACTGAAATAGCTGGGGATATTTGCATCGAATCTTTACTTTTTATACTACATATCTTGTATTTTGTCGGTAATCGAAGAGTGATGATTTTTCTTATTTATTATTGAATGAAAAAACTTTCTATTCTTTTCTACATTCCTTTTCTAAGGTTTTCTTATTCATTTGTAAGACATTCTTTTTGATAAAACAAACTCTCTGCTTTTCATTCTAGATAGCATACCTCTGTCATGATGGATAACAAAGAAGAACAAGGAGCTCTGAGATTTGGTTATTATATAAAGAGAGACAGACAGACAGACAAACAGACAGACAGAGAAAGAGAGAGAGAGCATACAAACAGATGGACAGCTAGACAGAGACAGAGAGAGAGAGAGAGAGTGAGGAAGACAGAGAGAGAAAAAAAAACTAGTGAGAGACTAAGGGAGACACAGAAAAACAGACAGGCAGACAGAGAAAGAGAGAGAGAGACAGAGAGAAAAAGAGATAGAGAGAGAAAGGGAGAGATAGGGAGATACAGGGGCAGAGATTGAGAGACATACAGAGAGAGAGACAGAAGGACATAGACATGAAGAGAGAGAATTAAATCAAAATATATATTAAACTTTAATGCAAATTGAAATTCAGCTAATTTTGGTTTTTTGTTGTAATTTGTTTTAATCAAATTTTCAGGGTTTTTAAAATCTTTAGCTCTTCAGTCTCGTTTTCCTCGTCGAAATAATCGACCTCGTCCACATTGCCCTCCTCGTCCTTCTCGAAATGAAGTAATCTGGTCATGGTTTAAGAACAACTGGGTAATTTATTTTCAGCTTAAGCGTAAAAAGGAATGCAGGAACCATACTCTTTTATATTATCGAACATTAATGAAAACTTCTAACAAAAACAGTTAGATAAGATAATCAGACTTACATTGCTATCGTTCAAGATTTGCCGTGGGAGACAATTCTAAATTAGGTTTACTCTGTAAAGAAATAACCCTAATCCTAAAACTGATCCATCTCTAAAATTTCCAGGAGTTCATGTTTTATATTTCTCCCATTTAAAGATTTTTATTTTTTGTATAATGTAGAACATTTATATCAACCCCAGGACAAAAAATAGTGCATCACTCTCTAGGCTATAATATTCAGTATATTTTCCTATTTGCTTTTTGATTCAAGGTTTGTAATGCTGCTCTTTTATTGTAGATGAACATTTAATCATGTTGATGATGGGTCTCTATGCACGAATGGCAATAGTGATGACTGTAAGTTATATTTGTCTTGAAAGTGTAATGTAAGTATAATAAATTTACTAAAAGAAACTTCTGAAAGTGATTTAAGGTGAACGTATTTTCTGATCTGCAGTTACGGTGGATGTCTTTACTCATTTAAAAAAGAATGCGGAAAGAATTTTTTTCCAAAAATCTCTAAAAATTAGATGGAACAGGGAAAAAAATACTAATACTATAAACACTTAATCTATGTAAAAGCAAAAATTACGTTATATATATATATATATATATATATATATATATATATATATATATATATATATATATATATATGTATATATATATATGTATGTATATATATATATATATATATATATATATATATATATATATATATATATATATATATATATATATATATATATATATATATATATATATATATATATATATATATATATATATATATTTATGTATGTATGTATCGGTAACGATCCTCTAATAAAACTAAGGTCCAAATAACTGTATCTCTTTTCCATTCTAAATGACCGTTTAGTGTTGGACAGCAACGCGAGAGTTCCATCGGCATCGAAAGCAAGTTTATTTTTGACTTGCCTAGATGGCCGAGCGGTTTAGCGCGCTGTTCCTGTACTGCTAGGAGACAGATTCCGTAGGTCGAGAATTCAACCCCGGGTTGGGGCGGAAGTGGGTATCCTTAAAAAAAGTGAATTTCTTTGTGCTTTCTATATTAATATTTCTTCACTTTGGGCAGTTATGTGAGTTGTCTATGGGCCTCCGCCACGTACGTTTCTTTATCAAGTACTACTACTGTAGAGCCTTTGTCTGCTTTCTTGATTACAGTGTCATCCCGATTCTTTAATGATTGTAAGGCGGATCTCTCTTCCTTACTCAAATTGTCGGGAGCCTTGTCTGGCATTGAAAGGAGTTGCTCAATGTCTGACTGAACGGCGTCAATATACGACTCATGGGCTCTGCTTTTGCCAGGAGCAGGTTCATCGTTTGATTTTCTGGCTTTTTATTTGTATTCCACTCTTGCAAATTAGTTCTTTCCACTCTTTTCTTCAGAATTTTATTCATGTAGCATTTGTTTTTAAATTTTTAAATTCTTGTACGATTTATCTCCTACGTAAAAAAATAGTGCAATCGTTCGTTGAATCTTTCGAATCTTTCGACTTTTCACGGCTACATATAGAGTGTGTCATTATACCTAAAGGTTTCCAGATTAATGTCACGCCTATCATAGGGCCAATCTCCAAACGCTTTCAAGAACGATGGAAAGATATTACAAAGAGGTGTTCTAAACAATTCATGCCACTCTGTCTTTTTTGGGATATCCACAACTTATGACAATTTGAGAGTGATATTACGTCCTTAGAATCATCCCTCACTGATAGCATGTCCCGAGCTGATCTTGATGAAGCCCATAATATTATTGACACCTATAACCTTACAATCATTAAAGAATCGGGATGACATTGTAATCAAGAAAGCAGACAAAGGCTCTACAGTAGTAGTACTTGATAAAGAGTTGTACATGGCGGAGGCCCATAGACAACTCTCAGATGAACGTTTCTATAAGAAACTGGACTCTGACCCTACTAAAGAATTCTCCACCGCCATCACCAAAACTCTTGACGAAATTTTTTGAGAAAAACGAGATTGGTATCAAGGTCTATGAGACACTCAATCCTATTGATTGTAGACCAGGACAATTTTATCTGCTTCCTAAGATACACAAAGAAGGCATGCCAGGTCGCCCTATAGTTAGCGCAATTGGACACCCCACGGAGAAAATTTCTGAATACATTGATTTACATCTCCGTCCACACGTAGAGATTTTGCCATCCTATCTCAAGGACACCACGGACTACATTAACAAGACGCCCTTTACCGGCCTTCCAGATCATACCCTTCTCGTGACTATGGACGTCGCATCTTTGTACACCAATATTCCGCACGATGAGGGTATCGAAGGCTGCAGAGAAGTCTGGGATAGTAGATCAATACAAATTCCTTCTACCGAGTCCCTTGCCAAGCTCCTCAAACATGTTCTCAAGTATAACAACTTCATGTTTAATGGAAAACATTACCTGCAGGTTAATGGCACTGCTATGGGTACGAAAATGGCACCATCTTATGCCAATATTTTCATGGGCAGACTTGAAAGCAACTTGTTACTTCAAGCTCCATTTAGACCCCTTAGCTGGTTGCGTTTCATTGGCGATATTGAGATGAAGTGGGTGGAATGTCGCATTCATTTCGTTTGCCAACACCTTTCATCAGTCTACCAAATTTACAGTAGACGTATCTAATTCGAAAAAAAACATATTCCTAGATACTACATCTACCCTGATTGATGGTGAAATCGAGTTCAGTCTCCACACGAAACCCACAGATTCCCATCTGTATCTTATGCCAACTAGTTGTCATCCCACACACACATTTAAGGGTGTGCCTAAGGGTCTAGCCACCAGAATTCGGCGCATTTGTTCATCCCCTGCCTTATATTAGGAACAAAGCGGTCTCCTCAAGTCCCACTTATGCAAGAGAGGCTATAATGCCCGCATCGTACAAACTGCTAGCGGCAGGGTCCCTCTGGTAACCACATACCATCCCGTCCTTAAGAACCTCAGCGGTATCCTTCAAAAGAACCTGCCAATTCTCCATTCAAATAAACGAATGGCAGAGGTCTTTAGGGAGCCTCCATTGGCTCGAAAGGCACGAAAAATGACCAGCGACACGAACAATAAAAATTGTCAAATTTTCGGGACGACCTGTCCCTTCCTCAGGACAAAGAAAAAAGTTAAGAAGTTATAAAAACAACGGAAACAGAGAAACAAAAACAACTAGCACTACTACTAAACTACCAAACACTAAATATTTACAGTGTTACATATTAATTTGAAGTTTATAAACAGTTGTGAAGAAAGAAATCCGGAGCGCTAAGAATTGCGTCCCGTCTATCAAGTGTACTCTGGTGAAGTGCAATTTACATAATTGAACGAATTAATTGTCGCTAATTAATTATGACCACGTAGTAAATCGTACACTGTCTTATTCTCCTAAAATAGCGTATTATACATGATAAGAAAACTAAAAAAAGATAATATGGAAGTGCAATTTTAAAATATGAATTTGGATATATTATCAATTTGGAAATCGGATAAAAGAAATAAACAAAAATATAAGCTATAAATATTTGCTTAGGTTGTTCCAGAATTGCTAATGCGAATTAACGGTGAAGTTTACACTATATAGAGAGAATGTACTTGTTTGTTATAATCTGGGATTGGGTTTAGTTCACGTTCATCCTGTTACAATCCGGGATTGGGTCTAATTCACGTTCATCCTGGTGAAGTCGTTTAGATTGTTAATACCATAAGGGCGGAATGACTTCAACCTGTGCATCCAAAACTTTTCCTTGCCTTTTCTATGAGCGTCTCTCTATCTTGGATTATGGTCAATAACCACTACTGTCATGTCCTCCCATTTGTGACTTTCAAGGTTGAAATGTTCAACACCAACTGGTTCATTGAGGTTTTTGGTCCTAATGGTAGAACAATGATTATAGGCTCTCTATAGATCTCCTGTTTCAACAACATACTGGTGGGAGCAAACTTGGGAGCAATGATTATAGACTCTCTATATATCTCCTGTTTCAACAACATACTGATGGGAGCAAACTTTCCAAATGATGGGATAAATGCAGTTGTTTGATTGACGGGACCAATTCCCTAGCATTTTGTAGCTGCGGCCTGTAACGGGGCTTTTAAAGCCGTCTGTTTCAGAGCTGTGCTTACAGAGAAGACATCTTCTGTCATAGCAATTTTTGAAGCCCCCATTAGGTAGTGGATTGTCCAATCTGGTTCTTACCACCATGTCATTTAGGTTCTTCGGGCGTCTGTATGCAGCCAATGAGGGCTGTTTAAAGACCTCTGCCATTCGTTTATTTGAGTGGAGAATTGGCAGGTTCTTTTGAAGGATACCGCTGAGGTTCTCAAGGACGGGATGGTATGTGGTTACTAGAGGGACCCTGCCACTATTGTCTTTCTCCTTGTAGCGTGATGGGTTTTGCCTGTCATCTCATCAATAGCAGCTTGTACGGTGCGGGCATTCCAAATTCTGGTGGCTAGACTTTTAGTTTGTGTGTGTGAGAGGGGGTGTGTGTGTGTGTGTGGCTTCCTTCCTTGAAATCTTTTATATTATAAGAGATATCTTTACAAAAGGGAAAAAGTACACATATTTAAAAAACTAGATGCTGTCGTGAGACAGTAATACCCGCACTAAGGTGTTTGCCTCTAAATGCACACTCCTTCATATTGGGCTTAACAAGGAAAAAGTCAAAATAATTCTATAATTTACACAGTACATGTATTCGTCAAATCGAGCATAAAATGCTCAGGTGACCATGTGACCCATGAACCTCTTATACACATTTCATATACTTAATTCATTACCAGTTTGAAATAACAGAATTTAATTAATGATGTAAATTAGGTTTTGATAAAAAGGGGGGGGGGGGAGTATATATTTTTGGCCCATAATTGGAACTTTTTAAATTTATTTTCTCAACAACAAATAATATTATTTTAGTACAAAGCGTTTTTAATGAATTTATCAAAATGTGCAAACTTTTTTTAGTATTTATTATGGAATGAATTTTTAAATATGTATTTTACCATATTGTGAGTTTTCCTTCTAAATCTAACATTTCTTTAAAATTTTATATAAAAAGCTTTAAAGACTACTCGCAATAAACAATTATTTTTTCAATAATTATGAAAATAAACACTATACCTATATTATGTAAAAAAGAAAAAAAAAAAAAAA
This sequence comes from Saccostrea echinata, assembly GCF_033153115.1. NCBI lineage: Eukaryota > Metazoa > Mollusca > Bivalvia > Ostreida > Ostreidae > Saccostrea > Saccostrea echinata. Next base: position 5,880,627 of record NW_026889806.1, on the reverse strand, counting down.
AAAAAACGAACAAGATTAATCACATAAAGTTTTTTTTTTCTAAATATTTCTTGGAAATGTCCTTCAAAGCGATTAAAAAGCGATTAAAAATGTACAGATTTATAAGGGGACGAAAAAAGTGAGAAATTTGAACATCATTGAAAATATACAATTTCATAATCCTTTAGAAAAATGATATGTGTATCCGCAATCTTAACAACCAGAAAAAAAGTCAAAAAATGTATACCAGTACATGAAATCATTTAGTGTCCGTAACATCAGCAACAGAAATATCCCCAGTTAGGAGGGGATTGATTGATTGTATGTTGGTTTACGTTCCCATTCGAGATTTTTTCACTCATATAGAGACGTCGTCATATACCAGTGAAGGGCTTCAAATTTACTCAGCACTTAGGGCCATTGAGCAGTGAGGGTTTTTATAGTGTCGCCACACGGGAGCTCGGCTTTTAAGGTCTCATCCAAAAGACCTGTGACTTTTACTTCTAGTGCCGAGCACTTGGCGAAGGAACAGTCACTACCAATGTTTACGTCTTAGATTTTACGCGGCGCTGCCAACGAGAATCGAACCAAGGCCTCCCGATCACAAAGTGAGTGCCTTACCACTAGCCTACCGTGACTGGTTGTTAAGGGGGGAAATGTGAGGCGTAACAGAATATGGAGTCATTAGTTTTATTATCTTTATCATGTTATTATCATTAGATGATTAGTTAAAAAATTATATTTTGCCGTAAGTCTAAAAATAACTGCTTAACTGTGGTTAAATTTTTGCTTTACAAAGTTTCATTATTTTTCTCTAAGTTGTCAAATAATTTTGCAAACATCAAATCGTTGTATTATAGTACTGGTCTTATATGAAAATGATTTAAAAATGCTCAAACGCAGGTATGTTGAGGCAGTGGAAAGACCAAAATTTGGCGAATTATTCTTTTTTTTTGTTTCTTTTTTTTTTTAATTTGTTTTTGTTTTGTTTTGGTTTTCGAAATGTAACATTGATAAGTCAAAAAAGTCATAGATTATATATATATATATATATATATATATATATATATATATATATATATATATATATATATATATATATATATATATATATATATATATATATATATAATCCTTTCTATAGGCATCAATAAGTATTAGGCTAAAAAAGCACTCCACTGCGACGTCATTTTGTGAAGTCTATAATTAGAAAGATATGCCTTAATGAAAAAATGAATAGTTCAACACAACCCCGGGGAAAATTAATTTTTGTTTGTAAAAATAATTATGTAATAAAAAATCTGGGCCACGAAAATTGCAGTTAGAATACTACACTCGCATCGCAAAAATAATTATTCCATATTTTCGCATGAAATCCAGCGAAATGTTTTACATTTTGAACATAAAATCGAAGAATATTCATTAATCCATGTTAACCACACGATTCTAGCCACACTTTCGAATTTCTGTAGAATACAAACTTTCGATAGAAACAAAAATTATGTACCGATGAAATATGAAGATAACGACCGATATTCAATCTAGGAAGTCCAATGAAACGATAAAAATTTGGAGCAGAGCAAACACGGACCTCAAAATTTAGAGATGGGATCAGGTGCCATGGAGAATTGAGCATCCCCTACCGACCGGTCACACCTGCCGTGTGCTCCTTGTCATGATCGGGTAATAACGGAAAAAATCCGTAGACAGTTCAGTGTTTATATGTTGGCTTAACAATTAATATGAAAATTGAGTCAGTTAGCATTTGACTCAATGATAGATTGTATGTCCTGACGAGGTAATTGTATCGACCGTACAACTTGCGAAAAGAAAGCATGCGGCGTAGTGTTGAATTTTTGCTCTTTTTTGTTATGGATGAGAGAGGAAAGGCTTATCGGGATTTCAAAACACTGCCTTTCTTCATTATACAAAAAAAATATATAAAGAAATCAATGTGCCTTATTCTTAATCTTTAATTTTTTAAGGATCAAACAGGATATTTACGGTTTATGCTTTTAAACTCCCACTTCATATATTCGTTAACATGAATTCTCGATACGTATAATTTTCTCTCGGCATATATTTGATCAAAAGACATGACATCATAGGTTTCGTATTTAACCCCCATGATAAATATATAACTCCTAATATCACCCCAAAACGACAAAATTTAGCTTATGTTATGTTTTGGCATGTTTCCATTCATTTCTAGGATCTGAAATGAATCTTTGAATATAAATTTCAACAAATCGTTATCTATAAAGTTAACGTCAGATAACTTACTACGACATTGTATAGACAATTAAATTTAATTTCTGGGTGTAGCCTTAACATACCCGCCTAGTTCGACTTAACCTTAACAATCATTGAACAAAATGCTTGTACAATGTATTTGCATTAATTTAGTCACGCCTGGTAGTAATAAATTATAAGATGTTGTTTTTAAATTACAGATATTTATAGCCTGTGTTTTTTACCTGTGTGTAACTACAAAAATAAATTATTTTATATAATAAATTAACAATAAATATGAATTTAGTTATTTACTTTAAGTTTTCAACTTTTTTTTTAGGCAATGGAGTCCACACTCTGTCTCTTTATTTCACTAACATTATTTAAGAAATCTCAAAATCATTCCGAATCAAAAAGAGCGAAAGAGTTAGCATGTAATAAGGTGGGAGTGTCAAATCTATCAAGAGGACTTACAGAATAACGGAATGTAGTGTCCGATTAAGATGAGAAATAAACATGCAAATTAGGTTGTGAGTTGTTATAACTTCAGGTAAATAATATATTTAAAGATGCTTGATTTCCAAGAGTCACGTGACATTGATGGTAAGATTTTTACTGAGAAACCTGTATGAAGATCCCTTTCAACAGAGAAAGAAAAATGTTATTTGTGGTGCATTGGACTGTGATCAAATTTTCTGATCTTGAATTCGCGACTCCAGAAAGGCACCAGTCAAAATTGTCTGGTAAAAAGGGAAGTGTTTTCCTGACCTTAGGCTATGGAAATGAATCAAATGCTTTTTCTATGCATATGGAGAAGCTAAGCTGAAAAAAAAGACTGGCCGAAGAATCTGGCAAGATTGACACTGTGCATCTCCATTTGAAAAGTAACATAGCATTTCAAAACTATTATAATTTGATAATACATATAAACATACTTTATTCCTATTTTTAATGTTAAATCAAATCATAATCATTGAGATATCTAAAATTTATACCTAGATAGTTAATGATGAATCAAAGAAGTTGCAATAATTCCGGCAATAAGAGATTTCCCTGAAAATCTGAACCAGTGATTTTTATCATTTATGACGTCGGAGATTGCTCCGGGTTATTGGGAACAATAAAACTACTATTCTTATTACTCGAGTAGATTTCAGGTAATCATGTTAAACTTCGTAATTTTTAAACCAATTACAAATTACATCTACCAAGAATATTTAATGAAGATATGTTAATTTTTGTAAAAGATATGGGCTTAGTCTACAGAATTTTGGGACAGCATTCTTACATGTCCATTGTATATTGAATTTATGCAATATCAAGTATGTTTTTAACAGTAGCTATAGTATGATAAATAAAAAAAAAATAATCAAAAATCAAGAAAGAGTTTCTTGCTTTCATTCTATAGATATAAACAGCCTTCCATAAATATTATTCTATGCTAAGACAGTCTCTCCCTCCATGAATTAGATCACCAGTAGATGACCTTCTGTTATCCGCTTTAGTAAGTCAGATCGGCACCCAAAGTTGTTTCTCATTCTTTTTCCCCATATTGATTATCTGATTGAATTGCCCTTAAATATTTGAGGTATTATCACAACATAAAATTAAATTGTATTTAAAAAGTTAGCTTTTCTACATTCAAAATAGCTGTTAAAGATTATCTAGCAAAGCAAGGATATTTTACTCTAGTTGCTATGAATTAAGGACATACGCAACGCACCTTACCTACTGATAATTTTTCAAGATATTCTTAATTTGAGATTATAGTGCAATCAGATATTAGTAGACAAAAAATCAGCATGCATTACCAGCGGTTTTGAAAAGATATCAATTGATGAAAATTCTTGTATAATTCAAAGAAAAATATACAAAAATTACTTAACATGCATTTTAAATGTTTTGTTTATCCAAACTTGTTTTAAAAGAAGTGTACAACAGCATATATAGACATTCAAATGTAGTAAACAGTTCCTTTAAGCATTGGAACTCTTCAACTCCAGGGAAAAAGGTAATAAAGTTCGAACTACGTTGCATATGTCCTTAAAGATGAGCTGCACTAATCGATCATTTTCTAAATTTAAGTTTCATATTCCATATAATTACCAGTTCAAGGGATTTTTTTTTACTGATTATTACCAAATACGAGGGGCATTTCAAAAGTTCTGAGAACTGTTTGATAAAATATTAACCGTTTAACGGAAATTACTGAGCTTGATATAATTTGACAGATTACAAAAATATACACATATTGTGACGTCACTGTGTAATTTTCATTACGTAATAACTCCGAAAATGGCGTCAGAATCTCGAATGTCTAGAATACTGACCAAAAAATGAGACACAATTTCAGTGAAGTTAAATTTTAAAGTCAACTTTTGTTCATTACTCGGATGCACGCTAACGGACACAACTACCAATTGGAGAATGTTTACATAGACTACAGTCTATCATATGGAGGTATATTCAGGAGCTCCTATAGTTGTGAGGTGGTTTATAAGTGTGTCAAACATAGCATGTTAATATCGAATCTCGCGCAAAATATTGGGTAAAAAAGACGCTGTTGTGAGAAAAACACAAAGTTTACAATCACAGGAGAATAGTGGACGGTGTTACAGAATTTGCTGGCATTAATTCGTCAGGTGTTTTATCCAATTTTGCGGGAAAGATTAAAGCTCAAGAGAGGTTAGGCTAAGGGTGTCCCATATTTTATCGAAAAAACCAAAATGGCGGTGGTGTGGTTCTAACCCCACCGTAACTCGATATGTTCGAAAATTTTAAATAATGGAAAATAAATAAGATTGTACATGGCAATGGAACTCAGATTTATTTTTTTGAGTGGAAAGTCAAAAGCAATAGTGAGTTTGGGGTTGCGAAGTTGAAATAAAATGAAAAAGTACACACAGAAACGTGTCCGGGTGAAGATTTTTGTACGTCTTATTCATAAACGGTAAAAGTTTTATACTCCAGGTACATTGGTGGAAAACTGCATTATTACACTTCAGTTCTATACAGAATATGTTTTGTTGATACAGTGGGGAGCTATATAATAGACCGAAAATCCAGCTATATCATATAAAGAAAAATCTTTTATTAATACCTAAGATAATATTACTGTGCTCATTAACCAAGCAAAAAATAAAATATGGAATTGCTGATTTACCGTACCATTCTTATAGTCTTACTCTACTTCCATGCAAATTTTCTTTGAAATATCTTTTCAAAGAAGCCTTTAAAGTTCAAATTTGACAGCACTTTTTCGATTTTCACATGTGGACAAAAACATTACTTTTCAGTATGCTACACATTCTAGATTCTGACGTTATTTTTGGATTTATTACGTCATAATTATAAGAAAATGACGTTCATATAAGTGCACATTTTTCAGCTCTTTTCAATGGTATCAAATTTATTAACTTCCGTGAACTGGTTAATATTTTAGCAAGCAGTTCTCAGAACTTTTCAAATTTCCCTCCTAATTAAACAATAATCTCTAATTCGTTGGTATCATTGTGTTTTACTGAAAGTCTTACAAATTGAAACATGATCTTAAGCTGATACATTAATCCTCTTGTATGTGAAACTAAATATAAAAACAGCAATTTTTCTATCCACAAAAATTCTGCTTTTATCGTAAAGTTAAATGAAATGTAAATTAAAGAAAGATACTATTAGAAAAAAAAATTGATTGTTGCACTAATACGTTAGGATGAAAATTACTAACACTTATAAGTTGCAAAATAAATCAAGTGACCATAGAATGTTTATTTACCCTGTGAATCTTGACACAACTACCTACATATCTGACATAAATATTTAATCTAATAAAAAATGGATCCCGTATGGTCCGTTTCAGGTAAGATTCTAAGATATTCCAATTGTTGTGGAATTTATTTATGAAGAAATATGGAGATAGAGAACAGAAATCATACTAACAAATCCACCAAACAATACAGATCGGGAGAAGAGCAAACATGCACCTCTTAAAAACATCAGAGGAGAGATCAGGTGCCATAAAGGAGTAAGCATCCCTTTTCGACCGGTCACATCCGCCCTGTGCTCATTGTCATATGATCGATCAAATTGAAAAATCCATAGATAATTCAGTCAGTCAGCATTTGACTTAAAGATAGTTCATATTTGCTGACAAATTCATGGCATCGATCGTAGGATTTGCGAAATGATGACTTTAAACGAGACTGTTGATACTTATTTTCATCAACTTGTTTGTCAATAGCTTGTTTTGTTTTAGAAATCGTTCGAATGTAAAGCATAATCTTGGGTATCGAATCAAGTAGGAGATATATACCTATTTTTTTTTTTTATGAGAAGGGTACCCCTAACAAAAATTCACTATAGTTAACTATAGATAACTATAGTTTACTATAGTTAACTATAGTAAAACATTGATACTTTGCTTTACTATGAAACTTTACTCTGGAATTATTTTTTTTCACACCGGTCACACCCGCCGTATGTTCCTTGTCATGATCGGTAAATAATAAAAAAAGTCCGTAGACAATTCAGTGTGTAAATAATGGTCTAACAATTAGTATGAAAAAAGTCAGTCAGCATTTGACTTAGTGAAAGATTGTATTTGCTGACTAGGTCATTGTATCGACCACAGAACTAACGAAATGATGACTTTAAACGAAACTGGTGATATTCGTGTTTCATCAACTTGTTTGTCAATAACTTACCTAGTTTTAGAAATTGTTCATACGTAGAGCATGCTCTAGCGTATCGAATCAACTGAGAGATATAAACCCCGTATGCAGGTGATAAGGGTATATTGCTACATAAGTAAGGGAAGTTGACGATTGAAAAGTTAAAGTCATCACGTTTATCATAAAGCTTTGTTGTTAGATTACCATTAACGTCTTTTTCTATAAAATATCCAAATATGAAACAGGTGTATCAGACTCTGTGGTACCTTTTATCTCAAGCTCACCGGGATATATCGTGTCGACATGAGAATGGAAATAACCATTGTTAATTGAAAATATGTCGTTGATATATCGAAAAGTCAAGTTGAAGGCCACAGCAAGTGCTTTCTTCTTTTCACGTACAAGATTTTGAACAAATTCTGCTTCATATGAATACAAAAAAGGTCTGCTAATAACGGGGCGCAATTGGTACCCATAGAAATTCCAATAGATTGTTGAAAGACCTGGTCTCCAAAAACAACATAAATATTTGAATCAGAAACTCGAGCATCTTTTTAATGTCATAATTAATTACATAATTATTTACATAAAATAAAAAAAAATGAAGTTAACGAACAGTGACTGATGTGAAAATTATTTATCCATAAACAATTCAAAAGGAAAAATTTTCATGTTGTGACATTTAAATACACGTATGTTGACGATGCTTTATCAATTAAGAATATATACCGTTACGGTAACTCAGTCGGTAGAGCGCACGCTTCGTGATCGGAAGGTCGTGTGTTCGAATCACGGCCGCTTGACCTAAATCGATAAAAAAAAAAAATAGGTAGCAACTCTTTCTTCGCCAAGCGCTCGGCACTTTGAAGAGAAAGTTGCCGGTCATTCTGATGAAACCTTATAAGCAGAGGCTCCCTTTCACAGTAAACGTTGGTACAATAAAGAACCCTCACTGCTCAATAGCCCAGAGTGCCGATTTCAGGGTTAAACTTGAAGCCCTATACCAATATATGGCGACGTTTCTCTCTGAGTGAAAAATTCTCCAACGATACATAAAACAACATATCAATCATTCATTTAAGAATATCATTTTCTTACCTTCGTTGAAATGATATATCTCATTGAACTCGAGGTAAAAGAAAACAAAGAGACGGACACATCTGTTCCATATTTGGATGTTTTACTAGGAAAAACTATACATGGCAAACAAATACCTTAACAATAAACATGATGACTTCACCTCTTATGTAGTAATACCATTATGTATGAAATAGGAAGATAACGAATCGCATTCAAGCTCAAAGTTAATTTAAAAAATACAAATCGGGAGAAGAGCAAACGCGGACCTTCAAAAATATCAAAGATGTGATCAGGTGCCATGGAGGAGTAAAAATCCCCTGTCGACCGGTCACACCCGCCGCATGTTCCTTGTCATGATCGGGAAATAACGGAAAAATCCGTCGACAATTCAGTCTGAAATAATGGCATAACAATTAGTATGACAAACGTCAGTCAGCATTTGACTCAATGATAAATTGTATTTGCTGACAAGGTCATTGTATCGAACATAGAACTTACGAAATGCCTACCAACAGGAATACAAGAATAGCGAAACATTTTAGCGCAATTTGACGTCATTTTAACTTTAACGTTATTGTATTTAATGTTACAGCAATCAAGGGTACTGTGACGCGTCTGAAACAACGCTGCGTGAAAACGTATGCGCAAGCCAAGTAGATTGGGCCTCGTTAATTTATCGTGGGGATTGGTTGTATAAAGTGTTGAAAAGTCGTACGTTTTGATGTTATATTTTGTTAAAATTTTGTGATTTCAAATTTTTTAAAAGTTCCTTGGAGATTTTAAGTATCATTTCTAATTTACATCACCTCTTGAATATACTGTTGTACAGTACTCCTGAAGTCTATCCTTTACTGCTGTAAATATTTTAGTGAGGAGGAAAGGAATAGGCTTGGTAGAACATTTACCGGAACCCGCTATGTATATTTGTTTGTAAGGATTTTTATGGAATTTTGGAATCCAGTATAGGTATGGTATTTCAAATTCATTTTGATTGTTGGGAATATTAAATATTAAATTATAATGTTCATGACATTTATATCTTCTAGTTGAACTCGATACACAAGAGCTGTTTCACATTTTCCTCAAACGACGCATATTCTATAGTCGCGTTTGCAAATACACATTGTCGTTAGGTATTTTGACTGACAACTTTCATACAAATTTTTAAGCCATTTTTTCATGCTGAATGGCTTTCGGATTTTCCGTTTACCCAATCACGAGAAGGGACATACTGCGGTTGTGATTGGCCAACAGAGGATGCTCACTTCTCCCTGGTATCTGATCACACCTCTCTTTTCAGGGGTCCGTGTTTGCTTTGTCCACAATAGGCATTGTTTAAATGGACTTTTGGTAAACATTAATTACCTTCCTATTTTAAACTAAACTTTTACTATGATTAATAACAGTTTTGGGAATATCTTGTTGTTAAACACGGCCAAAAAAATATTTTATAAAATTTATTCAATTTGGGGTCATCATTTTGTAAATTATAAAATCATATATAGATTATCAATGGAACAAAATCTTATTTAATAATAATTGTTAGGTGTTTTATTTTAAACAAATTTTACAACGGAGTACTACATCCTGATGATCAATACACTGGGCTCACGGTGGGTGTGACCTGTCGACGGGAGATGTTTACTCCTCCTAGGCAGCTGATGCATGATTTATGCCCTGTACCTATATATCGTATCTTCACCTATTTTATTGATTCAAGATTCTCATAAATTCAAATGTTGTGTTATTTCATACCATAAAGATAAGAAAATTAAAATAGGTATGACAATATCTTCTAGAAACCTGCAAAATGACTAAGGTATAAAAGAGGATCACTCTATAAAGTCAATTTTTTTTCTGGTTAAATTCTTTTGTTGCCTTGAAATTATTGCATTCATGAGTGTTATCTCCTTGAAAATGTGACTTAAAGTCAGAGATTATCGATCCTTTTAAAACACATAGTTACCTTATTTAATCAACAAAATGAAAAATAGAACTATCGTTGTATGTTTTATTCTAAATTCTCAAAACTGTTGAATCGGTCATTAAATTGGCCCATGATTACACAAGGCAAGTCGAAAGAAGATAGAGTAGGAAAACAGAGGTAAATTCTTTCACCGATTCTGTTTTGAGGTTTTTCTAAAATTTATTTGTTAATATATCAAAGTTCTTGAGAAAAAACATGAATAAATAAGGAACATATGAGAATATATCACACTGATTTTTTTTTCTAAAGGTCTAGTCTTCTTTAAAGAGAAGATACGTTAAAAAAAAATCATAGGGTTTGCTTCTCGTTGTTTTAGTGGTATGATGAGACCCAAACGAAGTTATATCCTTCAAGAGATATTTTATTTTAAACTAATGGATCAATAATGAAACTAAAGCAAACGAGCCAATATTTTACCGCAAAGTACAGACATTTGACTCATGAAAATACACCAACAACCCCTGAAAATTAGAAAACTGAAAGGAAAGATCTCTTATATATATTGTAATTTAAATTTAATGTTCTTTAAATCATGCATTTTTTGTTAAGAGTATCAAGGATCGTGAATAGACATACATGAAATAATTCTTTAAATTAGGTACAAATTTAAGAGAATAATTATCTTTTGATATGGTTGGTATTTGCGACCGTTAATGCTTATTTATCGGTTGCAAAGTGAGTTTTACCGGCGAGGCCTTAGATGTTAGGGATTTAAAAGATCCCATTTTTCATAAATGTTCGTAATTGTACAATTCTAAAAGAAATTGTAAACTCAGTTTGAAATCTAGTAGGGACTATATATCTGGTGGAAAGTGGCGTCAAGGGTCCTGAATAGTCATCATGCATGAAATAATTCTTCAATAAAGTACATGTAGGTACAAGATTTAGGGAAAAGTATCTTCTAATTTGGTATTTGTGATAGTTAAATCAGCATTTACAGTCGCAAATGTCATATGAGAAGATAGGTTTTCCCGTTGTTATGTAACTTATGCATTTTGTTCGATGTATATATCTTATTCTGTTAATTTTTTGTTACATGAAATACGTCACGGTTTTACAATGAGTTTTGCACGGCTCTGTTATGACGTCACAATCAAAACCTTTCACTCTCCTTAGTGCTTGTTTTACTGCCTCAAATATCAGTGCATTAGCGAATTAAAATGTAGTTTACAAAACTGTTGCATTGGAATCTTCAATCCATGGCACCCAAAGGGTTGGGTGAGTCCACAATATAAGATCAAAGCTTGACACGGGAATAAACGGGAAAAAATTCAAGAAAGATACTATGAGAAGACAAATTTATATGTCTACCTGTAAATTGTACCATCTAGCGTTAACCACATTCTCGGGTAGTGCGAATTCAATTTCGTCAAATCATGGCCTCGAAGGAGGGTGAAGCCATAAGAAGGAATCAATATTTACGATAATATTACAATTTTTAAAAACCCCTCCTCTAAAGAACAACAGAACCATAATTAGTGATATAAGTAGGGAAGTATTCTAAGGTTGCATAGAATTAGATTTAAACCTACCTTATTCCGGATCAAAATTAGGTTTAAATTCATATGGTCAACACATGTTCAATGTCTGTTCAACATATGTCACTCGAAACATATGTTGAACATACGTTGCAATTTTACCTGTGTAGTGATCCGGAATAAGGTAGGACCAAACTAAAAGATCAAAAATGTAGATGGAAAATTATGAAAAAACAGAAATGTTCTCCTCAAGAATATGAGTGACATGAATGGTCATATTGTCATGTTTATTCAAGAAAGGACACTTGGCTTCGTGGAACAATCATAGGAAATCAGATTTTTACATTGGAAATGTTAAAAAAGTGACATATTTTCAAGTAGACCCTTACTTATTAATATAGATATGAAAATCAAATTTTGATATAATGTATTTGTGCAATGGGAAAAATCACCCTGAGGCTCCCTTTCCCTGTGGTGTGGATTAAATTTTCGCTAAATCATTAGCCTTATGGCTAGGCTGGAGCTACAATGGGGGGGGGGGGGGGGTGGTAACTATTTTGTGAAAATAAAAAGAGGAAATTTATTTATAAAAATAAGAACACGAGAAACTTTTTCTCAAGGACAGTAAGACCGAGGTGACTCAGATGTGTGTTGTGTGCTTCTTGTTTAATTTTGTGAATTTGTTTAAGTTTTAGAAGGAACGATAACGAGACTGTTTAAATTGTGAAAGCATTGTATTGAAGATATTTGTATATTGCAGGTCGAGTCTGTTAAAATTCAAACGATAGAAAATGTATCTTTTTATATCTTTCTTTCTATTACAAACCCATGGTTATATATATTTTTAATTTTATTACGTAAATAAATCTGAATTGATAAATACATGTAATAGTATTCGATTATGCTTGATACCATTTATGTTTTTTTTTTTTCAGAATTCAGGGATAAGCACCAATAAATGAATATTAATGCATTCATCTGCTAAAAGCCTTGCAATGACGTATGATAAAGATAAAGGTTAGATAAAGGTTCATGTTTAAAGTTTCAAAACCTTTATTTTACTATTTACATGCAAGAAAGCTAGAAAATAAATCTATCAATTCTTTTTTTGGAATGGCAGGATTAAAAGAGAAACACGAATCAAGGAATCTTTCCAAATCAATGTCTCCTCTGCTGAACTCGACATACTTGGAAAAGAACTAAGCAGCCTAAACTTTGCTTTTATGAAACAAGTAGATTTTTGTAAAATTGTTGAATTTAATTGTGAGAACATGTATCTTGAACATATCAGCTTGTGCATATCAGTGATTGACTTGTGTAACATATTTTGTTTTATAGATTTCCATTATAATATATATGAAATTTCAATATTGAATATATTGTTGTAAGTGAAGGTTTTAATCGTGCTGTTGGCGTCCAATACAGTAGTTGCTCTAACGTTGATTGTAAGTCAACAATTCTTCATATGTCCCTATACTTTTTTTACTGAACAAATCATTCTATAAACCATGAGTCTTTTATCTTTTGATCTCAAAGTATTTTCGTACCTACTCATAATTAAAGTATGATTATTCCATTTTGTCCCTTTTTAGTCCTATATTAATGTGTTTTTTTAATAAAGTAATATCCCTTCCTCCCAAGTGCAAAGCGTCAGATAACGAGAGTTGAGCGTCGTCCTTGTTCTTAAGGAGGGATTCTTGTGTGGTTTCTGTCTGAAAGAAATGTCCAAAGTATATTTGCTTAAAATACTTCAAATTTAGATGTTAGGGATTCAGAAGATATTATTTTCCATGCATTCTCTAAATTGTACAATTCTAAATAGAATTTTCAAACGCAGTTTGAAATCTAGTAGGGCCTTTATTCTGGTGGATCGGTGGCGTATGGAAATATCTCATTTTCTACCTACAGAAAAATGAATTTACATGTAGTTTACATTTTCTAATAATTAAAGGTATATAATGGTTTCCTAAAATAACAGAACATAATAATATCGACCAAAGCTTTAAAGTAAAATTAATATCATTTGGCATACATAAATCTTAATATTATTTAAGGATATCCGGTCCTCAGCTATCAATGATATAACTCTCATTTAATTTAAAAAGACTTATATCAATGATAACTCTCATTTAATTTAAAAAGACTTATAATGAACCTTGCAATTGAAATATTTTCTAATTCTCTACCCAGAGTTTTGTTCCACTACTCCCCCAGTACCTATGTCAACGCTTGTTGTACAAAATTCCTGTTACAAATTTTAAAAAGAGACAGATTTTAAGTTAAATTATTATTAAGTGTTATAAGCATGGATGAAAATGATAAATTGTCATTTATTTAAAATCTATCATCCCTTAAAACGATTTCCCCCCAAAGATTTTAAGCAAAAAATTTGCGGTGTAAAATTTAAAATTTGGAATTTTCCAAGGAAAGATAAATTTTAAAATCATTTTACTGATAAATGATGATTAAAAACTATTTTAAGCGTAATATCTGTCAATTTAAGAATTTGCCAACAATTTTGTATAACAAACGTTGATAGAGGTATAGGTGGGAGCGTAGCGGGAACGAGAACTCTGGGAAGAGAATGATATTTTCTTGCAACAATTTTCATTTTAAACATCTCATTATTATCTAAGGTTCTTTGATGTCTTACCAATGATATTGTAAAAAAAAAAATCGGTATTTGTAACCCACAAAAGTACAAAATTCATTTTTTAAAGATAAATCGAATCTAACGTTAGACACCAATGCTTATTAGCATGGAAAGAAAATAGAAGTTATATTCAATGTCTTGCAATGATAGCAAAAGCTTTTTACATTATGTAGTATATATCAATTGAAGTAAATAGAACTAAAATACTGCATCAGTGTGCAAAACGTGTAATTTTCTCTAATATCTGGATACCTATATTTTTGACTCCAAAAATATATTTCTTGATCAATACATAGCTGGTGCTTTTATTGACATTTACTAAAACATATTTGAGATATGATAATTTTTCTTATGTAATATGATTAACTTTACTGATGAACTTTGAAGAAATACCTTGAGTATGTAAAATTCGAGACATTTTGGTGAGCATTTCAATTACTGAAAAGCTGATTTTCAGAATCTGGGGATCGAATTACGTTAAAATGATAATGCCTTTATCTGACTTTGCTTATTAATTAAAAAGGTCAATGTTAATCTTAAACATACTATCCCCTATATTAGTAATACTGACTTCTTGATACTAGACAAAATAAATATGAAAATTCCTTTTTAATACCAACTTAAGAATTCTACTTCCTTCATTAATTTAATTAAAAAAAATTAGTTAGCTGAGATTAGATTGAGATGAGATTAGATTAAATTAGTTAGAAGTTAGCTGTGGCCGAGTAATGTCAGGGTTAGAGCTAGGGTCGAAATTATTGTTATCGAAACTTACAGTTTTTGAATACTAGTGCTATTACTAATGTCATAGAATAAGAATTATCCCACGATTTACCTTAATGTAAAAATTCTTACATATTTCATATTTATTATGAAGTCTTATGAAGTATGAACTATTTTCTCCTTTTCTTTTATTTATTTTTTATTATCATTATTTTCGGTCTCACCAATAGTAAACGTGGCGATCGAATTCAGGATAAAAACAGGAGATTAAAAATTGTGAACATTGTAAACGGAAGAAAATCAAACGCTATAAAAATCACTCTGATTCTACGCATAAGTACTCTGAAATAATATTAAAAAGGATGCTGGAGTTCCTCATTGGAAATAAGTATTTATGTAGTCTTCGGAGACAAGGTCCTCCTACAAAATGTTGGAATTGAAATGGACACTTATATTGTGCTCCTTTATAAGCCGGCCTGTTTTTACATTCCTTTGAAGCAGAATTTATTCAAAAACTTCTACATTAGAAGAAGAAAACACGTGCTGTGGCCTTTAACTCGACATTTATATATATCGACGACATATTATCTATTAACAATAGTTACTCCCATTCATATTTCGACTCGATATATCTCAATGAACTTGAAATAAAAGACACCATAGAGTCTACTACATCTGTTTCATATAGACAATAAAAGCAAACTAACAACTAAATTGTATGACAAACGGGATGACTTCAGCTTTTACATCGTCAACTTTCCTTATTTTTGTAGCAATATCGCAATAGCACCTGCATATGATGTTTACACCTCCCAACTTATTCTTTACTAAAGATGCTCCGAGTATGATTTACTTTTAAACAGAGACAGGCGACGGACAGATAAGTTAGTGTTACAGGGATTTCAAAAGCCTCTTTTAAAGTCAGCATTTCCTAAATTCCAGGGTCATTTTAACGACCTTGTTAGTAAAATATATCCTGCAATGGGTCGTATGTTGGCTGGCGTGTTTCATACCAATTGTTAGGCCCTTGTTTTTTATATTTTATTATGGAATGTTCTACCTGATCTATACATAGGGCTCACGGCTGGTGTGACCAGTCTACAGGGGATGCCTGCACCTCCTAGGCACCTGATCCCACCTCTGGAATTTCCATTGGTCCGTTTACTATGCCCTCTACTATGTATAGAATGAGAGTGATTTTTGATAGAGTAAGACTATCTACGACCATTCAAAATTTAAAAAAAAAACCTATCTGGATATCCCCGCTTTGTTTTCTTTTCAGGGTTTACAATCTGCTTTAATATACAATGCGAAAGACATTAAACAATATGTAGATACTGTTACCAAAGTTCCGACAGCTTTCAACAAATTGGGTAAGCAGCTTTCAACCATTGCAGGAGAGGATTGATTGATTGATTGTTTATTGTTTTACGTCCCATTCGAGAATTTTTCACTTATATAGAGACGTCACCATATATCGGTGAAGGGCTTCAAATTTTGAACTTTACTCGGAACTCAGGGCCATTGAGCAGTGAGGGATCTTTATCGTGCCAACGCCTGCCGTGACACGGGTCCTCGGTTTTTAAGGTCTCATCCGAAGGACCCGCAACTTTCACTTCAAGGTGCCGAGCGCATGGCGGAGGAACAGTTGCTACCTATTTTTTATCGACTTAGGTCTGTCGCGGCCCAGATTCGAACTCACGACCTCCCGATCACGGAGCGAGCGCTCTACCGACTGAGCTACCGTGAACGGTTTTGCAGGAGAGGAAGACAAGACGGTGGTAACAATCCTGACTGCTGCCGGATCTCTTACCATTGTCCTTAACTTCATACTAGTGATTTTCTGCTGTGTTTGCTACATGCACTGGATATACAGGAAGAAAGATGTCGCTAATATCCATTTGATAATAAAGGTTTCTATTATAACTGTAAGATTTATTCTAGTCTGTGCTTCAAATCATAAAATGTTCATATTATTAAGTGTATACTCATCACTAAATTTTGTTCAATGCGAATAGTGATGGTTTCTATCCACTATTCTTTTACATTTCAGATTAGAGGCATACTTATAATAACATTCATTCCTGGACCAGTTTATCTCAACAACATGAATTCATCACAAGCAAGCAAGGTGAGGTCTAACTTTTTTTGTTTACAAATTAGTTCGTTACAAAAATCACGATTTTAGCGAATGTTGAATTATTTATCCATATAGATAAACGAGACAGCGTTGCTTAAAAGTCTCCAAGATGGTTACAGAGATGACACATTTCCTTCTCCAGGAAATAATGATTCAGAAACCTGGAATGAAATCTTTATTGAGGTCCTCCAAATACCAAAGGCCTGCTGTAAGGGTGTTAATAACGAAAATTACTACTCAGTTCCAAGTCAATGTCATGAATTTGTCACAGTTGGCTATTATCACAAACAGGTACTTCTTAGGCTTTATTCTTGTGAAACTTCATTGATTCGATACATCAAGAATTTCTTTTTCTTAAACAAATCAAATCTTAAAAAAGATTTATTTATTAAAAAGAAATACTAGAAGTTATAGTCTATCTTTAATTGACTAATTTCTTTTCTATTTCCTTGGACGTGTCCTGTTTTGACTCATATTACTTGTTTCTTTGTTCTTTAGAGCACTTTGATTGATATGCCACCATAATGTGATTAAATACAATTGAGAGTACAAATTACTGATGATGCAAACAATTTGCTGATTGCCAAACTAAACAAGAGCACCGCAAAGCGGAACATCCCCTCGCAAAATATCATATCAATCCTGATATTAAATATTATTTGCTTAACTTTTATTACGCACCTACACTTACTCCCCCCAACATATACACACCCTCACACGCACCCTCACACACCACACACACACCCTTACACACACACATGCACACACCCACTCACACACACACACACACACACAAACTCCGTTGCGAGGGGTTAATAATACGCCAAAAGTTATACAAACAGGATTTAACTGGGAGGCTTTCAAACTGAAACACTGTAAATGCCATTAACATAAAACATTTAATGTCTTGAACATAAGAAATTAATACATTGCATTTTAATTGAACATTTATTCAAGTATAATACTTTCAAAAAAACCCGCTGTGACCTTGCTATGTCCAAAAAGTTCATATTATCTTCTTCGCAAGTAATATTGTTTAAACAAAGAATTACGTTACGTATTTTAAAGTATTATCTTATTTTTCTAAATAAATGTCGACATAAATTCTTTACCCATGGTCTATTTCTGAATAAACTTTAAACACAATTCTTCAAAAGATATACCCAAATATGTAATGTTAAAAAAATATATCAAAATTACTTTCGAAACTGACCCACCCAAAAACATCATATAATGTCTAATTTCATTTGTAAAATGACTTACATTTAGATCATAAGACTGTAACATGCACATACATATCAATATTTGAATCTTTTGATGACGTGACCATGTGTTGTTATTAAATCAGAGGTGTTTTTTATCACTGATATTTCTTATTTTCATAGTCTTTCTCAATAATTGAATGTTTACTAATTTTTAAACGTGTGTTACTAGGGTTGTATTGATGTTTTGCCGAATGCCAATAGAAAATTGAATGATGAAAAAAAAATGTTTATTTCACTGGAATAGCAGCTTTTGTGGTACAGGTAATGTTCTAAACACCCCTCAGAACACCTCTGATTAAATCATAGTTTTTCAGTTTTGATAACGTTTATCTGATCAAATAAATTTTGAAATGAATAAAACTTTATATTATATCAAAAGGTTGAATTTAGTCAGTAAAACAAAATAATAATGTTTATCAATTCATACTCATCATATCAGACGTACCTTGGTAAACTTTTAATTGCATTTTATTTTCCTTAGATGGATTTGATACTTTTCTAAACCTTTCTACTGTTCGTTTGATTATTCCTTTACGTATTTGTGTGCCTAGATATAGGATAACCCATTCGCTGAATTAAGTTATTTAAGAAAAATATACGTTATTTTCTCCTATGTATTCCATAGGTAAATCATGAATTAATAGTAAATTTGATTCGTTCTATGTATAAAATCACGGTCATCAGAAGATTACAATTTGCTCGATATATAAGAGTAGAGATTTTTTCCACACTTTATGAACTTAAATTAAAAGGAAGATGGTGACTGATTCTTCTATAGTAATTATATCTGAATAGAAGGCAGACAGGGCTTACGCATTTATGTACTGTTAATAGTATTTTTCTTTTGGTTCACCTAAACTTTATCTTTATACTTCAGAATCAGTCAGTGCATCTTTAATTTCATTTCCGCGAATATAGCGAAAACTGATTCTGTATGATAATTTCCTGCTGTACGGTACCATTGTTTTTATTTTCAGGCACTGTAGTCCATTACCTGTGTAACTCTAGCTGTAGTTATGATGCTGCTATCCAAGAGAGATTAATTTTGCACATAAAATTTGTGGAATGTATTACACTGATTTCAATGCACCAGTCTTATACCAATTGTGTGATAACTTCTTTAAATATGATGTAATGTTTTTTTTCCTTATAATACAACAATTTGGTTTAAAACCAACCATTTTATAAATGTTTGTTTTCAAGAAATGTCATTGAAATGTTGATTAGGAATATGCAACGTTAAATCTGATTAAACACTTCCAGTTACTAAGTCAGCTATATATTGAGATTGATTGATTGTATGTTGTTTAACGTCCCATTCGAGAATTTTTCACTCGTATAGAGACGTCATCATATACCGGTGAAGGGCTTCAAATTTTGAACTTTACTCGGCACTCAGGGCCATTGAGCAGTGAGGGATCTTTATCATGCCAAAGCATGTCGTGGCACGGGTCCTCGGTTTTTAAGGTCTCATTCGAAGGACCCGCAAATTTCACTTCAAGGTGCCGAGCGCATGGCGAAGGAACAGTTACTATCCATTTTTTATCGACTTCGATCCGTCGCGGCCCAGATTCGAACTCACGACCTCCCGATCACGGAGCGAGCGCTCTACCGACTGAGCTACCGTGAACGGTTATATATTGAGAAGATGTCGATAAAATTGATTAAATGCTGTTCTGGAAAAGAGTGTGATGTTGGCTTTGTGTTCTCTGCAAGTGACATATGAGCAATTACTCCAATTTAGATCCCTACGTCTCCATTTTTTTTCAAGTATACAAGACAAGGTTGACACAAGTAGTTATAAAACCTAGAAAGGCTATTGTCAAATAACTATATGCCACAAAGCTCTCAGGAGTCTCGGTTAAAGTCAGCATTTTGCAATTTTTAAGTTGTTGTAATTGCCTTGTATTAAGCTTCCTTTTTACAGCGAACTCCTCATAGGCACCTGATCACACCGACTATATTTCTTGAAATCAATATTTGTGCACTGTAGTTGATAATATGATATAACCAATGCAAACGAAGTTGATCTATTGTGGTTGATTCGTTTCAAAACAACGTTCTACCTACGAACAATTTCCAAAGTGTGACAGGTTTTCAACGATTGGGACATATATCCAAAATTCTATGGTCGATACAATGACCTTGTTTGCTAATACAAATTGTCGGTAAAGACCCTTTTTACCGTACAGTTACTTTAGGAAATTGAGTGGTCTTCTAAGTATAGGTGATTACCTGGAGGGTTCTAAACTCAAGATACCGATAACCCTTACACAAACTGTGTTATATAGGAAGTCTGTGTTTGAGAAACAGTCAAATTTATTCCTTTCGTGTCAACTTGTCAGTGAAACAAAAATTCCATTTATATATAATGTTGTAAATTTTGTCAACTCAATTTTTTCATGGATATCTTTTGAAAACTTTAAAGAAATATCACTTGATAAATTATAAATTCATGAGTGTTTACTACTGAGTGATCATATTTATGGTATATTATAATTGTTAGTAAACGAAATAAATGATTATGAAAAAATAAGTTCTGAAAAAAGTTTCAATTCTAGTGAGAAGGTTATCCGTCAATTATTTTTTCTTTCTCTGAACAGCACTAGTTCAATTCTGAACAAAGACTATCAAGAAAATTCTAACTACGATCGTGGATTTTGAAAAATCTATAGATCTAGAGTTGACTTATTTCTTTTATCAGCTTTCCTCGTTTTTTACAGGTAGTAATATCCCGCTACCACCTGCATGTGGTGATAACATCTACCATCTTTTTCGATTCTCACGAGCGTGCTCTGGGTACGATCAGTTTTTAAATCAAGGTAGGCTACTTCAAGATAAGTTGATGTTAAAGGGATTTCAACAACCCCGTTAAATGTCAGCCTTTCGTAAATTCAATGGTTAATATAATATAATGACCTTGTTAGCAAATGTAAACTATCACTGGATCGTAGTTTGGCTGACGTGCTTCATACAATTTGTTAGCCTTTGTTTTTATGCCAAATTTGACTACGGAATTTTCCGTCTAATCGCTCTATATATAGGGCTCAATGTGGATGTGTCCGGTCAACGGGGGATGCTACTCCTCCTAGGTACCTGATCCCAGCTCGGGAATTTTCAGAACCCCGTGTTTTATGCCCTCTTCACAAACTTGTATTGTTTGCAGATTTTTATATTATCGATCAACGTTATCTTCACCTTGTCATTTGGTGCAACTTGTTCTTGTTTTAGATAAGATATCGAATGCCACCAACAAATTGTGTATGTTTAAAGATAGACCTCAACCCACTGTATACCAAGAATATTTTTACAATAACTATTGGTGATTCTTTTTAGTAGCCACATGTCGTGAGATAAGCGAATATTTCTTCCCAGTTTTCTGTGCACTAGTATTAATACTTAATTAAACATCTAACAGTACTTTGAAGAGCTTTACAAGTGGTCAGGAATTGTTATTGAATTGTCCTTAAGGACAGGCCAACTACCTGTGCTACCTGATGTTCAGAGATAGGGTTTTGTTTTTAGCATGATTGGCAAGCAGTAAAGTCTGGATCTTGAAATAAGCTACAGTTTAGATGAGGGGTATTTAAATAACAAAAAAATATAATAATGTATCATACGTTAGAGGGGTATAAATACATGTAATATATAACCTGTGTTCTACTGTGATATTTTGTTTAAAAACATTGATTCTACTCACAAATACATGTACTTCGAAGTTGGTAGCCTCCTTTCCTTATGACTCGCTGATGGTTGGTTTTGATTACGAGTGAATTCTCTGCAAAGAGATGATTCAAATTATTAGATGAATTATCCGATAAATTTAAAGTTTAAAAATCTATATAATCTAATATTTTCAAATGCAATACAATCATCATAATACCTATATGTTAGAGACGATACTGAAATATTTGACTGGAAAACGCATTGCCTTGTTGTTAATTTATTGCATCTAAGATTGTTTTATAACATCTTATCTCAAATATCAGCAAGGTAAAAATAAAGCAAAACAGATTTATACTCGACAGTTCCGAGAATCCTATTTTTAAAATAATTCTTTAGATGTCCACCTTATAATCATTGTTAAACATTTTAACAGCAAGGAGGT
The DNA here is from genome assembly GCF_033153115.1 of Saccostrea echinata. Taxonomy (NCBI): domain Eukaryota; kingdom Metazoa; phylum Mollusca; class Bivalvia; order Ostreida; family Ostreidae; genus Saccostrea; species Saccostrea echinata. The sequence continues at coordinate 5,858,315 of NW_026889806.1, read as the reverse complement.
TGATATCAAGGAAAGGTAGGTGTTAACTATATTTTAAACTACATTATGTAAGACATATGTTCATTCGTATGCGAAAATTTATTTTTTTTAAATTCCAGTCAACAAAAGTAAATTTTGTTTACATTACTTCAAAAACATCGTAAATATCCATACAAAGATAAACTAAAGCTTAAGAGCCTTGTAAATGCTCTATCATGCCCCCAGTTTTTTACTCTTCATAATAAAACTAACTGTTGTGAAGTACAAATTTAAGATTTAAATTGTTACAGCAAATAGGAAGTGGAAAAAATCAGATAGATTAGATTTTACAACTCAAACAAAACATTCATGCATAATTTCGAACCATGTATTTTTCAAATTTATTAACGTATGTTTTGTTTTTATATTCTTTTAAAACAAACAAATTAGAAAATTGATTGTCAAGAAAACCTATAAGAGAAATAGAAAACTCTATGTCCGAGTTTTGTTCACGCTTTTTACTGTTTACAGTTCGTTAGTTTCACATATTTCCTTTTGGCAGGTAAACAAATTGACATTTGGTTGACACATGTATTACAGTTGATATTATGTGTGTTTCTCATACATTTGGTTCGATTTAACAACATTTGAACTTCTTTTTAACAAAGTGACATATCAAAATATTTAAGAAAAGCATTTGTTTGGTTTAATTGGGATTTTTCAAATCTAAGACGTTTTAATGAAAAGCTGCTGATTCGAGAACTAAATAAAGGATATGAATGAAGAACATATATTGAACTACAAGCACGAAGGTACATGTAGTACGGATCAGGCTAAACCCTACCCCCTTTTGTATGAGAAGAAAATTTTGGTATTATACATTTCATTCAACGTTCGACTGCCTCCACCATTTTTTGCAGTATGCTTTTTTGATTATGAAGCATATGGATTAGTAGATCAGATAACATATTTCGTATTACTTGATGATTTTCCTTCTCTCCATCCTTTTAGTATTCCAAATTTATCAATGTTTCTAATAATGCACCACTAATTGCAACTTTCTTTTAATTGTTTAAAATTGTCTCCTGGTGAACTTTCTAATAAAAATATTCATAAAATATTTTGACCAATCAGAGAGATCGTACTTACGCGACATTCGGGAAAAAAATGTAGAACTGAAAGTAGCTGTGGAGATGATCTTACCGTTTCGAACAAAACAAAGAGCTAAAAATCAAGGCAAAAGCAAGTACTTAATATATTTCTGTACAGGAAAGACTGTGGTCGTTCTTTTGACAGGCTACGGAATCCAGGTCACGATTTTCCGTTCGTGTATTATCGGGACTTTCACTTCTGTAACTGAATTCCGAGATACTTCTAAATTCCTACAAGCAAAAGTTTGATTGGATAATTGAAAGGTCACCGGGAGATGACCCTGAATGGGGATTTTTCAGATCCTTGCGTAGCAATCAATGTGAGCGAATCAGAGAATCTGATTTTAATCAGATTCGTGTGATGTTCATTATAGTAGATGGCTTCTATTCACGGAAAACAAAAGTTCTATAGTTGAATATACCCGTTGGTCTTTTACTGTTAACTAGCAAGTTCTATGGTCGATGGAATGACTTTGTCAGCAAATACAATCTGTCATAAAGTCAAATGCTGACTGACGTTTTTTATACTAATTGTTAGGACATTTTTTAAACCCTGAATTGTTTACGGACTTTTCCGTTTGCCCGATCATGACAATGAGCACACGATGGATGTGACGGGTCGACAGGAGATTCTTACTCCTCCATTGAACCGTTCCCACCTCTGATGTTTCTTAAAGGTTCGAATTTGCTCTGCTCCAACTTTGTGCTGTTTCAATGGACTTTTGAGATTGATTACTGTACGTTATCTTCCTATTTCATCGAAAAGGGATTATCTATATTCAAAAGGGTGCTTGCCTTTGACAAATCAAAGATTTTTTACTTACATATTATTCTTATTTTTTCTATTATATTGCAATAAACAAATTGAATTTTCTATAAATACCACTAAAAATAAAATGTATGGAAATCCATGCAAAAGATTTTAAGATCATTAATCATCATTTTATACATATAATATACCTTCATTTATAAGAAATAAACTATACAGCAAAAGGCTTTGTTCCTGTCAAAATAAATCCATATACTTTACATATTCCATATATGAATACAATTTGTGGCGTTTCTAAACAAGGTATAGTAATGGAAATACTGCAGAATATCATATAAAGAGGCAGAAAAGCGGACATACAGAGCAATGACAAAATTATGTCATTTGTATTTGAGGATGAATTTATTTAATTTAATTTGATTTGAATTTTAGATACAATTTTTAACTAACCTATATTTTTCCAAGCATGGCATACGCATTTTTGATTTTATCGCACCAGTCCAAGAGCTTTTTGATAATCCCTCGTAATTATCAAATAGATATGTTTATTTTCTATCTAGTTGTTGTAAAGCAAATCAATCCAATTTCCTAGCTATGCTGTTCCTGTGTAAAACTTGATTGGGATTTGCATTATTCTATAAACTTATGGGTAGTCCAGCTAAGAGCAGTCACTAAATCAACAAGTAGCCAACTAGCTTTCTAATTATTTAACCCAATGCTCCCCCATAGACCATTTATAAACGACTTAGCTAGAACTTAAGAACGTTCAAAGAAATGTTCGAGCCCGGCATTAACCTATACCTTCTGTTTAGTATCTGTAGTATTTTTCATCGTTTATTAAACCCTATGAGAAGAATTTAAGCCACTCGCATGGATGGAAGAGGTGTACAGGAAGCCACACAGTTTTATATTTGTTGAATCTCCTGTTTGCAATATATAGAGGCCTTATCTTTATCGTGTTATCATTTTAAGACTGAAAAAGACACTCGTTCCTGGAATCATTTTATAAAAAAAGATCTGACCTAATTATTAGATATCGGGCACATCTGTTGTGTTTTCTTGTAGTGTGATAGTAACCAAGGAAGCTTTTCATAGGGTTAGAACAGGATACTATAGTAATCCAAAAACAACTTAATTTCGTATAGGTGTAAATTTTCTATTAACGTTATATACTGGTATCCTGAATAGGACAGACAATATCAGCAAAAAATATTTTCAATGAAGTTGCAAAAGGTAAGCCACACAGATTTTATGAAATATTTTAGGTCACTTAATTAATAATAGAAATGAAAAGGAGGTATGTAGGTGAATATTCATTGTACTTGTACTTATTGAAATCTGACAAAAACTGTTTACCTTTATTGATAGTCAAATATTTACCAGCTTCTGTGTCATGTTCTATTTGATTAAGATCCAGGCTCGAAGTTGGGGTAAAGTTATTTTTTCTGCCCCCGCCATAAAATGACCGGGGGCACATAGTGTTACCCTGTTCCGTCATTCCCTCATTCTGTCAGTCCGTCATCCGTCATAAACTCGTAAATATTCTTACCTTGTCATTGGTCATTTACAAAATTACTTTGTTAAAAAGCACTCTGATTGTACATATAAGTACTCTGAAGATGATATTAAAAAGATGCTTGAGTTTCTGATTGACAATATCTATGTAGTTTTTGGAGATCAGGTCTTCCAACAATCTGTTGGAATTTCCATGGGTACCAATTGCGCCCCCTTATTAGCAGACTTTTTTTGTATTCATATGAAGCAGAATTTATTCAAAAACTTCTACATGAGAAGAAGAAAACACTTGTTGTGGGATTCAACCCAACATTTCGATATATCAACGACATATTATCAATTAACAATAGTTACTTTCATTCACTTGTCGACTCGATATATCCCAATGAACTTGAAATAAAAGATCCACAGATTCTAACACATCTGTTTCATTTTTAGATATTTTAGTAGAAAAAGACGTTAATGGTAACCTAACAACAATGCTTTTTGATAAACGGGATAACTTCAACTTTTCAATCGTCAACTTCCCTTACTTATGCAGCAATGTACCCTTATCACCTGCGTATGGAGTACATGTCTCTCAGTTGATTTGATACGCAAGGGCATACTCTACGTATGAACAATTTCTTAAACAAGGCAAGCTATTGACAAGAAAGTAGACGAAACAAGGATATCAACAGTCTCGTTTGACATCATCTTTTCGAAGGCTTTTCGGTCGATACAATGGCCTTGTCAGCACATACAACCTGTCTTTGAGTGAAATGCTGACTGACTTTTTTCATACTGATTGTTAGTCCATTATTTATATACTGAACTGTCTACGGATATTTCCGCAGGGGATGCTCACTATTCCATGGCACCTGATCCCACCTCTAAATTTTTGAGGTCCGTGTTTGCTCTGCTCCAAATTCGTATCCTTTCATTGGACTTTCGAGATTGAATACTGTTCGTTATCTTCATATTTCACTTTACTTTCCGTTCATTATTTTGGCAACAGTTGCACTCATTCAACTCAAATTTGACATATCGATACGTCATAGGAATACGCGGGTCAAGTTGAAATTTAGTCATGGTCCAATGATTTTGACAGAAATATCCCTCTTGAACTTAGAATAAAATAGGAAATTTTCAGGTTCCGCGCTCTAACTTTTGTAGGGATAGATGTATAAGGTTGAAATTGCATGTGCAGGTATTTTACCAAAAATAAAGGTAAAGTTTGGATTTTGTCCTAGTCCGATTATTTTTTACAGATACCCCACTTAAACTTGGAAAAGATTTTAAAATTCACAATTTCTTATCATTATCTCGGCTACAAATGTGCAATTTACAATTTGAAATTTGAAATTTTGGCTGCCTGTAGTGGCATTCGTGGCTTTACGACACATCTAGTTTATAAATGAAAAACTATAGGGGATTGAAGGATAATGTTCTAAATATTTCATTATCATTATATCCTGGCCACTCATGATTACAATTAATAGTGGACCAGTCCGGTTTGATAATGCGGCCATCTTATCATGGAGGCAGGCCATGTATGTTTTTTTTTAATTATTTGTTTTTGTTTTCTATAGGTTTAACAGAAAAGACAACTAAAAAGTAAATACATCAAAGTCTCGGCAACACCATCGTTAAAATAAGCAAGATGTTTCTCAAGGTAATACTCTTTAATCAAGTTATCCGTCCTATCATAGTAAAGTTGTATCTTCATGATAGATTTAAAATTATATGATTATATATGGGAAGAAAAGGAAATCACCGTTCACATATTTTTTTATTGGTTTTAGATTTATGTCAAAAGAAGAACATTTATCACAAAAATATGGTCATATGAAGTGATTGGATTGTACTTAGTCTTATAAACACTAATTACAGTTTGTTTTAAGAATTATCTATGGACATAATATTTTATAAAGTCTTTTCAGGAATAACCTTATATCTTCAATTCGCCATTGTTATGCCTATTTACAATCACTTTGACATGGCAAAATTCAAATAGAAGTATTTTTAAATATAAAGCTTTTGTAGTGTGGCTGAAATAAAATATTGGTAATCGTAAACACTAAGATTTGATCTAAGACATGTAAACAGAGGGTGTTCAATGTTTTGTTGTTGGATATGGAATTTATTTTACGAGTGGGACAGGATATTTTGATATTTTCAAGAGTGCGAAGAACGAATGAAAATATCTAATTATCTTGTCTCACGAGTGAATTAAATTCCATATCCAACTTTAAAAAATTGAATTTCTTTTTATTACATTTTCTTTGATTTTCTCTTTGTCTGACTTATTGTAACACAGTGTCCTACATTTTGACGTCAAAGTTGATTGACTGAGACGTAAAACAATTTCAACAACATGTTAGGAAAAAGTTTGGTAGTCTCCGTCTCTATCGTTCAAGATATTTTCAACATTTTTTGAAGGAAAGGAATTTCAAACGTTTATGTTATTCTGTCTTACTTTGACAGAATATCATTTTGATATTCTTTCACACTGTGACAGAATATCCCTTTAATTTGATAAATAAATAACCTATTTCACTGTTGAAAATGAAATAAAAAGTTACATTGAACATTCCAACTCTTATTTTTATTTTTTTTTTTCAATATATAATCAATACTGTAAAACTTTTACCTATTTTTTAATGAATGATCAATTACCCAGGGAATATTATTAAAAGATTTAGTCCCCCCCCCCCCCCTCCCTCATTGCATTTCAAAGTTCGGTGTTTCTAAGTGAACAAATTCATACGGATTAACATGTAAACTTTGTAAATCAAGGTAGAATACCATATTTATAATTAACAACTAAGATTTATTTAGCTATATGGGTGCAATACAAGATATTCTTTTCACATTTTTACTTGTTACATAATATTCTTCTGATAAGAAAAAGGTTATTGCTTCCTATCTTTATATGACATAAGTACTTTACAAAGGTGTTATGGCCACGGAGGAATGTCCATGTTTTATTACTGCATATCTTAATATACTGAAAAAAAGAAACGCAGGGTAATTTTTTGAGGTGATTTAATGTTATTTTTTCCGAATGTATTTTTCAGAATTGATATCTTATATTTAAACACATCGGTAACCAAATCTTATTTGATTTTAACTGAATAATTCAAGAATTATTGAATCTCAATTGACGGTAACCCTAAAATTCCCATAAAATCCAATGCCTGCAGCGCGCATCTGTCACATCCTTGATTATCATCTGCAAAGAGCTCATCAGTACAGTTATCTTTCTCATGGGAATATTATTCAACCCTTAGGAAATGACAGCCCTTATTGTCGAGGGAAGCTTTAGCATTTCGACGTATTCATACTCTACCGTCTAGTTAGTCCCACAGATGTTTGTTTTGGAGTTTGGAGAAAAGGGTGGATTTTACGGAAGCCAGTCGAGTGGGTTAATTTGATTGTTTGCGAGAGAGTCTTGACAAACTCCGTTGGACCGTTCACATATGATGGAAAATTTATGCATACATGTATGACGCACACGGGCACATGTGAGAGAAGCACAAACGAAAAGTTGAAGAGCTTACAAAACCGGATTCTTCCAGGTTTTGGTGAATATAACGAATATGATTCACTTGTGCTAGTATTGTATTAAAACTGTTCTAGTGTTAATGAAGTGGCAATTACGCAGCTGGCAGGATAAGGAGAAAAGTAATTTACAAACTGCACGACAACATTTTGTTGCCTATTTCTTTACTTAGGCATTGCAATAGCCAGACTCTATGGAACTCCCCTCATCCTACAAAGATTGCAACTTGTTTGTAATTATTGACAAAATAAGCGTATATCTCGCGTGCATCAAGTGGTATTACAAAATGTGTTGTCAAATCTGTCATCATCAATATGCAAGTGTTTTTGGCTATTTACGACTTAGCGGTTGAGTCTTTCTCTGTACAGTAACTTACCACTCCGAGCAGTTTCTATCTATCTATCTATCTATCTTTCTATATATATATAAATATATAAATATATAAATATATATATATATATATATATATATATATATATATATATATATATATATATATATATATATATATATATATATATATATATATATATATATATATATATATATATATATATATATATATATATATATATATATATATATATATATATGTATGTATGTATGTATGTATGTATGTATGTACTCCGTGTTTACTTTTCCTTTCCTTTTTTTTTGTGAATTGAACTTTGTTAAGGGGTGGAAGAAAGGAATGAAGAAAGGAATGATATGAATGAAAGAATTTTATTCTGATTTCATCTAATTTTTGCTATTTGAAGAAAGAATAAATTTTACACCGTGTATTTTCTATTTATAAAGCATCAACAAAACTGTAAAATTGTTTTGCAATAGGTTTACATGATGATTAAATAAACAAAAACACTGACGAATTATTTCTTTAAAAATGAAATGAATTGATATGTAAATGAAATGAAATGAATTGCTGTTCAACAATATCTCAAAATATTGATATGCATATCTATAAAAAAAATCATTGAAATATGTTTCAGTTTAAGGTGACGATTGGTATTATGATGATGAATACTTGTATGAATATCCTATTGCTGGTAAGTGATAATCATGATAATATAACAATTTCTTAATTGTTTCAAGATATTGGGTCAAATGCCTCCAAACACTTCTTCATTTAATAACATTGTTTTACAGTAAATTCATAAATTAAATAAAGGAAGTCTTATTTGAAAAAGAAGAAAAGTTCAAACTTTTATTTAAGGAATGAATTTAATACCTACCCAATTTATACGGTATTTACTGGGTTGGGGTAGTATACGCTTTATAAACCGCAAAGCGGTTTATAAAGTAAATTTCCAACCCAGTTTATACCGTATGAATTGCGTAGCTATTAATTTCATTCCTAATAATCTAATTTTCATTCATTCAGTGTAAGAAAAAAAGTTGATTTTTCCTCAAAATTGGCTTAAAATTGTACAAAACATAAATGTAACGTCAGGCGGATCAATACGTTTTTGGCACAAGTCATTGAGACGTAGGCAACTCAATTTAAACAATATAAAGTACATTTTTCATTTAATTAAATACCGCGTTTTAACCAGAATTAAATTATATTGCACAGGGAAATTTAACCTTTCACATACAACAATTTGAAAAGTTGAATTCATATTAAAAGTAATATTTTGAATTTTTTTAAGTTAATCATACAAGTATTAAATATCATTGATTATTTTTATACCTTTTAGATTGTACTGTAATTTCAAGATGGTAAATATAATTTTTAGTCTCTCAGAAAAGAAAATTTTTATCAGGTTCTGGATGGACTGACGATCAACAAATGTTTGAATGTAGAAGAACTCGAAGATCCAATATCAGACCTTCGAAAGAAATACCAAGGATTGGGTGTACAGCTTTCATTTACAGAAAAGAAAAATACGTTGAAAGCAATTATAATTACTGGAGGATTCTCGATCTGTAACAGTATAGCTGTTATAGTCACTTTTGTTGTGATGACGATTTGCTTAGTGAAATACAAGGCTCAAAATATCCAATTAGCCCTTGTAATAATGATTGGCATCGTAAGTCTGTTTTATCATTTAAAGTACTACAGTAACTGAATTAAAGGCTGTTGTCGTTCGTTCGTCTGTCTGTTAACTTATTTTTGACTTTTTCTCAAGAATAATTAGACATTTGTAATTAAATTGTTCCAGAGTATTCTTTGGTTTTAGAAAATACAGTTTGTTCAAAGAAAATGAAAAGTTCAAGATAACGAATAGTGATCAATCTAAAAAAAATCTATAAACTTTACAAATATCTGAGGAGGGCACAAAACATGGACCTCTGGAAATTCCAAAGGTGGGATCAAGTGTCTAGATGAAATAAGCATCCCCTGATGACCGGTCACATCCGCCGTGAGCCCTATGTATTGATCAGTAAACGGAACATTCCGTAGTCAAATTCAGTATCAAAACAAAAGCTCAAGAATAAGTATGAAACACTCTTGCCAAAACACGACTTAATGATAGGTTCTATTTGCTAAAAAGATTATTATAACGACCACAAAATTAACGAAATGCCGACTTTAAACGAGATTGTTGAAATCCCTGTAACATCAACTAATCTGCCAGAAGCACTCTCACCGAAGAGAGGTGTTTTAAGAAAGTAATGGATCGGAATAGATAAAACTCGTGTAAAAGCTTCATGACATAGTAGACCATAAGATTAGTTCAAATTCTGGGATAAAGTAACATCAGTGGATACATATTTTTACGGAAATGTCTCAGAAAACATTCTACCTATCTCTTCTCAAGAACACCAAGGTCATGTTTTTTTTTTTCATATTAATATGCATACATTCTAAGTCAGTGTTTATTAAATTTTGTTATGTTTATGGCCTAAGATGGAAGCGTGGGGCTACAAAAAGAAAGTAAATTTTATTTAGGAATTTTACAAGTAAAACTATTTAAAAATAACTTTGTGTCAAGAACATTAAGGCTATGGTCATTCTTATACAGGTGATGAATGTATATTGCTGCATAAGTAAGGGAAGTTGACAATTGAAAAGTTAAAGTCATCACGTTTATCATAAAGCTTGGTTGTTAGATTACCATTAACATCTTTTTCAAGTAAAATATCCAAATATGAAACAGATGTGTCAGAATCTGTGGTATCTTTTATCTCAAGCTCATTGGGATATATCGTTTCGACAAGAGTAGAAATAACCATTGCTAATTAACAAATGCGTCGTCGATATATCTGAATGTCGAGTTGAAGGCCACAGCAAGTGTTTTCTTCTTTTCACGTATAAGATTTTGGACAAATTCTCCTTCATATAGATACAAAATGGTCTGCTAATAACGGGGTGCAATTGGTACCCATCGGAATTCCAGTAGATTGTTGAAAGACCTGGTCTCCAAAAACCACATAGATATTGTCAATCAGAAACTCAAGCATCTTTTTAAGGTCAACTTTAGAGCACTTGTGTGTACAATCAGAATGTATTTTAACAAAATAATTTTGCAAATGACCAATGACAAGGTAAATAAATTTACGAGTTCCATTTTTATTGAAAAAGCAGCTGTCAATGATATCAAATTCATCTTATTATCATTATGCTAACATCGTATGTTTTTGCTGAATTAAATATGTTCTAATCATTGCTCCAGGAGGTAGGGTGCGGCCACAATAATGGATCAAAGTTTAACACGAAACTAAACAAGAGAAATTATCTCAAAACATCATCAAAAGAAGAACAAGGCTGGTTTCTCATACTAATACAGAAAACGTACAGATTCAGAATTGTGCAAGTAATGGCCCAGGCATGTAGCGAAACCACAAAAAAGATTAAAGAACATTTTTTATATAGGGATATGTATGAAATTCATTTTCAAGAAAGGCAAGGCAATGTTTCTAATCTTACATTACAATAAGCATCTTAAACATCACTACATGTAGATATTGGAGATTATTATTTATTCCACCATTGGCCCATGTTTTAGGCACCCTAACAAAAAAATACTTTAGTAAATTATAGTTATTTAATTGATTGTAAACTATATTAAATCAAAGTTTAAAAGTTATCTCTATAGTAAATCAAAGTTTTCACTGTGGTATCAAAGCTGTCACATTAATACATTCCTGTCATTAATAAAAGTCTAATTTAATTTCATATTTCATACATTATCCAGTTTGGCAGATTTTCTTTTTACCAAAGATATCTGTTGATGGGGTATAATAGCATCATTGCACTTTGTCTGCAACATTTATAACTTAGAATTTTAATGTTTGTATAGGATGGTTTTAAAACGTGTACATTTGAATTAAAAATAAAGCTATCAAGGTTTTAAATTATCAATAAAGTAATACAGAGTTTTCAAATTGTAAGAATAGTGTCAAATTATAGTGATGACTTTAGCAAATTAAAGTCTTCAAATTTAACACTTAAGAAACATAGTGATCACTTTCAACAATTTCAGTTTTCAAAGATATCATTAGTGTAGATCAATGTCAGAATTATCTTTCATTCTTTTGTCGTAATAAAGAATTTACAAATACATCGTATCATTTGGCCGAGACGTTTTGACTGACATATTTCTTACCAATTGTAAGGCCGTTGTTTGTAAAACTAAATTTAACAACGGAATGTTCCGTCTACCAAATCACGGTGGATGTGACCGGTCGACAGGGGACGCTTACTCCTCCGTTATGCCCTGCTCACACATTTGTTTTGTTTGTAGCTTTTATGAAATCGATCACTGTTCTTTATCTTCCCCTTGTCATTTAAAACTTTTCTCCTGCAGAACAGTAAAGTCGCGTAGGTCTTGTTTTTTATCAGAATCACTAAGTAGTGTGGATACCAGTTTGTTCTGTTGCGTTTCATTGACAAAGGAAACATAAATAGTACTAGTGTATTTTGAGTCTCGCTCCTTATTTTTATATTATTAATGGTATTATTAATTCAATATTTTTTCATATAAATTGCTTGAAAGAAGGGAGAACAAACTTTTTTATGTTTTTTTTTTACTTTTTTGGTTGAAGAATTTTAAAATGTAAGAGTTCACATAGCATACCATAAGTTTTATGATTATATTTTGAAAGGATATTATTTAATAATACGTATGAGAAGATATTGATATGAAGAATAAACCTTTGTTGTAACAAGATTTCAAAAATAAATGTTACTGACGTGATCCGACTAATGATAACAGTCAATTGTTTAATGCTTTTATGACTTTTGTTACAGACAGGAGGTATAAGTTTAATTCTCGGGGTACCAAAAGCTGTTTATACACATAATATTGGACGTGAGGCTGATTTGACACAAGTGAAGGTTAGATATTAAGATAAATTTTCAATATTTCGATTATAAAGCAACATTTGTGGATCACCTACAAACCAGGAATCACATTGCCTTGGACTCATTCAACTGCCCGTCTGACCTTCAGTCCTTTGTAATTGGAAATGTAGAATATATAGATTTGAAATTTGCTTGTGTATTGCTTATCAAAAGATTGTGACCTTAAATGACAAAGTGTGTTATCGGTCCATTCAAGGTGGCGCCATTTTACCCGTCCCTGAATGGGTTCCGGTGGTAGTTTAAATAAAGCGAATTAATGCTTTACCTTTAGATGTATAAGGACACTCAAGTTCAACAATATTTAATAACTTAAAACAACCCCAACTGCGGACAAAGCTAAGTGAGTTTGAGAGTAGTGTCTTCTATGTATCTTTGCAAAGCATTGCTCTCATTTCCTCTACCATATTCCAGCACTGCTGGACACTGTTATTTTGGATTAGACTGTATAAATCAAGGTCCCATGTCCCATGTCGCAGTAGGTGCTGGTACAAAAAAGATCACTCACCGCTCAAATGCCGAAAGTGCCGAGGACAGGTCTAAATTCGCAGCCCTCCACCGGCAAGTGATGGCGTTTCAATATGAGTTAAAATTGCTCTAAGGGAAGTTAAACAAATAAACAAAGCCATGTTCCAAATGTCCATTTTAATATCGGTGCGCTCCGTAGCATTGCATATTCTACCATACCTTGATGATGGTAGCTGCAATGTTCTTTCATTTTTCCACGCAAAGCTTTTTTTCCTTGACCTCTCGTCATTCCTTCATAAGCATGTTCTTTTTCATTGTTTAAATCAAGTTTGGCCAATTCTATCAAGAAAGTTTTCTTGAAGTGTAAGCTTTAAATAATCATGGTAATGTGCATAGAAAATGCGTAAGCGGATTGAAAGACTTGAAAAATACACATATTGGATAGGCCTGAAAATTTTTAATAAAGGTTTCTTTAAAAAAAATCGTTGCAGCCTGGAATGAAATCAGAACTGTTCGTTATTTATTTCCATATATATATATATATATATATATATATATATATATATATATATATATATATATATATATATATATATATATATATATATATATATATATATATATATATATATAATTTCTAATTAAGTGTTCTGTTAAGGATTTCCTAAAACACTTAAATATAGACGCTTTAATTCAAAAACTAAATTGGAATCGATATTCCGGCCTGGGTTGTTGAATACATTTTTATGAAATTTACACTTATCTGCAGGGTCGACAGTGTTATTTTGCAATCATTATTCGATGTATTGTTCCAATCTTGCAAATGATAATCTGACTCCTATTTACATTTACATACTTATCCATATTTATATTCAATTTTATTCATACGATGAGTGGGTGTCCACTTAACTGGAAATACAAAATCATAAACAGACATGTGCTTCATTCGTATTTTAATGTTCTCCGTGATCGGAAGGTTGTGTGTTCGAATCATGGCCGCGACTTACCTAAGTCGATAAAAAATAGGTAAAAAAATAAGTAGCAACTGTTCCTTCGCCAAGCGCCCCACTCGTTGAAGTGAAAGTTGTAGGTCTTTTAGACGAGACCTTAAAAACGGAGGCCCCGTGTCACGACAGGCGTTGGCACGATAAAGAACCTTCACTGCTCAATGACGCTTAGCGCCTAGTAAAGGTCTAAATTTGAAGCTTCTTCGTCGGTATATGATGACGTCTATATATGAGTGAAAAATTCTCGAACGGGACGTAAAACAACATTCAATCAATCAATCAAACATATTTGAATGTTAAAGTGACGCTCAATTTTTAAACGGATATAGATTACGGCCAAGTAAGTGGACATTACAAGCGTATAAAGGGCCTCGTTAGAGTTACCGTTTCGCAAATTCTATGGTCGTTACAACAACTCTTTGTAAATACAACGGTCTTAACCCTTCAGTTCGAATGCTGATCATCAATTTTGATACAAATTGTCAGGCCATTTTTTTTCTTTTGTCTACGGATTTCTCCTTTGAAACTTTAGAGAAAATTACGGGACAGGTATTGGCAATCAACAGGAGATGCTAACCCATCACTCACTTGATCCTAAGAATCATGTTTTCAAGGGGCCATGTTAGCCATGCTCTGAGTTTGTAATTGAACTGTAAAGCTTAATGAAGTTTCATTTTTCTTACCGTAAACAGAAATAAGATACATATGAGACTGAGTAAAAGGATTTTTGAAGAAATATTTAAAAATGTAATAAAAGGTCTTATCATATACTTTGAAGTAAATACACCGATTCTGCACTGTGCGACACGGGTGACGTCACAATACCCCATATCAACGACCGGTCTGAAAATCCATATCACGTATCGGACCGGGCAAAAATCCATAACAAACCGGAAGTAACGTTTATTTAAAGTTTAAAAGTTAATTAACTTGATTTTATTTAAATATACATGTAAAATGATTCTTGACTAACATCTGTGGACTTAATTTGTTTTCAAAGAAATAAAATTTGCTTTATTAGATTTTAAAGAAAAAGGTCATAAACATGCACGAAACATTCTTCAATGTGAACTCGCATATTAAGTATTTTAAATATATGATAAATAGAATATAAAAGACTTCGGCCCTCGGGCTGATTTGACATATTATATGGATTTTAGTATGTAATATTCTCTATTGAACAATGAATTTCTCATGTAAAGTGCATTTTGTTTGAAATATATATTATGTACTGAAAGAAAAGTATACTGCTTAGGAGGGGAACATAAAAATAGTACTGGTATGAAAATATTTTTAGAAAGTGACCACACTAGGCATTATAAACACCCTTTTTGCTACTCTTGAAGGTTACACATGAGTTCTTTAGAACAGTTTACTTTATGTCAGTGATAATAATTGATTTCCCTTAAACTTTTATTTTTATTTTGTTCTGCTTGAATATTTCATTAGGGTTTTGGTCGTTTATTTCAGCAGATTTTTCGTTTTTAATCATTTGTCGTGCCTTAGTGCATCTTTTATAGTACATTGATATAGGTAGTAGAAATTCAATATAAAAGAAAATTATCCAGTATGACGTCTCATATATGAGATATATTCACGTTTGACAAGCATATTCAACCATCAATTTCATAATAAAGAGTCTGTCTTTATTGTCCGTCTATACTGTCTTTATCTGTCTGTCTTGAGTCTCATAATAAAGAGTATGTCCTCATTTATTTGTCACTGATAAGTAATATCTAAAAAAAAAAAAAAAAAAAAAAAAAAAAAATTCCGATGGGGATTCAAAAGCACTGAACAATCGGTAATAGGTCACGCGTTTGTGTCAAAAATCAAGATCAATGATAACTAGTTCGGATGAAAATGTTGCAACTGAATTTTAAATTCATATCTGCCATCATTGTGAATGCAATATAACCATATAGCCAACAACAGCTTCAAACCACAAAAAATTGGTTTGAAGACAAAGATTAACTGACAAATTCTAATTCCAATTATAAACAACATTTCTTTGTCTACAAAATCCCGTATAAGCACATAATAACTTTATGTCCAGGACCATTAGTTACTTCATTAAGTACATGTAGCAACATTTAGATGATTTGATTTTTTTTCTAAAAGCTATGGTTATTAGTAAATTCAGATGAATGATTGACAAAAAATGAATATTATAATAAAGAAGAAAATAATTATTTGATTTATCATGAGCAGACTAATTATTAGCAGCAATATGCATTTGATAGTTAAACGAGACTGATATGTTGGAAAAGCTGGAGACCCTGTACACAAGTGACATTATTTCCCCACTCCGGAACACTACATCGGACAGATGGAACTTGTTTTTTCTCGAGGTAAGCTCTCTCTCTCTCTCTCTCTCTCTCTCTCTCTCTCTCTCTCTGTTTTTTAAAAATATTTTGTCAATGAACGAAAACATAGGAACGAGTGCAATCCAAACTTTTATTTTAGAATAAATGTTGCGCAGTAAAACCAGTGACAAGTACAACAAATGATTTTGATAAGACTCCGTGGTGTACGACTTCAGGATCGTGTCAGCAAACAAACTCACAGATTCCAAAGGCCTGCTGTAAAAATGTTACCGTAGATAACTACACTTCAGCTGAAGCTAGATGTCATGCCAATGTGATTCCAGGGACGTATCACGAGGAGGTAATGACCAAACATTGGTGCATTTAAGACTTGTAATTTCTTTTTTTTTTTTAATTTAAAAAAAACCATACACACATTTAAGCAAACTGAACTTACTTGTGATTGCCTCTTGGCAGAAAAATACATACATAAAAAGTACTAATATTCTACTTTCTAGTACAATTATCGAAAATTCGGATAGACTTTACTATACCGGTCCCCAGATCAGCAAGATCCGCGCGCTCTTTGCACTATGACGTAAAATTTACGTCACTCAATCGATAAGGGTTAGTCTTGCACATTTTATGACTGGTTAGGGTTAGTCTTGCACCCACCTGAAAGATTAGGGTTAGTCCTTGTACAAGTTTTCGACTGATTAGGGTTAGTCTAGCATCCATCCGAGAGACTAGGGTTAGTCCTCGCACATAGTTAGTCTAGCATCTGCTCGGGAGATTTGGGTTAGTCCTCGCATACCATCCGAGAGATTAGGGTTACTGTCTGGTTCTTTTAGATTAATAAAGAAATTCAGTTGCCTCTGTATTTTTTGCAAGATCTTAATTCAGCTTCAACGACATCTCGTTGGTTTGTTTACATTAAAAAAAAATGTCTAAGTACGAAAGAAACGGCACTAAGCATGCCCCGCACGCGTTTTGTTTACATTTATTTTTTGTCTCTTTTCACTGAATATACAATATTTATTGCTTTTTTCCAGAGAATGAGGTTAAAACCTTCGTTTAAAAACGAAGTTTTAAACTAAATATTTAGCCATAGAATTCGATTTTGGGCTCAGAAAGTCTTAAAACCTCACATGTTTTATTTCTTTCGATTGCTCACGCGATCTCATAACGAAGTCGCCTACGGCGACACTTTATTTAAGCGCGTTTTTCTAGGGACCGATAAAGTCAAGTCGTTCCGAAAATTCTATTTAAAATTTACAGGGATGTGCATCTCTTTGGACGAACAACTCACACATTCCATCCTCAAAGGAAGCAAAAGACGACGTGTATAAATACGAAATTATTGCAACTATTTTTGAAGTAATATTTTAGAGTTTATTCATTATCTAAAATAATATGAGTCATTGAAAAAAAAATCCAATCAACAACTAGTTGAAATGTTTTTTTTCTGTATCTTTTACAACTCCCCTCCAACTACATTAATGCCATAATAGATTAAAATTAAAGAGTTCAGAAATGTTCATTTTGCTTTAAATGTTTAATATTTTAATGTTTCAGTTTGTGTCTGGCGGAACATCACTTTTAACAATCCTTGTGATCCATTTGTGGAAACTTTCAGAGAGCTAGCAATGGAATCTTTTGACTCAAATACACCTTAAAATATATTAATTCCAGGCTTGTTTTGAAGAAATACTTAGGTTACAAAGACTATAAAAAATATTGTAAGAATTTTTTTATTATTATTTATAATATGTTTGTTCATAAAGAATAATCGTTCTTTAATAATTAAGCAAGAGAAAATATTTGTTTGAAATATATCTGTCTTTTGATTAAACTGCATACTTGATTTTTTTTTATTATTTTACGGAATCGTAAAAAAAAATAGAATGGAAAAAAAATTATTTATCAGAAAAGATCTAATTATAAGAGATTTCATTAAATATATTTGAAAGAAGTGCTAATTATGCTGTAATCGTCTAAAAAATAGTTATACTTTAATTAAAAAATCTTATTCAAACACGATTTTCACCTCGATTCCTTCATTTTATGTTAACCCTAAGGGTAGCTCAGTAGGTAGAATGCTCGCTCCGTGATCGTAAGGTCGTGAGTTCGAAACCCGGCCGCGACTGACCTAAGTCGATGAAAATAGGTAGCAAATGTTTCTTCGAAAAGTGCTCGGCACTTTGAAGTGAAAATTGTGATTAAACCTTAAAACCGAGGTCCTGTGTCACTGTAGGCGTTGGCACAATAAAGAACCTTCACTGCTCAATGGCCCTGAGTGCCGAGTAAAGGTCTAAATTTGAGGCCCTTCACCAGTATATGTTGACGTCTCTATATGAATGAAAAGTTTTCGAATGGGACGTGAACCAACATTCATTCAATCAATCATTCATTCTATAAGTGTGTTCCTAGATTTTAGAGTATAGCTACATCATTGTCTGAGTGTGTCTTTTACAAACCTGTTTTTCACACTCCCAAACAAAAACTCTTTTTAACAAATCATGCCAAAATCACATAAAAATCATATCAAACTCACAAATTCATGATTTTGAACTATGATTTAGACATGATCCATTAAATGGATCATACAGAAATCATAGATGACAAATAAGGAAGTATGATCCTGATGTGGTTTGTTTCTTGGCTATGCGTCTGCTATGATTTTCTTGCGATTTTGGCATGTGCCATTAACTTAGAAAACAAAGGAACATGAGTTTGAAATGATTCGTTAACTTTAACAGCTAAAAGTTTGTGATTTTGATATGATTTCTTAACTTTGTCTTTAAAATCCATACGAGTTACATATGATTTGCTAACTTCTCTGTTAAGAATCATGAGTTTTGTTAACTTTGTCAGAATTGGTTGTATGATCCTGATATGGTTTGTTAACTTTGTCATCTATGATAGGTGAAAATGCAAGCTTTAAATTCACTCCATCTTTGAGAATAAAAAAAAAAACATGCATACATTAATAATAGCCATATTTAAAAGAGAACGGGAAAATTAAGTTTTAATAATTAAAATTCATACAGGTAGGTACAAAGTTCACTGAAGGCACAAAATATTTTTTAAAAAAAGTCAAATGAAATAACAAATAAATAAATACAATAATTAAAAAATAAATTAGCACACTGTTTAAATAACACAGCCTGTTTTTTTTTTAAATCTTTGTCTTCATATAATATTTGTGATCCACTCCCAATTTTACTCTAAGGCATTAGATTAGGATTGGCTCACTGGTCAGTTTCAGAGTCATAGTAACCTT
Source organism: Saccostrea echinata (assembly GCF_033153115.1). NCBI lineage: Eukaryota > Metazoa > Mollusca > Bivalvia > Ostreida > Ostreidae > Saccostrea > Saccostrea echinata. The sequence continues at coordinate 5,839,012 of NW_026889806.1, read as the reverse complement.
GTTATGCAATTCTCCTGCTGGGCAGCACGTTGTAGTGTATAGTGGTTTGCAGCTTATCTAAGGCCAGAATTTGAATGCCGGATTATTCTTTAAGAAGAAAGGATTTCTGTGATTCTATTCTTTTAAAATTCAGTGAATAGATTGGATTAAATGTTGTTTTTTTTTTTAAATTGTCATCTGATTAAGGAAGATCCATTGTTCGGATTACATTTACATGATGATATAGTTCATGTGACATATATGTATAATATTTTTATTTTTATTTTTGGTAACTCAAATTGTATATCAAATATTAAAGGGATGTTTGTTGCAAATTTTAGAGTGTTCAGTTAAATTGTGTAAGAATGTATAATTGTCCTATGAGTTGTTAGCTTTAACAGATCATACCGGGATCGTTATTTTAATACGAGTTGTTAGCTACAACAGATCATACCAGGACCATGGTTTTAATACGAGTTGTTAGCTGTAACAGATCATACCAGGACCATGGTTTTAATACGGGTTGTTAGCTACAACAGATCATACCAGGACTATGGTTTTCTTGCAAGTTGTTTAGTTTAACAGATCATCCAAGAATCATGACCCATTAGCTCATTTGCATGTGAAATTTTCCTATACCGAAATCATATCAAAACCATGATTTACACACGAGTCATTAGCATGATCCCATAGGCTGTTTTTTTTCTGTTTGGGAGCTCTTACGCCTTGCAAGTGTCAAAATTGATATCAAAATATATGGTTGCCTCTAAAGTTCGTGGACAATTACATACATGTATTCAGTATTTAAAACTGCGAAAATAAGGTCGCGGAGCAGGTCAAAATTTCGTTATTTACAATACATTAAATAATATCTTTAGCTATATATATCCTCTGTAAAAATGGCGCAAAAACGAAAACAAATGCAATTCGTTCCAATTATGAGTTGTAACATCGTTTCATATTCCAAATTATATATTGAGATTTTGCTTCGCTGAAATGAAATTAATTTCAGGAGAAAGGTAGTCCTCAATGAAAAAGGCAATAAAGATGACTTTGTTGTACGTTACGGAACAACCTTTTAAGAACTAATTATGTGTTGTACTCGGAAAAACTTCACAATAAACGCTGAAAATGCTGAAGGAAATATGTCGAAAGGAAGTCGTTCGTGCCTGCATACTAAATGGCACAAGAAGTGTTTGAATGATAGAGACGTACTGTTTCAGAAAATGACGATCTATGGAGAAACGGATTCAAGTCCAGGCTTTTTGACATCATAGACAGCTGATTTTCTTTTCAATAAAAATGGAACTCGGAAATCTGATTATCTTGTCACTGGTCATTAGAAATTTATTTTGTTAAAAACATTCTGATTGTCCACAAAAATATTCCAAAGTTGAAACTAAAAAGATGCTTGAGTTTCTGATTGACAATTACCATGTAGTTTATAGAAACAAAGTCTTCCAAAAAATCTGTCTGAATACCCATAATTGCTAATCGCGCCCCTTATCTAGCAGATCTATTTTTTTATTCAAATGAAGCAAAATTTATTTTTAAAAAAATATATGAAAAGAAAAAGTCTCTTGTTGTGGCTTTCAATTCAACACAAGCACTTTAATTTACCTGATCATTCTATTTAGTCAAAGTTAAGATTCTAGAAAAAAATTACCACCATACTAATCACTTAATACATCTTTCCGTGGACAAAAAGAATAACGGATTAGGAAACTAGGCACGGCTTTTCCATTTGGTAACAATGACAATGTCGACAGTGTTGGGAATCTTTTATTTCCACAGTGTAGCAATGTGAATGTGATGGGACTGTTTAACAACACACAGAGGAGCAAGCGTAGTCATCGACATCGGTCTTATGACAGGGTTCTCCATGGGCCATATAACGTGTTGGCCCCGCCACAGTTAATTCCTTAACACCACAGTTAAAAAAAAAAAGCGCCAAAGTTCCACTAGAGTTAAAATATTAGCGACACAGTAAAATCGTCGTCGTCAGTACGATAAATAAATAAATTTTTAAATCAAACGAACCTCTAAATTCTGTACCGTTTTCTAGGGATATCAAAATATTTATTTTTCTTAGTCGGCTATTCGATAACATTATTCGAGCGATAGTCGAATATTCGGAACATTTCCCAAAATTATGTTTAAATTTTATTTCAAACGTCACTGGTACATGACATATTTATGACTTAAAAACCTTTTTAACTATATTTACACAGAAAAGTATCATAAAATGCTTATGTTGCAAAGGCAATCAACGTGTGGATAGAGTGGGAAATAATTTTCTTCAAAATGTATGATTTTCCCGTCAATCACGTTCATAATCATTTTTAGGAACCATTGAAAAATTTACAGCACATTTTTTAAAACTTATAAAAATAAATGGGGGGGGGGGTTAGGGGGGTTTAACACACAGTATCCACAATGCTTGTGCGTATGGTATTGTTAAACAGTTAAATACTACTACAATTGTTGATTGCCCTGGCTGTCAAAATGTCCTTACAATGTAAGCGAATTGTTTTAATAATTACCGAAGTGTTATAAATTTTCACGGCTACCGTGTGTTCTCGATCTGCACTTCAACATTCTAATGCGATCAATAATGTCCAATTAATTAATTTACAAACAAAGTCCAGAAAAGTTATGTATATTTTATTACAAAAGGAACACAGATTAGTAATTGACAATTAATTCTCGTCGCAGTGAACCATTTATATAGTTACTGTATTTCCTACACGTACATGGAAAGACGGTTTCTCAGTTTTGAAATGAGAATTTTATCTCGTTTTCACTCTTCTATTGCACTTAGACGTGTAATGCGTCGTTTTGTATTCATTTCATTCATTCGAATGTCCTTTCATTATTCGATCGTCTGTCCATTCGACTGATAGTCGAATAGTTGACTATTCGTTGACATCCCCACCGTTTTCCAATTTCTAATGCCAAACGGTTAATTTACTTTAACTGAGACTCATTGTTTTATTTTGCACAGTCAATTATCTTATAGACCTCGCTGAACACATGAATAAAGAGGCAAGCTATTTTTTTTCACACTTCACGATAATTACAAATGAAATTTTAAAAATCAGTTTATGCATTAATAGTTCTACAGATAATCAGGTCTCTAAAATTGCATTGATATTGCTAGTCAAAACATTGTACGTGCATCGTATCTAATAAAAATGTTTATGTGTAATGTTGAAAAATTAACAATTGAATATATCGAACAGAATATAATTTTATGATTCTAAAATCCTAAAGGTTTTTTTTTATTCACAAGTTTTAAGATTCTTCAGTCTTCAGACCAATAATTGCAAATATATAGATGAAAGCGTGATTGTGTGACCTACCAGAATTTCTACTATCCTTTAATGAACACTGTAGGTGTATTATTCACCTTCTGTAAAAAAAAAATAATTATGGTTAGATGCTTTAAACTTGTTATTACTGGTACTATTATCCTCAGATTCTTAAGTTAATATTTGTTAATTTATAAATTATAAGTACGTTTGTGTTTGGGGAGGAGGTCTTTTTCACAGTATAGATAATTATATTTTGTAAACATCCTAATTTTTGTTTTGCTCTATGTTTTTTCGATTAGATGTTTTTATTATTTAATTTGTCAAGCATTTTGTCAGATAATTAATGCCGTTTTTGTATAAAACTATTGATTCATAGGGGCTGTGTGTTTTTCTCATTTTATTTAGTGGTTCCTTCGCCAATTCGGTCGCAAAATGACCTCGAATATTAGCACTTCCGGTAAGTCTTGCGCCACAGTTTAATTTGAAATGATGGAGAACCCTGTTATGATAAACCTGTACTAAATTTATTTATCAAATAAACACAAAAGACACCATTTTATACACCAGTAATTGCAAATGGTTAATTGTCCTTGTTTAGGATCTTTTTGATCAACACATGAGGAGGACAGTCTGTTTTGTGAAGGTTAGACTAGCGAAAGAGAAGGAACGGACGATGTTTGGATCGCTACAGTGTAGTCTTATATCATTTCATATGTTGGTTATTTCCCCCAATAAACTCTAAACTTACTCCACACAACTGACTTTTAATATTTTATTGAATCTTTTCATTATTTCTAAATATTTCTTCACTTTTGAAGTGTGTACTAGCATTTCTATGCATATTCAATTTCGCTGCCATATATTTACTAAATAATTTTAAAATGATTTAAAGATAATAGACCATACTTAATCGATGATCATTGAAAGCAAATCATTGAACCCATTCAAAGTAAAGGACCACAATAGGTGAGACTAGCTATGTACCAGGTGAATGGCCACTAATTACTCTACGCTACTGACATTTAAGTAATTTTTGGTAAGTTTTTGATAAATATATGTACTTTGAAAAAAGAAAAATTATACAACCGAGTAACCAAGTACAACTTTTAGTATTCGATACTCGGACGTTCGATCCAATATCTGCTTAATTGGGAACACTTAGGTCTTCATCATATTCGCACCAAAGTTTACTCTGTCCCTTTGAAATTTCTAAATGTTCTATTTGAACAGGTCAATGAAAGTACACATTTTGATTCTTCGACACCAGAATACAGGCATGGATCCGTGATGATTGATATTGCCTATCATAGGCCACGTTTTACGGAAGAAAATACTGCTCAAGAAACCCTTCTGTTCCTTAAACTCCTTAAACTTCAATTTGCCAATAAAGGAATTGACACAGAAAGTATTAGTAATATTCTTAACTACAAAAGTATCAAGTCTTGTATTCCACCATATTTTAAATTGAAGTCCACAACCTGTATTTTTTACAGATATACATCAACTATTGTTTCCAAACTTTTTAATTAGAAAAAACTTTAAAGTGTCAAGATATCAAACAAGATCTTCCGCGTGTTCATATATAAACTGGAGACGTCAATACTGGTGATGTAAATATAGTTAATAATGATATAAATATAGTACATAATGAGGTTAAATCCTTGAATTTAAAACGGCCAAAATTTAGGGAACCCGTTCCTTCAACTGGCAATATAATATAATTCCCATAGGTGCTAATTGCGCCCCGTCATTAGTAGATCTATTCTTATATTCCTATGAAGCAGAATTTGTTCAAAATCTTCTATGTGAAAAGAATAAAACACTTGCTGTAACCTTCAACTCGACATTTAGATATATCGACGACGTATTGTCAATTAACAATGGTCATTTCCATTCTTATGTCGACACGATATATCCTGGTGAGCTTGGGATAAAAGATACCAGAGTCTGACACATCTGTTTCATATTTGGATATTTTATTAGAAAAAGACGTTAATTGTAATCTAACAACCAAGCTTTATGATAAACGTGCTGACTAACACTCCAATCGTCAACTTTCCTTATTTATGCAGCAATATACCTTATCACCTGCATACGGGGTTTATATCTCTCAGTGGATTCGATACGCAAGAGCATGCTCTACGTATGAACTATTTCTGAAACGATGTAAGTTATTGACAAACAAGTTGATGAAACAAAATATTAGCAGTCTCGTTTAAAGTCATCATTTCTTAAGTTCTTTGGTCGATACAATGACCTCGTCAGCAAATACAATCTATCATCAAGTCAAATGCTGACGGACTTTTTCATACTTATTGTTAGGTCATTATTTACACACTGAATTGTCGACGGATTATTCCGTCATTCCCCGATCATGACAAAAAGCACACGTCGGGTATGACCGGTCGGCAGGGAATGCTCCATGGCACCTGAATCCACCTCTGTTGTCTTAGAGATCCGTGTTTCCTCTGCTCCTATTTTGTAATGTTTAATGGATTTTTGAGCACAAATACTTTTCGTTATCTCCCCATACTTCATGAAAGAATATGGCATGATGGAAGACTGTAGTGGAAATATGACGCCATCAATGTGTTACATTTCTACGTTTTAAACAGAAAAAGCCTCAAAATAACTCATTTCTGGGGTTATTTTCCTTAAGAAAATAGTGTCCACAGCCGTCGCCCACTTCAGTTTTTTGATATGATGTGGAAATTTTGCAAAATCCTTTAAAAAAATCACATTTGTCAAAAACCTTGTGGGCGATGTATGTGCTCTATATTGTTTTATGAAAAATTCAACTAAAATTTGATGTCCTGCTACTTTTTTAGGAAAATAGGGGAAAATGCACAAGTTCATAACGTTACAATTAGCATTAAGGAGATCATATGAAAAAAAACCATTTGTATGTTTTTTACTGCAAGTAATTTCAATGATTCAGAAAGCATCAGTTTTATTTTCTTACATCTCTTTCATATTCAAGAAAAATAGAGGGCAAAATTTGTATTGAAACCGTACATTGTTCTTACTTTCTTATTTTCACTGAGATTTTTAAAGATTAATTTTTAAAAATTATATGCAAAACTTCAACCAACCCAGACATTCCCAAAAGCCGTCGTTTGAATAAAATTTAATATGTACTATATACGTATACAAAATGTGTAAACCATTAATATGCATTCCAGAATAACATGTAGAAGTTTAATTAATATTGTGTCATATACTTAACAGATTTTTATTGTAAAGTTCAGTTAACAATCTAACTGCAGGTATATTTGTCAGTAAGCAAAACTGTCAATCGTACTACAGGTATATACATCAATCTTCAAAAAAATCATATACTCAAAACATATAAATGAACCTCATTTTATAAAATTTTGCACTTTTGTGTTAATTAGTAAAATTTTGCATTTTGATGGAGTATATAACAGATTCTTTATCAACGATGAGACCTTTGTGCATTTATTATAACCAAAAGATCAGAAGTATAACTTAATAGTTTGTTAGATCTGTCCATATATACTTATTTTATTTTAATTATTTAATGGTAAGTTTAAAATATCAGTATTTAAAATCTAAGGAAGTTAAGAATACAATATTTAAAATAATAGCACTTTCAATAAATAAACCTTTCTGAAAGATAACATAAATTCTTTGAGTTTTTTAATATTGTTTGTTCGAAAATTATTTATATTTTCTCACTCAATGCGTTTCTTTTTTTACTCTTTGTCAGTTGGATAAAGTTAGGTAGCCCTGTCGACTTAATTCCTCTTCACACATGCTTCAATTAAGTCATGAAAAAGCATATAACTTACGATACAATTAATAAATGTCATGATCTCACGGTCAAACTTGTATTTTTAAAGGTCTTCTTTCTTCAGCGGAAGACCTTCTTGTTATTTTTATTATTTTTGTCGAGTTTGTGTGTCTGAAAAATTCTAATTCTAACAAAAAGTTTATCTTTCATAACTGAAAGATACCTTCAAGCAATTCTAGATTCTGATAAGGAAAAACGCCCTACTTCTATGGGTAACATTCCTTTTTTGCCAAAGACGATCAATAATGAACTCCCGATATATAGAGATTACATTGTTTGACAATAAATTTATTGCGTGCATTAGAATACTCTGATAACAATGTATATAAAATTTTAAGTGAGATAGACAAGAAGAAAGGAAACTAAATTTTGAAAGGTGAGGTACACTTCTAGTACAAAATATTCATTATAAATTAAAATTCTTTCTTATCAAAGTATTTAGAATATAAGTAACATTAGTATATTTTACTAACAAAGAATATAGAATTTATGGAATTTCATTTGATTTTCAATGTTAAATAATGTTTACTTTCTTTCGTATAAAGATCAACCCTCTGATCACCAAAATGGGACTAACTGGCTGTGAAAAATTTGGGAAGGTGTTTCTCATTGTCATAAACATAATCTTCTTCGTGAGTATCAAAGTTCATTTATATGTGTGCGTGTGTGTCTGTAGTTTCTTTTCTCCACATTTATCCACAGATAGAATTGCTTTTTTGCATACAAAAGTAGTACTTTATAAATTGTTTTATTGTTTTATGGCACTTTAACAGAATACGTGTAAATAATTATATAATCCAATAATCTTTGAAGTAAGGCCTGGATGTCCTCCTTTTGTATTTTGTGTTTTCTTGTTGCTAGTTGGAAAAACCTGGAAGTTTATAGAAAAAAATATTAGTAATAATTGCGTAATCCATTATCTAGTTGTGTTATTTAAACACATAAATATATTTTGTTGAAGTTTTTGAGAGATACGCAAATCTCCTTTATTCTTTGTTTATTTTGCCTGTTCAGGGTAGATAAGACACAACTGTTTGATAATGTAATCAATACAGATTTAAGTCCATTCTATGTCATAGAGGATTGATAAACATTTTTTTAAAGAAAGAAACATCAAAAGGGGAAGAACTTCAATAGAATATTTTTTAGCAATCCTTTATATAGAAAAAGCAAATGCATGTATGATGACAAGTACTGGACAGCCATAATTTAGAATAAGGTTGATTCATATACATCATCAACATAAAGAGATCTTTTTGATCAGTTACTTTATCAAAGACATTTTTCTTTGGTTCAAAATCATTTTTATGAATTGTTAAGGAAATGTAATTTGCACACCTTTTTACGATTTCATTTTACCATAACACTTAACTTAAAGATATGATCATGAATAAAAAAAATATAAAAAGAATTTTAGATTATGCTGTATGAGTAATAATGTACCAATTCCAGTCAATATTAAGGACCAAAAGACAATTTGTGACAGACTGAAAGAGAATGATAATGCATAGTTGCGTTATTAGAAACCAAAACAAATATACATTTGGTTTTTTTTTTTTTTTATTACGGAGATAAGAGAATTTTAACAATGGTTTGTGATACAATTTCATTGAGGTCACCTGGGTATTATAATAAATATCAGTTTCATGTATGAATAAATAAAGTAAGATGAATAATATCAATATTTTTTAATTGATTAAAAACGTGTAAATAATGTAGCTTTTTTTTTCTCTAAAAAGGACTTGAAAACATATTTTGTTCCATTACGATTGCCGCGGACTAGTTCAACGCAGCTGTTGTTTATGAACAGTTACATATTTGAGTTTTGATTCATTGCACTCAAGAATCCTGAAGTTTTTGCCAAAGCAAGATTTTACTATTAAATATTAGATGCAAACAAGAGGCCCAAGGGCCTTAACGGTCACCTGAGTATAATACAACAATTTAGAGGATCCATAGAGTATAAAATGAACTGAAAGGTGAAGCTTTGTTGCCCAAAAGCAAGAAAAATAGAGTGATCAGGATAAAAAAAAATAATTAGTCTAGCATTCATTCACAGTTCATAAATTAGGTTCTAATCTGTTCCTTATTTAACACTTTCACCATACAGTAAATTAACAAAATATCACTGTACCATCTTAATTCCTTGCTGAAATCTCTTACATTGGCCTCTCTTGATCTTTGATGAACATTTAATAAGACAAGTTATTTTTGTCTCATTTTTATTTATCTATTACTTACAAGTCTACCTGATCATTAAAACTATGAAAGTACTTTTTGTATTATACAATAAAACTTCTTGCATAATTCTCTTATTCTATTAACCTTTCAAGTACATTATTTACAGTGATTAATTAAAATTTGCCATATTAATTAAATATGGCAAAGGGGAATAACTCCTCTCAGTAGATTACAAATTAATAGTGCCCTAGCTAGGACCAGAACACTTGACTAAATGGTCCAGCTGTTCAAATATCTGGTAAAAATACCCTTCCTTATTAAAACTTTTACTCTTTTTGCCTCTGATATGCCCAGGTGCAGAGAAGATTTTTAAAGAAATAATGCATTTTTACTACAGATTCACTATATTATCAATAGAACCCAACCCCCCCCCCCTTCCATCGAGAAACATCAGAGCCTCTCACCCTGGGACCAGAAGTTTGCACATCATAAGTAATCACTTTGTTTATCTGCTTAACACTGAGGAGCAGACAGGATTATTTAATAGAAATAATGCATTTTCACTATATTATCAAGAGCCCCACCCTTGCACCAGCACATCTGACCCAGGGGTCATGCAATTCACTACTCTGGAAGAAGCACTCTTGCTCATCATAACTATACACTAGCTTCTTTGCTTTTTAACCAGAAGCAGAAAAGAATGTTTTCAGAAAAAATTGCTTTTTCACTATATAATCAATAGAGCCGCCCCCCCCCCCCCTTTTTCACCAGAACCCTTGACCCTGGGGCCATGAAATGCACAAGTTTGGAAGAGGCATCCTTGCATATCATAACAATGTAATTAGTTTGTTTAAATGATACCCAGGGGCAGAGAAGAAGAGTTTTAAAGAAATAATTCACCTTCACTATAGGATCTATATGGCCCCACCCTAGCACCAGAACCCCTGTCCCTGGGGCCATGAATTTTACAATTTTGGAATAGGCATCCTTGCTTATCATAACAATGTACTTAATTTGTTTAAATAATGCCAAGGAGCAGAGAAGAAGATTTTTAAAGCATTAATGCATTTTCACTATATAATAAATAGAGCCCCACCCTAACACCAGAACCCCTGATCCAGGGTCCATGAAATTCACAATTTTGGAAGAGGCATCCATGCTTATCATAACTATGTATTTAATTTGTTTCAATTATACCCAGGAGTAGAGAAGAAGATTTTCAAAGAAATAATGCACTTTCACTATATGATCTATATAGCCCCGCCCTAGCACAAGAACCCCTGACCCTGGGGCCATGAATTTCACAATTTTGGTAGAGTCACTCTTGCTTATCATAACTATGTATTCAATTTGTTTCAATAGTACCCAGGAGTAGAGAAGAAGATTTTCAAAGAAATAATGCACTTTCACTATATGATCTATATAGCCCCGCCCTAGCACCAGAACCCCTGACCCTGGGGCCATGAATTTCACAATTTTGGTAGAGTCACCCTTGCATATCATAACAATGTATTTCATTTGTTTCAATAATACCCAGGAGTAGAGAAGAAGATTTTCAAAGAAATAATGCACTTTCACTATATGATCTGTATAGCCCCGCCCTAGCACCAGAACCCCTGACCCTGGGGCCATGAATTTCACAATTTTGGTAGAGTCACTCTTGCTTATCATAACAATGTATTCAATTTGTTTCAATAATACCCAGGAGCTGAGAAGAAGATTTTCAAAGAAATAATGCACTTTCACTATATGATCTATATAGCCCCGCCCTAGCACCAGAACCCCTGACCCTGGGGCCATGAATTTCACAATTTTGGCAGAGTCACTCTTGCTTATCATAACTATGTATTCAATTTGTTTCAATAATACCCAGGAGTAGAGAAGAAGATTTTCAAAGAAATAATGCACTTTCACTATATGATCTATATAGCCCCGTCCTAGCACCAGAACCCCTGACCCCGGGGCCATGAATTTCACAATTTAGGTAGAGGGCTCAATGCTTATTACAATCATGTCAACAGTTTGACTGCTTGATGTCCAGGAGTAAAGAAGAAGATTTTTAAAGATTGCATTAATTTTGGTGGTTTTAGCCCCACCCCTCAGGCCCCAGGGGGGCAGGAACCATGAAATTCACAATTTTTGTCCCCCTTCACCCATAGATGCTATATGCCAAAATTGGTTGAAATTGGTTGAGCGGTTTCAGAGAAGAAGCTGAAAATGTTTAAATGTTAACGCACGACGCACGATGGACGACGGACGACGCACGACGCACGACGACGGACCAAAAACGGATAGCAATGGGTCACCTGAGTGACTCAGGTGACCTAAATATCGATAAGCGACTTTGACCTTTCAAATATAGATATTATGCAAGAACATCATTTACCTATTGGTCATTGCTTATAACTTGCAAAGGTTTGGGTCTATTTTCCAACCTATTATTCATGGTCAGAAACTTTTTTTTTTACTATTTTATTGCCCAGATACTTTGTCCTTTTAGATATGAACTACTGGACCATGTTATTGGAAACACATACTTTAATTTTAATCAAATTCTCCATAATGTTAGAGAATTATAACCAGGGCAGGCTCTAAGAGATACAGACAGCTAAAAAGACCGATGTACAGACAAAGGTGCCATCAAAAACCTGATATGGCCTCTCCAGTTGGTGAAGACATAAGACGTGACACATTGATTTAAGATTTAAGCTCCCTGAAATCATTCCTCACACGAGTTCTTGCAGTTTTCACAACAAAATATTTTTTTCTAACGAATCCATAAAAAATATTTTTTTTTAAATTAAAAACATAGCTAAGAGTTAAAAACGATTACAAAGAATATGCATTAACAATCATTTTCAGGATAAATGAAATTTAAATTGCTTCGGTAGTATTTTTTTCAAAATTTACTTTTCTTCTTGAAATATTCTTGTAAGTTCTATGAACATGAACCTACTGAATTTGCTCTATTGCAGCTGCTAGGACTTGGACTTTTCATAGTAGGGATTTTGATGAAAGTTAATGTTTCCGCAATAAGTGATGACGTAAAGCCTGCACTGAATGCAGTCACCGTGACTAGTTTTAAATTAGGAGATCTGGTGGATAACCTATCGATTCTCTTCATAGCGATAACCGCTTTATTTGAGATATATTAATTTTTTATTCAGCTTTGACTCGTTTTAAAAAGAAAATAATCATTTCGATCAGATTACTTTATTTAAAAGTTCTTGGCATTTTAACCCTGGTCCGTGCACACTATCGGCGACCTTTAATGACTGAGATTTTTACAAAAATATTAAGTTCAAACAATAAAAACCAAACTATTCCGACTTGGATTTTCATGACTAATATTTTGGTATACAATAAGCATATCTTGAACCATTCATTTTGACAAAAACGCCATTGTCCACGAACTTTTTGGACAACCCTCGTATATATATATATACACATGTATATATATAGAGAGAGAGAGAGTGCCCTGTACGTCCATCTGTCTGTCTGTTTTTCCTCAGAATCTTTAACATTGCCCATCACTTTTGAATAGTTATTGCTATGGTTTTCATATTTCATATAAACATGTGTACTCCTTGTGACCAGACCTTTCTTAGGGTACCATCATATTTTACCTTTTGACCTTAGAGTTTGAGTCTTGAAAATTTACACAACTTTATCCTTTGCCATAAGTTTTGAACAGTTGGTGTTAGGGCTTTCATACTTAAAATGTGGAATCCTTGTGAATGACCTTATTTTGAATACCAACAACTTTGACCTCTTGAGTTTGACCTGAGGGTTTGACTTACTTTTGTTAAACTTTAACCTTGGCCGTAATTTTTGACCAGTTGATGCTAGGGCTTTCATACTTCACATATGTTATTGTTGTGACAAGACCTTACTTGTTATGAAACATTCATGTTCACACAAGTACTTTGAAGTTGATATTAAAAAGATGCTTGAGTTTATGATTGACAATTTCTATGTAGTTTTTGGAGATCAGGTATTCCAAAAATCTGTTGGAATTTCCATGGATACCAATTGCACCCCATTATTAGCAGACCTATTTTTATATTCATATGAAGCAGAATTTATTCAAAAACTTCTACATGAGAAGAAGAAAACACTTGCTGTGGCCTTCAACTCAACATTTACATATATCGACGACGTATTATCAATTAACAATAGTTACTGTTATTCATTTGTCGACTCGATATATCCAAGTGAGCTTGAAATAAACGATACAACAGGGTCTGACACATCTGTTTCATATTTAGATATGTACTAAAAAAAAGAAGGTATAGGTAACCTAACACCAAAGCTTTATGAAAATCGTATATTGTTTCAATGGACTTTCGAGATTGAATACTGTTCGTTATCTTCATATATTTCATTTGAATACAACCAACTTTGATCCTTTGATCTTGGAGTTTGGCCTACTTTGAAAAATAATTAACCTTGGTCATAACTTTTGAACGGTTGGTGCTTGGGCTTTCATATTTCACATGTGTATTTCTTAAGAGAAGACCTTTCCTAGGGCACCATTTATTTTGATCATTTGATTTTGACCTTGATGTTTGACTTTCTTTTGAAAATCTTTTACATATCTTTTCAATGGTTGCTGCGAGGGCTTTCATATTTCACAGGTATTTTCCTCGAAAAGGACCTTACTTTGAGTACCAACATATTTGACTTGCATTTCAGAAAGTTTCACCTTCGCTATAAGTTGCCATACGGGGGCATCAGTGTTTCACAAACACATCTTGTAAATAAAAATATATTAAATTTTTAGAAGAACATATCTGTTCATAGTTTTACTAAAATCATCTTCAAATACCCAATGTATATATTTATCTTTTATCCCTTTTGTATTCAAAAGTTAGATTGTTGTGCTGTGAACAATACAAAAACCGACTTTGATAGCACTCCATGGCACACAACTGGCAAACGAGCAACTGCCAAGATACCCAGAACATGCTGCAAAGGGACTGATTCTGATAGTTATGTTTTATTTACCAGCAGTTCTCCATGTGTTCGAGGCACCATTGGATATAATACAAAGGTATTTATTTCTAATGTCTTAAAAGCTTGTCTCAGAAAAAAATCATCCAAAACTTGAAAAAGCCTTTTTGCAGCCAAAACGTAGATTTTCTTGCACAAGTATCATTATGATACTAGACACATAAATTCCAAATAAAAAATATTTTGCTGATATCTATGTTTCAGGGGTCCTATGAAGCGCCATCTATTCTTTTTCTGTCAGACCTCCAATGTGATCTGAGGTCATAATTTTCATGACAATTACCATAATTTAAGAAGAAGAATGGAAAAATCTGAGTCAATGCAATGAAATTATGTCATATCTAACCCCAAAAATTTAACAATGGCATTTTTCGACACCCCCTCCCCCCATGGACTGTCCATAAATGGCATATTTAGTAAATTTTGCCTAAGAGTTAAAAAAAAGATCTAAATATAAAGATATGAAAAAAGAATTATATATATTACACGATCAGTATGTACTGGTCCCGTACATACATTGTCTTTGTTTGTAAGGCTCATTATATAAATTGTATTTTAGAGGAACTGGGGTTTAATTCAACAAGTAGTAATCCAAGTTATACCCATAGCTCCCTTTCTAAGGAGGGAATTTTTTCAAAATCATATGTCAGTTTTGAATATTTTTATTATTCCCAACAATCGAAATAAATTTAAATTACCATATTTATATTGGATTCCGAAACTTCAAAAAGTCCTTACAAACAAAGATACATAGTGGGTTCCAGTAAATGTTCTACCAAGCCTCTTTCTTTACTCCTCACAAAGATATTAACAGTAGTGAAGAAGAAACTTCAAGAGTACTGTGCAACAACATATTCGAGAAGTGGTGTAAATCAGATGTGGGTACTAAAAATTCCAAGGAACTTTTGGAAGATTTGAAATCAAAATCTTTTACCAAAATCAACAACTTAAAAACTTACGACTTTTCAACGTTATATACAATGAAATATATGGAGATAACGGACAGTATTCAACCTCAAGTACATTAAACAATACAAAATAGGAGCAGAGCAAACACGGACCTCCAAAATATCAGAGGTGAATCAGGTGCCATGGAGGAATTAGCATCCCCTGCCGACCTGTCACACCCGCCGTGTGCTCCTTTTAATGATCGGGAAATAACGGAAAAAATCCGTCGACAATTCGGTGTGTAAATAATGGCCTAACAATTATTATGAAAAACGTCAGTGATAAATTGTATTTGCTGACAAGTTCATTGTATCGACCATAGAACTTACGAAATGATGACTTTAAACGAGATTGCTGATATTCTTGTTTCATCAACATGTTTGTCAATAATTTACCTCGTTTTAGAAATTGTACATACGTACAGCATGCTCTTGAATCAACTGGGAGATGTAAACCCCGTAGGCAGATGATGAAAGTATATTGCTGCATAAGTAAGGGAAGTTGATGATTGAAAAGTTAAAGTCATCACGTTTATCATAAAGTTTGGTTGTTAGATTACCATCAACGTCTTTTTCAAGTAAAATATCCAATTATGAAACAGATGTGTCTTCCCCCACGATAAATTAAAGTCCTTGTCATTTGTCATTTGCAAAATTACTTCGTTAAAAAAAACAATCTGATTGTACACACAAGTCCTCTGAGGTTGATATTAAAAAGATGCTCGAGTTTATGATTGACAATAGCTATGTGGTTTTTTGAGATCAGGTCTTCCAATAATCTATTGGAATTCCCATTGGTATCAATTGCGTTCCCTTATTAGAAGACCTATTTTTGTATTCATATGATGCACAATTTGTTCAATTTTTTTACGTGAAAAGAAGAAAAAACTTGCTGTGGCCTTCAACTTGACATTTAGATATATCGACGACGTATTGTCAATTAACAATGGTTATTTCCATTCCTATGTCGACACGATATATCCCGGTGAGCTTGAGATAAAAGACACCATAGAGTCTGACACATCTGTTTCATATTTGTATATTTTATTAGAAGAAGACGTTAATAGCAATCTAAGAAGCAAGCTGTATGATAAACGTGATGACTTACTTTTCAATCGTCAACTTCCCTTACTTATGCAGCAATATACCCTAATCACCTGCATACGGGGCTTATATCTCTCAGTTGATTCGATATGTCAGAGCATGTTGTGTTTATGAAACAAGAATATCAGGAGTCTCGTTTAAAGTCATCATTTCTTAAGATCTATGGTCGATACAATGACCTTGTCAGCAAATACAATCTTTCATTAAGTCAAATGCTGACTGACTTTTTTCATACTAATTAATAGGCCTGACAGGAAAATAAATAATCTATCCTTTATAAGTGCACAACCCCTACATCCAACCGCAGGCACTTCTTTCGGTAATAATTTTTTAACCCATAGTATAATAAGTATTATCATTATATTATGGGTTAAAAAATTACTACCGAAACTTGTGCATCCCCCCTTCTACGATAGTTTTTTTATTTTTTTTTCTTTCTTTCTTTTTTTTTTTTTTTTTTTTTTTTTTTTTTTTTTTTGGCTCTTCAGACTTTTTCAGTGAATCAGAAAGTACATAACCTGTCCTTCACTTCCATGAAAATAAGTAATCTGACTTGGAAAAATTTGCCCTCTCTTCAAATGGTCGTTCCTTAATCCATAGTCAACGCAGTCATATTATGCAGTTTTAAAGAGGATTTATGTCATTCATAATTTATAATTATTATACAATGAATGTTTTCACATGATAGGTTTTGCTATAAATATAAGTCACAGGAAAAACATTTTGACTGTCACTGAAAAAGTCCGCGGTGTTAAATAGGGTAAAAAATGTACATTTTAGAAGATGGACGTAGTCTACAAAAAACATAAAAAAGTGTATTTACATGCATGTAGCACAATTCTCAATATGGTAAGTGTAAGGCTTTCAATATTTTGACTTGGTTACTTTGATTCTTTATAAATGACTTTAAAAGAACATTCTCATAGATTTTTCAAATTATGCATTAAGCTAAAGGTGAGAATGTAATACCAGTTTCAGTAAAATACATTGTTTATTAAACAGGATACGAAATTCACAATATCCGAGTATAAATGCTATATTGACAAGCTAATTCAGAGAATCTGTGTCCCCTGCTTAAGGAAAAAAGAAGAGCATGTACGGATCTAGAGGGTGGGGGTCGGGTTGAGGGTGGGGAGACGGGACACTTTAAGAGGAGGGGGGGGGGCATAGGGAGTTATGATTCAAAATTTCATTGCAAAAGCTTAAAAGCTTTTTGAGATATCGCTCGGAAATGAAAAATTTACACACAAAGACAATGTATAAATTTTTTACCTTGACCTTTAACCTTTTCACCTCGAAATCAATAGGGATCTTTTTTGGGCCATAGGGAGTTGTGGTATATATTTTCATTGCGAAAGCTCGACGGCTTTCCGAGATATCACGCGGAAATAATGTGTTAAAACAGACAGAATTTATGAATTCACAACCTTGACCTTTACCCTTGAAATCAATGGAGTTCTTCCTTTGGACAAAAGGAGTTGTTATGTAAAATTACATTGCAGAGGCTCAAAGGCTTTTCGGGACATCATGCCGAAACGAAAGTGTTACAGAAAGTCTAACTGACGGACGGATGGACAGACCCAAATTAATATCCCCCACTTTCAGTTAAAGCGGAGGACAAAAAGGCAAATTTTATATAGCATTATGACCGTGAACTTTGACCATCTATCCGTATCTACCAATTCATGTGATGCTAGTTATTGTTCAACAGAACTGTAATTTTGTTTATTCATATAATGTTGTGTAAAATACGAGTATTAGTTATGACACAGAAAAAAAAAATGTGCTTCGTTTCCTTAAATTTTCATCTAAATCGAGTCATTTTGACATTGCCCTTTGACCTTTTGTCATGAAAATTTATTTTTCTCTTTGTTTTGGCTATTGTGTATTATAAAATTTAATTAAATTATAAAATTTGGTTTTAATCCATTTTGAAATTCTTAGGTATTGATATAAATACTGATTAAAGATACCTATTGTCCTTGTCTGGAATTCTTTAAAAAAGCATAAGTTTGTAATCATGTTAACATGAAAACAAAATATGAATACGAATTGTTTCTTTACAATTTATATTAGAACTATACATTGACTTTCAAACCAATGTACGTATTTATTTTTTTCCAAAATGTCCGCAAAATTTTATACCAGGCTATTCAAAAGAGCCTAAAATCTACAATTTTTCCCCAGAAAAATTCTACTTAAAAATGGGGGATATTTTTTCTATGAGGTAAAGTTATTCAAATACTAGAAATTGCCTAATGAACTATGAAGATGATGTATTTTGTCAAAAAGATAAAGTCGTGTAAATATCTTGTTCTATTAAAGACCTTTAATTAGTAAAAATGGGTCATTTTTCATCACAATTCAACGTTTTTTAGGCCACGAAAATGTATGTTGGTTGCCATGATAACCATTGACCATAGCAATCATTTTGTTATGAATTTTAGTTTTATACATCAATATAGGAATGTGTGCCAATTTCATAAAAATTCAAGATCTAGTGTGCCACACTCCCTACATAAGAGTTCAAATGCTTACAGAAAATGGTTAATAATTTTCCACAAAAAAATGTTTCAAAGTGTAAGGTTTACAAAGCACAACAGGAGGCTGTCATTTTAAAACTGGAATTAACCCTTATATGTATTGTATATTACAGATGGGCTCGCGAAGGGGCAGTAACTCGTTCTACTGTTGCAGAAAGATTTTATTATAAAAGTTTATCGCTTTAATTTTTATTATATTTATGTGAGCACACGGCGGGTGTGACCGGTCGGCAGGGAATGCTCTGTTTTTCAAAACAGGGACAAATTGGACAATACTTGTTTAATTTTTACTATAAATTTTATAGAACTTAGACCTGCTCCAAAACAATATTCACGTATTTTAATGATAATATCATTCTGCACGTTATATCAAAACACTGAGTTGGAACAGACCTGCGCTTGGTGACTTTTACTCCAAATAGCTACTTAATATACTCCTTTTTCTCTATAAATCATGAAAATTTTGAATTTACGCCATTTTCCTGAGGTCATATCTAACATGGTGTCATGGCTAATGAAATTTTTTAATCCCTTGAAGTCTGCAGATATCCGCCTGTTTTTGAACATAATTACACTTTCTCCGTCAAAGTTTGATATTTGTGGCAAATATTGGTTATTACCGAATATAGTCCTTTTATTTGAAATTTACCAAAATCCGTGTATGTCACCAATATATATGTATTTCATCTATTCATTTTCCAAGCTTGAACTTTTAAAGTGCGTCCTAATTAAGGTTTTAAAAGCAATTTTTAAAAAAATATTATATCTTGAATGAAAACAAATTTGAAAGTTTTTCCCAAAATTATTTATCTTAATGTGATAAATCGATTAGTCCCGATTAATATACCATTTCTATCAAATTTATTCAAATAAACTGTTTTCGCTGGTTTTAGATTTATGTCTTATTAGCAAACAACAATTCGACCATTTAAATGTCAATATTTAGATTTCACCTAAATGTCAGATAAGTTTTTAGCTATTGGCCAAGCAGATTTGAAAAATATTGCATGATTCTCTAAAAAAAAAAAAAAAAAAAAAAAAAAAAAAAAAAAACTAGTCCAGAGTTGTTTTTTTAAATGTTTTCCCACTAAGGATGCACATAATATTTATAAGAAAAAAACAGTTTTTAGAAAAAGTTTAGACCTCCTTGTGGATTACTTTATTCGATTTTGCCTGGTTTTCTCTGAGACAAGCTTTTAATCGTTCTAACGCAAGACCACTGTATTATCGTTTACTTTTAAGTTTATGTGAGGCAATGTTAAATGAAATAGAACTTCTTTGCCGTCTTTAAAATATAAAAGTTTCGTTACACATGTAAACTAACCAGGATTTATTCACATAATTTCATGTTTAAAAAATAGATTTCACACGCCTTAATTTTCATTTTATTCCTGAAATTAAATTAATATTGAACGTTCTTACCAAGGGATGTTACGATGCTCTGCAAGATCAGATTTCGACATACGGGAATGTGTTTATCGGAGTCGGAATAACCATCCTATTAATTGAGGTAGTGCTATTCAAATATAATTTTTGTAAACTTTGATGCATGTTTTTTCGGATGTATTTTCAGATTTCTATTAATTATATCACATTAATAAAAATCTTTAAGATCAGACACAATAACTGAAATTTGAGGTACATTATGAATGAAATATGAAGTTAACAGATAGTAATAATGCTTTAAAGTTCATTGAAACAATACAGATTGTGAGAAGAGCAAGCACGGACCTCTAAAACATTGAAGTCATATATAATCTTTACAAATTACTTATCATATTTTATATACATATCTCAAATAACGTTACGTTTATTTTTCAGTCAGTATGTGAACATTTTAAGCAACACTTATCTGTTATAAAATTTGATTTCTCTTTTCTTGCAGCTTCTAGCAGTTGTTTTCGCTTGTATGATTTGCTGTCAAACTGGAAAGGATGATGTAGTTTAAACAAACTCTTCTTGAGACGTGAAAAGTAAAGCGTATGTTTTTTTTTTTGTTTTTTTTTTTAAATTTATTGGTTCTATTTTGATGTAATCATCATCATCTTGTAAATATCTTGGCAGAATTTATTTTGACAATTCTTTTATATTTTTGCTTTAACTTTCTAATGAATATGTTTCAATGCATGTTTTTTTTTAAATTGACTGCTGGATTCGGTTGCATCAACGGTTTATTAAATTTAATGAGTTATTCAGCCTAATGAATCATTAAATTCTTAAAAATACATTAGTTAATGAAGGCATTAACTGTGTTGTACAAAACCTTTATTAGAGTCTTATTAGTTAATGAATCATTAAACATTTAAGAATTCATTTAAGATTTATTAACATTAGAAGAATATCCCGCAATGCATTGCGTTACCATTTCCGGAAGTGGAGGGGGGTTCCGTGGGCATTTCCTATGTGTAACAATTATCTATTAAATTAGCTGTAATAAAACCAATTTCAAAATCCGCCAAATGGTTGTTGTTTTTAAATATGACACAAAAATAAATTATGTCATTAAACTAATTAAGTTTATGAGCGCCTTGAAAGAAATAATATAAAGAAACGACATTTCATCAAAGTTTGTGCTTCAATGACCGCGAGAGGATTCTTCAGATCAAATCTAATAGAAATCGGTATGAGTATGTGTGTGTGGGGGGGGGGGGGGGGGGGGTTCTAGCAAAATATAACTCATTTCTAACCAAACGAATAGAGAAAAAATTCAATATCATTAATAGCAAAGTCACGAGCAATGCTACAAACGAGAAATAGAAAAATATACGGGAGAGAGTTTCACAGCGCAAACTGGAATCACGTTTACCTTTTTCTGAAAAAAAAAATACATATATGTACATGTAATTATTTTCTGCATTTTCATGACCGAAGGAACCGGGGAGGGGTGGGAGGGGGGGGGCAATATGCCGATATTTAGAATACTATAGAAAACATAGCTACTAAATGCTTGTGCCCCCTGAATAAAAACGTCTGATGTCCGACCACCGCCTTTTTGTGTTTTTTTTTGCTTGTCAAGTAATTTTTAGTAGTCGGTAGTACCCCCTAACTGAAAGTGTATGAAAGTGCCCCCCCCCCCCCCCCGAAATTGCTCCCTACGAGCCTTTTTTCTCCTGCATCAATTTACTTGTATCTTTTCCACAATTTTCTAGCTGCAGGCACAGGTTAGATTTTTAGATAACTGATTTAAAAATACGTTTATTTATAAAATAACATCCAACAAAATGCATGATGAGACATCGATAACTAAATCTTTCAATTTTGGTTTGGGTCTAAGAAAAAAAATGTACTATTACATGTTTATAAAAGGTCGGTAAGCATGATAAAAAAAAAATCACATAAAGGCATAAAGAACTACGCACGCTAACTCTCGATTCCCGCCTACATTTTACACCCATTTAATTCAATACTAATGGCAATTCGGCCATAAAATCTTTGTTGAATGCAAAGAGGAGTTCAATGGTAATTGATTAATAATTTTAATACCAGTGCTAAATAGTTAATTACTCTTAATTCCAGCTCTTTTTATAAGGGGGGTAGACAATGTTTTCCATTGAAATCAGGCTTGAAAGCATCAGCATATTTTAAAATTTTCTTGGATATGGATAAATGTTCTTTAAATCTTTCCATATGTTTTACACATATAAAATAAAGCATATGTAATTAATAAAATACAACGTTTAAGTTGTAAACCCCTTCGAAATTGGTGAAAAATAAGCAGTTTTGTAGTTTTTCGTCTGTAAACATATGTTCCCCCCCCCCCCCGTAAAACACAAAAAACTTTGGTATGAATTTGTAAAATAACAATCCATATTACCTATAAAAAGGAATTTTTGTTTCACGGGGGGGGGGGGAAGATGTTTTAAAAATATTTTCCGTTTTCCGTTGATTTCTATAGTGAAAAACACAAGTTTTACCAAAATTATAGAGTTACCTCTCTTTGTTTTCCCAAATAAGTAATGTTTTATGAAAATTCATATAAATATCTATATAAGTATGAAAAATCATTCAAATATGATAACTTTTGAAAATTGACTTGGAGGTACATGTAGGCGGGAGAACAATACTATCGTTCGCAGTCCTTTGATTTTTTTTAAGGAAGGTTTGAAGCCCTCTCATTCTACTCAAAATATATCTTTCTCAATGCAATGAATAATTCATAACTATAGCAATGCATGGATAAACATTTTATACCGTTATTTAAAGTATCTCGGAAAGGATTTTTTTTAAAAATGGGCGGAAAGATGGGGGAAGGGGGGTTAGCTGTTACAGTGTATAGATCAAAAACGTATATTTGTGATTTCATTGATACCTTTAGACTAGGGATGTCAACGAATAGTCGACCATTCGACCGTCAGTCGAATGAACCGACGATCGAATAATGGAATGACATTCGAATATCAAAGAAATGTAAGAAAAGGGGGCGATAAAGAGAAGGAATTATCGTCTGAAAATTGAAAAAGCGTCCTTCCTCAAACCATATAATAAACGTCCTCAGACGATTAAGAGCTCAAACGCAATCACAGTTGAAAAATAATTTTCCACAGCAAAATCTGTTGACTTTCAATGTGCATATAGAAAGTACCGTAATTATAAATGCTTCCCTACAGTGATAATCATTTCTCAATGACTGACCTTTTAGTTTTTGTAATGAATTATGCAACTTTGTTTGTAAAATTTTTAATTGGAATTGATCTCAAACCATTGTATCAATTATATGTTATTACTTCTAAGGATGTTTAAACGCTAGAGATACACCATAGCCGTGAAGTTCTGAAACTTCGATAATTATCAAAACAATAATCTAACATTGTAATGACATTTTGATAGCAGGGGCAATCATTAATTGAACAAACAATATTCAACAATATCACCTGACGTGTGGATAGTGTGTGTTTACCCCTCCCCCAGTTTATTTTATAAGCTTTAAAAATACGATGCTGACAATTCTCTAAGCTTACTAGAATAAAAACTGACTGTACAGACCAATTTATGAATGTGATTTACGGGAAGTCATAATGATCATACATTTTGGAGAATAGCCGGTGTATATAAATTTCATTTCAAAACATTATCCCTACGTTATCCCTACGTTAGGTGCCTCTGAATATCTGTGTGTAATATACACATTTTGATGGTCCGAATAGTCGACAATCGTTCGTATAATGCAATCGAATGTTCGACTAAGGAAAATAAATATTTTGACATCCCTACTTTAGACCTAATATTAGGAAGCTATAACCAGCTGTATTTATCTATTTATTGTTTTACTGTTTAAACACCTCTTTTTCAAAATATCACATGTTACGTAGGCCTATTCATCTCATAGATAATGACAAAAGAAATGATGTCACATAGTTAACAATGTCTATCTTGGATTCATTGGATAACAGTTGGGATTACTATTGTGATTTAATGCACCGATTCGTTCATTAAAACAATGATACAACGGAATTTAATGACATATTAAATATGATTAGTTTACTGATGCTTTAATCATTTATTAATTAGGCTATTGATACAACCGGATCCTGGTGCCAAGAACTGGTTTTCTTATTTAAAATAATTTTTTCACACATCACTTTATTAATGGATGCTAATTTTTGAAAGATATAGTAGATATGTTGTATGTATAATTTTGCATGTAAATGAGGACAGCAGGCGTGTTAATTTCAGAAAAGATTAAATTTTTAGGCCAATTTTAACTTATAGATAATTCAATCAGTAATGCTTTTATGAGGATCTCCTCCTCACAATATGTCTGACTTCCGTACAAAATGTCATTTTGGTCCGAAAAGATCAGATTCTGTCATGAGAAAATTCACCACTTTACAACGACAATTAACGGGACATAATTTTACATTTTCGGGATGTATACTCTGTTTTAATCGGAATGTATCCTCTCGAGGCGAAGGGAATATGGCCGGATATCTTATTTTACTCATTAATTTTTTTTTCTTTTTTTTTTTTTTTGGTCAATATCTTGAAAAACAAATGACTTTATTCATATACAATATATGCATACTTCAAATAGATAATTAACAGTAATAGAAAGGTGACAATAAAACAAAGCTCTATCCTAGTGTTTGACACTGTTTGGATATTTCACCAGAAACAAGATAGTGTGTAACTCACTTAATTGATTCTACATGAATAAATGTTACTTCTGTAAGCATATGCTTTTCATCGAATTATATTCATAATTTAAAAAAAAAAACAAAGAAATCCTCAACCACCATCATATTGCTTACAGGATACACCCCTTTCACAACAAAGCATATATCCCGAATTTTGGAAAAATACCCGTTAAATTGTAATTGGATCTCTTTACGACATCACCTGATACACTCAGTTAAGAAAAGGGATTGTATTTACAAAAAACGTTTCATGAACATTGATTATAAACTAATTTGTACATATCTGAAACACAGTAGGAATTTCCGTATACAAACTCTTTTTACTTTTTTTTGACCATTTACTAGTCATCCGCAATATATGATAGAAGTTGAATGATATCAGTAGGTATATCTCTCTTAAGCAGTACCCTGAATTCACAAAAATCAATTGTAATAATTTATCTACAAAAAATCTATTCACATATAATCAGTACTTCCTTCGATATCTAGCATTACACGCTTGCATGCTGATAAAATATTTTTGTAAAACTATTTCGAAGATATTCGTGTACAGGTAAAATAAAAAAAAAAGATAACTCTTCGACTGGATTTTTGGATTTCACAGGTAAACCATCCACCTCTTTTCATGAAATACTGTTTGATTGTTTCAGTTTTCTTTCTTTTTTTTTTTTTTTTTTTTTTTTTTTTTTTTGTAGATTCAAATAGAACTTATGCACATTTTATTTTTACTTTTTGTTTTTAGGACACTTGAGTCATTAAGGTGACCTATTGCTAGCCGTTTTTGTCTGTCGGCGTTCGTCGTGCGATGTGCGTCGTGCGCTGACATTTGAACATTTCCAGCTTCTCTGAAATCGCTGAACCAATTTCAACCGAATTTGGCATATGGCATCTCTGGGCGAAGGGAAAAAATTGTGAATTTCATGGTCCCTGATCCCCTCGGGTCTGAGGGCTAAATCCACCAAAATTAATGCAATCTTTAAAAATCTTCTTCTTTACTCCTGGACATCAATCAATCAATTCATGGTCCCTGGGTCAGGGGTTCTGGTGTAAGGGTGGGGCTTAATAAATTTTACATGTACCTAGAGGATAAATACATGGCAGTCAGGATAAATGGTGGTACAAGTCTAGTATAAAGTAGTATATATGCATGGATTTATTTATACTGGAAGACACCTTTTGAGTCTGATTTTGATGTGAAGGGCACATTTTGGTTTTACCTATTGCTATCTGTTTTTGTCCGTCGTCGTGCATCGTCCCTCGTGCATTAACTTTTGAACATTTTCAACATTTTCTCTAGAACTCCCGAACCAACCAATTTTGGCATATAGCATCTTTGGGTAAAGGGGAACAAAACTTGTAAATTTCATGGTCCCTGCCCCCCTGGTGCCTGAGGGGTTGGGCTTAAACCACCAAAATTGTTGCAATCTTTAAAAAACTTCTTTACTCCTGGACATCAAACAATCAAACTGTTGACATAATTGTAGTAAGCCCTCTACCAAAATTGTGAAATTGTGAAATTCATGGTCCCAGGGTCAGGGGTTCTGGTGCTAGGGTGGGTTTATATAGATCATATAGTGAAGTGTATTATTTCTTTGAAAAGACTTCTTATCTTCTCCCGGGTATTAAACAAACTAATTAAGTACATATTTATAATTATTAAGGGTGCCTCTTCTAAAATTGTGAATTTCATGGCCCCTCGACCAGGGTTTCTGGTGTAAGGGTGGGGCTTTATTGATTATATAGTGAAAAATGGACTGTTTGTATGAGAGGAAAAAAGGGTCTGCTCATAAAGGGGCACAATAAGAATCCATGGAAATTCCAACAGAATTGTCCAAAGAGTAAATAGAAATTCAAGCATTTTTTTTATATTACTCTCAAAGTACCTTTTTTTTGTAGAATCATAATGATTCTTTTTTACCAGATAAGGTTTTTGATGACAATTGACAAAGTATGAACATTAAGGAGTTCCACTTTTATTGAAGAAGCAGTTGTTGTCTTTGATATTAAAATGCCTGGTCTTTAATTAGTCGAAGGGAGAGGTTGCATAAAGTGTTGAAAAGTTGTATATTTTGCTGCTATTGATTTTGGTAAATTTTGTAATTTCCAATTTTCTTAATTAAATATCACACCATCTTTCAAATATTTAAGAAATATACAACGTTATTCAGTGAACATGGCGTTATGAATAGTAATTGCTCTGCTGGCATATTCCATGATGCGCGCTAGATAACATAAGGGCACAGCTGCTTGTCTCCAATTAAGAAAAAATTGACAATAAAATCAGAAGACCTGATTAATCTGCCTTATCTCCAATAAATCACATACAATATATATGGTATTTGCTCTTTTTAACTACAGTTATCTGGATGCAAATCGCACTGTCTTCAAAATTTCGTTTTTTTTTATTTGATGCAGTTGTGACGTCATCGTGAAAAGTATTGACAGTCTCTGAGAAAAATTATTAATAACACTATTATGAAAAAAGACAATGTTTTTAAATTGATTTTAACTGAAGAATGTATTCCTTATGTTTCTTAAGTTCTTAAAATTCTTTTAAGTGAAATTGTTAATGAAGCAGAAACACTATTATAGATAGTTTTCTTTGTCTGAACGTAAAACATCCAAGCGTGAAGGATTATCGTTCCTGTAACTATATGTGTAAAAATGAATAGACAAATTTAATATAAAGCCGCTCCTTTTTAAATTACAATAAACCTTTTTAAATTACAATAAACCTTTAATACACGATGTCTCTTTTGATTCGTTTCTACCTTATGTAAATCAACAGTTAGGTCTTCATCACATTTGCACCAAACTTTACTCTGTTCCTTTGAAACTTTTGTTTGTTTGTTTGTATGTTGTTTAACGTCCCTCTCGAGAATTTTTCACTCATATGGAGACGCCACCACTTGCCGGTGGAGAGCTGCAAATTTTGTCCTATACTCGGCACTTACGGCCATTGAGCAGTGAGGGATCTTTTTCGTGCCAGCACCTACTGCGACACGGGACCTCGGTTTATACGGTCTCATCCGAAGGACCGGTCTCCACGTCCCACAGTGGGATTCGAACCCGCGACGTAAGGATCAACTCCTTACTCCGCGACTCTAGAGCAGACGCTCTAACCACTGCGCCACGCGGGCGACTGAAACTTTTGAATAATCTAGTTGAAAAGGTCAAGGGAAGTCCATTTTTTGATTCCTCGACACCAGAATACAGGCTAGGATCTGTGATTATTGATATTGCCAATCATAAGCTTTTTTAAACAGGATCATTTTACAGAAGAAAATGCAGCTAAAACAATTCGTTTTTTTCCTAAACTCCAATATGCCAACAAAGGAATAGACGCGGTTAATATAAGTAATATTTTAGTCACAAAGGGGTCCAGTCTCGTATTCCACCATATTTCAAGTTGAAGAATACACCTTGTATTTCCTACAAATATACATAGACCATTGCTTCCAAACTTTTTAATTACAAGAAAACTTTACAGGGCCTGGATATCGAATATCTGAATCGTAAGCCTCCTTCGTGTTCATGTTCTTCTTCACCATATAACTATAGTCCTGCTAGACATCTTGTTACTGGTGACGTAAATATAGTAAATAATGAAGACCTTAGATCACTAATTTTAAAAGGTCCTAAGTATAGTGAACCCAGATCCTTTACCTGGCGTCGTTATTTCATAAATATTATGGATTCTGAAGAGGATTACGCCAGATGTTGGGTAAGACATGAAAAACAAGATCTTGACACGTTGTCAGAATGGATAAAATGTACCAGACATATGTTAAAATCTCGCATTTAACGATTGAGGGGCAGTAAGAAAACCATCTATCCTTCTGTATTCAGGCTCGGATCTGTAATTATGGATATTGCCAATCATAGGCTTTTTAAATCCCCGCGTTTTACTGAAGAAAATGCAGCTAAAACAATCCGTTTTTTCCTTAAACTTCAATATGCCAACAAAGGAATTGACGCGGTTAATATAAGTAATATTCTTAATCACAAAAGGGTCCAGTCTTGTATTCCACCATATTACAAGTTAAAGACTACACCTTGTATTTCCTACAAATATACATCGACTATTGCTTCCAAACTTTTTAATTACAAGAAAACTTTACAGGGCCTGGATATCGAATATCTGAAGCATAATCCTCCATCGTTTTCATGTTCTTCTTCGCCCTATAACTATAGTCCTGCTGGACACGTTATTACTGGTGACGTCAATATAGTTAATAATGAGGACCTTAGATCACTAATTTTAAAAGGTCCTAAATTTAGGGAACCCAGATCCTTCAACTGGCGTCGGAATTTCATAAATATTATGGATTCTGTAGAGGACTACGCCAGACGATGGACCAGACATGAAAAAGAAGACCTTGACACTTTGTTAGAATGGATTAAATGTATCAGATGTATGTTAAAATCGCCCATTAAAAGATTGAGAGGCAATATGAAAACCATCTATCCTTCTGTATTCAATAATCCAGAAGTGAAAAAAGAATTAGATAGATTACATGACCAGTACGTACTGGTCCCTGCTGACAAAGCAGGTAATAACATTGTCTTTGTTTGTAAGGCTCATCATATTAAATGTATTTTAGAGGAACTTGGATTTAATTCTACAAGTAGTAATCCAACTTATACTCATAGTTCCCTTTCTAAGGAAGAAATTCTTCAAAATCATATGTCAGTTTTGAATAATTTTAATATTCCAAACAACCAAAATGAATTTGAATTACCATATTTATATTGGATTCCGAAACTTCATAAAAATCCTTACAAACAAAGATACATAGCGGGTTCCAGTAAATGTTCAACCAAGCCTCTATCTTTACTCCTCACTAAGATATTAACAGTGGTGAAGGAGAAACTTCAAGAGTACTGTGCAACAATATATTCGAGAAGTGGTGTAAATCAGATGTGGATACTTAAAAATCCAAGGAACTTTTGGAAAATTTGAAATCACAAGATTTTACTAAAATCAACAGCTTAAAAACTTACGACTATTCAACTTTGTACATAACCATTCCCCACGATAAATTAAAGTCCAGGCTTTTTGATATCATTGACAGCTGCTTTTTCAATAAAAATGGAACTCGTAAATATACCTACCTTGTCATTGGTCATTTGCAAAATTATTTTGTTAAAAAACATTCTGATTGTTCACACAAGTACTCTGAAGTTGATATTAAAAAGATGCTTGAGTTTCTGATTGACAATATCTATGTGGTTTTTGGAGACCAGATCTTCCAACAATCTATTGGTATTTCCATGGGTACCAATTGCGCCCTGTTATTAGCAGACCTTTTTTTGTATTCATATGAAGCAGAATTTGTCCAAAATCTTGTACGTGAAAAGAAAAAAAAACACTTGCTGTGGCCTTCAACTCGACATTTAGATATATCGACGACGTATTGTCAATTAACAATAGCTGTTTCCATTCTTATGTCGATACGATATATCCTTGTGAACTTGAGATAAAAGATACCACAGAGTCTGACACATCTGTTTCATATTGGATATTTTACTTGAAAAAGACGTTAATGGTAATCTAACAACCAAGCTTTATGATAAACGTGATGACTTTAACGTTTCAATCGTCAACTTCCCTTACTTATGCAGCAATATACCTTCATCACCTGCATACGGGGTATATATCTCTCAGTTGATTCGATACACAAGAGCATGCTCTACGTATGTACGATTTCTAAAACGAGGTAAATTATTGACAAATAAGTTGATGAAACAAGAATATCAGCTGTCTCGTTTAAAGTCATCATTTCGTAAGTTCTATGGTCGATACAATGACCTTGTCAGGAACTACAATTTATTATTGAGTCAAATGCACACGGCGGGTGTGACCGGTCGGCAGGGGATGCTCACTCCTCCATGGAACCTGATCCCACCTCTGATGTTTGGAGGTCCGTGTTTGCTCTGCTCCTATTTTGTATTGTTTGATGGACTTTTGAGCCTGAATACTGTTCGTTATCTTCATATATTTCATGGATCTCACTGTTATTTTAGTTTTGGAATACATATATAGGAGAGCTTTAAAGAACAAATAAACTTTGATGAAGAAAATGAAAACAAATGAACTTCACAATATTTTTAACATTCGCGAAAGCGAGGGGACATTAAACCTCATTCTTGTGTCAGTCTGTCTGTCACAAAAACTTTAAACTTGGTCATAACTTTTGAATGAGAAGAAATAGGGCTTTCATATTTCACGTCCACATTACCTGTGTCAAGACCTTTCCATATTTACTACGATTTTTGACACCGTGACCTTGACCTTGAAGTTTGACCAACTTTTTCAAAAATCTTAACATCACTTTAAATTGGTCATAAGTTTTGAATTAGATAAGGCTTTCATATTATAAATGAATATTATCCGTGACATGTCCTTTCCAAAGATACTATGATTTTTCACTTGTGACATTGAAGTTTGACCTACTTTTAAAAAATTTTATCTTTGCTTATAACCTTTAATTGAGAAGAGATAAGATTTTCACATATGAAAAGTGCATCACCTGTGACAAAACCTTTTCAAATATACTAAGATTATTGACCTCTTGACCTTGAAATCTGATCTACTTTTCAAAAATTTTATCTTTGCTTATAACTTTTAATTGAGAAGAATTTTGGGCTTTCATATTTTACATGTTCATTAGCTGTGACACGATATTACCGAGTATGCTTGATGTTTGACCTACTTTTCAAAAATTTTTATTCTGGT
The DNA here is from genome assembly GCF_033153115.1 of Saccostrea echinata. Lineage (NCBI taxonomy): Eukaryota > Metazoa > Mollusca > Bivalvia > Ostreida > Ostreidae > Saccostrea > Saccostrea echinata. The sequence continues at coordinate 5,807,244 of NW_026889806.1, read as the reverse complement.
GATTACTTTTGAATGACATATGATAGGGCGTTCATATATGAGAAGTGCATTACCTGTGTCAAAATGTTTCCGAACGTGCTATGATATATGACCCCTTGTATTTGACCAAATTTTTTTCAGTGTTGTTAACTTTTGAAAGAAAAAGATAGGGCATTCATATTTGACACTTGTATTACCTGTGACAAGCATTTCCAAATGTGCAATGATTTTTAACTCCATGATCTTCATTTTGAAGTTTGACCTAATGTTCAAAATAATTTACATTTCTGATAACTTTTGATTGAAAAAAGATATGGCATTTACATTTGACATATGCATTACCTGTTTCAAGACCTTTCCGATTTTATTCTCTGGCTTTTGGTATTTTTTCACATGTGCATTGGTTGTGACAAGACCTTTCGGATTGCATTATGATATTTGACCTCATGACCTTTAGCTTGAAGTTTGATGTAGTTTTGAGAAGCTATAGTCTTTGCCATAACTGTTATAAATTCAATAATATGACTTTTTTGTATGATGCGCAGACAAGACAGGACACACAAACAAGACATTCACAATATGCTATAAATAATGGCATCCCATCCACTAAGACACCAAAAGCAGAGGACTACAGTTCTTTGAATTTGCTTGTTTTAGTACTTGAACATCTTGAATTAAATCCAGAGAATATGTAAAATTCTACATTAAGTACATGTTTTAAAATGTCAAAATTTAAAAATTTTATTACATATATCCATACTCATATTCAGTCAAACCTTGTCATTTCAAACTCAATGGGACTGAGAGAAAAACGGAGAGATATCCGAGGATTCATGATATCCAGGGTAAAATACATAAGAAAAAAGTGATTGGGACTTCCAAATTATTTCCACATATCTATGGTATTCGAGATATCGGTGATCTCTGGACTATATAAAGGGATAAAAGAACGTCCATCAAAACTTGGTGCAACTAATATGGCTCTTGTACTACTGTATTTGCTAGTTATTACCCGGTCGATATTGTGTTCTCTCCATTGTCCTCTACTTCATGAAATAAGTTGAAAAGACTAGTTAATCTAGTGCTGTTTGTTTGGCATTTTAATTGAACATTGGACCATGAGATGATTCACTCTTTGCATCAAAATGGGTTAGGTTTACTTCCACTTCGTTGACAGCTTTCCACTCCACAGTATCAAAATCAACACTTTTATCTTCACTTTCGACACTGTTTCTTACATAATACCATGAGGGTTACTTTCCTGACGTTTTTTCGGCTCTTCCAAGTGATGTTGCCTCAATTCCACTGCGTTTGGTAACTTGACGTGTTTGATTCCGTCATTTTTCTTTGGTCGCTGTCTCTGTTCAGTTTGTGGTTCTACTTCCTGGTTGTGTTGCTCTGGTATTTGAGTAAGTGTTTCTGAAACAGTACTTTGAACAAAGGCCTCTGATTTCGAATCATCATTTTCACTTTTTCTGTTTTCGCACTGTTTCTCAAATTATCTTCATTCAGTTGTATTTCTGACTTACATTTGCACTGTCTATTAGGGGATGCTCTCCCAAAGACACCTCAATACCAATACCACCATTCCAGGTCTTTACCAGCGCTCTCGTCCCTCTCTTTTGGAGAACACCAAGTCATCGTTGTCATGTTTCTTCTGCTGTCCTTTCTTTGAAATGAATTGCTCTCATATCTTTTTTTCTGCTTAACTTTAAATAAATGCAAGTTTTGTTTTATAAAGAGTGTTTAAATGCCTAGACAAAGTCTCTGACTTTGTACTTCCTTATGAGGCAAGGCATATCCGCTTTCATGATGTTTGGCATATTTGGATTTTGTCCAAAACCTAAACAAAAATACTTCGGTTAAATATACTTTACTGTTGTTAACTATACTTCACTATAGTATCAAAGTTTTACTGTAGCTAATCAAAGTTTGTTTTTTTTTTAACTATGGATTTCGGATTGTCATCTTCTTTGTTCTCCGATTCATACAGGTACATTTTCACATTAAATGAAAAGATTACACAATTATTTTTCAAAATTTAAAACCATTGGGTATCATGATCTTGAGCGTTGAAATTTAAACAAAGAAAAAAAACTTCTACAGTAAAGTGTCATGGTAAATCAAAGTAATAAACTATTTACTATAGTTAATTTTAGTCAATTATAGTTAACTATAGTTAATTATGGTAAATGTTCGTTAGGGAGTATTTACTGAGTAGTGAGGTTTTTTTTTCTTTTTTTCTTCCGCATTAGCTCATGCAAAAAGTATTTTAATAGCTTTGTTGAAAATTTGATCAGCATCACATCTGTTACAGCTTGAACGTGTTCGCAAACGGCCAATTCCTGTTGTTGTGCATCATCGAATGTTAAGAATACTTGCTATTTCTCGTATTTCATCTTAACTAAATTCTCGTCCATTGTCATCAAAGCTCCCACTACTCCAAAAACTCTAACCCAGTTCATCTCCATGGAATCAATCACATCACTTGACCTCTTTTGCTGTATGGAGACTGAGACAGTATATCAATTCATATATCTATCATATGTAATATCCAGCGACCTTTATACTGTTTGAGGTAACTATAGTATCTCAGTGAATCCCATTGCCATTGGCATTGATAGTACTAACCTTGACAATCTTATTCCAAACCGAAATTTGAAAAATCTGTGCCCCTCATGTCTTATGACTTTATCACGATCACTTTCATTCAGTGAGCTAAGGTTACTTCGTAGCCATTTTTTTCCGCAGACAATGCTACTACATGTACTATCAAGTACTGCACAGTTTTTGAGCCCTTGTCCCAAGTTGAATGACTTCATTTCTATGATATCCTGTAAACAAAACTGCATTTTCCGCTTTGGGGTCTACCTCTGCAATGTGTACCTTAGATTAATTTTCCGACTGTGTGGAACTCTTTGCTACGAGATGCCTGAATGATCCACGAAAACTGCTTGTCAACATTTTTCAATCTGCACCTGGTCGGTTAAAAATTTTAGTCCCAGCTTTGATGAGTAAAGTCCTGAACCTCTCTCCACCCCTATTGAAGATAAAGCACATCTTTCTCCTATATCCATAAATGATACATCGTCGTACATAACCTGCAGCCAATAGTCCCTCTTCATTTTCTGCTTTAAATACTGGTTCTAATTTTATACTCTTGTTGTCACACATCTTCACCTATAAACTTCTTCAAGGACGTCTTTGCTTCTTCATATGATGTGGCATTATTTTTATACTTTGATTCAGTAAAAACTAGCATTTTTGCTCCTTTGTTATGTTTGCTTTTCTCAAAAGCTTTAAACCTAATGTTTGTGAAGAAAGTGTCTTTTTCTTATTTTTTCTTTACTTAATGTAAAAATTGCTAGGAATTCATTAATTGATTGTCCTTCACTCCTTTGAGGTCCTCAAATTCCTCAAACTTTCCAAAACTGTCAGCTAGGTCATCTTAAGCTAGGTCTTTATCAAGGAAATGAAGAAGGATTTAAAACTACTCTCCATTTTTAGATTTTAAAGATTTTAATTTAAAAGCTTTTTTTTGGTAAAAACTTTCTTAGGAATTTTAGTTTCATCTTCCTCTTGGAGAGTAAGTTCAATAGCAATGCATTTTTTCTCTTTTGTGAGTTCTGTTATTCACTCCAAGCCTGTAATTCATGACTGTACAGTTCGTTAGTTTAGATTTGGATTAAAGTACTGGTGCATTGATCTTGGTCGCCATAAAATTCACAGTTTCCCTCCTTTCCTAATTCGCACTCACACTGCTTATACTTCTTCTGACACAGTTCAAAACCTTTTACTTGATACTAGAGTTAGTTTTATCACTATCTGCTACCAGTTGCTAATCACTTTTTTTGGAATCACTGGCTGAATAATACACTTTAATAGCCATTCTCTGTAAGCATTTAAGCTCTTATATAGGGAGTATGGCAAGCTAGGTCTTAGATTTTTATAAAAACTTCGCACACATTCCTATATTGATGTACAAAACTAAAATTCATAATAAAATGGCTGTTTTGGTCAATGGTTACCAAGGCAACCAACATACATTTTTCATGGCCTAAGAAATGCTAAATTTTGATGAAAAATTACCATTTTTGACTAATTAAAAGTCTTTAATACAACAAAATATTTACATGACTTCATCTTTTTGCCAAAATACGTCAATTTTATAGTTCTTTAGATAATTTCTAGTATTTGAGTAACTTTACCTAATAGAAAAAACTGTAGATTTTAGGCTCTTTTTAAAAGCATGGTATAAAATTTTGCGGATATTTGGGAAAAAATAAATACATTGGTTTGAAAGTCCATATATAGTTCTAATATAAACTGCAAAGAAACACTTGGTATTCATATATTGTTTTCATGTTACCATGGTTACAAACTTATGCTTTTTTAAAGAATTCCAGACAAGGGCAATAGGTATCTTCAATCAGTTTCCATATAAATACCTGAGTATTTTAAAATGGATTAAAACCAACTTTAGTGATGTGGTACACAATAGCAAAAACAAAGAGAAAAATCAATTTTTATGACAAAGGTCAAGGTCAAAATGGCTCGATTTAGATGGAAATTTAAGGAAATTTAAGCACATTTTTTTCTGTGTCTTAACTAATACTTTTGTTTTAAACAGGATGAATAAACAAAATTACAGTTGTGGTGGTCAATAACTACACATAGCATCACATGAATTGTTAAATACGGACAGAAAGTCAAAGTTCAAGGTCACAATTGTATATAAAATTTGCCTTTTTGTCCCCTTCACTAAAAGTGGGGGATATTGATTTTGGGTCTGTCTGACTGTCCATCAATCCGTCAGTGTGTCTTTTGTTATATAATTTCTAAAACCTAATCCTTGAAAATGTTGAAAATTATAATCTGTCCCTGCCTTCTTCCTACGGTTTTCATTTTTTACAATGAATATAGTAAAGTAACCAATGACCATAACTTACTCTACCCATTCCAGGAACCATGTAAAAGCACTTGCCCCACATAAATTGGTAAGGGGTATTTAAAAAGAAAAACACGGATCCGTGGTAAAACGTTAAGAGGCGTTATTCAAAAATATTAAAGGAAGTGGTTCATTCATAATTGATTAACCGTACCCGGCCCCCGTTCCCGAGGTATAGATTTTTTTAATTTCATTTTTTAATTTTTTTTTCTTTTGGTAGAAAGGAGGGGGGTGTGTCAGAAATTTATTTATGTTATCATTGTTAATAAAATACAGCAAGACAGATTTAATATTAGTTTTACTGCTACAAGGTTCAACCTAAATGTATCTTAGTCTAGAGAAATGATAAACCGTTAACTTTAAATATGATTCAAAAAAATTATTTCATTTTGACTGGTCGACAGGAATCAAACAAAACATTTTTATTATTGGTCTTAACATTTTTTTATTCTTTTTTTTTTATTGGGTAAAGACCTTTTCCTTAAAGAAAATTCTTGCTTCAGCAATATTATCAATTTTTTTTGTAAATGTTTTCAAAATCATTGAATAAAAAATCAAAATCTGAAATATACACACATAACTTTTCTCTCCTTTTTGTAATACAGATAAAGGCAAACAGTAGGAGGAATTAAAAAAGATTGAGTTTTCTGTTACATTTTTCACTAAAAATTGTTCTTTTAGATGTGGATTTTTTTTCTACACGTAGCCTTTAAAAAGAGCTAAAATATACTTCTTCGTTCTATAATTTTAAGATGGGGATGTAAAGAAGGTTTTTTCCCAGTTAGATTATTTATTTTCGTGGTAGTGAAGGACTGATTATTTATTTCCAAGATGATCCAGGACAGATTATTTATTTTCTGGTTCACCCTAAAAAAATGTCTGAAGAGCCAAAAAAAAGGAATACGCCCAAACTCTATTTCGTTGGGGGGGGGGGGGGGAGGCATTTGTTTTAGCAATAATTTTTTTAACCCATAGTATAATAATGATACTTATTAATGATACTTATTATACTATGGGTTACTATGGGTTTAAAAAATTATTACCGAAACAAGAGCCTGTCGGTGGGGTGGGGGTTGTAGCACTTATCAGGGATAGATTATTTATTTTCCTGTCAGTCGAGGACAGATTATTTATTTTCAACATTTTCAAGAACACATTGTTAGTTTCTAAAATCTGTCGCACACCCCAAAATCAAATGGTCCTCCCTTTAATGACAGGCATCAACTTACATCACGTCATTCAATATAAACTTGATACACCTGTACTTTGTTGTTGCAAAGCCTATTTTTTAAATCCAAATTTGATCATGTAAATTTAGCTTAACTTTCATTATTTAGGTAAAATCAAAATCCTACTACTCTCACATTATAGTTCAGTTTGTTTGTTTTTCACATTCGTTATTTTTTTTAAGAAAAACTGGCTTTCCAGGCTGTTTTTCATTGTAATATATCACTCTAACTGAGACACTGTGCCTCTTCTTACAACCAATTCAGTATGATTCTGATATCTTAAGTTTACCTGTTAATCCCCATTTTGAAACTCCTAAGACCTTGAGGCTTAGGCTTCAATATTATGCATGTGTACAGAGCTGATTTCTTGTACCATATGGTCTTGTACATTTCGCCATTGTCCACTCATCAAAATTATTCTTTTGCATCCAGGAAATAAACAAAGAGGTTAAAATTTGTATGCACATTAAATAAACAGAAAAAAAAACACTTGATTTTACTTGAAATCCAGGATATACATGTATGTTGACGATGTTACAATTTCCAGTCAGTTTTGTCCAATGATTTTTTTTATCTCTAACACTAAAGAGCTCACAATTATCAAAGGGAGATAATTCAATTTTTGAATGAATGTCTGCTATTTTAATCATAGATTTCTCATATTTATAGACTGAATATCAAGAATGTTTTTAAATGCCTTTTAGAATCAGATTTTTTTTCTGTGAGTAACATAAATTAAAGTAGCCGCATTTCATCGAATAACATTGCATTTTTTCAGAAAAAAATCAACTTTTTACAATTTTTCCATGGCAACTACTCAACATTTATATGATGTAACAATATTTTTTGGAGTAGTTTATGAGGTGAAAAATTCTAGCCAAATTGAAAAAAAATCTGTGACTATGCGCGCCACAAAAGTTTAAGTGGTTACAGAGAATGGCTATTAAACAATACATTTTATAGAGCCTCAGCTCAGTAACATCAAGAAACATAAAATCTTTCTCTACTCCCAGAAGAGGTCTTCACAAAGATTTATTTCATTTCCGTTTTACCAATCTGGTCTAATTGTCTACATAGCACATATTTTTTTAAAAATTAATTTATCTATTTCATATCTACTAGTACTGTTAACGGCAAACTTCTAGATGTTGTGATAAAGAATACCTTAAAATTAAACTTCCAAACCACATTTCTAAAGGTCATCAAATTCCAGGTCAAAAGGTAAAAAAAATTAAATATCTTTCTCATTCACAGACACGTGTTTTGTAATTCACAGGGAGTCTGATCGACAATTCCTTGTTAATTTCATAACTGAAACATTTTTAGAGACGGCCGATAAATGCGTGCATACTTGTTCATTGTAATGTCACTTTATCATATATGCATCTGTTCTTTAAAGAATGAATACAGTAGTCTGCAACTTTGCAAATAAAAAGATATTTCACTACAACTCTTGTCAATGCACTTTTATTGATCAAGTTTTTAGAAGCAAATCTGACGTGCATTTATAAAATTAATGCATTCTTTTTGGAAAAAAGTGTCAAATTTGAAGCATACAACTTTGAAAATGGGATCTTAACTTTCTTACTTCAAAGTTCTTTCTACAGAAATGTACAACAGCAACATAGACTTTCCTCATTTTTGTGACGAATTTTTGTCCGTTTTGTTTCGATGACATTCAATGTGCTACCAGTAAAGTGAGAAGTAAAAAATGCAATTAAGATAAAAACATTGAAGAGGGATATCTCTTTATAGCAAAGAGATATCTCTTTTTGTTTGAGAGATATATCTTACGGACGCATTTGAGAGATAAATCTTTTACTTAAAGAGATATCTCTAAGATAACAGTTATAGGGATATCTCTTTAACTTACAGAGATATCTCTTAGTAGATGGGATCTCTCTAAGTGAAAGAGAAAGCTATCTTAATGAAAGATATATCTCTCTAAGTAAAAGAGATATTTCTGTATTAGAGATATGTCTTTATAAGAGATATCTAAGAGGGATGTCTCTATAAATTAAGAGATTCCTCTGTATTATAGAGAGCTATCTTATTTTTCGATTAATAGTAAAAGGACTTGTCTTAACTTTGCAAGGATTTTGATCCAGAAAAGTTTTGCTGTTGTTATTTTTTGTTATTATCATCGGTTCATTACCTAAAAGAAAGACACGGTGTGTGACGGTACATATTGTCGTTTTGTACATATTGTCGTCGGCGACAATATGTTCCTACCCTCACTGCACATATTGTCGTCCATCGGTACATATTGTCGCCGGCGACAATATGTACCAAGACAAGCCTTATTTTTTTCCTGCATAATGGACGACAAAATGTACAGTCAAGCACCAGCACATATTGTCGTCGGTGACAATATGTACAGTCAAGGTCGTCACATATTGTCGTCGATATATTGTTTTGACGAATATTTACTTGAAAAAAAGAAAGAGAGGTTGACAAACAAAAACAAGCACAAAGGTAGACGGAAAGCAAGTCTTGCAATACTGTAGGGAGAAAACTTTTTGGTCAGAAAATTATGTCCAGGATTGATGTACATCACTATGATATGTTAAGATACTGTGATTCTTAAGATAACTGATAAATCGGTCTTTTCTTTTTTCTTGTAATATATACTTGGAGATTGAATATATGTATTATTTTTTTTGTTCAGTAGTAATGATTATTTAAAAATTATTTTTCGTGTTATTCTTATATACAATCATGTGCCTATATAATTGGTGTAGGGTTGACATTTTTAGACCACCCCTGAACTGGAAGTTCAAGTGAGCTTTTCTGATCACATATTGTCTGACCGTTCCTCTGTCTGTAAACTTTTCACAATTTCAGCTTCTTCTCAAGAACTACTGAGTCAATTTCAAGCAGACTTGTCACAAAGCATCGGTGGATAAAGGGAATTCAAGTTTGTTTAAATGAAGGGTCATACAGTAGTAGAATAGTAGTTAAGAATAAGTGAAAATTTAGTGACATCTTTTAAAAATCTTCTCAAGAATCACTGTGTCAGAAAAGTTGAAACTTATATGAAAGCTTCATCATGAAGTGTAGATTAGTTTCATTCAGATCATGTCCCTTGGGGGAAAGGGGTGTGGCTGCAATAGGTGATCAAAGTTTTTCATAGAATATTTAGGGAAAAAAATCTTTCAATTTTTTTCAAAAAGTACTGAGTCAGAAGATATGATACTCATGTGAAAGCTTCGTTACATAGAGTTAGTTCAATTTTGAGGTGCTGGCTCGAAAAAGACCCCTCAAAGCTCAATGACCCTGTGTGCCAAGTATAGGTCTAAAGTATACGTCTTCTTACGGATGAAAAAATTCTCGAGATGGACATCAAAACAAAAAACAAACAAAAACAAAATCAATTTTGTTCAAATCATGACCCCAGGAGTAGGGTGGGGCCACAATGGGTGATCAAAGTTTTACTTAGAAATATATACAGAAAACCTTTAAAAATCTTCTCAAAAACCAGACAGATGTAGCACCGGCGCACACCTCCCCCCCCCCCCCCCCCCCTCCCGGTGGTTTGATATTTTTTCTGCTTAGGCAAATTATGTTTGTTGAAGGTGTTTATACTCTCAATTTAGTCCACAGGCAAAATTTCATAATTAGATAATTTACTTAACATATACAGTACACACCTTAACATACAAATTACTTTTGAAATTTTTTGCTTGTCAAAAAAAAATTCTGAACAGCCCCCCCCCCCCCGTTCTGAAATTTCTGGATCCATCAATGAGAACAGCAGTAGGCCCGTGATTAGTGATATTTATATGGAAACATCCCCAGGTAGCGCAGATTCAAGTATCTTCAAATCAAACCGGGAATAAGGTGGGGCCACAATGGGAGATCAAAGTTTTACTTAGGAATATATGGGAAAATTCTTTTAAAAGGTATCTTCTCAAAACAGCAAAGCAATGATTAGTCATAATAATATGGCTTGATTGATTGATTATTATTGTTTAACGCCGAGTCGGCTATATTTCAGCCATATTTCGGCGATTAAATTAAGTGTATATGACCATTTTTGGAGTTTTTGGTTTCTCCAGCCATATTTACATGTATATGGAGCATTGCCGTGCATTATCATGCGACATGTTCTGATGACGACAATATGCGCAGTTAGGGTAGGTACACATTGTCGCCGGCGACAATATGAACAGGACGACAAAATGTACCATCACAATAACGCTGCATGAAATAGCATGAGAGACACGTCAGTGTGATTTATACACCAACTGCATTCACAAAACTACCAAAAAACAACAAAAGAAATCTTAAAGCAACAATATCTGTGGGGCGACTATATGTACAGTGAGGGTGAGGCACAAAATGTCGCCGGCGACAATATGTACATTTGGAATTTTTCAGCCGGCGACAATATGTACAGATGGACGACAATATGTGCAGTGAGGGTAGGTACATATTGTCGCCGACGACAATATGTACAAAACGACAATATGTACCGTCACACGGTGTTAATTAAATTCTGGCCCTGTAATTTTTTGAAATATCAAATACATAAATTTGTGAAAAATTTAAACTCATGCTTCCTAAAAGCCAATTGTGGCGTCATGAACCTGTGCATTTTCCAGTATTTTGTAAAGGTGCAGGTGAAGTCAATTTCCATACAATGTATTTATAAATAACTACAACGTCAAAATGAAAATATAATAAATCGTTCTATTCAGTCGAAGTCCCGAGTTGTCAACAGCTTTGTCGTTACTGTCTCTGCTAGATGGTCATGCATAAAGCTTGAACTTTCATTACAAAACAAATATCCCCCAACCGTTTTGCGTAGTTTACTTAAAGTTGAATATATTCGATATATTTATGATGTTTCAGCACCACAGATTTTAATTCGAGGACCATATATAATGGAAATTTTATTACCCAAGTACGACTGTTTTCAAAATTATTTAATGATAAAACGATAACCATATGTTTCAAGAATATAACTGTGTTTAATATTTACAAATATGCATACGTAATAAAACCCGAAAGGCTGTAAATTAAGACCTCTGTTAGGCGCTTGTAGCCATTCAAGTAGTAAAGGATCAGCTCCTTACAAAGTAATTCAAAAATAAATGTTAATAAATTATGCAGAATATGATACAGACTAATCATATCAGCTTAAAGTGCATTGGACTTAGAAAATATGCAATATGATTTCCTTTTTTTGTTAAATTTAGACAAATATTTTCATCTATTCAACTACACGAAGTACATTGATGATAAACCATAGTAGGAGTTAACACTTAACAGTGTTAGACTTTAGAATAAAAATGTTGTTATGTAATGTTATTGTTAAGATATCTTTCTAGGGTTGTTTCTATTTTTGGGCTGACAACGCGGGACATTACCCATCTCTAAAACGGAAGAAGGATGACATTACTACTTTTGGAAAAGTTGCAGCAGCAACTGAAGTACAGTACTAAAATATATTCTTCTATTTTATTTTGAAGATTTTGTGGCACATATATAGTTGGTTAGAAAAAGTCGTCATAGACGACTTTAACTCTCCCAAAAAGTATCGTGAAAAAAACATGAATATTGTAGTATTGACTAATGCTATAATCTTATAATTGTTTTTAAGAAAAAATATAGATGTAAATAGTTATAGCGAGATTCTTTTGTATTTTTTTCATATCATACATTAGATGGACTCAGATTGCCAGTATTTTATCAGAAAAAATATAACATTTCTTCTTCGCCTCTTTTTTACAATGGCTCTAAATTGTATATGGACATCAAGATTACTATTTGCATGACTTCAAATTGAATGCCATGAAAATATTCCATTTCTACAAAATCATCATAGAATTAGGGTACTGAAAAGTAATTATATCAGGCTGACTTTAAATATGATGTCTTTATAGATCTCACATCAAGAGGATTTTTCAAAATTATTTAACTTAACAAATAACTTCTCAACTTCCTTTTCACAGTAGTTTTTATTACAAATATCACATAAAGGCATGAACGTATTCAATGTGTAATGTAGGTATATTTGCTCTTTCAAAATATATTGAATATAATATGAAAATAACGAACAGTAATTAACCTCGAAAGTCCAATACAAAGTCGAAGCAGAGCAAACACATGCGTCTGAAACTATCACTAGTGGGATCAGGTGCCATGGAGGAGTGACCATCCTCTGTCGACCGGTAACATACGCTGTGTTCTACTTTCATGATCGGGCATAGGGAAAAATCTGTAGACAATTCAGTATGAAAGCAATAATTTAACAATCTGTATAAAGAACATCAGTCAGCATTTGACTTAACCATAGATTGTACAAACAAAATAAAGTAGATGAAACGTATGGGCAGAGTTCTTTAATGAACATTCAATGTTAATTATAAGAATTATCTTTCCTTGATAAAATGTAATTTCTTTAAAATTTGTATAAGCATATTTATTGGATTTCTTGATCATTTTTTTTTTCAATCTTATTTTCTTTATTTATGAAAAGTGTAGTGAGCTGGCATGCTGAGAAGTAAATCAGATCATATCTATTCTGAGGCATTTTTTTTTTTTTGAATTGAACAATTTCTTGGTATTTTTTTTCCTTCGATGTATGGACTATTTACAATTTTTCGTGATTGGACTCCTTGTTAAAACTATTTTGTGCTATTTATACATAATTAAGTTGCCTAAAAGAACCATTAGCTTCTATGTTTCTTTCATTATATTTCTTTAATTTTTCGTTTTGTAGTTTTTATCAGCTATGATTTCCCTGGCGATCATCATCCTTACCTTTATATGGAAAACTAATGATGGTTAGATGTTACCAAAAAAAGAGACGATCTTTGAATGCATACTGGAATCTTTGAATAATTATTAGATTTCTGTTACAGCCTATTTTTAAGCAATTGTGATGCCTTTTTACTAAAAAAAAGATTAAGTTATATCATGTAAATACCGGTATAATATTTATGAAAAAGTTCCTTTGTAAACTTAACATTATAGAGAAAAGCCTGGTTTATGTATATGAAATATATGGAGATAACGAACAGTATTCAAGCTCAAAAGTCCATTATACAATACAAAATAGGAGCAGAGCAAACACGGACCTTCAAACATCAGAGGTGGGATCAGGTGCCATGGAGGAGTGAGCATCCCCTGGCGACCGGTCACACCCGCCGTGTGCTCCTTGTCATGATCGGAAAATAACGGAAAAATCCGTCTACAATTCAGTGTGTAAATAATGGCCTAACAATTATTATGAAAAACGTCAGTAAGCATTTGACTCAATGATAAATTGAATTGGCTGACAAGGTCATTGTATCGACCATAGAACTTACGAAATGATGACTTTAAACGAGACAGCTGATATTCTTGTTTCATCAACTTATTTGTCAATAATTTACCTCATTTTAGAAATTGTACATACGTAGAGAATGCTCTTGCGTATCGAATCAACTGAGAGATATATACCCCGTATGCAGGTGATGAAGGCATATCTAGTATGGATCTGCAAAAACCTGTATCTTTAAATCTATTGTTTTTGGCGACATTGATATTTATTCCTTATACAAAAAGTGCTACCTTGTTTGATTGTGTTCATGAATATATTTTACAAACTGGGAGGTTTCATAGATGATGTGAACTTATGTAACTTTATCAATTAAAACACATCATTGTATTTTATATAATTTATTTTCATTTCCTGTACTTCCCACTTTTTACCTTTTCCTTCATTTTTTTTTTTCATTTTTCATATAACCGGTAGTAATTCATAACCCCCGCCCCTTGTTTCTTCTAAACTTCTAAACATGTTTGGTTTATTAACTTACAACTTATGGATGAATATGTACCTGATATCTATATTTAGTATTATGATAAATAATTTAAATGAACCTTGCATCTGTGGAGAGGGCTTAAATAGGTAATGCCTGCTAATTCATTTTGTTTTATTACATAATTCAATATGTTTGAATCAAGAGCAAGAAATTATTATTAAAAGAAAAGTATAGCTTATGTCTTATATGTATCTTATTTTATTTGCAACAGTGATAAACATGTAACCGATGACACCCCTCCCCCGTGCATGAGCGAAGAAAAAGAGTTACTGGCAATTCGTATGCCATACTCAAAGGACTATTCCTCTGGTAAATACGCCATGTAATGCAATGTAATTTGCAAATAGAATATGTAACACTCGATCATAATTAGTTAGTACAAGAGCTGTAGCAGTTTGTGTGTCATATCATAAACATCTTATAAATTCTACTATAAGGTGTACATATATACATAACCGAAGCAAGTCAACACTTTTACTTTAGTTTTCTTCGGCGATTTTAAAACAAAATAGTGTTAAATTTAACCTAGATTACAACCTCCTTATCTTTTTAAATTTTTATAAAAAAAATCAATAGCGATCACAGCTGATCTTCAACAAATGTTAATTCGTTTCTTCGTCAGATCGCAGCTAAAAAATTCTCAAATTCTTATATGATTTGACAAACAAGAATTTAGTAAAATTTAGAGTAAAATTCCACGTAAACAAACCAAAACAACGAAAAACCCACCCCTTAGTTACCTTAAAGCGGTACTTAATGCTGTTGGCGCTCAAGGACCCGACTTTAATGGATCTTTTTTTTTAATCACGTTTATGTAGTGTATATTGTTAAACCCCGATTCCGCAGTATATCAGACGTATTTCGGCGCTTCAAGTTTATGAAGACGGGTTTATGATCTTTTATTATGTCAGTAAAGTGATCTGATCATAAAATAAATGCTAGTAGAACAGAGAAAGCTGCCTGAAAAACAACTACCTATTCACCAATTTGCTTCAATCCAAATAAGTAAAAGTGTTCTTCACTGCATTGTCCTGTACGTCATCAACCGATTCAATTAGTCGAAACTCAAACTTCTTGAAGATCTAGATAACTTGTTTTATCAGCCTACAAATTAAAGAAACAACCTCTCCAGGACTTGAGTTGATAACAATATCGAGTTCTTAAAGAAACTTCAAAACCATTCAAAGCTCAAATTATATGATTTTCTTTGGGGAAGATTCAAAAACTATGCCTGAAATATATGGAGATAACGAACAGTATTCAAGCTCAAAAGTTCACTCAAAGAATACAAATAAGAAACACGGACCTCTAGAACATGAGAGGGGAAATCACGTGCCATGGAGGAGTGAGCATCCCCTGCCGACCGGTCACACCCGCCGTGTGCTCCTTGTTATAAAGTAAGGGGAAATCTGTTGACAATTCAGTGTATAATAATAGTCTAACAATTAGTATGAAAAACGTCAGTCAGCATTTGACTAAATGATAGATTGTATTTGCTGACAAGGTCAATGCATCGACCATAAAGCTTACAAAATGATGACTTTAAACGAGACTGTTGATATTCTTATTTCATCAACTTGTTTTTCAATAAATATTTCGTTTTATAAATTGTACATACGCAGAGCATGCTCTTGCGTATCAGATCAACTGAGAGATATAGACTCTAAATACAGATGACAAGTGCATGTTGCTGCATAGGTAATGAAAGTTGATTGATTTATTGATTGTAAGTTTACGTCCCATTCGAGAACTTTTCACTCATATAGAGACGTCACCATATACCGGTCAAGTGCTTCAAATTTATACCTTTAATCGGCACTCAGGGCCATTGTGCAGTGAGGGTTATTTATCGTGCCAATGCCTGCCGTGACATGGGGCCTCGATTTTATGGTCTCATCCGAAGGACCTCCGTCTTTCATTTCAAAGTGCCGAGCGCTTGTCGGACGACCAGTTGCTACCTATTATTTATCGACTTAAGTCAGTCGCGGCCATAATTAGAACACACGACATTCCGATCACGGAGCGAGTGCTCTATCGACTGACCTACCGTGACGGCAAAGGGAAGTTGACGATTGAAAAGTTAATCATCACATTTACCATAAAGCTTGGTTTTCAGTTTACCATTAACGTCTTTTTCTAGTAAAATATTCAAAAGCCGATGTGTCTGGCCCTGTGATATCTTTAATTTCAAGCTCACTGGCATACATCATGTCGATATATGAATGGAAATAACTATTGTTAATTGATCCCTAACAAAAAAATATTATAGTTAACTATAGTTAACTATAGTTGACAATAGTAAATCAAAGTGTCAAAGTTATCACTATAGTAAATCAAAGTTTTCAAAGTGATCACTATAGTGTCATAGTGATCACTATAGTAAATCAAAGTTTTCAAAGTGATCACTATAGTGTCATAGTGATCACTATAGTAAATCAAAGTGTCAAAGTTATTACTATAGCAAATCAAAGTTTTCACCATAGTAAATCAAAGTTTTAATAGTAGTCACTATAGTAAATCAAAGTTTTCTTAGTTATCACTATAGTTAATCAAAGTGTCAAAGTTATCACTATAGTTAATCAAAGTGTCAAAGTTATCACTATATTAATCAAAGTTTTCATAGTGTCAAAGTTATCACTATAGTTAACTATAGTTAACTATAGTAAATTATAGTTAACTATAGTTTTTTTTTTGTTAGGGATAATACGTCGTCGATATATCTAAATGTCGGGTTGAAGGACACAGCAAGTGTTTTCCTCTTCTCATGTGTAAGATTTTGAACAAATTCTGCTTCAAATGAATACAAAAATAGGCCTGCTAATAACGGAGCGCAATTGGTACCCATGGGAATTCCAACAGATTGTTGGAAAATCTTATCTCCAGAAACCATATACATATTGTCAATCAGAAACTCAAGCATCCTTTTAATTTTAATGTCAACCTCAGAGTACTTGAGTATACAGTCAGAATGTTTTTTAACACAATAATTTTGCAAATGACAAGGTAAGTAAATTTACGAGTTCCATTTCTATTCAATAATAATATCGAATATTAATATAGTTAATAATAATGATATCAAATACATTGTTGCACAGTACTTCTATAGATTCTTCTTCTCTGCTGTCTAATATTTTAGTGAGGAATAAAGATAGGCTTGGTAGAACATTTACTTGAACCCGCTATGTATCTGTGTTTGTAAGCATGTTTATGAAGTTTCGGAATCCAATATAGATATAGTAATTCGAATTCTTTTTGGTTGCCGGGAATATTAAAACTGACATATAATCTTGAAGAATTTCTTCCTTGGAAAGAGGGCTATGGGTATAGGATGAATTACTACTTGTAGAATTAAATCCCAGTTCCTCTAAAATACCATTCAAATAATGAGCCTTACAAACAAAGGCAAACTTGTTACCTGCTTTGCCAGCTGGGACAAGTACATAGTGATCAATTTTTTTTCACTTCTGAATTACTGAACACAGAAGGACAGATTGCTTCCCTTTCTAAGGAAGAAATTCTTCAAAATCATATGTCAGTTTTGAATATTTTTAATATTCCAAACAACCCAAATGAATTTGAATTACCATATTTATATTGGATTCCGAAAATTCATAAAAATCCTTACAAACAAAGATACATAGCGGGTTCCAGTAAATGTTCAACCAAGCCTCTTTCTTTACTCCTCACTAAGATATTAACAGTGGTGAAGGAGAAACTTCAAGAGTACTGTGCAACAATATATTCGAGAAGTGGTGTAAATCAGATGTGGATACTTAAAAATTCCAAGGAACTTTTGGAAAATTTGAAATCACAAGATTTTACCAAAATCAACAGCTTGAAAACTTACGACTTTTCTACTTTATACACACCTATTCCCCACGATAAATAAAAGTCCAGGCTTTTTTTTATATTATTGACAGCTGCTTTTTCAATAAAAATGGAACTCGTAAATATACTTACCTTGTCATTGGTCATTTGCAAACTTATTTTGTTAAAAAACATTTTGATTGTACACACAAGTACTTTGAAGTTGACATTAAAAAGATGCTTGAGTTTCTGATTGACAATATCTATGTGGTTTTTGGAGACCAGGTCTTCCAACAATCTATTGGAATTCCCATGGGTACCAATTGCGCCCCGTTATTAGTAGACATTTTTTGTATGCATATGAAGCAGAATTTGTCCAAAATCTTGTACGTGAAAAGAAGAAAACACTTGCTGTGGCCTTCAACTCGACATTTAGATATATCGACGATGTATTGTCAATTAACAATGGCTATTTCCATTCTTATGTCGATACGATATATCCTGGTGAGCTTGAGATAAAAGATACCACAGAGTCTGACACATCTGTTTCATATTTGGATATTTTACTTGAAAAAGACGTTAATGGTAATCTAACAACCAAGCTTTATGATAAACGTGATGACTTTAACTTTTCAATCGTCAACTTCCCTTACTTATGTGGCAATATACCTTCATCACCTGCATACGGGGTATATATCTCTCAGTTGATTCGATACGCAAGAATATGCTCTACGTATGTACAATTTCTAAAACGAGGTAAATTATTGACAAATAAGTTGATGAAACAAGAATATCAACAGTCTCGTTTAAAGTCATCATTTCGTAAGTTCTATGGTCGATACAATGACCTTGTCAGCAAATACAATTGATCATTGAGTCAAATGCTGACTGACGTTTTTCATATTGATTGTTAGGCCATTATTTACACACTGAATTGTCGACGGTTTTTTCCGTTATTTCCCGATCATGACAAGGAGCACACGGCGGGTGTGACCGGTCGCCAGGGGATGCTCACTCCTCCATGGCACCTGATCCCATATCTCTGATGTTTAGAGATCCGTGTTTGCGCTGCTCCTATTTTGTATTGAACTTGTACTTATTTGTAGATGAATTTCACTCTGTGCAAAAGTGCGGCTCATTCTAAGATATAGAAAATATGCAACAAATAATACAAAATATGCAACGTTTAATAGAAAATACAATGAAATTAAGAAAATTATCTGCTTATGATTAAACAGATAATGGAAAGTATTATGCAGCACTGCCAATATATGGTGAACTATAAAAGAAAAAAACAATACTTTCTTATGCATGACCCCTTTCTATATTAATGTCAAATGACCTCTTTTGGCTTGTCAAGGGCATTTTGCATAGTAGCCCCCCCCCCCATGTGATAATGTTTGGCTGCCCCCAACTGCAATTGCTTCCCACGGACCTCTTGCTTTCTGAGCTAAAATGTACCCGTTGAAGCACGTTGTAAAACAATTCGTTGCTATATGAACATGAAAAAGTGGAACCGAAACATGAGTTATTATGTTTTGATTTACAACTATTTACATAAGATATCTTTATCCTTTATCTCTGTGAGAAATTGAAGGTAAAGTTACTTGCTAACAAGTATTACTATTTGTTATCGTTATCTACAGAATAATTGTATTCCTTGCTGTTTTCTTTATGGATTGTAAAACCATTTGATTTATCAATGGAAGGTAAGCTTTAAGATTTTTAGTAAATGTATTTACATATACAAGTAGATTTATGTTTCGTAATGGATTTAAAATAGCGAATCAAATATTTACTTTCTATCAAACCTGCAATGTTTTGAAATTATTGTTGTTTTCCTGTTTTTTTTTTCTTTGTGTTAGGTTTAACAGCAAGTCATAAATGAAGACAGCATTGTAAATTTGAATAGGATGTTGTTGAAGGTAATACACATTAATTGATTAAAGACTACAGTGAAATTCAATAGAAGTTTTCTTAAGATTATTCATGAGTTCATCTTGCACATGGATCTGATGGTGGTTTAATTGAAAAATATTCACATTTCCAATAAATTTCCCCTATGATTCTTTACAATATAGAATACAGTTCATTTTCTCATGAACTACCTATGAATGGGCATGAATATCTCCATTGTTACGTCATAATACCTCACTTGACGTCAGCGCTACCGCGCTTCATGAAATATGCCGTCGTGAAGCGTCGTAGTTCATGTCCTCATGAATCTTCAAAAATTAAATTCATTTCTTAATTAACCATAACTTAAATTATTAGTTTTGGATTTTTTTTTATTTTCTTCTGTATAAACCATTGCTACTCTAGCTATTGAATCACTTTGGATATTGGAATTAACATTAGTGTCTATTCAGGCTTTACTACCCGAAAGGTAGAACTGTGGCACCCGTTTCCACCTCAGATGTTTCCAGAGGTTCTTATTTGCTCTGTTCTCCTGTCAAGTTTGTTTGGATTTTTGAACTTTATAGATGTTGGTTATCTTCACATTGCTTAAAGTATCAGGATAAGCACCTACTGCCACTTCTAGAATTCCCAGGGGTCCGTGTTTTATGCCCTTTTCACATATTTGTATTGTTTATGGATTTTTTCAGAACGATCACTGTTTGTTATCTTCACCTTTTACATTTCAAAATGTTGTACCCTCAATAGAATAGCAGGTATAAATAATTTGCTTTAAAGGGAAAGGGTAACATACCAAACAATTCGCGATATACAATCGGTATTAAAACTTTCATTTAGGCTAAAACATGTATCAACCAAAGATTAATTGTCCATTTAACGCTTTTAGTATGATGATTCTTTCTATCCATTATATTTTTTATCTCACTATTAAATCTTTATATCATATTCACAATGATATTATATTATTATACAACATAAAATAAAAATTGAAATACGTTTTATAGAATTTAATCATCAGACCAGATACTGCAAATGAAATTATACAGACAGCCCAATTTATAAAGTAAGGGCGACCGACTCTCTGAAAGGAGAGATAACTTTCCAAGTAAAAATCCTATTATTACCCATAGTTTATCTTACTAAATTTTAGTAATGGAGACCTTTGAATAGTCAATCCGATGAATCTAAACATAACCATGATACAAAACATTTATTTCTATTTTCCTTTGCTTATATTTTTCATAAATATCTATTTCATTTGACACATTCACATCCAGTTTTACTTCCTGGATGGTGGTGAGTTGGGCTGGAAAACATGTATAATCAAATCTCAAAGAAAAATACAAACAAAATTACCGATAAAATTTTAAAAATACATCTTGCAGACATACTTCTTATATTCTTCCGATGACGAATTCATCTTTATAAAACTTGTACAAGATAAAAGAAGTTTCTTGATTATTGTGGTGTTCAAAATTAAGATATATAAACGATGGTGTGTCATTAACCAATATTCATTTCCATTCATGAAAAAAGGTGAATATAAAAACTACAAAACTACAAACAATACAAATATGAGAACAGGGCATAAACACGGACCCCTGGAAATCCCATTAAAAAGATCCTTGAGTTTCTGATTGACAACATCTGTGTAGTTACAATATGTCGGAATATCCATGGGTAGCTATTGCGCCCCGTTATTACCAGACCTGTTTTTGTATTCAAATAAAGAAGATTTTTTTAAATCTTGAAATGAGAAGAAGACACTTGCCGTGGCTTTCAACTCGACATTTAGATATATCGATGGCGTATCATCAATTAACAATAGTTACTTCAATTCATATGTCGACGCGATATATCCCAATGAGCTTGAAATAAAAGATACCACAGAGTCTGACATTTCTGTTTCTATCTTTGAGTATTTTACTAGAAAAAGACGTTAATGTTAACCAAACAACAAAGCTTCACGGTTAACGTGATGACTTTTCAATCGTCAACTCCCCTTACTTATGTGGCAATATACTCTTATCACTTGCATGTGGGGTTTATGTCTCTCAGTTGATTCGATACGCAAGAGCATGCTCTACGTACTAACTATTAATAAAACGAGGCAAGCTATTGACAAACAAGTTGATGAAACAAGAATAACAACAGTCTCGTTTAAAGTCATCATTTTGCAATTTCTATGGCCGATACAATGACATTGCCAGCAAATTCAATCTATCATTAAGTCAAATGCTGATTGATGTTTGTCATACTTATTGTTCGGCCATTATTTACACATTGAATTATCTACAGATTTTTAATTTCCGTTTTTTCCCGATCATGACCGGTCGGCAGGGGATGCTCACTCGTCCATAGCACCTAATTCCACCTCTGATGCTTTAGAGGTCCATGTTTGCTCTGCTCCGCATTTGTTTTGTTTGAATGGACAAGTGAGCTTGAATACTGTTTGTTATCTCCATATTTCATTTAAAATAAATTTTCTATGTGCTGAGCTTAAGACGCCCCATACATACACAATTTCTTTCAAATGTATACAATTTAAATCATCATTAGGTCATATTGTGACTGACGTGTTTCATGCCAATTGTTAAACCTTGGATTTTATAATGAATTTAACTACGGAAAGTTCTACCTAATCAAAACATGACTCACCGCGAGTGTTTCCGGTTAAGAGGGAATGCCTACTGTTTGAGGCACCTAAGCCACCTCTAGAATTTTCAGGGGTCCGTGTTTTTGCCCTCTTCACAGAATTGTATTGTCTATAGATTTTTTGACATCAATCAATTTTTTATCTTCATGTTTTCATTTTTTATGGTTTTTTATTTTTTTTCCATAAGCATACAACAATTTAACAAGTTTAATATTTACTATTTGATACAACTAGTGATAGGTATTTCAAGCTATTTACCAGACAGATTTGAATAGTATTGCATAAGCGCGTTTTATTATAAATAGAACAGGGTCCGTTTCTAAGAAAGATCATTGTGATGGTATAGAACCATTGTTTATCATTCCCAAATTAATTATGAGCTTTTCATAAGTACTTTGGCTAAGAAATAAATAAATGAACATGTTCCATTGATTTTGCTACATAACTTTTTATAGAATATAATGTATATTTTAAAGTGAATTTGATAAAAAAAAAATAGTGGATCAAAGTTTAAACATATTTATATATACTTGTAAAAATGAAGAATCAAAAGAGTCGTTATTGTACTTCATACTTCAATGTACTTTATGGCAAAATTCTTTGGTAAAAGTGATGACTTCAAATTTCCTATTGTTAACTTCTCTTATTTATGTAGTAATATGCTATTATCACCTTTATATGGAGTTTATGTCTCGAGTTTGATTCGATACGCAAGAGCATGTTCCACGTACGAACAATTTCTTAAATGAGAAAAGCTATCGACAAATATCTTATGGTATAAGGATTTCGTAAATTCTATGGTCGATACCATGACCTTGTTAGCAAATACAATCTATTGTTAAATCGAATGTTCACTGACGTTATTCATACAAATTATTAGGCCGCTATTTTTACACTGAATTGTCTACGGATTTTTCCGTTTGTCCAATTATGTCAATGAGTACACGGCGGGTGTGAAAGTCGGATAGGGAATGCTTACTCTTCCATGGTACCTGATCCCATCTATGATGTTTCTAGAGTCACTTGTTTGCTCTGCTTACATTTTTCAGTGTCTCAAAGGACTTTTGAGCTTGATTTATGTTAAGGATCTTCATTTTTCATATAAATCCTATTGCCTTTTCTACTGCTATCTATGAAAAAATAATTCACAAACTACATAGTTCCATGAATGGATTTTTATTTATTTGTTGACTGCATTTTAAAAGCACATCGAAATTTTCATATATTTCTGTAAGCTCATTCTTTTTAGAAACATGTATTTCAGGCAAAGGTGACAATTGGTCTCATGCTGATCAATGCCTGTTTGAATGTTGTATTGCTGGTGAGTGACTGACAAACTGCTTTGAAACACTTCTTCGCTTTCAAGGGTTTTCCCTAGATAGATTTACTGAAGTTTATTTATGCAGATAAAAATAGATTAAAAACTTGTATATTAAAAATTGACAATCGGAATTATATCAGGACAACGTAAAAACTTTCTATTTGATATTTTGGGATTTAATTCCTTATCACGTAGGAATGAAAAAAAAAACTTTGAAATTTGATTTACTATAGAGGAAATGTAGTAACTTTGATTTTCTTCAGTTAATCATCGTTCACATCAATGTTTGAGCAGTATTTTAAAAAAAAAATTAAAATTATTTAAAGTGTTTATATTCTGTGTTTTGCCAACAAAAAGTAGTTATGCTTCGGCAAAATTTTAAATATAGCTTTATTTCTTCTGTCTGTGTGTATTTTGTTAGTCATTTTATTACATCCTAACTTATGTAAAGCAGTACGGATGAACCGAAATACTTAGTATGCGCTATATACATAATGTTCATTGTTAAATTGCATTTATTACATTTGTAAGATCAGCGCTGATGGATTCTTAGTTCTTCAACCAAGAACTCTTATGCAAGAAATATTAATTCGTGTTGTGATTTTTTTTTCAGGCATTGGATGGAAAGGCGATCGATCTATCTTTGATTTTAAAAGAATATGAAGATCAAATAATATAATCTTAAAAAAGAATATCTAGGATTAACTATAGATGTTCAAGTTTCTTTCACGGACGAGACAAATGCTCCGAAAAATCTTAGAATCAGCGGAATTGTCTCTATCTGTAACAGTGTGGCTGTAATTGTTCATTCTATTGTGGTGCTGATTTGCTTGACGAAATGCAAGTCTTTAAATTTTGAATGCGTACTCATTATAATGATTGGTATTGTAAGTACTTTTTTTTATCTTTAAAGCTCTCAAAAAATGAAGGCTTTGATGATCTTTACTGACCGAAGATCGTTTGTCGTCCATTTCATGGTTCATGTTTTACATTTTAAAATTCTTTTCACACCTATTTGTCCAATATCAACAACATCTGTCACCGAAAGTACTTCGGTAAAAGTAATTCAATGTTAATATCTTATTTTAAATAAAAGGTTTGCTCACCCAAGGGGAATTAATTAGGAAAAGGTAAAACATTTAATGTCATTTATAAATATTTTTCTTAAGAACCACTTGGCCAGAAAAGATGAAACTTATGTAAGAGCAATCCTGACATAGTGTAAATTTATATTTGTTAACATTAGGACTCCGGAGGTAGGTAAGGACCACAACATGGATCAAAGTGTTACATTTGAATATGCAGGAAAAATACAGTTTCTTTCTCATAACGACACAAAACTCATGACAAGTCATATTATTAGAAAGCATCATCAAGTAATGCTTCCTATGTAGAAAGGGGCTACAATGTGGGAACAAAATTTTACATCGGAATAAATTGAGGGGGGGGGGGGGGGGGTATGAAACATCTTCTCAAAAACGGCAAACCAAGTCATGATTAGTCACATCAATATGCCAGCATTTTTAATTAATGCGAATTGTTTGATCAAAATGCAATTTAAAGAGTAACAGGGCGACACTTAATCTTTATCTTTGCAAAAATTCCCACGCCAACGTTGGTTTGTGTGTTAAATCATGGATTTTGGGGTTAGAGCAGAGGTAAATCGACGGGCAACAAATTAATGCTACATTTACTATATGATAATTATAGACTAGACGTTTTTGGTGTTTTAAGGGAGCCGACTGGGGTTTTATTGTGTGAAAACTGCTATAGATAAACTCTTTAATTTTATACCATATGTACCTCACATTGACTTCAGTATACATGCCAAGTGTAGTGAAAATCTACCATTTGGTAATTTTTTAAGGACCATCTCAAAATACAGGTTCATCTACAATAGGATTGTATAGAAAAATACCATTTTTTCGCACTTCTGAGCAAATTATACGAATGCTACTATAGACTTTTTGCTCAAATTATATTATTTGACGGGTAATACTATATTGTACATTTTGTGCAAGAAACAAAAAATTCTGCCGTCTGGTTTCCAGAGGGGGCATCTCAAAATGTCAAAATTCATGATATTTTCCTGTTTTTATGGAGTACAACAAACCATGACAGGTACCACAGATTTACATAAAAATGATAAAAATGATTGTTAGATTCTCAATTTCCTATGTTTTAAATTTCAAGAGCATGTATTTTATACTTTTTATTTTATGGCATAATTAATGACCCCTCTTAAAGAACTTCGGTTATTCATAACGTCAAAAACACACTATTACGACGTCTATCTACCCATCATTTGAAAAATCGTTTAAAAAATCAGTTATTTAAAAACGTAACTAGATATTTTAACCCGAGATTTCCTAAATTTGTTAATCTCTATAAATTATGTAAAAATAGTTGCTTCAAAAGAGTAAATACGCTTTATTTTACTATGCTGCGCGAAGTATTGCTCAATGAAAACCCCAGTCGGCCCCCTTAATACCGGTTAATCGAGAGAAAACTGAAGTGTTCATTACTGCAATTCTTTCTTGAATACGGTTAATTTATAAATTACCAACAAAAATGATTTTAAAATATTAGGAGTTCAATCCCTGAATATTTGATTTTGTATTCACCTTGCGCATACGCATAAACATCCTCGTAAGCAAAGTGAGAGGCAAGCGGATCTACAGTTTCAAGGTGATTACTATAATATATATAGTAAACTCTTTAAACAATCTCTGTGAGCGAGAGGTACGGAAGCCGTGAAGGGAAGAGAGGGGATGGAGAATGAGTCTGAAGTTTTATTTTTATTTTTGCAGATATATGTGCAAGAAATCGTTTGCAAAATTCTTTTTGGGAGCGCTGTATAATCCTGAATTTTGTAATTCTTAGCAAACAGTAGTCCGCATGTGAATACTGCAAGTTTCAGTGTGTGTTTGGATTATAACCCCCTTGATTGATATAGAGAGAAAGAGATTATATAACATTATCTAAACAAAGACCCTCATATTTTTGCATGCCTCGCTAAACCTGTGTACCTTAATGATGTATACATGAACGGAAAAAAAATCCGTACAAATATCATAACGATAACGCGGCCAAAGTGAGCGTTTAGCCCTCGGGCATCTTATGAAAGTTGTTTATCATTGATAATATTGCTAATGTCCACTAATTATTCAATATTTCATGATCAATATTATATTTTGATCTATCTTCCCAAACACTATTTAGTTCCTACATAACATTGGACTGTGACATTTGCAGTTATTGTTACAAATTCGGTTTATCCCGAATGTTAATATCTTCTTAGTTTTACGCGAGAGAGAGAGAGAGAGAGAGAGAGAGAGAGAGAGCATGTTGTTGATACAAAGCATACATGTACATGTATGCATTGCTTGAAAAAGAAATAGAACTAGCTATTTTATTTTTCGTCTGTTTTTATGCAGATAAGGAGTATTTCAACATGATTGCGGAATGTGTAGTCATGATAACAAGATTCATTTATATCGACGTGATCGAAACCTTGATTTTAATCAATTATTTAATGTCATATGTTGACTTTTTATTTCATAGACAGGAGGAATTAGTTTAATCCTTATGGTACCAAAAACTATTTATACACATAAAATTGGAAGAGAGGGTGATTTGACACTAGTGTAGGTTAGATGTTCAAAATAACACACATGTATTATTCATCAATCAAGCAAAACATTGATTGACAAAACATTTCAATGGAAGTTAGTCTTCGGTTTCTTTTTTACTATTATTATTTCCTAATGGATGTTGTGCATTCGAGCTCTCGTAAGCGGTTTGCTCGATTTCAATGAAACTTTCAGATCAATTAGAGTGTAATAGAAACTGGAGGTATATTTTTTGTTTTGATGACATCACTTCCGGTCGCTAAATAAACTATATGTGCGAAAGGTGTTTTGTCCACCATCACTTCCGTTGTCCATCGGAAGTAGTTTAAATATAATTTTCCCTTTTCTGATAAAGGTAGCAGTTTGTGATAAAGTCTTGATTGAATTGTAGAAAATGAATCTAAATCTATAACCAAGTTTTTAATTCAAGTACAGTCGTCGACTGGCGTTAGTATAATCACAAAATCATTCATAAGTAAGACTGAAGTCTTTCATGAGTTTGGAATCTAAAAATGTGTTGCGGAGATGAGTTGGAATTTTCTGCAAAGTAGCGGCAATGCTAAATTTCCTGCCAAATCAAGAAGAACACGGCGAATGTGACCAGTCGACAGGGGGATACTTACTCCTCCATGAAACCTGTCCCACCTCTTATGTTAAAGAGGTCCGTGTTTGCTCTGCTCCCAATGTGAATCGTTTAAATGGTTTTTTTGATCCTGATTTCTACTCATTATCTTCATATTTCATTAAATACGTTTGAATGAAATACACAAGCATTCAAATGTTTAATGATTTGTTCTAAACTGCTTTTTAACATGAACCTAAACTGCTTTTTAACGTGTTCACATAATTTGGCGTTTAGTCACATTCCATTCACGGTTATTTTTTCTTTTCAGACTTGTGCTTTGCGACGAAACATACTGTTGTCCTGTACATTTTGTCGTTTACGACGATATGCAATCTTAATCAGTGCATATATCATCGCACATCAAAACATATTGAAAATGGCTGAAAAAATACTTGTACATATTTTTGCCGATGGCAAAAGTCCTCGATCACTGCATGTATATACTGTTGTCCAACAGTTAGGAATATTAAGTTGTTTATTGCCCATCTGCTCAGAAAAAAACTTGTCTCGGCACATGTCAATATGTACTTTGAGTTTATACAATGAATGTGTGTATTTTTGATATTGTACACTTTTTTTTCAGAAATCTATATTGCGACGCTCTGAATAAAACACAAAAACAATTCACAAGTCTGCAAATGCGAAGTCTCTAATTTTGATATGAGAAACTATGGAGGGACATCAGTGCCACAATTCTTTTTAAATCTTCTTATTTTTCTTTTCTATTTTTTTATTCTAATTATAACTTCTTGTTTTCCAAATTAAATAAATTCTTTATTTTCTATTTCTTATTTTAATTCTAATTCCTGTTTATATTTTCCAGCTTTTATTTTCTTTTCTTTATTTTCTTTTATTTTCACAATTTTGCTTCATTTCGTTTTTCATTCTATCTTAAATTTTAAATAATGTTTCATTGTACCTAACTTAATGCTTTGTAATCAGAAACGAAAGTTTGAATTATAAAGTAGGACTCAGAGAGTTAAATTAAGGAATCCAGATGAAGGGCGCTACGGCCTTTTATGTACGTGTACACAGAGATCTTGCGCGAACAGTCTGCGAAACGTAGAAATATTATCCATGAAACATGACTTTTTTTTTAAATTTAAAAAACCATTGGATATCATTCTTGTGTGTTTTCTATCGTTTTCAATCCCGTTAGAAGCAATTCCATTTGGGGGCACTAAACAAATATTTCTTGATAAGCCCCCCTGCCCCCGTCCCCGAAAAAAATCGGATATTACTGTAAAGGGGGGCACAACAACAAATTAGCCTTGATTTCTTTTCTTATGTATTTACCGGCAACATTATTGTGGGGACTCAATCGGAAATGGCTTTATTTTCTGAAGTAGGACTGAAAAAATCTTCACTTTAACAAATCATAGGACCGAAGCACGGGGGGTTCGGATGGGGTGGGGTGGGGTTGGGGGGCTTGGGCGGAAATTTTGTGTGGAGAATAACCTTTTGAAGTTGATTTAATTTAAGTTCCTAGTATCGTGCCAAACGTAAAAGCTGCGTAAGGATACCTTAAGAACCGAAGCTCTCTAGAACCGCACAAGCCATGTTTAAGCGGGTAATCATTTATATCACATCGTCAAATAAAATAAAATTAAGAAAATACAATGAATTTGGAAAACAAAATCAAGTTAGAATTCAAATAAGAAACTTACATAAAAGTATAAAATTGGAAGAAAGAATAAAAACAAGTAATAAAAACTAAATAATTTATTTTATTTGCAAAAAGATTTAAAATAAGAATAGAAAAAAAAACATTTAAAACGAATTGTGGCACTGATACTCTTCCAAAGTTTCTCATTATCAAAATTCGACAAGCGTGTATACTTCATATTTTTGGACTTGTGAATTGTCTTTGTGTTTTATGCAGAGCGCGGCAATGTAGATTCCGGGAAACAAAGTTTACAATATCAAAAATACACACATTTATAGTATAAAACCAAATTCAACAGTTGTATGTTCGGAACTACATGCTAGGATGTCGGAATTACTTACTTAGATATGTAGACTATGAAACTGATATGATTGCAAGTTTGGATATACAAACTTACAAGTCTGGATTTTTTAACACAATTACCCTCCATATACTTTGTCTATTTGAATGAGATATGGAGATAACGAACAGTAATCAAGCTCAAAACTCCATTAAAACATAACAAAATTGGAAAAGAATGTGGACCTTTAAAACATAAGAGGTGGGATCAGGTGTCATCGAGGAGTAAGCATCCCTGTTTTTTTTTTTTTTTTTTGTTTTTTTTTTGTAATTTTGATTGTGCAATAAAGATTTACCTGCCATTTAATCTTCCCATATGTCATGCCCTAAGAACTAGATAATCTTTAATAGCTATATCAAATTTGGTAGTTTACACAGTATCCATGAATAAAACGTTGCACCTGGTTTACCTGGTAGAAATGTAAGCATTTTATAGGTAACCAATACTCACTGACTCAAAACTAAGACAGCATTTCGTTTACAACGTTTAATTTGACAAAACCATTTTGTAGAACTAATGTAGTATAGAAGAAAGGTATGACTGATTAAGTTTTACTTAAACATGTATTATTGAAAAAAATAATCAAATGACTTCCTGAAAGCAGACAGATTAAAATAAACAAAATGTATTTTACAGATAAACCAGACAGACATGCTGGAAAAGTTAGAGAGGGAATACACAAATCACACTATTTCTTTATCCCGAAACACGTCATCATACAAA
Organism: Saccostrea echinata; assembly: GCF_033153115.1. Taxonomy (NCBI): domain Eukaryota; kingdom Metazoa; phylum Mollusca; class Bivalvia; order Ostreida; family Ostreidae; genus Saccostrea; species Saccostrea echinata. The sequence continues at coordinate 5,776,587 of NW_026889806.1, read as the reverse complement.
TGGAACTTGTTTTTCCTCACGGTAAGAGAGCTCTCTCTTTCTCTTTATTTCTCCATGTTTTGTGATAAAAATCGTAAGCACAGGCTATAACAATATTTTTAGCATCAATGCTGCGCAGTAAAGCCTGTGATGAGTACAAAAAATGATTTTGATAATACTCCGTGGTGTACAACTTCAGGATCGTGTCAGCAGACAAACTCACAGATTCCAAAAGCTTGTTGTAAATATGTTACCATAGATAATTACACCTCTGCTGAATCTAGATGTCATGAGTATGTGGAATCAGGGACGTATCACAAAGAGGTCAGTTGCTAAAATTTAATTAAAATAAAGTTTCTATGTTTTCACACACACACACACACACTTCCTTCTCTGCATAGAAAACAAATCATTCTATTATCCCTTGATGTAGTGAAATAAATAACTTATTTCATTTTCAACAATGAAATACTGTGATTTATTTATTGAATAAAAGCGATAATCTGACACACTATAAAAGGATACCAAAGTGATATTTCATCACAGTGTGAAAGGATACCAAATAAAGTAAAAATAATAATTTCTGACCTGCCATAAGATTAGATAGTAACTGATCCATTTTAGTAGAGACTAAAAATGTCAATTTCTTCCCAAATATATGTTGCTAAAATCCATGTTTAGAATGTTTTCAATCTCACAAGCGATAAGCTATATAAGACGTCTCAACTGCTCAACTGGGACGTCAAAGCCTTTGACACTGTGTTACGAAAAGACATTGCAGAGAAAAGATCAAAGAAAATGTAATAATCAGGAAATTCGATGTTTTTTTAGTTGGATATGGAATTTATTTCACTCGTGAGAAAGATTTTTTTTTATGTTTTCACTCGTGCTTCGCACTCTGGAAAATATCAAATAATCCTGTTCCACTCATGAAATATATTCCATATCCAACTAAAAAAATTGAATATCCTCTATTTATATGAGATTTTTTTATTTTGTTGAGAATTATCTTAGAATACTATCTACATTTTATAGGGCTGTGCGTCTCCTTGGAATGACAACTCACACTTCTCATCAATATAGCAGAAGAAAGACGACATGTATAAAATAGAAATTATTGGAAATACACTTCAAGTAATTTTTCAGTGTTTCTTTTCTCGGAGAGATGACTCATTAACAAAATTTTCCAGTCAATTACAAGTAGAATTTTGCTTGTATCTATTTAAACTATTCTTGAAAAAAAACTTAAAATGTAGATACAAGTGGTTGTAAGTTGTCTATAATTTTCTTTTATTTTTAAGTTTAATATTATAATATTTCAGTTTGTTTCTTTTGGAACATCACTTGTCACAATCCTTGTGATATATTACTGGCTACATTTGTAAAAATAGAAGTGTCATCTTAAGAAAGAACTAAAAAAAGAATTTTGAAACAGTTATAGAACAATTGTAAATTTCTAAAGACTTTAAGTTCTAAAGACAATATGCATTCCAGACTCTAGTTGAATGATGATAGGGGAAAAGATATTGTAACCTCATTTGAATTTATATAGTTTATAGTTAAGTCTAATGTTGAATAACCTTTTTTCTACAAATTGTTACCCGTTATTTTTACACTGAATTGTTTCCGGATTTTTCCATTTACCCGATCATGACAAGGAGTGACCTGTGGACAGGGAAAGCTCTTGCATTGCACCAGTTCCCAACTCTTATGTTTTAGAGGTCCGTGTGATATGTATTATTTCAATGAACTTTTGAGCTTTCATCACTGTTCGTTATCTTCATATTTCATTAATCTTAATATAACGATTGTTCTAATTCATTCTAGTAGTATCATGAAATTTTCATTTTTTGTTTTTTTTTTTTTTTAATTTATACTTATGCTTGTGAAAAAGTGTATCATATTTTCAATTATTTTGAAATGTTATCTAGAAATAAACAGCTTTATTATTTCTATTCTTAGTGTAGTGCTAGCAGGTGTAAAATGCATAGGCTGCCTTTCTGTTAAATTTTATACAGCGAAATTGTATTACCTGTGATATAGGTATTGTGTATAAAATGCTAGGAGGTATGAAAATTGCAAGATATTTTTTATCATTTATCTAGACTGAGTTTTAATGGTTATTGGTTAAATAATTTTAGGAATAACTTTTTTTGTTTCATTTTATTTATATCTAGACTGAGTTTTAATGGTTATTGGTTAAATAATTTTAGGAATAACTTTTTTTGTTTCATGATATGTTTACGGAAATGGCTTGCGTGATAAATTTACATAAACGCCGAAGGCGTTTGTTCATAAAACTATCCCGGTATCCTGGAAGCCAACTGTTTGCTCATCGCCATGAAACCAAAACATCTGATAGTTATTCCGTACATATTTACATGCTCTTGATTCCGTAAAAACGGTATAATGAAAGGAATTTCTTAGTGTATTTATATAAGTATACTTAGTAAACATGTGAAAACGTCCCGATTTTTTTCCATCCAAGGTTTATATATTTTTTTTTTATTTATTTTAAAGAAGCACATATTCATTTCAACATTGTTTTAGCATTTATACTTTGCTGCATTGTTTATCACATGGTTTAATATTTAGATCGAGAATGCTTTGATTATGATACATATTAAATCAATGCTGAAATTCTCAAGTTGTTATTTTTCCTACCAAAAAAAGGAATGAAAATCGCCTTTTTTAGCCTTTTCTGACTTAAATTATGTTGCTAGATTATCTTTATGTCATGAATGAATTTTGACTTTCCTTTACAAGAAGTACAATAACCCTTTACATTGGATTTTGAATGGTAAATCAAATTTCCCAACTTCTTTGGGCAACATACCTTTTTGCTGAAATCGATAAAATAATAAATCCGTCGGATACACAGAGATTACGACGTTTTATATTAGAATGTTGTTTAAAGACTTGCTTACTGATAACAAAGTTTTCAAACATCGTGAATTATAACAAAGGAGACGATAAGACGCACTGAAAGGTAAGTCGGAATTTATTAACAATTTTTTTTTTTAGATCTTCCTTAGAAAAAGTGTTTGGTTGTATTTTTGCTAATATTCGTAAATATACAATATTTTACTGAGTTTGTACAAAAAGTTTGAAGTATATCGACTGCCATTATTGAAGTGCTGATTAGAGTTTGAGTGTTTCAGATAGTCAACAAAGGTTAACCAAGATGGGACTAACTGGCTGTGGAAAGCTTGGGAAGGGATTCCTTATTGTCATCAACATAATTTTCTTCGTGAGTAGCAATTAGGAAATGATTACAGAGGAATCATACCTAATTATAATTACTTCATTCATGTCGCAAAATTGGATATATGTCTATATACATATGATATACATGTCTTCTGTTATGAAAATTCTGAATGGGTTTTTAAATACATTATGTTCTTTTTAGGGGTTGGGGTTGGTGTGCTGAAGATATTAAGGTTGAAAATGTTTGGTCTATTATTACCATTATTATAATTCTTTTTACAATGATCATCCAAACAATTTTTTTTCAAAAAAAAAACTTCATTATTTATTTACACGAAAACACATGTAAGGTAAAATTACACATTAAAACATCCAACTGAAAATAAGAAAGAAACACAGGAACGTAACTTTAAATTGCATCAGTAGCTTTTTTGTTTACTTAAATGTTACTCGTTACTTCCTCCTTGTCTTCTAATTTAATGGATAGTTTGATTGTCATCGATATATAAGTGATACAGGGTAAAAAAAACATACACGTCCTTCAAGTGCATGAAAGGTAAAAAAGGACAAACTGCTTATAATGTTATAGTCATAAGAACTAAGGAAAGGGATCCTGCTACTTTTTTTTTTCATTAGTAATATTCTTTATCTCAATATCGGTCAGATAAATCAGAACACTCTGGAAGGCCAAAAAAAGGAAGGAAAAAATATTTTTAGTTATGAATCATTTCTTATTTACTCATGATAACTAAGTACACATTTTGGAGTGTTCTGTCTTCTACACTGCTGTAGACGAGAAAAGAAACTAAGTTTCCTTACTTAACTGTTTACTGTTAAACTTGTAAAGGGCTGATAAGGCACAGATATAGATACTTTGCAATGCACACGTTGAAAAAATGCGTACATTGAAGACCGAATTACAAATACTTGAATGTTGGCCTATAGTTACAAGTTTAAATTTTTCGTGGTAAGCAACACCAATTTATGTTTTAAGATAGGATTTTTAGGCTTCAAGTAAATAAATAGCAAAAGCAACTTATGGCATAATAAAGATGATATCTTATAGTTAAAAATTAATAATTAATATTTCTTGAGAGAAAAAAATGCAATGATATGTAAAATTAAATAAAATGTCTTAGGGAGGCTTGGTGTCCAAATTATAACCCTTCAAATCCACTAGGAAATATGATTTTTTTTCTAGTCATAAACACTTATAAAGTTTTAAAAAGCCACATATACTGCATATACTAATTACTGCAATTTCCTTAATATCTGCACAGAGCTTTTCTTTTCTACGAGGTTTAAATAGTCTACTAAAAGAAGGCATGACTTCCCAGCTCTCTCAAACAACTGTTTGTTTGTATGTTGTTTAACGTCCCTCTCGAGAATTTTTCACTCATATGGAGACGCCACCACTTGCCGGTGGAGCGCTGCAAATTTTGTCCTATACTCAGCACTTACGGCCACTGAGCAGTGAGGGATCTTTTTCGTGCCAGCACCTACTGCGACAAGGGACCTCGGTTTATACGGTCTCATCCGAAGGACGGGTCTCCACGTCCCACAGTGGGATTCGAACCCGCGACGTAAGGATCAACTCCTTACTTCGCGACTATAGAGTAGGCGCTCTAACCACTGCGCCACGCGGGCGACTCAAACAATTGTTAAATTGTCTTTATATATATATATATATATATATATATATATATATATATATATATATATATATATATATATATATATATATATATATATATATATATATATATATATATAATTTCTCAGCAATATGACTTATTTAACTTGTTTCTTGTCAGGTATATTAATAATAACACTGTAATAAATAATGATAGCAGGCACAATTTCAAACAGGTATTTAAAAAAAAAAAATATCTGTCACACACTCAGGATATTTCTTTATTGCCTTCTAATAATTATTCTGAATATAATTCAAAACTTTTATGTTTTATCACAGCTCCTAGGACTGGGGTTGTTAATCGGTGGGATTCTGATGAAGGTCAATGTATCAGCCATAAATGACGAAGTCAAACCTGCACTGAATGGAATAAGCGTGTCCAGTTTTAAATTAGGAGATCTTGTAGATAATTTGTCCATCCTCTTCATTGTTATGGGGGCCTTTGTTCTTCTTGTCGCCGGTCTTGGCCTATTTGGTGCCTGTTGTGAGGTCAAATGCATGCTGGCAGCTGTACGTTTTCATTCAATAATTATTCTTCTTTAAGTTACTCACAAATAGGGAAAATATGTATTTATTATTTTCGTGCTAATATGGAGTTTTTTTGACAATGTACAAGAGTCCATGTTTTGGACAAAATTAAAATAATTATAACAGTTGGGGAAAAAAGTTGTACATTATCATTTTCCTTTCAGTACGCCATTCTTGTATTGTTACTTTTTATCATAAAAGTAACAGCAGTTGCTCTGTGGTTTACGATGAAGGGCGAGGTAAGAGATTACATCTACTTTATTAATCATTCAGTGATATTTACATCAATCACTTACTTTTTAAATATACTAATTCATTCTTAATGTCCTTTATTTAGTATTCAATGAACGCAGGTGTGAGGTCAAGGTAGAGATATATATTCTTTAAAACATCAAAGATTGTATATATATATATATATATATATATATATATATATATATATATATATATATATATATATATATATATATATATATGCTCAAAGATTATCTCCTTGCAGTTTGCATGTCAGCAATCACTCAAGGTTTCATGACACTGTGTGCTTCTTATCACATTTTTGAGCACACCGATAAAAATTCCCTCAATTTCATTTGTAATATGACATCATTTCTTTTATATACCCTTATTCGAACAGTGCTTCTTATAACATTTTTGTGCAAATCAATAAGTATTCCCTATATAATTTCATTCGCAATATGTTATCATTTCTTTTTTTTAATTTCCTTATATGAACATTTCCATATTTTTTATCTAAAATTCATATTAATTTTCAGGTAGAAGATACTGTAAAGGATAGTTTGCTGAAGTCTCTGAAGGAAAACTACAAAACGGACCTGATAAACGGCTCCAATGTTGTGTCTAACGCTTGGAACTACATGTTTATGTCCGTGAGTGTTTCATCCAAAGCACACGTTTTATATTACTATAGAATTATCAAAAGTATTCGAATTCTTAAAAGTATCTTCGTCATCTTTAAAGGTACGTTTTAAGAAGCACTATGCCTAAATTAGGATATGTTGTGGAATTTGTATTTTCAAGTTATAAAAATGATGTAACCCTCATAAGCCCCCTCCCCTTTTCCTCTCACCAGAAAAAAAAAGTTTTACTGCCAACGTATTCATGAAGGAGTAACGTATGCACATGCCTCAAACATAGGATAATGAAAGTTCATTGCATAAATGTTAAACGGCGCGGTAAACGCTACAGACCTTTATACAAATAATCATTTCGTTCTGAAGGCAAAGTATAAAAAAGTAATGAAATTTCGATTGTCAATATAGTACCGTTTGACAATAATATCTTTTCAAAATATTTTTTACAGGTAGATTGTTGCGGTGTAAACAGCTCTCGTGATTTTCTTGGTTTTTCGTGGACTCATTCTTTGTCTTCAATACCAAGAACGTGTTGCAAAAATGTAGATTCTGCAACTTATTTGAAACCTACATGTACGCCAGGATATAACGAAAAGGTATGGGTTTTTGTAATATTTTGTTCATTTAAACAATAAATTGCATCCGTTGTTGTTATTGCGGGAATTAATGTTATAGCTATTGCAGAAAAAAAATACATAGTATACTTAAGAGGGCTATGTAATTTTTTTTTTGTACAATAGCTGCAACGTTAATCCCCGCACTAACAAACAAACATAGTTTATTGTTTTTATTTGACCATATGAAGTAAAATTAAGCACGTTAAATATTGTATTATTGATATGCATATAACTGTATACTTCACTGATCAGAACTATACAGGTAGTTTGCTTAGTGACGTTTACTGCTTGATAAACAATCGTGGTTTTCATAAGAAATAAAGGAGATAATGTTCAATGGATGTAAATATAATAAGTTTAACGAGTAACAGATGGACAGCAACTAAAAGATCGCATCAATATATATATATATATATATATATATATATATATATATATATATATATATATATATATATATATATATATATATATATATATATATATATATGTGTGTGTGTGTGTGTGTGTGTGTGTGTGTGTGTGTGTGTGTGTGTGTGTGTGGGTGGGTGGGTGGGTGGGTGGGTGGGTGTGGGTGGGTGTGGGTGTGAGTGTGTTCGTGTGTGTGTGTGACAGAGTGGAACTCAGTTTAAACAGTTTAAATGTACCGCGGTATGTACGCCAGAAGAGGGATTGTTAAATCCAGAAAGCGCTTGTGGGATGAAATTTGGAAAATGTGCATTGTTTTCTTTTTATCTATATATACTAATATCTAATATCTTGCTGATGACTCAGTGGTGGCATATATCAACTATCAATTAGGCTATCAATTACACTATCTATAAACAGGTATACTAATATCAAAAGACGAGGGAGAATCTGAAAATTTGATCTATAACATATAATCTTTGTATTTTCTTTGCTCTTGCCCATTACATATTTTTTTAGCGAGACAAGCTGATCCAAATTCAAAATGAAAAGAAATCAAGTAAACAAATAAAAAAGTTAAATGGATTGAAGAATATATCACAAAGATTTATCCGTCATGATCACTTTCTATCGATATATGTAGCAAGAAATATTAAACATAACATTTACAAACCTAACCCAAGAGAGGAGGGCTGCACAAAAATATTATGAGTCAACATTAGGAAATTTATTTTGATACAATTATTCGATACGTATCGTATGTGTGTATATAACAAACGAAACTATCCAGCTTCCTTCTTCAGAGTAAATTTTTACCAATCCATTTCATTTTTGTTTTTATTAGGAGTATTTAATAAATCAATGTATTATCTTCCAAGGCTATAACATTGACATCAAGCATGATAAAATTGAATATGAATTACATACATTCAAACAACTGCTATTGATTGCATATAATGTTTAATGCCTTTTTAAATTCAAAAATAGCTGCATGGTAAATGAAGGAAATAATACAGGAAGTTAGCAACTATGACATTTCAAGGCATTATTTCCATATGTTTATCATATTATTTTTTTTTCAAACAAATTAATACAGACTATTCATTTTGCATTAGATCTATTTCATGCTGTATTTACAGGGATGCTATGATACTATAAAAGATGACATTACAACTTATGGAAATGTGTTTGCAGGAGTTGGAATAACAATTCTTTTCATTGAGGTAACATTGTTACATTACAAATAGTAAGGGATTTCAAAATATTATTTTCCCTTCGTCGATTATTCGATTGCATTATTCGAACGATTGCCAAATATATTCGGGACATTTTCTGAAACGAAAATCTTTTTTTAAATTCCCTGGTACATGACGTATTTATAACTCAAAAACTTTTTTATCAAAATTGGTACAAAAAGATCAAATGCCTATGTTGCACGCAGATGCTCACCGGCACCTAACGTATGAATAGTGTGTTTATATGAAAAAAATTTAGACAGTTAATTTCTCCTTCATAAATCTGTCTTTAAAGTCAGTTTTATTTTAATTAGCTTTCAAAAAAATGCCAGCACGATATGTTTTAAAGCTTATTTAAATAAATGGGGGTTGGTGTGTTTAAACACATATTATCCATACGTTATGTGCCTGTGATCTTATTTAAGGACCCTATATACACTAGAGAAAAATATAATTTTTGGACATTGAAAAAATTATGGTGTGTAAAGGATGTCGAATGTCGTTTCCCTATTCGATCGTTGGTCCATTCGACTGATAGTCGAGTAGTCGAATATTTGTATATATTTTGGCATCCCTAGACATAATAAATCCATCGGAATGAATTTATAGCTTAACACTTTCCTAGAAAAAAATCACTCTTTAATTAACATATATATGAATGCATACTTTAAATTCCCAAAGGTACGTCTCAGTGCATTTTAAAAAGTGGATGAATGTTAGATTGATATAGATATGGATGTCCAGTGCGAAAAGAAGGTAAAATTATTCAAATAATATCTATTGCAGCTCCTGGCTGTTGTCTTTGCCATCATGATTTGCTGCCAAACAGGAAAGGAAGGTGCCATTTAATAAGAAATTTCTTAAAATTGGACATATTTATACAAATGACATTCTGTGATTAACACCTATCATTAACACACCAGCCAAACATAGTTTTTAGATCATACATTCTGCCGTATGATAACAATTAAATGGTTTCATGTGTTATGGTATTAAGAAACTAAAAATGTTCAATTTATTTTCAAATATAACACATAATTATAAATGTAAATTTTTTTTTAAAATTCTACTTTATTCATAATATGACATCGAAATCCATTTTCCTCAAAGAATTAAAGTACTCGTTAATATTTTTTTTCAATCATGGTAGATAAGACAGTCACTACAGTTTACTAGTAAATTTACTTACCTTGTCATTGGTCATTTGCAAAGTTATTTTGTTCAAAAACATTCTGATTCTTTTAATGGCCTTTGAGCTTGAATACAGTTCGATATCTCTTTATTTCACACAAAAACTATGAAATGGATATTAAAAAGATGCTTGAGCTTCTGATAGACAATATCTAAGTAGTTTTTGGAGATCAGGTCTTCCAACAATCTACTACAATTCCCATAAGTACCAATTGCGCCCCGTTGTTAGCAGACCCATAATTGTATTCATATGAAGCAGAATTTATTCAAAAGCTTATACATAAGAAGAAGACACTTGCTGTGGCACTCAACTCGACATTTAGATATATCGACGACGTATTATGAATTAACAATAGTCACTTCTATTTATATGTCGACTCGATACATCCCAGTGAACTTGAAATAAAGGATACCACAGAGTCTGACACATCTGTTTCATATTTGTATATTTTAATAGAAAAAGACGTTAATGGTAACCTCACAACAAAACTGTGATAAAGGTGATGACTTTAACTTACCTATCGTCAACTTCCCTTACTTATGTAGCAATATACCCTTAGCACCTGCGTGTGGGGTTTATATCTCCCAGCTGATTCGATACGCAAGAACATGCTCCACGTATGAACATTCTTTGTTCTAAAACGAGGCAAGCTTTTGATAAATAAGTTGACAAAACAAGAATATCTACAGTCTCGATTTAAGTCATCATTTTGCAAGTTCTATGGTCAATACAATGACCTTGTCAGCAAATATAATCTTCATTAAGTCAAATACTGACTGACGTTTTTCATACTCACTGTTAGGCCATTATTTAAACATTATAATGTCTACGGATTTTTCTGCTCCACCGATCATGACAATGAGCACACGGCGGGTGTGACCAGTCGACAGGGAATGCTTACTCCTCCATGGCACTGATCCCACCTCTGATGTTTTTGGAATTACTTGATTGCTCTGCTCCCTATTTGTATTTTTTCAATGGACTTTTTACACTTGATTACTGTTCGTTGTCTCCTTGTTTCATTGTGGTCGAGTGATTTTCATTTAAGTAATTGTTATATTTGTATCACTTCTTAGGGAAAACAAATATTTGATCTATTTGTGCATCTTCCTTCTATTTTTTTCTCAAAAAAAAAATAATGTCTTTAGTGATATTTTATATATTAAAGAACCAGTAACAGTCATGTGGAACCGGAATTCACCACGAAATAATAAAAGAGTAGCTATCCATCGCTTCATATTATCGGGTACATGTGCTAATTTTTCTTTTTCTATAGAGAATAGGACAGTAATTCGTGATTTGCTCCATTTTGATAGAAAAAAATTATAGGTTTCAGGCAAGAAAATTTTTCTCGGACTAACGCATGTTATGATAACTTTAATTGTTTATATAATCAATAGTTGCCCTTGGCTTTTTTAAAAAGATGTATGCTGTTTGAAAACTCTTGTAAAATTATGAAATGAATAATGACAAGTATTTATTTCCAAGATGACCAGAGAACTTATTAATTTTCTTCTTTACTGAAAAATATTGACGAGCAAAGGAAAAGAAGGTAGCTGCACAAACTCGAAAAGTTTATTTTGATTTATCTTTGCCAGCCAATGGTCCGATTCGCTTACTTACGAATCGACACCTGACTTGCACATATTATGTACATTGAAGGAGGCGAACTAATCAATGTCAGATTACTGAGTTTTTTACATTAGAGCACAGGTTATTTATATTATTCATCTCCAAAATTTGTTACCCACCCCTTTAAGAATTTTTTTCTTTAAAATCTGTCACCAACCCTTTAAAAACATAAAATAGAAGATTCTGATCTGTTATGAATTAAACTATTCATAAATTGCAATTATTTGTTTACTTCATCAATCCTTAACACTGTGCGGACGCGAATATATTATTTGGATTGAAAATTAACTTTGAAGTAGAATTTAAAATAAAAGGAGTGAATATAACGAACAGTGATCGATCTCATAAAAACTTCAACAAATGCAAATCTGTGAATAGGGCATAGACTCGGACCTCTGGAAATTCCAGAGGTGGGATCAGGTGCCTAGGAGGAGTAAGCATCCCCTGTTGACAGTTCACATCCGCCTTGAGCCCAATATATTGATCAAGTAGACAGAGCATTCCATAGTCAAATTTAGTATTAAAAAAACAATGGCCTAACAATTGGTTGGGAACAAGTCAGCCAGTGATGGGTAATATTTGCTTATAAGTCATTATAGCAACCATAGAATTTACGGAAAGCTGACTTTAAAGGAGGTTGTTGAGATCACTGTAACATCAACTTCTATGTAAATAAACTGCCTCGGTTTGAAAACTGATAGTACTCAAAGCATGCTCCTGAGTAGCGAATAAGTTAAACCCCTGTCACACCGAGCCTGCGTCCTCACGGCGATCGCACGGCGTCCATAAAAAATGCAAAACGCCGAGAATACGCACATGATCGCAGCATGAACGCAGTGATAGTAGACTGCGCTTTCACGGAGACCTCGCGGAGTCCTTGGAGATGTCACTGCGTTTCTATCGCGCTTTTACGGCGCTTCTAATGAGATTAATTGTCTTGTGATTTTTTTTACTGCGATTACACAGCGACAACAAGGAGATGTCACTGCTATCATTCCGCTCCCTTGGCGTTTCTACCGCGTCCGTTGGCGATCACAATGCGCTTTCACGGCGTAGTTAGAGCATTGTCAGCCAGCTCACAAAACAAGAGCAATGGCCTCATATCTGATCAGCAATAATTCTAACGTACTTGTTGCACTCCGGACCAGGAGAATGGGAGTAGAATTGGGAAGTAAAAATTACACTCAGAACTTGTTCTGTTGTTTCAGTGGAGCTGCGATGGAATTACTTAAATTTTATAACAACTTTTCAGTGTGTTTATTTTTTTAATTCATAATAAAATCAAAGGGAAAAAAACACATCTGAATTGATATAATTGAAAAAAAGGGTTTTAATAATAAAACTATCAGTAATTTAGTACAAAATTATTTAAATAGATCATTTTTAATTAAAGAATATTTCTTGGCATAAGTAGAAGTCTTTTTGTCATGTGACTTGAATCTTTTTAAAAAATATGTTACACTCCTTCTGGATATATATCCATGGTGAAGAACGCATTGTGAACGTATTGTGAACGCAGCAAGCGCAGTGAGAACGCCGTGAACGCGAGGTGACAACTCCTAACACGCCGTAAAAGCTCCGCGGAAGCGCAGTCAATCGCGAAGAGATCTAGATCTCTAAGAGAACGCAGTAGCACGCCGCGAGAACGCCGTAGAAACGCGTGGGTCGCCGAAGGGACGCCGTGACATCTTCACACTGTAAAGGTTTTACTGAAATTTGTGCAATTTCCCTGCGATTTTAATTTTTTTACAACGCCGTAATAACTCCATGTGGACGCAGCTTGGTGTGACAGTGCCCTATAGGAGACATAGAAACCATATACAGATGATAACAGAATATTCCTACATAAGAAAGAGAGTTGAGGATGCAAAAGCTGAAGTCATCTCGTTTGTCATACAATTTAGTTTTTAGTCTGCTTTTGTCGTCTATTATCTGTAAAACATCCAATATTTTATGAGACGCCTGCGAAGAATTATACCCTCCTCCCATATCTTTGTTTTAACTGTAACGTTGGTAATGGCTTAAGCTGCATATTTGCAATCTTGCTAGATTCGCAATAAGTACTGTTTCTAGTGAATCACGAAAAGGTTACATACGAACAGCAAGGAAAAAGTAGATTTACAGGATTTCCTACAGAAAAAAAATCTCTTTTTATTCTATAAGTCATGCGTTGGATTAAATGCACGATAATATATCATAACGTGAACAGACAAATTACCTGTATGTTTCATTGGTTTAGAGCTTTAGAGTAACCGCTCTTTCAGCGTCATCTAGAAAAATTATCATTAGTAATAGTACAGGTGTAACATTGATGAATGATATGAAAATAAAATTATTTCAATATAATTTAATTTTGTTTGTTTTCTAGCCTCTGATTGGTTAATATCCAAAAAGGAACACAAATTATTTCTGTATAACCTGGTTTGGTATGGGGACACACCCCCTGACAACCAGCTGAATCGTCTGTATCCATGCAATCCTCTCATTTCCAGTCCTCGGGATTCATGGAAAATTCCAGATTTAATAAATGTACCTTTAACTTAAAACAGTAACTTGGATCTTACCACATGTAAACAAACAACATGGCTGCTAGGACTATGTATCAGTTTTTACCTCCCCTCGCTACCCATCACTTCCGTTACTAGGGTTGTATTATTGAGCGGCAAATTTGAACTAATAAAAAGCAACGAAATTTTACACCCACAGTTGTTTAATGATTTTAGAATTAAATTATAAGGAATGACTCTAATTTTTGGCCAAATTATTCGAGTATAACCTGGTTTGGGTCAGTTTACGCTGTTTTATAATCCGCTTCGCGGATTATAAAGCGTAAACTGACCCAAACCAGGTTATACTCGAATAATTTGGCCAAGAATTAGAGTCATTCCTAAAATATCTTTCTTTTCTCTTTAATAATGAGCCGTATAAGCCTTAGGGCTGGACTAAATTAACAAAAATGTTGCCTGTAACTTGTGATATTCTTCGTGGTACTTGTCATCTTCCTGGGAAAAAATATATCTTTCATACATTATATAAATAATATACCATTTCATTGTTTACTTTTTCTTTAACCTCAGACATGTGGTGAGAATTTAATCCAAAGCTGATATTTAGATTAGCTTTTTCATGTAAGTTGAGACCTGAATGCTTTTTCTTCTCACTTTTTTACATTGTTTTATCGTTTTCTGCATAATGTAATAATTTCTTTCTAAAACTTAAATATTTGACTATAAGTTAAAATACTGCAGTTATCACTTCAAATTGTGCATGCATATTTAGATATAACTGCCATTCGAAGACTCCGTGACGGTACTTATTGTCATTCTATACATATTGTCATCGGCGACAATATGTACCTACAATAAGTGCACATATTGTCGTCCATCGGTACATATTATGTGCCTAGACGAGCCTTTTCTCCTCCTGCATAATAAACGACAAAATGGACAGCTAAGCATCATCACATAATGTCGTCAGCAACATTATGTGCACTGAAGAAAGGTACATATTGTCGCCGATATATTATTCTGACGAATATATGCTTGGCTCCTGGAGAGAGAGGGGGGGGGGGAGAGACGCAGACACCCGAACACGGAGGGAGAGAGACAGACAGACAGCATTACTCGCAATAGTGTGGAGAAGAATTTTTTTTTGGTCAGATTATGTCTAGGGTCGTGTACAAGACTTTGATATGCCAGAATACCGGAATTCTTGATATAACTTATAAATAAGCATTTTCTTTTTTCTGCTTATATATATATATATATATATATATATATATATATATATATATATATATATATATATATATATATATATATATATATATATATATATATATATATATATACGAGGAAGTTCGTGGACAATGCCAATCTTCATTATACTATCTTCAAAAAATTTAAAATGAGCACATTATCATATGTAAAAATAAAAAAAAAAATATTCATTTTGTTTAAGTGTGAAGTTTCATTCCATGTGATTTAATAGAATTCATGTTATTTAATTTTAAAATCAACACGTTTTGTAACCATGGAGCAAACTCAACAACACCGTAACGTCAAAAGCATACCGACATGAGGTTCTCAAAAATACTATCCCTATACATTTCACACAGTATTGCCCAATACCAGTGCACTCATCAAAACGTTTCTTTATTACTTGAAATCTCTTTTTGCTAACAATTCTTCCAATAGCATTATTTTGTTTGTCATTGTTATATTTTTTTTTCACTGCGTAAGTGTGCTTTCACAAGATCAGCATCTGTGAAGCGCCAATCTCTTAGCAGGACGATTTTAACTTTTCAATGTTTTTTGATGAGATTTTTAAAGATAATCAGTTTTCTCACAGAACACCATCTTCAGAGTAGGCTTTCATTCAAATACCGCTTGTACCATGTACACACACACACACATGCATAATCCACTTTTGACATATTTCCTACTTCCTCCGGCATTTTCAGAGTTTTTTTCTGGAGTGTTCTAGAGTACCTCACAAAATTGTATGGTTAACTGCTGCTCCGTGGCGTTCTATGACGTCATCTTTTTTCTCTTTTCCGAAGAGGACTACGTATCTTCTGAAACTGATTTCTTTTCAACGAAGCAAAATTTTAAGTCATAATTTAGAATCAGAAACGATGAAACAATTCTTAATTTGAATGTGTAGAATTTTTATGTTTTTTATGTCATTTTACAGAAGATATGACCTCAGACATTACTTAGTGTCTTGGTTGTAAATTACAAAATTTTGACCTGCTCCTTGATCCAATTTTCGCATTTTTAAAGTCTAAAAAAGTTTTTAAAAAAACACGATATTTTAAATTTTTTATTAATACATATCATTTGAATTTACAGTCGAAATATTTCTTCCAAAATTGGATATAATATGACGTTAAGTAAAAATGTTACGACGTTAGACCACGAACTTTCCGAACAACCCTCGTATATATATATATATATATATATATATATATATATATATATATATATATATATATATATATATATATATATATATATATATATATATATATATATATATATATATATATATATATATATATATATATATATATATATAAGGGCTGATCCAAAAGTTCATGGAATTTATTTCTTGAATTCAATTGTGATGTTTTTAAAGCAAACAATAGACATATTTATAAAGTAGAGTCATTATGCAATATTACCTAAAAATTTCACTACGTTCCATTTACCATTAAGGTCACACGAGCTTTCTTAATATGGACAGTTGTAAAATCCGGGGGAGACCTCGGCGTAAAGTCAACCTGGGAATGTCACGTCACGTTTTAGGAGCATCTCACTCTCACGTTCAAATCGACTTAGAAATTCTAAAAACATTGCATTCTTCATTTCTGCTCTCGAGAAAAGCCTGGGTACCCATGTCGCACCCACTTTCTTCATATTATGATCATTTTTCAAAATACGTTCCGACGTCCCGATTTCAGTAGCAATGTCAAGCTCAGTACGTCGGTATTCTACTTTTGTCCTGCCTATATCAGTAGTATTATGCGTTTAAGTCGGGATGTTCCCAAGATTTTTACAAAAATTATTATGTGACCAAATTCCGAACTTGCCTAACGATTTCATGATGAACACGCAAATTATCAATAGAAAAACTAAATATCCAGTAAAATCGATAAAACTCTCACACAGATTTATAATAGGTCAAGCGATCGTAATAATGACATCATTTTTGTTTCACATGCCACTTAGCATGCTTTTTTCTCTCATAGTGAGTATTAAGATTTGAAATGATAATGAACGAATAAATGTCCCCCTCCCAAAAGGTTCGTGGACTGGCGCAATAGAACTAAGACCACTTAAGGTACATCAATGAAATTGTAAACATTTATTCAACATCATTTTTTCTGTTTGCAGAATAAACTATAAGACACACGGTTTATCTTTGAATAAATTGTAAATATTTCTGTGACCAATGGTATGACCATCCGGCGCAACCTCAAAATTAGACGCCTTTTATTTTTCCGTTAATTCCTGATCATGACAAGGAGCACACGGCGGATGTGACCTGTCGGCAGGGGATGCTCACCCCTCCATGACACTTGATCCCACCTCTGATGTTTTAGAGGTCCCTGTTTGCTCTGCTCGAAATTTGTATTGTTTATTAAACTTTTGAGCTTGAATACAATTCGTTATCTCAATATAATTCATTGTGAGTCTGAATTCGAAGGAACCAAAAAAAAATTCAGAAATGAGAATAATTCATCCAATAATCAATTTAATTCACTAGTGTTATGTAACATAGATGTGCTGTAAAATTTAAAATTTTTACCCCATTTTGTCAATTCTATAAGACCTTATCATAAATTCAAAGGGGTGCTAAAATTTAATGGTTAAAAAAATGAGTGGGTCTTTTTTGCAGCAATCTATAGTTCCACTTTTGAAAAAAAAAGATTTTAGAAATACCTGTGTTAGAGCATGCATGAGGGAAATAAAACTAGTCCAGATTACCTACTTTAAAACGACACAATTTATTCAAAGAGAGGTGGGATATTTTCAATGTCAATTCACAGTCCTGGTGTCCAAAGTCAGTCAGGACTAAAAGTAACATTGACAGTGTGCGGTAATCGAATTCCGATGAGCGGATAAAGCTTACTCTTAAAAGATCCTTATTTTAAGCATAGGTTTATTAAGAATATTTTGTTTTAGAATGTTTTGAAATCAGCTGTTCATGAAATTTAAAAGTAATATAAACAAGATGGGTTTCAATCAGAATTTAACACTAGAGCAGAGATCATTGCAGAGCATCGAGTAGGTCTTCCGTTGGAGCAGTGGACAGGAAAAAGTAGGGACCTTGAGTCAAGACTATGCCAAAATCTAACGTTACAAGCAGTCTTGTAAAGGGTATCAACCTGCAATGTTTTGCCAGTAGAAAGATAGTAAAGGAGTGTACAGTGGTGACTTTGAACTTGTCCAAATGACCTTGCATCAAGCTATGACACATTCTGATTATAAGCAAACCCTATCTGGTGTTACCGACTTGACAAATTCACACATGTTTTTTCAGACCATACATTAGTTAAAAGATCTAATCCTAAGCGACTTTGAACTTGAATCAAGGCCACGACACACTGTGCATAATAACAGCAATACCATTTTTGAGATTGTACAAGTTCACAAATGTTTTTAGACCATATATCGAATCAAAATATCGTCTAAAGTTGTATTTTACATGTATAAGGTTCAACTCACCGGTTTAAAGGTTCAATGTAAATGTTTTATGTTCAATAAGGACACTGAAAAATGGCGGCATCTTTATGTTTCTGTACTGGCCTTAAATCTGTAAATCCTATTGAGCAAAGAATTACTAGGTGCATTGCAATACGCAAGCACATCATGTTCCTTAAGGCAGGTCATACTGTCTGTGTTACAACAAGATAAAGAACTAGAAACTCATTGCGAGCAATGAGAGGTCTTCCGTCCGATTTTGAGAATAAAAACGTAAATTCAAGCTGAAAAGGTGATAAAAGAAATTCAGACACTCTGGAGATTTAACCCTGGTCGTCAGCGTGAAAATTCAACGCGCTAACTATTAACCATTCACTTTTTTGCATCACTTCCTGTCACGACCGGAAGTAACAGCGATACAAGATTTTCTCGCGATTCAAATAAACTGATGACTGACTATCAGTCCTGAAAGTTTCAGACTTCAGTCGTTTACTGTTGCCGAGCAATATTGTGAGAACAAATTCTAATTTTGAGGACAGGTAAACAAGCGACTGGAAGTGAATTTTATATAAAAAAAAAAAAAAAAAAAAAAAAAAAAAAAAACTCTGACGTTTCTGTAGACATTTGCAGTATCTACAAAATGCATAAAAAACATTTCAAGTACTTTATCAAAAAGCAATATTTATGACAAAAGTTAAATATCGAAATAACTTAGTTTATCACCTAAAACCGGAAGTTGAAGTTTTAAAACAGCGAAAGAGATACAATAAAGTAATGCAAACTTTAGTTTAAAAAAGAAAAGTTAAAATTTTTGATTTCTTTGATGACTTCCTTACGCGTTTATCCAAAATGGTTTTGCCTACTCCTCAAGGTCTGTTACTCATAAAAATTTGGTGTTTTAATCTTTTACCTATTTTTGAGATCTCGCTCAGACAATTTCTCATTTTGATGACAGAAAAACACGCAACAGGAAGTGAAATTTTGAAAGATATTTAAGGTTACTCTAGATAAATAAAAACGAAAAACGCAAAAAATTCAGATATAGTCGGGATAAAACCAAGATCGGCTGCCCGAAAAGAGCTAGGTTCACTTTATGCATAAAATGGACCTGTAGATATACCAATTTATTGACTAACACTTTATGTTCCATTTTAAACATCAAGATAAAGTAGAGACTTAGTGCTTTCATTTCCTATTAAAAATTTTCTCCTTAAAGCCAAGGTCCTGGAAAACAGGCTTCATGGAATTGCAATGTTATTGAATTTTAAGGAAAACAAGTATATTTGAGTACTTTAACAGAAGAATAATAATATGAGCGCACCCTCTGATCTAAAAAAAAATAAAACAGGTTTTCTAATCCTCAGAAAGAGTTCTATCATTTAATAGTTGCATATTTAAGATCAGAGGTTACACTTTATATTAAATATCGAAAAATAGCTTTTAAAATTGGCTGTTTTGTAGAATTTTTCAGGATATGAGGAAAATGATGCATTTCATGACGTCATAATGCATTGGCTAGCCAGAAAATTACGTCTTTTTGATAGATACGCAGTCATCAAAGGTTTAAATGATATTTAATGCATTGTCAACTAAAACCAAGCAGTTTCAATTGTTCTGAAATTCACAGGGCCAAAAAAGACCCTTAGTGAACCTTGTTCTTTAATATTGAAACCACTACATTAGCGCAATGTACCAGCCATCATCGATGTTTACCTTGCACTCATTCCCTGAAGTAACGAGTGTCAGGCAGGTTAATATTTTTTCTTATACTGTGGAATTATAGGATGAAAACTAGCCAGCTAAATTTTGTGCAAGTGCTAGTAGATTTACATCGAATTTGTTACTTGAGTTTTAAGAATAACTGATAGCAGAGAAAATAATCTGTTACTGATCAAAACTAGAATAAAAACTATTGTGTTTACTGCCTTTATTCTTTATGCATTCAACTTTCTATTCTATACAATTTCAAATACAGACATGTCCGTGTAATCTTTTTCTGTACTTCTACACTACTGCATCAGACCATTTGTGAAAGGCGGGTCAAGATACATTATTTCGCGCCAAAGGTCACGAGTAAATCTTCGCGCCTTTTCTTTGGAATGTGTCTTCAATTGAATAAGTGTACGTGATAGCTTCAATGAAATTTAAAAAAATATGTTGCTATAGCCTGATTTTCGAGCCTAAGAATGTTTATTTATCACACTGTACATATCGTATACGGGCAAGTAACATAAAGGCAGCGCTAAGTTTTCTTACACATTTTATATTTCTCTTTACCCCCAAAGTGGATTATTCCAATTAGTAACACATTAATGAAAAGACTGTAATGTTTCGCAACAAAACACGTCTCGCCATATGACGCTTAAGGAATCCGATACCTATTATGTTCAGTAACTTGCATCTATAAAGAAATATTACCCCACTAATATCAAAGAAAAACATTGAAAAACGTAAAGGGTGAAAAATGGACTTTTTTAATTCGCTTCCGGTAGCGACCGGAAGTACTCACGACGCACGAAAAGGCAAACCCGCATATCTAGAAGTCATGTTCTATGCTCTCCAACAATTCTCCAGTTCATATTTTTAGCCGTTCTTTAGATCTCGCGCGGATAAAATTTCATTTCAATATCAGAAAAATGTCCATAACTTGGAACCGGAAACGATTTTCTCCAAAATTCTTTCAATTGTAACAATGACATTTTATAGCGCATTATCCCTGAAAGTTTGATGAAAAACCATTGAATAGTTCTCGAGTTATTGCGTGCACAAGATTTGTCTAAAAATCTATTTTTAAAATATCTTTTGGTGGACAATTTTAAAAACAAATTAAATATTAAGCATTATGATAAGAATCTCTATTACCACTATTAAAATAAAAAAAAAATATTGAAAAACGTAAAAGTTGAAAAAATTGACTTTTTAAATTCGCTTCCGGTAGCGACCGGAAGTACTCACGACGCACGAAAAGGCAAACCCGCATATCTAGAAGTCATGTTCTATGCTCTCCAACAATTCTCCAGTTCATATTTTTAGCCGTTCTTTAGATCTCGCGCGGATAAAATTCATTTTAAAATCAGAAAAATGTCCATAACTTGGAACCGGAAGCGAATTTATCCAAAACTCTTTCAAATGTAACAATGGCATTTTATAGCGCATTATCCCTGAAAGTTTGATGAAAATCCACTGAATAGTTCTCGAGATATTCCGTGCACAAAATTTGTCTAAAAAATAAGAATAATAATGACCGGAAGTGATGTTGAGGGAAGATAAATTTAGTTGGACGCTTTTGGTTACATAAATTAACCAATAACATGTTGAAACGGTAAAAATATGCATTTTCTGACTACTTCCGTTTTGGCCGGAAGTGACATCATTTGACGACTTTCGGCAATCTTATTCACTTCTACTTGTCATTTTGAACAAATTTGCTTCTTTGATGTATCACAAATTCTCAATAGTTTTTGAGATTTTGAGAAAACACTTTCAGCCCCTGTAGATCCCCTATTTTAGGGGTCAGCCCCTAATTGTTGATGTCAAATGAAAGAGCTTGCCATTCTGCACAACTTTTGTTCTATATGTTTTAACAAAATATTTACAAGTAAAGAGATATTCTTGAAAACATGCTAAAAATTTTAATATTCTCGCTAAGAATATTTTTGGAGCATACCGAGCGCCAAAGTGCGGTACTTCTGGAAAAATTGAACTACCTATTACATATTTATGAACATTGCTCTATCATTGCTGAAAATTTCAATTTTCTATTTTAAGTGCTTTTTTAGAGCGGACAAAGTGACTCTCTAAAAATCACTTAATCGCAGAAATCTCCGGACCGGAAGTGACGTCATGAAAATAAAAAACATCTATATCAAGATTTTTTTATTTTCTACCAGACCTGAAAGTTTCCTGGAAATCAAACAACCCGTTTCCGAGAACTCGCGTGCACAAAATCGGTAGGAAAAAAACAATAATAAAATTATGCCTGGACATGTTTTTTTTATTTCTCTGCAAGTAACCTTGAACTTGCCAGAAAGACCTTTGATCAAGGTCATGACACAGCATCCGTTCATAAGCAATCTCTGTTTCAAGTAAGAGCTTCCAGTGAGTTTCTATTACTAAATCATAGCATGAAATAGAAATTAATTTTTTTCTGTCAGTATCTTTGAACTTGACGGAATAACCTTGGATCGGTGTCAATACAATCAATCTCAAACAACCTCTGTTTTAAGAAAGAGGTTCTAAAGATTCCCCCTTAGAAATTCATACCCCAGACAGGCATTTTACAACTTTTTCTGCCAGTGACCCTGAATTTGCTGAAATAACCTTATTTGAAGTCATCTAAAGCCAGCGGACCATAAGCAATCTTTGTACAATGTACGAACTTAAAAAAAATTATACAGCCTAGATCGTAATCATACAATTTTCCTTGTCAAAGTCGAGGCAAACCTTTTTGTCACAAGCAATCTCTGTATCAAGAATGAGCTTCCAGTGAATCTCAATTACAAATAAATGGCTCGGACAAAACATTTATTCTTTCTCCGTGACTTTGAATTTGCCGGAATGACCTTGGATCAAGACCACGACACACCCTAGGATCACTGGCAATCTTTGTACCAAGTATGAGCTTACAGTTAATCCAAAAAGTCATAGCCTGGACAAACTTGAAGGGACAGGGCACCTAGACAAACGGATAGACAGACGGACAATATGATTCCTAATCCCCCCTCCCCCCAGCCCGGACACTTCGTTTACGGGGGATATAAATTCCTATGTTAAATTTTGAACACCCATTCTGATTTGAAAAAAAAAAATTTGACTATTTCAGGGAGATATTATAAGTATGTTTTCTCATTCCGGCCCACAGGTTTCTAGAGAATAATTTTTTTTAAATGACCCTTTCCAATTTTTACTACTTGTATTTCTTAATTATCTTATGTTGGAAGAGAATGTGGTCATTCATTTGATCAACAACGTTTGGTTGGTATTGACCCAGTCATTCTTGAAAAGATAAGAATGAGAAAAAAATTACAAGTACCAGTTTTACAGCCACAACGTCGATTATGCTTACACCGAGAAAGCCAACACCATAGTCGGAGAACAAACAAATTATGAGCAGAAAATCTTACTTAACCTTTGGCATGAGAGATGGGGTACTGATTAAAAATTGAAATTATTTTTATATATTCAATATTTTTTTTTTCGATCGACGTTTTGACGCCCCCCCCCCAAAAAAAACTGAAAACTTTTCCTCTGAAGGGAAGCATTTTATCTATTCCTGGGGGGGGGGGGGGGGGGCTGGATACGTACATGTATACTGATGAGAGGAAATTTAATCAACTATCAGTCCTATAAATATTAATGATTGTTTCGGAACATTTGGTTATAATTACATGGCTTTTATATTTATTTATACACGTAAGTTAATGTCAGCTAAGAACTAAATTAACATCAGTATAGACAAAACAAATTTTTAGCTATTTAGGGTTATCTACATGTATAGATCTATTTGTAAGAACCACTTTTTATAACACCAATTTTCGCTCATGATATATTTGGCACTCTATTTAATTACCATTTTATTCGGATGTCGATCAACACATTTTTTTCAAAAACCCCGGAGTGCAAAATAAGCGAAACTGGCCAATGATGTTTAAAAATCCTGATTCCGCAATCGCATCATCTCGGGGTTTCCGCCAGAGGTCGGAAAAACAACTCCGAATGTTTTAACATTACCAGATGTTGAAATTTTATACAAGATGGAGTCGCTTCCTATTTATAAAGGATAGACGGAGTTGAAAGTCCCTTCTAGCTAATTAGTATATTTTAGGTAATATCTTTACATTCAATAAAGTTAAACTCAATGGTCATTTATTTCAAAGTTTGGAAAAAGGGGGGGGGGTCTACGTAATACATTCGAAGTTTTTTTCCGTTAGTTGGAGAGGCCCGAGAAGTTGCGACTGACTTATCTTGGTCTAGAAACACTTTGACAAACCCAAACCACGCAGTTTTATTCAGGACTCGTGTACAGTGAAATGAAAAAAGTATATTCAATCCAGTTAATTTGAGAAAAAAAATAGTCTGGCATTTTTTCAACCTCGTTCGGTTAATTTATTAATTAATCTTTTTTCCGTGAAGAAGGAAAGCATGGAAGAAGAATTAAATAAAAAATATTTCCAGGTGTACAAAAGCACCCGTGCATGGACTTCATTTTAGTACTACATATTGTGATTGAAGTTGAAAATAATCAACAAATAGATTTACAGAATAGAGAGATTCTGATTGATATTGTAAATAAAATTAAGAAAATTGAACAATATTTGATACAGGAATTACCTGGTATATATGTACATGAGCAAATCTCTCTCTCCCTCTCTCTCTCTCTGGATCGTATTTTTTAAAACTAACCCAGAAAAGTAATGTACGTAAGTTACAAGTCAATTATTTGAAAGAAAATACTCAATTTTATACGGTAAACGATACAAATAGTTTAATAGTTTATGATACAAAGGCTGCCGATTATGATTTTAATAAAGTTGTCAAAGTGTATTAATTAAGAATGATAAATTTGTGATATTCAGTAGCTGCACTGAAGTTCACTGGTCTGAAAAAAAAATGGGATGGATGACCAGAGACGCCGGTCCGTCAATAAATTGGTTTTTTTTTCTCGGAAAGCTACATGTACAGTTCTGCAGTTAGATATTCAAGTGATTCTAAAATTTTCCCAGTGTGTACCTTTTCCGTTCCAATTGATATTTAAAAAAAATGTTATATGCATTCTGAAATTTACAGTTCTGAACGTACGATATAGGTTTATTGTTATCCACATGTATAACCCGCTACCGATATTTAATCCCACAACAAAATTATGATGTTAGCATACTATACTTAAAAAATTTCATTTACGGGTTTTGAATTAATTATAAAAACAAAATTCATTGCTTTAAAATCCTGAGGTATTTTATTAAAACTTTACTATCAACCCTGTAATATAAATAGGCATAGTGCAACACAGAAGTCGCTTATGAAGTGCAGACCTTGGCCACGTGACGGAGTTACCTATCAAAAGACAATGTTTAATCCATTTCCTTGTTTACTTTTCAATAAAATAACGAATCATTTTTGAAGTAAGACTGGTCACCCTTATGATTCGTAAGTTGGTATAATCATGATAAAAACCTGTGATGAAAAAAATATGACTGGAAATACTAGTGTTGAAATGGATTAATTTACTGTTTCAAAACGTAGAGAAAGCGCAAAGCTTGTTCGTTTAATGGTTAAATTAAAGTAACCGCAGATCGCTAGTCCATACGCAATGAATCACCAAATTAAAAGTAAAATTACACACGGCTGGGAAATAAATTGTTGGTAACGTTAAAACAATTGAAATATGGAGACAACAAACATTTAAAATTTAAGACTGATTAAATGCTTAGCGTTTTGTACCTAAATCAAATCTAAGATATTAAGATAATTTATTTGAAAGATGCGATTTACTTAGATAAAATAATATTTTCCCATAAGTCGTTGTGTTTGTAAATTAGATTTAGAACAACAATGTTTGATCACTGCGCACTGGTTTACATGCACACGATGGACTGCTTTGACCACAAGCGATTGAAGGAATGGTTAATGGTTGCGTAATTGAAAACAAACACAAAACCTGGCTAGACGATTTGGATTAAGGCTACAGGTATCATGATCAAATTTAAAACAAAGATAAACCAACATAATCTCAAATATTCAATATTAATAATTGTCCTTTAATTGTCGTGTTTACAAAATAGACTTAATACGCCGATTTTTATTTTGTTTACGACTGTAGGTCAATGGTTCACACGCGGTGGATCGCTTTAGATCTTCTCGGCCGCGCGTGATCGAGGGATGGGTTACGTAACGGTAAACAGAATAGAATCTGGGGTTCAGGTGAATGTAAGAATCACGCAGTTAATGATTGTGAATTATTTGACTATTAGAAGTTTTTTCGCGTTTACATTGTTTGCTTTCAGATTTAAACAAAGAAAAGATACTTGTTCTTTCTTGTACAGTTCCTCTCTCTTTCTCTCTTGGAAGGTTCTTTATTTTAAAACACAATAAAAAGAGAAAGTTGTCACCGAATAATCTGAATAGGAACCAAAGAGCACGTTTAAAACCTAATTTAAAAAAAAATTAAGATACAGCGTTGAAAGATGTATTATTTATGGCAAGTTTATTTCAGTTATACGCATAAAGAGTTCTTCTTCACTAGCCAAATGAAAGCGGGTCCATGTTTACGGGTCTAGCTTTTTTCCCCTACCATATACAAGACTCGAACAAAATAATATTTTCATGAGATAAAGAAGGTATAAAGGAACAACTTTTTATCGACAGCCATATCGAAATAATTTCTCGTTTTTGAGTTATAAAGCAAAAACTTTCAAGGGCCTTAGATCCCTAATTTAAGGGGCCAGCTCCTTTTAAGTGGTGTCAAATAAAAGGTAATTAAATTGTACACAACTTTTATTCTACATGTCTTAATAAAATATTTCTTATTTAAAAGATACAAAGGAAAACATGTGTCATTTTTTGCTCTTTCATGCGTCCTAATTTTTGACCCCTATCTAGCGGCAGTTTGAACGCAGAAATCAAAAAACAAAAACCAATGTTCACAACTTCATTGCTTCTGTTTCTTATATTCAGTAGTATTTATGTTCCAACTTTTGTAGTCTCGGAATATTTGTCTGGAAATTAAAGACCCTAAATTTTCACTTAAAGGGAATTAACTCGAAAGCGGAAGTGGATTTTGGAAAAATGTTATAATATTCTGATAGAGTTATGTAACGTCTTTAAACTCTGAAATTTTGATCAAAATCCGTTGAGAAATAAGCAAGATATGAGGCATCAAAGTTAACAAGTAGGAAAAAAAGGATAAAAATTTGGGCTGTAGCGGACGTTGATGTTTGGTATTTTGGGTAAAAATGAACATCCAAGTACAAATCTATATATGTTGCTCTATCATCACTGAAAATCTCACGTTCCTGTGTTAAGTGTTTTTCTTGAAAATGCCCGGACAAACTAACCCTCGAAAATCACCAAATCTCGAAAATCTCCGGACCGGAAGTGACGTCATCAAAATAAAAAAATACATATCTAGATTTTTTATTTCTCTATCAGACCTGAAAGTTTCATGAAAATCGGGCGAGCCGTTTCCGAGAACTCGCGTGCACAAAATCGGTAGGAAAAAAAACAATAATAAAAATAGTGGAAAAGAAACCTAAGAATAACAGTAAGGTCTTCCGCTGAAGTCGGAAGACCTTAATAAGAAACAGTAGAATCACTATAAGGTCTTCCGTGAAGACGGAAGACCTTAAATATTTCATTCAGTATAAAATTTTCTATGCTGATCTCACACGAAAATAGGAAAAAAATAATATTCAAATTAGTTATATTTTTCGATGAACAGAAAAATGTTTTAGAATTTTAATTACTATTTCAATACACATCTTGAAAAATATGTGTGTGTTCGGGGGGGGGGGGGGAGGGAGGGGGTTTGAGGGTAGGTCTTTCTCTAACATTTCAGTACATTTTTGCTGGAAATTATGTATGACTGTACAACAACAAAAGGCGGAGAGAGGCAAGCAGCGTCCAAATCAAAACTCACATATTAAAACTACAGCAAAAGACTATTCTCAGAAAAAGTCTAGGAAACCCCTCCACACCTCCTCCTCGTAATGCAGATCTAGAGAAAAAAAAATGCTGACCCCTATCCAGAGTCATGGGGTACATGTTTGAGGAAAGAGTGACAAGAAAAAGGATTAATATCGATTTATTTTTAAAAGTCGTCTATAAGATAAGTCAATATCTTTTCCTTTATTTTTTTATCTTTTATTCCATCCCTGTGATTGAGTGATTAATGTTACTTTCTGTAGTGGACTTAAAAAATGTCGACATCTTTGGCTTTATGTGCTAGCCTTGAAGCCCGCAGTGAAGATTGTATACTAGTGTAAATACGATAAATTCTAATAATAATTTGAAGTTACGTCTAATTCAATATTAATTTTTCGTTGTTTTTTTTTATGTTGATCTCATCAGAAAATACGAAAATTGATTTTTTTATATAGTATTTTTTCCAACGAACAGATTATCATAACAGTATCAAGTCATATCTCATTACTTTCTATTTTCGACATGAAAGAGTTATAGTTCTTAGTGTGCTCTTTTGTGAAAAAGTCGGAAGATGTACAAATCTTGCAGGATTTCTGGGACACTCAGCATGTAAACAATATGTTGAAAGTTGATGAAAAAACGCCTAACAAACATACAAATAAGACACTGTATTGTTCCTGAATTTACATGCACCAAAAATAGAACGGACAGCGATATCAACTTATTTCTATTACAGAAAGTTATTGATAAGTGTTGACGGTCCATCTCCAAATACGGGTGTTGCTAAAACGCGGAACGGAAAACGGAACGTAAAGCGGAACGGATCGGAAAATATTATACCAGTTAAAAGCCGTTGAAAATATATAAATTATACTCCAAAAAAAAAACCGATACACATTATAAATGTTGTTCATATTTAACCTTGATCATTAAGAACGAGTACATCTATTCATGTATATATTCTCATATGAAGTTTCCTGTACAAAAGCAAAGCATAGGGTACGGAAAACATAAAAATTGATATAATGCCGTACACTTGGTATATATAAAACGTTGTGGTAAAATATGAGTGAATTAACTTCATGAAAGACCACTCTGATTAACATGAATAGCCAGTATTCGATATCTATATGAGTGAACACAACATAATTTTCGATGCACAGGCACCTAAAGCGTGGATAACCATGAAATCGTGCAATTCTGCACCCCTACCCTCCGAATTTGGCCAAGTTGTAAAACTGGAAAACAACACAGACCGATTGCACAGAATAACATTAAATTGCTATGATGGGGAAATAACACATTTTTTCAGAAAATGCACTATCGTAATTTATATTTTTTTTTGGGGGGGGGGGGGGGGGGGTTGATGCATATTTTTCGAGGGGGGTTACACCCCAGTCAAAAAAAGTTTGATTGTTTGTTTATTGTTTAACGTCCCTCTCGAGAATTTTTCACTCATATGGAGACGTCACCACTTGCCGGTGGAGAACTACAAATTTTGACCTATACTCGGCACTAGGGCCATTGAGCAGTGAGGGAGCAGTGAGGGATATTTTTCGTGCCAGCACCTACTGCAACACGGGACTTCGGTTTATACGGCCTCATCCGAAGGACCAGTCTCCACTTCCCAGAGTGAGATTCGCACCCGCGACGTAAGGATCGACTCCTTATTCTGTGACTCTAGAGCGAACGCTCTAACCACTGAGCCTCGCAGTCAAAAAAAGCGTTTAATGTATACTTTCCCATTACTGCACAGTGGTCCGTGTTTTCGGGGGAGGGGGGGGGGGGAGATATTTTTTCTTTTATTTACTAAATACTATGTACACGTAATAACTCCGAAAATTTCAGGGGGTCCGATCCCCATCCCGAACCCCCTCTAGATCCTTACATGCCTGTAGTTGTAATAAGCGTGTCCTCTATTCTCTCCTTAATACCAGTGACCGTTGTCTATATAGAACACAAATGTGTACAAAATTATTCTCTTTCTCTGCCCCCCACCCCCAACCTCCCCGTTTGAAAACACCATTTAAAACACCATTGCCTGTTTCATAATAAATGATCAAATAAAGAGAGTGTTTTGTCTTTAGAGAATAAGCTTTAAAAATTAGATTTGGACAAGTGATGAATGAGGCGTTCAGATAGATACTTGGGCTGTGTATCTAATATGTATTTCATTTAGCACCGCTTGTAGTTTTTAGAGGGGGGAGGGGGGTTCATGAATAAATTACATTGTTATGTTATTTTTTAATGAGGTATAAACTGTATGATATAGAATACTGGTACCTGTCTGATTTATATATGCGTGAAGTAAATAATTTGATATAAGATTTTCCATTTTCCATTCCGTTCTGCTTTCCGTTCCGTTTTCCATTCCGCGTTTTAGCAACACCCTCCAAATACAATGTACATGCGGAAACGTCGTAATTTTTACAATGAATGATAAATTCAGGGCTTTCCCACTCTCACATAACTATTTCTATTAGTTTTTGTTTTCTTTAATGGGAATGACAAATACTTTTAACATCCTAAATCGGACTGAGAATTCTCCTCTACATCATGGTTGTCCCAGTCAGACAACCAAGTGCGTCTCTAATTTGAAGAGTTCCAGTAATGGAACATGAAAGTACAAGTATTCACATTGAAAAATATAAATGAATGAAAATACAAACATTTTTTTTCCTTTAGCAAATTAATTTTTTTAAAAAAAAGTAGTTCATATTTCCAATACCTGGGGTTCTCCACAAGGGGTTTTACCTTGGCGGCCCGTAATGGCTAAATTTATGTGCGCCATGGTTAAACGAGATGCACCATGGTTAAAATCGGCGGCCGCCATGATTAAATTTTTTATAGCATTTCAGCATTGACACTTAATCATTAATGACCTAAAAAGTCCTGAGTAGTTAATTGTCAGATGATTTTACAGCGTGCAGTTCCAGCCTTTATTCCAACTTTGATCTAAAATATTATCTTTAAAGGGGTAAAATTAGAAATGACCAAAAGAATATTGTAAATCACAAGGGAAATGCTTCTGTAGCACCAGACTAAGTTCACAATTTTGATTGACAGTTGTAGCGCCGTGCATCGATTTCTTGTAAATATACATGTACAGATTGTGATTGAAAACAATATATAAACAAACAGATCGAAAGAAAAGAGTTATTGTAATTAATAATGTAAATAAAACAAAGACAAAGAGTAGTTTTGCTGCGGTGGCGATTCTGTTTGTTTTTTTAAGTAATAGTTTTAGAATAATTCATCTTGAAATGAAGTTGTAAAAGTGTATTATTAATCATTTTCATTATAAGGTGTCAAATAAGTTTGTAAATAAATATTCAAGTGCATGTATGTGTCGTTTACTAATTATTGAATTAGAAATTCATATAATGAGTACATAATTGTCGTGTACTCATTATATGAATTTCTAAGTCAATAATTAAATTAGTAAACGACGTATGTATGTTCTCCTTGTACAATTTTTTGGAGCCGCGCGTGCAAGTGGGATTGAATTCTTTTCAGTCTCATTAATCATTAAAAAAAAACATGTGCATATTACTTAAATTTATGAAATTGACAGTTCCGGACATTAAAAGAAACTTACAGGCACCTAAGCTGATACTGATATTTTATCGTACTGAATCATTATGGATATTATAAAACATGCATTTAAAAAAAATCTGACACAATTTAGATTTTTAGTTAATTATACATTCAAATCAAATTACATGTGAAAGCTTTTAAAATTGTTTTCAAATTTGAAATATCTTATTGAAACTTTAGTTATTAAGCCAGTGCAACTCGGAGGTCGCTTATAAAGGCCACACCCTGGCCACGTGTCGAAGTTACATAATTATCCACAATACTAAGTGGTCGGCCGAGAAAAACATCTTTCTAGCTAAAAAAAAGTCCACAATACGTATAACTCCTACTGAAATTAGAAATAGGAATCGACGAGGCAATCTCGTCGTCGGCAAATACTTTCGTAGCCAAAGCCATGAAAAAACTGAAAACTTCTCTTTTTTGCAGAGAAAAAAAAAGCTGTTATTAAAAAAATATTTTGAGCCGCTTTAATGAACAAACACCTGTGGCAATCGAGATAATTGACACTTTGAAAGGTAATCGAACAATGCATGGTACATGTAGTTATGAAAATATTGCGGCGGATGGCGGAAGAGAATTTGACAGAGAATTTCATATAGCAAGAAAAACGCTCCAAAAACATGACGTTATTGTAATAATTCAAAAATTGACTGGAGAGAGAGATTTACTGTGTATACAAACGTATGTTCAAAAGCAGTTGTTCAAATGCGCCCCTTAAATCTAACAATATAATACCTCACTAATTTTTTTTTATTTCTTATAATGAAAACACTCAATGAAAAAATGTTAAGTAAAAATATATCTACTGACACCTTATCATCAAGCTTTTTAATTACGTTGTCGCCAACCGTGACTTCAATATTACCGTTATAAAAACAACTAATTATCAGCTAAGCGGATCGATAATTTAGTTCAAAATAAACTGTAAATCAATAAAAGCGATTTCAACTTAACTTTTTTTGCTAAGATAATCAGAAACAAAGACTGGAGATTTTGTATTTTTCTGTATTCTGAACACTCGATATGTGTATGTTTGGGGCACACTTGCATATAAAAACTTTATGTACTTGTTCGCATATATAAGCGATAGGTTTAAGGGGCATAATTTCCATTTTCCTAATCAAAAGTATTTGATTTTCATTATGATTTTCCTGACAATTGGAAATCTCATCTCCCCTTTACGTAAATAGATCAAGAGCAATATAATATCTCGATAAATAAATCACAAATTGGAATTATTTGCCCTAGCATCTTTTCATTGATGAAAGTTGATGAAACAAGAGTATCAGCTGACTCGTTTAAAGTCATCATTTCGTAAGTCATTGAGTCAAATGCTGACTGACGTTTTTCATACTAATTGTTAGGCCATTATTTACACACTGAATTGTCGACGGATTTTTCCGTTATTTCCCGATCATGACAAGGAGCACACAGCGGGTGTGACCGGTCGGCAGGGGATGCTCACTCCTCGATGGCACCTGATCCCACCTCTGATGTTAAGAGGTCCGTGTTTGTGCTGCTCCTATTTTGTATTGTTTAATGGACTTTTGAGCTTGAATACTGTTCGTTATCTCCATATATTTTAAATAAAAACGTATTTTTCCTATTAATCGTTGTTTGCACACAATGGATTTGAAACGCTGATCACAGATGTTTGTTTTGTTTACATGTATGACCGCAGGTGGCTAGCACCCTGGTGACCTCGGCAACGCGGGATCGAAGGTTAGACTACATAACTGTAAACACCGATGAGAACATGGAGAATGTAAAATGCGTACAGTTAATGACCATGAATTATTCTTTGCTTAACAGCATTATATTATTTATATTGATTGTCGAAATAATAAAGAAGAAAGATAATCTCTTCCTGTCTTTTTTGGAAGACGTTTTCTTTTTAAAACTAAATAAAAAAGAAATTCGTCAATATATCATTGGTAAGAGAACCACAGAGCACTTTAAAAACCTTATTTAGAAAGATAATTAGCATTGAATGTAGTAAGGTATATTATTTATAGCAAGTTTGTTTTAGTTATACGCAAGAAGATCTCTCGTTCACTTGCCGAATGAAAACGGTTACCTGTTTACGGGTCCAGCTTTTTACTCTCATATTACGCAATAATCGAACAAAATAACATTTTCATGAGGTTAATAAGATGTTAATAACAACTTTCCAGCCAATAGCCATATTGAAATATTTACCGGTTTTGAGTTATAAAGCAAAAACGTTAAAGGACTCAAGGCGACCGTTTCACTAACAGATCGTAGCTCGTAAACGTAGACGTAAATGTGAACGTAGCACGTAAGTGAGTTTCACTAAGAGTTACGATTTGCGAGTAACGATTAAAGTTGATCGTAAGTCTACGAGTAGTCAGGGGCATCTTAAGATACTTACGTGCAAGTAATTTCATGAAAAAGCAACACAGAACAGAAATATAAGCAAGATTTCAAATGATTGTCACTTTTACTTTTCTACTGTCTGCTTTCATTGCAAGTAAATTGTGTAGATCGAGTCCGATCTTAAAAAACACGCTAAAAATACTTGCAACTTAAAAAAAAAAGTTTTTGAGCTTATCTATTTACTACTTTTATTTCAAAATGATACTCGTGTATTCTCTAATGACACCCTAATTTTTTTTATCGTGCGCCGTAGGACCGTTCCCTGTGCACATTCAATCATTATAACATCCTCATTTTTTGTCTTTATTTTGTTGTAAAAAAAAATTACGAAGCACTTAAATATGACAAATAAACATTTGCGGAAAATTTCAGCTTACCCATTATTTTTCGATAAAAACTCTTTGTCCACGATTTTACCGGACAGCCCTCGTACATGTATTTACAAACGGTTGTTGGATGAGGGCATGCTATAGACTGTTGCGTCAATTTACAGATTTGAATTTTAAAATAATTTTGTTCATAATTTGGATCTTGTTGACAATAATTTATTTTGCCATAGGGTATAACATGTATTCCGAGTGTGAAGATTTGCACGGGATATTGCGCGATATTGAGCGATAGATAGTTTTGATAACACATTTACCATAATGATAGAGATTTGTGTATGGAATATACAGTCCAAAGAATATAGCGAGTAAGGCAGTTGCTCTCTGAGAAGTGGCTGAAGCAGAATAAATATCGAAATAATACATATTAATATAGGCAGGAATCTACATGTATATACTAAGTATATACGTCCATGATAGAAGTAATTCATTTGTAAAAATAATTTGACAAACATGCATATGGGAGTATCAGAAATATTTTAAAAATTAAATAGATAATATATATATATATATATATATATATATATATATATATATATATATATATATATATATATATATATATATATATATATATATATATATATATATATATATATATATATATATATATATATATATATATATATATATATATATTTAAAAAGAATAATTAAATAATGAAAGTAAAATAAAATTTAAAAAAAAACATACCGAGTTTTACCATTATTAGTTTTTAAACAGAAACATGAAGCAAGGCCAAGGATCGTCTAAACATTCGGAAATAAACTTTGTTTTCAAATGTTTAGATATACCAGCATGTCATAAATTTGCAATTTTAGCTTGAAGTAAAATGGAACGTTATACACCATCGTGGATTATACTGACATAAAATGCAAGAATAAATTTAAATAATTGATACATATAATTTGAACCCGGTTAAAAAGGAAATTTTATTTAACTTAATTTATATTATAAATGTAGATATACATTTTTAGTAAATGACTAATTAATTGTCCTTTTATTTCTTTTTGAAGACTTAGAAAAAATACATGGTGATTTTCTTTAATTTAGTTATGATCTTTTCCTTTCTTTCGTTCTTTTTTCGTTCTTTCTTTCTCTTCAACAAATACACCTCCTTAGTCAGAAGAGTTCCAATAAGTTAGTCGTAACTCGCTTATCGTAAGTGCTACCACTCTCTACCATCGGCTCATACATTCACCTCTGTCCTTGGCTCGCGTATATCACAGTGATAAGCACGAGAAATAGTACGTTTATTTTAATTCATTAAATTAAATGTCTGTACTGATGTTGTCTTTTTTAGGTAGATATTTACTAAGTATATCTAAAACTTTTAGTTTAACCTGAAACAATCCTTGGAATATCTTGTTTTTTACCTTATGTCAAAAATCTTGACGTGAGCCCATTGCAGAGGTGTCTGAAAGAGGAACGAACGACAACTCTGCAAGGAGATTGAAGTGCTACGTCTACGACATGTTTTATGAAACGCTTGTTTACGTTCAAGTAAAATAATCGTTTATGTAATCGTACGTTTAAGATCTACGATTTGTTAGTGAAACGATCGCCAGATCCCTAATTTTAGGGGACAGCCCCTTTTAAGTGATGTCAAATGAAAGGCCTTTAAATTGTGTACAACTTTTATTCTACATGTCTTATCAAAATATTTTTTATTTTAGAAGATAAAAAAAGAAATATGTGTAAATTTTCGCTCTTTTAGGCGTTATAGTTTTTGACCCCTATATAGCGCCCTTTTGAATACAGAAATCGAAAAAACAAAAACCGATGTGCACAGCTTCAATGCTTCTTTTATTTAAATTCGGTAGAATTTCTGCTCCAGCTTTTGTAATCTCGGAGCCTTTGTCTGGAAACGAAAGCCCCTAAATTTCCATTTAAAGGGAAATAACTCAAAAGCTGAAGTGAATTTTTGAAATGTTTGACAGTATTCTGAAAGTTATGTAATGTCTATACACTCTGCAAATTTGAGCAAAATCCGTTGAGAAATGAGCGAGGTCTCAAAGTCGGCGTCTAGGAAATAGAAGAAAAAACTAGAGCAGAGCTCGTTGCAAAGCAACGAGTAGGTCTTCCGTTGGAGCTGCGAACAGGAAGAAGTGACCTTGAGTCAAGGTCATGCCACATTCTAAGGTTATAAGCAATCTTGTAAGGGGTATCAACTTGCAATGTCTCCCCAGTAGAAAGACAGTTAAGGAATGTTATTTCTCCGTTGATGACCTTGAACTCGTTCAAATGACCTTGCATCAAACCATGACACACTCTGGTTATAAGAAAACCCCATCTATGTGTAACCGACTCGACAAGTTAACACATGTTCTTTCAGACCATTCATCCAGTCAAAACATTCTTTCCTTAGTGACCCTAAATTTAATCAACATGGCCGTAGGAACCGAGGGGGGCGTGCCCCCCAATAATTTTGCCGATATATAGATTACAATAGTAGACATAGATACTATAGCTTGTGCCACCTCAATAAAAACGTCTGATATCCTTCTTTTTTTTTTGCTTGTCAAGGAATTTTTGGTAGTTGGTGACCTTTTTTTTTTTTGCTTGTCAGGAAATTTATGGTAGTAGTGCCCCCTCAACTGTCAACTGAAAATGTATGGCTGTGCCCCCTCCCCCCCCCCCCAAAAAAAAAACTGAATTTGCTTCCTATGGGCCTGATCAAGGCAATGATACACTCTGTATGATATCAGCGATACCCTTTTGTGTGTTTCGGACTTGACAAGTTCACAGTTTGCATTTATTGCATGATAGTGAGGGAGACATGAAGATTTCTTCGCCCATAAAAAATCATATTCCGCGAGGGCAACATGAAGATTTCTTCGCCCATGAAAAATCATACTCCCCGAAGGCAACGCCAGAGGGAAATATGATTTTTCATTTGCGAAGAAATCTTTATGTCTCTATTATGCAATAAATTGTTTATAATACCGAATTAACCAAAATGCAGGAATTACAAAGGAGATCCAATGAATAAAGCAAACATGCATTTGATGAGAACGATATGAAAGAGATGTAAGTTACAGGTACACCAATAGCCTCGTTTCATTAAAAAAAAATTCCTACGTGACAAGTTTGTGTGATCACACCAGTAACATTCAAACACCATTACATTTTTACACATTTAAATCGACACAATCAATCAACAATAATATGTTGACGGTGCGACCGTTGGGCGAGTGCATTGTTCACCTAATTTTAAGATCCGCCTCTTCAAACAGCACGAGACATTTGGAACGTCTAGACTGTGACGTCTCATGACGTATGTTAGCTGTACTTCCATAAACGAATTTTGAAAAGTGCAAACATTTTAACAAAGAACGTTTAATCTACTATCTGTATGCAATTCCATTAATTAAGGTGATTTTTTGGGGTGAATTTTTAGTTGTTGTTATCGCGCGAACTAAGTTAGCAGCGTCGCTATAAACAATCTAACTCCTCACTCGTTTAATTGTGACGTCACAATCGTGAAACACGACATTTTGTTGCAGGGCAAACATGATGGACACGTGACTTTCTCGGCCAATCAAATTCTATTTTACTAGTGATTTTTCACTTGTAAGCTAGTTTTCACAGAGGTATAATAAACGTTTTTTTAGACCATACATCGAAATAAATTATCATAATTTCTATAGTCGTAATTTATTAGGTTCAACTCACTGCTTTAAAGGATCATTGTAAATGTTTTATGCCCGATTTGGATACTGAACAACGTGTGATTTTTGAAACACTGATGCCCCCATATGGCATCTTATGGCAAAAGTTAAAGTTTCTCAAATGCAAGTCAAACTCCATGGTCAAGATCAAAAGATAAAAAAATGTTATTACCCAAATAAAGGTCTTGAACAAAGAATATACTGTGAAATATATACTAGTATAGCAGCAACAGTTTAAAAGTTATTGCCAAGGTTAATTTCTTTAAAAGGTCAAACTCCAAGGTCAAGGGATCATAATTGTTTGTACTTGAGGGAAGGTCTTAATTGTTACAAGGAATACACATATGGTTTTAAAAAAGCCTTAGCACCAACTGTTCAAAAGTTAAAACCAAGGTTAAAGTTTTTCAAAAGTAGGACATACTCAAAGGTCAAGGTAAAATGGTCAAAATTAAAGGTATACAATGACAGGCCTTGTCACAAGAAAATTACCTGTGTAATATAAAAGCCCTAGTACTAGTCAAACTCCAAGATCAAGGTGAAATGGTCAAACATATTTATACCCAAGGAGGAGACTTATCACAAGGGATACAGATGTGAAGTATAAAAGCCATAGCACCAACTGTTCAAAAGTTTTGGCCAAGGTTATAGTTTGGTAAAATTTTGCGAAAGAGGATCAAACTCCAAGTTCAAGGTCAAGAGGTCAAATATGTTGGTACCTGAAGGAAGTCCTTGTTACTAGGAATACACATAAGAAATATGAAAGCAGTAGTTCCAACCAATCAAATTTTATGGGCATAGTTTTTTGCGGACAAAGAGGCTAACACAGTCTAACAGACAAATACAAAGGTGGACAGGACAAAAACTGTTTGCCCCCCGGATCTTCGATTACAGTAGCATAAAAAAAATGTCCGCGTCTTTGGGTTTTCGCATTGGCCTTAAATCTGAAAATCCAAAGGATTACAAGGTGCATTACGATACGCTTTCACATCATGTTCTATAACCCAGAGCATATTGTCTGCAAAGATAAATATTTAATTCAGTATTTAATTAGCTATGCATAATTATCTATGTTGTTTTAAAAAGAAAATATAAAAAAAAATATTTGTTTTTCTATTTTTCGATGTAGAGATATGCAGAAAATGTTTTCCTATTTTAAGTCCTATCGCAATACATATTTAAAAGAAAGTGTGTGTTGGAGGGGGGGGGGGGGGTCATTACATTTTTGCTGGGATTCGCCTATGTATGACCGTAGAGAAACAAAGAGTGGGGAGGGTGCAAGCAGCAACTAAACCAAAATTTACATATTAAAACTACAGCAAAAGACTATTTTCAGAAGGTCTGCCCCCCCCCCCCCGGTACAATCCGTACAACGGACCTGTGAAAAAAATACTGATCCTACATTCAGAGTCCCAGGGCACCAGGAAAGAGTGGCAAAAAGAGAATATCGGTTTATTTCAGTCTATAAGTCGAATCAAAATATCTTTTCCTCAAGAGTCTTCTTTCTTTGAGTTCATCCCAGTGATCGTGTGATTTATTTCATTTATTTTACGTTCTGTACTGGACTTGGAAAATGAGGACATCTTTAGGTTCCTGAGCTGGCCTTGAAGCCCGCAGAACAGATTTTCTGCTTTATGATAAATTCAAGTGATATGTAATCCGGTATTAATTTTGTGTTGCTTTTTTTTAATGTTAATTTCATCAAGAAATATGAAAAATTAATGTTTTAACTATACACAGTGAGGCATTTTTTGTGTGGAACGATTATCAAATGGGGTTTTCACGATTTTTTCATATGGTACACATGATGAGTAAGTGCAATAAGTATAATTTGTGGAAAAAATGTCCAACAAGCCCCGGGGTTGAATATCGGGGGGGGGGGGGGGGTGGTCTGTCCACAAGTACCTTTTGTCAAGCCCGTAGAAAGCAATTTCAGTTATTTTGGAGGGAGGGGGGCAAATAGAAATTTCCACAAGTACTTGTACTCGATTTTTTCCTATGGTACACATGATGAATAAGTGAAATAAATATAATTTGTGGAAAAAAATGTCCAATAAACATCGGGGTTGAATTTGGGGGGGGGGATCCTGTCCACAAGTACCTGTGGAAATTTCTTGATACGTAAACAGAATTTAAAAGCATGTATAAGACATCAATTGAAGGGGAGAGGGCACGGCCGTAATTAAAAGTTATATAGAGACTAGGAAGGAATGAACTGTCATTAAATTTTGGTTAAGAACTATTACCTAAACTCTTCACTTTCACATTTTCAATTACAGATTCTTGTTTTTAAAAAGCTACACATGTACATTGATATGTATCTATTAGATGCATAAATTATGTTATTAATCATTTTATCTTAAAGGAAAAGTAAAAATCTCAATCAAACTTGTTCCGCATATTATGCTCTCTGATTCATTACTCAGCAGATGCTTCATATACATAGACTGCAGACTGCAGGTGTGATAAATTCACAGCATGCAGCTCCAGCCTTAATTCCAACTTTGTTCCAAAATATTATTATTCAACGCGAAAAATTAGAATTAGCCGATAGAATATTTTGAATCACTTCGGAAATGCTGCCGTAACACCAGACTGAGTTCACAATTATAATCGAGTGATTTTGATTGACAGGTGTAGCGCCGTTGTGCATGGATTTCGTGTAACTGCAGATTGTGGTTGAAAATAATAAACAAACAGATCTAAAGAAAAGATATTGTATACTGTACATATATTTGTTAAGAACCAGTTCATTCATGAAACGAATTTAGTCGTATTATGTGGGCCCATGTTAGATCATTTAGGGTATTCCGAATCACCCCGCATATCGCGACTCTCGGTAATTTACCTTACCGCTGTACCTCGCACGACACATGCACAGGTGTGACAACCAAACAGTCATTATTAGTAAGGTCTATACTTATTGCATACAACAAATAAAGAGGTAAACATAATGCGTTAACTAAAAGAATTAATTATTTTAATTCATTAACTTCCTACCCTTTTCGAAGAAAATGCCCGTGTAGAAACGTTGCATGGTATTTCTCATCGATGTCGTGGCGTTGTTGGTGGATGAAACATGGCATATAAGGTATCGATAGAACGGCAATTTTATAAACTTTTGTGAGTATTATTTGTTTTTTTATAACACCTCAAAAATATACTAGTTATGGCCGCATTTGTAGTCCCCTATAGTTTCGAACCACGTGTGTACATGCCCCTAGCCAAATAAATTGCACACGCTACATGTATACTTGTTATATGTCAGATTATTATTTTTTTATAACATTGTTTTTCTTAAATGCAAGGGGTATGAAAGTAATCATTTGACAAAGCAAGAGCTATAGTAAGACTATCCCGGGTCCCGGTATACACTTGATCAGTGTTGATCAATGTTGATATGTACGAGTACACGTATGCAGTGATATACGTCATTCTTGATAATCATGAAATCTAAACATGAGTTGGTTTAATTCCTTTTCACAATTTTTTTTATCATCATTATATCATTATTTGGTAGCCTACTCGTAGAATTATGACAGTTCAATGTTAATTATTTGCATTAAAAAAATCACATAGGTAAAAAAAAAAATTACATAATTATCATGATTATATTTACAGGACAACAATTTACAATCAGGTAATTTCAGAAAGTAAATATTCTGTTGGTATTTGCTTTTCTGCATGATCCGCCTCTGAAAACGCTGTTTTATAGTGTTGTCTACAGAAGGGGGGGGGGGGCTTTAATAACTTAATAAAAAAACCAACAATATTCAACAAGAAAATAATTCTTTTTATTTTTTGATACTTTTGGTAAACAATACCAACTAATTCATTAATTATAATGTTGTTATCTGACTGTTTTTAGCCATTTACCTGGTGATTCGAAATACCCGGAAGTGACCTGCAATACACTAAAAAGGTGATGTAAATATAACCCCTGTCAAGGCCGCTGTATCGTAGATAGACTCGCCGTGTAATGTAGATTTGATTTTTCATTGAATTGGCTTTCCTTTAATACCAACCAACCATTTATAAACTTGTTAATAAAATCGTTTACCGTCAAAATGTAAAAAGTGATTCGGAATACTCTAAATGTACTCGTTATAAAAACAACTCATTATCAACTCAGTGGACCGATAATTTACTTCAAAATAAGCTATAGATCAATAAAATTGATTTCAGATTAACCAATATTTTGTTGCAAAGATAATGTAAAACAGAGACCGGGGATTTTGTATTTCTCTGTATTTTAAACACTTGCATGCATGTATGTATGTATGTATCCGTAAAACTTTTCGATTTTCCCAAGAATTCATCCTCACAATGTCAATTAAGGTTCCGAAATCACATGTGAGTATGCCGAGAATTGAAAAAGTCACCTCCACTTACAAT
Organism: Saccostrea echinata; assembly: GCF_033153115.1. Taxonomy (NCBI): domain Eukaryota; kingdom Metazoa; phylum Mollusca; class Bivalvia; order Ostreida; family Ostreidae; genus Saccostrea; species Saccostrea echinata. The sequence goes on along the minus strand of NW_026889806.1, from coordinate 5,733,934 downwards.
TATCATGCATGTGTACATGCAGTTTAAAACACGAGACAGAAAAATAAATTGTTGCAAACTTAATGGTTAAGTCGGCAATTAAAATGCGTAAAACTTGAAATGAATAAATGCACGGGCGGTAAGGATTGATAAAAATAAGCGTGAGATAGAGTAAAATAAAATAATATGTAAGATTCGAAATGATTTCAAACCCAATTTTCCATTAATCGCTATGAGTACACAATGTATTTTAATACCGATATGACCCCGGCTCTCTGCGGCCACGTGTGCACGAAGACTGGGTTACAAAGCGACAGAGCAGAATGTAAACTGTGCTGTAAGAAGGCGTGAATTATTGTATGTTTAAAAGTATTATTTGATGTATATACATGTAGTTTAATATTTAATGAAAAATTAAATGAAGAAACAATTAAGAGACTGATAGTAAAAATTATACTTTACACAAGTATTAATACTTAATACTTCCATCACTAATTGCAATTATTTGCCTTAGCACCTTTTCAATTACAATTGAAATAGAATACAATTACACGGGACAGAGAAATAAATTGTTTGTTTGTTTTTTTAAATCGTATTTCTGTGTCGACAGTGAACAGGCCGGTAAAAGCGATTAAAATTCGAAATGATTTTATGCACTAGTGTTTGAAATTAAGACTAAATCAAAGATGCAATTACACGGGACAGAGAAATAAATTGTTTTTTTTTTTTTGTTTTTTTTTTTTAAATCGTATTGCTGTGTCGACAGTGAACAGGCCGGTAAAAGCGATTAAAATTCGAAATGATTTTATGCACTAGTGTTTGAAATTAAGATTAAATCAAAGATGAGATTAAGTTATCTTAAAGATTCAATATAAATTTAAAAAACACAATGTTTCATTAGTTGTTGTTTCTACACGATGGATTTAAAACGTGATCACAGTCTTCACAGATATTTGTTTTGTTTACATGGTTTATGACCGCAGGTGGCTGGTCGATGGTGACCTCGGCAACGTGGGATCGCGGGTTGTGTTACATAACTAAAAACATTTAGGTGAACATGGAGAAATGCATACTGTTAATGATCATTAATTATTCGATGCTTAAAGTTTAATATTACTTATATAGTTATATAGATACATTTAATTCCTTCCTTTATTTGAAGACGTGTTCCCTTTAAATCTAAATGAAAAAAGAAAAGAAAGTTGTAAAGAATAATTTATGAGTGAACCACAGAACACGTTTAAAACCTTATTTAGAAGAAAATTAGCATTAAATACAGTAGGGTATATAATTTATTGCAAGTTTGTTAAAGTTATACACATGAAGAGTTCCGATTTACTTGCCGAATGTAAACGCTTACCTGTTTACGGGACCTGCTTTTTACCTACATATTACGACATATTACGCAATACTCGAACAAAACAACATTTGTATGAGATCAATAAGGTGTTAAAGAACAACTTTAATTCCGAAAGCCATATCGAAATATTTACCGTTTTTGAGTTATAAAGCGAAAACTTTCAAGGGCTCTAGATCCCTAATTTTAGGGGCCAGCCCCTTTTAAATGATATCAAATGAAAGCTCTTGGTATTATGCACAACTTTTATTCTACATGTTTTAACAAAATATTTTTAGTTTTAAAGATATAAAGGAAAATATGTCAAAATTTTTGCTCTTTTCCGCGTTCTAACTTTTGACCCCTCTCTAGCGCCATTTTTTAATGCAAAAATCAAAAAACAAAAACCGATGTGCACAACTTCAATGCTTCTTCTTTTCAATTTCAAAGGGTTTTGTGCTCCAATTATTGCAGTCTCAGAGCCTTTGTCTGGAAACCAGAGGCATAAAAATTTCAATCAAAGGGGAATAACTCGTGAACAGAAGGTAATTTCCGAATTGTATTACAGTATTCTGAGAGTGTTTTGCAAAGTCTAAAAGCTCTGAAAATTTGAACAAAATCCGTTCAGAAATGAGGAAGATATGAAGCTTCAAAGTTGGCGTCTAGGAAAAAAAAAAAAAGAATAATAAGAATAATCTTAACCATCAGAATCAGTAGAAGGTCTTCCGCCTGGAGCGGAAGACCTTAAAAAGAATAATAATCTTAACCATCAGAATCAGTAGAAGGTCTTAATCCATTCAACATTTTTGAACTTTTTTGTTTTATGTCCCTTTTAAATTTTGTTAGCATCGATTTCATTGTTTTAATTTTATCACATCAGTCCACGAATTTTTGATAAACCCATATATATATATATATATATATATATATATATATATATATATATATATATATATATTTATATATATATTTATATATATATATATATGTATATATATATAAATATATATATATATATATATATATATATATATATATATATATATATATATATATATATATATATATATATATATATATATATATATATATATATATATATATATATATATATATATATATGGAGAAAATTACTTATTGCGTTCAGTTGTAATAATTATCTAGGTACTCAGGTGACCCATTGCTTTCGTGCGTCATGCGTTATCATTTAAATATTTTCAGTTTCAGTTGATATTCTGCTCTCGGGTATAAGTGAAAAAACTAAGTGCATGGTTATGATGATCAAGGGTGCCTCTTCCAAATTATGAATTTCATGGCCCCTGCTCCAGGGAGTGTTAGGGTGGGGCTCTATTGATTGTATAGTAAAAAAGCATTTAATTCTTTGAAAATCTTCAACGAAGTGCATAGTTATGATTACCAATATGCCTCTTCCTGGGCTCTTGGGTTTTTTTCTTGCTTTTTTTTTCTTTCTATTTTTGTGGATCCTTAACAGTGTTGTATTATACTCAGGTGACCGTTGAGGCCCTTAGGACTTTTGTTGTGTTATTAATATTTATGTCACTGTTGTTTGGGGTCGAAATGTTTTTAAAGTCTTCTCATTAAAACCTGCTTTTATAGAAATTGATTTAAATTTTTAGTGCACTAGATGTCTGTGTATTTCTCTAGATTTAAATTTATATAAGAAGGCATTTGGTTTAAGTATTTCAAATTAAAGACATTATACATGTATGTACAATTTGTGTGCAAAATGGCCTCCTCAACTTTCCTGACCATATCATAATCATTATCATATACATCATCATCATCATCTTTATCAACATCTAAATATGTGCAGTAAGGATACGCAAATATTTTTGCCAGCAACAATATGTACATATATAATTTTGCAGTTTTCGACAATATATACCAATGAAAGACAATATTGCAATTTGGAGAGGTTCACAATGTCGCCAACGACAATATGTATAGGATGACAATATGTGCCGTCACACTCGCGCTGCATAAAATAGCATACGAGACACTTCTGTGTGATTTACACACCAATTATATTCTCAAACATACAAAAAAATCCTTAAGTAACTCTAACTTTGGGGTGACAATGTGTACAGTTGGCACATAATGTTGCCGGCAACAGTATGTACGTCTAACTTTTTATCCGGTGACAATATGTACTGATGAACGACAACATGTGCAGTGAGGGTATTCGCAGACCACAATATGTACAGAACGACAATATGTGCCGTCACAGACCCTATATTTACTACCAATGAAAAAAAATCACGACATATTCCAGTCTGGATCGTCCCGATATTTTTTTTGTCGGTGAATAAAAAGTTCGGAATGATCGATATCCTAACTAAACCTATACAATCTTACTCGATTAGTATTAAAATGAGAAAACTTCTGTAAGTGTTTATATGTTTAAGCTTTGTAGGTGGCATTAATATTTGATATTAACGAGGTTCGCTCCTGAGATTTTGAGCAGATTTTTATCTTAACCTATATTTCAAAAAATCTGCATAATGTTTTAATTCTTACAATAAATTTGGATTCTACAATGCCAATTAAACTACATTCAGTTAAAACCCCATGATTAAATTCCATATCAAAAGCATTAAGTGAGGAACTATATTTTGTGTCGGAAGGTTTTTTTAGAAGAAAATATCTTCTTTTTTTTTTCTCTTTCGAAGTATTTAAAGTATATTAAGTTTGGATTCCTATTTTACATGCAGTCGGCACACAGAGTTATTTTGTGCAGTGAACTGTTTTATACTGGTCCTAAATTATATATTAAATGAACTGTCATGAATTCTATCATCATGTTTGATGAATATAGCAAATATATTGTGAAAATCAAGAAAAAAATAGCCCTAATTTATGCTTAAAACTTGCACTATTTTAGTAATATCTAAAAATTAACATCAAAGACCCCCACTTTTAATTTTCTTTTCTGAATATATAAGACACTTTTAACCATTCTTATTAAATTCAGTAAAATGTCATTACTTTCAAATGAATTTTTTGCTTGTTAAATTTTTAATGCAAGAAAAATGATTTTTTTTTTTAGTGCAAAAAGGTCAAATAATTGAACATGCTGAATAATTTGAAAATATTTTCGTTGTCACAAATTTTAATGTGTCGATTTCAAGGTGAAATAAGACTGTGTTTGTTCCCATAATTTATTTGAATAAAATGTCGGAGGAAAAACTATAAAAATTGATTTATGTGTAAGACGTATTTACAGTGCAAAAAGGTCAGACTAAATACTCTGTAGCGCCAAAAGAAGCCCATTGACTCCCATTTTTTTTGTTTTGATTTTTAATTTAGATATGTGTATAAATTCTAAAAATATACCTGATAAAAAGAAAAATACCTGGTCTTCTAATGTTTATTGACTTTGAAAAAGCATTTGATACAATTTCATGGAATTTTATACACCAAACATTGTTTTTTTTTTTAATTTTGGTATATCAATTAGAAATTGGATAAAATCTTTTTATAGCAATATCAAATCATGTGTTATTCAAAATTGGATTGTGTCCAAATATTTCTGTCCTGGGAGAGGTTGTAGACAAGGGGATCCTATTTCCCCTTACTTGTTTTTACTCAGTGCAGAGATATTAGGTATTTTAAAAGGTATAACCATTGATGGTGAAGAGTATAAGTTATCACAATATGCAGATGACACTTCTGTTATTTCTGATGGTTCTCCAAGCTCATTAGATGGAATTACAAGAGTATTAGATTATTTTGCTGCAATTTCAGGATTAAAGATAAATTTTACATAAACAAAACTGATTTGGAATGGAAGCAAGAAATTTTCAGAAGAAGTGTTTCATCACTCCAGATGGAAGTTTGATCCAAATAATACAACCTTCGATTTATTAGGGGTTCATTTTTTTTATTAATCTGGATGAAATGGTAGAAATGAATTATAAATTAAAAATGGAAGAGATTAAGAAAACCATGATACAATGGAAAGCTAGAAAGCTCACTCCTCTTGGAAGATTGACTGTAATAAAAACATTATTAATTCTAATTCCTAAACTAAACCATGTAATCCTAACATCACCAAATCCCAGTGAAGAAGTAATAAGTGCTTTTGAAAAAGACTTGTATAATTTCCTTTGGAATAAGAAGAATCATAAAATTAAGAAAATGTTATAATTCAAGACTACAGATATGGTGGTCTAAAGATGATAGATTATAAAGATTTTGTTACATCATTGAAGGCAAGTCGGATAAGACGGGTAATACATTCAAAAGTCAAATAAGTCAGCTTACTTGAGGCAGAATTAAAAACAAGTATAAATCATCTTTGGGTGTTTGGAATTGATTATATTAAGAATTTAGGCAATAACTTGAGAAATAAATTCTGGAAAGATGTATTTTTTAGCTGGTCTAAAGTATATCAGAATGAAGCTATGAATGGTTTAACACTCCAGCAAGAACATGTTTGGTACAATCCAAAGGTCACCATTGGTGGCCGGTCAATTTTTATTAAAAGTTATTTTAATTCTGGTTTTGTTTTTATTAATGATTTCCTTGATCCAAATGGTAATATTTATAGTTTTAATCATATTCAAAATAACTTTAATGTGAAAACAAATTATATTGAAAATGCAGGACTAAGAACTGCTATAAGAAAGAAACTAGCCTGTTTTAAAGATTACAAAACAATTTCAATTTCCAGACCACTTATTCCTGCTAGTTTACTTATTTTTTTTCAAGAGTAAAAAAGGGTATAAAGATATGCATAATCTTCTCATTAAAAATAAAGAGGGTGAAATAACTTCAGTTATAAAATGGAGAAAAGAAGGAGAACAATTTTGTGAGGCATCATGGGAAAAAATATTTGAGCTACCATTTAAAACAACTCAAGAATCTAAATTTCAATGGTTACAATTTCAAATTTTATATAGAATAATTCCTACTAAAAGTTATCTTTACAAAGTAAAATTAATTGATTCACCATTATGTTCCTTCTGTGATACTGATATTGAAACTATTGATCATCTTTTCGTTGATTGCTTCTGTTTTAAAGAACTTCGGTTGGAAATTGAAGAATGGATTTTGAATAAACAAAACCGGTTAGTTTGTTTCGATAAGAAATCAATCTTGTTTGGTAAATTTACAAACAGAGAACAATACAAGTTTGAGAATCTCCTTATTATGACTATCAAACAGTATATTTTTTCAAGTAAGTTCATAAATCCAATAAAATTAAGCATTGAGGAATTAAAACATGTAATTACTGACAGAACTAGAGTTGAAAAGTTTTTACTGTTAAAAAACTGTAAATTTGAGGAATTTACAAGACACTGGCAGGAAATTGTTGAAAAATTGTAAGAATTCAAAAAATCAATTTTTATTAATATTTTGAAGTTCAGTGCCCCTCCTTTCTCATCCCTCTTCCCTCCCCATCTTTCCCCCTCTTCTTTTCTATCTTTTCTTATTCCCCCCAAAAATAAAATTCTTTCACACATTTTTTTCTTTATATAACTGTGACTGTTTGTATTTATAATTTGTGTGATTGAAGAATAAAGAAAAAAAAATTCTCATTACTTTTGATGGCAGGATTCAACCTCCTTAAACAGCAATATTTTTAATACTTTGTGTTCATACTCCGCGAATTTTGTGTAGGATTAGGATTGATAGTGCAAATTCACAAGACAATTGTTTAAATCTTAATAAATGCAACAATGAATCGCCATCAATGATTAATATTTCTTATGACGATCTTCCAGCTAACTTTATTCACACTTTGCAAACAACAATTGCAGAAATACATGATAAATGTACGTAATTGGTTTCACTAACAACATGAAATTGCAAATTCAGTTTCATCAACTGTCCACTAAAATCTTATAAAATGACATAAATAGTATGTCAAAGAACTATTGTTAATATTACAGCTGGACCTAACAATCACATCTTGTATGAAGATTATTTTTCAGATCAAACAGGTTGTCATTTATTAATATCTATATACAAACGTCTACATTTTATTTTATATAGTGTAAGATTTGTACATTATACCTAATAATAGATACAAAGATGAAATATTGTATTGTAGTTTTTTATAAAATTTCACGTGAGTGATGATATATGATTCTGAATTATTCGATGAGTAATGTGTAAATTCAAGAACATGTCTAGGTTAATCATATGAAAGTATAATCTTTTAAGGAAAGAGAAAATATTTTTGTTTCATTGTGCATTATACATATTCACAAGTTCAAAATATAAAATTTATTTCTAAGTTCCATCAATGATCTAAAAATGACTGAGAATGAGGAATGTAAAATATTCATTATGAAGCTTATTAAGATAAGGCGAAATGTTAACTGTAAAACCTTTTCATTTTTTTATTTCAATAGAAGGTCAGTATTTTTTCAACAAAAAGCTTTTTGATATCAAATATTTTCAGCACCTCACTAAATACATTAAATTTCCATGTAGTCCATAATTAAGCATAATTTGACGGGGTTTATTTTTGAAAAATAATAAAAAGTATACGTACAGAAAAAAGCGAATAACGAAGTACCAGGAATAGACGATTTTGCTTCATTATAAACGTAATTTTTTGCATCCGTTAAGCTCACAAAATATTTGAAAGCGTCAATTCATTATAGGCGTGTTCGCTTTTAACAAATTTTACTGCATTTTAAAAAAGTAAATATTAAACTCTTAAATTACAAAGCAATGAATAAGTCTAAAATATATATGTAAAAAAAAAAAAAAAAAAAAAAAAAAAAAAAAAAAAAATACTATATAGTAGTTCAAAATAAGAAACCGACTATCGATTATAATTTTATTGTTTCTGAAGGAGTATTGATGTTAAGTGATTACATACACATAGCTCACAGGAAGTTCACAAATGTTGTCAGTTTCCAGTTTTTTCTCATTTTTACTAAAATATTCGTGACTTTTTAGGCATATTATTGTCAGACAATTCTACGAAATCTTTAAATTTCATGCAAAAGTATCACATTCATCTTGTTTAGAAAAAAATATCTCAATTTGGATTGTTTGCGCTCTGTGATTTTTGAGTGAAAAATATTTGATTTTTAATTAAATTTCTTTAGATATAAGGAAATTCGGAAATGTGTTCTAATTAAACAGCTTTTTTACGCCTCTATGTATGCTGTGAATTCTTCATCAAAAGTAAAGTAATAGTGGTTTTCAAGAGAAAAACATTGTATAAGATTCTTAATAACACTTTGAGAGGTTCAACTTTTTTTCGTTTTCTTTTTTTTTGGGGGGGGGGGATAACAAGAAGCACAATCTGGCTATTATCAGGTCATGCTCTTTGTCAATTTATGTTTAAAATAGTTTTTTCTTAATCACCATTGATGTTGACTATATGCCATTTTCTTATAATAACCATTAATATTGAATTAATAGAGCAAGCTACTTGTTCACATGTACGTGTAGCAGATTGTTACATCTTTGTTTGGTTCGTCTCTGTATTTGCTTTCTCTGTCCAATTACTTTCCTTTTTATATTCGTCATTTTCCTGTGTTTTCGATTTGCAGCAATTTTTAATTAAACCACAACAAATGGCAACAATTCCAAACACCGGCATTATTATACATACTCCCTGAAAAATACCAAAAGGAAAAAAAATCAAAAGAAACACAATTTGTTATCCATTGCTGTTTCAAAACAATTTCATGGACAAGTAATTCAAGCAGCAAATTTTGATGGTAAGGAGATACTCTATTGGTATTCGATGATTTTTCTAATATATCAATCGTCACTGGCTACAATATTACTGGTAGTTGACTTTCTCTTAGATCACTTTGAATCTATTTTATTAGATTAGCAGATTATCATATTTTGACCTAATAAAGCCTTCCTACAAGCAATGTATTTTTTAAACTAGTGTTCAAATTACGAAATCAGTTTTTAATAGATAAAATAATACTTCTTTTCAAATAAATAGCCTGAACCAAAAAACAAAAAAGATGTCTGAAATCACGTTGAAAAATATGGAATTGAAATGATAACCACACCTCGAATGAGAGAGATGTTTATGTAGATTGATAAGAAAATATATTTCTTGGAGTAAAATTTTGAAGGAGTTTACATACCATCGCCATTAACACGTTCATTTCCTCATTAAGGACCTGTTTTATATTTGAATTATGCTTGATTCTTTCTTCAGTTATCTTCTCTTTTATTACTAAATAACACCCCTGTATATAGAATGGATGCAGATAAATATATTTTAGTAGTATCCTGATACAGAAAAAAAAGAAAATCTATGTATTTAATTGTCATTTTCAAGTCAATTAATCATTCCATCGGTTGCGCTTAAAGAACAAAGGAATAAGATAAGGCAATTAGATTTATTTTACCTTTTTGTATTTTGACAAAAAATTTCACTTTACGTTATTATTACTTTAACTCAATGTCTTGTGTATTACCTTATCATTATATGTTTGTGGGCTGACTTGAGCATGACATTTTATATCAGCTAACTGGAAGTTCTCCTTGGTGACACCGACACAGCAGGACTTTGGAATCTGAGAATTTGTTTGCTGACAGGAACCAGCTGTTGTACACCACGGAGTCGTGTCAAAATCATTAGTTGTCCCGTAAACTGAATTAACACCGCAGCACTTATTCTGAAAAAGTAGCAATTCAATGTAAATGTGATGATGCCTAACTCAAATAAAAAAAATATAATTGCAGAATAAGTAGAATGAAGTACATTAAAACATCTTTCAATGATTCCTGTGATGAAAGCATTCCTTTTTATTTATTAACATTCTTAAATTGGTTCTTTTAACCAGAATGTGCTAGCTTACATTAAACTTCTTCATAGAAAGTGTTAATTCTTTTTTTTAATAAATTGCCCAAACAACCGATTCTTCTAACTCCCTAGCCGACCCAAGATATCACTTTTTGTCTAATCTACTGTTTAGAACATAGTATTACACCTGCTTCACTGATCTCTGTAGACAATGCATCATTGTACATGTAATTTACTCCCCTTAACATCCGTCAAAATGCTATCCTTACCTTAATGCTGTTCTTAATGCGTAGGTAGGGCATTTAATTGTTTTACTTACATTTTGAAACTACATGTTTCCACTCTATACTCTAATCATTGAAGAAGGGGTTTTCACTCGAGGTATTCCCCTCCTGTTCAATGTAATTGACTCGTATAACAAATTCAAATAAATTTATCGTTAAGAGGTGTTCATACCTTTACCTACCCTTTAGACATGTTGTTTCTGATCTGTTTTTTGTTTCTATAGACAAGGTATATATACCTCAGAGTTTTATTTCCTTTCTGAATAGAATATCTTTTTTTCTCTAATTACTACTGTTTTAACAAGGACAGTATAATGAAAAAAAGTTTAAAATAACAAACATTGATCATTTTCTTGATTCTAGTAAAGAATACACCTGAAAACACAAGAGGTGAGAACAGACTTAAGTCAAAATTTTGATTTTGAATATCTTGAGTTTTGTATAAAATATTTGCTTAAAAATTTGTAGATTTGTACAATATTCAAATTCAAATATATGATGAAAATTTTATTTCATTATCAAAATTATTTCAAAAGTTGTATTGATTTGAAATTTTGACTTAAGTCTGTTTATGGTCTTTGGGCCAGGTTCCTGGGAGAAGTAAGCATACCCTGTCAACTGGTCACATCTGCCTTGAGCCCTCTTTATTAATCAGGAAAACAGAGTTATCCTTAGTAAAAATGGTATAAAACAATTGCCTAACTTTTAGTGGGAAACATGCCAGTCAAAATCCGTCCCTACGATAGGCTGTATTTGCAAACAAGGTCAATAAAACGACCATAAAATACTGACTTTAAACGAGATTGTTAAAATCCCTGCAGTATTAACTTATTTGTCAGACATTTAAAAATCCACGTAAGAAGCAGATGCGGCAGACTTTCTGGTGTCCTTTATTTTGCGTTTACCGGGATATCTCGATTTGACAAGTAGGTAGACAATAAGAGTTGGAAGTGACTATCGTTAATTGACAAAAAATAGTCGATATATCGAAATGTTGGCATGAAAGCCACAGCAAGAGTTTCATTTTTCTTATGTAAAAGTTTTGGAATAAATTCTGCTTCATGGAAAAATAAAGAATAGGCAGGCTAATAAAGACTAAAAAATAAACATGATCAAAGAATGCATAGATATTGTCAATGAGAAACTTGATCATCTTCAGAGTACTTTTGTATAGAACCAAATGATTTTAACAAAGTAATTCTGTAGATGATCAATCACAAGCTATGAAAATCTACGAGTTCCTTTCTAATTGATGAAGAAGTTATCTATAACTTCAAAAAGCCTGCTCTTTAATTTATCGAGGAATGGTTGTATGAAGTGTTGAAAAGTCAATTTTAAATTTCTAAAATTTCTTTAGAGTTTTCTGAATCTACCTTTGATTTATACCATTTTTTGAATTTGTTGTAGCAAATAGTTCGCAATCTTCTCTTAAGTTTTCTAATGCGATTCTATAAATAATTCTAAAATCTTTATTCTTTCTGGTCAGGATTTTCACCTTTACATTTAGCCCATTGTCTAGCATACTCCTTGACGGAATTCATAATAGAATTGGAGTTCTGGCGCAAGTAAAATATATGAGTTCTCTGAATTTAGGACTTCTAAAAATGATTGCTTTTAGGTCGCCATTTTGAACTATGCTCACAACACCTGTAATAATGTGTCCAGCGAGGAGGATATTTCTTAGATGGTCAATATTTAGGCACTCTAAAGTTTGTTCATAATTGAAAATCTTGGACAGTTAGAGAATATATGTAGAAAACAAAAGTGTAGACATTTACTTTAAAAAAATATGGTTGAATACAAGACTGAACCTTTTTATGATTAAAAATGTTGCTGATGTTTACAGCATCTATACCTTTACTTGCAAATTTTAACAGAATTAAACGGTTGATCTTCCTAACACAATGCAGTTTAAAGAGCCTCACACTTTCTTTGGTTAAAACGCGTCATGTGACTGCTGGTTATATTTTTATGTCCGGCAGGTGAAAATTAATATCTGACATAAGGCCTACTCGTTGAGTTTACATTTTGATATTAGGAATCATTTAGTGAGAAAATCACTTTCCATTTTGCTTTCTTTTCTATCATAGGCGAGATTGATCAATCCTAGATATTTTTGTAGATAGTCAGTAACAAACCTAATAAATGGTTTATTTTATTGAAGATCATAGTTTGAGAGACATAAACACAAGACAGGTCCATAGCAACGTTCGTCAAAGCGGGTGGGGGGGGGGGGGCACCAAAAAAAAAGACAGAGAGAAAACATAAAGTGCTTTAACTCGGGAGGGGTTTGAATATTCCTCTAAATTACTGGGAATTTTTTTATGCAATAACATGGCACATTTTCCACCTAGTCTGGGGTTGAAGAATCCAAGTACAATCTTTTTAAAATCTATGGACATAACATTTTTCGCATATTGCCTATCCAGCAAAGACGATATTTTATTTAATTTTCTAAATAATTTTTAATTATAATTTTTACTAGTTACCAATTCCTATATGCACAGTTTTTCTTACCGTTTATTTACATCTATTTTAAGGACTTTTTTCATGTTATAAAAAGCTCATTTTCTTCGGGATGACGTATTACAAAAAAAAAACCTCCAATGTTTCGTCCGTTTTTCTGTGGGGACGAATTGTACAGGTTCCCTCTATTAAAGATCTAAATCTTTAAAACGCTTTTTAAAAGACGACAGATACGATCACATAAACACTGAAAACAAAGTGACGGATTCATCATGAATGATAAAAAAGGATGGATTGTTTTTAAGCGGAGATCAAAGAGAAGGAAAGCCAGATCTTCATTACACAAGTAATGATCAATGTCATAGCAGACGCATCGAGATCTACCGTTGACAACATGTAGACATGGAGGAAATCCGAGTTGACTTCTTCAACATTGTTGGGAAAAAATATAATGGGCTCACATGAAATACTGTACTCTTGTTGATTTATGTACTTTTCTTTAGTTTTTTAATAATATACTTTAGAAATATAAAGCTTATTCTGAATTTTAGATGTTCAAAAAGTTCCTTGGTGTTTTGAGTCTGGGGGAATTAGGAAAGATAACTCTTGCAAGTGGACTTTTTATACCAAATTCTTTATTAGAAATTTCATTTCGTAAAAACATCTTTAATTCAATTTGTCACTTTTTATTCATTGACATACATTTCTTGTCTATTTATAACTGGTTTTCTCAAATACTCATATTCTTATTACAAAGAAAAGCACATTTTTTATTATTATTATTTTTTTTTTTTTTTTTTTTTTTTTTTTTTTTTTTTTTTTTGGAAAAATATTTTTTTCTAATAAAAATAATATGAAATATTATGAAGTGTTGTCATTTTTCTTTACAAGTCTGAGGAAGTTATACATCACTTTACACTGTGACTTCTGCAATTCTATTGATAAGAAACTTGAAATGAAACATTTAACCAAAATAAAATTTAAAAAATTAAAAGAAAAACACTAAAAAATATCTCTGATATTGTAATCATTGTTTGGATATTTGAAATCTACATAATAAGTGGTGCTGTAATGAAATATGAAATAAACTGTGGATGTAAGGTGCCTCCTTAAACATACCTCTGTGAAAAAGATATTCCATCGGTTTGACGTTTCATTCGCACTTATGATGTTATCACTAACAAAATTCTTCAATAGAGATGAATTCATATTTGAATGTAAAGATGTCCAATTCTAAAATAATTAGAATAATACAAAAAATCATAACTTCAAAAACCTGGAAAGAAAAGATGATTAACAAATCAGAATGAGTCCAAATCTTACATTTAAAAAGATATATATATATATATATATATATATATATATATATATATATATATATATATATATATATATATATATATATATATATATATATATATATATATATATATATATATATATATATATATATATATATATATATATATATCAGGCTTGGGGTAATGCTAAATGTAACGGTAATGCATTGCCATGCATAACTTGAACTTGAAGTAATGCTAGTAATTGTAATGCCAAAAAATTTCCATTACATGTAATGATACTATAATGCGTTACTTTCTTATATCTACAGTAATGCTGTCAATACATAGCATTACAAAGCATTATTTTGTATACACTTATTTTACAATATCGAAAATAGACACGGAAATTATTGTTTAGATTATTTTTTTTAATTAATAGAAATAAATGAAAAAAGTTAACCTATTTAAATAAACTCTCTGTATCTATTTAAAAATATTTTTTTGATTCAGTTGAAAGTTCAATTACTACACATTTAAATTTTCATATTTAATTTAGATCAGATTTAATTTCAAAGAATATTTTAAAGAGTTTAAGAAAAAACCCTTTATAATAACTCCGGTATGACGCACACTAATTAATGTACACTGTAAACTGATAATTGCAATCTTTTGAATAGAGTATCATCAAAACACACAATGCCTTTATAAAGGTTATGTAACTAAAACAATGTATTGTTTGAGAAGTACTCTTTCTTCTGATTGTGGTTATGAAACATTAATTGAGCTGGTCTAGCTTGAGCTCACCGTGACAAATCCATTGCACCGAAAGGAATGGAAGACAGATATTCTACTTTTAATTTAGAAGAGCAAAATGTACATACTGTCCAACCCTTTTTACAAGTTTGTCAATGCATTTAATTTTTGTCATAATTTAAGGTACTAGATAATAAGTTTAGTTTTAGCTTTGGGGATGGAGTAAATTGCCCAGAAAGTTAAATTGCTTTATGATATCAATATTTACACAAATTGCATATTGTACATGCTATTATCTTATTTGTAACTGAAAAGTTTGAACTTCCTATGAATAATTAAAAGATATATAAATCATTTACAGTGTAATAAATACAAGTACTTGAAATTAAATTCGAATTGTCGTTCATCATCTTTAGTTTTAAAAAGATGGGATGCATATTTATGAAAATATTTGCAATCTTTTTTTTTAATTTAAAAAAAACAACAAAAGTAACGGTATTGTAATGCATTACTTTAAGAAATTAAAGTATAAGTAATGGTAATTTAATGCCCAAATTCTTGAAGTAGTGACAATGTAATGCATTACTTTACCATGTAATTCGCACCAAGCCTGATATATATATATATATATATATATATATATATATATATATATATATATATATATATATATATATATATATATATATATATATATATATATATATATATATATATATATATATATATACGTTGAGGTTTCTAAATGATTACCATCTTGTTATCTTTGTATACGAAAGCATGCAAGTCCTTATAGTTCATAGCCATGAACACAGCCAGGACTACTACAGCACAAGCAAAGAAACCCTGTATTTTAAAGAAGTCCTCAATTAAAACCACATTACTCATTTTTAAAGACAAAATTTTCCAAACAAATTCAAATTTTTCAGAATAAAATAATTTTGAAATACATACACTTAGTATGCCAATCTCTTTTCGACGATGTTTTGGTAAGCATGTAATGAAAACCCACATGAAACCAAGGAAGAAAGTAACAAGGCTGAGAAAAATGATTCCCATCAGCATTAGTTCAAATGCTAAATCTTTTACTTCATTGTATGGACAGTCTTCTGGTGGATTCACTTTTAATTTCAGTAGTCTGTTATAGATGGAACACTGGTTTTCGTGATCGTTCCATAAATCAAGACTTTTTTTGATCAATGGAGTAGTGACAAACTGAAAATTATTTAAAATAAATATCTACTTCGAAATGTATCCATCAATATTGTAGGTAACTTCAATAATTTGATCATTTAGATGATTTACGTGGAATTGCTTGTCAATCAATCCATCTAATTACAATATGTAATTTAAAAATGTAGCAGAATTACTGACCAATATAAAAACTGCACCTATCAAGAATAAAATAACCAGTGGTGGTTGATTTGCCATCAGAAATCCAGAAGTATTCCTTCTTCGAACCGTTTAAACTAAAGCATAAGAAAAATAAAAGTTTTCATTTTGTTATAAATCTTGATCTTGACAATTAATATCATACAATAATAAAAAATTTGTCAGTAGACCCATCATAACAATAACAGGGTTTTATGATACCGATACTACATAAACCCCCTGACAAAATTCGCTATTCAAAAGTCAGGCTAGAGAGCCACTACTTCATTTGTTCCAGGTCTATGACTGGAATCAATCAGAAAATGGCCTTTGTAGAAGGTAAGTTTTCTAAACAAAAAAGACCTGTCTTAAAATGGAAATAACCAATATTTGTAGAATTTGTGATAAGTTACCTCAAATAAAATTTCGGAGATAAATTTTTGGAGGATCAATCTCATCCCCATTACAAAAGTTGTGCTATGGCTTTGAGCCATTTGAAGAAGACGGATTTGAAAAAGATATTTTTATAGGATGGTTTATAATTAACCATACGTCGTGTTTCACCATCAGCCTGACTTTATATTGCGACTTTTGTCAAGGATTTGTGTAAAGGAAAGATATCACAAATTAGGCAGATCAAGTTTAACGTATCAATAACTGTTCATGAATTCAAAATTACAAATCATACACATCAAAGATGTCAGGTCACATTATCAAACAACACTAAAGCATGAAATATGGAGATAACGAACAGTATTCAAGCTCAAAAAACCATTCAAACAATACAAAGCAGGAGCAGAGCAAACACGGACCCATAAGACATCAGAGTGGGATCAGGTGCCACGGAGGAGTGAGCATCCCCTGTCAACCGGTCACGCCCGCCGTGTGCTCCTTGTCATGATCGGGAAAAACGGAAAAATCCGTAGACAATTCAATGTGTAGATAAAGGCCTAACAATTAGTGTTAAGAATTTCAGTCAGCATTTGACTTAATAATAGATTGTATTTCCTAACAAGGTCATTCGTTCTAGAAACTGTTCGTACATAGAGCATAATCTTTTCAGCTTTGATTTTTATGTGTATTTGTAGATTCATAGCATTGTTTTTCATCCCAATTCTGAAAGACGCCGTGAGAAACGTGAATGGAAAACGGAGGGCGTATCCTTTTACGCCATAAATTAAAAACGCGCCGTATAAAATACATGTATATGACTGCCGTCATGAGAAAAGGGCACTTATCTTTTGACGTCACAATGCGCAGAAAACGACGTCAAAGTCGAGGTATTGTAAACACGGAAGTAATTTTTGTCGACTGCGTTTTGTGAACAAAAAATAAAATTGGATTTCCAGGTCTTACAAGAAAAACATTAAATCATATGAAATTTGATGCGGACATTTTTAATAAATACTATAATTACACACTAGTACATGCATTTATTAATTATTCTGTTTAGGTATTTAAATTGATATCACATAATTACGCTAAGTGCGACATTGAACTCATTGTTAATTACGACGATTTATAGCGATATGTATATATGATGCATGGCTTAAGTTTTCTGAGCAATTTGCAAATGTTTAAATTTGACTCATATTAAGTAGACTATGTCTTAATATTAAATGGTATTTTGCGTATACATTCTGCATACACGTATATTTTTTTTTCAGAGAGAGAGGGAGAGCAATGCACGTACATGTATACACTTCTTAATTCTAAAAAACACCTAATGTAAAATGTACTTAGCCATTTCAATTGATCCATAGTTAATAATATCGATATGCGCAGTTAGACCAGCTCAGGGTGAAGCGTCGATATCCAAATGTGTTTGAGGGGGGGGGGGGGAGGGGGTCGGGCGCAGATCATTGAAAAGCAAAAAAAATCTCCTAATAAAACAGCAATCGGTAAAAGTTCAATCTAAAAAAGAGAATCTTTTTGGGGGGAGGGGGGATATAGTACTGCTATCTGGTATTATGAGGGATTTGAACTTCCTACTACAGTAACGAATGAGAGAGGGGGGGGGGGGGGCAAACGGCCCCGATATAGATATTTCTTTGCTAAGTTAACATCAAGAGAATATGCTAAGGGGAAAAACGGAAGAGAGGGATGCCACGGAAATTTTGCAAAATATAAATTATGATTAAGAAAACATTTTGAAATGATCAAATAAATACATAAAAAAGTAGTTTCTGATAAAAATGACTATTGTATCAATTTTCTTAGATTGTTCCGATAAAAGCTGACTTGAAATTGAATTGCAATACATTAAGGATATAGATACAGCTAATGTGGACTTTTTCCAAAAGCATTATGATCAATGTTGAAGAAAATAACAATTACATCGACGATGATATTAAGATTAAAAATATTTACGAAACAGATTAAACAATAGATTAGGCTGTAAAGAAATTACAAACTTCTGATAAATGTTGATATGGCGACATCTTTTGAGAATAAATCACTGATAGGGGAATAAGAACTAGCAACAAGTGGTTATGGGTGTCAACTTCAAATGTTAAGAAAACTTTCAAAAACATCAACAACACCAGTCGTAAGACAACAAAGACAGTGAAGAAATCTATTTTGATAGAGATGAAAAAAATTAACACTGCTGATGTTTCGAGCGGAAAAACGGAGGTTCTGATAACCATAAAATACGTTAAAAAAGTTGTTTTTTTTTTTTTTTTTTTTTTTTTTTTTTTTTTTTTTTTTTTGGCTGACTTTAATAGTATGGAGAATTTTTTATTTATGAAAAGAAAGGTTAAAAACTTCAAGTGCCTGTGGACTGTTGTATTCATGTACATCTGTATGTAATAAATTAGTCACGTTTCGTGTTGAAATCTTGAACGTCGAGTCTCAGCTCTGATATCTCGATACCCCGGATATCTCGACATTTTTTGAAAGTTCCGTTGATGTAGGGATGCTGAAGGAAAAATATTAAACAAGCACACACATCTTTCTGATTTTAAAGAAAAAAAGTTTCTATTTCAGTCGTGTGGTAACAGGCAAAAATAAGAGTCATGCTCTTTAATTTCGAGATTCTGACAAATTGTTATATTTTTTTTTTTTTTTTGAAACAATAACTGGGAAAAAATGGTTTGTCTTTTTTATCTTTAGCTTTCAAGACTAAAGCAGATACTAAGTCGATCGCCCATGAAGTTCAAGTTAGAGTGGTAGAGTTACAAACATTCAATGGGATATTGCTTAACCGAATCGCCTCATATACAAAAAAGTATAAAATGTGTTAATTATTGTTTAAGAATATAATTTTATTTACATTTCATCTCATCGAAAAATGAAAGATTAGGTGTCATTTTAGCTAATGCCAAAGAGGAAGATGAATAGATGATCTTAATTATGTTCAAATACATATATTCCAGCAGGTCCGTAATTAGTTTTAAAAGTTCAGGGGGGGGGGGGGGTCGGAGGAGGTCAACTTCCTACAAAGATCTAAAAAGCAAAAAACAAAACAAAAAAAAACCAAAAAAAAAAAAAACCAAACAAACCTATACAGACTTAAGAGATGGAGGGGGGGGGCAACTTCCCAAAATAATCTGACAAGCAGAAAAAAAGGAAAAACTTACCCGCACAAATCCTGGAATTTACCATTGCTCCACCTTACAACAACAAAAATGGGGGGGGGGCCAGCACGTATAAGAGGAATTTTGCCCCCCCTCCCCCCCACCGCGTTCTACGTGCCTGTTAAGTCTCGCATGATATTCGGTTTCAATTTCAAATAGATTTCATAAAAATTGTAATGCAACTGTATTTTATTTCGCTCAGAAAAGTCCGTTTAGTTTGTATGTATATCTGGGTTTTTTTTAGATTAGTCGCCCCTTAGGAAATGATGAACGATACTTGTTGTGTTCAAGTGATACAGTAGTGACGTCGACGGCACAGGTGCCTCAAAATAAAAAAAAAAAGGACAGAAACATTTTTATCCGTATTTGATTAAGTGTGATTTACTGAATAAAGTAAGTAATTGACAAAAAAAAATTAAATTTTCATGTACAGAATACAATCCTTTGACATCGTTATGTGCCTCTTTGATATGTTTCTAAGTGCGTGTATGTGGGTGAGTGAATGCGTGTTCATATCCGAAATTTTTTTTTTTATATCGGGATCGATGTGCTCTTTCGCGAGGGGATACCCTGCTTTAATTGCACGAGGTGCCCTTCTGGGATATCTATATAGATTTTTTCATATTTTAATATTATAAGTGCTTTATATCTTTTATAAATTGAGCTAGAGTAGGAATTTTAAAAAGAATACCTTATGATGTGGAATTCAACAAGTATTAATTTTTCGACTGAATAAAAACCGTTCCTATATCCTGTCTAGACCCCCACCACACCCTTTACGAAATTACTAGACCTGCTCTAATATAGTATGAAAATAGGATACGACTTCCCTCATGAGTAATTACATACTAGTTGCTTGGAAGAAAAAAAATTCTCAAGTTTATATGAGTCAAAACGATTAAGGTTATTTAAAAAGTGTAGTTTTTAAAAGAATGTTTGGAAACTGAATTTGACGCACGCGACGTCATTACGTTTTCAATAAGTAACTTCAACGTTGTTTTGAAGCGGCCTTAAATGCTCGTGAAATACTAATAAAGTGAGATATTTTAAAAATTGATGTATATTTGCATTCAGAAAGAGTCAGGCTATCAAAATTAAACAAAAAGTCAATTTGTGAAATTTTGACCTTAAGGTATTTTTCTCATGACGGCAGCCATATATATTTTTAGAAACATGCATTTTTCAAAGCTTAGATGAACCATATTTTTAAAGTTTAAATTCTTGGAAGTTGTTTATGTGTGTGTGTGGGGGGGGGGGGGTGTTTGTGTGTGTGTGAGTGTGTGGGTGTTTGTGTGGGTGTGTGTGGGTGTGTGTGTGCCCCTACAAAATTACTTTATTTGTGTATTTAATAGTTAAACGAATAATTCAATGAAATTTTGACAACCAGGCTATTCAGACGTTTTTGAAAATCAAACATTTTATAGTTAGTCGATTGAAAATTTCTTCTTGTGAACAGCCAAAAAAGGGGGGCTTTGGAACTTTCTGTCCAAATACGACTCCAACGATTTTGTCCAAAATTTACATACACAGTAGATATAGTCATGTACATGTATAAAATATACAAAGATATCGAAAATTAAACGACAGGAATATTTGCAGGCGGGTAGGTGTGTTATACATCTTTAAGTAGCACGTTTGTTCTAAAGAAAAATAATCCTGTCTTTTTATAGACACCTTTTGCAGTTCAACCCTTATTCCAGATACCATTAATTAACATAACTTGAATCTACACAGCATGTGAATGATTTTATGAATTAAATTAGGAAATATCGAACAGTTTCAAGCTCAAAAGTCCATTCCAGTAATAAAAATCAGGAGCATAGGAAATTCAATGTAAAAAATAATGGCCGAACAATTTGTATGAAAAACGTCAGTTAGCCTTTGACTAAATGGAAGATTGTATTTCCTGACAAGGTCATTCAATTGACCATATAATTTGCGAAATGTTGACTTTAAATGAGACTGCTGACTGCTGTTGTTTCATTAACTTATTTATCAATAGCTTGCCACGTTTTATAATTGTTCGACGTAGACCATGCTCTTGGGTATCGAATCAACTGGGAGACATTAACTCCATATGCAGGTGATGATGGTTTATTGCTTCATAAATAAGGGAAGTTGACGATGGTAAAGTTGAGGTCATCACATCTATCGTACAAATATGAAACTGAATTGTCAGACTCTATGGTATCTTTTATTTCGAGTTGAAAGGGATGTATATGTATAAACGTAGCAATGAATAAATAAAAAGTAGAAGGTCCGAAACTATTGAAACATTCAATTCACACACACACCCTCACACACACACACACACACACACACACACACACACATATATATATATATATATATATATATATATATATATATATATATATATATATATATATATATATATATATATATATATATATATATATATATATATATATATATATATATATATATATATATATATATATATATATACCTTTTGTGACGTAACAGAAACAAAAATGCTGAAATTGACCAGAATGCATTCAAAGAAATTACTTATTTTTGCAGTATACATGTGTATATTCAACACCTCTTCACTATATTACTTTCTGATACATTAAAAGTTAAAGTAAATCCTATTCTAGTAAGGAATATGGGTTATATGACATGGGTTATATTTCATTCTTCCCAAACATATGTTAAAAATAAATGTTAGTAGACTATGTTGTTCGATCACAAGAAGGTGATTTAACCTATGACGCGTAGGTATATTTATATAACTATTACCTCAAGAGAACATTTGAAAAGAAAAAATAATGTAATTGTGGATAAGGAAGATTGCATGTTTACTCTCTCATTTTAAATGAATTGTCCTCTGAAATTTTAAACCTTATCATGATAACTGATCTTGGGCGTAATACATTTTACATATATCAATATATTGAATGGAAATTATTTTTAAATTCCTGCTTCAAGGTCACTATCTTTTACGTCGCGATAAATAGATAACAAAGTGAAATGGCTACATAAGTTCAATATTTTCAAGAATTTTTGACAATGAAAAACGGGCAATATATAAATGCTTAACACATGCTCAGTTATACAAATTTCAGCATGAAAAAAAAGATATTGAACAGTAATCAAGCTCAAAATTCCATTGAAACAATCACATTTGGAGCATAGGTGCCATGGAGGAGCAAGCATCCCCTGTCGACCGGTCACACCCGCCGTGTGCTCCTTATCATGATCTGTCAAACGAAAACATCCATGGACAATTCATTGTGAAAATAATGGCCTTACAATAAGTATGAAAAACATCAGTCAGTATGCGACTTTACGATAGATTATTTTTACTGAAAGGTCATAAAATCGACCATAGAATTTGCGAAATGTTGACTTTAAATGAGACTGTTGATATTCTTGTTTCATCAACTCGTTGTTTGTCAATAGATTCATTTTAGAAATTGTTCGTACGTAGAGCATATTGAATCAACTGGGAGAGATAAACGCTATATGCAGGTGATAATGTTTTATTGCTACATAAATAAGGGAAGTTGACGATAGAAAAGTTGAAGTCATTAATTAATCCATTTAATCTGTTTAAATACACTATTGAAGAGAATTCCTTTGAATCAGACATACGATAATTATACTTTTTATGTGTGTTGCTTCTTTTCAGATAGCTAAAGACACTAAAGTTTTATTTAATGCATAAATGAAATATGAAAATAACAAACAGTTGTTAATCTCAACATTCCACTGGAACACTACAAATTTTAGCCGAGCAAATACGGACCTCTAAAAACATCAGAAGAGGGATCAGGTGCCATGGAGGAAGCATAAAATATCTCTTTGAAATATGATTTCATTATTGAAAAACTAATATAGGCTCTTTTTCATAAGAAAATGAAAAAGATGTCTTGGTTGCAAATAAAAGATTTTAGAGATTACAATTTGCTTTAATAAATTATCATGATATATTGCCTGATTTACAGAAAAAGAGCAAAATGATATTGTAGATTAAAATATTCCTGGTCAAACTAGGAACAATTTTTTCATATCCTTACTCAATTCTTTATGTCTTTATGGACTCTCTCTCTCTCTCTCTCTCTCTCTCTCTCTCTCCTAAGGACCAAGTAACTTTTCTTCAAACAATATATTGGCGACAAAATGTGCAAATGTTCACAGTACATATTGTTGCCGACGACAATATGTGCCGATGAGTGACTGCACATTTTTTCGTCCATTCTGCAGGAGGAAAAATGGCGCGTCTTCGCAAACAGTCTGGAAGTCCATTCAAACAATGCAAATCAGGAGCAGAGCAAACATGGACCTCAAAAACATCAGAGGTGGGATCAGGTTCATTCATGCATGGAGGAGTGAGCATCCCCTGCCGACCGGTCACACTCGCAGTGTGCTCCTTGTCATGATCAGGAAAAAAAAACAGAAAAATTCGTAGACAATTCAGTGTATAAATAATGGTTAACAGTTAGTATGAATAACGTTGATCAGCATTCGACCTAAGGATAGATTGTATTACGAAGCACTGTTAAGCATCCTATGGAGAAATCAACATATATAAGTGCACAAATAAACACCTTTTTAAACTGAATTCTTTTTTGCAAAGCTATTATTTCATCACATAAAATTAATGCTAATTGCATTAACATAGTAAAACCTCACTCCATAGAGAATCTTGGTCACCTTATTTGACAGTCACGTGATAAATGCATATAATGTGTTCTGCATGAAGATCATAAACAAATTTCAATATCGCAAGGGCATACCCTCATTAAAAGTAAAAATTTAATTTATAAATTGTTTCTATACATCTTTCTGTAAAGTGCTGCTGCTTTTAACTAAAAGTTTAAATCTCCACCTGAAAAATGCACTTTACCAAGTAAATTTTGTGCTTATTGAATACGGTTCTCGATTCACTAACGCAGCAGTACTTTTCAATTTAAGGAACGCGTCTTCTATCTATATTTTAAAAATGGCCAAGATCTATTAAGTGTATGCCCTTGTACTAGGGCGATTTATCGAGGCACCTCGATATTGAACGTGCCTTTCCTTTGAACAAAACACGGGATAAAAAAATACAATACATTTCCCGATGGAAAAAAATATTAATGATATTTAATTAACCTTACACATAGGAAATAATTGTCTATTAAATGTTTGTAGATAATTTTCTTTTTAATAATAAAATGCATTTCTCATTGTGAAAATATTATTTGATCTACCACTCACTGCACATAAAATGCGTCAAATTTTACCATGATGACGTCATGTCGACAAGTACATTGCGATCAGTGACCTGTTCATATGATGCTGTGTGGAATTAATATTTGACTTGCGACAAAAATAAATCCAGTAGTACGTTTTGATGTAGTTTAATACTATTATACAGTTTAAACTCGCAAATTATTTCATTTTATGGTATTATAAAGAATTGATATTTTGCGTAATGTCACAGTAAGCATTTCCCGTAAAAATTAGAAAACGCCTCCTTTATGTAGCCTTAACTGTGCTGCGTTGTTGACAAGGCCATTGTACCGACCATAGAACTTGCGAAATGATGAGTTTAAACGAGACTGGTGATATTCTTGTTTCATCAACTTGTTTGTTAATAGCTTGTATCCTTTTAGATATTTTTCGTTCGTAGAGCATGCCTTTGACTATAGCATCAACTGGGAGACAAAAATAGGCAGGTGGTGAGGGTATATTGCTACATAAGTAAGGGAAGTTGACGATTGAAAAATTTAAGTCATCGCGTTTAATATATTGCTTGGTTGTTGGGTTACCACTGTGAAAAATCCTCGAATGGAACATTAAATATACATTCAATTAATCAATATATTTAGTTAACTGAACCTTTGATTTAAAAAAAACTAATATGATTGTCAATAAGAAAGATTCAATGTTTATTTTCTCCCCCATCATTTAAAATGAATTTTCCGCTATATTTAGATCCCTGTCATGGTTTCTTATCTTGGGCGTATTTCATTTTACATATATACCAATGTTTTGAATGAGAATACATATTTAAATGCCTGTTTCAAGGTTATTTTATGTAACTTCGCAATTAAAAGGAATAACAAAGAAAACAACAATGGTATTTTCTTCTTTATATTAGTTGGGTTTATTTGTGTAGGGAAATGAATGATCTGTCGATAAATGTGTCCAAATGTAATATGAATACTTCGAGAATCTTTAATGATTTTGTAGTGTAGCTTAGCATTCAGCTGACCAAATAACTGCTCTATCTTCTAGTCAACGAATCCATTATTCAATACATTATATTATATGACAATTTCTTGCACAATATGAAAAAGGTGAAGACAACGAACAGTAATCGATTTCAAAAAAACATCTTCAGACAATACAAATCTATGAACAGGGCATACAACACGGACAATACGGACCCCCGGACATTCCAGAGGTTGGGTCAGATGTCTAGGAGTATGCATCCCCTGTCGAGAGGTCTTGATCAGGTATACAAAATATACGAAATGCTTGAATTGCTAGCAGTATTCGAAAATTGTCAAAATTGTTTATATAAAAAAAAAACTAAGATTGTGATTTTATATTGATTTTACCTAACAAAGACTGCTACAGGTTGCTTAGATCATTAATATAATATACTTACCTCTGGAAATTGAAATACTTTTAAGTCGCAGAAGGAACAAACAGGATATTATCCAAGACCTGTTTAGCAGGTTTCCCTATAACCTTTAAAATTCAATGTAGGTATAACTTCCTTCTCCTATTCTGTGGTGTAAAAATCGAAACTGAATGGCATAATCCATATCAATTTTCCATCTTTAAAAGTGCATTATTCTAAAGTCTAAAATTTCTCAGATATTACAGGATTGAAGTTATGTTGCACACCTGGCTAGACATATTACGAGACACCTTGAATAAATGCCTTGCCCAGCATTGAAAAACAGAAAGTTATGTAATAATCGATTGACCTAGATTCATACTTTCGATCCGCGAGCTTTTTCTGATGCAGAAAAATAAACTGTTTCGGAGTGTACGAATCTTTATAAAAACGATTTTTTGCATTTATGATTTAATTTTCTTGCAAGGACTTGCTTAAACAATTAAGACAGTAAAAACATTTTTCAGGCTATATTACATTGGAAACTTTTCTTGAATACTTTTGGGTGTTGGAAAATGTAGCAAAAAAATTCAACATTAAATACCAGTAAAATGGCTACATCTGTTCAAAATTTTCAAGACTTCTTGATAATGAAAAACGAGTTATATAATTACATAAATGCTCAACACATGCTCAAGTATACAACTTTCAGCATATCATCAATTAATACGTTAACTCTGACAATTGTTTAATTACACTTTTGGGGAGAATACCTTTGAATCGTATGACAAGCAAACTGATAATAGATCAGATGTTAATAATACTTTATCTGCATGTTGCTCGTTTTCAGGTATATTAAAACACCGAAGTTTTATTCAATGCATAAGTGACATATGAGGATAAGGAACAGTAACCATGCTAAAAGTCCAATCAAACAACAACAAACAATGTAAGCAAGCAAAAAACAGACCTCTGAAAACGGAGGATTTCCAAAATCTTAAATATAAAAAAATTGAAGACGTTTTTGTTTATCTTTCAAATTCTTCTTTGAAATGCTTCTCGTTTCTGTTCCTTTACAATTTTAGTTAATTCAATTTCAAAAAATTAAAGTCCAGACTTTCTGACATCGTTGACATCTGCTTTTTCAATAACAATGGAACTCGTAAATTTACTTATCTTGTCATTGGTCATTAGCAAAATTACTTTGTTAAAAGTAATCTGCTTGTACACAGAAGTACTCTGAAGTTGACATTAAAAAGATGCTCCAGTTTCTTATTGACAATATCTTTGTGGTTTTTGGAGAGGAGGTCTTCCAACATTCTATTGGAATTCCCATGGGTACCATTGCGCCCCGTTATTAGCATACCTATTTTTGTATTCATATGAAGCACAATTTGTTCAAAATCTTTTACGTGAAAAGAAAAAAAAAACACTTGCTGTGGCCTTCAACTCGACATTTAGATATATCGACAACGTATTGTCAATAAACGATGGTTATTTCCGTTCTTATGTCGACATGATATATCCCGGTGAGTTTGAGATAAAAGATACCACAGCCTTTGACACATCTGTTTCATATTTGGATATTTTATCAGAAAAAAGACGTTAATGGTAATCTAACAACAAAGCTTCATGATAAACGTGATGACTATAACTTTTCAATCGTCAACTTCCCTCCCCCATGCAGCAATATACCCTTATCACCTGCATACGGGGTTCATATCTCTCAGTTTATTCGATACACCAGAGCATGCTCTACGTATGACCGATATCTAAAACGATTTAAGTTATTGATAAACAAGTTGATGAAACAAGAATATCAGCAGTCTCGTTTAAAGTCATCATTTCGTAAGTTCTCTGGTGAATACAATGACCTTGTCAGCAAATACAATCTATCATTAAGTCAAATGCTGACTGACGTTTTTCATACTAATTGTTAGGCCATTATTTACACACTGAATTGTCGACGGATTTTTCCGTTATTTCCCGATCATAACAAGGAGCACACCGTGGGTGTGCCGGACGGCAGGGTATGCTCACTCCTTCATGGCACCTGATCCCATCTCTGATGTCTTAGAGATCCGTGTTTGCTCTGCTCCTATTTTGTAATGTTTAGTGGACTTTTGAGCTCGAATACTGTTTGTTATCTCCACATGTTTCATTCCTTGGGTTGAATATTGGGATTACACTAAATGCAAATCAAACTTTCGCAAACTAGTTTTTAATTTCACGTAAACCGTTGCAGATGTTTCACAAACGGCCCCTCTCTCATAGGTGCCGGATTCTCTAAAAGCTTTATAAAATAAGGCAATACGTTTGTATCAACATGTCGGTTAATATTTAAAGAAAAGTTTCGTCATAATCGGGTGAAAAGTTTCCAAGAAATTTGCAGAAAAAAAAGTTCCAGAAAGGTAAACACAATATGTTACCAAACTTCTTTTGGGAAACCTAGTAACACTAAATCAAGAGTATCATTTTAATTTTCATGAACACGCTCAAGGTACTAATTCATCGTTTTTTGTTTTGTTTTTTTTTTTTTTTGTTTTCTTGTTTTTGTTTTGTTTTTTTCTTTTGCCTCCGTCAGGACACTGCCTTTTCCAATAGGAAATGGCCAGACAGGCCGAGAAAAATGATTATGAAAAATTAAAAAAAATAAACATAGTAATGGTTGATAAGGAAGATCGGTGATTGTTTATTCTCTCCGTTGATTTAAAATGAATTTTCTTTTTACAGTGAAAACTATTTCATGATATCTGATCGGTTTTATTTTACATATATTTATGTATTGACTGGAAATCTTTCCCTTTAAATGCTACCTTCAAGGCCAGTTCTTGTTACGTCGGAACACCTCTGTGAACAAAGGACCAGAAATAGCTATGTTGTGCTTTGTATTAGCTGGTTTCTTGTAAAGAATAAAAAAAACTTTAAACTAGAACAATATATCTAGAGGATTTTCAGAAATACTGCAATTGATCAAAATTATTGCCTGTCATCTATGTATTTAAAGCATCATAAAATATAATAATCTTATGTATAATGTGTACAATCTTATACGATGTAAACTTCCCTTAATATTTATCTGAAATGTTAAAATTGCTAGCAGTATGGTATCTAAAATATCCCCAGATATTTATCGTAATACACTTACCTGTGAAATTCGAAATGCTTCAAAAACGCAGAAAGAGCACAGAAAAGAGTTCAGTACCTGTTCTGCGGGTTTTCAAATAACCTTAATTATGCAATATAAGAGTAACTTCCTTCTCCAAATCACTTTAAAACTCCAAATTTAATTTGAATGACGTAATAAATCTATTTTTTTCATTGTGTATAATGAATTATTTTTAGAGTCTGAAATTCCTTAAAGAAGATTGGGTTGCTGTAGATATAAGCAGAAGTACATGTAATGGTGCACCAGTGAGTGACACATATAACGATACACCCAGAATAAATCCTTTGTTCATTATTGACAAACAACAACTGTTATGTAATGGTCGATTAACCTAGATAAAGTTTGAGATTAATTTCTTAAGCAGAAAAAATGAACTGCTTCGGAGTAGATTAAATTTTTACAATTACGTCATCTCTATATGTATTTTTATGCATTAATTATATTTTGATACATCTTGAATTTTCTTGCAAGGACTAGTTCAAACAATGCAGTCTGTCATTGAAGGCATTTTGTTAGGCATGCGCTGTTACAATTCGCCTCCATTATCATTAAGCGCCGAGAAGTAAGAACGATAGCGTTGTTCTGCCGCCAATCTTTAAGTCCATTTTTCAACGTAAACATATCTGAATGATTTTTTTCATATTTACATAAAGATTTAAATAAATTCAAATATTAATAGAAATGATTTTTCACAAAACATAACTTATTTGGAAAAAAGAGCGATAACTCTACAATTTCCATAAAACGTTTTTTTTTTTCACTATAGAAATCAATGGAAAACAGAAAATGCTTAAAAAACACATTCATCCTCTAGCTACCGCCGTGAAACAATACATCCTTTTTACAGAAATACATTTTTTTCTTGAACATCGCTGTTGAATCTTCCTCTCAATGCTCTTTACTCTCATAGATCCTTGTAGTTCCTTTACAGTTTTTCTAACATTTCTTACAAATAATTTGGTGATCCAAGGCATCAAAAATCTCGTTTAATTTAATTTTTTTTTTTTTTTTTTTTTTTTTTTTTTTTTTTTTTTTTTTTTTTTTGCAAATTATATGGTAGATACCGTAAAAAGGATATAGAAGCAAATGCCGTAGCTATTTTTAGTAATTTACATAAATTAAAGTTTGTTAAAGTTTGTCAGGTGTGCTGATTTATTTTCATCAGTTTAATACCTTAAAGAAGATATCAGCTGTTCACTTATCACGGTTGGCCTTGCTTTTGTCATTCCTGACAAAAAAAGGGAAAAAATCTGTAGACAATTCAGTGTGTAAATAATGGCCTAACAATTTGTATGAAAAAAAAAACGTCAGTCAGCGTTTGACTTAATGATGGTTTGTATTTGCTGACAAGGTCATTGTATCAACCATAGAACTTCCGAAATGATGACTTCAAATGATACTGTTGATATCCTTGTTCTTTTAACTTGTTTTCAATAGCTTGCCTCGAATTAGAAAATGTTCAATCGTAGAGCATGTTCTTGAGTATCGAATCAGTTGGAAGACAAACCCCCATATGCATGTGATAAAGGTATTTTGCTACATACATGTAAGTAAGGGTTTGTTTGTTTATTGTTTAACGTCCCTCTCAAGAATTTTTCACTCATATGAAGACGCCACCACTTGCCGGTGGAGAGCTACAAATTTTGACCTATACTCGGCACTTAGGGCCATTGAGCAGTGAGGGATCTTTTTCGTGCCAGCACCTACTGCGACACGGGACCTCGGTTTATACGGTCTCATCCAACGGACCGGTCTCCACGTCCCACCCGCGCCATAAGGATCAACTCCTTACTCTGTGACTCTAGAGCAGCGCTCTAACCACTGCGCCACGCGGGCGACTGTAAGTAAGGGAATTTGACTATTTGAAAAATTGAAGTCATCATGTTTTTTTTTCATAAAGCTTTGTTGTTAGGTTACCATTAAAGTTTTTTCTTGTAAAATATCCAAAATATGATAAAGAGATGTGTCAGACTATGTGGTACCTTTTGTTTCAAGCTCACTTAAACGAAGAGAACACTTGCTGTGGCTTTCCATTCGACATTCAGATATATCGACAACGTATTATCAATTAACAATACTTACTTTCATTTATATGTCGACTTGATATATCCAAGTGAACTTGAAATAAAAGATACTACAGAGATTAACACATCTGACTCTTATCTGGATATTCTACTAGAAAAAAGACGTTAATTGTAATCTAACAACAAAACTTTACGATAAACGTGATAACTTCACCTTTTCTATCATCAACTTCCCTTACTCATGTACTGTAGTAATATACCCTTATCACCTGCATACGGTGTTTATATCTTCCAGTTGAATCGACACGCAAGAGCATGCTCCACGTACGAAAAATTTCTAAAACGAGGCAAGCTACTGACAAATAAGTTCCTGAAACAAGGATATTAACAGTCTCATTTAAATTCATCATTTCGCAAGTTTGCAAGGTCGACACAATAACTCTGTCAAAAAATATAATCTATCAATAAGTCGAATGCTGACTGACGTTTTCATACTAATTGTTAGGGTATTATTTAAACAGTGAATTGTTAATGGGTTTTTTTTTTTTCGTTCGCCCGATTATGACAATATAATGAGCACACGGCTGGTTTGACATGTCGACAGGGGATGCTTACTCCACCCTGGCACCCGAACCCACCTAGAGCTGATTTTTCTCAGAGGTCCGTGTTTGCTCTGCTATTGATTTGTATAATTTTTTCAATGGACATTTGAGTTTTTCTTACTGTTCGTTATCTCTATATTTCTTTAATATCATTGTGAAAAATTCTGTTAAAAATAAATAATACATGTATACGTATTTAGTATTGTTTTTACTGGAAACACTTTATAAATTCATTTTCATTAATCTATAATGGATGAAAAAATTTGTTTAACAATTGTCTTATTAAAATGTTTAAATTGTTATAACTTTTTAATGCTAAAAATGCTGAAAATGTGAACGAATTATGCAATTAAGGTGTATTTATCTACTTTGGCTTAAAAATTAGAAAAGGTTTGTCAAATTCAGAATTTAATTGTATAGATGATATTGTACACTGTTATTACATTCTCCTGTTAACCTACTTGTACATGTATATCTGCATTTACTTGTACTGGTGAGTTAATAAAGTTATAAAGAACTCAAACTAACACTGAAAATTACAGGACATCAGCTTTGTGTTTTCTTTTTTAATTTAATTGTATTTCAACATGAAAAGTGATCTTATGGGAAAGGAATAATATTATATAATCAGGTGTCCTGAATATAACTAAATGTCTTAAAATAATATATATCATAGAATAGCAATCTCTGGATTATAGAAGGAGAAACACATGAAGAACAAATTGACGAGGATTACAGCACGCATCTTTTGTTGTCAGTTAGATCTGCTCAGAAGAGTGAGTTAACTCTCTGTTTTTCTCGATGACTACAATGATTAACAAAGATTTCGAAGACAGATAAAATGGTACATACAGTCTGTAAAACAAGAAAAAAAATATCACTAAAATATTATATCTAAAAACGAACATTTACAAACATACGTGCAAATAAAGTTTTTTTTGTGTGTTTTTTTTTTTTTTTCACTTCAATGAACCATAAAAATAATTAATGCTGGTATGAGTTCTTATGTGTTTTTTAAACAACAAGTTAACAATCTTTGCTGCATTGATTAGAGAACTTTTTTCTTCACTGTAAACTACTTTCCACTAGAACAAGACATGTTATTAACTAAGTATTCAAGATTCAATTTTACCATTATCAGTACAACACGGATCCCTTCACTAAGAACATGATCTATATCCACGTCTCTCTGACTTCCCTCCTCCGCCATCTTCTCTTTTATAGCATCAAAACAACCCTTAATATAATTATACATTTTTTACTTTAACGTGAAAGAATGCATTTGAATCTCTCTCTCTCTCTCTCTCTCTCTCTCTCTCTCTCTCTCTCTCTCGTGTGTGTGTTTGTGTACCTGTGTATTAAATCCACTGGTGACGGTACTGTGACAAGAATTCGGGGCTGACTGGTAGTTGTCCCTCGTTGCACCAGTACAACATGCTTTAGGGATCTGAGAATTAGTCTGCTGACATTCCCCTGACATTGTACACCATGGGCTTGTATCAAAATCATTTGTAGTTCCTATTACTGGATTCACGGCACAACATTTGTACTTAAGCAAAGAAAGCAAAGATTACATTACTCATGAAAACTTGTACACATGAAGGGTGTCATTCAAACTAATTGTTTCATATTTTTAAAACTTTAATGATAATGTAACTGATTTAATGAGTGCTAAGGAACAAGACAGCAGGAGTTTTACTTTAGTTTAAAGCCATGCATATATTTATTAGTCAGTTCCAAAAACTAATTCTTATGCTTCCAGATAAATGCTACACTGTCTTTCAAAAGTTTAAAATTGTATAGAAGTAGATACAAACTAGAAATATGTCCTTGGGACATGAATACTTTTCCTGAGGTACATTTGTATTGAAACATTAAAAGAAATGAACCTTTCTTCTTTTGTCACAGATAAAAGTAAAATATGATGAAAATAGGAATAAATCTTATATATTTTATTTTATTGAAAAATACGGATATAAATTTAATTTTTGTGGTAAAATTTTCAAAATTTATTTCTAAATTAAGGATTGTCTTCCTCATGCATAGCTCTAATCCTTCAACGTATTTGGCTCTAGTCTTTGGCACCTTTTTCAGCTCTTCCAAGTCTTTTTTATTCAAATATTTTGGATTTCCAACGTTTCGGCTTGAGCATCACTGAAGAGACATAATTTGTCGAAATACGCATCTGGTGCATCAAAACCGGTACCGTATATGATTTACATTTTACATACAGCAATGATACCCTCGGTGAATTTGCAGTCCTTTACAGGAGTATGTAGTATTGATTCATCCCATCTATCATCTACAGCTCAATGAAGACTCATTGTTTCAAGTCCATTCTCTCATAGGGAGCATTTTTTATATGTGTTCTCTTAGAACGCAGGGTAAAAATGTTCTTACAGAGATATTCGGTGTACGATGTTTTACGAAGTAATACTTAGTGAAATCATGTAAGATGAACTAAATGAAAAATGAGAGAAAAGGTAAATTCAACGTCATAGGTCAAGGTAAAATAAAATATAACGCTCTTCAATCATACTCACAAGTTCCTTTCCTTACACCTTACTTGGTGGAAATATTTTGAACAAAATATTATGACAATTATGATCAAATGTTCTTACCAATATGTAAATTTATATATATGAAGTTTGATTTAAGTATCTAGAAAAGTAAAGGTAAGGTCAAAAGGAGGTTAAGGTCACAAAATTATGACACAGATAGCTCTCGCCAATCTATATTAGTATACGAATTCGAAGTTTGATGTTCTGAAATTTGCTTTACGCGAATAAATTAATATTGAGTAATACTGACTTCAAGATCATATGAAAGACAAGCCAAAAGATTTGGATACAGTTAAAAAGCGCTCGCCAATTCGTATATCTTCATGAAAATATCTTGAGCAATTTCATAGAAGCTATTCTATATTTCATAGAAGCTAAGTTAAAGCAATGTTCACTTTGAAACTGAGTTTAACGAAATACTGAGCCCAAGATCAAAAGAAAGGTCAAGGTCCGAAGAATTTGCCAGAGTTGAATAGCTTTCACCAATATTTATCAATTTTATTTATTTATGAGTTTTGGATAAATCTTGAACTGTTTCTTTTAACGTGGTGACGGATGGAAAGACGGAAGGGTAGAAGGATGGAAGAATGGTAGAAAAGTAGGCGGACATGGTAAATACTACAAGCCCCAGTCATATTTGCTACATTAAATTAAATGATAAAAACATATTAAAGTGAAATTTTCCATCACTTTACGCTCTGACGTGTCAATAATCTTATCTTACTTACGTCGATAAAGAACATGTTCCATTCGTTTGACGTTGCATTAACACTGCTGATGTCATCGCTAACGAAATTTGAGACAAGGGAAGAAAACATGTCTGACTTCAAAGTGTTGAAATTCTAAAATATATATATATATATATATATCCAAAAAATGAAAAGAAATATCACAGTGTCCGGTAATTAATATGAAAATTAAAAATAACAAGGCAACAATGTTAGTAAAACGTAAGCGCTTTCATTATACTTCTTCAGACGTTTTGTAAAACGTCTGAAGAAGTATAATGAAAGCGCTTACGTTTTACTAACATTGTTGCCTTGTTATTTTTAATTTTCATATATATATATATATATATATATATATATATATATATATATATATATATATATATATATATATATATATATATATATATATATATATTTAAATGTTAAAATAAACAAAGAGGAATTACTCATTTTAAGAAATATTATCTTATGGTTTGAGCTTATAATAGAATGTAACTCAATAGAATCATAGCTACTTAATGAATGCATAATTATACAGCATGGTTCTCCATGGACCGTTTAACGAAGTGGCCCCGCAAAAGTTAAATTTCTTAGAGCCACATTTAAAAAATCAGCGCCAAAGTTCTGCCACATTAAAATATTAGCGCTACAGTAGGATCGTTCTCGATCAGGAATTAAGATAAATTGATAAATCTCCAACTACAAATAATAAACCTCCAAATTATCTAATTTTTTCAGTCTGTAATATGAAATCGTAAACTATTACTCTAGCCTAATAAGGACCAATAGTTTGGCTTGCGCAATAATTTATCTATTATACCTCGATGGACTGTACCCATGAATGAAAAGAGACGCGCAATTTTTTTCCCCACACTTTTCGATAATTGCATTATAATTTTTCTATACTTATTAATTACGTAGCTTTACTAAAGATAACCACGTCTCTAAAATTGCATGAGAACTGTGAGACAGAAATTGTATGTGTACCGAAATCATGTATCGATTCAATGTTAAATATTAATGATAGATCCATGCATTATACTAGTAATATATGACCCTAAAGTGCTAATGTGTTTTTAATTTACAAGTTTTAAGATACTTAAGTCAACTGAGACCAGTTATTGCAAATATATAGATGAAAGTTTAATTGTTTGACCTACCAGAAATTCCTCTATCCTTTAAGGGACACTGATTTGAATGATTTACCTTTTGTAAACAAAATTATTTAGAAAAAAATCAGGATTATATAAACACATAATATTTGTTATTACTAATCTATTCATTTCAGATTTCATATTTTTATTTTATTGATATGTACGTATGTAGGTGGGTTTTTTTTTTTTTTTTTTTTTTTGGGGGGGGGGGAGGGGGTGTCACAGTACACATGCGTATTGGAAGAATTATAATTCTTGCTTAACACTATGTTTAATCGATATCCATTGAATGTTTTTAATTACATTTATTTAAAATTTGTTTTTCAACTTGTCAAATTATTAATATTGTTTATGTATTAAACTATTGAAAGAGAGGAGATATGTGTTCTTTAATTTATTAAGTGGTTGAATATCAGCAATGCGCGTTAGCCTTGCACCAGATTCAGACTTAAATTGGATGTAGAATCCTGATGCCTGTATGATTGACAAAACATTTTGTATTGATTGGCTTTGTACTAATAGAACGTGATTTATCTTACCACAGGGGTATCCTTGTATCTGGTTTGATAGAGGTTGTTATAGTAGAAAGCTGTTGATATTGTCAATGATGCCATGACAACAAACACCTATATACAACAAACCATCATATCAATGTGAAATGCTGTAAAAACATTGTTTCTCAATTATTTCACCCACAAAAAGAAACAACAAAAATAAGTATTACATACACAGACAAATAAGATTGTGATTGGATATGATGGTGTGCTTGGGGTTGAAAAGACCATGAAACCACTCATGATAATAAGAAAAAGCATAATGAAAGCAAGAAACATAGAGGCTGCTAGTAGTAGTCTGAAGGCCCATTCTTTGACATCGTCATGATCACATGTTCCGAGTGAGGACACTTTTAATTTCGGCACTCTGTCGTACACTGTACATTGTTGGTTGTCGTAATTGTCCATTATCACTAAACATCTGTAGATCATAGGCGATGTACTTATCTAGAAAGAAAAAAAAAATCAAATCTTTATGCAATTATGAAGGAATAATAAATATCTATTATTATATAGAAATATTCTCTCTTTTAAATTTAACAAAAATTGGCAAGAGCATTAGTTTTATCTTCGAACAATTCACTCCCAATCCGTTGAATAATACCGTAACATATCCTCAGGAATCCCTTGAGAGGAGAAAAAGATTACCGTAACGATCAAACTGATAAACAGCAAAAGGAATGTCTTCATAAGGCTTTTGGCTGACATCTGAAATATTTTTAAAATTTGAAATTTCGAATCTTAGGATATGAATTCAAAGCATATATTACTTTAAAATTTTAAAAGAAGCTATACCGTCTTGATTTATTAGTATTCATCTTTTTATTTATGTCAATACAGATCCAAAAGTTACATTATCCTTTTTGACAAAAGTAGATCCTATCGGTTTTTTTTTTTTTTTTTTTTTTTTTTTTTTTTTTTTTTTTTTTGGAACGAGGTTTCAGATAGACCCACTTGTAAACTACTTAACAGAAAATGAAAGGCGTATAACCTTTTCTTAGTGGGGTCAGGGTATAACTTCTAAATGTGTCAAAAGACATTTCAGCGAGAACGTAAGTGGATCTTTTATCGGAAGAAAAAAAATTAGATACTGTAAAACTGGATAAAAATGGATATTTAAGCGGATCCTTTGGTTTTCCTAATAAGGAACAGCAAACAAAGTGAGCAAAGATTGACCAATGGTCAGAAGAATAATTGCTCTAACTACTTCTATAAATACATGACTGAACAGGCTCCGGAACAAAAAAAACAGAGGGTGAAAATACGAACTTTGTTGTACATACCTTCCAGACGTAGCTTTGAAAAAAGACTTCTTAAATCCGCGCCGTTTACACTCCGCATAAGCAGAGTGTTAACTGCGCGGATCTAAGAAGTCTGATTTTAATGAGATTGGCTTTGAAATCAGTAGAGAGCAATTGGTCAAAAGTGAGGAATTTAAATACATATCCAAATATCAACTTGTTAGCAAATATAACCTATCATTGGGTATTTTGGCTGAAGTGTTTCATACCATTTGTTAAGCCTTTGTTTTTGTACTAAATTTGACTACGGAATATTCCGTCTAACTGAACGATATTTAGGGCCCATGACGGGTGTAACCGGTCTACAGGGGAAACTTGCTCCTCCTAGGCACCCGAACCACCTCTGAAATTTTCGAGGAGGAGGGACAGGGTTCGTGATTTAGCCTATGCCATGTTCACAGATTTATATTGTTTGTAGATTTATTTTTTGATGACTTCTCACAGAGGTAACATTTAAGACATTTACTGTATAATATTGAAATTTCGTATTCTAATAAAGACTTCTCAGAAAAAAAATCTATCTCCCTGTTTGTAAGAATGGACAACCAAATTAGTAAGGCTAACGGAAGAGTTATCTGTCTATTTGACAGATCTTCTCCACTGAAATGTCCACATACTATTTTGAATTTCGCTAAAATTGTCCCATAAATCTATTCCTAGGCTAATTTGTCCACTCATTTTTCCCTAAAAATGAATTTGATAAAATGCCCAGCGCCTTTCTTGGCTCAGAGGGTATCTCGGACTATTACAAAGAATTTAAAAGGTGGAAACATCGCTATTTTGAAAAATTTTATTTACTAAATTGACAAAAAAAACTTTACAAATATTTTAGCACCAATACTGATTTCTGAATCAAAAAGGATAGGGTTCAA
Source organism: Saccostrea echinata (assembly GCF_033153115.1). Taxonomy (NCBI): domain Eukaryota; kingdom Metazoa; phylum Mollusca; class Bivalvia; order Ostreida; family Ostreidae; genus Saccostrea; species Saccostrea echinata. The sequence continues at coordinate 5,694,575 of NW_026889806.1, read as the reverse complement.
CCCCTTGGCCTCCACCCGCTTCCTCAATACCCCTAAAGCTTTTTATTGATACACACAGGTTGTCAACAATTTTAATCTAAATCATTCTGAGTTATATCGCTTACTGTTATTGATGTTCAAAGACCGTAAAATTAACTGAGTGATTAATGTGTCTATAAAACGTAAGTATTCACGTCGGCTGCCGAAAAAGTCATCAATTTTTGCTTTGAAAACTACACTTTATGGGTAATAAATATTTTTCAATTTTGAATCTTGAAATCTAATTATACCCTTGATCAAGTCTTTGAAATTTTTCACAGCAGCACACTCCCATAATTAAATTTTCTTTCTTTTCTTCGACACATCCCTGAATCTTGAAAATTGTTAATTCATTTATCGGAATGTAAAACATGTTATCAACTTTAAACGGAATGAATGGATTATGATAGATCTCCAAATAATCATTTTAAAATGAAAATGTACGATATATATGAGATTGTGTCTACGTGGTTTAAACTTTGTGAATTTATAGAATGACATTTACACCAATCTAGTTATGAATCTTTTTTGTTTGCTCACTTGAATTGAAAACTCAAGTGACCTTTTCAGATCACATTTTGTTCAGCCTGCATTTTCCTTCCCACCATTCCGTCTGTCTGTCGGAAAACTTAAAAATAAATTAAATTCTAAAGAACCACTGGGCGAATTTCAGACAAACTTGCCACAAATTTACCGCAAATGGCAGAAAATTAATGTTAAATGAAGAGCCAAGCTCTTTTTCAAGGAGAAATAATTAAAACACAGTACATCCTTAGAGGCACCTTTTTCTGAAGAAGCATATGACCAAAAAAAAAAAAAAAATTCAAACTTCAGAAAATCTTCCTGACTAAGTGTTGATTCATTTTTTTGTTGATTCAATTTTATTTTTCAAATCATGACCCATTATTATAAACTGGGGCCACAAAGGAGGAAAAAGTAGGAAATAATCTTTAAAAGTCCTCTTTTAAAGAATATATTATTAAAATATTAAAATCTGATGTTGAAAAATAGGAAGGTCATGTTTAGTTATTTCAATATTGAGGCATCCTCTCGTAGTGTATATTCAAGTTTGTTTGAATCATGTAGGGTTGAGTCACAACAGGATATCAAAGATAAAATGGAAAGAACAACGGAGTCATGAATAGTCATATAAATATGGTAGCATCAGGTACAGTCCATTCATGTTTGTCAAAACTATGCCCCTTGGAAAAGTCTGGGGCTTCAATATGAAATCAACATTTTACTGGAGAATGCATAGGAGAAAATCTTTCAAATTTTTTTTATGAATAGCAGAAAGCCTATGATTAATTATATTACCATGCAAACATTCTCGTGTATTGCCGATTTAAGTTTGTTCCAATCATTGCCCCCGATGGTTGCTAACAGGTTGAGGAATCCTTGGAGATGAATTGGAGATCAATTTCAACATTGAATATAAAAGGGCAAATATTCCTAAGGTGTAATGTCCCTCTGATAAGAGAGATAACTTTCCAAGGAAATTATTCCAAACAATCCAATGAATTTTCTTACCAGAGTTTAATAATGAGGACCATTATATAGTCAATCAATCAAATTTGAAATGTGTTACAATGATTGCTTTCTATTTTTTCGCCAATATTTTCAATAGTTACTTATTATAATTTACCTGATACATTTGTACTCAGTTCCTTTAAGCTGTTAAAAATTGAGTTATTTATATCTCTTAATAAACAATTATTTTAATTGTTACAGGAATTTATCATGTAACATATGCAGAATTTTCATAATTAATTATTTGGTATTTTTTTCTTTAAAAATATATTGAAGAAAGATAACTTCTGTAGATGGAAAGATAACTCTTGTAGATGGTTGCATTTTCTGGTTTAAAAAGCAACTCTTCATTATGCTTTCTAATATGAATTAAATATGTATGGCAGAAAATATTATTTTCATATATACCTTATACTTTTGATTTCATGTTGAGGTAAAAAAATTATTGATCTTTCTATTCATTGTCTCAAATTTTCTTCATATCATGATTAGACATAAAATTCATTTCTGAAAAAGTAAGCAACGCTTCATACTATTTTCCATTTGAATCTACTAATAATGTTGTTGAAGAACAACCATGTTGGGATTTTATTTTAAAAAATGGTAAAATTTAAAGCATAAGGATATTAACCTTAAGCGAAGCAAGGCAATGATAGTGTTATTATAATGCAGAGATTTTTAATATAATGTAAATTTCATTTTTTTTTTTTTTTGCAATCATTGTGTACGTCCGGTTCAAAGAAAGAATCTTATGAAGAGTGTTTACGATCAAAGCACGGAAGTTAAGTTGTTTGTGCCGACTTGGTTATTTATTTGCCTATTTAAAAGCATTTAACCAACAAAAGGAGACAGAATCTCTGTTGTAAACAACTGAAAGCCGCAAACATGAATAATATTACGATCATATTTCATCATTTGCTTTGGAATTGGAAAGAAAAAGTTTTAAAAAATGTTAAAATTCCTCTTTTCGGGAACAAATTAAAAATATAAAAATTTGATAATAAAAAGTTGGAAGTCCATGATTAGTCATATCTTAGATATATAGGCACTCTCTTGAAGTTTATATTCAAATTTGTTCAAATAATGGCCCCGATGGGTTAAAATTATAGATCAAAGATAAAGATTGGAATATGTTGGGACCATCTATCCTTCTGTGTTCAAAAAATTAGAAGTGAAAAAAAGAATTAGATAGACTACACGATCAGTATTTACTGTCCCAGCTGACAAGCAGGTAACAACTTTTTCTTTGTAAGGTTCATTATTTCAATTGTATTTTAGAAGAACTGGGATTTAATTCTACAAGTGGCAATCCAACTTATACCCATAGCTCCCTTTCTAAGGAGGAAGTCCTTCAAAATCATATGTCAATTTTGAATATTTTAAATATTCCCAACAACCAACATGAATTTGAATTACCATTTTTATATTGAATTCCGAAACTTCATAAAAACCCTTAGAAACAAAGATACATAGCGGGTTCCAGTAAATGTTCTACAAAGCCTCTTTCGTTACTCCTCATTAAAATATTAATGGCAGTGAAGGAGAAACTTCCGGAGTGCTGTGCAACAATATATTCGAGAAGTGGAGTAAATCAAATGTGGATGCTTAAGAATTCATGGAACTTTTGGAAAATTTGAAATCACAAAATTTTACCAAAACCAATAAAATAAAAACTTAGGATTTTCAATTCTGTATGCAATCATTCCCAACGATAAATTAAAGTCCAGGCTTTTTTTATATCATTGATAGCTGCTTTTTCAATAAGAATGGAACTCGTAAATTTACTTACCTTGTCATTGGCCATTTGCAAAATTATTTTGTTAAAAACATTCTGACTGTACACACAAGTACTCAGGGGCCCGTTTCTCAAAAAGGCCTGCGACAAGGCGTAAGCTTAGTCCGGACTAAATCAGTGACTAAACCCGAAAATCGGACTAAGTTGCGTTTCACAAAAAGGCGGAGACTTAGTCGAGACTAAACTTAAGTTTAAATCTACGCCTGCTCATGAGTAGGCGTAAGTTCTTAGTCTGTACACAACTTGAAAAAAGTGGCAAGTGTTTTGATCATAAAAAGTTAAAAGAATAATTATTTTCTACGTGTATGTTATAACGCTTATTCATATACATGTATACATATATGATATGTGAAAATCGTGAAAAATACAATTATTATAGTAGGATAGTATAGTAAATCAGCGAGGATGCTTTTCTCCGTAAAAGGTGGGATGAACTAGAAATTTGTAACTATGAATTTCAAATTGTGAAATTAGGTAAGAAATTAAGAAGTGCCCCCCCCCTTTATTTTTTTTCCAAGCAGGCACGCATAGTATGGGGGAGTGGGCTGCACTTACCGCTTTTTGCAATAATAGTGTTTTCTGTTATAAATTAAGTTGTAATTTAGGCTGTCCTGCACTTTCAGTATTTCTTTTCTTGTACTGTCAAAGTTTTGTTACTCAATTACCTACCCCCTTCCCCATCCTCCCACACACTTTTTAAAAATGCTGCTTGGTCCTTGATAGTTTTTTTTTGAAATGGATAATGTCTAAATTGAACTCCTCAAACAATATACATTTAATATATTTTCGATATTGAGAAATATTTTCGGTAATTATGCCAACAACTAATTAAAGTAATGTACCTTTTACCTTAATTTCCCCTTTAAATAAATAAAAATATCATAAAAAAAGAAAAAAAAAAGTAAAATGTTCCAGTAATTGAAATATCCTTTGTATAATACTGTTTTTTCCTATTTCAAAGGAATAAATGTCATGGCGTAAAATGGGTCTATCATTTTTTATTAAAGAGGTATTTTTTTTTTAATCAATTTACAATCTATCGTACTTTTCTCAGACGAATTTTGTTTGAATGTGCTTTTTTAATCGATTTATGAACAGATAAACACTATATTACATTTGAAAAGAAAGTGGTCAATAAAGTGTTTCAAATGTTTTTATTGTAAATGAGAAACAGAGTTTCAAATTTGCTGTCATTTAATGCATATACTCATAAAACATATCAAGACGAAGAAATTCTGTTTATTTAAAAAATATTTATGAATATGAAAATCATGGCTTGTTAATATCTTTAAAACTAGATAAAATCTTCAAGAAACATTCTGCATCCATAAAAGAAATAATACATGATCATATATTCTTAATAAGAACTAAACGGAATTGCTAGATTTAAGACAAAGATGGTGATGTTGAAAGTTGTACTTTGTCCGATCTATATAAATCTGATCCCGACTGGAAATATATCAAATGGAAATATTTCAGAAATTTATAAAAAATACTAGATGGCTTGCCTTTCATATGGTTTACAAGAAATTGATTTAAAACTAATAAAGCTTTTGCAAACCTTTAATAAGAATGCGTGTGCTAATGGAAATGCTGTATATGCGTATTTCTGCATGGACTGTGTAAATTGTCATATCGATATCAGTGTAATACTGTATGTCCAAAGTGTAATGTTATAATACATGTATCAACTTGAATGCCAAGTCTAATTCAGTTAGAATTGATTATTCTGTTATGAAATTATAAATTCAATACAAGTGATATTTATTCAAAACTCTTATCCAAATTTTAATAAAACTAGTGTATGAATTCATAATTCTTAAACTTTCAACAGGCCCGTTAAAAACGGTGGCCCCCGGCCCTCGACTTTTTCTGAGTATGGTATTTCGCTATTGTAAATATTTCTTCAGATTTTGCCCCCCCCCCCCCCCCCGATGTAAGAACGAGGACTGCCAAATTCCATGACTTCAGTCATGGACAGTTATAATAATTAATTTTTTGACTTGGACAGTTAATGAAGTTTTTTTGTCACATTAATTTGGGATATTGCCCCCCCCCCCCTACTTTTTGGTTGGTAAAGGGTTTTTTTTTCTTGTCAGAATTTTTGGGAGAAGTTGCCCCCTCCAACTTTTAAACTGTTGCTACGAGCGTGTTCCAGCCCTTAACCACTACCTTATGTGTATTTGATTTAATGCATTTAACATTAGTAAAAGACAATATGGCTTATAATCAAGGGAAAATTACTTAAAATTCCCAATGCTTAATTTATCCGAATTTTTCGTAAGTACTTATGTACATCGTTTGGGTTTTAATGTACGATTGTATATCAAAATAACACAATCGTATACACGTTTATGTTTTTCTAATGTAATTTGTACCCACATCGGGTTTTTTTATTTGAGCATACAAAAACAGTTATTCAATTTTAATGCTTTGACCTTGAAAATACAGGTGGGTTTTGCGTAATATCTCTGTTTGAAAGATGGTGAAGAGAGAAAACAGGCACGCGCGCTCATGCTTTCCGTGCTTTACTTCAGTATTTAGGTTTAAGTTTGATATCAATTTGATCCGCCACATGTAATTGTAGTCTCTAAACCAAATAAAATACGATCTGCGCATGCTTAGTATTTAGCGGAGAGGTCTTAGTCTAAGGCCCAGTCTTACGCCGCTTTCTGAAACGCGATTTAGGTCCGTATAAATTTTGGCGTAACTTACTTAGTCGGACTTACTTAGGCCCAAATCTACGACATTTTGAGAAACGAACCCCAGAAGTTTATATTAAAAGGATGCTTAAGTTTCTGATTGACAGTATCTATGTGGTTTTTTGGAGATGAGATTTTCCAACAACGACTTTAACTTTTCAATTGTCTGCTTCCCTTACTTATCCAGCAATATACACTTAACAACTGCATATGGGGTCTATATCCCTCAGTTGATTCGATACGCAAGAGCATTCGTTACGTATGAACAATTTCTAAGAGGTTAGTTATTGACAAACAAGTTGATGAAACAAGAATTTCCGCAGTCTCGTTTAAAGTCATCATTTCGCAAGTTCTATGGTCGATACAATTTCTTTGTCAGCAAATATAAACTATCATTAAGTCATATGCCGACTGACGTTTTTCATACTTATTGTTAAGTTATTGTTTAAAAACTGAATTGTCGGCAGGTTTTTTTGTCATTTCCCGAAAATGACAAGGAGCACACGGCGGGTGTGACCGGTCGGCAGGGGATGCTCATTCCTCCTTGGCACCTGATCCTACATGTGATGTTTTTGGAGGTCCTTGTTTGGTCTGCTCCCGAGTTGTATTGTTTTAATGGACTTTGAGCTTGAATATTGTTCGTTATCTCCATATTTCACATTTGAGCTTGATAACTGTTTGTTATCTCCATATTTCATGCCTCTTTCTGTGTGTACATTTGAAGCATGTCTTAACAAGTCAGTAAATCAGACTCGAGAGGTGCACTTGATATCTTCAAGTTAGTCACATTTGAAAATTACCTCTTTTTGGCCGTATTCTTCCATCAATCTTTTTCGTTTTTCAACAAAATAATTTGAATTTATATTTCCTTTTTTATATTTGAAATGAAGCAAATTATTTCGCTTTGTCGCAGTGTGAAAGAATATCAGACGTGTGACAAAACTCTCGATTTTACTTCCCTTTATGAAGGGTGTTGTTAAAAAAAACTCCCTGGTCTGTTATGAGATAAAGAGAAAAAAATAAATCATCATGCCAAAATTTCTCCAAATATGTTGTTGAAATCCACGTTTACAATGCTTTCAATCTCACAATCGCCTAGCTATGACGTCTCAACCGCTTAACTATGACGTCACACCTATGACACTATTTTACGAAAAGACTGAGACAAAGGAAAACTTAAAGAAAAAGTAATAAATAGAAAATTCAATGTTTTGTAGATGAATATTGAAATTATTTCACTCGTGAGACAGGATTTTTTGATATTTTCACTCGTGCTTCGTACTCGTGAAAATATCAAAAAATCCTGTACCACTGAAATAAATTTCATGTTCATCTACTAAACATTAAATATCCTCTATTTATTCAGGAGTATATCAAGAAATGAAGCTCTTGAATAGGAGTAAGTGAAGTATATATTCTTAAAAACACTTATTTAGTAATTCTTGTTCGGATATTTTTGATTTCGTTAATTAAGTCCTAAATTAAAATGATTACATGTATCTATTTAAATATAATCATTATGATTTTACAGAGACTGGTATTTATGAAAAGATATATATATTTTTTTAAAGAAAAATAATAATTTTATTAATGATTTATCTCATGTATGCCAAAAAATTATTTTATTTACTATGCTTTGTAATTTTATCACTTACATATTTTCTATTATTTTGATAAAAAATCACAAAAAGTATAATTTCATTTAGCTTCTATGAAAAACAAGCGAAAAAGGAGTTTGGACAAGCATACCTCTAGTGAATCTGTCGCCCTGTTCAATGACGTGTCATTTCTCTTAACCCAAACACTTATTTATTTTGTGAAATGAATTTAAACTAATCATTAACTCTACTTTCAGGCTTCATTTTGCATATGGTTGACCAAATTTCATTTCCTTCATTATCACATCTAAAATATATAAATGAGTTAGCTATTCTTAATGAATTTTTGACGTATTTTCAAATTTTTTATCATAAGAAAAATTATGCAATTTTTTTTTTATTAAACTACTTTTGAAAAATATTAAGTTAAAAAAACATCGTCATAGATTATCCGGTTTTATAAAGAAATACCTAAGATAATTTAAAAATGCAGTATATATTGATATCATTTTATCTAACTTACCTTTATTTCAGCTAGTCCTAATCGATTATGATTTTATATGGCCGATTTATATGACACCTGATCCCACCTCTGATATTTTTAGATGTGCGTGTTTGCTCTGCTCCCAACATGTATTTTTTTCAATGGACGTTTGAGCTTGATTATCGTGATTATCGTATGATTATGATGATGGTTATGTTCATTATCTTCATAATTCAGAAAGGAGAAAAAAAGCTATTAAACTATTTATTTTTATTATAATTATCATCATCATCATTATTTATATTATATACGTAAATTTGTATTTTTCATTCAAGTGAGAAATTTTCACCTCTATCGTGATATCATCAATGATATGTCAGTTGTTTAGTTACAGTTATTTATACTATATTCTCAAACTCATGCAGTGAGGAATCTATATCAAAGCAATGCCTACCCGACACAGAGCCTAAGGTTTTAAGTTCTAATTCGATAGAATCGTGACCTTCACTTGCTTCATATTCGGTTTGAATTGAACTTAAAACATTTTATTTTGAGAAGACCACAATATTTACTATGTCATAGTTGTAGTAAATTACATGTAATGTAATTCACAGTAGACAAAAGACTCAATCTTCTATTTCTATATTTCCATGAAGTTATTAAATAAATTAAGAAACATTTCTTTATCAAAAACTGTTATAAGAAAGTACAAAGTTCACCTGGAAGTATTTTATATCTCGTGAGACGAAAAATGTTTTCTAAATATGCTTTTTACGATTGTTGTTCCACAATTAACTAGACTGAACTCATCTTTCTGGGCGTATATTGTGTATTGTTGGTTTATAATTTACGATTTGTGTTATAGTTGCTTAATGATAAAAAAAAGTGTAATTATGAGTTTGTTATGAGTTTGTTATTTCTTCTTATTAATCTGTGTATCCACCTAAGATTTTCTTGTGTGTAAATGTAAAGTATACAAGATTCGTTTTACTTTTTTTAGGAACTCTGGATATATTCAAAATTCAGTTTTAAACTAAGAGATTTTTTTAAATACTGGGCCATTTTTCAATTTTTTCCGGTCTTTATCTGTAATGATTTTGTGATTAGTTATCTAATATCATCTTTAAAACATTTACATTATACATTATTTTATTAATTATAACTCTTGTATTTCATCAAATTTCACAGATCAGGACTACGGCTTATCAAGACCTCCTGTGCATTTCTATAATTTAATAATTTGATGTATTGTGGAAATCTTAAGGGTAAGTATTCTTAATTGAATAAGATGTATATATCTATTTGCATATATATTAAAAGGCAGAAACTTTCGTTTGAAGACAACAAGCGTGTGACCGAAGGTGAATTAAAAAAACTAAGCGAGTACCAGAAAGAGTTCTCTGGACTTCTTACACCCAGGACTTTGAACGCAATCATTTCTCTTTAAAAATGATCTCTTTAAAAAAATATGTTTAATTTACATGTAATTAGAGAATATATATGTATATAAGATTTATTCCCTCTAGAATTTGTTCATGTTGTTTGTATTAGACATTATCGGTGCATGTAGCAGTGCATTTAAAGAAGGTGTATCACTTTCATGACGATCACTTACTGCTTTACAGAATTCTGTTTAGCTAAATTGGAAAAATCATGATGAATGCTGAAGTCTTAAACTGTCTCTTTTAGATATTTAAATAAATTTTATTTAAAGTAGATCTATATTTCAACTACGTTATTAACAAATAGTACAGCCATGACCACGCTTCTTTTTTGGAGATGTTGTTTTTAAACTACATTCGTTTGATTTTGACTCCGCGTTTTAAATCGGAGTAACAGGAAATTAAGTAAAAGGGAAAGGATGGAAAATTTTTTTTAGGTTGACAGAGACACGATGTGGTAATAAAGATATGACATAAATGACATTTATGTGGATGAGAATGTGCCGATAACCACGAGTATGCCATCAATTCCGATGCGGGACAGACAGTCAAAGACTATTGTCTGAGGGCAAGGTGAAGTTGATACTCATTCTGATAGCTTGAAAAAAAGGAATTGGCTACGATTTGACAGCGACAACTTTAATAAATTTATTTTATTTTAAACAATATTATATTCACAGCAGTGAATAGGACTGGGCAGCAGGTCAGCCTATTTAAGCTCTCTCCCGAAATCAAGGTCAAGGTCAATACATAATAAGTTAATGATTAAAGCAAAATCTAAGAGTGCACAAAAGAAGAAAGCAAACTAGAGCGAGCTCGTTGCAAAGCAACGAATAGGTCTTCCGTTGGAGCTGCGGAAGGAAGAAGTGACCTTGAGTCAAGGTCATGCCACATTCTAAAGTTATACATGTAAGCAATCTTGTAAGGGGAAGCAACTTACAATATTTCGCTAGGAAAAACTGTAAAGGAATGTACGTGACCTTGAACATTCCAAATGACCAAATGACAAGCCATGTCACACTCTCGTCATAAAACCCAATCTGTGTGTTACCGACTTGAAAAGTTCACAGTGACACGCCATGTTCTTTTAGTCCATACATACAGTCAAAACATCTTATCCTTAGTGACCTTGAGTCAAGGCCATGTCACACTCTGCATGATACCAGCAATGTTTCACTAGTACAAATACGGTAGCGAAATTACAGTTTCTCTGTCAGTGACCTTGACTCGACCAAATGACCTTGCATCAAGATCATAACACACACTGGTTAAGAGCAATCCCAGTCTGAGTTTCTGAATGGATAAGTTCAGCCATGTTTTTTCAGACCATACAGCGAGTCGGAATAATTTGTTAGGTTCAACACAATGATTTAAAAATTCATTGAGAATGTTTTATGCTCAGTTTGGATAAGTAGTAAAACGTGGAGATCGGTCCTTTGGATGAGACCGTATAAGGTCTCGTGTCGGGTTAAGTGCTAGCATGAGTGATCTCATGCTATAAATTTTGAATTTACCGGGTGGCAGTAAATACAAAATTTACAACATGACATGTAAATTTTGTATTTACTGACAACAGGTAAGTTCAAAATTTACAACATGACAGATCCATGGCACTTGATTCTACCTCTGATTTCAAAAGATTTGCACTGTTCCTAATTTGTATATATTGTTTGAATGGTCTTTTAAGCTTGAATGTTGCACAGGTGCTTGTGGACAGGACCCCCCCCCCCCCAATATACACCCAATACACACCCCGGGGTCCAAGAATATTTTTATTCGTCTTTTTCCATAAATTAATCTTTTAGTACACATTTACAATGTATTCCATATGAAAAATCAAAAATTACCGTAGAATTAACGTTTTATTCAAAAATCATACCCGCGGTATTATGAAATAGAGAAGGTAAGTCACTTCCATTTATTTTGTTAACACTGGACCTCTCTTGGATATCGGGCCTAAAATATCATATACCTACCACATGTCACCAAAATATGTTATTATATCTTGTTTCGGTAGATATTTTTGTCTTTAATCGTGCTATTTAATTGCCTATGCATTCCACAATAATCCGAGTATTCATCGTCAAACGTAAGAAATGTAAGACTTGGAAATATCAAAGTAGAAATTATACGGAAGTGATGCAGAAACGACACCTAGCGGGTAACTCTCGAGTTCCGAGTGTTACAGAATTAAAGGGAAAAGCCAGAGGTCTACGGAAAAGTTCGGGAAAAATTTTGATAAAGAAGTCGAAATCGATTCATTAGAAATTTAAATTTTGCTGCAGATTTTCCAGATGAGTTAGGGTAGTCATCAATATTCTTTTTAAAGGATTTTATTACTCAAACCAAATAGCGTTTTAAAAACGCTTTCTAACTGCATTTAACCAATTTGTACAATTTCCCTGTTGTTCTTCATACTCACATATGTTTATGACATGTCCGCAGAATGTAATTATTTGTATTGAGCAAATTACACCAATAATTCAGAATTCGAAGTTTTCTTTGAACATACATTGGGCATCTACCAATTTCGAAATAAACCATTAAGTTATTTTTAGATTTTCGAAGCGACATAATTTTCTTCAAAAAGTTAATATGTACTTGCTCAACATGTGGGGCTTTATGAAATCCCCACATCTCACATCCATAATGAAGAACAGAACCTACATATGTATCAAATAAAGAGAGTGTAGTATCCACATTTAGATTATTCTCTTTCACTCTTTTCCACAAAGAAAAAGTACATTTTTCGTTAACATTTCACCTGTGGAATGCTGATCATTTTCTCCGATTTCCATCCCTTATTGCTCAAAGACCGTAAGTACCATGTACATTATAAAATGTATAAATTTTCAGCCATTCACCATTTATATCCTATCAAAATTTTAATTCCATCTATTTTGTTAACATTAAATTCTGGAAATATAGTCAAAAATCAGGATGAAAATAATAAATGTTAAAAGTGAAATTTATTAATTGTCGAAAGTGCAATGCAAAATTCCGGAAATCAAATGCAAAAACCGAAAATGGTAACTCCCCTCACCCAAAGAAACTATTAGTAAACACTTCGACGCTCAATTGACCACTCCAATGAACACATTAAATCGTTACATTTTTTAAGTCTTAAAATAAAATAAAAGACCTTAAAAAGTTTATAAAATAGGAAAGCTTAGTCACAGATATTAATCGTTGCAGACCTTGTTTTTCATTCATTTGACGATTCGCGAATAACAAATGTCGCGTATGATTATTGGTTTACATTAAAATAGGTTGTGGATATCTCTCGGAATTCAACACGAGCCCTCACCTATATGTATACGTACCTGAACAAACCAACCGATTGACATTTTCGGCTCTAAAGAAAAACATTGTATTCTTTAAAGGGGGGGGGGGGTACGTATCGTAATGAGAGGAAATTTGATCACCTGTCAGTCCATTAAACATGAAAGATTATTTTGGAATATTTGTATACAACTGCGTGGCTTTCTTAGAACCAAATTAGTATTTGTTAGATAAATTAAATAATTATTTAAATTAGTTGTTTAAGATTTGTGACATATTTGTAAGAACCGCTTTATTTACCAAACAAAGTTTCACCCTTATATGGACGCCGTGATATATTTGATAGGCTGTTTAATTACTATTCGGATATATTGCCATTCAAAGGACCAACACATTTTTTTTTAATTTGGATAAAAAGTCCGACAATTTTCAACCACGTTTGCTATAATTTTACCGAATCGGATCTTTTTTCCGTATAGTCGAAATGCATGGACGCAGGATAAAAAACCGTATGCTGATCAATCAAAACATCATTGCGATTGTGTATTTAATTTATGGAGATATGTTTTTTTCTGTTTTTCCTTATCTGTGAATTACCCGTTTGCTTTGTACACAAGCATGTATATTCTGAAAGCTCAGGATGTATTTACTTTGGGCGCTCTTCCATGTAAAACTGCATGTACTTACAAGCATGTATCCGTAAAATCGTGTATTGGGATATTCTGTTTATTCGACGAAATAAAAGAAATGCATAAGTATGTCATTCTGTACAATACAATTGTAAGTTTGGTAGCAAATAATGCAAACTCAGAAGTGATTAATTTAATTTTCGATTTTCCCGAGAATTGAAAACGTCACCTCCACTTACAATTATTATGCATGTGTACATGCAGTTTAAAACATGAGACAGAAAAATAAATTGTTGCAAACCTAGTGGTTAAGTCGGCAATTAAAATGCATAAAACTTAAAATGAATAAATACACAGGCGGATAAGATAATGATAAAAATAAGCGTGAGATAGAGTGAAATTAAATAATATTTAAGATTTGAAATGATTTCAAACACATGTACAATTTTCCATTAATCGCTATGAGTACACATTTCATTAAATTTTTAACACCGATATGACCGCGGCTCGCTAATCTCTGCGGCCACGTGTGAACGACGAGTGGGTTACAAATTTTGAAGTTAAACACAGAGACAGAGCGGAATATAAACTGTCTGCTGTAAGAAGGCGTGAATTATTGTTTGTTTAAAAGTATTATTTTACGTATATAGTTTATTTAATATTAAATGAAAAATTAAATGAAGAAACAAGAGACTGATAGTAAAAATTATACTTTACACAAGTATCACTAAATACAATTCTTTGCCGTAGCACCTTTTCAATTACAATTGAAATAGAATACTATAACACGGGATAGAGAAATATTTTTTTTTAATCGTATTGTTGTGTCAACAGTGATCAGGTCGATGAAAGCGATTAAAATTCGTAAAGATTTAATCAAAGATGAGATTAAGTTATCTTAAAGATTCGATATAAATAAAAAAAAACATAATGTTTCATTAATCGTTGTTTCTACACAATGGATTTGTCTTCTCAGATGTTTGTTTTGTTTACATGGCTTATGACCGCAGGTGCCTGGTACACTGGTGACCTCGGCAACGTGGGATCGCGGGTTGTGTTATATAACCATAACATCGAGGTGAACATGGAGAACGTAAACTGGTAAAATGCGTACAGTTAATGTTCATTAATTATTCGATGCTTAAAGTTTAATATAAGTAATATTAAACTTTAAGCATCGAATAATTAATAGATACATTTAATTCCTTCCTTTATTTGAAGACGTGTTCCCTTTAAATCTAAATTAAAAAAGAAAAGAAAGTTGTAAAAAATAATTTATGAGTGAACCACAGAATACGTTTAAAACCTTATTTAGAAGAAAATTAGCATAAAATACAGTAGGGTATATAATTTATTGCAAGTTTGTTAAAGTTATACACATGAAGAGTTCTGATTTACTTGCCGATTGAAAACGCTTACCTGTTTACGGGACCTGCTTTTTACCTACATATTACGACATATTACGCAATACTCGAACAAAACAACATTTGTATGAGATTAATAAGGTGTTAAAGAACAACTTTAATTCCGAAAGCCATATCGAAATATTTACCGTTTCTGAGTTATAAAGCGAAAACTTTCAAGGGCTCTAGATCCCTAATTATAGGGGCCAGCCCCTTTTAAATGATATCAAATGAAAGCTCTTGCTATTATGCACAACTTTTATTCTACATGTTTTAACAAAATATTTTTAGTTTTAAAGATATAAAGGAAAATATGTCAAAATTTTTGCTCTTTTCCGCGTTCTAACTTTTGACCCCTCTCTAGCGCCATTTTTAATGCAAAAATCAAAAAACAAAAACCGATGTGCACAACTTCAATGCTTCTTCTTTTCAATTTCAAAGGGTTTTGTGCTCCAATTATTACAGTTTCAGAGCCTTTGTCTGGAAACCAGAGGCATAAAAATTTCAATCAAAGGGGAATAACTCGTGAACAGAAGGTAATTTCCGAATTGTATTACAATATTCTGAGAGTGTTTAGTAAAGTCTAAAAGCTCTGAAAATTTGAACAAAATCCGTTCAGAAATGAGGAAGATATGAAGCTTCAAAGTTGGCGTCTAGGAAAAAAAAAAAAAAATAATAAGAAAAATCTTAACCATCAGAATCAGTAGAAGGTCTTCCGTTGGAAACGGAAGACCTTAAAAAGACAAAAAATGAACAAAATTACAAGAAAAAAAGAAGCAAGATTACAGAGAAAAATAAGCAAAAATATAAAGTAGTACCGGTTTGGAAATATTGAAAATGTTACAATATCCTACATATGTATACGGCAGTATTTATATAAGTTTGGCATTCTAATAAATGTCCATTTACAACAAATAGTTTGTTGTTATATTTGCAAAAAACAGAGCAGAGTAGACTAATGGATGAAGAAAATAAATTATTTTGAGGGAAGTTGAAGACGATGGTATAAATCTTTTTTGTTGTTGTTGTTGTTGTTGTTGTTGCTATAAAAGTATGTACAGCTTTAAATATTTGTGTATTAATATGAAGTCCATGATTAGAACTATTTAAATAGAACTATTTAACAATAAATCACATTCAGAGATATGATCACAATTTATAATATTATGCATTGATTGAAAAAGTACATCTCTTGGAATTGTGTATTTTGGACCTACAAAAAAGTAATGGTAGGCATCTTCAATACAGCCAGTACAGTGTTCACACATTGGAGTTTCTGCTAAACATTGATTATAAATCAGCCATCAACTTACTAACATTATTCCTCATCTGACAATGTATTATATTATATTTGCTTATTTCAAAATGAAGAAGTTCATTGCTTTTTCTACAAAAATAGGATTTTAAAAGACTCTTGAATGAACATATTCCAGGAGCATTTTTAATATAATCAGGCAAGATATTCCATTGTTTGACTGTAGAGGGAAGAATAGCCCCTCACCGGCCCTGCAAACCCATCGGATTAAAACACAATTCAAAAATATCTTTTCTATAGGAAACTTCATGAATGCACTCAAACTACAAATGTATAGTAAAATATTGCAAGATATTGTTTTTGGGAGAAATATTTCATGGGGGGTCCCTATAGTAGAGATTCTATATCAAAGAGAGTAATGCGTCAACGTAATTTTTTTTTTTTTTTTTTTTTTTTGGCTAATTATTTTCCTAAGATGTATTTTTGCAGAGAGAGAGAGAGAGAGAGAGAACACTTTGTCGAAGATTGAGTCCAAAAAATTATTTTAAAATGACCCAGATTGACCTGTGTCCTGTGTAACATATTTTCTCGTGTTACATTTTGATACGTTAGCCAAAAAATGCACATATTTATAATAATTCACACAAAGCAATGATTTAATTGATTAAATATGGTTTAATAACATTTTCCATTCTATTTTGAGTATTATAGTTTGACTGTCTAGATTTTAATTCTTATTAATTGACAAATTTAAAGACAGATACCTTTTCTTAAATTTCTAATTTGGCGTTGAAAAATTACAAATTTAGAGCAAAGCAAACACAGATCTCTAAAAAAGCATCAGGGGGCAGGGTCGGGTGCCATTGTATAGTAAGCATCCCTTGTCCACCGGTCACATCCGCACATTCACATTTGCTCCTGTTCATGTTCGAGCAAGGGAAAAAAGATGTATAATAAAAAAAATAATGATTTAGAATTCTATTTTCTAACTTTCATTATTCAGGTTCTGTCTTGATTTAAAGAATACATATATCCTCTAAAATGGAATTATCTTGATATAGACATTTATTCAGTGGGTAAGCTGGGGCCAAATATATCGGAGATGGATAATTTAAATGAGAATATATGGGGAAAATCCCCTGGCAGTAAAGTTGAATCAAAAACTTAAGAAGTAGAAAGAAATAGTGAATACAATTTTGAAAATCTTCTCCCCGAGAAGATGAAAGGGTTAAACCATCAAAAATACTGCAATCTTTACAAATCCTCTTCCTCAGTCCTGGACATACAAATAGCAGTCAATCTGTTGACATGAGTGTAATAAGCATTAAGTCCTCTACCAAATTGTAAAAATAATTACCAGAAAAACTACGAGTACAATATGATGAGCTAAGAGTGTCTCTTTCAAAAGATGTCTTAATTCCTCATTGACAACCAGCAATATGTTGAAATTCCCATGGGTCTAACTGTGCCCCTTTATTATCAGACCTATTTTCGTATACTCATGGAGCAGAATTAATTTAAAACGTTTTACATGAAAAGAAGACGCCTCTTGATGATGCCTTCAGTTCGACTTTAAGATATATCGATGACGTTTTATCAATGAGCAATACTGATTGCATTCATATATTAATTCGATATTTGCAAATTAAACTTTTTACTAGAGAAATAAATTGATGGCCAATCTCAACTAAATTCTATGATAAACGTGATGACTCTAAATTTTCTATCTTCAACTTCCCTTATTTTTTTAGCAATATACCGTTTTTACCTGCATATCGGGTTTGTATCCCCCTGGTAATTCGATACACAAGAGCATGTTCTATGTTCGAAGAAATAAGTTGATAATATATGGGTATCATCGATCTCATGTACAGTCAACATTTTGCTAATTCTATAGTCGATACAATGATCTTGACGTTAATTTCTTTGACTGACATCTTTAATATAAATTGATGGACCATTTTTCATACTGAATTGACT
This sequence comes from Saccostrea echinata, assembly GCF_033153115.1. NCBI lineage: Eukaryota > Metazoa > Mollusca > Bivalvia > Ostreida > Ostreidae > Saccostrea > Saccostrea echinata. The sequence continues at coordinate 5,676,457 of NW_026889806.1, read as the reverse complement.
GTGTATTTCTCCATTTACACGATCATGACAAAGGGCAGGCGACGGGTGTGACCATCTCGACAGGTAAAGCTTACTGCTCCATGGCATCTGATCCCACCTCTGATAATTTAAAAGTTTACTTTGCTCATAGTTTGTATTGTTTAATTGAACCCTTCAACATGTTTACTGTTCGTTGTCTTCTCTTTTTATGGAAAAAGTTGAAGTTGTCTCGTTTGTCGTTCAGTTTAGTCGTTAGTCGGCCATTATCGTCTATACTCAGTAAAACACCCAAATATGAAACAGATTTTGTGGACTCTGTGGGTCTTTTATTTCGAGTTCACTAGAATATATCGAGTCAACATATGAATGAAAGTAATTATTGTTAATTGATAAAAAGTAAAAGTAAAGACTCGGACATTTTTAAAACAAAATGTAAGCATTTAAATAATCAAAAATGTGAAAGATTGACAGGTTCTTAAAACGTACATATCTTCCTTTAAACATAATGAAAACTTTTAGAACCATCTAATAACGTGTTGCTAACACATTTAGAAATGTAATTTGAATTGGATCTTACAAAGGACGAATTGAGGTCGAGTTGTGTCTGTTGTCAACTGAAGCAAATCAACAGCTAAGAACTAGTTTGGTGTAATGGGGCTGTATCTCATTAAACCTCCTTTTTCGAAAACTTTCTTCTTTATCTTATATTTTGTAGAATAAGTTTGAAATTTCGATATTTTGAATAGAATGCACAAACTAGATCAGTCTTTTGCTAGATACTGAGTATCACACTGCTGTTATGATTTCAGTCCTCATATCAGCACGAGAGGTACGACTTGGAGGCTGATACTGAGTATCACACTGCTGTTTGATTTCAGTCCTGATATCAGCACGAGAGGAACGACTTGGAGGCTGATACTGAGTATCACACTGCTGTTTGATTTAAGTCCTGATATCAGCACGAGAGGAACGACTTGGAGGCTGATACTGAGTATCATACTGCTGTTTGATTTAAGTCCTGATATCAGCACGAGAGGTACGACTTGGAGGCTGATACTGAGTATCACACTGCTGTTATGATTTAAGTCCTGATATCAGCACGAGAGGTACGACTTGGAGGCTGATACTGAGTATCACACTGCTGTTATGATTTAAGTCCTGATATCAGCACGAGAGGTACGACTTGGAGGCTGATACTGAGTATCACACTGCTGTTATGATTTCAGTCCTGATATCAGCACGAGAGGTACGACTTGGAGGCTGATACTGAGTATCATACTGCTGTTTGATTTAAGTCCTGATATCAGCACGAGAGGAACGACTTGGAGGCTGATACTGAGTATCATACTGCTGTTTGATTTAAGTCCTGATATCAGCACGAGAGGTACGACTTGGAGGTTGATACCAAGAAAGAGTCAGTCCTGATATCAGCACGAGAGGTACGACTTGGAGGCTTTTTTTTTTCTTTTCTTTTCAGGTCCAGATCTCTATACAACATAAGAAATTTGATGCTGCAATATTTCATAATTCATGAAATATGAAGATAACAAACAGTATTCATTCTCGAAAGTCCAATGAAACGATACAAATTTAGAGCAGAGCAAACACGGACCTCAAAATTTAGAGGTGGGATCAGGTGACATGGAAGAGTGAGCATCCCCTGCCGACCGGTCACACTCGCTGTGTGCTCCTTGTCATGATCAGGATACAAAAACCGAAAAACTCCGTAGACAACTCAGTGTATAAGCAATGGCGAAACAATTAGTATGGAAAACGTCAGTCAGCATTTGACTCATTGATAGGTTGTATGTGCTTACAAGGCCATTCTATCGACCGAAAAAAGATGACTTCAAACGAGACTGTTGATCTCCTTGTTTTGTCAACTTGTTTGTCAATAGCTTGCCTCGTTTTAGAAATTGTTCATGCGTAGAGCATGCTCATGCGTATCGAATCAACTGAGAGACATAAACCCTATATACAGGTGATAAGGGTATATTGCTACATAAGTAAGGGGAGTTGACGATCACAAGGTTGAAGTCATCACGTTTATCATAAAGCTTTGTTGTTAGGTTACCATTAACGTACTTTTTCCAGTAAAATATCTAAATATGGAACGTATGTGTAAGAATCTGTGGTATCTTTTATTTCAAGCTCACAGGGATATATCGAGTTGACATATGAATGAAATTAACTATTGTTCATTGATAATACGTCGTCGATATATCTAAATGTCGAGTTGAAGGCCACAGCAAGCGTTTTCTTCTTCTCATGTAGAAGTTTTTAAATAAATTCTGCTTCATATATATGAATACAAAAATAGGTCTGCTAATAAGGGGTCGCAATTCGTACCCATGGGAATTCCAACAGATTGTTGGAAGACCTGATCTCCAAAATCTACATAGATATTGTCATAGATATTGTCAATCGGAAACTCAAGCATCTTTTTTTTATCTTTTTTTTATCAACTTTAGAGTACTTGTGTGTACAATCAGAGTGCTTTTTGACAAATGAAATATATGGAGATAACGAACAGTATTCAGGTTCAAAACATCTGAGGTGGGATCAGATGCCATGGAGGAGTAAGCATCCCCTGCCGACAGGTCACACCCGCCGTGTGCTCCTTGTCATGATCGGGAAATAACGGAAAAATCCGTCGACAATTCAGTGTGTAAACAATGGCCTAACAATTAGTATGATAAAACGTCAGTCAGCATTTGACACAATGATAAATTGTATTTGCTGACAAGGTCATTGTATCGACCATAGAACTTACGAAATGATGACTTTAAACGAGACTGCTGATATTCTTGTTTCATCAACTTGTTTGTCAATAATTTATCTCGTTTTAGAAATTGTACATACGTAGACCATGCTCTTCCGTATCGAATCAACTGAGAGATATAAACCCCGTATGCAGGTGATGAAGGTATATTGCTGCATAAGTAAGGGAAGTTGACGATTGAAAAGTTGAAGCCATCACGTTTATCATAAAGCTTGATTGTTAGATTACCATTAACGTCTTTTTCAAGTAACATATCCAAATATGAAACAGATGTGTCAGACTCTGAAGTATCTTTTATCTCAAGCTCACCAGGATATATCGTATCGACATAAGAATGGAAATAACAATTGTTAATTGACAATACGTCGTCGATATATCTAAATGTCGAGTTGAAGGCAACATAGAGAGATTTCTTCTTATCACGTATAAGATTTTGGACAAATTCTGATTATATGAATACAGAAAAGGTCTGCTAATAACGGGGCGCAATTGGTACCCATCGGAATTCCAATAAATTGTTGGAAGACCTGGTCTCCAAAAACCACATAGATATTGTCAATCAGAAACTCAAGCATCTTTTCAATGTCAACTTCAGAGTACTTGTGTGTACAATCACAATGTTTTTTAACAAAATGATTTTGCAAATGACCAAAGGCAAGGTAAGTAAATCTACGAGTTCCATTTTTATTGAAAAAGCAGCTGTCAATTATATCAAAAAGCCTGGATTTTTTTTTATCGTGGGGAATGGTTGTGTATAAAGTTGAAAAGTCGGAAGTTTTAAAGCTGTTGATTTTGGTAAAATCTTGTGATTTCAAATTTTCCAAAAGTTCCTTGGAATTTTTAAGTATCCACATCTGTTTACACTACTTCTCGAATATATTGTTGCACAGTACTCTTGAAGTTTCCTCTTCACAACTGTTAATATCTTAGTGAGGAGAAAAGAAAGAGGCTTGGTTGAACATTTACTGAAACCCCCTTTGTATCTTTGTAAGGATTTTTATGAAGTTTCGGAATCCAATATAGATATGGTAATTCAAATTCATTTTGGTTGTTTGGAATATCAAAAATATTCAAAGAAGGATTTTTATGAAGTTTAGGAATCCAGTAAAGGTATGGTAATTCAAATTCATTCATTATTGAATGACAACTTTTACCTAGGAGTCATATATATTTTTCTAGCAAATCGTGTTGTGCTCATAAAATGAACGTCAATGCTTTTAAAATATCTAATGCACAAATTTTGATGTAAGATTTACAATTCGACCATGTGTAACCTTGTTTTTGAGGAAGCAGTTTTATTTTCAATGAAAATGATTTAGTCTTGTGCTTGCCTTACGTTAATCCAAGAAGCTTTCGAAAATTATGAACACACACCACCTGGATATCAAAAGTAAATATTAGATATGTAAAATTGTTTTTCTGTGAAAATTACTAAAATAGTATTTTGAGAAGTCTTTAAATTTGAGTTTGACCTCTAATGTGGACACACCCTTGTTCATTGTGGGAACATGCAGTAAAACTTTTTTTTTATCCGGACACCACTGGTTCCAGAGATATTGGCCGGATAAGACAACATTCCAGATATGGCAACATTTAAACAATGAACATTTTCTGAAAAGGACTTTAAGTTTAGGTCTTATTAGGAAAGATTTCGGAACACACAACCTCCGGATTTGACACATTTCACTGTATTAAGGTCAAGATGTTGTAAATGAAAGGAATCTGCAGGTTTTTTGAACTTGAAATAAATGTCTTTGATGATGAATTTCCATTAATTTTCTTAATTTAATAGGGTGTACCAGAGTGTAATGTTTTCGTAAACACAATCATATGTGTTTAAAATATCATTTTTAATGAAATGAAGAAGCTCAGCTACAGATGTGGGACGTTTTCCATGATTGATCATGGATCTCTCACCTTATGTACAAAATATATGATAGTTTTAGATTTTTACTTTGATATTCTTAATTAAAAGGGTGTTTCTATGCAATAATATTATTTCTATGCAATCAATATAACCTTTTTCTGCATTTCGAACATTCTGTTGTCGTTATAATGCAGATGAAGACAAGATTTGTTAAATAATTAAATCTATAAAACATGATTGTATAGTTAGAAGCGTCTAATTCTGGCCGTTCAATACGCGACGTGATCAGCAAAAATTGTACAAACAAAGACGAAAGAACAGTTTGATCAGAAAATCTCAATGAATTATTAGCTTAGATAAGCTAAATCCAATAAAAAAAATCTTTTGGCACCTTTTAAGATATTCTTCTTTGACAATTCCCTTAATCAAGGTTTAAACTTTTGTACATTCAATTAGGAGATATTATACATCTTTGTGCTTTATCTTCAAGTTGAAAATATGATGAGCTCCTAATTGTGCTTGGAAATGCACAGATACCAGTTTTTTACGTTAGCAGAAACAATTATGCCAAGTTTGGCGTGAAAAACATTCAGAAGAAATAATTATTCTCAGTAAATGTGTAATGCCTCCTCACGAAATGTAGACAGTAGAATTTATTCCTTTTATAACAGGAATATAAAAAAAGGTATAATTTTGTTATTTCTAAATTTTGCAAAATATATCTTTTAAAAAATAACCGAAAAAACAGAACTTGGTCAATCACCAAACTTCAAATAAAGTGTTTTATATTGCTACTGTAGATTTACATGTATTTAGATAGTTATCCTTTAGGGGAAAGGTTGATAAAGAGGATAGTCCGAAAGCCCAGAAGGCTAATTAGACATTCAAGATTCAAAATACGATAATCGCAATTCGAGTTTCGTGATTCAATATCTCAATTAACCAATCAGAAGGTGGAATCAATATTCAATCCTCCTCCCCTTTTCTAAGTTATGACTATAAAGAAATCGTTGCATATATTTATAATTATCAGGTCATTTGATTAAATAATAATGTAAGAAAGAATGTTATATGCATCAACAGAAAAAAAAATGAATTTTGGGTTTACATGGACAAAATATGCTTATATTCACAACCCCAAAAATATGATACTATAACATTCCTTCTTGCATTATTATTCAATCAAACGGCCTTTTAGTTATAAATTTGTACATCGATTTTTTGAAGGTCAACTTAGCAAAGGGGAGAATACTTAATCTACATCCGCCATCTAAGCGTTTCCTTTAAATATTGAATCTCGAATTTTCATCTGGCATTTCGAATTTCGTATTTCGAATGTCGAGTTAGCTTTCTGGGCTTTCGTAGGATTGATTATTCTCTCCACTGATTTTTTTTAAAAATTAATTTACCTTTTATACAGAAAAACCCTGTCATAATACATGACCTTGGGCGTATTTTCAATATTTCATATGGAACTGCAAATGCCTGTTTCAAGGTCACACTATAATGTAGGTATAAGGCAGATAACAAAGGGTCAGAAATAGTAAAGTGTACATTGTATAAGCCAGTTTCTTGTATATGAAAACATAAATTGTGTTGTAAAATGTATTAGACCTTAAAATAGATCAATGCACTTATATTTAGAGGATTTTCAAGGATTCTGTACTGCAAATATACACTCGAATGGTCTGAATTATCCATTGTGTCCTAGTATCATTTTTTTATTATTCCCTGAATTATCAAAATAAGAATCTGATGTACACTGAATAATAATTTAAGCAATGTAAACATTCCTGGTGGTTTGTATCTGAAGTGTTGTTATTGCTAGCGGTAATATATAATTGTCAAATCTTAAATATCGAGAAACCATTATTTAGAATTATGATTTTACATACCAGAGGTTGCGATATTCTTAGATGGGTTTTAAGATAGACTTACCTCTGGAATTCAAAAGACTTTTAAGGTGCAGAATATTCAATTCTTGTTATCCAGGTTTCCCCATTACCATTAAAATACTATGTATATATAACATCCTTCTTCTATTCAGTGGCTCAAAATTCCAAATTGAATTACGTAACCTATGTGGCATATTTCTACCGCCTACATGCAAAATAAATTATGTTAACATAACATACACTGTAACATATGTTAGAAAAGTATGTCAACATGCAAGATAACTATGTCAACATGCAAAATCATTATGTTGACATGCAAGTTACCATTCGTTTTTGAGAATCTAATTTTAATGTTGGTATACTTCCTTTCATAGGCAAGTAAATGACATCATACAATAAAGCTGCAACAGAATTATGTTGACATGCGACTTACTTATGTTACCATGCAACATAATTATGTAGACATGCGACTTATTTATGTCAACATGCGACTTATTTATGTCAACATGCAAGTTACATTTTAACATGCAAGATATTTATGCCAACATAATAAGTTGCATGTTACATACATATCTCGCATGTTTACATAATTCACTCGCATGTTTTAAAACATAATTATCTTGCATGTTTTAAAACATAATTATCTTGCATGTTGACATAAAAAAACATAAATTGTTGACATAAAACAATGCATGTTTACATAATTATCTTTCATGTTGACATAAATTAGTCACATGTCAACATTATCCTGTTATATTTTGTTCGTCTGATGCCATAAAACGGCGTTAGTAAGTTTACCAATATTAAAATCAGATTCTCTTGAGAGATTGAAAATTTGCATCTCAACATAATTTTTTGCATGTTGACATAAAAAAGTCGCATGTATCCATACTTATGTTGCATGTTAACATAATTTATCCTGCATATGGGGGGGGGGGGGGGGAGAGAGAGGGCGGCAGAAAGTTTGTAACAATTAGCATTTCAAAAATGCAGAACATCGACTTTCCAATTTTTGTTCTTTTTATTAAACTGAGTATCAACATAAGCGGTGATCTCGCTGGGAAGGGAATAAAGGTATTTAATGTGTCTGTAATACTGCTAAAAGCTTAGAAAATGTATGCCATCGGATTGCAATTTTAAGATTACTTGAAGATAAACACAAAATTATAAGGAGAACAATAGGTATCTTTTGTAACCACTCAAATCTTCTCAGGAATGGGGGTTAATTTTTTGTTCCTCTATTACTCGATGACCACAATGATTGACAAAGATTTCGAAGACAGAAATAATAGAACATACAACCTGTAAAATCAAAAGAAATGTAATCCTTAAAGGTTAGATTTCTGCACAAACATTTATAAACATTCAAAATGATTAGCTGCAGAACTGTAGCGTTAGGGTTTTATATCTTAGTCTTTGACCATAACGCTACAAATCTCTTAATGTAAATAAAGTGCAATTTACGGCGCAAGATTTTCTGCGCACAATCGAGGATGTATTTCGCCACTTTCCAGCATTGGTCAATCAACTACCTTTCATTCCCTTATTCTAGACATATTTCATAACAAACTTGTATATTTTATCTACCTCCTAACCCTTTAAAGTCGTTTCTGCAGCATATAAACTCGCTTGTTGTAAAATTCCTGATATCCAACAACAAATTTACTACAAGCGAGTTTATTGGTCTGTAACGACGACTATAAAGGGTTAGAAGGTGGATAAAATATTCAGGTTGGTTATAAAATATTTCTAGAATTAAGGAATGAAATAGTTGATTGACCAATACTGGAAAGTGGAGAATTTCTCCCCAAATCTGCGCCGTAAATTGCACCATATTTGCAGTACGGGATCTGAAGCGTTATGATCAAAAAACTAAAAACTAAAATATAATTCCATAACGCCACAGCTCTGCAGCTAACAAAATGCTAAGAGTTTTTTTTCCACATCTATGATTCATGAAAACAATCGATCCTGGTATTTGAATTTGTATATCCAAATCAACAATCCCACAAACTATGCTGGTTTGAAAAAAAGTGTATAATTTCGTTTCAGTAAATTATTTTTCGTTAAAACTAGGCATGGAATTAAATTTAAGTATTCAAGTTACAACATTACCATCATCAGTAAAACACGGAGTCCTTCAGGGAGAACATGGTCTATATCCACAGCTCGCTGTTTTCTCTTCTCTTCTATCTTCTCTTTTATAGCATCTAGACAGCCCTAATGTAATTTTACGGAAATATACACGAAATGCCTTTGAATCTCTCTCTCTCTCTCTCTCTCTCTCTCTCTCTCTCTCTCTCTCTCTGTGTGTGTGTGTGTGGGGGGGGGGGGTGTATGCATACCTTTCTATTAAAGCTATCGGCGACGCTGCTGTGACAAGAGGCCGGGACTGACTGGTAGTTGTCCTTAGTTGCACCCAAACAACATGATTTAGGGATCTGGGAAATTGTCTGCATACATGACCCTTGCTTAGTACACCAAGGGCTGGTATCAAAATCATTTGTCGTTCCGATAACTGGATTCACTCCAGAACATTTGTGCTTAACAACAGAAAGAACAGATAACATTTCTCAAATGAAGGGTATCATTCAAAAGTGTTTTTTTTTTTTTAATTTTCATAATTAACATGTATATATCTAATAAATGTAACTGGTTTAATTAGTGCAAAAGAACAAGGAAGCAGGGGTTTCTACTACGACTAGTTAAAGCAATGAATACAGTTTAGCAAATTCCATAAAATCATATTTGTGCTCCCAGATAAAGGCTACAATGTCTTTCAAAATTTAATATTGTATGGAAATATATACTAACTAGAAATATGTCAGTAGGGCATGAATGCCCCGCATGAGGTACATTTGTATTGCAGCATGAAAAAAAATCCTTCTTTGATAGGAGTTAAAAGTAAAAAAAAAATGATGAAATGTAAATTATATACGGTACCAATTTTGATGCAACAGATGCGCATTTCGACAAAGTATGTCTCTTCAGTGATGCTCAAGCCGAAACGTTGGAAATCCAAAATATTTTTAAAAATAAAAAAGACTTGGAAGAGCTGAAAAAAGGTGCCAAAGACTGGAGCCAAATACGTCGAAGGATCAGAGATATGCCTGAGGGAGATAATCCTTAATTTTGAAATAAATTTCCAAATTTTACTACAGCAGTTAAATATATATTCGTATTTCAAAGCTAGTGCCTAAGTACTAGGTTACCAATAACTGATATCCAATATGAAAGTAAGAATACAGTTGTTGTCCTTTATAGCATGAAATACACACAGTTGATTAAACCCATTTATTATCTAACAGCTCAATGAAGTCTCATTGCTTTCAAGGACCTTTAAGCAATTTTTTTTTATAAATTTTAATCTCTAGTATATAACCTGGTTAAGGGTTATTGGTATATTGAGTTTTATGATGTAATGCTTTATGAAATCATATAAGACAAACAAATAAAAAAAAGTCGGGAAAAAATAAAATTCAAGGTCACAGAGACGGTCAAGGTAAAAATGACACCAATTTTGTCAGTATACAAAGTTTGATGAAAATATCTTAAACACTATTTTCGCAACTTAGGTAACTGCAAAATGAAGGAATACTGAGATCAAGGCATTGGAAATGTCAAGGTGAAATATTATGAAGTAGTTGAACGGCTCTCATTATTTTATATCTTAGAATTTCAAGTTTGATAAGGAAGGTCGAAAATTAATAAGAAATAAATTGACCTTATCAATATGTAACTTCGCATAAAGTTTGATTAAAGAATCTTCAAAAGTGACGTAAAGGTCATAGGGAGGACATTAAGTTATGGCACAGTTGAATAGCTCTAACTTAATTGTATAAGTGTATGAATACGAAGTTTGATGTAAATATTATGGACTGTTTCTTTTAAAATATGGTAAACGCAATACAATTAATATTGAGGTCATGTGGAATGTCAAGAGTAGAAACTTTTTGGAACATTTGAATGAATCTTATTAATTTGTGTCTTTGTATGAAGTTAGATGAAAATATCTTGAACAGTTTCTTTGAAACTAAGATAAATGCAATTGTTACTTTGAAACTGAGCTTGAGGAATATTGAGGTCAAGGTCACAGATAAGGTCAAGGCCAAAAAATTATGCCACAGTTGACTAGCTCTTCCCAATATGTATTATTGTAATAATTTTGTCTAATATATCTTAATTATTTTTTTTAGAAAATGAGCTAAAAGCAGTGTGACGGGTGAAAGGATAGAAGTATAGAAGGACAGAAGGCGGATATGACAAGCAATAAACGCCCTGGTCATATTCATTGCGGGACTTAAATATATCAATATTTTTTGTAAAGTGATAATAACTGACATTTTCACATATTTTACTCGGCCTGTCAATAATCATATTTTACTTACGTCGATAAAAAACATGTTCCATTCGTTTGACGTCACATTTACACTGCTGATGTTATCGCTAACGAAATTTGTTACAAGGGAGGATGTCATATCTGACTTCAAAGTGTTGAAGTTCTAAAAAAATATTTTTTGTGTTAGAATATCTATTTACAAGTTGCTTAATTTAAGAAATATTTTCTTTAATGGTTTGAGCTTAAAATAAAATGTTACTCAATAGGACTGGACGATCATTAATGCATACTTATGTGTATATGATTGACAAAACATTTTGCTTTGATTGGCTTCACATAAATAGAAAGTACTTGATCTTACCACAGGGGTATCTTTGTATCTTGCTTCATCAGGTTGTTATAGTAAAAAGCTGTTGAAATTGTCAATGACGCCATGACAACGAATACCTATTGCACAAAAGAAATTGATTAAGTTATGCCTAATGTCTATGAGGAATACTTCATAACATTAAGTGTCTTAATTATTTCAATTAAAGCAAGAAATAACCGAAATGAATAATACTTACACAGACAAATAAAATTGTGATTGGATATGATGGTGTGCTCGATGTTGAAAAGACCATGAAACCACTCAAGATAATAAGGAAAACCACAATGAAGGCAAGAAACATAGACACTGTTAGTAGCAGTCTGAAGGCCCATTCTTTGATATCGCCATGATCACATATTCCGAGGGAGGACACTTTTAACTTCGGCACTCTGTCGTACACTGTACATTGTTGGTCGTCGTAATTGTCCATTATCACTAAACATCTATAGATCATAGGCGATGTACTTATCTAGAAAGACAATTTAGCAATTATGTGAAGGAATGAAAAATATCTATATTATATAAAAATATTTTTTTTTAGATTTGAAACTTTTGCAAGGACATCAGATTTATCTGCGAAAAATTAATTGCGAATTATTTTGAATAATATTTTAACACGTGCTCAGTAATCCCTAAAGAGGAGAAAAAGATTACCGTAACGATCAAACTGATAAACAGCAAAAGGAATGTCTTCAAAAGGGCTTTCGCCGACATCTGAAATTGTTTTAAGTGAAATTTTGAATCTTAGTATATGAATTAAAAGCATATTTTACTTTCAAAGTTTCAAAGAAATTCTAAGCTTGATTGGAATAGACTATATCTTTCTCATTTATTAGTTCATGTATCCATTTCTATTCATGTCAACAGGTCCAAACACCCCGCCTTTTATTCAAGTTTCATTATCCTTTATGACAACAGAGGATTCTTACTTTTTCTTGGAACGAGGTATCAGATAGACCTACAATGTAAATAATTTAAAAGGAATTGGAGAACGTATAACCTTCCTTCGGTTAGTGGGATCAGGCCTAGGGTATTTTGAATTTCTAAATGTGTCAAAGACTTTCTTGGAGAACTTAAGTGGACCTTTTTCGGACCAAAAAATAGATACCTGTAAAAATTTGATATATATTTAACCGGATTCTTCTTTATTTTTCAGAGGGAACAGCAAATAAGTAAGCAAGGATTGATCAATGGGCAGCAGAATAGTGACTCTAACTACATTTATAAATACAGGACTAAACAAGCTCCGAAACAAAAAACAGAGGGTAAATAAACGAACATCGTTGTACATGTCTTCTAGAAGTACAGTTGCTGTGAACTTAGTAGAGAGTAATAGGTCAAAAGTGTGGAATTTAGATACATACCCAAAAAAGATATCACCTTGTTAGCAAATATAACCTATTATTGGATCGCATTTTGGTTTATCTGTTTCATACAAATTGTCAGGTCTTTGTTTTTCTATTGAATTTGATCACGGAGTGTTCGTCTACCTGATCAATACATAGGGCTCACGACGGTTGTGACTGGTCTACAGGGGAAAGTTACTCCTCCTAGGCACCCGAACTATCTCTGGAATTTCCGAGAGGAGGGGGATGGGGTCCCTGATTTATGCCATGTTCATAGATTTGTATTATTTGTAGATATTTTTTGGATGACTTGCCATAGAGGTAACATTTAAGACATTAGCCGTATCAAATTGAAATGTTCAAAATTTTGACCAATTTTCAAATTCTAATAAAGACTTGTCAGAAAAAAAATCCTTCTCCTCATTTTTAAGATTGGACAACCGACTTAGTAAGGCTAACGGAGGAGTTATCTGTATATATGACAGAACTTTCTAGCTGAAATATCCACATACGATTGTGAATTTCGCTAAAATGTTCCATAAATCTTCTTTACATATTTCCACTTTTTTCGCTAAAAAAATGAATTTGATAAAATATCAAGCGCCTTTCTTTGCTCAGAAGGTTGCTCGGACTATTACGTCGGAACATTGTTATTTTATTAAAAAAATATATTTTTTAAAAACAAAAAAAATTTCAGATATTTAAGTATCACTATTGATTTCTGTATAGGGTTCAACCCCTCGGCCTCCACTTACTTCCTCAGTACCCCTAAAGCTTTTCATCGATACATACAGGTTGTCAACAGTTTTAATCTAAATCTTTCTGAGTTATATCGCTTACTGTTACTGATGTTCAAAACCGTAAAATTAACCTTGTGATTAATGTGTCTATAAAACGTAAGTATTCACGTCGGCTGCCGAAGAAGTCAGCAATTTTGCATTGAAAACCGAACATTATAGATAATGAATACTTATTACTTTTGAATCTTCAAATCTAATTATATTCTTGCTCAAGTCTTCTAAATTTTTAACAGCAAAGTTCCATGCTTTTTGTTTTTCCCTTTTCTTCGACACATCTACCTGAATCTTGAAAACTGGTAATTTATTCATTGTAATGTAAAAGACACTATCTACTAAAGATGGAATGAATGGATCATGATTGATCTCCAAATAACTGTTTTTAAGTGAAAAAGGTGCGATAGATATGCAATTGTGTCTACGTGGTTTAATCTTTGAGAATTTATAGAATGACCTTTACAGAAATCTCACCAATCTATATATGAATTTTTTTTTTCTTTTTTGCTCGAAGAGCCAAGATCTTTTTTAGGAGAAATCTTTAAAAAAAAAAAAAAAGTAAGACTAAAGTAGCAAGTTTTTAAAAATCTTTTTCCGAAGAATAAAGGGGACCAAAAAAGTTTAAACTTCAGGAAAGCTTTTTGACTAGTGTAGATTCATTTTTTTTTTTTCAAATCATGCCTCATGGCATCAGGGAATAGTGTGGGGTCTCGATATGAAATCAGAATTTCACAAGGGTATACACAAGATAAAATCTTTCAAATCTTTTTTTTTTTTCTGAAGAAGAAAAAGGCTATTATTAATTATGTATCTTACCTCTTAAACATTCTCGTGTATTGCCTATTCAAGTTTGCTCCAATCATTGCCCCTGCGGGTCGCGACTAGGTTGGGTTATCTTTGAAGATGAATCGGAGATCAATTTTACCATTGATTATAAAGGGAAGAATAGTGTTATTTATACGCAGGCATTCTAATGTAGTGTAAATTTCAGATTTTTTTTCAATCATGGGGTATGTCGGGTTCCTAAAAAGAAACAGAGATTTACAAGGAAACATGACGTAAGAAAAATCTTTTCCAGATTGGAAGTGCATCCCAAAATTTTATTGATGTATGATTTCTCATTCTAAGTATATACAATCATTTGGAAACATGCTTTATTTACATGTATTTATCAATAATAAGAAATTGTTTAATATTCATTCTGATGACGAGTGTCGACGATCAAAGCATGGGAATTACGTTGTTTGTGCATGAAAGTGCCGCCTTGGTTATTTATTTGCTGAAAGTACTTATTTAAAACATTTTTAAAGTGCATTTTTTCCAACAAATGCAGACTGTGTTGTAAACAAATTAAAGCCGTAAAAATGCCTAATATTGCGATCATATTTCATCATTTGCTTTGAAATGGAAAAAAGGGATATAATGTTAAGAATCCTCTTCTGAAGAATATATTAAAATATAAAAATCTGATGATGACATGAAATCCATAATTAGTCATATTTGAAATATGGAAGTACCCTCTTGAAGTGTCTATTCAAATTTGTTCTAATCATGGCAACCGATGGAAGGGTTTGACTACAACTCTAGAATTGGAATATGTGGGGACAATCTAAAGGAAAAGAAAATAAAGCATCATTAAACATATGAAAATGGTAGCATCATCAAGTAGTCTTTTTAAGGTTAGGTTATTATCATATCACCAGGAAAAGTGTGGGGCCTCAATAAGAAATCAAAATTTTTCAAGGGAAATATATGAGAGAAAATCTTTAATTTTTTTGCTGAAGAACTGCAAGGACATGATTAATCACGTAGTTTTCGTGTATTGCCAATTTAATTTTGTTCAAGTCACTGCCCTTGCGGGTAGGGTAGGGACACAATTGGAGATCAGTTATACCTTTGAATATAAAGGGGTAAATATTCTTAAGCACAGCAGAGCAATGATAGTGTTTTTAATGTGTAGGCATCTTGATGTTTTCTAGATGTCAGTTGGTGGTGGTGGTGATATTTTTTTTTCTCAATCATGGGGTAGGGTTTGGTTCCTAAAGGAAATCAGAGTTTTACAAGGTATATGGTAGGAAAAGATCTTTTCCAGAGAAATTAAGGCCATCATAAAATCATATTATTATGCAAAGTTGTGTAAATTCTTTTTTTTTTTTTTTTCAAATTATGGACCGCGGGGTTAGGGTTGGGTGGGGCTATAATCGGAGATCAATTTTCATGAAATGAATGTGCACAGGGAAATAATTGTTCCAGAACAGCAAGGTTATGTTAATTACAAACAAAGATACATAGCGGGTTCCAGTAAATGTTCTACCAAGCCTCTTTCTTTAATCTTCTCTTAAATATTAACAGCAGTAAAGGAGAGAACTCAGAAGAACTGTACAACAATATATTCAAGAAGTGGTATCAATCAGATGTGGATACCTATTACTTAATATTCCAAGGAACTTTTAGAAAACGTGAAATCACAAGATTTTACTTAAATCATTAATATCAACGTACGACTTTAAAACACTTTATTCAATCATTCACCAAGAAAGCTACGCTTTTTGAAATCATTGACAGCTTTTTCTATAAAATGGAACTTGTAAATTACCTATCGTCAATTATCGTCAATTTAGTCACATTTGAAAGTAACCGTCTCTTTTTGTCTGTATTCTTCTATCAATCTTTTATGTTTTTGACAAGAGTAATTTGAATAAATATTATTTTTCTTATTTTTGAAATGAAGCAAATTATTTTGTTTATATTGGCGCAGCGGTCAAAATTACCCGTGCTAGGTTGAAGTTATCCTACGCAAATATCTTGTAAATCGAATGCATTTATGAAATATGTTGAGATAACAAACAGTATTCAAGCTCAAATGTCCATTAAACATTACAAAATAAGAGAGGAGCAAACACGGACCTCTAAGACATCAGATGTGGGATCAATGCCATGGAGTAGTAAGCATCCCCTGCAGACCGGTCACACCCGCCGTGTGCTTCTTGTCATGATTGGGAAATAACGGAAAATCCGTCGGCAATTCAGTGTGTAAATAATGGCCTAACAATTAGTATGAAAAACGTCAGTCAGCATTTCATATTATAACGAATAAAACATATACGACAATGCTATATGAAAAATAAAAGGTATTCCGAAGGAAAAAATATCCAATTAGTATTGTTTTATGTAAAACGGTGAAATAAGTACTAAATGAATAATTGGTCGAAATTACACAACCTATTCTATTCTATTTATTCAAATTAAATAGTCGGAGTGTCTGTAGAGCGAATTTACTATTTTCAAGATAAAATGACAATGTTTCAATGACAGAAAATATTTCGGAAAGGATTTATATTTTTTAAAGAATACCTAATATATTATAGGCCTATATTAAGCAAATTATTTCTTTTTCTGGGATCAGGTGCCTAAGAGGAGTAACCATCCCTTACTGACCCGTAACACCCGTCATGAGCCCTATCTATTGATCAGGTAGACGGAACATTTCATAGTCAAATTTACTACAAAAACAAAAGCCTACAATCGATATGCTACACGTCACAAAATACCACCCAATCATAGATTATATTTGTTACAAATTAGTACAAATTTTGACCTTTACTCGGCACTGAAGGCTATTGCGCATTGAGAGATCTTTATCGTGCCGACGCATGCCGTGATATGGGGCTTTGGTTCTTAAGGTCTCATCAAGAAGACAGCAACTTTCACTTCAAAGTGTCTATATGTTGGCGAAGGAAGAGTTATTACCTATGGTTCTTCTATCAACTGAGGTCAGGCCGGGATTTGAACACACGCCGTTCCGTTCAGAGAGCGAGTGCTCTAATGATTGAGCTACAGTGAAGTTCGTTTATTTATTGAAGAAAAGTGATATTTTGTCACAGTGTAAAACAATATCAAAAGTGTGGCAAAACTCAGTTTTCCTTCCCTTATTTTACGAAAAATGTTGTAAAAAATACTCCTGGCCTGTTATAAGATAGAGAGAAAAAATAAACCATCCTGTCAACGTTTCTCCAAATATGTTTGCTGAAATCCATGTTTAAAATGCTTTCAATCTAACAATCTCTTAGCGTCTCAACCGTTCAGCTATGACGTCACAACCTTTGACACTGTGTTACGAAAGACAGAGACAGAGGGGAAAATTCAAGAAATATGTAATAAACGGATAATTCAATATTTATTATATATATGATTCAAGATTCACAAGACTCGAATAATCTTTTTAACTGTAAGCGCTTTCATCTTCGCACTCGTGAAGATATAAAAAAAATCCTATCCTGCTCGTGAAATAAATTCCATACTCAATTGCAAAACATTGAATATCTTCAAGTTATCATTATATGTAAAATATATTGAAGTACTATAATTACTAAAGGTAAAAATAACGAATAGTGTTCGATCCAAAAAAAAAAATAGAAACAGTGCAAATTTAGGAATTCGATTTCTTAGACGTTTTGTGAACATAATTTTAACTTAGCTAAGACTTCGCTTAGTTCGTTTTATGTTACAGCTTAAGACATATTTCAGTAGTACTAAGCTGGTCCAAGGGCTTCGCCTGAGTAATACTTATGATCCTACCTAAGTCAGAAACTAAGCAGGCTTTATATTCAGAGCCCCTGATCCCACCTCTGGGATTTCGAGGGGTCTGTTTCATGCCCTGTTCACAGACTTGTTTTGTTCGTAATGTTGTTTTTTTTTCACTGATCGTTATCTTCACCTGTTTCATTTATTCAGAAGAATATTAAAAAATGAAACTCTTGAATAGTAGATCGTATAAGTAACGTTTACATTCTCAAAAACATTAATATTGTGCGGATATTTTTTTTTATTTTGGTAATTTAATCCCAAATTAAAATAATTGTATTTTTCTATTTAAATTAAATCATTATAATTTTGCAGAAGCTAAGATTTATTAAAAGATAAATATTTTTTAAAAGAATAATTAATCAATTAATGACTTAACTCATGTACGTCAAAGAATTTGTTTTATTTACTATGCTTCAAATTTTATCTATTATGCAATTTTCAATTATTTCGAAAAACAATTGCAAAAAAAGAAGAATTTCATTTAGCTTCTATGAAAACTTAGGGGAAAAAAGAAGTTTGGATAGGCATACTTTTAGAGAATCTGTTGCCCTGTTCAATGACTTTTTCTTTTAACCCAGACACTTATTTATTTTGTGAAATGAATTTCAACTAATCATCAACTCTAATTCCAGGCCGCGTTTTGTATATGGTCGAGCAATTTGTGTTCCCTTAAATATGTAAATGAGTTTCATATTTTCACTTTTTTTCATAAGAAAAATTATGCAAAATTTTATTATTAAACTACTTTTGAAAAATATTAAGACTAAAAACACCGTCATAGATTGTCCTTTTTTATCAGAAAAAATACCGAAGATAATCTTAAAATGCCATATATCTTGATATCATCTTATCTAACTTACCTTTATTTCTACTAGTCCTAATCGATTATGATTTTGTATGGCAGTTTGATATGGCACCTGATCCCACCTCTGATGTTTAAGAGGTCCGTGTTATATATATATATATATATATATATATATATATATATATATATATATATATATATATATATATATATATATATATATATATATATATATATATATAACTTTCATTCAAGAGAAAAAAATATTCATCTAGGTCTCTAATCAGCCAGCCCTGATATGTTAATTTTAGGTACAAATAATTATACCATAGTCTCAGACTCACGCGCTAAGGAGTCTGATTGAACCATTGCCTACCCGACACAGAACATAAGGTTTATATTCTAATCCGAAAGAATCGTACCTCCACTTGCTTCTTCCGAGAACTGGCGGACTACTGGACAAGAATTCATATCCGGTTTAAGTCGAACATAACAACTTTAATTTTTTTTTTATTTTATTTTTATTTAATTATTTTTTATTTAAGCACTCTGATTGAACACACAAGTACTTTGAAGTTGATATTAAAAAGATGCTTCTGTTTATGATTGACAATATCTATGTAGTTTTTGGAGATCAGGTCTTCCAACAGTCTGTTGGAATTCCCAAGGGTACTAATTGCGTCCCCTTATTAGCAAGTCATCACGTTTCTCATAAAGCTTTGTTGTTACGCTACGATTAACGTCTTTTTCTAGTAAAATATCTACGGTATATATGAAACAGATGGTCAGACTTTGTAATATCTTTTATTTCAAGCTCACTAGGATATATCGAATGGAAGCAACTATTGTAAATTGATAATACGTCTTTGATATATCGAAATGTCGAGTTGAAGGCCATAGCATGTGTAGAAATAAATAATATATGTTCCTACATTATTCAATCATCAGAAATGAATACGAGGACATCATTCACGCGCACTGATTTCTGATTGCTTAATATTCATGTTGCTGTAACTTTCTATGTTTTCAATGAAATTCTTTGAAATTTAAAATGGAAATTTTTATTATGACATTCTATCAGATTAAGTACAAGTAAATGGTAATTTTCGAAATAATATGCTTGCAAGTGTACTTAAATCTGATTTGCCCATGCTCACTGTGCTGTCCTACATTTGCATTGTTATTTCCTCAAAATACTTTTGAAAATAAGTTTTTAAAGTCTATAATACAATGGTTTTGCTTAATTTGTTGAAGCATATAGGCAAGTGGGGCCCTAAATGGAGCAAGGGGAGCATTTGGGAACATCTGTATCGGTCTCCGTTACAATTAGAACTAGTTTACATGTGTATCAACCTAAGACTTGATTTGGTGTAAAAGTAAAGTATACAAGATTTGTTTTACTTTTTCTAAAATCTCTATATATCTTTAAAATTCAATTTTGAGCTGTAATATATTGTTAAATTCTAGTCTTGCATTAATTTTAACTAAACTCTTTGTATTTCATCAAACTTCACAGGTCAGCAATACGGTTTATTAAGCCATATGCATGCTCTTCAGATCGATAATATGATAACTTGATGTATTGTGGAACCTCAAGTTTAAGTCTGAATAAATTGTATATCTATTTGCATATATATTAAAAGGTAGAAACGTTCGTTTGATGACAACGACGGTGAATTTAACAAATGAAACGAATCCCAGAAAGATGTTTCTGTACTTGTTACACCCGGGACTTTAAATGCAATCCTTTCTCCTATCTCCGCTGTAAAAAATAATTTATTTAAAAACTTCCGTTTACCGCGGGTTATTTACATGATATTAGATATTACATATACAAGATTCATTCCGTCTAGATTTTTGTAATGTTGTTTGTATTAGACACTGTTGGTAACCGTGCATTAAAAGAACGTATATCACTTCAACGATGTTTACTCACTGTTTTATAGAATTCTGTTTTGATAATTGAGGATTCATAAGTAAGATAATAATGAATGCTGAAATATTAAAAAGTATTTTTTGAATATCTAAAGAATAAAGAAGTGTTAAGTTGTGAAATGAAATATGAAGATAACGAACAGTTATCAATCTCAAGAGTCCACTGAAAAATAACAAATTTGGATCAGAGCAAACACAAACCTCAAAAAAAAAAAATCAGGGGATGGGATCGGGTGCCATGGAGTAGTAAACATCCCCTGTCCACCTGTCACATCCGCCGTGTGCTCCTTTTCATCTTCGGGCTACGGAAAAATCAGTTTTCTTCCTCCGTTTCTCACTCTGATGTATAATCAATAAAGTAATGTTAAAGAATTTTATTTTATAATTTCATCATTCGGGTTCTGAATCATATATCCTCTAAAATAGAATTATCTTGATTGTAGACATTTATTCAGTGGGTAAGTTGGGGCAAAATTATATCGGAAATAAACATTTCAAATGACGTCATAGTATGTGTATATTTTTCTCATCTTTTCAATGATATCAAACTCATTAATTTCCGTTAAACAGTTAATATTTTATCAAACAGGGAAAAGTAAAATTAGTCACTCAAAAAAAACACCGCTTTTGCGAGCTGAAGCATACGTATGTCCCCTCGACCCCAGAGGTGTAATATTGGATTTGAAAGCTGAGAGCAAATGCTCTCTAGGTTTGTAAAATTTCAAATTTTTAAAAATAAATGACCCACTTTTAGTTCTTTGGCAACGGCAGGATATTCAAATACCAGAATCTTGGAGAGACACTTAAATATCAATAATATGTACATGCAGTTTTGAAATGCAATAGGAGTGAAAAAATAAACGTAAATTAACACTCTTTTTTTTTTCTACGGATACAGTTAAACATATGTCCAGCTAATTAAATTGTCACAATATTTTTCTGTAGAACAGTTTGATCAGATGAAAAGAATAAGATTTTAATGATTCAAAAAGACTGGTTACTGAGTACAATGATATTTTAAATTTTCAATCTTCATACTTCGTATGTTTCAATGGAACAAGTCACCATGTTGAAGAAGGGATGCTTGAAACAATAAGTCGCCCCTCTTCCATACATATTACAGTCATATTTTAATTTTGGAGGAAATTAGCGCAGGGGGAAATCGCACTCTATAATATTTCACAATGTAGGACCCATCCCCCCCACCCCCGGAAAATTGAATATGATGTGGGAATTCCGTTGGGAAAATTCTACTCTATAGTCATTTTCCCGTGGGGAGCTGGGGGAATCCTACTCTGGAGCCAGTTTACCGAGGGAAAGATTTTGGAGGGGAAATCCTATTCTATAAGACCGATATTAATTTTTATTCGAAAACCATGACATGAAAACTGATTTCTTTTTTTTCAAAGTTTTACTTTTTTGAAGGACTAGCATTGAGATCTTAATGTGAAAGTTAGGTGACATAAGGTCTACAGCAAGGTGGCTGTGTCACTTATATAATTTATTATGAACAACATTAAGGAAATATTTCTTTTTTCAAGAGCATCAAGGAGCATGATAAAAATTGTCAATGTTCATTTTCTTGTCTTGATTCCTGATATTCGGAGCTATTTTTCCTTCACGGCAGGATGTTATTATATTTTTTTCAACAGTTTGTTCAGAGGAAAAGGAGAGGTATATAGGTGAAGGAAGTATCGCAAGTTCTTATTATTAGATTCTAGGAGATGTCTAATTCTAGATACATTATTTAAACTACTCATAAAACATTCCTTTTAGAATGTCTTTCCTCACAAAAAAACCATCCATCAAGAATGTTATTTATACTAATCAGGAAGCTTCAACTTTGACTTGGAATGAATTTTAGTAATTTCTATGTTTTTTAAATATGATTTGATATTTCTCTGACCGATATTGACAATCATTTTGACATATTTAAAACATGACTTCAATGTAAATGTTTATTATATGAAGTAAAGGATAAAATGGAAGCCTCAGTAAATCAATTAATACTCATCGTTTTGTAAATCTGTCAATCAGTTTAGATTTTAAATTAAATAAAGCAGGGTGGAAACTTTTTTCTTCTTCTTTGAATTTTGCCTAGTTTACTTCCATTTTCTACATTTTTGATAGATAATGCAATCGTGGGAAATATAACAAACAATGATCAATTTCGTAGATCCTGAAAGCACTACTGATACTGAGCTGGACAAAACACTCGACCCCTGGAATTACCAGAGGTGGGATCAGGTGCCAAGAAGAAAGCACCCCCTGTTGACCGCTGTGAGTCCTCCTTATTGATAAGATGAACGATACAGGATGATACACACACTTTTTAGTAGATTATAGAATTCGGTGTGATTATAATGAGCAGTTTAACTGCTAAATTGAGAACTTGAAGGAAAGAAAATCTAAAGCAAAATCTAACTGGTTGCCATCAGTTAGACATTAAATTACAACATTGTATATGTTCTATGTGGTCTTTTAAATTATGCACTTATAAATAATTATTATTATTATAGTGGTTCACTACAAGCAACCATCACTGTGTGATCCACTTAACCTATCTGTTTATGAGTGAAATATCTCCGGAAATTATCTCTTTAAAAGCTAAAATATTTTTAAAATCAGAATTGACGAAGGAAAACCTTTACTTGATCAGCTTATTTTAGTAAATGTTATTGGCAGGGAGTATCTTTGCAGGAAATATAAAATCTTTGACGAGATCAGGGTACTCTTATCAATTTTCAGTGATGTTCAATATTTTGTCTATAGAGAACAATACCGGACTTGTAGATACACTCAAGTGGTGAGTCACGTAGATCACGTTTTATGTGAAATGCTTCCGTAATACTTTTTGACGGTATTGTACGCTCTGAATATGTACATATACGTTCATATTTTATTCTGTGTTGTCACAGTTTTGAAATTTTCCAAGACATATGGTGAGTCTTTCTGTTTGCATTTTATATATTCATTACAAGTAAATTGCATACAAGATTTTTTTAATTGCATTCTTGACTGTTCGAACCAAAGTGTGTATGAAGCTTAATTAAATTAGAGTTTTTAATACAAAAGTGATTTAATCATGCTATGAATGTCTATAGTTTGGTTCAGTTCTAGTGTAGAAGATTCCTCTAGCTTCCTGGAATTAAAAAAACGAGATTAGTTGAATTCATTATCCTGCAAGCAATGCCCCAAAGAAATGAGAATGTGTCTTCGTGCAGGTGGAATGGTTGCTAGTTAATTATCATAAGATCGATATTGTTTATCAAACATGGAGAAAACGAACAGTAATCTCACTCAAAAGTTCATTGAAACAGTACAAATCGGGAGCAGAGCAAACACTGACCTCTAAAAACACCAGAGGTGAGATCAGGTGTCATAGAGAAGTAAGCATCCTTCGTCGACCCGTCACACCCACCTTGTGCTCCTTTTCATGATACGGCAAACGAAAAAATCCGTAGTCAATTCTGAGTGTAAATAATGGCTTAACAAGAAGTATGCAAAAATGTATTTAGCCTTCAACTTAATGATAGATTGTATTTGCTCAACGGATCGACAAAAAAACTTGCAAAATGTTGACTTCAAACGAGACTGTTGATATCTTTGTTTCGTCGACTTGTTCGTCAATAGCTTGCCACAATTTAGAAATTGTTCGTACGTAGAGCATGCTCTTGCGTATCGAATCCACTAAGAGACATAAAATCCATTTGCAAGTGATAAGGGTATATTGCTAAATAAATAAGGGAAGTTGGCGATAGAAATGTTAAAGTCATCCATTTTTCTTGTCGGAATGGATAAAATGTATCAGATGGATGTTTAAAATTTCGCATAAAGCGATTGAGGAGCAATATGAAAACCTATTATTCTATTTCAATAACTCAGAAGTGAAAAGAGAATTAGACAGATTACATGATCTGTTTGTACTGGTCCCAGCTGACAAACTGTCTTTGTTTGTAAAGCTCGTTATTTTAATTGTTTTTTAGAGAAACTGGGATTTAATGCTGCAAGTGGTAATCCTACTTATACCCATAGTTCCTTTTCTAAGGAGGAAATTCTTCATGATTATATGTCAGCATTATTTTTTTTTTAAATTCCAAACAATCAAAATATGAATTTGAAATACCTTACCTATAATGGATTCCTAAACGTCATAAAAATCCTTACAAACAAAGATACATAGCGGTTCCAGGAAATGTTCTACCAAGCCTTTTTCTTTACTCCTCAATAAGATATTAACAGTAGTGAAGGAGAAACTTCAGTAGTACTGTACAACAATATATTATAAAAGTCCTAAAATATCAGGTGTGGATACTAAAAATTCCAAGGAACTTTTAGAAAACTTGAAACCACCAGATTTTGCCAAAATCAGTAACATCAAAACGTACGACTTTTCATCACTTAATACAACCATTCCCCATTTGAATTAAAGACAAGGCTTTTTGACATCATTTACAGCTCTTTTAATGAAAATGAAACTCGTAAATTTACTTTCATTGTCGTTGGTAATTTGCATCATTATTTTGTTAAAAACATTTTGATAGCATACATAAGTACTCTGAAGTTGATATTAGAAAAGAAGTTTGAGTTTCTGATTGACAATATCTATGTAGCTTTTGGAGACTAGGTCTTCCAACAATCTGTCGGAATACCATTATGTACCAATTTCACTCCATATTAGCAGACCTATTTTTGCATTCATATGAAGCAGGATTTATTCAAAATCTTATTCCTGAGAGGAAGAAAACACTTGCTGTGGCCTTCAACTTGACATTTAGATATATCGACAACGTATTATCAATACCACAGCTAATGTTTTCTTCTGATAAAGAAATATCGAAATACTATACAGTCTTTATTGAGGTGGTATCAGGAAATTCTTATTTGACGTCATATAACCATTACATTTCCCACAAACAGCTTAAATCTAACTCCAAAATGAAAGTCTTACCTCAAGACCGATAAAACTTACTACGAGAGCGCAATTTCTGTAAGGTAACCTGAAAAAAATTCAATATTACAACATTAATGTAATGCGAGGCATGAAAAAATTATGGTTGGCCACACTCCGGATTTGAAATACAGTGATGCAAGAACGTTTCATTCATTTTTTATTTATGGAGCCATAACAATTAATTTTTTGGCTTGGAAGTTGGAGTTATTCTTAGAAAGACTTGTTCATCATCATTCTAGATGTTTCCGTGTGGCGTGCAGAAACATTCAGATAGTTCTAAACTCTTTCAGTTGTCTCTAATGAAAATCTTACCGTGAGAAATTATCCAGAGTAATTTCAATAAATTCATTAGAAATCCAATTAACCAAATTTTCCCTCAATACGATAATTTGAGATCACATGCTGCATGTCATTTGGGAATAAATTTTGAAATAGAGCAACTCTTCTTTATTCAATATGATCAAAACTTGTTTTTTAAGATCATTGGATTAAACTTTTGATATCAAATCAAAGGCTCCAAGATCTGTGGTATCGACTGTTCATCAACTGAAACAATGTGTATTTGACCACAACAGAGATCAAAAATAGTATGTTAATATTTGGGACAGGTCCATGCCATTCCATAGTGAAAAATGGGTAACAGCAAAATTCTTTGTTTGAAAGATAATTTTAAACATTTTTCTTTATATATTAATTCTTTAAAAAAAAATATTATTCCATAAATTTTGAAAGTTGAAATAATCTATGAAATGTTGACGAAATAAAAGTCCATTGGTCGATACAATGACCCTGTCAGTACAATCTTTGGTGATATAATGACCTTGTCAGCATATACAATCTATCATTAAGTCAAATGCTGACTGACTTTTTTCATACTATTTGTTAGGCCATTATTTACACACTGAATTGTCGACGGGTTTTTTCGTTATTTCCTTATCGTCACACGGAGCACACGGCGGGTGTGACCGGTCGGCAGGGGATGCTCACTCCTCCATGGCACCTGATAACACCTCTGAAGTTTTAGAGGTCCGTGTTTTCTCTGCTCTTGTTTTGTAATATTTAATGGAATTTTGAGCTCGAATACTCTTCGTTATCTCCACATATTTCATTGTAAGATTTCAGCTTTTGATTCATGGTACTGAAAAATAAGTTGATGTCATACGGATTTCTAAAGCGGCCTTATTTAAAGTCTATTCTCCGTTTACCTAAACAATACAGGAGGGGTCATGATTGGTTTGATCGGTCGATAGGAAACTTTTACTCCTCTAAGACGAGAGGCACCGGGTCCCACTTCTGATGTATCTGGGGGTCTGGTTTGCCATATTCAAAATTAGTATTAATTATTTCAAGTTATTTATGTACGATCCAAGTAAAATAGTTTGGAAATATAAAAAAAAAACTTTATTTTTTACTGAGATTTTAATTTATTGACGTCAAAATTGATGTTGAAAGCGCTTGTATTGGAACAGACTCTCGGACCTATAGCATGACCAAAATTAAGTTATATATATTTGTTTAAAAGAGTGTGAGTAAAATAAACACTTATTTACAGACAACCTTGCGTTGAATAGACAAGCTGAGCAAAGCTCAACAAAAGCAGTTCAAGCGGGCCCCAATCTTGTGGTTGATAATAACACAGATCAGAGGTTTGCATCTTGCGCAAGCACAGAACAAACGTCCGTTGTGTGGTGGAGGGTCGACTTAGGCGAAGTAAAAAGTATCCATGACATCCGGGTCTTCTACCGTAATGACAGCGATAACTACAGTAAGTGCTTTTTGCGATACTTGTCAAAGATTGCTTACCTTTTTTTCCTTAAATTTCATGAATTTACCGAAACAAGTTTAATTTACGATGGAAAAATACATTTATTGCAATATTATTACTCAATCATGGCGACTTAAATTTTTTTTTAAAAACATGGTTTGAAAATATGTTTCACGAAGAAGGGAAGTTCTGACATGTTTGCACTTATATTTCTGGTCATACAATTTCCGTATCTTAATCCATATCATTTTCAATGAAGGAACGTACGTGCACCTAACTTTCGTTGAACTGTTCAAATTCACTTTGTTTTAGTTCAATTAAGACTCAAGTACCACGCCGGATTTTCTCTTTATATATCGAACACCAAATGTTCAAATAGCCCCAATGAAGGATACTTGTGCTACCAGAACAATGGCACAGTATTTCATCTGGAATCAGATCACGTGTGTACACGTCATGGGCGTTACGTCACGTACTATAATTGGAGACAAAAAGATTTGACCTATGCGGAACTCTGTGAAGTCCAAGTGTTTGGTGAGTGCTCCTACTGTGTTACTTTATCACGTTTTATTCCTTCAATACTTGTATTGTAAGAAAAATTTGCAGTGCGAAAAAGCCAATTGTTTATACGATAATCACATCCAAAATAGGGTGTGCTTCAGCAGGAGTTTATGGAGAAAATTGCGAAAAGAAATGTCCCATCAACTGCCGGAACAACCAATGTGACATAGTGACAGGAGCGTGTCTACAGTGTATTGACGGCTGGGGAGGACAACACTGTGATCAGAGTGAGTACTAGTAAGATCTCAAAGTGAGTTATATACATGTAACTGTAAAGAGCTCAGAGAATGATCTAAAAATCTTAAAATCTATCAAATACTAGTACTGAAGACCATCCATGTATGAAAATGCAAACATTATGATTATAAATTTTCATTTATCATCTGAATAAGTATGTATATGACATGAATTTTATTCTGCAGACCTTACCGTCGAGGTGTTTGTGCCTATGCCGCTTACCTCCACTCCATCCTCTTCTCAGCTGCAGATATATAGAGCTCTTGTCGGTGGTCTTTTTCTCGCTTTGGTTGTCTTTGTTGGGGTCACCATAGCTTTATCTTACATTGCAAGGTAAGAATTTAGCAAAGGTGTGGAGTGTTTAGGACGCTTTCCTGTTCAGTTTTTACATCCCTTTACGGAAAGAATTTAGGCCTTGTTTCCCCGCCCTCGATCATTTTATCTCAAAATGATTGTCTTGACGATTTTTTAATTGATTCTCGATTTGCGAAGGGGAATCATGACAGGAAACTGAATGCTAAGTTTGAAATACATTAATTGGACTAAAAATTTCTCCAAACTACAATTTCAAACTATTTTTTTTTTCATATTAATTTGAAAGAAATATTTCTTCATGGATAAGGGAGGGACGGGTGATTTTAAAACATAATCTGGTTTTCTCGTTAAAATTGTCATTATCATCGAAGTACTCAAACAATATTAGGATACACAGCTAGTTACAATATGTTTCTGAATAAACTTCAGTTTCAACCGGCATATAAGTTACTAGTATATGACTGAGTTTTTCTTTTAAACATATATGTGCAACTGTATCATATGACATAGGAAATACTGTATCATTTGACATAGGAAATACTGTATCATATGACATAGGAAATACTGTATCATATGACATAGGAAATACTGTATCATATGACATAGGAAATACTGTATCATATGACATAGGAAATACTGTATCATATGACATAGGAAATACTGTATCATATGACATAGGAAATACTGTATCATATGACCTAGGAAATACTGTATCATTTGACATAGGAAATACTGTATCATTTGACATAGGAAATACTGTATCATATGACATAGGAAATACTGTGTCATATGACATAGGAAATACTGTATCATATGACGTAGGAAATACTGTATCATTTGACATAGGAAATACTGTATCATATGACATAGGAAATACTGTATCATATGACATAGGAAATACTGTATCATATGACATAGGAAATACTGTATCATATGACATAGGAAATACTGTATCATATGACATAGGAAATACTGTATCATATGACATGGGAAATACTGTATCATATGACATAGGAAATACTGTATCATTTGACCTAGGAAATACTGTATCATATGACATAGGAAATACTGTATCATATGACCTAGGAAATACTGTATCATTTGACATAGGAAATACTGTATCATATGACATAGGAAATACTGTATCATTTGACCTAGGAAATACTGTATCATATGACATAGGAAATACTGTATCATATGACATAGGAAATACTGTATCATATGACATAGGAAATACTGTATCATTTGACATAGGAAATACTGTATCATATGACATAGGAAATACTGTATCATATGACATAGGAAATACTGTATCATTTGACATAGGAAATACTGTATCATATGACATAGGAAATACTGTATCATATGACATAGGAAATACTGTATCATATGACATAGGAAATACTGTATCATATGACATAGGAAATACTGTATCATTTGACATAGGAAATACTGTATCATATGACATAGGAAATACTGTATCATATGACATAGGAAATACTGTATCATATGACATAGGAAATACTGTATCATATGACCTAGGAAATACTGTATCATTTGACATAGGAAATACTGTATCATATGACCTAGGAAATACTGTATCATATGACCTAGGAAATACTGTATCATATGACATAGGAAATACTGTATCATTTGACCTAGGAAATACTGTATCATTTGACATAGGAAATACTGTATCATATGACATAGGAAATACTGTATCATTTGACATAGGAAATACTGTATCATTTGACATAGGAAATACTGTATCATATGACATAGGAAATACTGTATCATATGACATAGGAAATACTGTATCATATGACATAGGAAATACTGTATCATTTGACCTAGGAAATACTGTATCATATGACATAGGAAATACTGTATCATATGACATAGGAAATACTGTATCATATGACATAGGAAATACTGTATCATTTGACATAGGAAATACTGTATCATATGACATAGGAAATACTGTATCATATGACATAGGAAATACTGTATCATATGACATAGGAAATACTGTATCATATGACATAGGAAATACTGTATCATATGACATAGGAAATACTGTATCATATGACATAGGAAATACTGTATCATATGACATAGGAAATACTGTATCATATGACATAGGAAATACTGTATCATATGACATAGGAAATACTGTATCATATGACATAGGAAATGATCGTATAGATCTCACATAAAGAGAACTTTATTTTGGAGGCGAGAATTCCCGCTGAAAATACAACAGTAACAATTTTCATTTTGAATATACAGTTTTTTATTTAGTGATTGATACATTCAATTCAATGTTAAATGAGAAATACAAAGTTAATCTGAAAGGTTTATTTGAACTTTTTTTATTTTACAAATTCATTTTTATTAGGTTCCCTCTTGTCTCCCATTTGATAATTCATGATGAAAATGGCATTTTGTGATTACTTCCTTTTATGCCTGATTATTCTTTAAATCAGTTTATTCCAAACTGTTGTTATCGACAGAAACAGATTAGATATATGAAATATTTTATAAATGCTAGTAGTTTGGAATTGAAAGGTCTTTTTAAAAAACTTTAAAACTTTCTTTTAGAAGTGGGTTTATTTTGCTGAGCCTAGAAACGTACTGTAACGAACTAAAATCTCACAATTCTTTTACGAAGAAAACTGGAGGGGGTGAAGCGTTGAAATGACCGTGTCTGTTGACATAATTATGGTTTTATGTTTCATCAAACATTTTATTAATGTATTTGTTGTGTTAATTTGGGAATCTTAGTAACTCAACAGCATGACATAACAAATATGTCCAAGTCGCAAGACTCCATCATTAGAAATTGTGATTCATAAAAATTCTATATTGATGTTTAATTAATTTCTAGAAAACTACATGTAAAAACAAAGCAAACAAAAAATGGACACACAACACATATAACAACTGAACAGGACAATGGTTACGCAACATTGGGTGTTGGTGAGTAGCTTTTAATGAAATCTAAATTTTGTTCAACCAGGAATCGGCAAATACATAATTTTTAGATATTTTTTTCTTGCTTATGTTTCCAAGAAAATGAAGACAGATATATTTTCATGAAAATATACTATAACTGCACACATATATTTTTTTAAAAAGATACACTACTGTTGCACAGAAAACCGCTATTTAAATATAATGTGAATCTTTGGAATCACTGACTTCTCTTTCCTTTACAGAGCTAAACCATCAGTACAGTCAGTTAGGGATCAGCACTACAGAGAATGTGTCTGGTGAGCATCGGTACCTTCAAATTAGGGCCAACAGGAGACAACCGCAGGAGTCCAGTGATGCCCGGGGCAGTCAGACTAGTGTCAAAAGTATTGAAGACACAGAACCAAGCGATCATCACTACAGCCAACTAGGGGTCAACAGAACCAAATCCCAAGAATCCAACAACTCTAATAATTACGTTCATATCTTATGAATCCTTAAAATGATCCTGAGAGAGCAGTTGCGGGTGACCAAACCATAATTCCTTTAAAGTCTTTATAGTTTTGATGTTTTTGAAAACAAAATAGTTAACAAAGCGAACTAATTTTTTGTGTCTACAACACCAAGGGATTACTTTGCCTGTGTCTATTTAAGTATCCTTCTGTCTCAACTTATACCATGATAACTGTAAGAGGTAGGGATCTGATACATTGTAGTTAGTTCCAATACTTTGAAACATTGGCTTTTGGTAAATACCCGGGTTACTGTCCTTGTGATCTTGAACCTAGCCATTGACCTGCATGCTTTTCAAAATACTTCATAATATCCATTTACAATTGTATGTTCCAAGAACTATAGAAGATATGTCTATGCTAATTATCATGGGCACTGCTTGTCACAGGTTGCTTTGAAAAATACCAGCGTTTCAGTCTGACTTTGACCTTGACCTAAATTTTAAGAATACTCAGAACCTTTATTGCAGCCCGGAGGACCGGGCTGCTCTATACATACAAGATTAAGTGTTGGTATATGGGGATTGAGGTGGGAGAAGTTATTCTGAATTAAAGGTTTTCTAAACATTAAAAAGATTGTTAATCAGAATGTTCTTTCCCTTTATAAATTACGAGATACACAATATATTTACTTCCATAAAGTGAATCTGTAAAAATATATATGTTTTTCATATTTAATATATAAAGTTGCTTATCATTTACTATCGAAAAAACGACAGGTCCCTTTTTTTAGAACATCGAATTTTACTTATCGCATAAAAACGTAAAAACGTACTTTACACAGTTCGTGTTTTATAATCTTAAAGTGAAAGACATTTTGAAAATAGGTGATGCATGTGTCTGGTTTCAAATTATATTTTATGTAGCCAACATTTACTTGAGGAATTGATAAAGTTTAAAAGGGTATCGTTTTTGTTCGATTTTCATCCGACTATAAGTTTTCAAAATATTCTCTACTATCGTCTCCATCATTTAGACGCATGCCTTTTTCACACATATCGAAGCGGTTTAATGATCAAGACTCATTTCCATTGTTTACTTTATTTATTTCCCGGGTGACAATTGATGGTTACATCAATGTTTTCTTGTTTGAATTTTGAGAGGTAGGACTTTGGTAATTAGCATATATAAACGTATAAACGTATAACACGTTTATCACCTCATGATACAATATTAAAGGGCATAGACACAGATGTTAATATTTTCTCAAATTTTCTGTATTATATCATGACTCATATATTGCTATAGCATTTAACAGGGAAATATAATAAAAGACGTATTCTATCTGAAAATTATTGAAACTACGAAATTCGGGACGCGTGTGATTGACACATACTTGCACTTTCACAATTAAACTTTATCCTTAATACTTAAAAAAGGTAGAAATTTTGTTGTGTATTAATGAAGAAATTAAAGATATAATTCAGAAAATTCAGAGTAGAAATGTGAGAAAGCAAAACCAACTCACCAGTATTGTCAGTCCGTGCACAGTGATGTGCGCAGAGTTTAACAAATGAAACACACCCGGTGGAACGTAGACTGTTTTGTAAACAAGGCACAAGCTCTGTTATTGTTAATGTTTACGTTTCAATGGGTGTGTTCAATTTGTTAAACTCTAAGGATAAAGTCTGTGTCTATGTTCCTTTAAACTGTATGAAATACTTTATGAAACAAATGGAAATTAAAACGTATTTGGTATAGTGTATGAAAGTAAAACGTTGATGGTTATGTTTTAATTTTGCTAAAGCAAAAAACATTAAAACTCTTTAGTTCCTATATTCAGTGCTTGATCTAAAAGAAAAAGACTGAAGTCGTCGCCTTATAATTACACTGTTCTATCTGAATTTTGCGATATTTTATTAAAAAAAATGAAAGCAAAGTTCAGAGATCATTATCTCTTCATTCATAGCCTTTTAGACTTTGGGATAAGGTAGAAATACCAAATAAATGCTAATCTATGGCAAAATAAAGTTATTGTTTTGTAAATTTGAGCAAAAATATGAAATAAAATGACATTTTAAATGTTGCTAGAACATTCTATTCGATATTTTTGTGCATTCCATATAGAGTTTAGTGAAAAAGGTGACGATAACAAACAGTGATCGATAAAAAAAAAAGACTACAAACAATGTAAGTCTGTAAACAGACAATCAGTTGTTATTTAACATGAATTTCTCAATTCTGCTTTGAAAAGTTTTTATATGAAAGAATTATGATGTCATAAATTCTCTAAAAATTCCTTTTTGTCAATTCAATCAACTCTTTAAATCTAAGCCAAAACAAATGTTTGATATTATGGTAAGTTTTCTTTTAAAAAGTACTAGATTTTAAAGTGATTCTTTATTACCTTGTTTTGTTGCATTCCTGACATCTACGAGGGTCATTCAAAAAATTACGTAGTCAATGTTCCTCATCATCATATTATTTTTACAAGTTTAAGATCAACATATGTTCTTATGTAAAAACATTTATTTTGTCGAGTCGCCCTTGTGGCGCAGTGGTTAGAGCGTTCGCTCTAGAGTCACGGGGTAAGGAGTTGATCCTTACTTCGCGGGTTCGGATCCCACTGTGGGATGTGGAGACCGGTCACTGTTCAATGGCCCTAAGTGCCGAGTATAGGTCAAAATTTGCAGCTCTCCACCAGCAAGTGGTGGCGTCTCCATATGAGTGAAAAATTCTCGATAGGGACATTAAACAACAAATAAACAAAAAAATATTTTGTCGATGTGTGAAGTTTCATGGTATGAGTATAGACATTATAAGGTATATAATTAGTAAATAACTCAATTTTGACCCTGCTCCGGGACCCCATTTTTGCTGTCTTAAATCTTTGATAATTTTGATAAATATCAAGATATATTCCATTTTTTTAACTCAAATTATTTAAATCTATTGCTAAAATACGTGTACCAAATCTGCTTATAATATAACGTTAAATAAAAAAATTATGACAAAAGTCTACACATTTTTGGAATGACCCTCATACATCTGTAGAATTTTTTTTCAAATATTGTTTTTAAAGAAATACACAGAATATCTCATTTTAATTTTGTAAAGCTGTTATTGATATTTTTATCATTTACGGAAAGTTTTTTTTTCCCTTTTTTTTTTCTTTTTTTATTTTCATTGATGTCGATAAGTTGTAATTGTTGTTTTGTTTATCAAATCTCCACATGCAGGAAATAAAGATTGAATTGATGAATTGCTAAAAATCATAAAAATGTTTATACTTGGCTCTATCTCACAAATTATTCCCTATTAATGTCGTAAAGCTAGTTTTAAATGTACATAATAAAAAAAATAAAGGTATATTTATAGGACATTTTACTTCATGGGACAAACAGTGTTAGCAATTGAGGTCAAGCAGAAACATTCTACTCATCAATTTTTGTCTATGTATATTCAAATGCGATCACTGATATTTCTAACGTTTTTCTTGCACTCTTGACCAAGAGCATGTGAGACTTTAAAGGTATAGTTGTTAAGCATAAATTATATCTGAACATGGTTCCATTGTTCCAGTAAAGCAATGATGTATTTATTTGAATTTTATTACAACTTTTTTTCAGTGTTGTGTTTAAAATTTCTTCAAAAATTATTTAAAAATAAATAAATAAATAAAAGCACATCTGAATTGATGAAATTGAAAAAGGAACAGATTTCTATAGTAAAACTGTAATTTATTTAGTAGTAAATAATTCAAAAAGATGCTTATTGATCAAACAAGACTTAATAATATGAATAGGATTCTGTTGATCATTGAACTTTAATCTGTATAAAAATATGAACTACACTCTTGACCATGAAAATAAGGATCTTAAACACAGACAGATTCTGGAAATGATAGATTTATTTGATTCCTTTCGTTTTTCTTTTCCAAAAAAAAGAAAGCAAAACATATTATGCTAATTAAATTTTTTCCAAGTTAGAGAGCAAAACATCAAATGTTGCACTCCTGACATAAATGCCCAGATATTTGACGCCCATTAATTAATGCTGCTTGTGTCTGTCTTTTATTGTTATACACTTTCAAAATTTCTTCTTTTTTTGCTTAATTGTCATGGAAATTTTTAAATTCAATATTTGTTGGCATTAATATATTTTATCTGTTCAATCAAAATGTCACTAAAAGGTTTTGCACTCCTGACATTTTAGCATCGTTTCTGGGCATAACGTTTAGTTTCTTAAGATAACAATGAGATATCTGGCAGGTTTTTAGCCAGTATAAAAAGACATATGCTGAGCTAAAGAAATTTGTTCACATAGCCTGAATTTTAGAGCAAGTCGATAATTATGTGTCTGGTCATTTTTTTAATTTCACATCAACTATTTTGTCAGAAGTCTGTCTTGGTTTAAAAATTTATCATACCCAGAGCACTCTGTAAGTGTTGGTCTACCTCATGGTATATATGGATTTTATGTAAACTAAGAGTTTGGCGGGCGCCGATTTGCCACTTTGTAAGTGGCAGGTTTATCGGGCACAGTGTTATGTTCTTGCGTGTCGAATAGTTCGGGAGACATAAATAACATATGCAGGTGATAGTGGAATATTACTACAAATATACAGAAAGTTAATGATAAAAAAGCATGAAGTCATCTCTTGTCATACAATTTAGTTGTGAGTTGGCCCTCGTCGCCTATAGTCGGTAAACATCCAAATATAAAACAGATGTGACAGACCCTGTGGTTCTTTATTTCGAGTTCACTGGGATATATCGAGTCAAAATATGGGTAGAGGTAAGAATTAATCGTTGATAAAATGCTGTCCATATATCTGATTGTCTGATGAAGGCCACACCAAGTGGTTTTTTTTCTTATGTGGAAGTTTAATTTTAAATAAATTCTGCTTCATAGGAATATAGAAACAGGTCAACTTATAAAGGAGCGCAATAATGTCCATTGGAATTCCAACAGATTGTAGGAAGACATTGGTCTCTAAAGACTACATAGATGTTGTCAAAGAGCAGCTCCAGCATCCTTTTAATATCAATGAAATAAGGAACAGTAATCAAGCTCAAAAATCCATTGAAACAATACAAATCGAGAGCAGAGCAAACACGGATCTCTAAACTACATAGAGGTGGGATCAGGTGCCGTGGATGAGTGACCATCCCCTCCCGACCGGTCACACCCGTCATATGCTCCTTGTCATGATTTGGAAAAACGGGGAAAAAATCATAGATAATTCAGTATTTTTAAAAATAATGGCCTAACAATAAGTATCAAAAAAGTCAGTCAGTTCGACTTAATGAAAGCTTGTATTTGCTGTCAACTCGACCACATCGACCTTAGAACTTGCGAAAGGATGACTTTAAACGAGACTGTTGATATCCTTGTTTCATCGGCTTGTTTGTCAATAGCTTGCCACCATTTAGAAATTGTTCGTACGTAGAGCATGCTCTTGCGTATCGAATCAACTGAGAGACATAAAATCCATTTGCAGGTGATAAGGGTATATTGCTTCATAAGTAAGGGAATTTGACGATAGAAAAGTTGAAGCCATCAGTTAATCATAAATATAAAATACATGGTTACTGTCTTGAAATATAAGCAATATTTGGGCGAGGGTAAGAAAACGTGATAAAGGGCGAGGCTTGGCGAGCCCCTATCACGTTTTCGACCCGAGCCCAAATATCGCTTATATTTCAAGACAGTCTCCATGTATTTTGTTTATCCTGCAACACATTTTTACAGGACCTCCAAAACGAGCTGTTTTCAACCGATTTAGGTACATCTCTGCAGTTAAAACTAAGACGCCATGGCGTAAACATTGCAATATTCATGACGTCACAATGCTTTTAGAACGTTGGAATACGTGCAAAAGGCTTTATTAGGGCATTGACCGAATAAAGCTTTGGTTTATTAGGTTACCTTTATTAGGTCAATACAAAGGGTAGTTGCAGGATAAAATTTGTTGTTAGGTTACCATTTACGTCCTTTTCTAGTAAACTATCCAGATATAAAATAGCGGCCCGTTTTACAAAAGAACTTACGACTAAGATCAAAAACTTAAAATAAGATGATTATAAAATTTTGCAAAATTAACGATTCTCTTTAAAATTGCTAGCGTAAAAATACCTTACTACATTCCTTTTAAAAGGATTAAAACCATTTTCCATATAATGTAAATTAAAAGTTATAAGCAGAATTAAATTTTGGTCTTAGTCGTGAGTTCAGTGATTTTCATCAAAGTAATTTTGTAGATGACCAATCACAAGATATCAAAATTCCCGAGTTCCATTTTTTATTGAAGAATCAGTTGTCCAGGATATCAAAAATGCCAAGTTTTTAATTTATCGTAAGGAATGGTTACACTCAGGTGACTGTAAAGACTCTTGGGCCTCTTGTTTGTCTTATGAGACCAGAGGCCCTTAAATGGCAACAGCTTTTCTATACTAGTATATTTTATTAGTTAAGTAGACTCGTAGAGGGGTAATTAATACAGAAATGTATGGGGTCCGTCCTTGAAAAATGCATATTGGGCGATGTGTAAGTATCTAGATAACTCATTTATCCTGTCTAGTTTTTTTTAAAATAAAGTTCATTTTCTCTGTTGTTCTGTAACAATTGTTTACATTGTGACGTCGTTTGATGCTTATGTAATGTCAGATATTATGGTTCCTTGCATGTTCAATTAGCACGTGGAGGGGGTATTTTGAATTGATATGTGGTCAGTAGGTCAGGTTGAAGGAAGGGGGGGGGGGCATTTTAACATTATAATGTCGGTATGCGGCATAATATGGTGTTATACAGTATTCTTCCCGACCAATGAAATTTCAAGATTTTTGTTAGAGGCATGTTATATAAGGTATTAAGTGCCAATTAAGAATCGAATTGAATTAAAAAAATCCATAGTACTAACATACTCCATGCTAGGTGATTTAGTGCAAAAAGTCTCAGTTACGAATGGGATACAATGAAATGTATAGAGATAACAAACAGTATTCAAGCTCAAAAGTCCATTAAGCAATAAAATTTTGGAGCAGAGCAAACACGGCCGGACCTCTGAAACATCAGAGATAGGATCAGGTGCCATGGAGGAGTGAGCATCCCCTGCCGACCGGTCACACCCGCCGTGTGCTCCTTGTCATGATCGGGTAATAACGGAAAAAATCCGTCGACAATTCAGTGTGTAAATAATGATCTTACAATTAGTATGAAAAACGTCAGTCAGCATTTGACTTAATGATAAATTGTATTTGCTGAAAAGGCTATTGTATCGACCATAGAACTTACGAAATGACGACTTTAAACGAGACAGCTGATATTCTTGTTTCATCAACTTGTTTGTTAATAACTTATCTCGTTTTAGAAATTAATTGTTAATATGTAGAGCATGCTCTTGCGTATCGAATCAACTTCCATTGTGACGTAATTGAAGTCAAAAAATAGTGCAAATTTTTTTTTCAAAAAATGATCGTTGAATGACAAAAATATGTGGCAAGTCATCAGAAAAATAATGTAAATATAAGATATGAATTTATAATTTTTTAGAGTTCATGAGGTACATGAACTAACGCTTCACGCCTGCATATTTATCATGAAGCTCTAGCGCGCATCATGAAATATGCCGGCGTGAAGCGTCGTAGTTCACGTCCTCATGAATTCTCAAAAATTAAATTAATTTCTTAAATGTAGCAACGATATATGTAGAAGTACATAAATATTATACAAAATCTGTTAAACATTTTTTTTTTAAATAAGTACCTATGCCGATTTTAATCCTCACAAGATTCGAATATCACTTAAAAAGCAATTATTGGGGGGGGGGGGTTAATTTAATTTTATTTATTTTATTTTTTATTTAACTTGATAATAAATATGAATCTTCTACATTTCATTGTGCGTTGAAAGTTTTGTCATTTCTGATAATCCAGAGCAAAAATCTCGTATATTTTCTCCATTTCTTATATACCCTCACTTGAACACTGTTGAAAGATATAACAAAATGTATTTGAATTAAGAAGACAAAAAAAATTATAAAGTTTTATTAGAAAAATTCACAGCAAAGGTAAAACAATGAATTATGCATTTAAAGATCATTGACAAGGAAGAGATCTTGGAGCCAAGACGGCGAAATTCTCATGTATAAAGTAATTGGATCTAAAAGTCTCAAAGCTAAGATGGAGAGCTACATGTATTGATACTCAGTGTAAGGCGATTCCTCAGATTGTTAATATATATTTTATTAACTTTAATAAATGTGTAAAATATTGCGAGTGTTGAGCTAATTCCCTAGTGACCACCAAGGCGGAGAGACAAGTTACGAAAACTCTACAAAACAGCCGGTTATATTTGCATCACTGATTCCCCAACATTTTTTCTCAAAATCGCGATTGTATCTGACAAACGAGACATTTTATAGTTAAATAAGAGATGTTTATGTAATGTTGCATAACTTTGCATTGTTCTGTTAAAACCTGGCAGATTGTTAGCTGATCATTTTAAGTTTAAAATATATTAGCAGGGAGTATATACGTCCCTGATATAAGTATACGTTACTTTTTATGCATATATACGGTATATGGTCATAAGTGAGTCACAATATATTGCATTTTTACACTATATATTTCATTGAAAAAACAATTTTTATACAAACTTATTGTGAGGTCAATTTCCATGATTTTTTTCACTGAATCATGCAGAATTGTTCAAATTTTCTTGTCTTTTATTGCTTAACAAAATGATACACTAATCATAAAGAATAATTTATTAAATCGTCAAGACAAAAAATTCTAACCTCAAATTACTATGATTTCTTAACAAATATGAGTCCTAAAATTCTTAATTCACATTTGGCATGTGATATCAACTGCAATCCCTACAGATAAAATTATTCTGAAATGATAAGAAGAAAACTGCAAAGAATTCTACATTTTATGGTGTTTTAGTCATAAAAATGGGCAACAAATAATATTGCAGTGATATTTTAGAAAAATGCATTTTTCAATGAAATATAAAGTGAAAAAATAAAATTTTGAGTGACTTATAGCCAGGTACGTGTAAATCCGGAAAACTAAGCGCATTCGGTTTTGTCTATTTTTTGAATAACTGAGTTTCCGATGTAGACAACTGAGCACCATGCCTGCCTCTGGCTCTGCGAAGTCAAAGGCAAACCGTGTTGATTTTCACGAATGTATACAATGTCACTGTGTAGTTCATACCAAGGATCTTAAAACACATGTCACTGAATGTTCCAGTGCAGAAAATCATGGTGATTTTTCTCACGCGTTCCTAAAAGATGGAGTATTTCATGGCGTCGTATCACTCTCGTCAGGTAACAGGGTAAATCACAGAACATTGTAGGTTGGATAAAATTCAATAACAGGGAGATCAACTCTCTTTCATGCCTTTTATAATCTTTTTTTTCTGAACATACTCTTTTACTTTTCATTTAGTATGAAAATGTTCATTGAAATGCTGCCTTCTCCCCTCCCCCTCCACACTTTTAGTTGCAGTGAAGTCAACCTTACAACCCCCCACCTCTCTCCTTCATCAAAATTGTATTTTTGAGTTCATTTTTTTGTATGTGTGTGTAAATATTCAATATACACTGAAGTTGGGATGGGTATCGGCTGGAAATTTCGTATTGCGATATTTTTGACTATATTGCGATGTGTATTACAATATTATCAATAACAATTAAAATGCTCTTTTCTTATTTTATTAACCTCCATTTATAAGCAGAGTGTATAACTATTATAAATACATTGTAGCAAAAAAAAATCTTGTTGATTTCACTCCAATTTTGCAACAGAATGCAACAATTGAACAGCAACCTTACTGTTTGGCATGATTGAAAACGTTTCCGACATCTTAAATTTTAAATTTTACTCTAGAAATCCCAAACGTAAGCATTTTGCCGGTATATTGGTACTGGAAAAATGTATCGCAAAACGATATTTTTTGTTAACGAATCACAATATACCGGAATATGAATATTATTGCACAGCCCTTCACTTAAGAGAGGGATGATTTTATTAAGAAAATGCATCTAACCTGTTCTGTTTTACTAAATGGTGATATCACTGCTAAATCTTGATGTATTGTCTTGTTAAAGAGTTCAGAAACAATATACTAACTCAATAGTCATAAAGGCTTTGCGCCTTATGTTAGTCACTAGTATGGCAACAGCAAACACACATGTATACGTTTACATATAACAATGATGAGTCTGGGTAAACAACACACAAGGAACATGGGACAAAGGAACAAGTAAACAGGAAGAACACAAGTAGGTGTATTCTGTTAGACATCAGGACCAGGACTGAGTTGTAAGCGCTGAACATCAAGTGGAAGGGGTTTACCAGGTCAGAGGTCATGCATATAGAGAGGCAGTTGGGAGATAAATTCATGTAAAACCCAAATTTACTACCCCAATAATCTATATAACTTTCTGGTATATCTGTCATATGTCTATAAGTGCATTGCACTGGTCCCTCTTTATCTGTTTACAGTGGACATACCTGTGTCAAAAACCATGAAAAATGATGTGGTCCTTGTCCATCCATCAGTGATGCAGTTATGTTCACTGTCCATTGGTCAGGAATGCATCATTCAAGAGAAGTATATTGGGTAGGTATAATTGTTATGTCTTTTACTAAGGTACCTAGGTCTTACTTCTTAGATCAGAATAAACTTTAAATAATCACTAATGCACAAGTTTTTTGTAGGTTTTGCAAATAATTCATCTGGACAGAACATTC
The DNA here is from genome assembly GCF_033153115.1 of Saccostrea echinata. Lineage (NCBI taxonomy): Eukaryota > Metazoa > Mollusca > Bivalvia > Ostreida > Ostreidae > Saccostrea > Saccostrea echinata. The sequence continues at coordinate 5,633,735 of NW_026889806.1, read as the reverse complement.
TTCCAGAGAAATTAATTTTAAAACTTACTGTAGTATTTTCAGTGAAAGAAATTTAATTAAATGTTTTGTGACATAAATTACAGGAAAAGTGCATACAAACTGAATAATGCATTTTCAATACATGTATTTGTTGAATATTTTCAGCTTCTTCTGGAAACCTCTGAACCAGTTTTAACCAATTCTGGCATGTAGAATCTATGGGTAAAGGGAAACAAAAATTGAGATTTTAATCCACTGGGCCTTAGGGTTGGGGCTAAAACCATGAAAATTAATGCAATCTTTAAAAATCTTCTTAGTTAGTTGGTGCCTGATTATTCTGTTTCTTTCAGTTTATTTTGTATTATTATGCTTCCTGTAACTTAAATTTGTCTCTATATACATTGTAGTCAATACCCAACAAGTTTACAAAGGATTGATATAGCATAAGCATTATATGCTGAAATAGTGCATGGCTTCTTTTCCTAGAGAAAATCTGACAGCACCCACATCAGGGATCCCTAAAAACTCCAAGATCAGCAGTCAAATGCACTACAAATTAGGTCACAGAAATCATTACCTATTAAATATATTGTATTTTGAAATTCATTATTATATTTTGAACTATATGAACATAGTTTCATATATTTGACACTTTTAAAGGAGAAATAAACAAAAATATTTTTCCCAAATAGTTGTCATGTAACCTTCTTTTCCATTATTGTTCTAAAATTCTTTAAAACCATCTGTAATTATGTCAAACTGCACGAAACACCTAAAAAAAATCATTACATAGCACAACACGACTTCATAATCTAACATGTTTGAGAAACAAGAAAGATTCGTTGTAAGAGGTGATAAGGCAGTGGTAACTGGGAAAAAAATCAAACGAATTACTCATTATTATTAGTCCCCTACCGGTGAAACCGGAGGGGACTATAGGATTCCTCTGAGTCTCTCCGTCTGTCTGTCTAGCTGTCCGTCCGTCTGTCTGTCTGTCTGTCAGTCTGTCCGACTTGGTTTTCCGCACTATTTTCCTAAACGCTTGCAGATATTGAGCTGATTTTTGGTATGTGAGTGTATCTTGATAAGTTATAGATCAAGTTTGCATTTCATTCCGCTTCATTGATTTTTGACAGAATTACAGCCTTTTCAATTTTAAAGGATTTGCCACAATTTTCTTCTAAGCACTTGCATATATTGAGCAGATTTTTGGTATGTGACTAAACCTTGATTAGTTATAGATGAACTTTGCATTTCGTTCCGCTTCATTGATTTTTGACGGAATTATGGCATTTTCAATTTTTAACGGGAACCAGATTACACTTGCTGGTAGGGGATTGGTATTGCTAATGCAATACTCTCAGAATGCTTGTTACATTTAATACATCATTCCAGGGAAGAAGGAAAATGCTTGTTCAAATTATGCTTAATTAAAAACTGTACAGAAAAATTATCAATTGGATATGTACATCTGTACAAAGGGATTTAATTCAATTGTTGCTATCATATAACAGTCAACATAATAATAAAAATAGCATTGTGCTTTGTGTGTACTATGCCGAAATAGTAGTCAGGGTTTGACACATAGTGTACTTGCCTACACTATATTATATAGCTAATATATATGTATGTTTTATGTGAATCCTTTACTGGGTTGTATTATACTCATGTGACTGATAAGGCCCTTGGGCCTCTTGCTAATGAATTGACTGTATTTCAGTAGAATTTTTGACAAATTTTTTTGTAAGAAATTTATGTATGTTTATATTTATACATAAAAACAGTCTAAAATTAGGGAACTTTAATTAATTTATTAACTAATTTACTTTGATTTACAGGATAGTTTGGCCATTGTCTGGTGCCCCGTCCTCAAATATATCAGTTACTGAGAGCCTACTGAGGCTGCTTGAGCTTAATACAGGGGACCGCGTCACTGTACAGGCCCTGACAGAGAGCCCACTCAGGGCGACAGAGGCCAGATTTCAACCAAAGTAATAACTGGACAATGTCCAATAGCAGTCAACTGACCTGTGTAAAATGTTTTGTATAAAATAATATGATATGTTACCATAGTACATTGTAATTATTGTATTTTGGTTAACATCTTTTTCAGGGAATGGAAACAACTTTATGATATAGAGGAATTTGTCAAATATCTGAAAAATTCTCTCTGTAAGTCTTGTTTATAATCTGATGCTTTTTAAAAATTTACTTGACAAAGAAAAAAATTCATTAATTATGTGAAAGAGGTTAATATTATGAAAGGAAAAAGAAAAGGATATTGAAATGTATTAATATGACATTCAGTAAGATTTTACATTTTTACAATTGACAGAAAGTTGTGTGAATTTTCTTCATTGTATCATTTTACTTTGTCAGTCCACAGCTATTGGGATAAAAAAAAACTGGTCTTTGAAGCATTTGTCCTCTGCAAGCGAGTTGCTGCACAAATTTGCAGTACACCACAGGGTTGTTTTGTTCCCTGTAAATCCTGTGATCTTCTTTGGAAGTTATTGATGTCACCAAATGTGTCTTGCAAATAACAAAGATAAATGTATATAGAGATATTTCAAAGAACACTGTGATATTGCCAGCCAAAAAAGGCCCAACTTGTTGTTAAAATTAATGTAATGCCAAGCATTGTCCTGTGTATAACTAGATTTTGCAACACAAACTGAGTAATAAGTCTGGAAGATGGTGTCATATGATACTTATATCTTCATGGCCTTTTATGGAGTGGCAACAACCAAAGGTCTAGTATTTATGTGTTTATGTGTTATTCTGCCACAAAACATGATGAATCCCCCCTCTAAATCTCCCATTTGAGTATGTACACTTTTTTTCTCACAATAGAAAGAAAAAGGTAAAGCTAGACATATTATTTGTATAAAACATCTCCTCAGCAATGAAAGAGAACTGATTGGGATCTTAAAGATAATTATTAAGGACTAAAGCATTATTGCATCCAAGAGTATTTGCAAGTATTTCCAAAGCAGTTTAAGGTATGTCACTCATCAGCCTTTTAGAAAATTTCAGTCAGAACCTCTTACTTAAAAACTATTTATTACAATTCAATCTTTATAACATATTTAAATTAAACAATGTAAAATGTTCAACATTCAATTAAAAAACTGCTCAAAAATTCACAAAGAAGCAAGATTTATAAGGGACTATTTCTTGTGGCGGAAGGATATTTAGCAGAAAATTCTGCAAATCTACACATTTATTAAATTTAATATCTTGGAACTTTAGCCTCACATACTTTTACTCAGAGAATATTTTCCGTTATGATATGCCTGGAATATTAAATATAGGTCTCAATTTATATTTTTATAACAAAATTTACGCCTTCGCTCAACAAACTTTGCCAAGAAATGAAGATATATCAAGGAAGTCAAGATAAAATTTACACAGTTTTTTGCCTGAAAATTGCATATTTTGACCAATATTTCAAAATTTACATCACTGACCCCAACTTTTTCTTTCATTATCTTAAACTACTCGATACTTTTGACTGATCAGCACTTAAGTTGTAAAAAGTTTGATACAAGAAAATATTCTATTGCCTATTTAGATTTTTAATACTCCAAATATGAGACTTTTTTAGTGCAAAAAGGTCACACAATAATTTACGCGTATTAATTTGCGTGATTTGTTCAATGATAAATATTCAAACTATTTTACATAAAATAAGATTATGTTTATGATTACATCTTATAAAATATGATAACGGTTAAAGTGATTAACCAAAGAATTACAATTGAAGTGCAAAAAGGTCAAATTAATTGTACCGTACGTAGCTCAGTTAGATGCACACTGACCCCCCATTTTCTCTGCGATTTTGAGTCATACTATATGAGTACTTATCCAAAATATACTTCTCAAAAAATCCTTGATCTAACAAATTTCACGAGTGACATACCTTAAGACTGTTTCAGAAGTGAGTAAGAAAAGTGTCCTTATCTTGGTGCTGTGCTGTTGTTTATAAGAACAGACTTACAAACTGTCATCCTGCTTTGAAGGCTGAGTGTAGTCTATAGTGTGACATTGAAACACTCAACTTCTTCACTTTCCTAATACAAACGCCACAAAATATGGTGGTGTCCCTTATCCATTTATACTGCTAAATATTTGAGTTTGTGAAAATGATGTCAAGAATGGTTTGCCATATTACTCTTGAGTGTATGAAAATGATGTCAAGAATGGTTTGCCATATTACTCTTGAGTGTATGTAAGTAAAAATTATTGCAGGACACTGTGGTCAAGGTTACATTTTTATTTAAGTGTACAACTTTAAATTAAAAGTAGTTTTAATTGCTTATTTCCCTAAAGAAATTTTAATTTCTCATGCAGTAAGTATCTTTTTTTCAGTATACATTTTTATCATCAACTTATTTTTAAAAAGCACACCAGTTTCCTGGTTTTTTTTTTTTGTTTTGTTTTTGATTTTTTTTTATTTTTTTTTTGAATGATGAAATAACTGAAGAATTCCATTATTTGTTTATTAAGCTTATGAATATACTGTATATGATTTTTTTTTTAATATTTTAGGTCACAAGTGTTTGATGTTGCAGAGTGAGATATGTGTGACCTACTTTGGACAGCTATGTCAGCTGAAGGTCATACAGTTAACAGCAGTAACAGAAAATGATAATGACCTTGACCTTAGTGTAGATAATGTCACTAGTTTGTCTCAAGAAGTAGACAGATTAAATATATCCAGTTTAGATGAGTCATCTGTCCTTAATGAGAGTGAGTATCAGGATAGTCATGTCACCTCTACTCCCAACAGAGAGCAGCAGCTGAAATCTCCCGGAGAAAGTCCAGGAAAGAGGAATAACTCTGTCATCTCGTCAGTCTCCCCACAGAAGGGAGATATCTCTGTAGATACTTCCCAGTTCAAAACTCCTGTAAAACAACAGCCATCTCAGAGAGTAGGAGAGATCTACAGAATTTCTGCAACAACAAGGTGCTGCTTAGTAAGGGAAGATAAAGTAGGGGTAGAGAAGTCCAGAACTCCTGCTGTGATGTTTAGTGATATTGGGGGAATGACATCACAGATTACCCTCCTTAAGGAAACAGTAATGCAGCCCCTGAAAACACCTCACCTGTTCAGCTCTACAGGTAAGTAAAACTAGGTATATTGGTAGGTAGCTTAGCTGAGAGTATTTATTTAGAGATAGATAAGATTTGAAGTATTGATCTTTTATTGTTCTTTGCATGATTTTGTCCATTGAGGTAATAGACTTATCTGTAGTGTAGACTTATCTTGTGAACAATGTTAATATTTCAGATATAATTGTAGAAATAACAACATTTAAGCGAACATAGCAGGAATTTGGAGAAGTTTTAACTTTCTACTGTTTATTTCTGTGTTCTATATTAGGATTGCCCTCTCCTCGTGGTGTTCTAGTGTTTGGACCTAGTGGCACAGGAAAGACTTTGTTAATACAAGCTGTATGTAACGAGATGAACATATTCACACAGACTGTATCAACTACTGACATCATCAGCAAGTGAGTCAAGAAAATTTTTTTTTTTTGCTTGTGAATCACCTTAATGACAATTTGATCGATCATGTATAAGCTTTATACTAGAACTTAGATTTTATTAAAAATTAAAGTTAAAAACAAGATTGAAATCAATAAAGTACAAGAAAACTTTACATCAAACATCAGATAAAATAAAATGACCAATTGTAGATATTATGGAGAGTCAGAAGCCAAGTTGAGAAATGTTTTCAAGGAAGCAGAGGAAAGGTAAGAATTTCTACAAATGTAGTCATTTTACAACTGAAAGAATTCTTGTAATGAGATGTATAAATGAACCTAGCGTTTATGCTCCATTTTCAGAGCCCCAAGTATTATTGTTATGAATGATATTGATTCCATGTTTGGAAGTCGAGAGAAAACTCAAAATGAGGCTCTGCGTCGCCTCTTGTCCACTCTGTTGACCTTGATGGATGGCATTTCTTCTGTGAGTATCAGAATATTGTCCTTGATGTTTCAGTGTATATTTACGAGGGGTTATCAAAAAGTTCGTGGACTAGCGCCATAAAATTAAAACCGCTTAAGGTACATCAATGAATTTTCACACAGTTACGGTAATTAGTATAATCTTTTCTATGTATATAATAAACTGTATATCATAAATTTAATTTTTTGATAAATTGTTAATGGTTTTGTAAGCAATGGTATGTCCAGGCGGCGCAACCTTGAAGATGGCGTTTTTTCTACCTTAGTGTTACTGAGAAAAACTCTTTAGATATGAGCATTTGTCATCCCAAAATCCTGTTAATTCACTTATATGGTAGGACACACTTGTTCCGTAAAATCTGCAATTTTTACCTCATTCTGTAAGTTCTATGAAGTTTTATTGTAAAATTTATATGGAATGTCCAAACAATTAAGGGGTTGAAAATGACGTCAAAAAGGGGAACAGTTTCTTTTTCCAGCATTCTATAAAGTTTTACCCCTGGAAAAACTAGCATAGACCTAAGAAATGTTCATACGAGCTACAGAGAAAGAAAATGCATACAGAGCACTTCTTTTTAAATGCCAAAAAAGATTCAGAGAGAGGAGAGATGTGCAGTTAATGTCCATTTGTAGTCATGGTGTCCAAATTCAGTCATGTCGAAATGTGACGTTGAACATGTGTGGTAGGTATTAAATTCCAACCAGAAAATTATGCTGGCATAATTAAGTTCCTTATGTATAGATCCATTTACTTTATTATATGCATTGAAATCAGCTGTTCGTGAAATTGTAAAATCAGATAAACAAGACCAGTATGAATCGTTATTTAACTACAAGGAATCTCATCAAGTAAAGTGTATAAAATAGAGGGAGTGGACATTGATAAACAACGACGTTGTCGGACGTCAACAAACTAAACGGCGACAGCGCCGGGTGGTCATATAATGTCTTTTTTATTTTAGGAATGACTCTAATTCTTGGCCAAATTATTCAAGTATAACCTGGTTTGGGTCAGTTTACGCTTTATAATCCGCGAAGCAGATTATAAAACAGCGTAAACTGACCCAAATCAGGTTATACTTGAATAATTTGGCCAAGAATTAGAGTAATTCCTTATAATTTAATTTTAAAATCATTAAATAACTATGGGTGTAAAATTTCATTGCTTTTTATTAGTTCAAATTTGCCACTCAATAATACAACCGTAGTAACGGAAGTAAGGGAAGTGATGGGAAGCGAGGGGAGGTAAAAACTGATACATAGGCCTAGCAGCCTTGTTGTTTGTTTACATGTGGTAAGATCGAATTATTGTTTGAAGTTAAAGGTACATTTATTGAATCTGGAATTTTCCATGAATCCCGAGGACTGGAAATGAGAGGATTGTATGGATACAGATGATTCAGTTGGTTGTCGGGGGGGGGGGGGGGGGGGGTATAGTGAAATAATTTGTGTTCCTTTTTGGATATTAACCAATCAGAGGCTAGAATACAAACAAAATTAAATTATTATATGATAATTTGGCAAATTATCAATGTATCAAGCTAAAATTTTCAACATGTCTTAAACTTTTGATGGTTAATGTTCCTTGTAAATTTCGTAAGCACAGACTACATAGTATTAATTTTATCGCATCAGTCCACAAACTTTCTGATAACCCCTCGTATATACATATTTGTTATAATTTAGATATTTTTAAAAAAAATTTTAAATATATATAAAAACTTCCACTTCAATTCCATATCAAAGTTCATGTTATGATAAATTTTCATTTTATGCATTATCTTTTATGAACAAGTTCTTAAAAATAATGTTAACACCTTATAGTGAGTGATAAAATAAAGTGTACAAAAATTTCAGTTGGTAATTCCATGTTACATGAAAAAGAGAGGTACATGTAACTCATACTACAACTAAGACAAAAAAAGAAAACAAACTAGACTCGGTAAATGTTGAAAAAATTAGTCTTTCTAGGCCTTGAAGTGCATCATTCTTTTATGCTGTTAATAAATATTCATTAATTTTATTGGACTGTAGAAATCACATTCTGATCGGTTTGTGGTGATTCTGGCGTCTACAGTACGACCCGACTCACTAGACCCCGCTTTACGTCGCCCTGGCAGATTAGACAGAGAAATAGAGGTGGGAGTCCCCACAGCTAAAGAGAGGCTAGAGGTAATCTAAATAAATTACAATGATTTCTTGGAGTAATTGTACTTTTTAGTGTTCAGTAAATACTTAAGAACCAGTCCACATAAAAATCAGACAAAATTGTATGAAAGTGATACATGAAGGTTTTCAGAATTCGATGATTTTTCACTCATAAATTTCTCTTGCAATATGAACAATGTATGTAAAATGAAAAATGTTTTGAGTCATGGTTACCATGGAAACCCGGCCAAAGAAACTTCCTTAGCAACCGGCAATTTTTTCCATGTTGATGGACAAAAATTCACCTATCTTTAAGGCTTAAAATAAAATTTTAATATCATGAAAATTATTCTCAATTACTGGTGTAATAAAGATACACATTTAAAGTGTTTTAATAATGCAATGAAAGAAATTTAGGTCTTAAGTTAGTTCTGTGCTAGCCATTGGAAGGTACACATGTTTTGCAATTTCTGCTGATTCAGCATTTTTCGTGATTTTGGCAATATTCAAGGCCAAATTTAAAAAAAGGCCAGATTAATACAGCTGTTGCGTGTATTTCACATAAAAGCAGATGAATTTCTCTTTCAGAATTTGAAGTCAAATCCACGGGCCTTTTTGAAAATTGAATTTGTTGCCTAGCAACAAATATGGGCATTTTGATACATAAAATGAGAAACAATGTAAAAAGTTTACGGAAAAATCAAATGAATTGTTATCTACAAAAACGAAAAACAAATTTTAAAAAAGTAGAATTAAAGGACTTCCTAGCAAATTATTGAATATTGTATAATTATTTATCTCCATAGCAACAACAGGTTCTCCATAGCAACGGGGCAAAGAAAGTCAATTTTGACATGTATTCATGTAATCTTATTAAAAATTTATTCAAATTAAGTCAGAAAAATGTCGTTGAGCAAAATTGACAATGAAATGTTGGTCTTATTAAAGTTTTTGTGGTACTTAATCAACCCATAGCAACGATTCCCAGTACATGACAACCAATGTGCACTATGCCTCCTGTAAAACAGATTTGACTTTGGGATCGTATTGTTTGTCTTGGAATTGAATATTCAAGTAATGTGATGATAATTGTATATGCTGAGATGGTGGAAAGAATATAAAATGTTGTAGCAAATTATTGAATATCGTACATTGACTTATTTCCATAGCAACAACAACACTTCCCCATAGCAACGAGGCAAAGAAACTTAATTTTGACACACATTCATGTAAACCTGTAAAATCTATCTAAATCAAGTCACAAAAATGTGTTTGAGAAAAATTGAAATTGTCGTGTTTGTTTTAGGAAAATATTTTTGTACTCATTTATCCCATAGCAACGATTCCTAGCACATAGCCAGCAATTTTGTCAGTATGGGATTCATTCTCTGTAACCGCTGTATTGAAAGATTTGGCACTCGTCACAGATTTCGGGGATACATGTACGACTCTCAAATAATCACTAAAGAAAGCATTACAATGTAACAATTATTCCTCATAAAAATAAATAGATAAATAAAAAGAATATCGTTACTATGGAAACGTATCTAATAATATTTGGTAAGAGGATTCAAATTGAGTAGGAAGATCAGGATTTAATTATTCTATTTATACTTATTACAGATTGCAGAGTTTTCTTTTCAAACAGTTAGAGGATAAACATGTTTGTTCATATCTAAATATAGAGTTTTATGCATCAATAACCTCGAGTAATACTTAGGTCACATTTATTAAATGATTTAAGCCGATGGTCGGGCGACCAAATTATTATCGTATCGTCGGCTGAAAAACTTAATCAGACAGAGGTAAACAAAAGCACATGTACTTCCTTCAATGGGTAGAATCATCTATACAGCAAGAAAGAAAAGTAGTAATGGCTTTTTTATACATTGTATTTAGGGGACAAAGAACAACAGGTCGTCATTTACCATAGTTGTGCTCAGTATGCTGGGAAGAGCAAAGATGTGATATATGCTGAAAGGTAGACAGACTGAGATCAATTCCTATGTTGTATGAAGGAAGCAGCATTTAGTAACAACGAATAAAAATTGAAATAAATCCATGCCAATATTTTTATAACAATGTGTTTCAATCAATTTAGTCAATTAAATGATAGAATCAATCAACCAGTCTGACTCTCTTGACCATTATGAATAATATGTAATTATAGCTGTTAAGGGAAGTAACTCCAAAAAAAAAGATCGGTGCTGGTATGTTCATGCCTTATATATACATTTTCAGTCAAAATATCTATAAGTCATAGGAAATGAAGATACAGTAATGTATATAATACAAAAATTAAATGAAATAAGTGGGTTTTGGAGAAATATTATGATGAAAAATTATGTAGGTCCCTTTTATCAACATTTTACATACCGGTAGGAAATGCATTGAGAATTGCAAAAACACTGATATGACAAAATCTAAAAAGGAAGGTTGGCTTGGTAGGTTAAACAATCCAGAATATAGCCTGTTTAATACAATTAAACCTACTCAAGAGTTCTTGAAAAATTCTATACGATTACCAGGAACTTTGCCAATGTCCTTTTAATTCCTAGGAACACCGATGCCTTTACATGTTAAAAATCGCTAAGTAGGCCAACCCTTACCCGATCATCGTTTGCTGAGCCGCTGTTTGATTTTCACCGTCGGCTGACATTTTATGAAAACCCAATCCTGAAATGTCGATCGACCTATGACCGACATGACAAACTGTCTTGCGATGGTTGGACAATGATCCTTATATTGACAATGATGCCTTATAATTTCCATCCTAGCAATGTTGAAGGAATCGGCCACCAACGCAGAAAAAAGTATAACTTGTCCCGACAGACACAAAATTGGCCGGTTGACGCAAAAAGAAGAACTCAAAATCAGACAAGACAACACCCGATGAACTGCCGACTGTCCCCCGAAGAATCCTATTTTTGTTTCAAAAAACTTCGGCCATTGGTCATTTTTGGAAATGTGACTGGGATTTAAAGTTTTCGAAAGACTAAAAGAATAACGTAGACTTAAAAACAGGTTGTGTTAAACAAATTGAAATTAAATTTGAAACCAACAATATCATACATTTAAAATATGGAACAAAACGTTTTAGGGGAATCTATGTATTAAATCTCTGTTTTTGCTTTTTATCTGCTATTGTATGCATTATTTATTTATCTACGTTTGAATTTTTTTTTTTGTTTTGAATTTCTCACTTAAAAACTTTATCTCCCTCCAGGATTTCTTTTTGTAAAATAAGGGGTCATGGGCCACAAGTCTCACCTGAATCTATCTGTTCCTGCTGTTATTTGAATATTTTCGCTATATATTCTTAAGAAGTTGAAATGACCCTTTCCTAAATTAATATGATCATGCCAAATTACCTATCGGGTCCATGATTTTGGCAAACTGAATCTGCACTGAATGAGGTGCTTGGTTATCAATATACTTATAATCTTGTTGTCCTTGAGAAGAAGATTCTTTAAGATTTTTTCCCCGAATGGCATCTTCTCAGGCCTTTCCGGCAAGCCCCGAAAATACATTTAATGTATTTAAATCACTGGATGTTAAAAATTTGTACAAAATGAAGTGATATGCAATTTTATAATTTATGTAAATATTTAATAAACATAGTTGATTGTTCCTTCTGTGGTATATTTTAATATCTTTACATTCAATGAAGATCAGTTGCATACTCCATTGAAAAAAAGTCTCCCTACATTTATTCAAATGTTTCTTAAAATGGGTTATCATAGACGCCTACGTACATGTAACAAATTCGAGGTTGTTTTTTCCACTTGTCCCTCCCCCCCTTTAAACTTCATCCAATTCTTAAGACCATGATATGAAATAACTTGGATTTACACAGAGACAAAAAAGTATATGTCAGCTTCTTAACAACAAGTAAAAGATACAAGCTTATATCTGATCTTTTGAAAAACAGAAATTATCTCAAATGAACACAATATATGCTAGATCAACATTACCAGGGTTAAGGGTTTTATTAGGTGTATAGAGTATAATTTTATGTGCTTGCTCACTTAATCTCTACCTTTTCTTTCACTGCATTTCATTTCCGGTATATTGCATAGCATTTCCGACATTTTTTAATTTCATTTACGACAATTTTTTTTTCATTTCCGACAATTTTTTGTATTTCCAGAATATTTGCAGGATATCTTTCTGGCAATTTTATGTTAGCCAAATAGGTGGAAATAGAATTTTTAAAGAATTAATTTCAAACTACGTTTTCAAAATATAAATAAAAACATATAATACAATACATTTATACAGGTAGCATTAAGATTTATAGCATTTTTCCCTGTGCTGCATGTACATGCATATGTGATGTCTTTGTTTTTAAAAACATAAAAACATTCTTCTGTCTTCAGAGAGTCCCTTCAACGATGATGGTTTTTTCATGGCCATAGGAACCGGGGGAGCACGGGGGCCCGTGCCCTCCCCCCCCCCCCCAAATAATTTTGCCAATATATAGAATACTATAGAAAACTTCGCTACAATATGTTTGTGCGTACTCAATAATAATGTCTGATGACCTTTTTTGCCAAGGAATTTTTGGTAGTTGATAGTGCCTCCCAAATGAAAGTGTTTGGTTGCCCCCCCCCCCCTCAACTGAAATTGCTTCCTATGGGCCTGTTTTTACGTCGACTGGTTTCTGTATGCCTTATAATTTCCATCCTAGCATATCTGATTTCAAACTTAAATCTGAACATTTAAAAAAGGAGATGACGAAAGTTCACAATACTTACATGTGTCTCAGGGAATCTTTTTAATCATTATTTTGGCTTCAAGCAAAACTCATTATTTGGATTTCAATGATTTCTCCATGATTTATTAATTAAAATTTTTCATAAGTGAAGTCTTCAATCCTGCTTTCATTGCAGAAAAGTATACTTGAAAAAATGTCGGAGATAAAAACTTTAAAATGTTGGAAATAAAAGATGAAAATTTCAAAAAATTCCGGAGATGAAATGCAGCCATTGAAACTATGCCCATAATATCGTGCACATGTCTAGGAGTTAATCCACAATACACCTATTGTGTGTGTACAAGTTACATGAAAAACATTATTTATGGAATACATAGAAGATATTCAATGTTTTGTAGATGAATATGGAATTTATTTCACGAGTGGGACAGGATTTTTTTATATTTTCACGAGTGCGAAGCACGAGTGAAAATATTAAAAAATTCTGTCTCACGAGTGAAATAAATTCCATATTCATCTACAAAATATTGAATTTTCTGTTTATTACATTTTCTGTGGTTTTCCCTTTGCCTCTGTCTTTTTTTAACACAGTGTCATAGGCTTGACGTCATACATGTAGTTGAGCGGTTGAGACGTCATAGCTTAGCAGTTGTGAGATTGAAAACATTACATAGCATGGATTTTAGCAACATATTTGGGAAGAAATTTGTAGTTTTAGCTCTATCAAGATAGTTAGTTACTATCTCTATATTATGACAGGCCAGAAATTATTTTTTACTTACTTTGTATCCTTTCACACTGTGAGAGAATATCATTTTGGTATCCTTTCACACTGTGAGAGAATATCACTTTTATTCAATAAATAAATCACAATATTTCACTGTTGAAAATGTAATAAATCCTTATTTTGGTAACAGATCAGAGATAGATGTAAGGAGTAGGTGAACAAGGCGTGCAGAATGCCTATAGCTTCAGATATGTAAAAAACCAAATTCAATTTGTGAAATTAGTATTAGTAAATTTCTTTTTATTGAAATTCCTGAAATTATGATAAAACTTTTCCGAGGAAAATTTTCCCGGCAAAAATTATACTGATATTAAAAATTAATGGGGTATTCATGGGGATCGAACCCCCTAGCAATAAAAATCCTGAGTATCATTTTCCTTTGATACCAACGCTCTAACCACTACGCTATACAACTCCTGATAAATAGTGGCATTTAAATCATGTTTGTGATATGACCCTTGACTAAATGGACTTAAAGTATTTCTTAGAGGATGCGAATGTTGTGTCATAAAAGTGTATTTTTAAGGTATAGTGGGTCTTTGCTCCTTGTCTTTGTTTACCAAAAATGTATATTTTTATGCAAACTTTGACAGTAACCTTTCAATAAAATGGAGCGATGACCCACTCATATCAAAAAAATTGTGTTATAGTATGAGAAAATGATCGTTTTGCCATCTTTAGTGTGTGTGTATGCTATTTCATAGGCAAATAATTTCAATCTTCGTGAGATTTTTGCAAATTGTGGAAATTTTACATAAAGTATACTTTAATGTTAGATGATATATCAAAGAAAATTTTGTAATTGAGATTTAATTTTTCACCTTTATGTTTGTTACACTATAGGTACTTCGCTTGCCTTGTTCGCCGATCTTCTTTGTATCAGTAATTTGAGGAATCTTGATCAACTCATTTTAGAGAGCTTTAATAAGTTACACTTCTGAATTTACACAGAGGGCTAAAATGGTACATGCACTGGTCGAAGTGGGAGTAAAAAAAAAGAGATTTGTTGTTACATTCATTCTTAATGAAATTAATTCTTCTTAACTTTTCAAGTGTTGTTACTTAAGGTGTATAAAGCAATAAAATACTTTGAAAAGACCTGCTACATGCTTTAGTTGTCTGTATTGCAGAATTTGTTTTACATTCCATTCGACATCATTCATACCTACTTTGAACTGGAATGTTTTTTCGGTGAATTATGAATTTTTATGTTTTTATGTTTAGTTGCTAAGGGGATTGCATATTGCCATGGCTTAATTATTAGGAAATTGCATGTTGCCATGACTGATAGAACATTTTATATTCTTTCCGCTCTCTCAACATATACAATCATCAACACATTAATTGAATATTCATTTCCATCACAAACAATATCATCCCAAAGTCAGATCTGTCTTACAAGAATCTGTCTTACAAGAGGCATAGTGCACATTGGTTGTCATGTACTGGTAATAGTTGCCATGGGTTGATTAAGTATACCAAAAATAAACTTTAATAAGACCAACATTTCATTGTCAATTTTGCTCAACGACATTTTTCTGACTTAATTTGAATAAATATTAATAAGATTACATGAATACATGTCAAAATTGACTTTCTTTGCCCCGTTGCTATGGAGAACCTGTTGTTGCTATGGAGATAAATAATTATACAATATTCAATAATTTGCTAGGAAGTCCAAATTTAATACTACTATTTTAAGATTTGTTTTTCGTTTTTGTAGATAACAATTCATTTGATTTTTCCGTAAACTTTTTACATTGTTTCTCATTTTATGTATCAAAATGCCCATATTTGTTGCTAGGCAACAGATTTGATTTTCAAAAAGGCCCATGGATTTGACTTCAAATTCTGAAAGAGAAATTCATCTGCTTTTATGTGAAATACACGCAACAGCTGTATTAATCTGGCCTTTTTTTAAATTTGGCCTTGACTATTGCCAAAATCACGAAAAATGCTGAATCAGCAGAAATTGCAAAACATATGTACCTTCCAATGGCTAGCAAAGAACTAACTTAAGACCTAAATTTCTTTCATTGCATTATTAAAACACTTTAAATGTGTATCTTTATTACACCAGTAATTGAGAATAATTTTCATGGTATTAAAATTTTATTTTAAGCCTTAAAGATAGGTGAATTTTTGTCCATCAACATGGAAAAAATTGCCGGTTGCTAAGGAAATTTCTTTGGCCGGGTTTCCATGGTAACCATGACTCAAAACATTTTTCATTTTACATACATTGTTCATAGTTCAAAACAAATCTATGTGTGGAAAATCATCAAATTCTGAGAACCCTCATATATCACCCTTTGTCTGATTTTTATGTGGACTGGTACTTAAGTTCTTCTTTTCTTACAAGGAAATCACTGTGTGTGTTCCACTAATAAAATTTATAACAGATGCTTATATATTTTTTTATTTGTCATGGTTAACTAACGAAGAAAATATTCATTAAGTAACTTGTAGAATGAAAACGTGTTTTGTTTGAAAAATCTCCTCAGTGGGTTATTTAGCAGTTACTTTTTTAGATTCTACAGAAGTTACTGAGGGATAGTCCACACATTTTGAGTGAAGACGACAAGAAACAGATAGCAGACACAACACATGGTTATGTAGGAGCAGATCTATTGTATCTCTGTCAACAAGGTATATCTACATGTAGCTCATTAATACATACCCTGTAACTAATGATAAGGGTGTAGCTCACAGTTTCTTTTAACTATGTCTTACACAGTGTTATTAAGTACTTATTGAAAATAAGTAACTTTCCTTTCCAATATTTCTTTTTACTCCTACTTTTTTATCTATGAAAATAACATTCTTATTGTAGTCATAGACATTTGATATTAAGTGATCTTTAAACTTCATAAATAGGATTATGAGTATTTGGAACTGTAGAGGATGTCAGGTGTTTTTGAAGATTTAAGGATTTACGACAGATTATGTCTTAAAAGTCCTGCTCAGTAGTTTTGTTTTGACACATGAAGGATTCAAAATGATTTTTCTATGGTTTTTTTTTTTTTTTTTTTTTTTTTTTTTGAAGATTTCTTTCATATTTTATTTTCAAAAAAAGAACAAAAAACAAAAGATATCAAAATGTTAACAAATGAGAAATAATGTGAAATTGAAATATATTTACACTTCATATAATTAATGCAGCCAGAATAAATTCTGTGAAGAGAGAACTCCAAGGCAGAGATTCTGATAGCAGATTGAATCTAAATGATGTCACTGCTGCCATGACAACCATTCAGCCTAGTGCAATGAGAGAAATTCAGCTGGAAATCCCAAAAGTAGGTTAAAGAATGCAATCAATGGCTGATATTTTGCAAGTCTTTTTTTTTTCTTTTTTTTTTTTTTTTTTTTGTTTTCAAATAACTTCGGGAATTTACTAAAGATGTGATCTCTGAACAGTTATTGAAGCAAGGGGTTTTAAAATTACTTTGTAAATATTTCATCATTAGACAATATTAATGCTATGAAAAACTCTCTGCATCATAAAAATATGAAAGTAAAGTTCAAGATGTACAGTAATTGAAAAATTCATTTTTTGACTTCAAATGAAATGACTTTTATAAAAAATATTTACATGTAGCTTGTGGGAGCTTATTAAATGATGTTATGGCAGAATGTTTTTTTTTAATCAGTTATCATTTTTTTGACAAGAGGACAGTATGTGTAATCAAATCCTTGAAGCAATCTTGACATTTGAATTCATTTGAAGGAGGAACATCATGTATTATAATACACTAAACAACATTTATCAATGTAATCTGAATTCAGATATTTTATGTCAGCTTCCAGTTCAATGAATGTGTATTTATAGGTTCATTGGACAGACATTGGGGGTCAAGAAGAGGTCAAATTAAAGCTTAGACAGGCTGTGGAGTGGCCCCTCAGACATCCCGAGGCCTTCCAGAGAATGGGGATTACCCCTCCCAGGGGAATTCTGATGTATGGGCCCCCTGGCTGCTCTAAGACCATGATTGCAAAAGCCTTAGCAACAGAGAGTGGGCTCAATTTTCTCGCAGTGAAGGTAAGATTTAGCAGGTCATTTACATTTTTTGTGAGTGATGAGACTTTAATTTGTGCTAGAAATTTCTGTACTCCTAAGTGAAACATAAAGTGTCAACAATATTGATATACCGCTATCTCCTATAAGTGAAACATAAAGTGTCAACAATATTGATATACCGCTATCTCCTATAAGTGAAACATAAAGTGTCAACAATATTGATATACCGCTATCTCCTATAAGTGAAACATAAAGTGTCAACAATATTGATATACCGCTATCTCCTATAAGCGAAACATAAAGTGTCAACAATATTGATATACCGCTATCTCCTATAAGCGAAACATAAAGTGTCAACAATATTGATATACCGCTATCTCCTATAAGTGAAACATAAAGTGTCAACAATATTGATATACCGGTCTCTCCTATAAAGAGATGGGCTTGTTTTAAAGCAGCGTGTACATCTGTTGTTTGATGGAATGGTACTTGTATGAAATTAAATATTGATTGCTAAAAGCTACCATTGAACAAATTAATAATGTGCCAGTTTTGATGAATGATCTCAAGAATTGACATGCCAAGAGCTATAACAAATTCTAACCACAGGGCATTTTGGGCCAAGAGGAGTTGTCTTTCTTTCCTAAAGTTTGATATTAGAAGTTGTACATTAATATTTTTTTTCAAATTCTGCCGTTTTATATGCTAGACTAAGTGAACAAATTCTTAAAGTTGTAGATGAAGGACTTTTGAGTTGTTTGTACCAGAACTAACTAATAATTCAACCCCTGCAAACCCTACAGTCTGTTACAACTAAGATGGATGAACTGAATATTACCCATTCATTGTATTTAACATTTTATTCTCAGTGATGAAATATGATCACAGTTTTGGCTATTTGTATCTGATTGATTTACACATTAACATTAATCAAAATTGTCACGATGTGCTTACAACAGCAATTTACAGTAAACAGTTTTATCCCATTAGGCACATCATTGCCACATGTTTCCAATTAAACAAAAAATTGATGCCGATTACAAATTATTTAAAAGAGATAAAAAAATATTGTCATATGATTGTACTGTAATAAATTTTTAAAGTGCATTCATTTTACTTTTTTTTTCTTAAAAACAAAAAAAAAAGTAAAACAAAGAAGTATAACATTGTCTATAACTTTATACCAAATAAGAATGGGTGAGAGTCACTGTTTTAAAATTGGACCTGGATATTTCTAGGGTCCAGAGCTCTTTAGTAAATGGGTGGGTGAATCAGAGAGAGCTGTTAGGGAGGTGTTTAGAAAAGCCAGAGCTGCTGCTCCATCTATTGTCTTTTTTGATGAAATTGATGCTTTGGCCGTAGAAAGGGGCAGGTAAGCATGTTCAAAAATTGAAATACATGTACTGATTGAAAAAAAGGTTATTTACAAAATATATCTATTTTGAAGTATTTTTCACCTTGCAGAGCAAACCATAATCTAGAAAATGTATCTTTTCTTGTACATTGTATTTGGAATTAAAATTATTGAATGTCGGTGACAGTCTTATACAGGCTCATATGTCAGGATAATGCAATTGTCTACTTAACAAAAAAATATCATACCAAATGAGTACCAGAAAAATTGTTCCTGACATAGTATGTGATTATGGAAATCAGTAGGGTTTATTGTACAAGATATGTTCATGTTATACATGTAGTAAAAAGCAATTGGAGGCAGAAGTCTGATTTTTTCCTTTAAATAGTGTCACTGAGGTTATTACATCAGGTGATACGTTGATGTTTATAGTACATATAAATACAGTAGATAAACAGTGTATGTGTAAACATTGTGTCTTCTTTCCTTGTCCAGTTCCTCGGGCAGCAGTAATGTTGGGGATCGTGTCCTTGCCCAGCTTCTGACAGAAATAGATGGAGTCCAGAGTCTAAGAGACGTCACCATCGTAACAGCTACAAACCGCCCTGATATGATTGATAAGGTGAGACCTGTAGTGTTATTATAATTTTTTGTCATGATACTGCTGTTATAATGTGCAAGAAATATGTTCATTAATTATTAACATGTCCAAAAAGTATTGTTTTAAAAATTAATGAAAGGGTTAAGGAAGACATGATCTATCTGATCATGAAAGAAAAAAAAGATACATTGCATCAAGAAAGTTGTCAAAAATACCATTATATGGTCAAATTTGCTTCACAGCAGCCAGAAAATCAAAGGGGGAGTTTCGATAAGGCTATTTTTCGGCCCCTCAAGAAATGTAATGAAATTGTGATATGTTGTAGATAAAAGTGTTATCTTCCTAAAAATATGAAAAAAATTTATACTGCACATTTTCTGGTCACGTGATAATTAAAAATTTAAGTATACCCTCTTCCTAAATTTTTGGAGGGGTCATATTTAAAGGGGGTAATGGAGTTTATTTAACGTCAAAATCATAAATGAAATATTACAAATGTGAATAAAGGCATCAAATAACCAATTTCAATATTTTTCTTTACAGAAAATTAATGATATTTATTTTATTTGAATGCGTTTTAAGGTGCAAGATTTTTCTCGTATTTTAATTGTAACTCTTCTTTTAAAGAGAATGAATGTAACATATAAAACGTATATGAATAATAAAGACAGGAATTTTCAAAAAATGAATTAATCGACAGTTTATATTTAGACTTAATAATCAATATATTACATTTTCCCGTATGTAGAAAAGCAAATGTAAAGATATATAGACAAGAGATAGATAATCTTAAACTGTCATTGACAGGTGTTTGACACTGTTTGCAACACATTTTTGTCAACTAAAGTTATTGTGCTAAATATAGTATTAATAAAATGTACCGTAATAGCATTAAATTGAATTTTAAAAAAAAATTCTTGAAATTAGTAGATTTCGGAATTCGGTACGATTAAAAAATGCAGCTATTTATATTTTTAAAGTATATGTAAAAGAATCATAGTCTGTAATGTACATTGTATTTAATAATACCAAGCGTATTACTACCAGTCAAAATATTTTATCAAGACTGTAATTATTAGTCCCATACCGGTGAAGCCGGAGGATTCTATAGGTTTCCTCATCGTCTGTCCGCCTGTTTGTCCGTCCGTCCCTCTGTCTATCTGTCAGTCTGTTCCACTTGGTTTTTCGCACTTTTCTCTAAACGCTTGCAGATATTGAGCTGGCTTTGGTATTTATAGTGTATCCTGATGAGAAACAGAGTTTGGAATTCGAGTTTGAAATTCTGCTTCATTGATTTTTGACGGAATATTACAAATTTTAAAAAAAGGGGGGGTTCGGCGTTTTTTGTTTTGTATTGTTTTTTCTAAAAAAAAAAAATCGCATATATTGAGCTGATTTTTGTTTTGGTATATGTGCTAAACTTGAGTTGTAGATCAAGTTTGCATTTTCTTCCGCTTCAATGATTTTTCAAATAGGGCATTTTCAATTTTTAATGGAAACCAGGTTATACTTGGTGTGCCGATAGTGGACTATTATTGCTAATGCTTACAGAATGCGTGAATAAATAGCCAAATGATAAAAAAAAGCTAAAATACATTGAGTGCATGTCTTCTATTCATTCTTAAACTTAAAAGTATTTACGCACATAAAGAGGTGCATTATGTTTTCAGCAAAAATGAGACAATTCAGGCAAGCGAGGACCTATATGTAATTCCTCGCGCTTCCCAACTTCCTTTTGATGCTTATGTTGTTTCACCAACTCTAGTCACTATTTGATTTGTTAGACCATAGCCGCAATTTAAAATACATTTGTAAATACCAAATGTATGAGTTAAATCATATCCTGCAGAAACGTACAAATCAACATCCAGTCTTAGAAGTAATCTACGTTCCCTACATGTAGACCGCACGGAATTATATGTGAACCTTCTCTAACAGATTGAAGCGAGGAGAGTTTCTATTCAAAGGAATGGCTATAAACATATCCTTGATAAAGAAGGTTAATGAATGGACTAATCCTCAAACTTCTCTTTAGTTCAGTCAGTCATTCGGAAAATGTAAGATCCGGCATCTGTAGCATCATCGGTGCATATTTCTTCAAGATAGGGATTATAGTTACATGAAAATGAGACATGCTCCAAAATATATACCCTGAGCATTCATCAAGAAAATGTAAGTCAGATCTAGCGTCTGAAGCAAGTCTGACAGTGTGCATCCGAAGATGCATCATAAAGCACGTCTTCTCAACAAGTGCTTATAGCTGCACTGCTCCATAAACATTAACCTGCTTTAAGAACATTAACCTGGACATTCTTTAACTGAAAATGCAGCATCTGAAACCCGACAGATGACAAGAAAACACACTAGATCTGGCGACTCTGATGATATGAAGAAAATGAAAAAAAAATTTTAATAACCAGCTGGAACGCCTATAACGAAGCTCCTCCAACTTCGTGTAGGTGAGCTAAATATGTGACGTTATAGTTATACGCGGGCGACGAAATAAGTATGGAAATAACGATAGGATACAATTATGTTTTCTTATGTTAATATTTTCGAGAGTTCTCTTTGGTTTAGAAAAAATATGCTACTTTTGGCTTTGTATTTTTACACGGCGTCAGATCAAGTAACCAGGAGCTTCTAATTTTAGATATGCAAATTTTAGACAATTTTCAATTTTTGGATATGAAGTGCACACGCGACACTCATCATATTTTAAGATATTAGTGTGCAGAGTATATCTAATTACTGAAGAAAACTAGGTGAGTGTCCGTCATGCACTTCATATTCTAACCATCGATTGATAAATGCCACCCTCTTATATATTCCCATTAGCCTAATGTTAAATCATTTGAGGGTACATCTAAGAATGTGCCAACTACGGCGTGAATTCATCTCATATAAACTCTTGGAATATAAATAACAAAAATTAACATATATATCTTGAATTCTAAACCAATTTTGAAAAAATAAAACGAAATTTATTTTTATGAAAATAAGTGGGCCGATAAGCAGCCTTATCGAAACTCCCCCTTTCATGATCATCTATTTACTAATTGATTGTGTTTTATTAACCTTGTAAAAGTAATCTTAATTTTAACCTATATTAATTATCTGTAAATGTTGTTGATATTCTGTTGGACACTGTACAAAGCTTTGTTGTATTTCCTGCCAGGCTCTGATGCGACCAGGTCGACTGGACAGAATTCTATATGTCCCCCTACCGGACATGTCCACAAGACACAAGATCTTTATGATCCATCTGAGCAGAATGCCAATGGGGGACACAGTGGACATAGACGGACTGGTCAAGGTCACAGAGAAATACTCGGGAGCTGAGGTAAATGTAATGGATTCTGATATAGGATTTTATAATTAAATATTTCCTCTTCTACATTTTTTTTATCTTGATTGAATTAAACCTGGTAGATTTTTGTAAATTATACAAAGGTGCAGAATTCTATCATTTTATATTTTATTGAATGATATGGCAACTTTTATTGAAAATAGAACAATTTAAAATTTTTATATGCTAGCAACTTAGTGAAATATAATGGAATTGATGTCAAAGCAAACAATAAATCAGAAAACATACTAGCACATATTTACCTAAAGTACAAAAAAAAACAGACTAAAAGAGCTACATGAGCTCAGTCTTCTCAGAGCATGCTGGTTAGTAGCATAACACTACAGAGAAATACACATATAGCAAATATACATATGGAGAAATCATGCTTAGAATAAAATTTTTTTACCAAGCTAGAAACTGAATGATTAACTGAATAGAAAGAAAAACAGATAAATAACCACAGATATATCAATGCATTTTAAATGTTCCAGTCTATTCTCTGTATCAGTGTTTACTACATGGATAAAGGCTGTTTTATAATTCACATACAGTTGAACTTTGGTATCTCAAACACTGATATCTCGAAAACGATGGATATTTCAAAGTGATTTTGAAGTCCTAATCACTTATTCTTTAAGTATTTTACCCTTGATATCTCGAATCCTCGGATATATCAAAGTTTTTTCTCGCTCCCATAAAGTTCGAGATAACGAGGTTTGAATGTACATGTATTAGCTAGTGCAGCGATTTTTTTTGTCACCATCAGGTGTCAGCAGTATGCCATGAGGCAGCTATGTTTGCTCTTCAGGAAGACATTCAGAGTCAGAAAGTGGAGCAGAGACATTTTGACAAAGCCCTGACAGTGGTCAGGCCTCGAATCAGTGACCAGCTTATTCAGTTCTACCAGAATTATCATTTGAACAGTGGTCTACAAGCTGTCTGACATCGTATTTTAAACATCTTAACCATATATATATATACAGTGTGTTTCAAGAACTTAACATTATTTAAGCTGAACATCAGCATTGTTCACATTACAGAAAATTACATGTATGTCAGTTACAAGTTTTTTGAGTTACAAGTATTTCAGGTAAATATGCGTCATTTACAAGCTTTGTCAGTGACAAGTTATGTCAGTTACATGAGTTACAAGGTATGTCAGTTACAAGCTGTGTCATATACAAGAGTTACAAGCAATGTCAGTTACAAGCTGTGTCATATACAAGAGTTACAAGCAATGTCAGTTACAAGCTGTGTCATATACAAGAGTTACAAGCAATGTCAGTTACAAGCTGTGTCATATACAAGAGTTACAAGCTATGTCAATTACAAGCTGTGTCATATACAAGAGTTACAAGCTATGTCAGTTACAAGCTGTGTCATATACAAGAGTTACAAGCAATGACAGTTTTAAGCTTTGTTAGTCACGATTCAATCAGTAATTGATAAAGAGAAAAGATGTCTATGAAGAATGTGATACTGAGAAAAACAAACTTGTCCAAAGATTTCATGGTGCATTATATGTATATCAACAGCTAAAAGCAGATTTAAACTATAGCTAAGACATTACAGGAATACATATATATTATTATATTACATACTTAGTAATAAATACAGGTTTTTTGCATGTGCGATATGCCTGATGTCACAATATCTGTACCAGCTTGCAGGGCTGATACGGATCCTGCAGGGTTGATATGGATCTGTAGGGCTGATACGGATTTATATTACACCCCTTGTAGATTAAACATTTAAAAAAGAGTATTTGTGATAATACATCTAATTTTGTTCAAATTCTCTGGAAAAAAATGTGTATTTAATTTTACTGGAATTTAATACCATAAGCTAGTCTGTGATTACCGGTATTTATTTGTACTTGCTTGAGTAGATGTATGTTGTATGTTATTACTAAGTATGTAATAAACATAATAAAACATACCCTTTTCCACATCACATCTGGTATCAGCCCTTGATCAATATCAGCCCTCGGGCCTTCAGCCTTCAGGCTGATATTGTTGTCTTAGGCTGATATAGGGTGTGTTATGGAAAAGGGTATGTATTATTCTTTATATAACAGTAACTTGATCCGAAGAGTCGTATCACGTCGAGTTGACAGGCGCAGATCTTCAGATAAAGTCGACACAAAGCGGGTATATAATAAATATATATTTAGCAATCCTCTCTAACATTTCAAGTTATTTATGTCGGATATAAAGGTGAAGGATTAAATAAAATTTTCAGCTATTACTTTTTTTTTAATCACAGACAGGATGTATATGAAAGCCAGAATAAATTACTAATTTAAAAAAAAATTCTCTTCCTAGAAATATTTTACGTGTCATTGACAAGTTAAATTCTTTTCTTTAAAAAAAGTGCTGTGCTGATTAACTAGGAAATTTTGTTTTTATATTTGACCTCAGTATCCTTGATGTTTAGAGTCTGGTTTGACAAAATACAAATATAAACAACTGAAACAAATTATGTACCTCCGGTAAAAGGCCTGCACCACTAATTACGTAAATTTCCAATTTCGGGGAATGTGTTGAGCATTGTTGTTACATTAAGTTTGAAAAGACGCAAGATTTGCCTGAAGCAGTAATGTTCAACATATATAACAGCATCGTAATTATTATGTTCAGTACATTGTTTTTCCCTTGTGTAAATTGTACTGTTACTTAGTTTGAAGGTATCGGTGGGTTTTTTTTTCTTTTCTTTCTGAGGTTTTATGCTTCTATGCCCTCTGTTTTTATTGCATGTGCCTAATTAGTCCGAAATATCTTACGTTTTCCAGGCTTTTTTCACGATTTGATATTTTACGTGCCAGGAAAACGTCAGAACCGGCGCCATTACGAAAACTGGAAATTTCACCGTCTCCAACCGGAGCTGATTTTCGATACTTGCGAACTGAATTAAATGCCGAACTTACTATTTATCAGTACAACAATGCTTCTAGTACTCACCAATATCGATGAAAAGAAAATATCACTCCACATTTCGATTTAGTCTTGCAAGATTTTAAAATGCACGAAATGCAAAGAAAACTCGACGGTCTGATAAAATGTTTTTACCAGACTGTATATTTCATAAACAAACCCATATAAACGATGTTGGTGAGTACCAAAGGCATTGTACTTTTGATAACTTGTGAATTCAGCATTTAATTCGGTTAGCAAGTATCGAAAATCAACCCGAGAATGCCTCCTCCAGTTGGAGGCGGCGAATTTCCAGTTTTTGTAATCCGGTTCTGACGTTTTCCTGGCATGTAAAATATCAAATTCGTGGGGGAAAAAGCCTGGAAAACGTCAGATATTTCGGACTAGTGCCTAATCTGCTTCCTCGATTAAGGTCAGAAAAAAGTTGAATAATACAACTTACTGCATGTAACTTGAGCTCTGATTTTTAATTCTTTATCATGGTACCTAGCAATTCTCACAGCATTAAGTTTTAAATAGAATTTTTTGTATATATCAGTGTTCTTGGTGTATTTGGAGACAAAGCCAATTAATTAATTCAATTCAATTGATTCAATTTCAAGCAATATTTAAAAATTAGAAATTTACACCCGATTTACACGAACCTTGCATTGGTACAGAGAAATTATTTTTAGAATTGGTATAGTGTTTGGAATTGCTGTTTAGATTTATGTTGATGGCACGAGTCTAATCTAGCTATGAACAAGGACGCTATGATTTTATGAACGGCATTTATGATTACGAGGTTTTAATTTTGGTATGTCAGAGATACTTTTTTGTTTTCATTTTATGGCAGTGAATTAGTAACTGCTATATCGCAATTATTCGCCGGTTAGGAATAATTATGACTGTATTAGATGTATGACAAAATGTCAAGGTTTGCACATGTGATCTATCAAAAAGCATAATGACATTTTGAAATTTGTCATTTTTGTTGCTTTGGAATCTTGACGATGGGACGTTAAAGTAATAATAACCTTAAATTGTTTTTTCCCTGTATAAAAAAGAAGTGTTCTCCGTCAGTTACTTTCTTTTATAACTATCACTTTTATATATTCTATTATGTACCAATGTAAGAGTATTTAGTTTTGATTTATGTTAAATTTTATTTTTGCAGTGTTGCAAAACACACACGCATAAACTGAACACTGA
Source organism: Saccostrea echinata (assembly GCF_033153115.1). NCBI lineage: Eukaryota > Metazoa > Mollusca > Bivalvia > Ostreida > Ostreidae > Saccostrea > Saccostrea echinata. Next base: position 5,606,683 of record NW_026889806.1, on the reverse strand, counting down.
ATATCGATCTTTCCCGTATGTATAATCGTATATACACCTTATCCATCAACAACTTTTTTTTTTGCCTACAAACAACAATAGAAGCAGATGTCATTCGTCGTTAAGGGCATATGGCTGTATGTTATATATTTTTACTTCATTAACAAATAAAACCTTTTTGGCAGAATCGAGATTTTTCGCAACAAAGAAGATGGGTGAACATGACGAGCGATAAGCCTATAGTGGGACAAACTTGAAGATTAAAAATTAAATTTCAATTATATCAAAATTTTCCTTGATATTTCGGTTAACATTGAAATATACTTTATATAAAATCTCTGCAATTTGCAAAAATCCCTCAAAGATTGAAATTATTTGCCTGTGAAATATTACACACACAAGAGTGTGCAAAAAGAGTCATTTTCTCATTATATAACACTATTTTTCGATATGAGTGGGTCTTCGCTCCACCTTTTTGAAAGTTAGTCCTCAAAGTTGGCATAAAAATATACATTTTTTGGTTACCAAAAATATGGAGCAGTGACCCACTATACCTTAAAAATATACTTTTATGACATAACATTCGCATCTTTTCGAGAAATACTTGAAGTCCATTAAGTCAAGGGTCATATCACAAACATGATTTAAATCCCACTGTTCATCAACACTTGTGTAGTCTAGTGGTTAGCGTGCTAGTCTCGAAAGAAAATGGTACTCAGGATTTTTATTGCTAGGGTTCGAACCCCACCAATACCACATTATTTTTTTTAATAAAAGAAGAAATTTTGCCGAGAAAATTTTTCTCAGAAAAGTTTTGTTTATTACAATTTCATAAATTTCAATAATGAGAACTTTACTCTAAATATTAAATTCACAAATTAAACATGATTTTTATTAATTCTGAAGCTATAGGCTTTCTGCACGCTATGTTCGCCCATCTCCTTACAATCGTAAAATAAATGGGAAACTATTTTATGATACTGATAAGTGTACATAGCTCACACAAGCAGAAAGTGATGACATGTGAACATGACAGCTCATCAACATCTTTTTTGTTACCAGATATAGTAAGGAATACAATATTAAACATGCAATTTAAAAGTTAAAAAAAAAAGTTAACTCATGTGGAAGGTGCGCATGATGCATACTTTAAAAGTTCGAACAACGCGAATGGATGACAAACTGTACGATAAAAACATACCACATTAATGACATGTCGTGTTTGACTTGTATATTTCAGCGCTTTTCTCAGTTTTAAAACAATAAAGGTAAAAAAATTAATAAGTTGCTCTCAGGCATGAAAAATTTTATTTAAAAGAATTCTTGAATTTATTGGAACAGTGTTGAAATAGTTCCCTTGAAGGGATGAAAAACGAGTGTACTCTGGTGTGGTTCGGGTTGGCGTTGCAGCAACACGTGTAAATCACTTGTTCAGGTATGATTTGTGAAGTTGTGCACACCTTGTGGTGAAATGAACACGATTTCTCGATACCTCGGTGTTAAAAATAACATTAAACTATTTGAATTAATCAGGCATTGGTTTGGAGCTGTGTTATTTTGTATGTGTGTGTAGACTTATGAAATAAGAATTTCAACTTAAATATGTAAGTAAAAGATGTATGTAATGCAATATAGCTATTTTCAAACTAGAATTTAACTTCTTTTTTTGGAACTCTTTAGAATGGAGAAAAGAAAAGTGATCGATCTCATAAATCATAAGCTGCAGATCTGTAGATAGCTGGTCTGAAAAAAAAATTGGGATAGACTACCAGAGAGGGTGAGAACAAAAGAAACTAATTACAGGTGACCTGTAGTATGTTTTAGATTACCACAGAAAAAAGCTTAAAAACTTAAATTCTTAATATACAAAGTATAATTCATCTTAAAAACTAGAATCCAAAAATGTAAATCAATTTTTTAGCTCAACTGAGCTGAAAGCTCAAGTGAGCTTTTCTGATCACATTTTGCCTGTAGTCCCTCTGTATGTCTGTCTGTCGTGAATTGTCTAAACTTACCACATATCCTTCTCCAGAAACACAGCGTCAATTCCAAACAAACTTGCCACAAAGCATTCTTGGTTCAACTTCAGTTTATTCACCCAAACCAAAATATTGGTTCCCTATTTATTCCGTATTGGTTAAAGGGGTTTAAGTTTAATTGTTTGCAGGAAGGGTTATACCCTTTTCCAAGGGGAGATAATTAAGAATTAGTGAAAAATTTATGACATTATTTAAAGAATCTTCCCACGAACTACTGGCCTAGAAAACGTGTAACTTTAATAAAAGCTTCATTTTCATAGTATAGATTCAATTTCATTCAAATTATGACCCCCCTGAGGAAAGGGTGGGGCCACATTAGGTGATCAAAGTTAACACTGGAAAATAATTAAAGGAAAAATCTCAAGAATAGCACGGTTAGTCATATTAATTCGGAAGCATCGTTAGGTTGTTTAGATTCAAGTTAGTCATGGCTCCTGAGTAAGGATGGGGTAAAAAAAAGAATTAAGTTACTTAGAAATATATAAGAAAGATCTTTATGAACAGCAAAGCTATTATCAGTCATATTTATATGCAAGCAACATGCAGCGGATAGTTTAGATTCAAGTTTGTTCAGATCAGGGCAATCGTAAATAGGTTGAGGCTACAATAGGGGATCAGAATTTGACAATGGAGTACATATAGGAAATCTTTTCAAGAGTGACAAGGACACTCCAAGTCATATAAATAAGCGAAACATTCTGATGATGTGTGGATTTTTTTAAATTATGATCCTCGGGTTAGGGTTGGGCCGAAATCAAAGATCCAAATCTTGCACAATGCATATGTACAGGTAAAATATCTTCAGAACAGCAGGACCATGTTGATCATATTGATTCTGAAACATCTGATGTTGTGAGGATTTAACTTTGATTAAAACATAGCTCCCTTAGGGCTAGATTTTGGTCCATATTTTCATGAAATAAAAGAGGGAAATTTATTTATTTATTTTTTTTTCATTTTATTTAATTTTTTTTTATTTATTTGTTGTTGTTTTTTTTTTAATTCTACTGATGATGAACAGCATGCAGGGTCAACGTGACTCAGATGAACTTTGTACTTTTTTTTTTTTTTTTTTTGGTTATTTTTATGCCCCCGTAATCGAAGATTCGGGGGCATATAGTTTTTGCCCTGTCTGTCTGTCTGTTTGTCCTCAAAAACTTTAACCATAACTTTTGATTGGTTGGAGCTATGGCTTTCAAATTTCACATGTGTCTTCCTTGTGACAAGACCTTTCTTTGGATACCTACAAATTTGACCTTTTGACCTTGGCCTTGGAGTTTCACCTACTTTAATTTTGAAAAATTTTAACCTTGCCCATAACTTTTGATTGGTTGGAGCTATGACTTTCATATTTCACATGTGTATTCCTTGTGACAAGTCCTTTCTTAACTACCACATTATATTTGACCCTTTGACCTTGACCTTGGATTTTGATCCACTTTTGCAAAATTTCATAAGACTTTAACCTTAGCCATAACTTTTGAACAATTTATGCTTGGGCTTTCAAACTTTATATGTGTATTTATTGTGATAAGACCTTTCTTTGGATAACAACAACTTTGACCCTTTAACCTTGACCTTGGAATTTGACCTACTTTTGAAAAAACTTTAACCTTGGCCATAACTTTTTAACAGTTAGTGCTAGGGTTTTCATACTTCATATGTGTATTCCTTGTGACAAGACCTTTCTTGGGTACCAATATCTTTGACCCTTTGACCTTGACCCTTGAGTTTGACTTACTTTTGAAAAACTTTAACCTTGACCATAACTTTTAAACAGTTGGTGCTAAGGCTTTCATACTTCACATGTGCATTTCTTGTGACAAGATCTTCCTTTGGATTCCAACAACTTTGACCCTTTGACCTTGACCTTGGAGTTAGACCTACTTTGGAAAAACAAAAACCTTGGCCATAACATTTGAACGTTTGATTCTGGGGCGTTCACATTTCATGAACATGTGTATCACTTGTGACAAGACCTACCCTTGGGCACCATTTGACCTTGACTTTGACGTTTTACTTACTTTTTAAAAACTTTAACCTTCGCCATAATTTTTCAACAGTTGGTGCTAGGGCTTTTATATTTCACTAGTATATTCCTTGAGACAAGACCTTTCTTTGGGTACCAACATTTTTGTTCTCTTGACCTGGAGTTTGACTTGCATTTGAGAAACTTTAACCTTTGCCATAAGCTGCCATACGGGGGCATTAGTGTTTCACAAACACATCTTGTTATTTTTTTTTTTATTATTTTTTTTTCAAAATCGCCATCTACTATGGTACTTTGTAAGTCTCTACAAATTTAGACCTTTGGCCATTGAGCAATAAGGAATCGTTTGAGCGACATAGAGCCTAATCTGCTTCCTCGATTAAGAGCGACATAGAGCCTTAGTGTTTTACCCCGTAATTAAGCTATTATGTCTACATCTGATTCAGCTTTCTTATAGAAGAAAATGCATAGTTCTATACAATTAAAGATTGACCAGATGCTTTTGGATTTTTCCTTTTCCTTTCTATTGGCAATCCTCGCCGTTGTAAAGCTTTTAAAATATCATCTTTTCTACAGAAACAGTGGCCTGTGGCATAGAGTATCCTCTGGTGAAGAGAATTCAAGTTTGTTCAAATGAAGGGCCGTGCTCCCTTTCAAGGGCAATTAAGAAAAGGCAAGACATCGAAAAAAAAATCTTAAGAACTACTAGAAAAGACGAAACAGAGAAAGTTTTCTGACATAGAGTAGTTGCAATTTTGTCCGGTTCTCTGGACTATAACTGGAAATCAAAGTTTTACATTTGAATACATGTGAATATAGAAAACTTGAGAGAGCTCGAGAGAAAATATTGAAATTCATATTTAAAAGCAGAATTTGATCTGCCTATTGGAAGAATTTTTATATTGATTTTTATCATCTGATATAAGATTTAAGTAACCCATTATACTATTGATCGTTGTACATTTACTCTTCGATACAGTAATACTGCCTCTCATCTCCTTTAAAGTCAACAGTAAATGTATTACCTGTTTAAAGAGTAATTCTGCATAAACGATTGCATAGAAATATATAAATATCCCGAAAGATGAACTTATTGCCAAAGAGAGAAAGAGATTGTTTCAGATAAAATGGTCTTGGCACGTGTCGTTCTCTTTAAGTGTCAGCTGAGGATACATATAGAAGTGATTCGTTATTCTTCTGACTTCATGTCCTCTGATTATTTTTACTTGGTTTGTTTTAAACAGTTAAAAAGATGACATTTCCCATTTATAGCCACGGTTATAAAACAACTGCTTCATTGCAGATAAAATATTACATAGGAATGTCAACATTATAACTTGCAAAAAGTATATAAGGTCAACAACATAAGGCATTTACAAAAACAGTCCCAGGCAGTTTACTTTTTTTTTCTTAAAGAATGTAAGTATGTTCCACATGGAGTTTTATGCAGTCATTTTACATACTTTTTTCAGTTATGCTGAAAATAGTTTACTAAAAGATTTGGCACTTGATTGACCAGCGATGTTTCTTTTAATATAGTATTGTAAAAGAGGAGGAAATTATGGGTAAATTTGTCACTTTAGTTGTAGCTTGTTATTTATTCATTCCATTGAAGTATATGTAAGCTAATCAGAGAAAAGGCTTCATTTTTCTTGAACTTATTTTTTGGGTTTTTTTTAAATAAGACTTTGTCAAATCAATATCCAAGACTCTTCATGCAAATTTTGTCACTCTTGTATTAATTATGGTCCGGGACTGAAATAGACTCCCAAGGGGGAACCTTAAATAGAATTTTTTTATAGAAATATGTTTGTAAATTCATTGTAAATACCGAAGACAATCATGTCTACGAAATGACAGACTGAGAGCTAGTATCTCCTAAAGAGCAGATTCAATTTTGATTAACCTTTAATTTGCATGTATGGCCCACGGAGCAAGACCTCATGGGGCTACAATAGGGTTTGTAAACCACTTTTAAAAAGAAAGAAATAAAACTCATGTTGTTCACCTTCAGGCTTGATCAAACACAGTCACAAAGTGGACCTCTGTCCACATAGCGGGTTCACTTATCGTAGAGAACACAGGAACAATCTGTAAATGTCTTTTCAAGCAAGAGCACAGAATCATGAAACGTTCATAATATATGGAAAGTATATTTAAAAAAATTCTAAAACAATAAGGCTAAAAATGAAAACTTGATTATATGTTCATGAATCAAATATGGAGATAACGAACAGTAATCAAGCTCAAAGTCATATACAAAGACAATTCAGAAAATTGTGATCACCCGCTTTCGGAGCCAGGCGTAGGGTTAAAAACTCATGTTCAAAAAGGTTTCAATACACATGTTCAATATGAAGATCTTTCTTTCCTCATTCAAAAGTTATGACCCAGGTCATTTTTTTTTCCCAGACAAAGAGACAGACGAATAGGATTTAATGTCCCTGTACATAAGGATCACAGCAATGATAAAATTCTTAAGAATTAATTGTGTCTTTCATGATTTGAGTTGGTTCTCTACCTTACAAAAAACAAGGGGTTATGATGGACCCAGCTTGCTTTATCGATTACAAACATCTTTGGCTTAATTGTGACGGACCCAGGTTCATTTTTTTTTTTTTTTTTTTTTTGTTGATTTTGATCTGTATTTTGCAAACATTTGGGGTTTCATTGTGACGGACACAGACTGGTATTTGCTAACATTTTATGTGATGATTGTGATGGACCCGTCTTGCTTTATCTCTTGATTTTTGTATCACTTTATTTTTTGCAAACTTCTAGGGTTTAACTTTTACAGACCCAGCTTGCTTTGCTGTTTTTGGTCTTTACTGCATGCAGAGATTAGTGACAAACAGACTCCGTTTTCATGCCTATTTAGTCTGTACTTTTAAAACATCTATACTTTTCTTGATCTGCCCACATAGAAGACGACAATTAAAGAAAGTCATTTTCTTATTGACATTTTATTATCATCTGCTTACAACTCATACACTGTCGATAATTTTTCAATTTATAAAGATGGACATCTCTAAACTCACAATTGCCCTTACTTTCTCCATCAAGTACATAGGGGCTTGTCTTCTGGATTGTTAAATGTAAAATAAATTTTAAAATTTTTGGAGTCTACTTTAAATACACTTAAAAGTTGCTAAAATAAAGATTCTGACACTTTCAGTCAAGAAAACCCACGTTTAAAAAACACGCACCACACCTATATACATAAACTCTAGGTGTGGTGCGTGTTTTTTAAACGTGATTTTTCTTGACTGAAAGTGTCAGAATCTTTATTTTAGCAACTTTTAAGTGTATTTAAAGTAGATTCAAAAAAATATTAAAATTTATTTTACATTAAACAATCTAGAAGATAAGCCCCTATGATCAAGTAAAGATCTTTTTTCCGTTGGAAATGAGTGCTTAAATCAATTTTTATCTAGAAAAGTAAATATTATTCTGCATTTTAATATGTTTTGTCTATTTTATAGAGAATAAAATATAATACGCTGCTTGTTTTATTCAATACTCATTAATAACAGAGCATTATAACTATTTCTGCATCATGAATTCGAACATATATGAAATACCTACATTACACTAGAGCACAGTGTGTGAAAAGGTGGCACAAGAGAAAGTTTGAAAGCTTAAAAAGAAATCAAAGTCTTAATTTCGTTTCATGCCATAACAATTAAAGCATAACATCAGTCTGTAACGCATCATTATATACAACCACACAAGCTTAATATTTGCAGGACAATCATTTGTAAAAGTACATATCCCAAATTCAACTGTCTGTGATTACGAGAAAAAATTGACTATATTTGTGGAAAAAATTCTCCATTTTTGTCTCATCATTTTTCTGTTTAGAGAGAGAAAGATTTTTTTTTTAATTTCTGAAAAACATGTAAATTCCTGTGATCCCGATCTGTTAGTTAGACCTGCAGACATGAATTTCTTCACAAGGTTGTACAGCGTAGGATTGATTGTTAACTTAATGTTGATAGTCATCTTTTCGTTTTTTATCACACTGGGAAAAATAGACCCTGTACACATGCATACATATAATTAGATATCTCTTATCTAAATCTTTTGTCTGCATATGGCTTGTAAGATCAATGCCTGAACAATGATAAAAGTACAAATGGTTGGACCTCACATCAAAACTTTAAATGTTCGTTGTGATTTATTTTTCAATTGGGAATATTTGTCTCCCAAATAAGTTGTTTTTATCCTACTGGGTAAAAACCAATTCTCAACTGTAACTATAATTTTAGGACAGTCCAACGAGACAATGCAATTTCACGTATAAAAATACGGTACTTTTTTGACTCACAAACACCAAGGTACAGGACATTGCTTAAGTTTTGACAGTTTCTTGTCACGCACTTGTCAAGCTCTTAATCTTTAAATCCACTGTTTAAAAAACGACAAGTAATGTTACACGTAAATAAGTTCTTATTTACAGTATATATGTGCCATAACCGTATCCCTTTAAGTTAAGATTTATGGGGGGAAGTCTTTCTTATCAAATTTATTCTTTTTCTTTTGCATTTAATTGAAGCAGCTGAAGTTTTTTTTTCCCATGATAAAGTGAAACGATTTTTTTTATTTTAATTTACAAATGTCTTGTGCTCTTAAAATGTAGAAATTACGTGGAAACCATTAGACTGCGCATAATTTTGCTTCGGTATATAGATGTAAATTGGTTTAGATTTTGTAGGTGTACAGTTCTGAATTCTACATTCAATGATTAACATAAATATATTGATTTTCTTCTACATGAAAAGAAGAAGTATCTTGCTGTGGCCTTCAATTCAACATTTAGATACCGTATATCGACGACGTTTTATCAATTAGCAATATTCATTTTCATTCCTACGTTGATTCGATATATCCCTTTTAACTCAAAATAACAGAGTCTGGCACATCTATTTCATGTTTGGATATTTTGCTAGGAAAAAGCGTTAATGGTAACCTAACAACAAAGCTTTATGATAAACGTGATGACTTCAACTTTTCTATCGTCAGCTTCCCTTATTCATGTAGCAATATACCCTTATCACCTGCATATGGAGTTTATGTCTCTCAGTTGATTCGATACGCAAGAGCATGCTCTACGTATGAACAATTTCTAAAGCGAGGCAAGCTATTGACAAACAAATCAATGAAACAGGGATATCAAATGTCACGTTCAATTTAATATTTTGCAAATTCTATGGTCGATACAATGACCCTGTCAGCAAATACAATCTATCATTAAGTGGAATGCTGACTGAGGTTTTTTACAAATTGTTAGCCAATTATTTACGCACTGAATTGTCTACGGATTTTTCCGTGGGCCCAATCATGACAAGGAGCATTTTGCGGTTGTGACCGGTCGACAGGGGCTGCTTACTCCTCAATGGCACTTGAACCCACCTCTGATGTTTTTAGAGGTTCGTGTTTGCTCTGATCCTACTTTGTATTGTTTCAATGGACTTCTGAGCTTGAATACTGATCGTTATCTCCATATTTCATTTAAGACTATACAACTAAAACATATTTTTTTTTAAAAAGTATATTTTGAATCTGCTAATAATGAGCCGATTACCCCAAGGACGAGATTGTTATACATACCGCGAATATTCATTGACATCCCTGGCTTGTTTTAAGGAAGCTCTAAACACGAAAGAAAAAATGTTTTGGGGACATTGAGAAAATTATATCATATAAAAATGCACATATTGAATTTATATAGTTTATTTCAACATAGAGTACCTGTCATATTTTCGCAGAAAAAATGTTCTTAGACAATTTAGAATTAGTGAACAGAAATCAGTTGTTTACTAATATTGGTAAAATACATGTAAAAATTTATTCAATTATTTTATTATGGTTTAATATAATGTTATGAATACCTCAATCTTTTACAAATTGTGTCATTCATTGTAGATTCCCGTTTATTGTTTCTTACATCTAAGGGCAGATCACTCTATCTGCATAAAAATACCTTACAATCAGAACTCTTTAGTGTGCAGTGTTTAGAGCTTCCTTAAAAATGTATTATTTGAATTGAGCAGTTCTTGTTTTACTCAAAGCAAAGATTTTCTGAAAAACCAGCTGTTGAACCTGGTAATTTTTATGCAAAATATTGCATATAAAGTACATCATTTGTTCAGATAACTCCTCCTACAATTTTCAAAATCGGAAGTTCATATTTTGCAGATCAATTGTGCATGTATCAGAAATGTGCATGATGCTTGGATTTGAATTTGATAATATTATGTAACAAACATGTCATAAAATATAGAGAAAAAACATCACGACTGTCAGATATAGATTTGCAGAGGTCGATTACGTATGTGTAAAAGTAGAAAGGGTGAGATGTACGAGATACGATCGCTTGATGGTTAAAAAAGGCAGATGTAAGCTACAGAGAGGACGGTTTTATTTCTACTATTGTAAAATTGATTTTTACGATTTGTAAATGATTTTAAAAAATAATAAAAATACTATCAGTGACATGACCAAATAGAGTTAAAATAAATTTTGTTTAATATCAAACTCATTTACAACAAAACGGTATGAAACAGAAAAATTCAGTTAAGAAGATTATTATGAAATGGATTATGATAAATGTAAACTTTTGTACAATGAAATATATGGAGATAACGAATAGTATTCAAGCTCAAAAGTCCATTAAACAATAGGAGTAGAGCAAACACGGACCTCCAAACCTCAGAGGTGGGATCAGGTGCCATGGAGGAATGAGCATCCCCTGCCGACCGGTCACACCCGCCGTGTGCTCCTTGTCATGATCGGGAAATAACGGAAAAATCCGTCGACAATTCAGTGTGTAAATAATGGCCTAACAATTAGTATGAAAAACATCAATCAGCATTGGACTCAATGATAAATTGTATTTGCTGACAAGGTCATTGTATCGACCATAGAACTTACTAAATGATGACTTTAAACGAGACAGCTGATATTCTTGTTTCATCAACTTGTTTGTCAATAATTTACCTCGTTTTAGAAATTGTACATACGTAGAGCATGCTCCTGCGTATCGAATCAACTGAGAGATATAAACCCCGTATGCAGGTGATCAATGTATATTGCTGCATATAAGGGAAGTTGACGATTGAAAAGTTAAAGTCATCACGTTTATCATAAAGCTTGGTTGTTGGATTACCATCAACGTCTTTTTCAAGTAAAATATCCAAATATGAAACAGATGTGTCACACTCTGTGGTATCTTTTATCTCAAGCTCACCAGGATATATCGTATCGACATAAGAATGGAAATAGCCATTGTTAATTGACAATACGTCGTCGATATATCTAAATGTCGAGTTGAAGGCCACAGCAAGTGTTTTCTTCTTTTCACGTACAAGATTTTGGACAAATTCTGCTTCATATGAATACAAAAAAAGGTCCGCTAATAACGGGGCGCACTTGGTACCCATGGGAATTCCAATAGATTGTTGGAAGACCTGGTCTCCAAAAACCACATAGATATTGTCAATCAGAAACTCAAGCATCTTTTTAATGTCAACGTCAGAGTACTTGTGTGTACAATCAGAATGTTTTTAACAAAATAATTTTGCAAATGACCAATGACAAGGTAAGTATATTTACGAGTTCCATTTTTATTGAAAAAGCAGTTGTCAATGATATCAAAAAGCCTGGACTTTAATTTATCGTGGGGAATGGTTGTGTATAAAGTTGAAAAGTCGTAAGTTTTTAAGCTGTTGATTTTGGTAAAATCTTGTGATTTCAAATTTTCCAAAAGTTCCTTGGAATTTATTAGTATCCACATCTGATTAACACCACTTCTCGAATATATTGTTGCACAGTACTCTTGAAGTTTCTCCTTCACCTCTGTTCATATCTTAGTGAGGGGTAAAGAAAGAGGCTTGGTTGAACATTTACTGGAACCCGCTATGTATCTTTGTTTGTAAGGATTTTTATGAAGTTTCGGAATCCAATATAAATATGGTAATTCAAATTCATTTTGGTTGTTTGGAATATTAAAAATATTCAAAACTGACATATGATTTTGAAGAATTTCTTCCTTAGAAAGGGAACTATGAGTACAAGTTGGATTACCACTTGTAGAATTAAATCCAAGTTCCTCTAAAATACATTTAATATAATGAGCCTTACAAACAAAGACAATGTTGTTACCTGCTTTGTCAGCAGGGACCAGTACGTACTGATCATGTAATCTATGTAATTCTTTTTTCACTTCTGGATTATTGAATACAGAAGGATAGATGGTTCTCATATTGCCCCTCAATCTTTTAATGCGCGATTTTAACATACACCTGATACATTTAATCCATTCTGACAAAGTGTCAAGGTCTTCTTTTTCATGTCTGTCCTACAACTTACACGCTCTACACACGAACAATTTCTAAAACGAGACAAGCTATTGACAAACAAGTTGATGAAACAAAAATATCAACAGTCTTGTTTGAAGTCATCATTTTGCAAGTTCTATTGTCGATACAATGACCTTGTCAGCAAATACAATCTATCATTAGGTCGAATACTGACTGACGTTTTTTTCCAGTTTCGTCACTATATACACATGGAATTGTCTACGGATTTTCCGTTTTCCCGATCATGACAACGAGCACCTGATCCCACCTCTGATTTTTTTTCAGAGGTCCTGTTTGCTCTGCTCCCGATTTGTATTGTCTCAATGGACTTTTGAGCTTGATTACTGTTCGTTTTCTCCATATTTGATGAATATAATAAATAGTCTGAACATCTATGTGAAAATAATATCTACAACTGAAGAACGGATGTGAAAATTCAGTAACGATCACTGATCTGAGTATGATATAACCCTGTGAAGAATCCATAGAATGGCGATTTATTAAGTACAGTGTATATAATATAAGAAAATAAACTGATAGATGAAGATATGTCCCCCCCCCTCCCCACCCCTAAAAAGCAAAAAAAAAAAAAACAAACAAACAAACAAACAAACAAGAGAAATAGGACAATCGGGGATTAAAAAATAGTCTGGTACTCGGCAACAACTTATAAAGTATATCTATTTACTTGAACTTGCCTGTGTGTGCCAGTGCAATATACAATATCATTTGTTCCTATCAGCAAAAAAAAAAAAAAAAAAAAAAAAAAAAAACATATTGTGCATAATATAACATTTTGAATAGAGTTAACAATCCCTGTAACGTTGGCGTCTCTTGGTCTTTGAATAACAATTTGCAAACAAATACAAGGTATTTTTGTCTCATTTTTATTTATATCTATTCATAAATCTACCCGAACCTAAAACTATAATTATAGTATATTTTGTATTGAATCTTAATTATTCTTGTATATTTTATATCAATGGACTAGTCAATTGAACAGTGATGTACTGTAGTTGTACAGTGACTAATTATCATAGCTGAATATCAAGGGGAATAACTTCTCTCAAAGTGGAGAACAAATTCCCCTTGAAGATCAATAGAGCCTCGTCCAGTGGTCAAGAATTGTATGAATCAGGTGAAAACAACTTTGCTCATTACAAATTAAACTCTACCTCCTAGATGCCCAGAGTCCCACCTAACAACAGAACCCCTGACCCAGTGGTCACGAATTTCACAATTTTGGTAGATGGCTTAATGCTTGTTATGATCATGCCAACAGCTGTCCAGAAGTAAAGAAGATTTTTGAAGATTGCATTAATTTTGATGGTTTAGGCCCTATCACTCAAGTCCCAGGGGAACAAATACCATGAAATTCATAATTTGTTTCCTCTTTAGCATAGATACTATGTACCTGAATTGGTTGAATTAGGTTCAGCAGTTCGGGAGAAGAAAATGAAAATGTTCAAATGATAACGCACGACGGACAACGCAAGACGACGGACTTAAATATTTAGCAATAGTTTATCTAAAAATCTATATAGGCAATGTACGACGATTGTTAAAACAAAACATAGTTAAAGAAAATATCCATTTAACAGCCATACTATCGTATACTGAACATATATAAATTAGCGCACTCAAAATTTAGTACAATCGTACTCTTCAACTGATTAGCGCAAACGACATGTAACAGTTTTATTCATGTATTTGCGTGTACATGAATTAGTGGACAAGAAGCTTCACAAAAGGCGCTACAGTTAAAATAAGGACTTTAACAGTATATTCAGACATGTATTGATTAAAAGTATTTTCATACTTAGTACTCGACAAAAGCATCACTGATTGTGTAACTTCAGAAATGTCTTCTTTACGATGGACATCTACCCTACTTTGAAGTAAAGACTAAATTTACTGGTTCAAAAACACAGAACTTAATTTACTCCAAGGTTTTTTTCCCCAGTAGAATTAGACGGGAGGTAAAAGAATGCTCAGCATTTCCAAAATAAAACCCCCTTCTCGTTTACAACATAGGAAAACATGAACGTTAATTATTATGCTGTTTGATTGAACAAGCCTTCCATCTTCGAAACCATTTATCTTGCGTGTACTTTTGTCAGGTTCTTCACACAACATACAAACATTCCACACCAAATCCTGTAATTAATTTTAAATCGTGATTTATACAACAATTCACTACAAATGCACGCATACATGTATTTTATGACTGTTTTAGGAAAAATAAAAGAATGAGTCGTGAGTCTATATGATATATACATCGAATTTTTTTTTTATCTTGAGACCTCAACAGGGGAAAGTTATCAATGTGACAGCAAATCGGATTTTCTTTTGTGAGAACAATATTGTTATTTCTCACATAATTATAAAAACTATCTATTCTGAATACCACATAGAAACAATTGGTTGGGGGTGGGGCTTAATAAAGCTTAATATTAAGCTTGAAGCTTAATAATAAATAGAATCCTGTGTGCATGTTAAGAATAATAATGCAAAAAAGATCAAATTTTATAGAAACATGAAAACTGTAGCCAACTTTAAAATAATGTTTATTTGTCCTCTCCCGACCCCTGGATGAAAAATTTGGGTCGGTAGGTAGGTGAGAAAATTTTTTTCACAGAAAATGTTCAAATCAATGCTGAATTTTCAAGGTATTATTTTCTGGAATGCATAACAAAATAATTGTTTCCTGGAGGTTAAAAGGTTTTGAGTCGGGCCATTTTACAACCAGTCGGTCGGGAGAGGGCAACCAAACAAATTTTTAAAGATGGCCTAAAATAATTATTAATTACCATAGATATATAAACATATAATAATAGTATAAAACATAGAAATTTTAACTGTATAAATACACAGCATAGAGACGAATAGACAGTTACAATTACCATAATTTTAGTTCAAAATGAAAAAGATATCCCGTGTTGGTTTCCTACAAGGGATCCCCCCTTTGAGATTCTGTATTTGGCACAGCTGTAAACTGCGAATCGAGAAAATATAGGTTTGGGACACTCGCTACTATTGGGTTTTCTCAGTAGCATATGTCAATTAAACATTCCGACATGGAAGTACATGTATTTTTTATTAAGAGGTATTAACATTAATGTTTGTAATGTTTTTAATCCATTAGAAATGCTTGTTAGTTGAACACATATGAAGAGCAAACCAATAACTACTTTAGTTACACGTGCCTTATGTATGTTAACTCTTCCCAATAAAATACCGTGGTTGTATTTATGTAGGAGGGGGCAACATACTGTTACAAGTATCCGTTCTTCGAAATGGCGACCAGTTCCATTGAAACATACTATCCTTTCTGACATATTTTATTTCATCAAATAAATTCTGCAATATGACTACTTAAAGTAGTCATATTGCAGAATTTATTTGATAAAATAAATAAAATATGTCTGAAAGGATAATACGATTTGAAAATTTTAGATCTCATTTTTTTTCAGTAACTGTCCAACCAAACAACAAAATCTTATTCTTTTCATCTGGTCAAACTGGTTTTTCAAAACAAAAAAAAATGGAACAATTTAATCGGTTGGACAAATTTTTAACTGTACATGTATCCAAAGAAACAAAAATGGTTTTTTAAATGGATTTTTTCTCCAATTGTATTTTAGACCACATGTACATAATGTTGATGTGTAAGTGTCTCTACAAGATTCTGGTGTTTAAATATCAAGAATAGCTGCCGTTGCCATGGAACTAAAAATGGGTCATTTATTTCTAAAAGTTTGAAATTTTGCAAATCTTTAAGAGAGTATATGCTCTCTGCTTTTAAATTCTATATTACTCCGCAGGCTTCGAGGGGACAGATTATCTTTCGGCCAGAAGAAGGTGTTTCTTGTATTATTTTGCTTTTGGTTTTGTTTTGTTTTGTTTTTTCCATCGAAGAACTATTCGATTGAAATGTTCACAAAATGGTATGTGGAACCTACAATAAAATAAATGAAGAATTTGTAAAAATGATCGATTCATAGATAAAGCACATTAAAATATCAATCACTAAAGGTGGCCTGTTATACATTTTAGAATTCGTGAGCAAACAGGTACCGCTGCTCCGACAGATGTGTTCAGACATCGATTCTTACGATTTTTGAGGAACTACTTTTACAATTTCCTATGAGTTTAAGTTTTGGGTTGAGACTCAATGACTTGAACCATATATTTTAAGATTTCATACTAAATTCGACTATTCATGAGTAGAAAATACTCATATTTCCATTAAAAAATCAGTTGACTTTCATATACACTTTCAGCCGAGATATTGTCGATATGAATTAAGCATTGATAAAAGAGGGGAAATCCTACTCTGAGAAAGAAAGAGGGGAAATCTGGCTCTAGTGTGAGATTTCGCCTCGGGGGAAAATCTTACTCTATAGTACAGATTTCGAGGGGAAAGCTGGCTATGAGGGAAATCCTACTGTACAACACCGGTGGTAATTGCTACTTTTGACATGTGTTTTCAAAGAATGGTATAGTACTAGTGACATACTGTAAAATCAGTTATTTTCGCTGGGTCAAATTGTCGTCTTTGAGGAAATAATATTAGTTCCTATTTGAAGACATGAACATTACACTGTGGTTTAAAATATTAAAACGTTTTGTGAATGAATTCACGGATCATGCACTTCATACCACAGAAACAACGGAAATAACATCCACCCAACGTCACCCCCCCCCCCCCCCCCCCCCGAAAATTAAGAATTTCTTAACTTGGTTGTTACTGGTTAATTTGCTTCATAAAAACCGATTTTTATTCTGTAATTTCAAACAAAAAAAATAGCTTATAGCAGGTGTCCGAAACCAGTATTTTCTCGATTCGCTCTTTACCAGCGGGATAAGTAGAGTGTTGTTGGACTTTTATCATTTAAAATAATTGTTGCACAAAAATAATGTATAACCCCCAACCAACCCAAACCCCCAAGTTAAAAAGCAAAATGAATATTGGTCATATTAGTAGCCTTTTGAGTCATTTTACTTCATCCAATATTCATTAATGATAATAATCGGCTACAACACCACTTTTAAAAATCCAGACAAGTTGAAGCCTACATTCTCTATAATTCTGTACACGTATAATAATAGATTCATTCAAAATCTGTGCAGTACGTTGTTTTCTATAGATCTTTCATTCTTTTTCTAAAGCATAAGATTTTAATTTTTTGTTCCTATTTATTCATTTAACCATTCAATTTTATTTATCTTTTTTTTTTTAATTTTTAATTTTTATTTGATTTTATTTTGTATTTTACTTAGATTTTTTTTTATTTTTTATATTAAATTCATTTTTCTTATTTATTTATTTATTTATTTATTTTGCTATAAGGATTTATAGCTGTGAGGGCCTATTGCCCCCCTCTCTTTCCCCTCTCTCTTTCTTCTATGGTGATCCTTGGCTCGCTATATTTTGTCAATAAACACTTTCAATTAATGCTTTTTCAGAATGAGTAGGATATTTACGCTAAACCCTTCTAAAGTCATCAATATTTAAGATTTTGTTCAAATTTTTCTGATTATCATTCTTTTTATATAATGATTTGGCATCATTTTTTCTACTTTTTCATTCCATTAAATTCTAGGATGGCAAACGTAACGTAACTTATTACCAAATTGACAGATTTTATCCACGATCTTTGCCTGCAAGTTCTAATCTCGGAATCTCTTATTCTTATAGTATTTCTTAGAAAAACACTTAAATTGTGATTTT
Source organism: Saccostrea echinata (assembly GCF_033153115.1). Taxonomy (NCBI): domain Eukaryota; kingdom Metazoa; phylum Mollusca; class Bivalvia; order Ostreida; family Ostreidae; genus Saccostrea; species Saccostrea echinata. The sequence continues at coordinate 5,588,581 of NW_026889806.1, read as the reverse complement.
TTTTTTTCACGTGAAATGTAGTATATTTTAACGGTAATAAATCAAAAACGAAGTTTGACAAGAACCTCGTATTTGAAACTTGATTTGAAAAATATCAAAACATAGACATATACATGTAATATATCTTTAATTTGAAATTATCAAAAAAAAAAAAAAACATTCAATTTCAATCGAATTTAAAGATAATTCGAGAATAGCCGTGAAAACAAAAATTTAAGAAAGAGATATTTTACGCACAAGTTATAGGGAGTGTCATTTATTTAAAAAAAAAAAAAAAAGGGAAACAAATTGGAAGCTTATGGGCGATTTATACCAACCAAGGTCAAACATTCTATGCTGCTACAGAGGCTGTTTACAAACAGATTATGTGGGACACGTGCAAGGGGATTTCCCGTAGATCTTGTACAGAATAAAAAACGGAGAAAATCCAGCTGAAGTTCTGGAATTGTTAACAAAACATGATAAGAATGACAAACAAACATGTAGCTGGGTTTTGCAAATATATATACATGGGGTTTTTTCCTCCATATTATAATTTAAAAAAAGAAATTTTTATTGGTCAATTAACTAATGCCTTTTAATTCTACATCTATATCATAATTTGTTACTTTTATTTTCATCTTCACATAAACATGCGAAAATGATGTTCAAGTGTCCGAAAGAAAAACAAATAACTATATTTCCCAAAACTCATTCTTGACCTATTGACTTAATATAAATAACTTCTCCTTTTTTATATTCCTTCAGCTATATTTTCTATTGCAACAGATTTTTAGATATCAATATCTGACTTCGACAGCATATATTAAGGTTTGGAACTTATCGTGGATTCCACACTGTGAAATTTATGTGGATGAATGTGTGAAGATTTTTTTTACACGTGTATTGGTTGCGATTTTCATAATCCGTGATAACATTAACGAGATCATCTGCACACCTCTAGAAATTCTGCGTTTTGTTTACAACCTCCATGTAAACAGTGTGCAGCTTAAAATGACGTAGCGTGGAAAATCAGCCAATGAAGGGCCTGATTACAACTCATGGGAAGACCCTTCTGGAAGAGCGTGACGACGTGACGTATGATGAAGAGCTTTGACTATTAATCAACAAAATCAGCCAGGTGTGTCGAGATAAACCTGACCCATTGCTAACGGTATATATACTTGTTTTCTGTTTTAAGTGAGACAGAAATTTTATCATTGCAATATAGCACAAATATGCAATAGTAAAGGATACATACGAGTTGAATTTAGAATCATTGTTTGAAATTGTTTTATGTTATAGTATAGTGGATATCGTCTCATATAGGTAGGTAAGTGCTTAGAAATTATTTTATCGATTTGAATTTCTGCTGCATGTATGACCAGAATTCATGAACTTATAATTCATATTTGCACAATATTTGCATTTTACTTTTTAGATAAGAAAAAAATTGTAGAGAATGTTAATGACAAATTCAAATAGAGATTGCATTTCATTACTCAATATGGACGGAAAAGGGAAAAAATGGAATAATACATGCATTTAATATAAAAAAAATAAATCAAAGTGATAATCGCTATTATTGCAAAAAATATTATACTAACCGTAATTTTGTTTAAATGTTTTAAGAAGTCAACTTGAACGTTTTGCAAAAGATTACTTGTTAATTATTCGCTAATCCCTTGACTGTTTAGTGTAACACGATGATAAAAGAGATGGACGGTGTCCCGTCTCTATAAAACACTTGTTAGTGGACAATCAAGGACAGGGTTTTCTAGGTGGGTCATTATGTTTGAGAGGGATGTGCAGACGGGTGACATCTTGTACAGGAGTAAATAATCACACACGCCCGCGGTAATTAGCAGACCTAATTCATCAAGTGAAGATTTACAAGCAAACATGATGTATGAACCCATTAAAAATAAGAATGTCGAAAGATTACGAAACAATGAACATATTTGTACACAATAGCAAAATATAGCGTCATAGAATGTGAGTCGTTAGTTTTAAGTACGATAGCAACATTCTAGCTGGTGTCTCGATTTCAATTGAACATCTTGATAGTAATTCTAAATCTTAACGACACGTTTCAAAGAGTGTATAATGTTAACATTTAATTCATAAGTTGTGCGTAATCGATTTTCTGACATACAAAAAATGGACTCAAGAAAAAGCTTGTAATAAAGCAATAATTTAAATGCTTATGTAACACCTTTGTTTTATCACAACTTAGCTGAAATCTTCAAAATCTTTATCTGAAATAATTAATTATATTATTATCAATATCATTTATTATAAAATAATATATTTTAACCCCTCTGTCGAGATTTATTAATCTGTTTTATATAAAGCTTGATGATATTTGGAAGAAAAATATAGGAATCCGAGATGGAAACGTTAAAACCTAAACTGGACGAGCGTCTCCGAGAATGCACTAAATACTAAATGCCAATAAAATGGCGTATTATGCTCACAGTATAAACTTTCTGTCTAGACTTTATATCTGTAGTTTCTTCTTTTAATAATTTAGGATATCACTAGTATTTTGTTTAGTTTTTCTCTCATCAAAAAAATAACAAGTGCATGATTCCCTTCATACTTAGGCCATAATTTTCACTTTATGTTCTTCAATTGTTAGCCACCCAAACATTTAACTTGCATAGGTATACAAAATTAATATAAGGTTCGACATAGCTCCTAGCTTTTATACATATTTACATAGGAAAAGAAAATGTTATAATATTGATGAAAACTTTCATTGTTTCAGAGAGAATCTATCATGAATGTATTTATTTTTCTTCAAAAGTAGAATGCGTACAAATATTTAGCAAAACAAAATCATCATTTAAAAAATCATATTGCAGAGCTAAAGTAAAACATATTCTATATGTATCCAAAGTCTTCCATTGTATTAGTGACATTCGTAGCAACACAACCTCAACCCATCCCAATACTTTGGTAGAATTTTAATGCTAAGTCACACCGGGATTTGTACTTTGCACACCTGACAAACATAAGTATGAGTTGGCATGACTAATTAATTATCATTACTGTATTTTACCTATGTCTGAATAACTTATTTTTAATATTTTACACATGATAAAAGGCGTCAGAAATGTTCTGTTATTTTGTCACCTTTTCCTTTGTTCTTAATAACCTTAAGTCCTACCAAACAAACTCTCCAATGCTTACAAATACATTCATAAAGTTCAAAATCTAATTTGCATAATTTTATTCTGCGGCTTACACAAATTAATTGTTCAACAGCATGTAAACTTCGATAAAATATTTTCTTTCTAAAACATGTTCATAGAATTTACTTGTTTATATCGATAAAACGCTCTTTCATAAATAACTGTAATCAGCATTCGTATTTATATTTCCTCGGTTTTCAACTGTATAAAATTAAAAGGAAAATGCTGTCAATGTTTAATAATTGAAGGGATTTGATAGGTATGATTAGATTTATCACCGTTATCACTGATACAGTGACCCCCCCCCCCCCCCACGACTTTATACGAATCCAGTTCTATGCTAAAACAAGAATGCCAAGGTTTTTAATTGAACTATTCATAAACAAAAAATTCATTACACTTTTGAAATATTTTGTGAAAAATAACTAATTGATGAGGTAAACCTGAAATAATTTTTTTTAAATAATTAACACAGATACACATGTTACGATTTAGTATATTTTGTAAGAGATTACTCAGATATGATAATTTCTACACTCACGATTACAACACCGTCATTTCCATCATTTATGCAAATTTTCTAACTCTTTCACCAGCAGATTCGTAAAATTGAAAAAAAAGTAATACGTTTATCATGTTTTGAAGAAACAAACTTAACGAACAAATAAGCACTCTAAGTGCGATAGAATATGACATTCGTTAATTTATAATGGAGTTTTCTATGGGGTTTTCTATCTAAAGCATTTTATAATTTGGCCAATAAGTGACGTATTCCATTTGTTTAAATAATTCAGTAATATATCAATGAAATAATGTTTGTTTTTTTTAAACCAAACGTTAAAAAGGAGTGCGAACATTGAGCCCTTAAGATGATAAAAAAAAAATGTGAAAACACTTCGGATACATTAACATATTCGCCCATTCTTGACACAACAGTTAATTCTGAATAGAGCGCTATGTACAGGTTTGGCCGTCAAACGAATAGATATATATTCATTAATTCTACACCTTTCACTATATCATTTCACCCAAAAGGCGTCTACGGCCTAAACTTTTGACCTCTGTTAATTAATTAATGTTTGGTTGTGCTATTAAGAAACAGCTTGTACGTAAAATTCTTTAACACAGAAATAGTGCTGTGTAAAAATGTAGAAAACGTATCTCGTTCTGCGATAATATGCTCAAAGATTCATTGTGTTGTTTATTAGCGCAAAAATGATTTAAAAATATATGACAATGTATTTTAGTACACGTATATGCAAAAATATATCGAACCATAATTAGTGCAAATTGTATACAAATGAGGATTAATGAACATTTCTACAAAATGTTTGGAATGGAATATGAAGATTACGAACAGTAATATCATGCTGAAAAGTCTATTTAAAACAATATGCAAATTATGAGCAGAGAAAACACGGACCTCTAAAAATATCAGAGGTGGGATCAGGTGCCATGGAGGAGTAAGCATCCCCAGTCAACCGGAAACACTCGCCAGGTGCTCTTCAAAAATAATGGCCTAACATTTTGTATGAAATACGTACATGCAAGTCAACATTCGACCTAACAACAAAATTGTATTTGCAAATATGATCAATTGTATCGACCAAAGAAATTGCGAAACTTAGACTTTAAATGATTGTAGATACTCTTTTATAATCAACTTGTTTGTCAGTAGCCTGCCTTGTTTAGAAATTATTCGTATGGAGAGCGTTGCATTGCGTGCTGAAACTACTGTGAGACATAAGCTCCATATTTAAATGATAATGGTATATTGCTACATAATTACGGAAAGTTGACGATAAAAAAAAGTTAATCATGAGGTTTAGTTGTCAGTTTGTCAACAATATCTTTGGTAAAATATCAAAATATGAAGTTGTTTTAGACTCTCTGGTGTCTTTTATTTCGATTTCATTGGGATATAAGGAAATGAACAGTTTTTCAAATGTGTACAAAATCTAAGTTCTGTTTGTCTAGTTGTCATATTCTGTGCCCTTATGTCCAATAACTCTGCTTTATTGTCATTTGTTTTATTTTTTACAGATATGGAAGGAAGACAAGTTTTCCTGTTCATCCTATTGTCTGTGATATCATGTTCTCTTGCCAAGAAGTAAGAACCGCCATATTTTCATCTAATAAAGATTTTTACATTACTTGAATTTTAAATCTACCAATTGAAGAAAAACTCTACATTTTTTCGGGTTGAATACATTTTATTATATCAAATTCGATGAAAAACAGATTAAAACACATTTTTAACTTAAGTGGTTTATCCTCTCTATGTATCCCATTCAGATGCTCTGTCTAAAAATATCGTATCTTTCAGCTCCTACATTGTTATGTTCCCAAAAACCATTCGTCCTAACCTGGAAACAAATGTGAAAGTCCAGCTTCTGAATGCATCCCGTGCCCCGGGGACGACGGTAGTGGTCAGTCTGCTGGACAGTAATAATAGTACTGTCGTCTCCGAAATGAGGACCACAGGTAACTATCAGAATAAGCACGCTTTACGTTAATTCGGAAATACTTGATTTACTACCAGTTGTTTGAATTCGATAAATTTACATCCATTTCAGTGTTACAAATATTTAACTTGTATAGAAAGCATTTTCATTGTATCAGGTTTATGGATAATATTGACTTCTTAAATTTTCTTAAAAACCTTACATCGTTTTCTCTTCAGAATTCTGTTTATTGTTATAAATACCTGTACATTTAAAATTCATTGAGGAATCAAGATAAACCAAAGAATTCTTCGACGAAACATAGAGCAAACTAAATATATATTTTTCCTGTTTATTACAAAACATATAAGAAACATAGAGCAAACTACATACATGTTGTACATGTTTATTGCAAAATATATCAGAAATATAGAGCAAACAAAATATGCTTTGCATGTTTATGATAAAAACATATCAGAAACATAGAGCAAACTAAATCCATGTTTTACAGGTTTATTACATAAACATATCAGAATTTGTAACATTTATCATAAATGACTCCTTTCTCTTTTTTCTTTTAGATCCTGCAAATCCAACAATGCTTACAATTCCTTTAATGGTAAGTTTAGTTTTTCTCTGCATGATATAGAATACATTACCAGCTGTACATTTCAGAAAAATCAAGAATTCATACATAAAACATAAATATCATAAAGTTATTGAAAATGAAACATATTAAAGATCATTGTTGTTTATTTTCAAAAGCTTTATACATTGAACATATATATATATATATATATATATATATATATATATATATATATATATATATATATATATATATATATTTAGCTTGGTAACCTTTTATAAAATATTCTTTGCTGACAGTTGGTTTAGGTTTTTCGATGAAATAACTAGATGTTGATCCTCCCTTTTTTTTATTTCTCTAAAATTATATGCCAAATTTCTTATATTGCTCCAGACTAAAACAATATTTTCCCGTTTAAGAAACATTTAACGTAACGTTAAATAAGTCAATTGAAATTTTAATTTCTCAAATGTGATTTTTCATAATGAACAGATGCCCTCCACTTTAAGCCCTGGGGAAGAGTACGCCATAAGTATTCAAGGAGAGGGAGGCGTTAACTTCAGTAATTACACAAAAGTAGAATTCAATCCTAAATACTCCTCCGTAATGATCCAAACTGACAAAGCCATCTACAAACCTGGACAAACAAGTGAGCATTTCATTATTCCCAAAGTTCTTCTCACAACAGAACCAATTATGAAAGCTATTTCATATCTGTTTTTGTGTTTTATCGAATTGTATGCACGTTGAAAATCACATCTATGATAAAACTTGAGCTCTCCTTATGTGTTTACTTTCTGTCTCGTTTCGTTTTTCAGTACATTTCCGTGTCTTCGGAATATACCCAGACTTATCCATTGTAAATCAGAACATCGATGTTGAAATATATGTAGGTAGCTTGTTCTGACCTTTATGCCTTTATTACATTAGTGTTTAAATCGAAATTTTGAATAAGAGAAAAGAACATTATGGATCTATGGAATCATTTTTCTTATTTTTCAAGGACCCTCTTGGAAATAAAATCGCCCAGTGGAAGAATAAAGTTCCTGATAATGGTGTGTTTACAGACAGTTTAGTCATGTCGGACCATCCCGTACTCGGAGAATGGAAGATAAAGGCTGTACAAGGGGTAAGGGTGATTTCCAAGTTTATCCATTTTTCCTTTGTTTTATTTTTTGGCTTCTTCTTCTATTTAATGTTATTTTATCTTAAATAACTTTTTTAACTTTAACTGTACAATTAATTTAAAACAAATACAAAATAGAACTTTAAGTTAAAGAAAATTGCTACAAAATAAGGATGTATTATTAATAAATCTGTAAACGGTATAGAATTATTTATGAATAATTCATTTGTTGCATTTTTACCTTTAAACTTTAGGCCTTCTTATTTGTATGATAGAAATATTTTGACATTATTTTCTTTCACTTCAGAATGAAGCCCATACGAAGACAGTGACTGTAGATGAATATGGTAAAGTATTTTTCTGACCATTGCTATACATGCTTTGTCAAGTTTAGTTTTCAATGTTATGTCATCCAAGGTTATTGATCAAGAACCCTTATATGCCGATTTTATAACAGTCAATTACATTGAATGATTTCAATTTTAGTATTGCCAAAGTTTGATGTAACCCTGGACCTTCCTCCATTCGGACTTAGCAACAGAAACTTAACTGGCATTAAAGTCATATCCAAGTAAGTGTACTTAGCGGAGCGGGACAGGGTAACCTAGGACATTGTATATTCAATACAGATTTTGAACAATTTTATTTCAACAAGATCTAGGTTTAAATAATAGTAAATAATTTCCTAAGCATCATAATATATTAAAGTTTATTTCATCATAACAGGAAAGGGGTGATATTTTTCGTTTTTACATTACAGATACACATTTGGTAAGCCAGTGAAAGGAATAGTTGACATACGAATCCGACCTCCTTACCTCAGCACCAGTCCGTGGTCTATCGAAAACAGGAAGAAACAGGGTCTTGTGAACGAGATTTCTCATACTGCACCGGTAAATTTATATCCATAACAAAACTCTTACATATACTCTTACGTAAAGCATGATAATGTAATTAAAAAATCAAAACCATTTCGTAAATCCTTTATACATCCTGTAAGTTATATTTCGATGTCTATATTTTTCATTTCTACAGATAAATGGTGAATATAAGTTTGACGTAGAGAATTCAAAGCTTAAGAGTCTTGATAAATGGCTGGACTACAGTGAGTTGTTATTTGAAGTGAATGTAACAGAGGCTATAACTGGGCTTAGACAGAACGCTTCCGGCACTGTCAGATTCTATCCGTTTGAAAACAAAGTGGAATTCCTCGAATCTCTACCAAAGACGTTCAAACCTGGTCTTCAATACACAGTCTTGGTAGGTTAATTAAAAACATGAATGAATAGAAACGCAGATCATATCTGTATATATGTATGAAACTTCTATTCTACACTTGGCTTCCAATAACTAAGTTTAATGTGCTCAAGTTGTTCATGTCATCATACTGATGTGTTTTATGATGTATTTCGTTCCATTCTTGAATAGGGAAGAGTAACACGTCAGGACGATTCACCAATTTCCCTCCCAACGGCCTCTAGGGTCAAACTGACCGTGACCCACACCCTCCCTCTCCCTTCGACCACGACCTCCACCACCACAACTACAGAAATGCCACCATTAGAACCAGGAATGAGGCCCGGCCGCTTACCAGTAGACGAACCAATGATCTCCCCCATCAGAGGACGTTTCTGGCAACCAGTGTCCAAAGACGAAAGGCTGGAACCTGTCTTCCTTGATGTTGATGCCGATGGAGTGTTTAAATATGAAATGACAATACCAGAGAATGTCAAACGTGCATCGGTGGAGGTAAGTGAATGGTGTCTGAGTAAACATAAAAATCTCATCCGTTTTTAGATTAAAGTTGATACAAATTTATTAACCTAATTTTTCCGTTTACTACTTGTAGGCAGTATATGAAAAGGGCTCTTCTTACCTCAGTCTCAATCCAAGTAAATCACCCAGTAATAGCTTCATGCAGGTGTCACTACTTAATCCAGATGTCAAACCAAAGGTAAATCTCTCTCTCTCTCTCTCTCTCTCTCTCTCTCTACTTTTTAGCTCACCTGAGCTGAAAGCTCAAGTGAGCTTTTCTGATCACCCGTTGTCCGTCCGTCTGTCCGTCCGTCTGTAAACTTGACACATTTTCAACTTCTTCTCAAGAACCACTGGGCCAATTTTAACCAAACTTGGTACAAAGTATCCTTGGGTTAAGGGGAGTGTAAATTGTTAAAATAAAGGGCCAAGTCCTCTTACAAGGGGAGATAATAAAGAAAAGACAAAAATAGGGTGGGGTCATTAAAAAATCTTCTTCTCAAGAACCACTGGGCCAGAAAAGCTGAAACTTATGTGGAAGCATCCTGGGATAGTGTAGATTCTTAATATTTGTAAAAATCATGACCCCCGGGGGTAGGGCGGGGCTACAATAGGGAATCCAAGTTTTACATTGAAATATATAGGAAAAATCTTTAAAAAAATTCTTCTCAAGAACCACTGGGCCAGAAATACTGAAACTTATATGGAAGCATCCTGGGCTAGTGTAGATTCTAAATTGTTCAAATCATGACCCCTGGGGGTAGGGCGGGGCCACAATAGGGAATCCAAGTTTTACATTGAAATATATTGGAAAAATCTTAAAAAATCTTCTTCTCAAGAACCACTGGGCCAGAAAAGCTGATACTTATATTGAAGCATCCTGGGGTTGTATAAAATCTAAATTTTTCAAATCATGACCCCTGGGGCTAGGGCGGGGCCACAATAGGGAATCCAAGTTTTACATTGAAATATATAGGAAAAATCTTAAAAAATCTTCTTCTCAAGAACAACTGGGCCAGAAATACTGAAACTTATGTGGAAGCATCCTGGGGAAGTGTAGATTCTAAATTGTTCAAATCATGACCCCCGGGGGTAGGGCGGGGCCACAATAGGGAATCCAAGTTTTACATTGAAATATATAGGAAAAATCTTTAAAAATCTTCTTCTCAGGAATCCTGGGTTAGTGTAGATTATAAACTGTTCAAATCATGACCCCCTGGGATAGGGCGGGGCCACAGTAGGGAATCCAAGTTTTACATTGAAATATATAAGAAAAATCTTTACAAATCTTCTTCTGAAGAACCACTGGACCAGAAAAGCTGATACTTATATGGAAGCATCCTGGGGTAGTGTAGATTATAATTTGTTTAAATCATGACCCCCGCGGGTAGGGCGGGGCCATAATAGGGAATCCAAGTTTTACATTGAAATACATAAGAAAAATCTTTAAAAATCTTCTTCTGAAGAACCACTGGACCAGAAAAGCTGAAACTTATATGGAAGCATCCTGGGGTAGTGTAGATTATAAATTGTTCAAATCTTGACCCCCAGGGGTAGGGCGGGACACAATAGGGAATCCAAGTTTTACATTGAAATATATTGGAAAAATCTTTAAAAATCTTCTTTTCAAGAACCACTGGACCAATAAAGCTGAGACATATTTGGAAGCATCCTGAGGCAGTGATTCTAAATTGTTCAAATCATGACCCCCGGGGGTAGGGCGGGGCCACAATAGGTATATTAAAAGGGGGAAAATCTGGTAAAGAACAGCATGGCCAAAGTTACTCAGGTGAGCGATGTGGCCCATGGACCTCTTGTTATTATCCACTGAAGTACATTTGATTCCATTTGAGGCATTCTGTTGATGTACGTTTTGCGCGCATATGACATGAAAAACTTTGCTATCAATGCAGGTACTGCGTTTTTTTTAAAATATCATATATTTAGTATACTAAGGAAAAATTTCAATACATTTTTGTGATATGTATGTAACATGGTGTACAAAGCAACATATACAGGCTTTTTTCAATTTCAATCGAAAGCAGCACTCGTATATGTATTTCTTTTGTAGAAAGATAATTCGTCAATGAATGTTTCGGGCAAAATCGTATTTGTTTCCTCTTGGAAATGTTACTGAATTTTAATTTAGGTGTGCTTCTTATATGAAAAGGTTGAGAAGGAGTGAATGTATAACTGGATTTTCCATTTTGTGATCATTTATTTTATAATTATGAGGGTGTCAACCAAATTTTCAGACAAAAGGTGGCACATGGTGCAACTCAGATATTTGTTCTTTTGGGTTTATGTACAACTTGAAAATATTGTTGATAAAAAGAAGTGCAGTCTCTATCTAAAGGTCTCGATCTGTACTCTGATGAACCAGGCAAAATTTACGAAATATTTCATAATGAACATTTCTTTTCGTTTTTCAGACTGGATCTGTTTCAAGGTTTGAAATCAAGACTACTGAGCGTACTCCCAAAGTTTACTATCAGGTGGGATTTTTATCGTTTTTCTTTTTTTCCTTTGAATTGTGAGCCATTTCAAATATCACATATTCGAAAAAAAAAATAAACACTGCTTTAATTGAATAGTACCATGAAATTACTTATTTTTTGCGGGGTTAACATTTGTTGTCTTTCTGGGATGAAGAGACCAAGGAAATGTAGAAATTTCATAATGTATTTTGATGCTTCTCCTAAGTAAATCTAATCTCTTTGAACCAGTTATTTTACTCCAAACCTTCAAACTGATATTATTGACCTGAAGAAAATAAATAAATTAGAGAAAAACTGTCAATCTTATCACAGTAAAGCTTTAAAAAATAATTTTAAAAAACGCTTTTTAAAATTTTTCTCTGTAGCTTGCTGAAGATGAATCTGTTGAAGTTTAAGAAAAGTATTTTGATGAAATCTTGCACTTTCAGGTCGTTTCAAAAGGACAGGTGGTAGATTCAGGTGAAATTGATATGCAATCCTCAGGGGTTAAAATATTTACCTTACCAATAACGACAGAAATGGCACCAAAAGCCCGGCTTATCGTCCATTATGTCAGGAAGGACGGGGAAATTGTCACAGACGCCCTCACATTCAATATCGATGGAATCTTCAAAAACAAGGTAGATTGTGCTTTACTATATTCGCATAATGTTTCATTGGTTATCAGTAAGAATCTGCTGTAATTAAACATTTAAAAACTAGAATGTGTGCATGTCTGTGATCCAAAATAAAAACATTTAAATAATGATGTCCTTTTTCTCGAAATAGGTAGACATAGACTTTGACGTTCAGGAGACGCGCCCTGGAAAGGAAGTTGTGGTATCCGTCAAAGCGGATCCAGATTCCACGGTTCATTTGTTGGCGGTGGATAAGAGTGTTCTGATTTTACGAAGTGACAACGACATCAAAGAAAGCAGGGTAAATTATGGAATAAGAAGTCGTCAAAATGCATTTCTGAGCCATTCCTGAAAAGCAATATGTAACGCTGAACTATTTTTTATATAACGACGAAATAAACTTTGATATTAGAATTATCGATGAGTGATTAATTTATTTTGCTGCAGGTGAACGACGAATTAAACAGCTATGATAACGCTTTCTCTGGTGGTAACTGGGGACCCTTTGCTAGAAGCTGGCATTGGTGGCCCAGACCTTCAGGAGGGGAGGATGCTGACGATGTGTTCCGAGTATGTCCTATTTTGTTTGTTTTTACTATTTAATAATCAATATCAGTCAGAAAACTATTGAGCATAACATTGCTTTAGAATGATTAATATATCATATTGTACGTTACAAATAATTTTAAAAAATAGACACAGAATACGGATATGTGGGTATCTAAAAGTGTTTGAAATTATTATCTTCATTTCAATGTAAAAACAAGTTGTTCTTACCTCCCTCCCTCCCTGAATATTTTTTAACTGTGGATGATATTTCCTTACAGAACAATGGAATGGTTGTTCTTACAGATGCCTTAGTGTATAACTACGAAGAACCATGTGAGTATTATACTAATCGTACACCTATTTTTAAAATTTATTCAATTTAAATAAACTTTTGTGATTTTGATCTTTAATATTCTATTTCCTTGCACATTTTATAAATTTTAAATTTGTAAGATAATGAGGATTTTGTCTTTTTCTACAATAATTACAATGATGCTGTTCCTCTTTGATTTTTATTTAAAAGTTTTGAATTCGTAACAGAAAATTTTAGGGAAAATTTTAATATAATTGTTTAAAGTTATCGAGTCACAGCATCATTCTATATGTTTGACATTCCGACATGGCATTTACTACTGGGACATTCTCGCAAAGGCTTTGGGTTTTGCATGTCTTGCTTTGAATTATAATTTACATATGATGCATATTCTTGGTGCCGTTTTTTTCCTTTTTTTATTTTTCAATTTTACATAATGTTTATACATTGCATTTTTCATAGTTTAAGCATGTTTCAAGCAGCAAAATAGTGGTTCAACTTGACCATTTTCGCATGTTCACAATTAACAAAGGCTTTGTTTTGGTCATTTATTTTTAATAATACACTTGTAATGGGAAATATTCAATGAATTGGGAAAATTACGGAGCATTCATGGTTTTTAAAAAATAACACAAGCATGGATGACCTAAACATAAAAATAAAAGATAAGTAAATAAATAAGTTCAGTGAAGAAAAAAAGAAAAGTGCATAACTAGAAATATTTAAGAGCAATTATTAGATGAAGAGTGGTCTACTTTCTCCGATGAAGAATCCCGTTGTATAGTCCCACGTATCCAAAGGCCATGTCGGTCGTCACGCAAATACATGATGACGTAATCTATTCAAGGGCTGCAACCCATGCCGATGTTACGTAGAATGGGTGGACCCGTAATGGCCATGGCTGCTCAGCCAGTCGCATTTGCAGCCATGGAAAACAGAGCGATGGCTTCTCCTGCTGCTGGAGCTGGACCCCCTTCTTCTTCGTCACCCCCACGCGTGAGAAAAGTTTTCCCAGAAACGTGGCTTTGGAGCAATTCAAGCACCGGGTAGGTGATAGCACTCCCTTGCATGTGTAGGTGGTCGTTTGGTGTAGATAATTTAGAAAACGGGCAAAATTAAATAGTGAAATAATAGTCTAAGTACACAAGTGAACGTTAAACTGAGGTATTTTTAAAACAAGTATTTGGTACATATGATATGCATTTCCTGGTAAAATGAGGAATAAATTGAAACTGAAGGAAAAGAAATTACTTGCAATGGTGTTTGACTCTATGTAGCTGTTATTCATGTTTGGGCATTGACAAGAACAAAACAAAAACCACTCTTTGCTTTAATTTAGCGACTAAAAATTTTTTTTTTAAAAAACTAAACTGCTTACTTTCTTTTAAGACAGAAATAATGAATTTTTTCCATGGATAACTGTTTAAATTATAGTAATTAAAGTATAGTATAGTAATAATTTTGAACATTGAATGAAAAAGAACTGTTCTTTTAACTAACAGTTTATCAGAGATCCCTGATTTACTTCTGATTAAGATGCTATAAGAAGACAGTTACAAACCTAGAATGCACTACATTCTTCTTTTCAATTGAAATGTGAAGATAAATATTGAACTTTCTCAAAAGTTCCTATAAAATATACAAAACATGAGAGCAGAGCCATCACAGACCTCTGAAAAACCGAGATGAGATCAGGTGCCATGGGGGAGTAAATATCTTCTGTCAATCTGCCACACCCGCAGTGTGCTCTTTGTCATGGCGGAAAATCCGTAGACAATTCAGTGTGAAAATAATGGCCTAGCAATTTGTATGTAAAAGGTCAGTCAACATTCGACCTAATGATAGAATGTGTTTGCAAGCAAGGCCATTGTATCGACCATAAAATTTGCGAAATATTGACTTGAAAGGAATTGTTGATGTCCTTGTATCATCAACTAATTTTTCAGTAGCTTGCCTCGTTTTAGACTTTCTTCGTACGTAGAACATGCTCTTGCATATCGAATCATTTGGGAGACATAAACTCTTTTTGCAGGTGATAATGGTATATTGCTACATAAGTAACGGATTTTGGCGATAGAAACGTTGAAATCACGTTTATCATGAAGCTAAGATATCAGTTTGCCATCACTTCTTTTACAAGTAAAGCATCCAAATATGAAACAGGTGTGTCAGACTCTGTAGTGTTTTATTTCGAGTTCAATGGGAAATATCGAATTAACGTAGGAACGGAAGTAATTGCTAACTGATAAAACATCGATATATATACACATAAATGTCGATTTGAAGACCACAGCAAGAGACTTCAAGAGACTATCGTCTGAATGTATTTGGTACAAGAACAAATTGTTCATTAATACAGCTGACCTATGTTTCATTCTGAGTCAAATCTTAGCTATAGGTGCAGGATTCTTCACTGAAGAATATCAGAATGAAAGAAGAATAAACACAAAAAATAAATTATCGTATATTATCTTTGGTGAAATACAATGCATTTCTAGCCACAAAATACTTTTTGGTGAATGTGAAAGAAGAAATTATTTAATTTGGCATAAAGGGTAAAAATCATATGTATATATTACATTATCATATTCACTTCCTTGAAAATATCCATTTATAATAATTTGACGGTTTTACTAGCGTTGATTATATTACAGAGTGTCTAGTGTTGAATGTGCTAAAATAAGTCATTTCTCAGATATTTACATTTTAAAAAGTTATTTTTAAAAGTTGTGTACAAATTATTTCTTTTCTTTTAAACTTGTGTTTAATAAAAAAAAATTCAATAAATAATGTTTTAATAATAGGCTACACATTGTTAAAAATGTGTCCCGCAGAAAATTATACTCCACCTACATTCAATAATAAACAAGCTTCGTGCCAGGTAGCATCTCCAGAAATGGTTTATGATTTATGACACTTTTTAACCGTAGATAAGAACACGGTTTAATGAATGCTTTAAAGTGGCTTTTTTTTTTAAAATATTGCACTCAACTCCACATGCAATACGTCTAATGGTATTTCATTCGCAATAGAATTTGTTTTTTTTTCTTCCGAAAAATCCTTGGCTGATGGATCTACGCACAGTTTAAATGTGATTGTTTATGCACCTATCTTAATCTTTCAGTAATACATCAGCAGAATCAGTAGGCTTTAAATATGTCGTTTACGTGCGTCTTGTAAGAATATAATTTTTAATAATAGGTCTGATATCCCAGCCGAATTCATGAGTCCATGGACATATCGACATACTAATTTTATAATTCAAAATATGAATTAACCTATCACGTATATATAAGGGCAGCAGAGGTGAGCATGTTTCACGCTTTAATGCACAGTCCCAAGTAAAGAATGGTTATGTCGGTCCGATTTTTATCATCGTGGAGTCGAGGAATAAAAAAGAATATTGTATTCAAGGGTTTCCACCGATGTTTAGTCGAAGAAGATATTTCGCTAACACTGTTGATGCTGATGAGGTATCGCTATCAGATATGTTGGCTGGGTCACCTTTAGAACAACCTAATGATTTATCCATTCCGCGAGTTAGGAAACTGTTTCCGGAGACCTGGTTATGGAGTAACTCGAGTGTAGGGTATGTCGACATGCATATAAATGCATATAATTAGATTTTGACTTACAAGGCACTTGTTATTAATTTTGGGTTTTGACTTATCAGTAGCCTGAACATATTTGTGTCCAGGTCCTGGAAAACATGACAAGATGTATCTTTATAATATTTTCGTTACAGGTACCGTCGTTTTTCATTGTCTGATTGAAGACAGTGAGGTGGTCAATAACAAGTGTTATTCATTCAGTTGCAGGAATCTGTCTCCTATTTCTGATTCGTCAACATATTGTCTTTCTTAATTGGGTGTTGATTTGTTTTTATCATCTTGGAGGGACTGCAATAAAACGTCTTAAATTTTTATATGATTTACTCTTCATATCGTCTCGTCTTTCTTCATCGCTCACAATAGAAACTAAATTCGTTTGAGCGATGTGTTATGTTTGTTATATTTCATTGTGTAACATAAATCTTTGAATTTTCTTTCTCTTTCTGTTTAAGGTCATGCTTTTTTCCTCTTGCAGATATGATATTGTCTATTTTATTTAAGTTTACGGCGCTGCAAATACATCCTTCTTAGCTTCTTTTAACAACAGTGTAAGAAAATATCTTAAATACATGAACATTAAAGATTTAACATTTAAGATTTAATTTATGAAATATGCAATTCATTGAATATTCAACTAGAAGATTGAAGAATTTTGGATATTCTCTGACTAATTTGGAACTAAAAAGTTGCTTTGTATAGGGCCATAATTACTTTTGTTACTGAGGAAAAAAACAAGGATGCATTTATAATTTTCCTTAATTAAATTGAAATATCCGACTGATTAAAATGATCCTACTTTCCTGCCTATTCCATTACAAAGGAATATCGATAAGTTTCCGTTTCAACTTACTGCTTATACAAGACTCCTCTGTTGCTGTTGGTAATGGTTTGTTATAGGATTGGATGGCATGCTTCTTTATCCAGGTGGATGTCGGTCCCTGTTTGCCACTTTCTTTTCAGCGAAGAATATTTAAAGATGTGTAATTACACTTGAAATGCTAATTTAGCGTGAAATTTTTTGATAGCCTTTTCCAATTAATATTTCATTTCAATATCGAGGAAGAAAAAGAGACAAATTGCAAGTAAAAACAGATCAGCCTTCTTACCTTTGGCAAATCGCTTCTTTCTTTTAAATTCTGGAATACATTTGCAGTGAATTGATATTGTTACTTTTATTAAATGGGTTTTTTATGATTCTTGGATGCCTCAGCAAATGGCATTAGGAGGCGGAAGGGCTCATATTTCTTTTGATTCTATGCCGCAACCACCACCGCCACCTAATCAACCAGACCAATCACGAGCTCCTCGTGTTAGATCAGTTTTTCCTGAGACTTGGTTATGGAATAACTCAACGTTAGGGTAGGTTAGGGTGATTATTCAAGATTCTAGTTAAGCTCTTTTAATTATTGTACCTGTTTATTTGCATTAAAAAGAAGCTTCTTCGTTGTATTTTTGGACCATTTTGGGGGATGCAGCACTTTTGTGATTGTCAGATTGAATGAAATGAGATGGTCTACATTGCTTTTATTTACATGTAATTCGTGTGCAGGAATCGGATTCCTTATTGTGACTCGTCATAAAAGTGTCTTTCTCTCTGTTTGGGGTCTGCTTGTTTTTTATCATCTAAAAGGGACTTGAAGAAAGCGTCATAATGTTTTTATACATGAATACATAATTTACTTATTTATATCGACTTACTGTTTTCCATCGCTAACGGTATCAAGTAAATTCGCTTGAGTAATTTTGTATTTCGTTTGAAATATAAGTAACATTGTGGAATCTTATTATAGGAATCCTTACGTTTTCTTTCTCTTTCTGCTCAAGATCATAGTATGTTTGGGTTATAATTTTCTGTATTTTAGATTTAAGTTTGAGATGCCACTATGAAAAGTTGATGATAACAAACAGTAATCGATCTAAAAAAAACTTTCAAACTATAGGTATATGTGAACAGGGGATAAACAGGAGGACCCCTCGAAATTCCAGGATCATGTGCCTAGGAGGATTAAGCATCACCGGTCGACCGGTTACATCCACTGGGGGCCGAATGTATTATAAAGTTTACGGAATAACCCATTGTCAAATTTAATATTTATACAATGGCTTAACAAAATGGTATGAAATATGTCAGTCAAAATAAATTTCAATAAGAGGAAATCAAATTAAGGTCATTATAAGAACCATTAAATTTTTCGAAATCCTGACTGTAATGAAACATGAGGATAACGAACAGTAACCAAGCTCAAAAGTCAATTGAAAAAAAAAACATATTGGGAGCAGAGCAAACGCGGATCTTTAAAAACATGAAGAATCAGATGCAATGGAGGAGTAAGGATTCCTTGTCGAACAGTCACATCCGCCGTGTGCTCCTAGTCAATATCGATTTAACGAAAAATCCGTAGACATCAGTGTGAAAAAAATGGCCTAACATTTTGCATGAAAAACGTCACTTTACACTTAGCGACTTAACGATAGATTGTATTGCTAACATGGTCATTGATTCGACCATAGAATTTGCGAAATGTTGACTTTGAACCTCGATGTTGATATCCATGAAACCTGATCCTTGATGCCACTTGATCATTAAAAACGAAGTTGTTGAAATCCCTGCTACATCAAGTAATTTGTCAGTAGCATGCAACTGATTGTACACAGAGCATGCTCTTACGTATTGAATAAGTTGGGAGACATAAACACCATATGCACCTAATACAGGTTATTGTTGGATAATTAACTACATAAATAAGGAATGTTGGCGATGGAAAAGCTAAAGTTATCTAGTTTGTCAAATAGTTTAGTTCTTAGTTGGCGGTTATCGTCAAGGTAGTACCACTCCCTTGCATGTGAAGGTTGATCATTATTGTAGATTAATTCTAGAAAACATGCGAAATGAAATCCTGACTATATTCATCCGAGTTCAGTTGAAAGTTAGGTTGAGATATCTGTATGTTTCTTTATCAAATATTTTGTACCTAAGGGATAGTTTTTCGTAAAATAAAGAATGCTAGTATTCTGATATTGAAGTTATGAAAGGAAAATAATCTTCATTGATTCTTAACTGTCATGCACTCAGGTAGTTTGTTATTCATGTACATGCAGAAAAGAAAAAGAGTATATTTTGCTTTAATTCATGGGTAAGCAACTCTACTTTTCATTTAATGTCGAATTAACGGGTTTCCTCCTTAGAAACTTTATTAAAACAAAGTAATTATCCTGAACATCTGAAAGAATTAACTATGCTTCAAACTAACAATTAAACAGCGAACACCACGTGCGATTGCTTCAGTTTGTTTTCACATGTACTTCGGTATATATGTGTCCTTAATGCAGTATTCATATACGCACAGAAATTTTAAAAAAAGTCTCCTACTACAGACTGGTTCAAGAATTCATGTATCTAATTTATATACTAATCATGACACTTGGTATTAAATAACCTAGATATCACGTCTGTACGCTTTACTGCACAGTCCCACGTATTGAATGGTTATGTCGGACCGACTTTCGTCAAAGTGAAACGTAGAATAAAAAATTGTATTCAAGGGCATCCACCGATGTATAGACGTACTTTCGCTAGGAGTTTCGCTTTTCGATCTACTCGGCCACGACAGCAGCTACAGCTGCAGGACGATATGTCGGCTGGGTCTTCTCGGGACCAATCCAATGATTCATCCAATCTGCGAGTTAGAAAACTGTTTCCCGAAACTTGGTTATGGAGTAGCTCAAGTGTAGGGTAGGTCTGAATACATGTCAAGATGTATCTTTATTGAATTTCCAGACTATGTTGTTAAGTACAGCCTTCTTATATTGTCAGATTGAAGGCAAATCTGAGGTCAACTTTCTTCGTTATTCATTCTGAGGGATGTCTTTGAATGTCTCATGTCTCTGAATTGTGGCTGTTTTCATAGTTTCCGCTTCTTCAGTTGTGGGTCTTATTTTATTTTTATCAGGAGGACAGGAATAAGAATATTTGTACCTAAATAATTGATTCTTTTTTATGTCGACTTTAGATAGTTCTGCATCGCTTACAAAATAAACTTACTTGAGTTAAGTGTTTTTAAAATCTGATTTTTATAACTTTACAGAAATTCACTTCTAGAAATCCTTATATTTTCTTTCTCTTTCGGTGTTAGTTGGCTTTTGTTTCTCCTGAAAATGATATCTCAACCAATATCATTGGTTGAGATGCTGCTGTATAAGAACCCGTTGCTCTATAAGAACCTGCTCCTGTACAAGAACCGCATCGTCGTAGTATTTGCAGATGATGCTGTTAGGTACAACATTCTTTTGTCAGATTATAGACAAGAAGTTGGTCGACAATCTTTGTTAGTCATTCGGTTCAATATATCCGTCTCCTCTTTATGACTTGTAATCATACTGTCTCCTCTGTTGTGTCTCTCTGCTTGTGTTCATTCTCGTAAAGGAGGGAATAAAGCGCTCGAATCTTTTATACTTGAAAATATACTGAAACGCAAAAGAAACGCAACATCCTATTTTAGAGGGGAAATTATATAGAGGATATAATTTTGTATCTAAAAAGTACGGATATCTTCGACTTTGTAAGTATCGAAAATTTAACTGTTGAATGATTTTCATGCCATAACCGGAAGTTAAGTTTGAGCCCGCTTAACAGAAATCAAAAATTGCATGTTTAACAAAACATTTGACAAAAATATGGGGTTTTAAGGGTTTATATCTGTTTATCATAAGTGATGCAGCAATATTCCGCAAAATAAATTCTTCTTTCGTTTCCGGAAAAGTTGCCAAGGCTTCCTGAAAAATGATTTAAGTACGCATTTCAAATGCTCTAGCTAGAAAAACTGAAAATAAAAATGATGGAGAATTGCAGATGCAAAAATGCACAACAACACGCTTCAACAGGCTCATACGTATCATTAGCATGAATGGTAGTCCGTGGACCGGAAGTCCAAGTGTTACTACACTGCGCTAGGTTAGAGAAAATTCGACTTCGTCATCTGAAAAACAGACATTTAAAAATGGCAAAGAATACTTTTTTCGCTCAGATCTCGAGATTGATGAACCTATTGCATCGTGGAAATCAAGCTGCAATTGTTGTGCATTGCAGTCTTCCACGCTATAATTGAATGGTTGAGAAGAGGGGTGTTTTAACAGCCATGTGTTACTTTCTAAAGTTAAAAGATAATCATTTAACATCGTTATCAAATCTCTGATGTTTTTAAATCGAGTCTCACTCAACTATAATCAGTTTTGAAAATCATTAGTTAAAAGGTTCAAATATTTATAGATTACTGCTTGTTGTGTTTCTTTTGCGTTTCAGTATATGATTTTCACTTATATATCGACTTGTTTTTCTGAATTACTAGAAGTATAAACTGATTTTCGTTTGCGGCAGTGGTCTGTATTGTCTTATTACATAAGCTGAAGAATCAAATTCTATGAATCCTTAAGTTTTCTTTCATTTTAAGCTTAAGTTTATTGTTTCTTTCTTTCTTTTTTATTTTTATTTTATTTTTTTTTTAGTTATTTTAAAGAAATTTGGTCTTTAAGGTTTTAGTTCACGACGTCTCACCCTTCTTATACTTCAGTTATCTCAACAACAATATATTAAATTATTTTTACAAAAGTGACCTACATGTAGTTAGGAAAATAACACAATATAGGTAAATAAGGATACCATTTCTTTAAAAAAATGATTTAAGATGTGAGTTTTAAGCTGTGTGCTCTGTTTTGAGATATATATATATATATATATATATATATATATATATATATATATATATATATATATATATATATATATATATATATATATATACGGACCCAAATGATAGGTTCTATTTGCTAACAAGGTCTACTTAACGACTTATTAGTTTAATATTTACTAGCTATTTATGTGATTATGATGGAAAGGATTTACTCCGCCATCCTTTGTGTTAGTTTATCCAAGCAAGATTTTTTTTTATAGATCTAAAACAACTTTATTATTGCTACGCATGTTGTGTCCCTGAGAAGATATTTTTATTAAATTACTTAACATGGCCACAAGTTTTAAAAGATATTTGTTATTTTCATAGGATTTAAAATAAATTTCAAAACGTTTTCAACTAAACTATTCTTTTAAGCTCTTTTGGTAATAGTATGCTATCGGACTACATGCTTTTTAACTTGATGGAGCTTGTCTGTCTTTATCTCTTTATTTTTTTATTATTTTTATTTATTTTTTTTTTTTTTGATGATATGCAATCATGTTTGGAATGTCAACGTAAACACTCTTTTCTACCGATTTTCCCATTTCTCGATTTAAATTTTGCTTTCAATTTTAATCATCGGGAAATAAAGCGAAATCGTAACAAATAAATGTCTTTCATTAAAGGGGACTTTACTAATGTTCGAATGCGTAACCAGATGGCATTTGGTGGATTTGGCGGAATGGTGTTTCGTAAAAATAAATCTTTTAAATCTGCCCTGGATTCACCGCCGCCACCTGGTCAACCAAACCAATCCTCAGCACCACGTGTTCGATCAGTTTTTCCTGAGACTTGGTTGTGGAGTAACTCAACCTTAGGGTAGGTTAGGGTAATTTTTCGATATTCACTAAGGATATTCTTAACTCATAAAGCCCTTTTGCTATAACATATATGAAAAAGATTTTCAAGTTAGAAGTCTGGGTGTGGAAATTTGAATAAACTGCGTTTGAATAATGTATTTTTCTAAACCTAAGAATTATTACTGCGCCATGATGGAAGTACATGTTGGATACTTTATTTCAAAACGGGAACAAACAGAAAAGCTATTTAGTCATTTACGTACACATATACACTGTACACAAATATAATCCAGATTACAAACTGCGGTTAATGGACACATTTTTGATACACGGAATTAGCCTAAAATAATAAAAAAAAAATGAACAAGAATTTTAAAATAATATCTAAAGAGTTTGCATATTCCTTCCGGAAACGTTTAATAATAGGACTACCAAAATATTGTATTATAAATACCTACGGAAAAAGCTACAGACATCTGGCTTAACAATTACAGATGTATGTATAAAGTATTTTGGTTTTTTTCTTTTCTATCTCACACTCTGCCCTAGAAAACAAGGTCAGAAATGTAAGACTGAATGATAAATTCGAAAAATGTCTCGTAAACCAAAGTTTACCGTGTAATTCATTATTTTCCTGATATGTACTAACCTTGTATGTGATTGCTTTGCAATGCAAGCTTTAATTCATATAAGGAATCCATGTTGGAATGTCAAATTCTTCGTAAAAATGAATTATCTAATAGTTAGTTTATAATTCATTGTCATGTAAGGGGTGGCATATTTCAAGGAGAACGTAGAGTTTGAAATGAGGGAAGCAGTAGACTTTGATAGTGCTGATAGCGGAGCGGAACCAGTGCCTAACAATAATAGATACCGAGTCCGCACATTCTTCCCAGAAACCTGGTTATGGAATACAACCAATACAGGGTAGGAAGATCTAGCGATACAATGTAAAGTGGATTAATTTACTCCACATGTCAGAATCAGATAAAAACACAGGAAGAAAGGATTGGTTTTATCACAAAATATTTTTTTGAAATTGGGAAGGCCAACATTTTTCAAATAGAATGACAAACCCTACACAGTAGAATTGTGTGTTATTTTCCATTAATTTCATTGGACATTTTGAAGTGGAAATGGTCTTTTTATTGACCTCTCTTTACAAAGCAGATATATGTTTCTGGACTTGAGAAGCTCCTTTCTCATAGACATTTCTTTTTTTTGCGGACTTAGTCTGTAAAATATTTTACAATTACTTTTGATAGAAATGTAATACGATTTTTTCGTAGGACAAAACTAGGCTATTCGAGCATTAACTTAAAAGTGCGTTGCAAGTGACTTAAAGTTGATTGTTTTTGTTTAAATTGATTATTCTTTATTTTTATGGATAAAATCGGCTTGTGTTTTAATCGTCATTTACTAGTAAATAGGATTTGTTTCTGTGCATTTTATCTGGAACAGTATACAAACAGATAGAATGGGTAATATAAGTAAGTAAATCAGTCACTCTACCGAAGACTGATAAGGCATATTTTTAATGGTAAAAGAAATACTCTGTAATCAAGCATCCCAAGGAAAAAAAACTTATCCTCTTCAGTATGCTGATGTCTGTTTAAACCCGGCATATTGTCCATTATTTCATTCGGAATTCAAAATAATAGAGATTTTATAGAAAACTGATTTTACATGGGCTCCAATCCTAATAGCGAAAAAAGTTTATCATACTTTATTATAAATTTTATATAACAATATGTTTTTGTAAAACAACCATTACTAATATTCTCTTACAAATGAATGAATGAGAAGTGATATCGTACATAAGCATGATTTGTTATGGAGTGCCTGGGTATCTGCATGAGTAGCGTGCATGAAAACTATACTCAGTAGCGTTATGTGGCTCCACAGTTAAACCAAGTATGTTGCAGGGGTACAACCATATTTCTATGATATGGTAATGGAAGACAATGCACCAATTGCCTTCATGGCTGCTCCTGTTGAAAATCAAAGAGTTAAAACAAGTAGTGCGGAAATGTCGTCATCAGAACCACAAATACGTGTTCGAAAGCTATTTCCAGAAACCTGGCTTTGGTTTAATAAAACCACAGGGTACGTAATAAATCGCCAGTGTCCTGATATAGACCCTTTAGACCAAGACCCCAACTTTTATGTTAAGTCTTGTAACTCTAGGGGTTGCAGTAAGCACTTGCTGGTTTATTTAATTGTTTTAAAGGCAGTTCTTTCCATTGTAACATTAAGCTCAACACCTAATAAATTTTAAGGATTTTTTTTATCAAATAAAAATATTGATGCGCTGTGTGTATTTTTGAGTGGGACAGACAAAATTTAGGTTCTAATATTTTAGGGGAAAAGTTCAGTCTTTTTCTTTTAATTTCTTTTTAAATAAATTGATAAGAAGTTTAGACGCTAGAGATATTGTCAGAGATTTTTATAACTTCTCGAACACCCGCTATATTTCTCTATCCTAAAGCTGAGAATTATGTTTTTATTTTACAGCGCGGACGGTATCACGTCACTCAGTGTTCCTGTACCGGATACTATTACTACTTGGGTCGCTACAGCTTTTGCTGTCAACCCTAACTCTGGATTGGGTCTAACTCCGAGTCCAGCTAATGTAAGTAATAACACTAGTTTTTTTTTTTTAGCTTTAAGTATAGAACAATACATTGGTTTCAAATATTCTTTGTGTAGACATCAAAAGAGCGTGATTTATACATTTATAATGCCTATACTTTCCTGAAATCCTAATATCTGCATAATCCCTGAATATTTTTGGTTTCAAGAAAAAACTATTTCAATAGCATTTTTATAATATTAAGGAGATTAAGTATGTGCAGCCACATTGAAAAATATCATTGTAGTGAAGTATATGCAGGGACATTTAAAAACAAAATTTTATTTTCTTTTTTACTCATTTATTTATATATTTATCTTGTTGCAGCTTAAGGTATTCCAGCCATTCTTTGTGAGTTTGACCATGCCTTACTCTGTAACACGAGGGGAACTAGTGGTCCTCCAGGCCAATGTCTTCAATTACCTGGAACGTGATGTTAGGGTAGGCATGATCTTATACCATTATCCACTTTCGACAATTTTCAAAAAATATTCTTTATTATATTTTAGCTTTCGTTTTATTACAATTCATTTTTATATTATAGCTATGAGTTAATCAACATTGTTAACTTTCCTTTTAAGGTTCTCGTCATCATTGATAAAAATGAAAGCTTCAAGAACCTGGTGACCTATATACAGGACAATCAGGTCAAGAAAGGCAGATTCTCAGCCAGAGTGGGCCGTACTTTCAACGTGAGTCTTATTACTTATCAACACTACCAAAATTTATCCATATACGCAATCACAACACGGTTTACAATCACAAGTATCGATCAATTCAAATAACTGACAGATAAGTTGATGTTACTTGGATTTCAACAACTTCGGAATTTCTTATTTTCTATGGTCGTTATGATGACCTTTTTTGCAAATATAACCTATCACTGGGTCGTATTTTGACTGATGTGTTTCAAATAAATAGTTAGGCATTTCCTTTTATATTAAATTTGACTACGGAATGTTCCATCTACCAGATCAATACATAGTGCTCACGGCGGGTGTGACCGGACAAAAATGGATGCTTACTCCAGCTAAGCACCTGATCCCGCTTTTTGAATTTCCGGGGGTCCGTGTTTAATGCCCTGTTCGCAGATTCCTATTGTTTGTAGATGTTTTTGAGATCGATCACTGTTCATTATCTTCACTTTTTTCATATATATATATATATTCAGAATAGAATTTTTGAGACACCCAGCTGGGATGTCTTTACAATGTTTTTTAATAATCTTTTAGAATTCCTTAAAAAACCTCTGATATCACTGCATCTTATCACAGAGATGACATACAAAGGCGCTTTCTGATTGTAGACATTTTGTTAATAGAAACTACATATGTTTTAGATGACAGCTGGTGAGATCTACCCTGTGTATTTCCCTATCATTCCCACAGAGACTGGGGATCTTAAGATCAATATCACCGTCATTTCTACAGGTCCTAGTGATGCTGTCATCAGATATCTTAAAGTGGAGGTCAGCTTTTCACTTTTACCTCATTATCTACATATGTTCTTCTCTTACAAAACTTAGAGAAAGTTACCAAAGTTTCTATTCTTCTTTTTAATATGAGTTGATATGACAATTGTGTCATTTAGCCCGAGGGAGTGGAGAAAGAGTTTAATAACCCTGTGTTGATCAATACTGGTAATACTGGGACGTTTACAGAAGATGCTGCGATATCATTTCCACCCAACACTGTGGCTGGTTCACGGCGTGTCAGAGCCTCAGTTATTGGTAGGGTTCTATATATGAATATTTGCTCTCAAACAATGCATTTCATTAATAAACCGTAAGATATTTGACTTTATTAGCTAAATATTTTTCTTTCTGCCTTTTACTATTTTCAATTTTCACAAATTGAAACCTTTCCTTTGAGGAAAAATTACCTTTTCTAGACGTATAATAAGGAAAACCGTTTTTATCGTTGCATATCTTTCTACATCCAACTTTCATTCCGTTCAGGTGATGTGATGGGTCCATCAATCAGTGGACTAGACTCCCTGTTGAAGATGCCGTATGGATGTGGAGAACAAAACATGCTGAACTTTGCTCCAAATATCTTTGTGCAGAAATACCTTACAATCACTAATAATCTAACTCCAGACCTAGAAAAGAAAGCTAAAGAATACATGATTAAGGGTACGATTATAAAATGTCGTCTGTTTTACAAATCAATGTTGAATATTCATCAGTATTCAAGATATTTTCAAGCGTTTAAAGATTACACATTTTGTTGATTTCCGTTTCTCAGGTTACCAGCGGGAAATGACGTACTCCCATGAAGACGGTTCATACAGTGCTTTTGGTAAAAGTGACAAGTCAGGCACAACCTGGTAAGATACTACAAACAAGATATTTTTCTTGAAGAATTAGTTTTACAAATATATATACATATGTACAGGATTAATTTTTAGCAATGATGTTCCAGGTTGACTGCTTTTGTTGTGAAGTCGTTCTCTCAGGCTTCTGATTTCATCACCATTGACGAGAATGTCGTAAAGAAAGCCGTGACTTGGCTTGTATCTCAACAGAACGAAAATGGAACATTCAGAGAACCAGGCAGAGTTTTACACAAGGAAATGCAGGTACATTAATGAATTAAAACATCTAAAAGCAATCCTATGGCAGATAAATTCTTTTCAGTTTTAAAAGATCAGCGAATATCAAATAAAGACAGAGTAAGAACGTTAGACTTCTTTTGTCTATGCTATTTCTATTCAATAAAGAAACACCAGACCAAATCCTTGGCATGATTCCTTAAATAATGATTCATATTTATTTCATAATTTAAATTATTTACCTCTGATTGTAACGTGCCATTTGATTGGATAAAACAAATACTTTTTATTTCATATCCAGGGAGGTTCAGCTGGAGGGGAAAGAGCCCTCACGGCTTTTACTCTGATCGCTCTCAAGGAAGCTGAGGTCGTTCCAGGAGTAAGTTAACTAATCCTTTTTTATAATATATATAAATATATATATATATATATATATATATATATATATATATATATATATATATATATATATATATATATATATATATATATATATATATATATATATATATATATATTTCTTTTTTCTAACTTTTACAATATTTTTGATATCCTTCACAAGATTGTTACAATCATTTTTAAATAATACATGCAAGGTATTATGAACTATCATTTACGTTGATTCCTTTTCTGTGTGTAGGTGTCTGAGCTGACAGGAAGGGCAATACAGAAAGCCAGGACGTACTTGGAAGGTGATATAGATCTTTTAGAAGATATCTACGAATTAGCCCTCGTTGGATATGCCCTCCAGATCACTAACAGCCCCCGAGTCAATGAAGTTATCAACAAACTCAATGCTAAGGCTACCATGAAAGGTATGCAATTGTTATGTCCTTCACCTCACATTTTCAACAAAAGAGTTTCTACAAATAAATATTAGAAGTTTCTTTCACTAATATTACATTAGATGGACTTAAATATTGGTCAAAACCAGAGACCGGCATTCAATGGAAGGGATGGTCTCCTCCTAAAGACCAGGCAAAGGCTGTTGACATAGAAACCACAGCATATGCTCTTTTGGGTCTAGCTATAAATAAAGATTTAGAAGGAGGGTTACCTGTTCTCAAATGGATCACCTCCCAGCGAAACCCTGAAGGAGGATTTGCTTCAACGCAGGTTGGTTTTTCTATTGCTTTACTTGCAAAGTAGTCAACATTGTTGACTATTTTAGGATGTGGAACTTGAAGGCATTTTTGAACATATATACAAAACTATTTATCTTTTAATGAAATGTGAAGGTAAATAAAAATGATCAAGCTTAAAAGTCCATTTAAGCAATTTAAATTGTGGACAGAGCCAATATGGTCCTCTGAAAACAGAAGGGGGAAGGGATCAGGTGACATGGAGAAGTAAGCATCCCCTATGGCTGGTCACACCCACCATGTGCCCCTTGTTAAGATCTAGTAAACAAAAAAAAACCCTTCAAATTCAGTGAGAAAATAATGTCTTAACAATTTGAATAAAAGACGTCAGTCAACATTTGACCATGGTATTTGCTAATAAAATCACTGTATCACCCATATAATTTTCGAAATGTTGACTTTAAATGAGATTTTTGACATCCTTGTTTTATCAATTTATTAAATTAATTAAATGGTCTTATAAAGGGTTGAAAAGTCAAATGTTTTGATGCTATTGATTTTGTTATAATTTTGTGTTTTTCAAGTTTTCTAAAGGTTTCTTGGAGTTTTTAAATATCCACATTTGATAACCACAACTTTTGAATGTGTTGTTTTACAGAACCCGTTAGGTATCTTTGTTTGCATGGATTTTTGTTAAGTTTAGGAATACAGTAAAAGTAAAATCAGGTGAACAAAATTACTTTTTCTGGATGATACTTCGTTTTGTAGGACACTATTATTGCTCTCCAAGGATTGGCAGAATTTGCTACTATGGTTTATAGTCCAAATTTCAACATGCGTGTGACGCTGACCAGCAAAACTCCAGGTGTACCATTCAATCAGAAATTCACAATTACCCAGAACAATGCACTTGTTCTCCAAACAGCAGACGTATGTAGTCGCATATATTCAAAACTATTCTCAACATAAAAATTTTAATATGAAAGTGTAATCGCAATAATATTTTTTTATTGGTATTGTTATGCAAGATAAGCTTAATTTTTATTCGTTTATATTATTTTATTTTTAATTTTCAACATAATTAATTCTGTAACAGAAGTATCATTAATAACATTCTCGTTGTAATTGATATATTAGATAATGTTGTTTTCTCAGATTCCTGTGGACGTTAAAAGGCTTGAAGTCAAAGGTGAAGGATCGGGTATAGCCCTTGCAGAGGTAGAGAAAATATTTCAACAGTAGAAACATTAACACTGAAATAAACTGTAATATGTACTGGGTTCCTATTTGTGATTTAATGATTAATAATTTTGCAGATCTCTACTTATTTCAATACTGATGAAGAAATAGAAGTGTCTTCCTTTGATGTCAATGTGACGCTTACTGATGAAACAACTAAAGGGTTCACGGTGAAAGTTTGTGGAAGGTATCATTCGTTTTAGCTTTAGATAAAGAAGGACTTAAGTACCCCCTTAGTCAACAAAACTATTGTCTATCTAATATTTGCATTATTTTTTTTTCAAGATGGTTGAAAGAAGGTAATTCTGGAATGTCTATGATGGATATCGGAATACCCTCTGGAATGACCCCTGATTTGGATACACTCGATACATCTAAGGCTCCCATGTATAAACGTAATGAGATGGGATATAGGAAATTATCCTTATATTTTGATGAGGTATGTGTCTGGCATTTCTTGTCAAATTTCACCAAAAATGCTGTTGATTTAAATTTTGTAAAAATAAATTTGAAGAATTAAATACACATTTTATTACAATCTAGTTTGACCAACAAGCCCAGTGTGCCTCTGTATATATGGCCAACACAGATAAAGTAGCAGAGAAGCAGCCCTCTGTCATTAGACTCTATGATTATTATGAACCCAGTAAGTAGTGTTCTTAACATGTAGTTGATAAATTTCTTCTTTCATTATATAGCTAATGAATTTTCTCTAAAATATGCAGTTTATAAAAATATTTCTGAATATTTCAATTCTGGTTGTAACGCGATATTTGATTGGATAAAAAAATTACTTTATATTGTATAAATTGGGTTGCCTACGTCACAATGACGCGTCAAAAACGTATCGATTCGCCTGACGTTGCATTCAAATTTTGTACAAATTGAAGTCACATTTTAAGGGCAATCATCTTTCTTTTTACACCAAATGAATTAAAATTAAATTATAAGGGATGAATTTAATAGCTACCCATTTTATATGGTATAACTGGGTTGGAACTGTTTACGCTTATTTATTACCCGCTTAGCGGTTTATAAAGCGTAAACTGCCCCAATCTAGTTTATACCGTATAAAATGGGTAGCTATTATATTCATTCCTTAAATAGTACAAAATGTAACTTATCATAAATAACTAGTGCCTAGTTTGATATATTTCATTATTTTTGGACCTCTTTTTTTAATAGAAAACCAAGCTACCACATTCTACACATCTAGAATTTTGGCGGATTCAGGAGTTTGTGATGTGTGTGGAACAGAATGCTTCTGTACTGCTAAGGTAAATTATATTAACTGACTACAGTCTTATAGCTAGCAAAATATAATGACGTGAAAAGATAAGGACATTTTTGGTTTTTCCATTATAAAAAAGAGAAACTTTTTATAGCCTTATTCCATCTCTTTCAATTTGACAATATGTTAAAAGTAATTTTAATCTGATCATTTTTGATTAAAAACCCTTTAAATTTAAATTGTTTTTATTTTCAGCCTTAACAGTAAGGAATATGGCTTCATTCCTGTTGAAATATTGGTGCTATCACGAACACACTAAAAGAGACATCTCCATGATATAAACTATCTTTCTGCTTATTCAGTGAGGGAATTTTAATCTAACTATGACTGAGGGATAATAATATGTTCTCTTCTCTACAAACTATTGAATAGTTACCCTGTATTATTCTTTATGTTGTCTGTTACATAAGGCCCTATGTATGATGTTTATTGATTCAAACCATGAATAAAAATATTTTTGTAGTGTTGTGTTGTTGATTACTGGTATCTCTTTATTACTACGTTTTCAACGGAATCATTAAGTGTTGAAAATATTATTAAATTTTATATTGTAGCGTAAATGTTGAATTTTGCTTAAAGGGGCCTGGACACAGTTACATTGTTCACTATTTTAAATGTCTATTTTATTCGGTACTTCAGCTTAATGATTTGAACTTATATGAATATTCTAAGAATTCAATAACAACGATATTCTTCATAAAATCACGTCAAATACCTGTGTTTGTAAACAGGGCACGAGCTCTGTAATGGATATATGCCGAATACTGTTCTATATGTAAAATTATCAGACTGTTTGAGGCCCGTTAGGGCCGAAAACAGTCTGATAATTTTACATATAGAATTGTATGAGGCATATATCTTACTTAAAACATTGTTATTTAAATGTCCAAAAGTTACCTGGAGGAGTCCGATAATTACACAATAGGAGTTCAGGCATCAATAGTTTTCTACCTGAAACCATCTAATAAGTAGACAAAAGAAAAGAGAAAGTTTTTTTTCTTTAGACAGTAAAATCAGTGAGTGAACTCTTTTGTTTCATTCATTCAGTGGCAGTCGTTTGGCTTAGCAGAAACTATATATGGACAGTGGTCAGGTGATGAAGGATTTTTTATGATTCGGAATATTTTTTTTATTAAGTGCGTTTGACACTGATACAGATACAGTGTTGGAGGATATCTTCAAAATGCATTTAAAGTAAAAATGCGGATTTTTGTCTAAAATTTTGATTGGATGATATAATGAAAATCTTAGGTTTTAAAAGTGCGGTCATTGGCGAACAAACCTCGTTAAATGAAGAGATTCGCAGACTGGCTCTTTATCAGAAATGGATTTAAATTGGCTTATTCACAGTGCTGTATCGAAAACGCTTT
The DNA here is from genome assembly GCF_033153115.1 of Saccostrea echinata. Lineage (NCBI taxonomy): Eukaryota > Metazoa > Mollusca > Bivalvia > Ostreida > Ostreidae > Saccostrea > Saccostrea echinata. Next base: position 5,555,207 of record NW_026889806.1, on the reverse strand, counting down.
GCAAAACACCGAATGGAAAGTGTTACTTTTGAGGAAGGTTAAAACTCCAGTTTCTTCTTGGATTTGGTATTTTTAACAACTTAATTTCCTAGCGTTCGCTTTCCCTGATTTTTTTTCCCTAACTTTTTTTTTCTTTGGTTTCTGGACATATTAAACCTTGATTTCAATCGAGTTGTTGTTTTTTAACTACTGTCCGATTTTGTTATCACTGCCGTCCGATAATATATTATTGGACTGCTAATTATTATTATCGGACGGCTACAGGTAAATTTTTAGACTGCAAGAACAAAGGCATGACTTCACAGCAATGTTTTAAGTTATTGTTAATGTTTACGTTTTACCGGGTGTGTTCAAGTTGTTTAGTCTGAACAAATCACTGAGCTCAGACTGACAATACTGGTGAGTTGGTTTTTCCTTTTCGCATTTCTACTCTGAACTTCCTAGATTATAGTTTTGATATTTCTCATACACAATAAAATTTCTACTACTACTTTTCTCAGGAGTTATGGATAAAGATTACTCTGTGAAAGTATAAGGATATATGTCAATCAAACGGAACCCCAAATTCGTAGTTTTAATAATTTCCAGAAAAAAGAAGTTTTTAAACACGCGTTTAATATATTTCGGGGTGAATTGCTCTAGCAACACATAAGTCATGATAATATTTAGAAAATTTTAGAAAATGAAAAATATGGGAGTCCCTAATAGCTATTCATAAAAACATTTTCAAATACAAATAGTAGTGTTTCTGAAAATGTAAACCAACATCTTGCACATTCCATTCTAACAATTCGTTATAGTTTAATTATTATCACCCAATGCGTTTATTACTTAAACATCAAAGTATTCACAAAAGGCGTTAAGGCTTAAACAATGACATTTTATATCAAACAAAGTCTCTTTTTCTTTTTTTTTTTTTTTTTTTTTTTTTTTTTTTTTTTTTTGAATAAATTGACATTGACTGAAGATTGATATCTTGTATTTTGAAAATAAAAATGGGGAGTCTAATCAAGGTGTTTCATTTTTTTTTTTTCTTTTGGTTAACATAAAAGGTAAAGTACCTATATTCAGGATTTATTCCAGTTTTAGTCCATCTTCGATTTCATTTTAAGCAGTACGTTTTCAAATTATTCAGTTATAAAAATGGAAGGACTTGGAGTTTTATTTTGGATTTTTCGACTTTGACTTCATCTTGCCTTGTCAAAAAGTAAGTGAGTGGTAATTTTAATTAATTTTACCTTTTCAGCTCAACTGTAAAAAAAACTTTAGTCAGTTTTTCTAGTTTACAGTTTTCTCTCCTATTCTGTGACCTGCCACAATAATGTCAGCCAGCTTATAAAACTTCTAAAACCACCAAACCAGTTCTAATTAAACCTTCCAAAACGTGTCCATTGGTTAAGGGAAGATAATTGTGAATGAAAATAAAATTACTTTATAAATGGGTGAATTGAAACATAATGTCCATCAAATTGAAATTTTTTGAAAACATTCATTAAACATAGCATATTTTTTACTTATATTATCATACTGTACATGCATTCTAGTTAAAATTCCTGAAGTGCCAATAGAATAGACAATTGCATGAAAAGGTTTGAAAATTTGTAGTAGTAAAACTTCATTTAATGAAATATATGGAGATAACAAGCAGTATTCAAGCTCACAAGTCCATTAAACAATACAAAATAGGAGCAGAGCAAACACGGACCTCCAAAACATCAGAGGTGGGATCAGGTACCATGGAGGAGTGAGCATCCCCTGCCGACCGGTCACACCCGCCGTGTGCTCCTGGTCAGGATCGGGAAATAACGGAAAAATCCGTCGACAATTCAGTGTGTAAATAATGATCTATTAATTAGTAAAACATTAATTAGTAATTAGCAAACCTCGCTTAAAGCTGAACACAACTCGTTAAAGGCACTGTCCGCCATATTTCTTGTTCATTATTGCTATCCCCTACAACCCCTATATCAGCCGCAGACCTCTTAACAGTTCAAGGTATTTCGCTGTAGAGGTTCTGATGAATAAAGACGTACATCTTACATTGCCGTGTTACTCGGTCGTGATGAAATTATCAAATTTTACGCACTTTTTCCGAGCCAGGAGAAAAGTAACATCAAATATACAAGTCAATACATCATTTACAAACAGAAAATGCACATAAAACAAGGAATAAACGCACAAAATCTAAGACCACGAAAGAAATGCTACACGTCGGCCAGGAGTTTCAAGTGTGCAATCGGGTGTAACGAAATCTAAGGGTTTATATTCTGTACCTGTTTGACAGTGCCTTTTTATAAGTAATGTTCAGCTTTAAAATCTGCACATCATATTTATTGATTTATTAGCGTATCCAAGATCCGAATGTACTATTTAATATATATACCCTTATATGCAAACTAAACATTCTATGGTACAAGCAATTTAAAAAGTAGAAAGAAATTAGAAAGCTTTACAGCTAAGAATTAAAAACTTAATTCAACGACTAGGTTTTAAAAGATAGGTCTTCACCGGCATTAGTTTTGTGCATCCAGGTCCAAATCTTAGAATGTATCGCAAAATAATTTGATATACAGCAATCCAAATAGTTTTATACAGGCCTGTAGTGCTCAACGTGGGGAGGGGGAGAAAGCGACAAGAAATCCCGCGGGTCTGTTCTACATGTGTACCATCTGTCTTTCCAATGATAGAATCTTCCGTACAAATCCAAAACAGGTATGTCAAGTCCCAGTTGTTATGGGTTATAGAAATAGCCTGAATTTTTTTTAATTACAAAACTATTCGCCTATCGGGGATAGAATTGAACAGTTTTGCTTTTTAAAGTATTATCACTCAAATTAGGCAGATCATTGTAGAAAATGCACTGGTATCAAGATTTGTCCTTGGATACCTAAAAAAAATTGTACCGTGCAATAAAGTTCAAAAACCAATGGGAAACCTTGCCCGAGTTTAGTGAGTATATATAAAGACTGACTCATTTGTTATACCCCACAGCAAATTTGTGGTGACTGAGATGATAACAAAAGATCAGTCAGTGGACAATCTCACAGATTTTGACGAGAAGTAAGGAACTCATCAATCGAGACCAAAATCTCGGAATCATGCCATACCAATGGCAGTAGAATTGGTGCATTTTGGGGGACTGGGCGTCAAAGGAGCCAAGACGTTGGATTTGCCAGGGAAGTTTCAGATGAAAATGAGAAGGCAAAAGATCCAAAAGGCAATGTGCTGGGTGATTTTGATGAACTAAGAGACGTCCTGAGATCAGCGCTTAGAGAGAAAGAACCTAAGATGGATGCATTCACTGAAGCAAAATTAGGAGAAAAGAACTCTATAGTGACTCAATGGAAAAGTCCCCCACTGCCAAACTGTAGAAAACAGGGACAAGAGGAACTGTTTTACAAAGAAAAAGATGGCTGATGATCAAAGCAACACCTGAGTACAGTAGACTGAATTAAGCGATCATGTACAACTAAATGAAAGAATATATAACCAAGTCCAAGGTGCTGAAACAGCTACAAGTTCCCTCACACAGACCAGAGTCGAAATTCAGGCTGTTGTTTTGTAAGGGCAACCATGAATGAGGTACCATGTAATCTTTTGTTAGCACGGGAGCTAATTTGACAATTATTTTCCATAAAATATTTAAAAAGATTGCAAAACAAGGTAATAATGAACTTATTCCAATTACCCAGAGCATCATTCTTGCAGACGGCGCCTTGCTACAGGTAAAGGGAATATGTAATCTCCACATAAGTCTTGGTACCTGTGAATTTGACTTTGAGGTTATGGTCGCCGACTTCTGTACTTAAAGCATCCCAGGTTTAGATTTTTTAAAGCAGAGTAAATGTTTTGGTAGCTGTTTCATCAGCTAAGATGAACGTTGGAGAACATAACATGAACTGTTACTGAAAGGGCAGATATAGTTTTTTGTGGGCTTAAAGATGCATGTATCCATTCCCCAAAGAAACGATACGATGTGTCCAGCCCAGTTGTTGTAGCCCTCTAAAACAAAGAAAATACCTTTAATGAAAGTTACCCCGAGGACCAGGTTTCCTGTGCTCCACAGGTCTTTACCTACCTCCAGCGCAAGAAGAGTGGCGAGAACGCCTCATAACTTGTGTATGAAATATGTGGAGATACGAACAGTATTCAAGTTCAAAAGTCCATTTAACATTACAAAATAGGAGCAGAGCAAACACGGACCTCTAAGACATCAGAGGCGGGATCAGTTGCCATGGAGAAGTGAGCAAACCCTGCCGGCCGGTCACACCCACCGTGTGCTCCTTGTCATGATCGGGAAATAACACAATTCAGTGTATAAATAATGGCCTAACAATTAGTATGAAAAACGTCAGTCAGCATTTGACTTAATGATAGATTGTATTTGCTGACAAGGCCATTGTATCGACCATAGAACTTACGAAATGATGACTTTAAACGAGACAGCTGATATTCTTGTTTCATCAACTTGTTTGTCAATAACTTACTTCGTTTTAGAAATTGTTCATACGTAGAGCATGCTTTGGCGTATCGAATCAACTGAGAGATATAAACAACGTATGCAGGTGATAAGGGTATATAGCTGCAAAAGTAAGGGAAGTTGACGATTGAAAAGTTAAAGTCATCACATTTATCATAACGTCTTTTTCTAATAAAATATCCAAATATGAAACAGATGTGTCAGACTCTGTGGTATCTTTTATCTCAAGCTCATCGGGATATATCGTGTCGACATAAGAATGGAAATTACCATTGTTAATTGACAATACGTCGTAGATATATCTAAATGTCGAGTTGAATCAAGTCGAATGTCGAGTTGTGTATCTGAGGACCTAAAGAAAAGACATTATGAGTGCCGCCAAGGTGATAAGGCCTTTAAAAAATCATCGCGTATCGTTCAACATCAGGAGAGAGTGCAGACGACTGCAGACACAGCAAGCACATCTGAGACGGCGAACTACTGTGTAAATGCTGTAAAGGCAGAAACGGAGGATGATTTTTAACACAAGAGGACAATTATAATGGTTCCTGTAGTGGGTCATGTCTTCCAACTCTGAATCTGAGGGGATTTGGATATTAGAATCTTCCCAAGACCTCATTATCACTTTGATAGGTAGACTGGGCCAAATATATAAAAAGTAGACATTGGCAGCTGCCAGGTCATTATTACTGATTCGGTTGCAGAGTAGACGCTAAAAGAAAGCAAATGAATATACTAATAAAATAAAGCCATTTTTTTAAAAAGTATATCGTAGAGAAGAAAGGTGGGTGTATAAGCACTAGAAAAAGAGAACAGTCTAGGGGAATTATGGTGAAGTACCGAAGGGGGGGGGGGGGACAAATCCTGAATAAGGTAAATAAGGATGAAGGAATTTGGTGCTTTACAAAACAAATGCGCTGTTCAGGAACACACTGCAGTTTACATAAGTCAAAAACCACGGTCTACCATTCTTTTCATTATACATGGTTCCAATCAATAACTCAGAGTAAGAGGAAAAATAAAAAAATAAATATGTGATACCCTAGCCTCTCATGGAAAAACCCAGTAGGTGTACACATTACAATATGGTTATGAAAGTAATATTTTCAAAAAAAAAATAGAAAAAAAAATAGAGGGCATTTGTTTTATTTTAAAAGTTTTGTACATACGTTATTCAATCTAAAAATGTAAAAGGGGTATAGATAATAATTTTTTTTTATGCATTTATCATTGATTTCTTTCTATTGATCCTTGAGATCCTGAAAATCCAACAATGTGATCAATACCTTTGCAAGTTTATTTTTCCGCACATGTATACCCAATTGAACATTTTAATCACGGTTGTAAAATTACCACTAAAATGTAATTTCAAAGGAATTTTGTGTTTTATTGTATGTTCTTGCGAACATAACCTATTAGTCAACTGAAATACATATCTCCTATCTGACCTGTTTTTAAATAGACACCCTCTAAATTGACCTCTGGGGAGGAGTACGCCATTAATGTTCAAGAAGAGGGGGAATTTATTTTAGTAACTACACAAAAGTTATTGATAGTTTTCTTTATTTCCTAGTACACTTTCGAAAATGTAATCGTGTAGTGGTAGAATAAAGTTCCTGATAACGGAGTGTTAACGGACAGCTTAGTCTTGCCAGATCATCCTGTTTTGCGAGAGTTGAAGATTTTCTACCATTTTAACTCTGCAGTTCAGAGACCAGAAAAGCTTATCCAACGTCTGTAAACAATATTAATTTTATAAAATCCTTGTACTCCTATAACTTGGTCCGAATTCAGGGAGACTAGTACACAAGAACAATGTAGATTACATAAGGATTCATTATTCTGTCTATTGGTATTGATGTTGAATAACATTATATTGTCACGGTAACTAAATTAAAAAAAAAATCAATTAAATCCTTTCAGAATTTAAATCCTCCTACAACTGTTGTCCGATTTCAATAAAAAATTGTACACAAGTAGATTACCATAAGATAAATATTTTTTCAGTATTTGATTTCGATGAGCATTGCTGGCGAAAAAATAGAAAATTCCGTGAAATTCTTTCAAAATGCTACATTGTCTATAATTATAACGATTTTCAACGGACATGATACACAAGTAAACGACACTAAAATACTTTTTCCTCTTTATCGGCATTTGATTTTAATCATCAGAGTTGCATTAATTATAAAGGATTTTTGACACACCTGTTTTATATTTGGATATTTTCCCAGAAAAAGACTTTAATGGTAACGTAACAACAAACCTTTATGATAAACGCGATGACTTTAACTTTCAATCGTCAACTTCCCTTATTTATGCAGCAACATACCTTTATCACCTGCATACGGAGTTTATATATCTCAGTTGATTCGATACGCAAGAGCATGTTCTACGTACGAACAATTTTTAAAAAGAAGTATGTTATTGACAAACAATTTGACGAAACAAAAATATCAGCAGTTTCGTTTAAAGTAAGTTCTATGGTCGATACAATGACCTTGTCACCAAATACATGTACAATCTATCATTAAGTCAAATGCTGACTGACGTTTTTCATACTATGTGTAAGGCCATTATTTACACACTGAATTGTCGACGGATTTTTCCGTTATTTCCCGATCATGACAAGGAGCACACGGCGGGTGTGACCGATAGGCTCACTCCTCCATGGCACCTGATCCCACCTCTAATTTTTTAGAGGTCCGTTTTTCTTCTGGTCCTGATTTGTATTGTTTAACGGACTTTTGAGCTTGAATACTGTTCGTTATCTCCATACATTTCATATACCACTTTATTAGATTTTAGAAGTGTTAAAATTCACAACGTCATAATGACGTTCTGTTGAAAGTACGATATTCATCCAGATACATATGCTATTTTGAAGACCCCTCACAGAGAAAAAGCAAGAGATATTGAAGAAAGAAAGTTGGTTTGAAAAACTATTTAGTCTGTAGATATGTAGATATGTCCAGAAGCAAAGTTGCCCTATTTTGAAACTAGGCCATTTTTGGTTCTTTTTTACTTTAGCTCTTTATTCTCATAACTGAAAAACAGTGTAGAGAAAATACTTATACTAATTACTAATAAACAAATAAACTTGCCTGAAGAAAGGATAAGGAGTTTATTTAAGTTTATTTAACTTAGATAGCCAACTCTCTCAATAATAATTCTGCTCCAGATATGTATTTTTAAATGGATTTCACTCTTTCTGGTTAAGATTACTTGCCTCGAATTCTAAAAACCACACAGACGCACAAAAAACAAACAAAATTGTTTATGCTTTATATGATCATTATGTTCTCAATATTCTCAAGGAGTTCAAAAAGTCAATTGGTAGATTTCATTTACAAAATTTTAACCTCCTGTGGATTTTCCCATTTTTGTTATGAAAGTTTCAGTGGCAAGGATTGGGTCTTTGCTGCTTTAAAGCAAAGATAAAACGGCCATTTCATCCACAAATTGCACAGTGATAAAAATAACACCAAAAGATCAAATTTACAAAAGTTTTAAGAGTGATTTTGGATGTGAAAAATATTAGAGAATCTCACCAGATAAATTTCAAAATATAATAATAAAATTTAGAACTTCAAACCCCATCTCCACATTGAGACTGGTAGATGGTCATATATTCCATTGCATAGGATGAAAGGCTGTGTACTTAATATGACAAAGTTAACATGCTATTAAAATCATCCATTTGAAATTCTTTGCTATAAAATTAATTTTTTTAATATTTCAGCAATTCAAACTTTGAATTTCTCAATATGCATATTTTGATTGCCGATGTTACGTGCCATTACTCTGACGTCACAGGTATTAATCCTGGTCAAGCGAAGTACTTATTGTGTTTACAAAAGGGCTCATTTGTTGCGTTTATTAAACCTGTTAGAAAATAAATGAGTGATAATTGGATAATTTACAACTAGTAAGGTATAAATTGAGATGTTTGGATGCATAAATGTGCACAAGAAAAGTTTTAGGAAGATTTTTTTACATGCCCTGGACTTAGTCTGACGGTGAAAGGGGGCTTTTTCGCCATTTAGAATAATCAATTATTCCTGATCGCGATTTTTTTCTGTACTATGGAATATTTTCAAAACGAAAAAAAAAATATCAACATTCATTTAAAAAGAGGCACAGAATCTAGTAGGAATGTTGGTAATGGCATACGGCGCCATTGAACTGTTGAAGAAATGTCATTTTTAGTACATGATATTCACTGTTGGAACAGATAGAAGATATATAGGATTTATTTATATATAATTTATTAAAAATAAAGAAGATAGAAAATTTAAAATTTCCATTTTTATAAATATTTAAGAAGTCAAACTTTATTAGTATTCGTCCTATTCAGTCGAAGTCCCGAGTTGTCAACGGCTTCGTCTTCACTGTCCTCTCCCCTTGTCGGTATATTTTCTGGTTATTTCTCTTTGGTAGACGTTCAAACATATGAAATTGACCGTCCATAGTCAAAGGAATATTTTCGATGTCAAAATGTCTTCCGACCATATTCTGTAGTCTATTCATTTAACGTTAAAATCTTTTCGATATAATTATTTTCTTACGATAAGCTTTCCGACTTCTAATTGACCATTGACACCTCTGACGTTTCAGTACCGTCGCCCGCGTGGCGCAGTGGTTAGAGCGTCTGCTCTAGAGTTGCGAAGTAAGGAGTTGATCCTTACGTCGCGGGTTCGAATCCCACTGTGGGACGTGGAGACCGGTCCTTCGGATGAGACCGTATAAACCGAGGTCCCGTGTCGCAGTAGGTGCTGGCACGAAAAGATCCCTCACTGCTCAATGGCCGTAAGTGCCGAGTATAGGACAAAATTTGCAGCTCTCCACCGGCAAGAGGTTGCGTCTCCATATGAGTGAAAAATTCTCGAGAGGGACGTTAAACAACATACAAACAAACAAACAAACGTTTCAGTACCACTTGAGGTGTGTTCCCGTTTTGCACATATTTGATAATTGGGTATAGAACATAATAGAACAATAGGTGTGAAATATGTTTTGATAGCAATTATAGTCTGATCCCCACCTGGGATTTACCTGGAATTATCTGTATTTTACTAGTGCATTAAAATATATATTTAAAAGGATACATTTGAAAATTTCAATTGTCCAACCCAAATGAAGATGAAGTTAATAATTTAGACAAATATCGTTATCGCAGCTCACCCTGTTATTTCATAAAGATAAAATGAATGAGTAAACGAATTCAATCCTAAATTAACTTGTCTATTTAGTACATGTATATAGTTTTTGCCCTGTCCGTCCATCTGTCTGTCTGTCTGTCTGTTTGTCCGCAAAAACTTTAACATTGCCCATAACTTTTGATTGGTTGGAGCTATGGCTTTCATATTTCACATGTGTATTCCTTGTGAGATGACATTTCTTTGGGTACCACCAGATTGGACCTTTGACCTTGACCTTGGAGTTTGACCCAGTTTTGCAAAATTTTATCCAACTTTAACCTTGGCCATAACTTTTGAACCGTTGGTGCTAAGCCTTTCATACTTCACATATGTAATCCTTGTGACAAGGCATTCCTTTGGATACCATCGACTTTGACCCTTTGACCTTGACCTTGGAGTTTGACCTACTTTTGAAAAACTTAAACCTTGGTCATAACTTTTGAACGATTGGTGCTTCAGTTTTCATATTTTACCTGTATATTTCTTGTGAGAAGGCCTTTCCTAAGGCACCATTAATTTTGACAATTTGACCATGACCTTGATGTTTGACTTACTTTTGAAAAACTTTAACTTTTTCTACATCTATTCAACGGTTGCTGCTAGGGCTTTCATATTTCACAGGTATATTCCTCGAGACAAGACCTTACTTTGGGTGCCAACATATTTGATTTGCATTTGAGAAAGTTTAACCTTTGCTATAAGTTGCCATTCGGGGGCATCAGTGTTTCACAAACACATCTTGTTCAAATGAGTGCCTATGGGTCTCTTGATCATTTTTTTTGTCTGATATTGATGATTCAAGAAGAAAAAGAAACAGAGCATACCAGGAAGTCATCGTAAGCGTTCTCTGCTAAGCTGCTGATCCACGACCTCTTACATGTACCCCCAAATCTTCGATACGAGGGCATAAAAATGAGTGTCCATCTCTAACCTCTATATGTCACAGTTTTAATTATGAAAAAGGTGAAGATAACGAACAGCGCTCAAAATAAAAAATAAACTTCAAGCATTACAAATCTGTGAACAGGGCACAATTAAAACTCCGAATATCAGAGGTGGGATCAGGTGCCTAGGAGGAGTAGGAATCCCCTGCTGACCAGTCACACCTGCTGTTTGATAAGGAATATTCCGTCGTCAATTCAGTATACAATGAAATATGAAGATAATGAACAGTTATAAGCTCAAAAGTCCATTTGTGACACGATTGCGGTGTTTTTCTTTGAAGTTTGCTGTTCTGTATTAGCAACACAGAACGGGAATACGGTAGGCGGAGCTACTTTCCGTTCTGTATTAGCCATGTATACTGTCTTGTATTAGCCAACTGTTCTGTATCTAAAATACAGCAAGGTCTAAAAATGAATCTGATTCAATTTATCAAAGCCCGTAGAAATAGTGAATGCTGATTTTTTTTCCTATTATAAATTTTGAAGAAATATTTCCTTAGGAATGTAAAATGTCAAAATTTTTCAATCACTTTTAAAAGATTATTCCTCACAGAATCTACACGTTATTTCGATCCAAACGAAAAGGAAAAGGAAATTATGGAAAACATCCTATGTTGGAGAAATTCCTGAAAGCCTGTTTGCTCTCCCTGCTTTTTGTGTCCCCTTCAAATAATAAAGCCAATGGGTACGCGGATGCAGCATACATTACGTGAAATTCTCCCCCTCCCCCCATTTTCCACTCTTCTCGTGCAAACTCAATCAAGTCAATTTTTCAGTTTTTTTTTTTTTTTTTTTTTTTTTTTTTATCTATTTTTTTTAAATTTCCTCTTAAATCCTTATCGCTGACGACTGCCTCACATCTCTTTCACTTCGTTTTTAGCTCTACTGGTCAGAGACCAGAAGAGCTTATGCGATAGTAAGGTGTCCGTCGTCCGTCCGTCTGTCTGTCTGTCTGTCCGTCCGTCTGTAAACAATTTTTCAAAATGCTACTTCTCCTACAGTTTTGGTCTGATTTCAGTATAACTTGGCACACAAGTAGACTACACTAAGATACATAATTCTGTGTATCGGTTTTTGATTTCAATGAACGGTGTTGCCATGGTTACTAAAAATAGAAATTTCTGTGAAAAACATTCAAAATGCTACTCCTCCTACAGTTTTGGTCTGATTTCAATATAACTTGGCACACAAGTAGACCACACTAAGATACATAATTCTGTTTATCGGTTTTTGATTTTGATGAACGGTGTTGCCATGGTTACTAAAAATAGAAATTTCTGTGAAAAACATTCAAAATGCTACTCCTCCTACAGTTTTGATCTGATTTCAATATAACTTGGCGCACAAGTAGACTATACTAAGATACATAATTCTGTTTATTGGTTTTTGATTTTGATGAACAGTGTTGCCATGGTTACTAAAAATAGAAATTTCTGTGAAATACTTTCAAAATGCTACTCCTCCTACAGTTTTGATCTGATTTCAATATAACTTGGCACACAAGTAGACTATACTAAGATGCGTAATTCTGTGTATCGGTTTTTGATTTCGATGAACATTGTTGCCATGGTTACTAAAAATAGAAATTTCCTTGAAATACCTTCAAAAAGCTACCCCTACAGTTTTGGTCTGATTTTAGTATAACTTAGCACACAATTAAACTACACTAAGATACATAATTCTTTGTACCAGTTTTGGATTTCAATGAACGGTATTGCCATGGTTACTAAAAATAGAAATTTTCTTGAAATACTTTCGAAACGCTACTCCTCCTACACTTTTGTCTGATTTCAGTATAATGTGGCATACAAGTAGACTACAGAGATACATAATTGGTGTTATTGTTTTTTGATTTTGTTGAATGATGTTGCCATGGTTACTTAAATCAAAATTTCTGTAAAATTGTTTTAAAAGGCTACTCCTCCTACAGTTTTAGTCTGATATAATAATAAATCTTGCCACAAAAGAGACTAAACCAAGGATCATTATTCTGTTTATTGCTGTTGCAAAGTTTCAAGTCAAAGTGCTACTTTTATCTTCCTTTATAAATACAACCAGTAGAGCTACAGTCTCGTCAGAGACTTCTGGTTTATGTCGCATTTCAATAAGAAAAATAAAAATCCGTAACATCAAAGTCCATCGAAAAACTGTCTGTATCGCCTGTATTTGTATCTAGTTGAACTGAGATTTTAAGACCCCTGAAATAAATTAGGATCAATCTCCATCTACAACAAGGTTAAATCGTCCACCTTATCAATTAAGACTGACTTCAAGTCTGTTTCGTCTACCCCGTTGTCAAAACTAATCTGACTAAATCTTACGTTGTCCGCGGAAATATATATACTGCGGATGTATACTCCCCGTCGAGGTCTCATCTACAGAGAGAACAAACGAACTCTGGCGGAAATTTGGATGCTTCACAGCTATAAAGTGGGCGGTGCTTTTTTTGATTGATCGTGTCACAAATCATTTAGAGAACTCGACAGGTTCTGTATCGTAGATACAATTTGGGGTTGGAGACTCGTGCTACGCACTCGTCCACCCCCAGATTTGTATCAACGATACAGTACCTGTCTCGTTCTCTAAATAATACTTAAACAAAACAAATTGGGAGCAGAGCAAACACAGACCTCTAGAAAACATAAGAGGTGAAATCAGGTTCCATGGAGGAGTAAGCATCCCCTGTCGACCGGTAAACCTCGCCGTGTGCTTCTTGTCATTTTCAAGCAAACGGAAAGGCCTAACAATTAGTATGAAATATTTCAGTCAACAAACGACCCAATGATAGGTTATATTTGCTAAAAGGTCATTATAACGATAATAGAATTCACTAAATGTTGACTTTAAATGATGAATTAATACAAAATTATAAGTATAAATCAACAAAAAATGGACCACATCTCTGAAATCTTGCTAACCTCTAGGGGGGGGGGGGGAGTTGAACAAATTTCAATATATGTCACATCAGCAGACCTTTTTAGCTCACCTGAGCCGAAGGCTCAAGTGAGCTTTTCTGATCATTCTTTGTCCGGCGTCTGCCTGTCTGTCCGTCTGTCTGTCTGTAAACTTTTAACATTTTCGACTTCTTCTCAAGAACCACTGAGTCAGTTTTAACCAAACTTGCCACAAAGTATTCTTTAGTGAAGGGGATTCAAGTTTGTTCAAATAAAGGGCAACGTCCTCTTTCAAGGGGAGATAATAAAGAATTAGTGAAAAATTAATAGCATCTTTTAAAAATCTTCTTCTCAAGAACCATAGGGCCAGGAAAGATGAAACTCATGTGGAAGCATCCTCAGGTAGTGTAAATTCAAGTTTGTTCAAATCATGATCCCCGGGGGTAGGGTGGGGCCACAATGGAGTATCAAAGTTTTACATAGAAAATATATAGGAAAAACCCTTAAAAATCTTCTTCTCAAGAACAGCAAAGCCATGTCAAGTCATTTTTATATGGAAGCATCCTCAGGCAGTGTAGATTCAAGTTTTATCAAATCATGACCCCCGGGGGTAGGGCGGGGCAACAATTGAGGATCAAAGTTTTACACAGAAATATATATAGGAAAATTCTTTAAAAATCTTCTAAGGAATAGCAAAGCCTTGATTGATCATATTTATGAGGAAGCATCCTTAGTCAGTGTAGATTCTATTTTGTTCAAATCATGACCCTCCGGGGGTAGGGTGGGGCCACAATGGAGGATCAAAATCTTAAATAGAAATATATAGGAAAATATCTACTTCTGAAGAACTGCAATCATGACCCCCGGGGGTAGGGCGGGGCCACAATGGAGGATCAAAGATTTACATAGAAATATATAGGAAAAATCTTCTTCTCAAGAACAGCAAAGCCATGTCAAGTCATTTTTATATGGAAGCATTCTCAGGCAGTGTAGATTCAAATTTTATCAAATCGTGACCCCCGGGGGTAGGGTGGGGCCACAATGGAGTATCAAAGTTTTACATAGAAAATATATATAGGACAAATCTTTAAAAATCTTCTAAGGAACAGCAAAGCCCTGATTGATCATATTTATGTGGAAGCATCCTCAGGTAGTGTAGATTCTATTTTGTTCAAATCATGACCCCCAGGGGTAGGGTGGGGCCATAATGGAGGATCAAAATCTTAAATAGAAATATATAGGAAATATCTACTTCTGAAGAACTGCAAAGCCATGATTAGTCATTTTGATATGGAAGCATCCTCAGGTAGTGTAGATTCAAGTTTGTTAAAATGATGACTCCTGGGATAGGGAGGAGCCACAATGGGGGATCAAATTTTTACAAAGGATTATATAGGAAATTTTTTTTAAAATTTTCTCAAGTACAACAAAGCCATTTCTAATCTTTTCAATACTGAACTGATTTGTGCTTTTGCCTAGCCAATGTGCTCAGGTGAGCGATGTGGCCCATGGGCCTCTTGGTTTAATTTGGATAACCTCAATCTTCAATATATAATTGTTCCCTAAAATATGCATTCGTTAATACTCTAACGTTTTCGCTTTATGTATTTTTCCAAATCGGTCTCTATGATGCATAGTTCATTGATCGGAATAGCAGGTATACCTTTATAGTTAAACAAATGAAAGTTTATCAAGCATGTTCAGTTAAAAATAAACATTTTTTTTTAATTTACAGGTAATCAATTATTACGATTTACAACTTAAAGTGAAATCACTTATTTTTGAGAGGGTTTAATTTTCGTTTTTCGGCGAAAAGACAAACGAATTCATGTCCCCTACGAAATGTACAATTTCATATATATATCACAAGGCAACACTTTTTCAAACACGAAATCAAATCTCCACGAACCTAATATTTATCCTCGATTCACAAAAATTTGACTACACGAAAATATGTGATTTCAATATGAATTCCGAAAAGTCCCCCCCCCCCCCCCGCAGTATTATAAAATTGAAATCACAACACAGTCGCGCTTTATAGTCGATGCGAGGTGCTGTCTTCACTATTTGCTAGGTGCTCATTTCATTCTTTGCCTCTCAGGTGCCATCTTCAATAAGTGCTAGGTGCTATCTTCATTCGGTGTCTAACAAGCGCTATCTTCTTTAGGTGCCTGTCAGGTGCTATCGGTATCTTTATTTGGTGTGCCAGGCGCTTTAAAACGCTTTAGAAATAGATATCATGCGAAATTATAAACAATGAAGACAAAGTAACGAATTCATTATAAATCATAAACGAAGAGGGTTTGTTTTTAAGTAAAGACCAGAGAGAATGACTGTCCAAATCTTCGCTATACAAGTAATGTGCAATGTCATAGCGATCTATATATATATATATATATATATATATATATATATATATATATATATATATATATATATATATATATATATATATATATATATATATATATATATATATATATATATATATATATATATATATACATACATACATACATTAGATTAGAAATTTGAGTCTTATTCTGAATTTTAGAAGTTCAAACGTTTCTTAGTGTTTTGAGTCTGGGGGAATTAGGAACGATAACTCTTGCAAGTGGACTTTTTATACCAACTATTTTTTATTGGCATTTTCATTTTCTTAAATCAAAAATTGAGATAACGAATAGTAATCAAGGTCAAAGGTCCATAGTAAAAATACAAATCAGGATCAGAGCAAACACGGACCAGTAAAAACATCAGAGGTGGGATCAGGTGCCATGGAGGGGTTAAACATTCTTCATTCAATTTATCATATGTCAGTTGTTTTTCCAAATTATTCATGCACAGATTAAAAAAAAATCACATTTTTTTTTTGAGACAACTATTTTTTCTAATAAAAATAATATTGAATATTATGAAGTTTTGTCATTTTGTTTACATCTCTGAAGAAGAAATCTTTCACTTGAGAGAGAGATTTCTGCAATTCTGTTAATAGGAAACTTGAAATGAAACATTTGGCCGAAATCAGAAAAAAAGTTTAAAAAATAGTCACTATCTATGGTATCATAACCTCCCTTTGAATATTTGAAATCTACATAATAAGTGGTGCTGTAATGAAATCTAAAATAAATTTTGGGTGTAATGAGCCTCCATCATGTACATATAGTATAGAAACGGAAAAATGACCCTCAGAACCCCCCCCCCCCTCCCCCCGGAAAACGCGGATCCCTCATTAGGTGCTTTAAAATGTTTACTCATATAAAATAATACCTCCGATAAGGTGCAAGATGCTGTTGACTTCAATGTACTCCAAGAAAGGTTATGACAAAACACTCCTTGCATTAATATGCGTCGTTTGTAATTTGAAAAACTTCAAAAGATATACTTTTATCAGTGTACTGGAAATACCTATTTAAAAATCATAAAACTTATGAAAGATTATTGTGATGGTTCCAAGGCCAATTTTATCATTTCAACCAGTAATTTGTGCACTCAAAATAAGCACAGACGTTCGCTGTACAGAATATAAGCATACACGCCCATTTCCACAAAGAACATGAAATGACCGGCAGAGAAACTAAACATGCAAGTACTGCAAAACGCTAAAATATATTTTTCAAATAAGCTTTTTTTGGTCAAGCACCATATTCAATTTAAATCTAATCAGGCAAAGGTGCTTGTTTCAAACAATACTCTAATTATTCAATGAATATTAAATTATTGAATAGAGTGATGTATGAAACAAGAGCTAATACAAGGAAAAACAAAATATTTGCTAATCTGTTCTTTTCCAGTATTGTAAATTAGAATTTGTTTCTGAGCATAAACATCTAGGAGTATAGCTTTCACATGACGCTAGTTGGATAACACATATTGAAAGCTTACTAGCTGCCTAATACTTAAAAAATGTTGGCTCTTTTGGGAAAAAAATCAAATTCATGTTAAATTAAAAAAAAAATCTTTCCATTATAGGCACGTCACTTATAAGACGGCATCTTGAATATCACGCTGTGGTCTGGAAATGTTATCTCATTAGTGAATATATAAACTACAACTTAATGTTGCAAATGACAAGGTGAAGATAAGGAACAGAGATCGGTCTCATAAATTCTCTACAAACAATACAAATTTGTGAGCAGGGAATAAAACACGGTCCCCCGGAAAATCCAGAGATGGGATCGGTTGTCTAGGAGGAGTTAGCATCCCCTGTTGACGGTCACACCCGCCTTGAGTCGCCTATGTATTGATCAGGTAGACGGAACATTCCGTAGTCAAATTAAGAATAAAATCAAAGGCCTAACAATTAGTATGAAACACGTCAGCCAAAATACGACCAAATGTATTTGCTAACAAGGTCATTATAACGACCATAAAATTTACGAAATGCTGACTTTAAACGAGGTTGTTGAAATCCCTGTAACATCAACTCATTTGAAATCAATTAAAAATTGATCGTACTCAGAGCATGCTGTTGAGTATCGAATAAGCTGGGAGACGTAAATGCAGGTGATACCGGATGGTTACTAAATAAATAAGGAAAGTTGAGGATGGAAAAGCTGAAGTCATCTCATTTGTCATAGAATATAGTTGTTAGTTGGCCCCTTATCGTCTATAGCCAGTAAAACATCTAAATTTAAAACAAATGTGGCAAACTCTCTGGTGTCTTTTACTTCAAGTTCATTGGGATATATCAAGTCGACATATGTCTGGAAGTAACTATTTTAATTGATAAAACGTCATCAACATATCCGAATGTCGAGTCGAAAGTCACAGAAAGTGTTTTTTTTCTTCTCATGTAGAACTTTTTGAATGAATTCTGCTTCTTAGGAATATAGAAAAAGGTTGGCTCATAAAAGGAGCACAATTAGTGCCCATCGAAATTCCAACCGTTTGTTGGAAGACCTGGTCTCCGAGAACTACATGAATGCTGTCAATGAGGAACTCCAGCATTCTTTAACTATCATATTCAGAGTACTTGCGTGTAGAATCAGAGTGAAGTTTGTTGACCAATTACAATATACGAGAATTTCTATGCTCTGTTCCAAACAGATAGCAATAGGTCACCTGAGTAAAATTGGATGACCTATTGCTATCTGTTTTCGTCCGTCGACGAGCGTCGTGCGTTAACATTGAAACATTTTCATATTCTTCTCTGGAACCACGGAACCAATTTCAACCAATTATGGCAAATAGTATCTATGGGTGAAGGGGAGTAAAAATTGTGAAATTCATGACCCTGCTCCCCTTGGGCCTGAGGGATGGGACTAAACCATCAAAATTGATGCAATCTTCTTTATTCCTGGGCATCCAGCAGTCAAACTGTTGGAATGATTGTAATAAGCATTGAGCCCTCTACGAAAATGGTTAAATTCATGATCCCAGGTGAGAGGTGCTTGTGCTCTGTTAAATATGAAGTAAAAATGCATTAATTCTCTGAAAATTAGAGAATTCTCCACTACTCCTGGGTATTGAGCCGATGAAGTAAGTGCATTGTTATGATAAGGAAGGTGCTTCTTCCAAATTATGAATTTCATGGCCCTTGGGTCAGGGGTCTTTGTGTTAGGGCAGGGCTGTAATGATTATATAGTGAACATGCATTAATTCCTTGAAAATCTTCTCCTCTACTCCTTGGTAATAAGCAATGAAATATGGAGATAAAGAACAGTATTCAAGCTAAAAGTCCATTCAAACAATACAAATCGGGAGGAGAGCAAACACGCACCTCCAAAAATATCAGAAGCGGGATCAGGTGCCATGAAGGAATCCCTTGTCGACCGTCATACCCGCAGTGTGCTCCTTGTCATGATCGGGTAAACGAAATAATCCGTAGAAATTCCAGTGTTTAATAATGGCCTAACAATTAGTATGGAAAACGTCAGTCAGCATTTGGCATAATGTTAGATTGTAATTGCTAATAAGGTCATTGTATCGACCAATGAACTTGCGAAATGATGACTTTAAACGAGACTTTTGATATCCATGTTTCATGAACCTGTTGGTTAATAGCTTGCCTCGTTTAAAAAAAGTGATCATACGTAGAGCATGCTCTTGCGAATCGAATCAACTGGGAGACATAAACCTCAAATGCAGGTGATAAGGCTAGATTGCTACATAAGTAAGGGGAATTGACGATAGAAAAGTTGAAGTCATCACGTTTATCATACAGTTTTGTTGTTAGGTTACCATTAACATATTTTTCCAGTAAAATATCCAAATATGAAACAAATGTGTCAGACTCTGTGGTGTCTTTTATTTCAAGTTCACTGGAATATATCAAATCGACATATGAACAGAAGTAACTATTGTTAATTGATAATTCGTCGTCGATATATCTAAATGTCGAGTTAAAGGCCCCAGCAAGCGTTTTCTTTTTCCCATGTAGAAGTTTTTGAAGAAATTCTGCTCATATGAATACAAAAATTAATCTGCTTACAACGGGCACAACTGGCACCCATGGGTATTTCAAGAGATTTTTGGGAGACCTGATCTTCCAAAACTACATAGATATTGTCAATCAGAAACTCGAGCATCTTTTTAAAATCAACTTTAGGGTACTTTTGAGTACAATTAGAATGTTTTTAACAAAATAATTTTGCAGAGGACCAATGACAAGGTAAGTCCATTTTTATTGAAAAAGCAGCTGTCTGTGATGTCAAAAGGCCCAGACTTTAATTTATCGTGGGGAATAGTGTTGAAAAGTCGTACGTTCTGATGTTATTGGTTTTGATAAAATTTTGTGATTTCAAATTGTCTAAAAATTCCTTGGAGTTTTTCAGTATCTACATCTGATTTACACCACTTCTCAAATATACTGATGTACAGTACTCCTGAAGTTTCTCCTTCACTGCTGTGAATATTTTAGTGAGGAGTAAAGAAAGCGGTTTGGTAGAACATTTACTGGAACCCGGTATGTATCTTTGTTTGTAAGGATTTCTATGGAATTTTTTGGAATCCAGTATAGGCATGGTAATTCATATTCATGCTGCTTGTTTGGAATATTAAAAGTATTTAAAACTGACATATGGTTTTGAAGAATCCCCTCCTGAGAAAGGAGTATAAGTGTAATTACTACTTGCAGAATTAAATCTTAGTTCCTCTAGATCTAAAATACAATTCAAATAATGAGCCTTACAAACAAATACAATATTGTTACCTGCTTTGTCAGCTTTGACAAGTGCATACTGATCGTGTAATCTATCTAATTCTTGTTTCACTTCTGCATTGCGGAAGACAGAAGGATAGATGGTTTTCACATTGCCCTTCAATCGCTTAATGCGAGATTTCAACATCCATCTTATTCTTTTAGTCCATTGTGACAAAGTGTCAACGTATTCTTTTTCATATCTGGCCCACTGTCTGGCGCCATCTTTAACAGAATTTAAACCGTCACGGTAGCTCAGTCGGTAGAGCGCCCGCTCCGTGTTCGGTAGGTCGTGAGTTCGAATCTCGGCCGCGACTGACCTAAGTCGATGAAAAATAGGTTGCAACTGTTCCTTCGCCAAGCGCTCGGCACTTTGAAGTGAAAGTTGCGTGTCCTTCGGATGAGACCTTAAAAACCGAGGCCCCGTGTCACGGCAAGTGCTGGCACGAAAAAGATCTCTCACTGCTCAATGGCCCTGAGTGCAGAGTAAAGGTCAAAATTTGAAGCCCTTCACCGGTACATGGTGACGTCTCTTATATGAGTGAAAAATTCTCGAATGGGACGTAAAATAACATACAATCAATCAATCAATCAATCAACAGAATATATAATATTTATGAAATTATGACGCCAGTTGAAAGATTGATTTAATGTCCTCATTATTAACTATATTAACGTCACCAGTAATGACGTGTCCAACACGTTGGAGGATTAAGCTAATTGAATAGTTATGATGAGCAATGGTGCCTCTTCCAGAATTGTGAATTACATGGCCCTGGGTCAGGGGTTCTGGTGTTAGGGCAGGGCTGGTATGATTATATGGTAAAAATCCACTAATTCTTTGAAAATCTTCTTCTCAGCTTCTTGGTTTTAAGCTGATGAACTACGTTCATGGTTATGATGAGGATGGGTGCCTCTTCCAAATTTGGGAATTTCATGGCTCCTAGTTCCGGGGTTTTGGTATCCCCCCATTAAATATATAGCAAACTTGCATTCATTCTTTCAATATCTTCTCCTCTACCCCTGAGTATTAAGCAAAGAAAATAATGCAAAAATGTAAATTTATAAATATAAATAAAAGAACTTATGCCTTTTCTCTGCTCCTTGATATCTAGGAGGCAAACAGAGTACAAAATTGTAATAAGTGAAGCAAATGTGAGTTACTCCCCTTTGCTTAATTGTGTAAATCAAAAAAATCCTTGCATATAGTTTAATTGACAGGTTATTTTATTGAATGAGAATACAAGAAAGAATGTTTATATACAGGAACAGAATAAAAATGAATATTTGGTTTAAATGAGCAAATCTGCTCAAAGTCAGATTCTTGTCTTTAAAGCAGTATAAAATTTTTACATAAAGATTATTTATTGAGCAAATGGACAATTGCACAGAATCATAGTTTAGTTGTAATGAGACTGCATAAAGTTGTTTTTAGTGAACAAGTGATGACAGAGAGCCAGGGTGACTAGAGGACATGTTGTAGTTTGTGACAAGTGGCAAAAAGCCACGTTTTATAGCCAAGTGGTGAGTGCTGGAATCAAGTATAACCAAGTTTTTGTATAGCCAAGAAGCAAGTTTTGGTACCAACTGTTACCAAGTGGCAAGCAGCTAAGTTGTTTGTGTAGCCATGAGACATCACCTCGACTAAATATACAGGCATTAGAGATTTCTCTTTGTGTATTTAGTTGTAGCACTAGACAAGTGACAAAAACCTATCTGTATATACTGAATACCTAACACACTAGACAATTGTCCATTGTATTGGTATATTATGCATTCATTGTCATCCATGTAAGACTTAGGCATACCAAATACGATACCAAGAAGATCGCTCGTGTCTCGTACGTTACCATGGGTATTTTCACCAGATTTTGAAATTCTTGGGCTTCATATAGCTTCATCTATCAGTTCATTTTTTTTTATACTTCTATGGATATTTTACAGTGTTATATTATATAACTGAATTCAGCCAATAGGGTAAGCACTCCTATTCAGTACTCAATACTTCTTCGTATAACAAACAAATGATGTAAACTCCCGGGGGGTTGGTGCTCTCATTCCTTTTAACAACAGTAGCTTCCAAAGATTCACTTTACTTTGAAACCAGGTGGGAACCACTTATTTATAGAAGACAAGCAACAAGACCAAAGCATAAGATACATTATAACCTAAGACCCGATTATTTAATGGACATACTCCTTAATATGAACCGTAATAATTTAGCTATTCTGCAAGTAATTCTTAAATCTATGATATTCCAAAATGTAGATAACCAACTTATAAGTCAACATCATTAATGATTGGAAATTATTACCACTTGAAGTTAGGAATACAAATTAATATCAAACTACAAAGCTAAAATTAGTATTAAAAAATCAGCCCCACGCGAAATATGTCGCTTAGTTTTGATTAATACTGTTTTCTTAAGGGAATTAATTGAAAATCAGGACTGCTATAGACTTTGCAAAGCAGATAGCATAAAAATGTACTGTAACCAAGGAAGCAGCATACCAGTAGTTTAAAGTGCACTTATTTGATACACTTAAAGTTGAATATCATATATCGATTATATATGATGAAGAAATAAATACTGTTGCTATCGTTACCAAGAAGGCAAAATTTTCCGTTTTGTTAACTTCATAGCAATATTGTGAACCCTATGTGTTAGCTTCTTGTATCCAGTTACATACTGATTGGTAGCAAGACTTTAAAGTCGGGTTATTTATAAATATCAATTGAAAACGCGTTTGTAAGATTTAAGGACTTATGCCCATCCCATCTGTCATTTAAAAATTCAATAGAATATGTTTTACGTATAATTAACACCTGTGTTGAATAAATAAAAAATAAGAAATAGCGGAACTAATATCGGATAATACATGTATTTACATCCCCTAATATTATCTCCTTTATTTCTCATGAAAATCACAGTAGTTTTTCAATACTCGTACGCCACTAAGCAAGCCACCTGTGTAGATTTCTTGGGCAGCGGCTCTTTGATCAATGAACAACGGAAAATTAAAATGCAAATGAATAATTGTAAAAAAAAAAAAAAAAAAAAAAAAAAAAAAAAAAAAAAAAAACACTCTGCCTGTCCCTCTGGTGGGCGAAATATTTGAAAGGCAAATATAGATTTTTCGGCAGTGCACGTCCCTTTTTTCCGTAATCACGTGTCTGAAGTAACCTGAATTGCATACAGCCAAGGATTTTTGTGCGAAGTGTGTTTGAAATAGCCAGGTAGTGCTTGACAAAATGAAAATGTAAAAATAGACTCAAGACAAATAGACAGCAAACAACATAAGCTTCATCATATAAGCTCACTTGAGCCTCTGTCTCAAGTGAGCTAATGAAATGAGTAGAATATCATTACATTACACAATAAACAGTTCAATAAAAAAAATATCCAACATTTCCTTTGAATCGAAAGTGATTATTACTGAAGATATTATGCATCTAACGGATAAAACCTGGTGGATAAAACCTCTGTTTTCATTTCAAATATTTTTAAAAAGTTATCTTTTCGGAACCCAAAGAATTGTCTATAACTCGTGAATGATTTCTGGTTACAGTACAATGATATGGTTGTTCTTACTGACGCCTTATTATTTGGTACCGAAGAGACAGTTCGTGAGTACATTACACCTTTTGTATCATTTTTTATGATTCAATCATCTTAAATTAATTCTTATAATTTTGATATCTAGTATGTTATGATTTTGCAGAATTGCCCTTTCTGGTATTGTAATCATATTGAGTCTGTTCCTCTCATAAAATTAGAGCAGAAATTTGAAAGGAATTTTGACCGAAGTTGTTAAAGTTATGAAGTAATGGTACCATTCTGTTTGACATTCTAACATTGCATAGTACTTGAATAATTTCTATATTTTGCTTTGAACCATAAAAATCACTTACAGAATAATCCTAATTTACACTTAATTGCATATTGTAAATGTCATTTTCTTTTTTTTTTTTAAATTTCTAATCTTGATTATTTTTGCATTCTAACCATTACAAAACGCTTTGATTGGTCAATTATTTTGAGGAAAATATGAGGCCATCTTTACAGAAATGTTTGATTGCCCTCTCCGGACCGACCTGCTAAAAATGACCCGAGTCAAAACCTTTTTAACCTCCAGGAAGCAAAAAAAAAATTATGCATTTCGGAAAAAAGATTTTGAAAATTCAGAATTGATGTTGAAATTTTCTGGGAAAAAAATTTCTCATATCGACCCAATTTTTTCATCCTGAGTCGAAAGAGGACAAACAAACATTAATTTAAAGTTGGTCTGAACGATTCATAATTTTTTTAAAATAACACATTGATGTATAATCTGAACTAACGATTGAAATGCGTTTATAGAAAGTAGATAAATGAGGGGAGAGAAGCTCTAGCTCATGAATAAAAAATCATTCAAGAGAACCTATCAATTTTCTTTGTTTTCATATTTAAAGGCCAATTTGTTTGTCATATTGTGGTAATACATTATAATGTAATCTATTCAAGGGAACACAAACCACGCTGTGAACCCTTTTAGGCTATGGGACCTCACCAAATCACATTTGCAGAAAAGGAAAAATCACACAGAGCTGGATTCTTCTCTTGCTGGAGATACATCCCCTTCTTTGTCTCCTCCACTCAAGAAAAAGGTTTTACCAAAAACAACATGGCGTTGGGGCATTTCAAGCACTGGGTAGGTAGTACCACTCCAATGCATTCGTAGCCATGTCATTCAGTGCAGATAATTCAAAAAAAAAAATTCAGAAAATATCAAATAATAAAATAAAAATCTGATCATGTCAGGTAATATGTCAGTTGTATGAGTGTTAAGTCAAGATATGTTTCTAAACCTATATACGTTTGTCTTCTTTGATAAAATAAGAAAATCAATGTATATTGATATTTGTAATAATTTTCGAATGTTAGGCACTCATGTAAATGTTTTTTTTTATGTATATGCAATAACAAGAACAGAAAAACTATATATTATTTTAACTGTGAACAAAAAATTAGACTTGGTATTTTTGGATATGGCCGAATTTATGATATTTCTCCTGATCACTTAATTGAAATATGGAGATAAATCTTTTTAAAAATTAATAAATCATGCTGAAGATTAACAAATAAACAAGACACCATAAGTAAAGAAAAGTTAATATTGATGCAAAACAACAAATCGACCTTAACAATTTTTATAATTTTAAAGTATTTCTACAAGGGTCCAAGGAAAATACTCATGGATCATTAATATGATTTTTTTTCCGAAGTAGAAAAGTAAACATTTTCATTTTTAAAATATTTATAAATCATCTTCACATATTGCACGATCAACAGAAATGGCACAATTAATTTTACTGCATTTGTTTATCAAAATTAATTAATTTATGGATATGAAGATCACCTAGAGATAAGAAATAGGAATGTATTATCATCAAACATAAAAGACAAATGTAATATCCTTAAACCAAAATTCTTATTATACAGTGGATATCTTTGTCACGTGATGATGCAACGATTTCTGCAGATTAAGTTGTGATGCGGTGATGACATCACAATAAATGTGAAGTGTTAATAAAAAAATATATCTCGGTGTCATTCGTAGCTCATTCAAAACAAAGTTTAACAAAGTTCTATCATTTTTAGCTCACCTGAGCCGAAGGCTCAAGTGAGCTTTTCTGATCACATTTTGTCTGTAGTCCGTCGGTCCGTCTGTCTGTCCGTCCGTCTGTAAACTTTTCACATTTTCAACTTCTTCTCAAGAACCACTGGGCCAATTTCAACCAAACTTGCCACAAAGTATCCTTGGGTAAAGGGGATTCAAATTTGTTCAAATGAAGGTCCACGCCCTCTTTCAAGGGGAGATAATAAAGAATAAGTGAAAAATTAATAGCATCCTTTAAAAATCTTCTTCTCAAGAACCACAAAGCCAGGGAAATTGAAACTCATGTGGAAGCATCCTCAGGTAGTGTAGATTCAAGTTTGTTCAAATCATGACCCCAGGGGGTAGGGCGGGGCCACAATGGATGATCAAAGTTTTACATAGAAATATATAGGAAAAATCTTTAAAAATCTTCTCAAGAACAGCAAAGCCCTAAATGGTCATATTTATATGGAAGCATCCTCAGGTAGTGTAGATTCAAATTTGTTCAAATCATGACCCCCGGGGGTAGGGCGGGGCCACAATGGAGGATCAAAGTTTTACATAGAAATATATAGGGAAAATCTTTAAAAATCTTCTTCTCAGGAACAGCAAAGCCCTGATTGATCATATTTATGTGGAAGTATCTTCAGGTAGTGTAGATTTAAATTTGTTCAACTCATGATCCCCGGGGGTAGGGCGGGGCCACAATGGAGGATCAATGCCTGAAATAGAAATATATAGGAAGGTATCTTCTGATGAAGAACTGCAAAGCCATAATTAGTCATTTTGATATGGAAGCATCCTCAGGTAGTGTAGATTCAAGTTTGTTAAAATTATGACCCCGGGGATAGGGATGAGCCACAATGGGGGATCAAAAATTTTTTACATAGGAACATATTGGAAAATATCTTCTTCTCAAGAAATGAAAATCATCTTTAGTCATTTTGATATGGAAGCATCCTCAGGTAGTGTAAATTCAATTTTTTTTTCAAATGATAACCCCCGGGGGTAGGGTGGGGCCCAATGGGGATCGAAAGTTTTACATAAGAACACATAGAAAAAATATTTCTTCTCAAGAACAGAAAAGCTATGTTAAGTCATATTGATATGGAAGCATCCTCCGGTAGTGTAGATTCAAGTTTGTTCAAATGATGACCTCTGGGATAGGGAGGAGCCACAATGGGGGATCAAAATTTTACAGAGGAATATATGGGAAAATTTTTTTTTTAAAATCTTCTCAAGTACAACAAAGCCATTTGTTATATTGACATGGAAGCATCATCAGGTAGTTTAAAATTCACCCCCCCCCCAACCCCCGGTAATCTTTTCAATACTGAACTGATTTTTGTCTAGCCAAGGTGCTCAGGTGAGCGATGTGGCCCATGGGCCTCTTGTTTATTCTTATTTATCTTTCATAAATTTCCGGAAATTCGAAACTATTTGGTTTCATATCTTTAACACTCCAATGTTGGGGAGTACTTCTAAAAATAGGGTTATTGAACTTATATTGGTGAAGAAGATCGGCTCGAGTTGGCTGTGCAAAAGCACGAGCTTGCGAATGCATTTGTACAGCCAACGGAGCCAATATTCACCAATAAAAGTTCAATTACTCCTTTATTATATACCTAAAACATATCCCATTGATTTTTATTAATTATTTCAATTAAATAAGTCAAATTCATAAGAATTTTCCAGCATCGTTTTTAAAATTAACGTCTGTCCTGTTAGTGTTTAATATCACATCATTCCAGTGACCCTACCAAGCGTTATGGTTTGCTTTTAGAGGTTTTATTGAGGCTTATACGTTCTAAATTATTAAATAATAATTTCAATTTTGTGTGAAAATAAACACTTCTTACCTAGCTGCCAATACCTATCATAAATTTGCCTTTGAGAGGTTGACCAGAAGACATTCTATTTTACAACGGGGCGTTCGATATTAAACGCTTCTATTCGGAATGTTTCGGGCATACTCATATACGTAATAAAAACTCAGCGTTCAATATTAGCTATATAATAATTTTTTTTTAATTTAATCATACATTTATAAATTTCTTAAGATTAGTGAGACACTCGCATTTTTTTTAACAAGTTTTCAAAGATGTATTTATTTTTTTCTGGAATATTATCGTCTGAAATTTAGTAAGCAGAAATGTCAAATCAATATGAGAATATGAGTTGTGCATGTGTTTGAATTAAAATGATGAAAAGAAGATACATTTTCGAAAACAAAATACTTTCAGAAGTTTTCGTTTTACACGATATATTATCAAGATGATTAGGATATTTTCAATTTTTTTCGTACACCCACCCCCCTTCTGAATGACAAGGTGAGGATAACGAACAGTGATCGATCTCATAAAAATCTACAAACAATACAAATTTGTGGGCATAAAACACAGACACCTGGGATCAGGTGCCTAGGAGGAGTAAGCATCCCCTTTTGATCGGTCACACCCGCCGTGAGCCCTATGTATAGATCAGGTAGACGGAACATTCCGTAGTCAAATTCGGTATTTAAAAAAAAGCCCTAACAATTGGTATGAAACACGTCAGCCCACATACGGCCGAATGGCAGGTTATATTTGCTAACAAGTCATTATAACGACCATAGAATTTACGAAATGCTGACTTTAAACGAGGTAGTTGAAATCCCTGTGACATCAAATTATCTGTCAGTAGCCTGCCTTGGTTTAAAAATTGATCGTACTCGGAGCATGCTCTTGAGTATGGAACAAGTTGGGAGATGTAAACACCATATGCAGTCGATGTGGTAGACTCTGTGGTGTCTTTTATCTCAAGTTCACTGGGATGTATCTAGTCGACATACGAATGGAAGTAACTATTGTTAATTGATAATTCGTCGTCGATATATCTAAATGTCGAGTTGAAGGCAACATCTAAGAATTAATGTTTTCATTTTACAGCGCGGACGGTAGGGCATCATTTCGTGTTCTTGTACCAGATAACATTACTACATGGGTCATTACAGCTTTGGTTGTTAACCATAACTCTGGACTGGGTCTGTCTCTGAAGCCTTCATATGTAAGTAATAACATTTTCTATTTCCCTCTGTAAACACACACATGTAGGAATTTGTGTGTCTCAAAAATTATTATATGCACTGTAAAATTGAATACAAATTAGTTGAGATTCTCGTTGTGAGCAACAAGTAGGTCTTTGATCTGATTCCTGAAAAGATGAGATTGGATCTTGACTGGGATCGTTCGATTGTTGATATACGACTATAGAGTATATGAAAAATTACTTTAAATTTTCCTCATATATTTAAAAACAGGTCAGAAATGTGATCTACTTTGAAATCACATATTTTCGCTGGGTTAAATTTTCGTGGTTTAAAGAAGATATATTTTGGATCGTAGGGGTTTGATTTCGAGGGCGAAGTTGTATATGTGAAATTTTACATTTCGCGATGGACATGAATTTATGGACCTCTGCATACCTCGAAAATTAAACCCTTACGAAATTACTGTAGATTCCCAGATATACGCGAGGAATTGATAAAATTTCGCGAGAAGCACCACTCGCTTTTATTTTTATGGTGCTGAAATGCATGTAAACGTCTACTCGAGAATTATTGTTCTCGCGATTTGACTTTTATGGGCCATTTCGCGATATAAAGTACACGCGTAAAATAAGGAATCTACAGTAGTGAGTTCACAGTATATATTTCAAAGTTACTTACGGTTCTTTTTGAATTCACTTTCGGATATATAGAAATGTAGATATGACCTAAAATTGAAGATTGAACGTGTCTATATCATATACTTGAATATTTGGAAGGAAAATACTAATTTAACATACAACTTCCGGTATTGATGAACCATACTTCTGAAAAATAATATATAATTTAAATCTATTAGTAACACCTATTTTTGTCAAACATAAAAAAATGATAATTACACCAATTCCGGTAGACGACGGAAGTGATGGTCGGAAAAAACAAACCTCATTCAGCATATCCACCTTTTAAGATCTATCACCACTGAAAATTTTATGTATACTTAACCGTTCTTGGGAAAACCCCAGGACAAAATTTCATTTTGAGAACAGAAGATTGGCTCTAAGTAGCGCTCAGAAGTGACGTTATCTAGAAAGGAAAAGTATGAATCAAGTTGAATCAATCCTCCATAAGTCCTGTAAATTAATAGAAATCCAATTTAGCCATTTTAGAGAACTCGTGGGCACAAAATAAAGAAAAAGAAGTAGAAAGGATCTCATTACAAATAAAAAGAAGTGTAACTGATAAATAAAACAAGAGGCCCACAGGCCTTATCGCTCACCTGACACATTGGGATGGAAAAAGCAGAAATCAGTTCAGTATTAAAAAGCTTATTGGGAGGGGGTTGAGAGGACAAACTTAAAATTTACACTCAGGATGCTTCCATATCAATATAACAAATCATGGTTTTGCAGTTCTTGAGCAGATGAATTTTAAAGACTTTTTTCCCTATGTATTCCTATGTAAAACTCTGATCGCTCATTGTGGCCCCACCTTACCCACCCTAATTTTGAACCACTTTGAATCTACACCACCTGAGGACGCTTCTATAATAATATGACTAATCATGGCTTTGCTGTTCTTGAGCAGCAGATTTTTTCAAGATGATTTCTCTATATTCTTTTGTAAAAATTTGACCCTCTGTTGTGCCCCCAACCCCGGGGGGGGGGGGGGAGACATAATTTGAATAAACTTGATTCTACAATATGTAAGGTTGCTTCTGTATAATATGATTAATAATGACTTACTAAGAGGCTTAGTTGTTGTAGAGAAGAAAACATTTAAAGAAATTTCCTTATGTAACGTTTATGATCAGGTTTTATAAGGGATATATAAGATTTCCTTTTACTCTGTCTGAGTTAATGATTGGAATGATTATTAAGACCGCTCTCTCTGAGAGTAATTCACATAGTACATATTTTATTCTTTTATCTAGAGACAGGGGCTTGGAAAGTGTTTCTTCCCTAGGTTCCTATTGACAAATAAGAACCTGGTGTTTCAATCTTCTTCAGATTTACTACTCCCAGAACTTAACATCAATTCCCTAGGATACTTGTCACTGGTGCTTGTAACTTTTATACTTTTATTTTCTCTTACCCTCAACTTCTTTATTGCTGATTCAACTTCTTCAGCTAGCTTCTGAATGACTGACTTCCGCAAAACTTTGCCTAAAATACCCTTCGGCTAGTTCATTCCAACTAAGGATTGTCAGGTCATTCCACTATTTGAAGTGTTCAGTGCGTTTTACGCAAATTCCCCTTAACCATTACACCTATATATTCCTAGGTTAAAGTTTGACCCACTGTTGTGGCTCCGCCCTATCCCCAAGGTCAAGATTTGAACAAACTTGAATCTAAACCATCTGAAGATACTTCTGTATTAATATGACTATTAATGGATTAGCTGTTCCTTAGGAGAAAATTTTTAAAAGAAATTTGATATGTATTCCTATGTAAAACTTTTCCCCCTCCCCTGTTGTGTCTGCGTCCAACCCTCAGGGGTCATGATTGGAACAAATTTGAATCTACACTACCTGAGGATACTTCTCTATTGATATGACTAATAATGGCTTAGCTGTTCTTGAGAAGAAGATTTTTAAAGATATTTCATATATATTTCTTTGGTAAACTTTGACCCCTTGTTGTGGCCCTGCCCTATCCCCAGGAGTTATGACTGGAAAAAACTCGAATCTACACTACCTGAGGATACTTCTATAATAATATGACTAATCATGGCTCAGATGTTCTTAAAAAGAAAATTTTTAAAAGAAATGTCCTATATATTTGTATGTAAAGCTTCGACCCCCTCTTGTGGCCCCGCTCTACCCCCGGGGGCTATGATATGAACAAACTTGCATTTAAAGTAAGTAATGAAGCTTTCATATAAGTTTCTTCTTTTCTTGCCCAGTGGTTCCTGAGAAGAAGATTTTTAAAAGATACCACCAAATTTTCACGAATTCTAATTCTTAATTATCGCCCCTTGAAAGAAGGTGTGGCACTTCCTGTTAACAAACTTAAATCCCCTTTACCCAAGGATGCTTTGTGGCAAGTTTGGTTGAAATTGGCCCGGTGGTTCTTGAGAAGAAGTCGAAAATGTGAAAAGTTAATTGACGACGGACAACAGACGGATGCCGGACACTCTTTGATCAGAAAAGCTCACTTAAGCCTTCGACTCAGGTGAGCTAAAAAAAACTATCAGTTAATGCTCTATACATAATATAAGCTGAAAAGGATAGATACTTTACTTTCCTAGATAGACCCTTATTAAAACGGAAGATTTATAAAAACTTTCGGTTTTGATAAAAACCGTACTTCCGGTGACAATAATATGCCTTGAGACACTCCTTATAACTCTTATATGAACTACTACACTTCTACAAGTGTTTGATTTTTTTTTTTTTAAATTAGTACTGAGTATTGAAAATTACTGAGGACAACGACAGTAAAGGTGAAAAAATGAAACCAAGTATGTTCATGAAATAGTCATCATCTACTATTCATGACAGTTTCATGATTGTGTCTTGAGCTGTTTCTGAGAAAACGAGTACATAAAATTGTTTTGAAAACGGAATATTAGTAATTACTCCTGATTGGTAGTATATGTGTCTAAATACTATAGCAACATTTAATGCCTTAAATGTTAACTAAGTTTGAAGAAGATTGATATATATTGCGTTGACAAAATTTTGTGTAAAAACGAAGATCTATGACAAATTCTGTTAAGATAAAATATCTGTGGTAATGATATGACTTGATACATTATTTTACACTATTTTGAACACCTATAAGAACTCAACTTAATTTCAAAAATGCTTCCGGTGGACAATGGAATTGAAGGCATTAAATAAATCCTGCTATGCTTATTAACAAGTCGATATCTATTATCCCTGAAAGTTTCTTGACTATATCTTCAACAGTTGTGAGAAAACTCGTGGAAAAAGACTCGTTTTAAAAACGGATAATCGACCGTAACTTACGATTGCAAGTGAAGTCATCCAATCAAAATAATATACCTTTATTTTTTATGCCCTGTTAGATCTGAAAGCTTCATAAAAATCAAGTGTATCGTTTTCAAAATCCTGCTTGCACAAGATTATTAAGAAAAAAAGGAAGAAAAGTGAGAATGAAAATAATAACGGATGGAATATCTTTAGTTTTAAAATCAACACGACACACGTAACCAGGGTTTTTGAACTGACATCTACGAAAGCCCAGAAGGCTCATTCGAGATTCGAGTTTCGAAATACGAGATTCGAAATTCGAGTTTCGAGATTCAAGATCCAAAATAACCAATCAAAAGGCGGATTCAATATTTGATTACTCCCCTTTATTAAGTTTTTACTATCAAGAAATCACAGAATATATTGATAACAAATGGGTTATTTGCTTAATTAATAATGCAAGAAAAATTTTTATATGTATCAAAATAAAATAAAAGTGAAATTTGGTAACGTTTTGTAAAATATATATATAATTTTATTTTCCTCATTAAACAAGACAATAGATACATATATAGAATATTATATGGTCTTATCGTTGAATTGCGAAATTAGAATGCATGACGATAAAATATTTAATATGCATATTGATAAGGGAGGAAATCATTATTGATATGAAATGCTAAGGATCGTCTTTACACTGCATAGAAATTTAATTAGGATACATTTCATTACATGTGAGGGTGAATTTGTGCAGTTAGACTGATCTACTTTTTGATATGGAATAAAATAAATTCCAGTCTGTATTGTTTATATGATTTTTAATTAATTCAAGTATTCAAAGCCTTAATTGAAAACTCAATTTTTATGTATTTCTCCTTGTGGGAAATGGCGTATATTCCCTTCGGCTAATGTGTAAGCTAATGTGAGATCACAGATTTCACCTAAAGCGCATTATTGCCGAATTGCGGATAGGCAAGGAGGGACTCGTCCCCTCTCAATTTAAGGGGGGTCGGAGGCCCACTTTCTGCGATCTTGGAGACATCTATCATTGTCATTTTTCAAGTGAATATAATTATAAATAATTTTAACGTATTTTTATGATACAGAAATTAAAATCTTCATGACCACTTGTAATAAAATTGAGAAATTTTGAAATCCTTACACAGTGCATGGAAAGTATGGAAATGTAATGTTTTTGTTTTTTAATATGTAAATACGTTATTGTTATAAATAAAAGATGAATTGAATTTTTGTTGCATAAAAGGCCCTTACCATCGAGTCTGATTAGTGCCCTAATCTTGGAGCCTAATTAGTGCCCTAATTATGGCGCCTAACAGATGTTCTAAATGTGTTAGGTGTCTTGACACCTAACAATGGTGCAGCGGCCCTAATACTTGGAGCCTAATGCCCTAACGGGTGCCCTAATCATGGAGCCTAATGCCCTAACAGGTGCCCTAACTATGGAGCCTATTGCCCTAATGGGTGCCCTAATGACGTTAGGTGTCAGACAGAGTATATATAAGGGGAGAGAGAGAGTAACAAAAAAGAGAGCTTGTACTTGATATGTAAACTGCGTTTGGATATTATTATACTCGTTGAAGCAAAACTCTGCTGTTGTTGTTTTTTTAATAGATCTATAAAGATCTATAGTTCCTAACTTAAACACAGGATCCACAATATTTTGTGACACAGGGACCTTGTGAATATAGTCACTTCTTAAGGACTGGTTCTTAGAGCTATCGTCCGGATAAACCCCGAAAAACGTCACAGAAACTTCTTTACTGAATAATCTAAATATAATTTTTAAAATGTTTTATGATTGACTCCCTACTAACCCAAACATATTAGTAGACTCCTGTTGATTTTTAATAGTCTGATATCGATTTCAAGGTAACATTTCAATTTTAGATTTAACCAGCTAAAAAAATCAAAAGTTTTGTATACTGTAAAAATTAGATAGGCATAAAAGTGTGGATTGTAAAAATACTTTTATTGCATTTAATGAAAATATATTCTAGTAACTGGTAAATGAATAAGATTTATGATCAACTTTTCCCCATTTTTCAACCAAATACATGTATAAATAAATATTTTTTGCATCAAGAAAATGATGTGTAGGCTACAGCCTTTTTTGCCTATATGGAATGTACACCATTGGGAAAGCGAACGCGATTTTTCTTTATCACTACTTCGATGTCTTTCAAGATTTTCTGTTTACATTGAAAAGGCATACATGAACTAAGTAATTTTACTACATGTACGTACTCATTTAGGCTATACGATTTTTTCAAAGTCCTTAAGGTGTATAGAGGATGCATTTTTTTTGTTCAAATAATTAATTTTTTTTTCATTATTATATACTTTTATATCTTTTTTTTTCTCTATGGCCATTATATCATGTATTGAAACTTGTGTGTTGATTGGTTATGTATCTTGCGAGAACCGAGCGGTTTCCTTATCAATAATTATCGAATATATAATTATTTTGCCCATGCATAGCAAGATTGACACTGAATGTTGATAACCGAACATTTGTCTACCGTTGTAATAAAATAAACAACATAGCCTTAGGACTCTAGGCATGTGTCTCCCCCCCCCCCCCACATTCCCCTTATATTTTTTACCGATATAATTTACTATAGAAAACATAGAAACTTTATCCTTGTGTCCTTTCAAAAATAAGGTCTAATAACCGTGATAACCCCTTGTTTTTTTTAGGGGGGGGGGGGGCGGGGTGTTACAGTGATTATTTATTTTATTATTTCCTACGGGCCTGAACAAAGAGAAATCATTATCTTTGTTAAGCATGTATATTTCAGTCATCCGTACATGTACTTATGGGTCTGTCACTTGGTTTCACAAACTTGGTCACTGGTCACTTTCTAGTCCGAAATATCTGACGTTTTCCTGGCACGTTAAATATCAAAATTGTAAAAAAGCCAGGAAAACGTCAGATATTTCGGACTAGTCACTTTCTTACACCTTGTCACAAACTATATTCACTGTTGAAACCCGTATTACTAATTACTATTAATCGCTAGTCACTTGTTTTATTGCACACTTAACTTTGAAACCCGTATTAGTCACTGGTCACTTTCTAATACCTTGTTACAAACTATATCCTCTTTGAAACCCGTAGTACTATTTATCATTAATCGCTAGTCACTTGTTTAATTGCACACTAATAATTCTCATTTACAATACGCCCCCTCCCCCTACCGTAAAGGTTGAACCCGATTAACAATATTTA
The DNA here is from genome assembly GCF_033153115.1 of Saccostrea echinata. Taxonomy (NCBI): domain Eukaryota; kingdom Metazoa; phylum Mollusca; class Bivalvia; order Ostreida; family Ostreidae; genus Saccostrea; species Saccostrea echinata. The sequence continues at coordinate 5,518,696 of NW_026889806.1, read as the reverse complement.
TTATTATGACATCAAACATGTAAACAAAGTAGATAATACAATATAGATATTTTTGATATAAATCTATTATAATATTTAAGAAGTTTTAATATAAATTTAAGCATATTTTGCAGACCAAAAAAAACCCAATATTTTTTCTAATTTCGTTCTGATACATATAACACTCTTTCTTGCATTGTAATATAATCAAATGACCTCTTCGGTTTGAATATATTCAACGATTTTTTGAAGGTCAAAACATAGCAAAGGGGAGTAATTGAATCTTAAACCGCCTTTTGATTGGTTAGTTTGGATGTTGAATCTCGAAACTCGAATTTCGAATCTCGTATTTCGAAACTCGAATTTCGAATGAGCCTTCTGGGCTTTCGTAGACATCAGATGAAGAACATCCATGTTTTATTTAGAAAAAAAGATACAGAAAATATTGTTCTAGCTGGCATTTCCCTTAATTTTTTTAAGATGTTAATCATCACTAGGAATTATAAAAGTCGCACAAATGACCTTCAGTAATTAGAACTCTTCACTTACAAGTGCAATATATTTTGCACATGTAATTGATTGTATATTTCTTTTTTCTTTTATTCAATGTTATGTTTCAAGTGATTGCATTTCAAATTTTTGGTGAAATCAATAAATAAATAAATTTTTCAATTATCCACGGAATAAAGTTTAACATTAATTATATGACGTTCAATAATTATTTACCTCTGATTCGGTCGAAGTCCATGTCCTTTCACTTTTTACTTCTTGTTCTTTGGACCATGCTTGCACTCGAACTTGACATATCGGAATTTCTCATCATAAGTTCTCTTCACTTTCAAATTTTCACTTTTTGTTGTTTTACTCTCTGTCACTGTATATTGCACATTACACCTTTCACAGTATGCTGCTAATGCATTCTCAAATTCTTCAAAAGTGTCAAAAGTATCGCCTACATTCATCCCTTCCTCCATTTTTGCGCTTATCTCATTTTCCCGCGACATCAGCCTCCGATCTCTCTGGCAAAGTTCGGCTGATTCCGTACCGCGAGCCGATGCTCACCCGAAGGCATTATAATACAATATGTAATGTCAAAAACTAACTTAAGGCATACCATACTCTAAAGATTAAAGATCAACATTCAAAATAATAATAATTCTAGTTCTACTGATATACATAGGATTAATATATTTATGACTCTAAGAAATATGGAAAGAAACAGCGTGATTGTGCATAAACTGTGTTTTAACATCAGTCAGAAATTCAATGTTTAATTAAATTTCGTAAAAAGGGGCCATCAAAATTTGCAAAATTGAAGAAAAATGTTTATAATTTAAGAAATTATAATATTCCTTTAAGAACTCTTACATGTCTTACACTCTTACTTTGGCCATAGCATATACGCGTTTTTATTACATGATTGAATAATTCCTATCTCTCTAATTGGCTGAGATCCAACAATGTAGAAAACAATACTACATTATATTCACCTGCACGTGACCTTTCAGGTGAATATAAGGATTTATTTTCTCTACATTGGTCTAAACATAGATTGGGAAATTCCAAATGGATACAATAGTTTTGGAAAGCTATTTCATTTGCTACCAACTTCCACTCAGGTGAACATAACATTCTAGGGAATTATAATTTCGGGTGGGGTGGTTGTGGGGGTGGGGGCTGGATGCAGGGACCCCCCCCCCCCCAACAAAAAAGCATTTTTTTCCTGAAAGTAAATTTTTACTTTCAATTAAGACTAAAAATATTTATTGAAAGATATATATATATATATATATATATATATATATATATATATATATATATATATATATATATATATGTAATTTCAATTTCTTTCTATCCTCGCCAATAGCATACACGCAAAAGAAGGTAATAGAATATAGGAATTATAATAATAAACTAATAAAATCTACGTGCAAAATTTAATTGGATCGAAACCCCAGGAACTAAACGACTCAACACCAACATGTAAGTAGAGGCGAACCCACCCGTTACCTCTGTATGCATACTACATGGCATTTAGGTATTTTGGAAGATTTGAGTAAAAGTTATCTATCTTTATATTGTCGTGCGGATAAGACTTCTAATAAGCACGACCGTCTTGCGAATAGTGGATATTATTGGCACGACCGTCGTGCGAATAGTGGATATAATCGACACGACCGTCGTGCCGATAGACACTTCCAATAATAAATCAGGAGAAAAAAACAGCTGAACAAGGTTTTCCAATGAGACAAACACGTTCTGCAATATCTTCGAAGCGAATTTATACAATGTTTTATCTGTGTTTCTTTTTTGCAGCTTAACGTCTTTAAGCCATTCTTTGTGAGTTTGACCATGCCTTACTCAGTAAAACGGGGGGAACTAGTGGTCCTCCAGGCAAATGTCTTCAACTATCTGGAACATAATGTTAGGGTACGGACTACCCCATCTAATTTATGATCTGTGTTGACATTTTATATATAACTTACCTCGACTCGTTGATATTTTCTACGAAATTCAAATCTATAATATTTTTGTTTTACTTAAGGCCCTTTCACAATTGGCGCACGAGCAGACACGACAAAATATTCGTGCGACCGGAAAAAATTGATTTGGATCGTAAACTGTTGCCGAAATAATCGCATATGAAAAAGTGTTCGTACGAAATTCGCAAGATCTAAAGCTACCGTTGTGCGATGCAAACGCATTAAATCTTGCGATATATCTTGCGTCTATATGCGACTGATATACAATGAAAGCGAGTGTTGTAAGATAATGCGATAGGATCGCGCGAGTGATCAGGTGATCGGACGATTGAACGTGCGCCAATGCGATTGGACGTGCGGCGCTCGTGCGATCATGCGTTCCATGGTACGAATGCTCGTTCGAGTGCATTTATGCAACACCCATCAGCCACGCAATTCTAAATTTGGAGAACCCGACACAGTGCTGTGATTTTTCTTATTTCCTCTAATACTTTTATCGTTTAGAATGTGCGTAACTAATTATTGACTGTATTATTATGACAGCAAAGTGTTTCGGCGGTTTGATATCGTATTGGTGTATAAATATAATATATATGGTGTATACATATAATATTTGCATGGCAAATTGAAGCTGATAAATCGTGCAATGATAGTAAAACGTTGCAAGATTACATGAGACACGTTGAGCAACAGTCTCATGGTCGCAAAACACTGCTGCGATTCATCTTACGACCTTTAAAAATCGTGCATCACTCTTACGAGTACACAAAACATTGTAAAACGTTCGTACTAATGTTCTTGCGTTGCATTGCGATAATTTGGATCGCATTTGGTCGCGTCTGAATAGTGTGCATGTCCACTATTTTGAGGAGACTTGATGCGACCGCTAAAAGGCATGCAACGAATGCGAGACATCGTGCAACGTTTGCGAGAGCTCGTGCGAAGCTAAAAAATTCCGATCGCAAAGTGTTGCACAGTGCTCGTGCGCCAATTGTGAAAGGGCCTTTAGATAAGATTTAAATTTATTTTTATCTTAATCTTATTATTAATTGAAATCGGTCAAAATATTTTTACTTTTTAAGGTCCGTGTAATCATTGATAAAAATGAAGGCTTCAAGAACCTGGTCACCTATATACAGGACAATCAGATCAAGAAAGGCAGATTCTCAGCCAGATTGGGCCGTACTTTCAACGTGAGTCTTAATAACTGCAAAATATATTCAAAGAAATATAAAGATAATCAGTAGTAGTCATGCTAAGTCCATTTAAACAATAGACATTGTGAGCAGAGCAAACATGGACCTCCGAACATCAGAGATGGGATCAGGTGCCATGCATGCAGGAGTAAATTTCCCATGTCAATATCACACCCACCAAGTCCAAGTGTTTCTTGTCATTATCGGATAAAAACGAAACATCCGTAGACAATTCAGTATGCAAAAAGTGGCTGAACAAATTGTATGAAAGACGTCAGTCAACATTTGACTTAACGACAGATTGTATTTGCAATCAAGGTCGTTATATCGACCATAGATTTTGCGTTTTTTTTACAGCGAGATTGTTGATACCCTGATATCATCTATTTATCTGTCAAAAGCCTCTCTCAATTTAGAAATTATTCGTTTGTTTGTTTTTGTTTGTTGTTTAACGTCCCTCTGGAGAATTTTTCACTCATATGGAGACGCCACCACTTGCCGGTGGAGAGCTGCAAATTTTTGACTTATGCTCGGCACTCAGGGCCATTCAGCAGTGAGGGATTTTTTTCGTGCCAGCACCTACTGCGACACGGGACCTCGGTTTATACGGTCTCATCCGAAGGACCGGTCTCCACGTCCCACAGTGGGATTCGAACCCGTGACGTAAGGATCAACTCCTTACTCCGCGACTCTAGAGCAGACGTTCTAACCACTGCGCCACGCTATTATTCGTTTGTAGAATAATGTGTATCAAACCAACTGGGGGACATAAGCCCCCTTATATAGGTGATAATAGAATATTGCTACATAAAAAAGAAAAGCTGATGATGGAAATTTGAAGTCATCATGTTTTTCATGTTGCTACGTAAAACATTCTCTTGCGTATAAAATTAACTGGGAGACATATGCTGTTGATACTGGTATATTGCTGCATAAGTAAGATTGATTGATTGATTGATTATTTTTTAACACCGAGTTGGCAGTATTTCAGCCATATATCGGCGAACAAAAGCTGACGACAGAAAAAATGAAGTCATCACATTTTTCATATTCAGGTATACACATTTATCTAAACACTGTCAGGGAAGCTCAGTCGGTAGAACGCTTGTTCCGTGATAGTAAGATCATATGTTCAAACCCCGGCCGCAACTGACCTAAGTCGATGAAAAATAGTTAGCAATAGTTCCTTCGCCAAGCGCTCGATACTTTGAAGTGAAAGCTGCGGGTCTTTCGGATGAGACCTTAAAAACCGAGGCCCTTTGTCACGGCAGGCGTTGGCACGGTAAAGATCCCTCACAGATCAACTGCCCTGAGTGCCGAGTAAAGGTCTAAATTTGAAGCCCTTTACCGATATATGGTGACGCCTCTATATGAGTGAAAATTCTCGAATGGGACTTAAAACAACATATAATCAATAAAATATCTAAACGTGTCCAGAAATATCCATCTAACACACATCCTGATATATCCATGTTAGCCAAACATAAATACCCCCCCCCCCCCAAGAAAAAATCAAAAATTCCAAAAATACCATATATCTAAACATACCCGTGTATATCTATATTTCATTTTGATAAGTTGTTTTATTTCAATATAATTTGTTATTCGTGCAAAAATGGAGCTACTAAGTACTACAAAAAAATTATCATTCATGGACATCAAAGAACTGCGAAAGATAGTATTGTTCTCCCGCCTACCTCCAAGTCAATTTTCAAAAGTTAACATATTTGAATGATTTTTCATATTTATATAGATATTTATATGAATTTTCATATAACATTACTTATTTGGGAAAACAAAGAGAGATAACTATAATTTTGGTAAAACCTGTGTTTTTCACTATAGAAATCAATGGAAAATATTTTTAAAACATTTAACCCCCCCCCCCCCCCGTGAAACAAAAATTCCTTTTTACAGGTAATATAGATTGTTTTTTCACAAATTCATACCAAAGCTTTATGTGTTTCATGGGGGGGGGGGGGATATGTTTACAGACAAAAAACGACAAAAAATGCTCATATTTTCACCAATTTCGAATTGGTTTACAACTTAAACGTTGTATTTTATCAATTACATATGTTTAATTTTGTATGCGTAAAACATAAGGAAAGATTTAAAGGCCCTTTCTCAATTGGCGCACGAGCACTTTACAACACTTTGCGATCGGAATTTTTTAGCTTCGCGCGAGCTCTCGCATACGTTGCACGATGTCTCGCATTTGTTGCATGCGTTTTAGTGGTCGCATCAAGTCTCCTCAAAAAAGTGGACATGCACACTATTCAGACGCGACCAAATGCGATCCAAATTATCGCAATGCAACGCACGAACATTAGTACGAAGGTCTTACAACGTTTTGTGTACTCGTAAGAGTGATGCACGATTTTTAAAGGTCGTAAAATAAATCGCAGCTGTCTATGCGTGTGTTTTGCGACCATGAGAATGTCTCTCATGGTGTCTCATGTAATCGTGCAACGTTTTACTATCATTGCACGATTTATCAGCTTCAATTTACCTTGCAGATTATATATATATATACACCATATATATTATATATATACATCAATACGATATCAAACCGCCAAAACACTTTGCTGTCATAACGATACAGTCAATTATTAAATATGCACATTCTAAACGAAGAAATAAGAAAAATTGCAGCACTGTGTCGGGTTCTCTAAATTTAGAATTGCGTGGCTGATGGATGTTGCCTAAATGCACTCGATCGAGTATTCGTACGCATGATCGCAAGAGCGCCGCACGTCCAATCGCATTGGCGCACGTTCAATCGTCCGATCACCTGATTACTAGCGCGATCCTATCGCATTATCTTACAACACTCGCTTTCATTTTATATCAGTCGCATATAGACGCAAGATATATTGCAAGATTTAATGCATTTGCATCGCACAACGGTCGCTTTAGATCTTGCAAATTTCGTACGAACACTTTTCATATGCGATTTTTTCGGTAACAGTTTACGATCCAAATCATTTTTTTTTCGGTCGTACGAATATTTTGTCGCGTCTGCTCGTGCGCCAATTGTGAAAGGGCCTTAAAGAACATTTATCCATATCCAAGAATATTTTAAAATATGCTGATGCTTTCAAGCCTGATTTCAATGGAAAACATCGTCTACCCCCCTTATAAAAAGAGCTGGAATTAAAATTAATTTACTGTCTAACACTGGTATTAAAATTATTAATCATTTACCATTGAACTCTTCTTTCCATTCAACAAAGATTTTATGGCCAAATTGCCATTAATACTGAATTAAATGGGTGTAAAATGTAGGCGGGAATCGAGAGTTAGCGTGCGTAGTTCTGATAATTAAATTGCAAAATCATTCTTTTTTTTAATTATGCATTTGCTTAGTAGCAATATATTTATATGCAAAATGCGCATTCAGTTAGTTCACAAAATCATGTTAGGTTTAAAAACTTTTGAACTGTAATAGTAAATGACTATAGATCTACTCTGCCATTTATCCCTCTTTAATTTCCAATACCCTGAAAGGCGCAGTTTTATCCTGTATTTCCTTTATGTATACTGAAGATCTGTTTAAGATGACAGATGGTGAGATTTTCCCCCCATGTACTTCCATTTCATACCAACAGACTATTTCTGTAAATATGTGTTCAGAGTAACTGCATTTTGTATTTGTGTATAGATGACAGCAGGTTAAATTTATACCTTTCCCTTCCATTCATTCTTTTTAGCTCACCTGAGCCGAAGGCTCAAGTGAGCTTTTCTGATCGAAATTCGTCCATTGTGTCGTCGCTGTCATCGTCGTTGTCGTAAACTTTTCACATTATCATCTTCTTCTCAAGAACCATCTGGCCAATTTCAACCAAACTTGCCATAAAGTATTCTTGGGTAAAAGGGATTCAAGTTTGTTCAAATGAAGGGCTACGCCTTCTTTCAATGGGAGATAATTATGATTTTGTGAATCATTTAAAAATCTTCTCAAGAACCACTATGCTTGAAAACATGAAACTTAAGTGGAATCATTGTGAGGTAATGTAGATTCAAATTGTTTAAATCATGACCCCCGGGGGTAGGGTGGGGCCACAATCAGCGATCAAAGTTTTACATAGGAATACATGGGGAAAATCTTTAAAAATCTTCTTCTCAAGAACAGCAAAGCCCCGATTGGTCATATTTATATAGAAGCATCCTCAGGTAATGTAGATTCAAGTTTGTTCGAATCATGACCCCCGGGAGTAGGGTGGGGCAACAATGAGCGATCCAAGTTTTACATAGGAATATATAAAAAATCTTTAAAAATCTTCTCAGGAACAGCAAAGCCCCGATTGGTCATATTTATATAAAATTATCCTCAGGTGGTGCATATTCAAATTTGTTCAAATCATGACCCCCGGGGGTAGGGTGGGGCCACAATGGGCGATCCCAGTTTTACATATGAATATATAGGGAAAATATTTAAAAATCATCTTCTCAAGAGCAGCAAAACCATGATTAGTCATATATGTATGGAGGCCTCCTCATGTAGTATAGATTCAAGTTTCTTCAAATCATGACCGCCAGGGGTAGGGTGTGGCCATAAGAGGCGATCAAAGTTTTACATAGGAATACATAAGAAAAATCTATAAAAATCTTCTTCTCGAGAACAGCAAAGCTGTGATTGGTCATATTTATGCTTTTCAATACTGAACTTATTAATTTTCTTCTTTTTTCTAGCCAAAGTGCTCACGTGAGCGATGTGGCCCCTGGACCTCTTGTTAAAGTATACATGTACTTGTTTTAGATGACCGCTGGTGAGATCTACCCCGTGTATTTCCCTATCATTCCTACAGAGACTGGAGATCTTAGGATCAATATCACCGTCATCTCTACAGGTCCTAGTGATGCTGTCATCAGATATCTTAAAGTGAAGGTCAGCTTTTCACCTTTACAGGGGGAGGGGGAGACACATGCATTTTTATTTTTCATGTTTTTAAGGCACATGTTAATGAATCTTTGCATATGTTTCAATCACTAACGAAACTTAAAAATGTGTACTTATGTTCTCTCAGCACACAAATTTTGTAAGTCGAATTTAAGGAGCAAGATTTTATTATTGTATTCTACCCAATAGACAGAAAATTGTGTTAACATAAAGCTACAATTCTGTAGGTCTGATTACATTTTTATGTTTTCTGTTATATAAAATAAAATTTAAATTGTATCAATTAGCCAGAAGGAGTGGAAAAGAAGTTAAACAGCGCCATGTTGATAAAAACTCATAATACCGACATATTCTTAGAAGATGTCGAGTTACCCTTTCCACAAAACACTGTGGTTGGATCAAGGCGTATTAGAGCATCAATTGTCGGTATGGTTTTACGATTGGAAGAGGTCCTTTGTAGATTTGGAGATTGAAACTTTTATTCTTAATTTTAATGTATTTCATTAGTGAATTATCAGATGTTCAATTTTATTTTATCTATATATCTGATGATTTTTGATTCATCACAGAAAATATCTTTGTCTGAGATAAAACTACGAAAATATCTTTGTCTGAGATAAAACTACGAATAAGGTAAAAGCTTTATATCCTCATGTTGCATTTTGCTCAGCACGTGACAGAACTACACGTACAAGCTTTCTCTGTGTTTGTGTGCTGCTTACACCAGGATACATCTCATTATTGAATAAAAACATCTTCTGTTGAATCAGTTATCAAGTAAAAATGTAAATATAAGGGAAAACTTTCTGGCGATAATCAATCAGTTTGCTCGCTTGATAATTTATGTAAAAACACCTTCGGCGTTTATGAAAATTATGAAGCAAGTAAACTATTTGATCACATTATAAAACCAAACAACTAGACATATATTCCTTAATTAAAGCCCATCTTTTAATGAAAAATATTATTTTCAAGTCCAGTTATATGAGAAATCTTAGCACATTTACAATTCTTTCAAAATAGAATTTTATTTCATTTAGGTAATGTGATAGGTGTATCTGTCCAAGATCTAGACAGGCTACTGAAAATGCCACAGGGAACCGGAGAAGAGAATATGCGGAACTTTGCTCCCAATATCTTTGTGCTAAAATACCTCAATATCACGAATAAGCTTACACCACAACTTGAGAAGAGAGCTAGAGAATACATCATTAAAGGTACATTTTTAGAATGCCATCTGCTTTATGTTTCTTTTAGCCGTGTCCGCATTGCAGTATGGTATAGGATGTATCATTGTTGAAGATATAATGTTTAAAACCTTTAAATTTTTGCGCTTATTATTATTATCGTTTTAGGTTATCTGCAGGAAATGTTGTACTCCCATGATGATGGGTCATACAGTGCTTTTGGAAGAAGTGACAAGTCGGGCAGCACCTGGTAAGATAATTAAATCAAGTTGCCTTCCTTGGATTGATTTGATAATCTGATTCAATGTTATTACAAGGTCATTCATTATCAAATTAAGTATTTATGCTATTACAAAAATTTTATGAAACAGCTTTATTTTTCTGGAAAATCATCAATAATAAACAGAGAACTTGCTAGATATTGTAAATAAGAATACATGCCTGTATTAATGATGTTACAGGTTGACTGCTTTTGTTGTGAAGTCGTTCTCTCAGGCTTCTGATTTCATCACCATTGATGAGAATGCCGTAAAGAAAGCCGTAACGCGGCTTGTCTCTCAACAGAACGAAATTGGAACCTTTAGAGAACCTGGCAGAGTTTTACTTAAGGAGATGCAGGTACAACTAGGGGTACATCTAAAAGTGCCTGATGACAGATTTATTTTATTATATCCTCACTTTCTAAAGAAAGTTCGGGTATATTGCTGTTACCTTGCTTTGTCCGTTCGCCCGTCCGTCTGTCACATTTCTTTTTCCACAAACTCTTACGGTTTAAGCAGTAACCACGTGATTTTTTGGAATATGATAGGTGGTGGCCTGCTGATGTACCTTTTAAGTTCTAGCAAAATCAGCTTTCGGAAGATGATTGCTGGTGTCCTGTAGATGTGTAATAAGATTTTGGAATTTTTATTTTTACCTAAGGTGTCAAATGGGGGTCGAAAATTACATTTTTTCTACAAAAAAATTTAGTTCCCAGAACTCCTCTTACATTTTAAACGGTAGCCAAATCATCTTTTGGAAGATTATTGCTAGCGTCCTGTAGATGTACAGTAAGGTTTCAAAATTTTCTTTTTCCACCCTGGAGGTCAAATGGGGTCGAAAAACGTTTTTCTGCCCAAAAAACCCTGATTCCCAGAATTCCTCTGACATTTTTAGCAGTAGCCAAATTATTTTTTTTTTTGAAGTTGAATTGTGATGTTCCTGTAGATGTGCAATAAGGTTTAAGAATTTTCATTTTCACCCTAAGGGTCAAATGATAGTTGAAAAACTACGTTTTTCTACCATAAAAACCCTGGTTTCCAGAATTCCTTTTGCATTTTACGCAATAGCCATATTATCTTTTGAAAGATGATTGCTGGTGTCAAGTAGGTTTAGAATAAGGTTTTGGAATTTTCATTTTCACTTTTGAGGTGAAATTCCAAATTCGGGTGTTCAGTGCATTGTGGCATGCAGCAATAATAAATTTGCTTTAAGGTTTGGAATCTGAACCATTTTAAAGATATTTGAACAATTATTAAATGAGATGGGTTATATGACCCCAACCAGCAATATTTGCCCAACAGAACACTTTAAGTATTATTAATCAGAAGAATCAGAAGAGACTGTAGATCTACTGTAGGGTAGGAACAATATATCAATATATTGATTCTGTGTGATTATATGATGCATATCGATACGTAAATGTAGAAATATAAATATGTGGAAATAATCATGGCAAACTTTTCAGACTTATTTCTTCTTTGTTTACCTAACATTTTGGGTGCAATATTTGAAATAAATTTGCTTAATATTACTATAAATATATATGAAATACATAAAACCACTTTTGTTTAATAATTCTGCTTTACAACAGATATATGCCTTCCATAAATAAATCACAGTGTATTCTTATTTGTTAAGAAATATTTTGTTCATTTCAATACAAGATTTTATTACCCATTAAAAATATCCTGAACATATCGTGACACAAATATCATGAAATGTATCGATATAGAAGAATTTGAATCATCCCAGCCCTACTCTACTGGTGTGCACTTATAAAAAAGATGTATCTTTGTGATTTGTGTTTTGAAAGAATTTTTAAAAACATCTATTTTAGTTACCATGGCAACATATTTTTAAAAATCAAAATCCGATATATGATTATGTATCTTGGTGTAGTCTACTTGAATACCAAGTCTTAATAAAATCAGACCAAAACTGTTCAAGGATTAACATTTCGATTGATTTTCCAGTCGGTTGAGCGCTCGCTTCGTGATCGGAAGATCATGTGTTCGAATCATGGCCACGACTGACCTAAGTCGATAAAAAAATAGGTAGCAACTGTTTCTTCGCCAAGCGCTAGGCACTTTGAAGTGAAAGTTGCGGGTCTTTCGGATGAGACCTTAAAAACCGAGGCCCCATGTCATGGTAGGTGTTGGCATGATAAAGAACCCTCGCTGCTTGATGGCCCTGAGTGGCGAGTAAAGGTCTAAATTTGAAGCCCTTCACCGGTATATGGTGAAATCTCTATATGAGTGAAAAATTCTCGAACGGGACGTAAAACAACATACAGTCAATCAATCAATCGATTGATTTTCAAAGAAATTCCTTTATTTAGTAACCATGGTATTTCCCTTTCTCAAAATCAAAAACTTTTGTAAAGAATTATCTATCTTACTGTAGTCTACTTCTACTCCAAGTAGCATTTTGAAAAATTTAAAAATGCTTATAGTTTAATTTACCACGGCAATCTGTTCATTGAAATCGAAAACCGATGGGAAAAAAATTGTATCTTAGTATGGTGTACTTGTGTACCAAGTCTTATTTTTGAAATCGGACCAAAACTGTTGGAGGAGTAGTATTTTGAATACATTTCATTGAAATTCTACTTTTAGTAGCCACGGCAACATTGTGCGTCGAAATCAAAAGCCGATAAACACTGTATTTTGTATGTTATTATAGTCTAATTGTCACCAAGTCTTATTGAAAATGAACTAAGACTGAAGAAGAAGTAGTAGTTTGAATGAATTTCACAAAAATATCTATTTTTAGTTATCATGGCAATACTTTTCATTGTAATCAATTGCAAAGACCGATATACAGAACGATGTATCGTAGTATAGTCTACTTGTGCATCAAGTCTTAATGAAATCGGATCAAAACTGTAGATGGAGTAGAGTTCTGAAAGAGCAAATTTGATTCTACACTATGTAATAAACTTTCACATAAGTTTCAACCTTTTTTGCCCAGTGGTTCTTGAGAAGATTTAGGGTATGTTTCCTATACAGTAAAACATGCTTATAACAAACACGCTTATAATGAATTGGCACTTACAGCAAAGTGATTTTCATTCAACATGACTTAAAAATACATTGTAAACTGAAGGGATATAACAAATTACGCTTATAACGATGCAAAAAGGCCCATCCCTGGCACTTCGTTATAAGGGCGTTTTACTGTACATAAAACTTTGATCGCCTATTATGGCCTCACCCTACCCCTGCAAGTCACGATTTGGACAAACTTGAATCTACACTATGTAATGCAGATTCAAATAAGTTAAAACCTTTCTGGCCAAGCTGTTGTTGAGAATAAGATTTTTGAAATACGCCATTAAATTTTCACTCATTCTTATCTCCTCTTGAAAGACGGTTTGACCCTGCAGTTTAAATTGGCCCCGCGTTCTTGAGAAGAAGATGAAATTATAAAAAAAATAAATTATGATGAAAAAACATGTTTTACACGTTGTTGTACAAAAGAAATGTTTTACTTGAGAAAAAATATTCTTTGTGTTTCTAAATATTGCATCACACCTCTAGTGTGTTTCTTGTTATTTTAACTAAGATGATGATCATTTAATCAGCTTTGAACAGGCCTATGTATAATAAATTATACCCTGAGGGGAATGTTTACCTGTCTTCAACAAGTCAGTTGATTGTTCACAGTGAGTACTTTTCAAACATAATTTGGTACATTTCTGCCTACTTAAAATATGTAGACTGTCATGAATTTTCTAAGTATTTAAGTCAGGAATTTGCATGTTCTTAAGCATTATAGGAGTTCCATGTGAAATTTGTAACAGATCGTGGGCAAAGACATGGTTGTGTCCCTTTGAAATTAGATGTACATGTAGATCAATGACAAGATTGTGAGTAAACTTATATTTTTTACATTTCTGGGAGGGATATCATTCTAGCTGCAGTTTTGATTACACAGTGTAAAATCCTAAAAAGTTAATCAATATAAAGAAAAAATTGTCTTATAATTCCATTTTAATTTTTTGCTCATGTCAATAAGAGAGAAAGGGGAGGAGAAAGAGACTAACCCAGGTATTGAACCCCATGCATAAACTGTAAAAACTTGTGATTGCAAATGATTGAAAGAAGACACAATATTTGAAAAGCAATTTCTTCATGCGCTGTTTTTCAGAACAGCTCAAAGCTGTAAATTTAAAATTTATATCATGCCAACATAGTATGCTTTTTATCCATGTTGATAAAACTGCACATTTTTTTGAAGTGTTATATTATAGCTAAACCAAGGTGTTATGAATAGCAAAATTGAGCTATACCGGTATAGCTAGTTCAACTAAAGAGTTAAATCAATTTTTAGAGATTGTGCAAGATCTTTTTAACTCTTAACCATTCTTAAAATATTAATATCACCATTCCTGATTCAAGGCAGAGCTAGTCATATGACCAAAACGTCCATAGTCTATTGATTTAATAAACATTTCGTCGCCTGAGAACCATACTGTTTTATGTGTGGTATAGAATTAAACATGTCTCAGTGTGAGAGAATTCTGAAGGGAAATGTAAATATCTACAATATTTTTCTCTATCATTGGCTACATCGGTAGACCCTAATTCGTTTGAACGTGAAATCAGATCAATTTTCTCTGACTGTCAATTTAACATCTATCGAAAATGAATCTAGAAGAAGCTTTGTTGTTACTTGACCACTTATGTGAAAATGACATTTCAAACAATCAGACATATGAAGTTGACCCTTTTATAGCTTTGGCCTCTGATGGGACGTATCCTCCTAACAGCCAGGATGCACATTCAGCAGATCCAGTTCTAGACTTGAATCCTGACTTTCCTATTTCTAGTACACTTGATAGCAATAATAATTCCTTGGAAATCGAGGAGCCTGAAAAGTTATTTGATAGTCTTGGGATGAAAGTTCTACTGAAGATCCTAATGATCCTGATTTTAGTATCAATGAAGAGACGGGTGATTCATCAGATGGTGAGGACAACTTGGGTGCATCTGAGTTTGCAAAGAGTTTTACTTATGTACTCTTGATATAAGTCAAAGAAGAATAGACAAGGCAGTCAGAAATGAGTTTACTGACAAGAGGGGTAAACACACAAAGTCACAAATCACAGATAATGTAAAAACTTTCATAAGGGAACATATAGAGTTCTTCCCGAGGATATGCCCCCACACTATTGTAGAGCATCTTCATCAAAGGAATATCTTGCTACAGATCTGAACCTGGCAAAGATGTACAATCTTTATGTTGAGAAGTGCACTGAAAAAGACATGGTACCTGTGAAGTCTCATGTTTATCGCAATGTCTTCAACACAGAGTTTAACATAGGATTTCATGGTTCAAAAAAACAATAGATGCGACCAATGTATGGAGTACGAGGCTCAGACAGACGCAAACAGAGTCACAAGAATACTACAAGGAAAGTTTGAAGAACACCAAAGGGATAAAGTTGAAACAAGAGAAGAAAGAGAAAATGATAGGAAATCAGAAAGCAAAACAGAGGCCTTTATTTGTTTCGATTTACAGAATGTCATTACTTTTCCTAGAGCAAACATATCCAGTTTTTTGCTACAAAAGAAAGCTGAACGTTTACAACTTAACTGCCCATTGTTCGCTTGACAAGAAAGCATGCCATGCTACATGGGCTGAATGTATTGCAGGCAGGGATGCAAATGAGATAGCAAGTGCTCTACTAGTCATCCTTGGTGCTGTTTTAAAGGATCACCCATTAGTTGACACAATAATCCTTTGGTCAGATTCCTGCGTTCCACAGAATCGTAATTCTTTAATGTCACTTGCCTTGAAAACTTTCATGTCGCAGAATCCTAATGTCAAAAAGAAAGTTCAGTAAGATGTACTCCTGGACATTCTTCCATACAGGAGATGGACAACATTCACAGTCCCCTAGAAGGGCTTTAAAATATCTGAAATCTACAGTCCTGTCAGTTGTTATGAGTATTGAAAAGCATCAGGCCTAAGCATTCAATGTTATACAACTACAAAAATTACATTTCTACAATTTTCAGAAAATCTCAACAACTTTGAAATTTAGTTATGTGCCATACTCAAAGGTGAAGCAGCTTGAGTATGTGTTAGAAAAACCTTTCCATGTGCTATTCAAGATGTCATTTGCAGACTCAGAGTACACAGAGGTATCCATCAGATGACAAAGTACACGAAGTAAGGATCCTTGCCTCAATGTTTGTCTTCCAGTGCCAAAAAAAAATCAACAAAGAAACCTGTTAAGTCCAACGAAAAGAAAACAGATTTTACATCAATGTTAAAATTTATGTCTCTTCAAGATCGCGAATTCTTTGAGATATTTTATAAATTGAAAAGAAAATGAAATAAAAACACAGTAAAAAGAACTTGAAAATGTTAAAATGACAATAAATTAAATATGTGGAAATGAACAATGTTTCTATAATAACATTATATTAATTTTTTTGTATTATTGATTAGTTCAAATTTATTTTGTAAAATATGATTCGTGTTTCTATAAAGACAAGATTTTACAATTTGTTTTGTATATTTTAAATCTAATGTTCAGTAAGACAACTCGGTGTTTTATGTATTAAAGTTTTTTTTTTACTTCAAGATTTTGTGTTGATTTCCTAGTTAAAAGCCAAAATATCAATCAATATATAGAAATTTTCTCCAATAAGTACGACTACGATTTTTTAACCTTAAAAGTGAGAAAGAAGACAAAACATTGAAAACTTTATTAGCTTTAGAATTTTTAGATTGATACATCATGAACTGTCCACAGTCTATGTTTTATCTCTAAATGTATTTTCTATTTTCATGTTTATCACAGAACCAGTATGTGCTATTTCCAAACTCATCATATCTCTCACCAAAAAATCAAAAGGCTTAGGCTAGAATGTTCTATTTCCAAATAAAAGACTCCAGATTTCAATTATTTGGAATACATGTAAGCAATTAGCGTGCAAATTTTAAAGGATTACCTTCTCAACAGAATCATTTTCAATAGTTAGGGTTACGAACTTTGAGGTCATTTTTCACAAAATAAAAAATTTGGTTATAGAACAGTATGGTTCTCAGGCGACGATTTATGTTGTGAGAGGGTCAGTAAATAATGATGACAAGTGAGAAATGAGGTTAGTATTCACAAATTTTAAGAGTTTTTCAAATTTAATTAAGTTTTCCTCCATTTTCAAGATATATGATCATTTGAAGTTTCAGGGGGTGGGGATGACATCCGGGATGTCATGACCCCATATATCGATACTATTTAATGTGCCATAATTCAAAGATTGCTTAGGGGAGTTTGATTTAATGAAAGCTATTTGATTGTTTCCGATTCCAGAGAGTGAAATGACCCCCAGGAACTTGCTTCAATGTATAACCTACAGGTGGCATCCAATGATCTTCGACCCTTTTCAAACTATAGGCCCCTACAATATGTAACCATGCATTTGCGTTTCAGATTATTTTACCCCATTCTATACTTAAACTTTTAATATTATAAATCATAATGTACTTACCACCTATTATAGGTACAATTAACTTCACAAAATAACAATCCATTAAAAACACACTATGAATTCCTCCTGGTAATATTGTATACACCGTGTGCAATTCAGTAATGTTAAATTAAAACTAATATTCGTAGTGTACATGACGTAGTTTCAACGCCAGGCGTGGGTCTAGAAATTTTCCAAAAAAGTGTACATGTGTAAAATTTATAATATAATTACATACGATTTTTTTTATCACAAAACTTGGTATTACCTATTTCAAATATGACAGAAAAACATGGGGGTTGTATTTGACAAAGTTGATCGGGTGTGGACTTGGAAAGGGTTTTTCCTACCCAAATACTGATGAAAATTTGCACAATTCTATCATTTCCGAAAGTTGTCAGTTTGGCATCTATTATTTTTTTTTAAGTTCATCAAGATACTATGCATTAAAATGAAAATTGTGTTGTTTTGACAATAAATTCAGCAAGTTCCAATTAAGGGTCAACAATAAACACCCACCCCAACTTTTTTTTTTTTTTTTTTTTTTTTTTACAAAATACTTCTTTCAAAAATTCTCTCTTAAACAGAGACTTTACATCATTAAATTCTATAATGTCAGACTGGTAATGAATTTAGTGTGTGAAATACTTACATAAGAGGCCCATAGGCCACATGATTACCTCAGGTGCTTGATTTAACAAATACATGTATATATTTTATGTAAATTATAGAATTAGTATGGCTTCTTCCCTAGTTACAAAAATATGAAGAAGAGTACATTTAGAGGCAAACACTTATTGCGGGTATTACTGTCTCTTGACAGCATCTAGTTATTTTAGGTTTTGAAAATCTCTGCTTATAAATCCAGAAAATGTTACAAGTGATTTTTTTTAAATAGTGACAGTTTAATTTTACTTAAGGCATGGGTGTTAAAAAGAATAAACTCTGAACTGAAAAATATTTGCCATCTTTGGATTTATATCATTTCTAATTAATATAGAAACCCCCAACCGAATCATCTGAAAATATTTTAAAAAACTTTCAAATTTTCAGGGTGGTTCAGCAGGAGGGGAAAAAACTCCTCTCACAGCTTTCACTTTGATCGCTCTCAAAGAAGCCGAGGTCATTTCAGGAGTAAGTTACTGTATACAGTTTTTTACTTTTTGACAATAAATATTAAATGATTTTCAGTCATAGTAAGATCAAAATAAAACTTTTATCATATATCACGTTTGATATTTTTTACATAAAATTCCATGACAACTAAATTTAAATAAAATTATTAAATAAAAGTATAGCTACAATAATTTTCATATATATATTTCCTAAAAATTTGTACAGTTTTAGTTTGTGTTTGCAGGTATCTGAGCTGACAGGTAGAGCAATACAAAAAGCAAGGACGTACCTGGAAGGTGAAATAGATCTAATGGAGGATGTATACGAACTTGCCCTTGTTGGATACGCTCTCCAGATCACGAACAGTCCAAGAGTCAAAGAAGTTATTAACAAACTCAGTGCTAAGGCTACTTTCAAAGGCATGAAATTTGTAATATTTCATTTCAAATTTTACACAAATAGTTAAAAATATTCCTTTATTAGTAAGGATAAGATGGAATTCCTTACCAGCTCCCTCACCAGCTTCATTTTATTTTACATCAGATGGACATAAATATTGGTCCAAACCAGAGACGGGCATTCAGTGGAAGGAATGGGCTCCTCCTAAAGACCAGGCCAAGGCTGTTGATATAGAAACAACTGCATATGCTCTTTTGGGACTCATAGTGAATAAAGATTTAGGAGGTGAACTACCTGTTCTCAAGTGGATCACCTCCCAGCATAATCCACGAAGAGGATTTGTGTCAACACAGGTTGGGTTATCTTTTACGTTATTAATATTTTCATTAACTTAGTTATTGTTGGAACTATTTTATGATGTGATATCTGGTAAATTTTTGTAATTTGTATAGTGTACGAAAGGATATACCTTTCAAATCAAGAAAATTAGATAACTTTTAGACATTATTTCATTTTTTTTTGAAGGACACTGTTATTGCTCTCCAAGGATTAGTTGAATTGGCTTCTATGATACACAGT
The DNA here is from genome assembly GCF_033153115.1 of Saccostrea echinata. Taxonomy (NCBI): domain Eukaryota; kingdom Metazoa; phylum Mollusca; class Bivalvia; order Ostreida; family Ostreidae; genus Saccostrea; species Saccostrea echinata. The sequence continues at coordinate 5,499,103 of NW_026889806.1, read as the reverse complement.
CCAAACATTAACATGCGTGTAACACTGACTAGTAAATCTCCAGGTGTACCATTCCAGCAAAATGTCACAATCACCGAAGACAATGTTCTCGTCCTTCAAACAATAGATGTATGTACTTGTAAATTGCAAAACTTTCTATAATGTCAGGAATTCTAATTAAATTTTATCACTATAAAAATACTTTATTTATAATTTTTTATACAGGATGATGAAATTATTCTACTTTTTATTTTAAATTCCAGATTCCTATGGATGTTACAAAGCTTAGTGTCACAGCTCAAGGATCTGGGATACCATTGGCAGAGGTAGGGAAAATATTACAATTCAAGTTAACAGACAGAGATAGGGAAAATGTTACAACAGTTCTAATTTACAGACAGAGGTATGGAAAATGTTACAACAGTTGAAGTTAATAGACAGAGTTAGGAACTATGAAGATAACGAACAGTAATCAATCTCAAAAGTCCACTGAAACAATACGGATTTGGAGCAGAGCAAACAAGGAACAAAAATATCAGAGGTGGGATCAGGTGTAATGGAGGAGTAAGCATCCCCTCTCGACCCGTCACACCCGCCGTGTGCTCATTGTTAATGATCGGGCAAACGTAAAAATCTGTAGACAAATCAGTGTTAAACGAATAGCCTTACAATCAGTATGGATAACATCAGCCAGCATTCCACTTGATGATAGATTGTATTAGCTCACAAGTGATTGTATCGACCGCAGAACTTGTGAATGGAATGTTGACTTTAAAAGAGACTGTTGATATACCCTTGTTTCATCAACTTGTTTGTAAATAGCTTGCCTCGTTTTAGAAATTTTATAAATGATATATGTATTGAGTTTCATATATGATTATTAAATATTTACATCCACTGAATATTTTCTCCTTTTTGTCTTAAAATAACGAATGTTGTTAATTTTACAAAAAATGTAAACTTTTAAACTAAATTGATTCGGTTTTTCATATTATCTGTATGAAAGATTTTTCAAAATGTGTCAAAGGTCATCTGTTTCAAGTTTCTTAAATCAGTTTTATGTCAAGATTGATAATACATTTCACGTCCTGTGAACCATCTTATGTGAATAACTCGTACATATAAAAATATAACCAAATAAATGAATTTCTTCGTATGCTTATACAGGGAACAACGTGTGCAATCGTTGCAGTATTTAGGGGAAAAAAAACACTACTACAACAATTCTACAAAAACATGTCCAATTAAGAAATCTTTTTATGTCGATCACAACTTACCGTTGTAATATAACTATTATTTTTAAGATAAACTTCAACTCTAAGACTTAACATACCACACATGGTTTTGTATATATTAAGATATATATATATATATATATATATATATATATATATATATATATATATATATATATATATATATATATATATATATATATATATATATATATATATATATATAAATAGATAGATAGAGAGAGAGAGAGAGAGAGAGAGAGAGAGAGAGAGAGAGAGATAGATAGATAGATAGATAAAGTTTTGGTATGAACACAATAAAATGTTTAAAAACGTATTACTGCAAATCTTATGTCGCTTTATTCATTTACAAATTTCAAAATTAAATTTCCAGTCGTATAAGCGTTCCTAATAGATTGCAAGGAATGTTAAGGATGACATTTACTCAGAGGACAAAAAAAATCCACTGATAAAAATGAAAAACCACCTACTGTACATTGTAGACCTATGATTGTAGTGATATTATTCAATTTCAAATAACTATGTCAATGACCTACTCTTTATGGCCCCTGAGTACTTACAATGTATCATGAAATAACTAAAATTTTACACTATGATCAATATCTTCTTCATCAATAGAATATGTGAGAAAACTCTTCAAATTATGAAATAAAATGGAAATTGGAAAAGTCTTGCTAAATATACATAAACAACTAGAGTTTGAGCAGTAAACTTCTTGAGTATTCCAGCCAGAATTTCCTCTGTCATTTTTTTTTTTATTTTTACCCATTTTTAATCTATTATTACAAAAATCTGCATGATAGGAACTTTAAACCATTTAGAGCCTCAGTTTACTTTTATTGCCATCACTCTGCTGGTATGATAATTATGTGAGTTCAATGATCAAAATCTTGAGATATGTTTTGATTGTATTTTTGATATTAGTTATTGCATGTCATTTAATTATTTGAAACAATATATGAGCTATATCACACAATATCTGCAAAATGTTGTGAAAAAAAAACAAATAGAATCTTAACTTTCAGAATAATCATGAAAGAAGAAAAAAAATGTGGAAAAATTAAAAAAAAAATTAGTCCTAACTTCCTCTGCATCACAATAAATTTACATATGATGTTGCATATTTTCTTCAAGAAGTACGAAATCGAATTTTAACACTGATGTTCATTTATTACATTGTCATTTTGTCCCTTTAGAGCTTCCTTTGGTTTAAGTTATTGTTCTTTATAGCAATCCGTTTCTATCATCTAAAACCCCGAGTATACGGCATCCTTAAAGGAAAGTTTTTTTTCATATAAAAAGAAACAAAGAAATGCATGTATCTTCTTTCAGACGAAATCACAAGTTCTCGCTGAAAATCTGTTGACTTCCGTAACGATTTTACTTAAAATTACACGCAGAGAATGTAGATTTCACAAAGAATTGAAATTTATCTGAAAGTGATCATGGAACATAATATCATCGATTCTAGTTGCAAGTCAGCTACTTTAGATCATTTCATTTTCATTACATAAAAAATGAATTAGACAAAACATTTGTCTCTCTTTAAGATTTAACTGTCGTAACGGTAATTCAGGAATGTTTTAGCATTATAGGATACAAATTCTTACTATTTTGGGAGCGAAATACTTCATACTTTTGATTAACATCTGAAAACAAGCGTTAATTTTATCTATTGCCGAGAATTTCAACTTTTATCGGTGGAAATTGATTTCTGTAACGAATTTCTTCCGTAACGATATTTTTCTCGAAATTTTAACTAAATATTGGATTCATGCGAGACTTCAAAAATCATACTTTAACATTCTATACTGAACATCAGAAAACGAAAAAATGTTCAAATTCAGCCTTTTCTTAAAAGTAATAAGACCTGTTCAAACATTAACTTACCTAACATAACCTTAACCAATGGCATATTGATATTGTTTTTAAAAGTTAACAATACCAGATTTGTGGATAATTATTTTATAATATAAATATGTAACAATCGATATTCCAAAGTGTCATCGTTCTATACTTGCTCAATTTAGATGTGGTGTGTTACCTATAAGAATAGAAACAGGACGGTATAAGGGGGAGGCTTTATCTGATAGACTCTGTACTCTATGTTCTTCAAATAGTGTAGAAGATGAATGCCACTTTTTGCTTCATAGTACATCATATTCAAATTTTAGAGCAATCTTTTTTACCAGTTTTGGATTGAAACCAACTTCATTTGATATCAATATGTCAGATTTAGACAAAACCAAATTTCTTTTAGTAAATTTCCCAAGACAAATCGGAAAATTCATATACTCAGCATATACTTACAGACAGTCTATTTTTTATAATAAGCGCAATGCGTACTATCACAGTATTCTTATTGAATCTTATATTGTTAAAAGTGACATATAGGCCCGATGGGCCGGGTGTTTAAATTCTTATTATATGTATATTTGTTGACAGTTGTTGTAATTGTACATAACATATGTCACTGTAATAAACCATTTACTTACTTACTTATTTTTTCAAGTGCACTGTTATGTCCCTTATATTAGTGAATTGTGTTCGAACTGTTATTTGAGACAATTATTTTGATCATGTTAAATACCCTAAATTGATCCTTTTAGCTACATAAACCAATTTTCGACTATGTGTTTTTTCTACAATGTGAAATTGTTCCTTCCCTTGTGTATACAACAAAGTATTTTATTCCTTGATTATCTTTACAGATATCTACTTATTTCAATACTGATGATGAAATAGCAGTGTCTTCCTTTGGTGTTAATGTGACACTAACTGATGAAACAACTAAAGGCTTTACGGTGAACATTTGTGGAAGGTACTATTCATTATAAAGCTGATGTCAGTATTTCGATACTAAAAAAATATCTTTCTGTTATATTGTCATGTAAAATATGATTGGTTTAAAAACATATGTTAAAAAGTACAGTTACCCTATACCGCGTGCGTAAACAACGCCCTCCCGGTATCTTTGCATAGCAACGGTTAACAATTCATGACAAAGGTTAACAGTATAAATATTGTTAGCTGCGCAGAATGTTTGCGTGGACTGTTCACTGTGCCTTTTTTCTTTTAAATGCACTCTGAAAACATACTATACTTAATATATATGTATTACAAAAAAATATCTATTACTTCACCTCGGTCAGCAGTGGTTTTCGAGAGATAATAATGTCACATATTACCCTAAAAATTGTAATATTTTTATAGTGTCAAACTTTAACTTTTTTTTTCGAAGATGGATGAAAGAAGGTAATTCTGGAATGTCTATGATGGATATCGGAATACTCTCTGGAATGACCCCTGATTTGGATACACTCGATACATCTAAAGCCCCCATGTATAAACGTAATGAGATGGGATATAGGAAATTGTCCTTATATTTTGATGAGGTATGTGTCTTGTAATATATTTTATTAGTTTACAAATAAACAAGAATGATGTTAATTTTAATGAAGAAATTATCATTGAGAATTAGCATAGAGAATTAAATAATATTTTATTACTAGTTTGATCGCCATACTCAGTGTACCTCTGTATACATGGTCAATACAGATAAAGTAGCAGAGAAGCAGCCCTCTGTCATTAAACTCTATGATTATTACGAACCTAGTAAGTGGTGTTCTCAATTTGTATAAATATTTTTTCAATGAGAGAATAAAGCTTCCGAGTATTCTATAGAATCTATTGTTGATAAATAAACAGTTAAAATTTAATGTATTATAAATTTCTAGTCCATGCATCTTTTCTTTAAAGCAAACCAAGCTACCACCTTCTACACATCAAAAGTTTTGGCGGATTCAGGTCTGTGATGTTTGTGGAACAGAGTGCTTCTGTACTGCTAAGGTTGAACTTAGATTCTCTTTACATTAACTAACTGCAGTCATTTACCTAGCCAAGTAGAATGATGGGATGATAAGATAGACTTTAGATACTTTTCACATAAACTGATTACAGTCATTTACCTAGCAAAGTGGAATGCAATAATGATATAAGGACATATTTGTATTTTCATTAAAATACCTTGTGTAGAAAGTAATTGAAATCAATTCTTAGCCACTTTTTTTTAATTTTAGCCTTAGCAGTAAGGGATACCTATGATCAAGTTGAATTAGTATCACTAAAATACTAGTGACATATCCATGAAATTTTAACCCTGACTGAGAATAGTAACATTCTCTTCTCATCAAACTAATGAGTAGTTCTGCTGTACCATGTGCTGTTTCTTCTCTGTTACATATGAAACTATTTAAGATGTTTACTGATTCGAACTATGAATAAAAATATTTTTGTATTATCATGTTTTTGAGTGTTACTATATCTTAAACAGTTTCTTTGATTACATTTGCAAATTAGTGAATTATATGGAAGCGTATATTAGAATTCAAACTTCAATGTTTTCCAACTTAAAAGTTGAATTTTCCAGCTTTAAAAATGGTAATTCCAACAATAAAGAATAATTTTCTTTCTTCAACTTTGATTTCGACTTCACGCGTTTTATCATGTATATGTTTGCTCTTCCGTACTGAAGATATCGTGCTGTTCTTCCACTGCAATGGAAGTAAATGATGAACTTAAGAAATATTCAGAATTTTCTATTAAGCCTTCTTAATCACTACTGCAAGTTAAGTTGATATTATATCTTGCTAAACAATGTTATTTGGTGAACATGGCGTTATGACGAGCAATAGCTCTGCTAGGCATATTCCAATATGCGCGCTAGTGCATCATGGAAAATATTCCAGCACAGCAAATGCTATTTATAATGCCATGTTCATTGAATATCGTTGCTTATTACTTATATTTGCATTCCATAATATCATCAAAAATGACAATGGGGAGGCTGACTGTGATTTATGCACTTACTTGTCATAAATAAGAAATTCTTGATTAAAATAATCAGCAGATTTACCTGATCAATTCACTTGATATTACTCAACATCCATTTTAAGATCTGTTTGTATGTCTTATTTACCAAATTCTTGTAGCTACATGCATTTCACTCGCCATATATTTCATAAACAGAATGATGCCATCATTCAAAGTATTTTCCAGTGTGACAATAACTATAGCAAAAGAAAAGAATCTTCTGTTATTATGTAATTTTTTGCTTGCTTTACATTTAAATTTAAATACTTAGAAAATAATGTACAGTTCACATCATGTCATTTACTGTAACATCATTTCGCTAAGTTAGAACTACACATACCTTCATGAAGAGTTATCTTTCCTTTAAAGTGTAAAATTATACATTTAAATCTTTTGACATGTCTTTCAATTGTAAATATTTTATTGTTCAATTTTGAACATTGCTTAGAATTAATTTTTAAAGCTTTGAAATAATGGTTATCAAATTTCTTATTATTATTGTTGTTGGACAGTTTGCCTAACAAAATATTCTAACAAGGCAGGAGCTTCAAGTGGCTTGACAGCTTGTCTTTGATTCCTCATGCGAATGTTCAGAAGTTTATAATTCTCATCAAAGATAGTAAAACTGCCAAATTAGAAGAATTTATTTTTGCCCTACCAATTCTCTAGAACACAGGAGTTTCATAGGACTTCGCTCTCTGGGCCTTAGACTCCCTGCCTATATATTTGGCTGGCGCCCCTCTAACTTCAAATCCTGGATCCGCTCCTTACTATAATCTTAATAGCCAATGTACGCCAACTACAAGTTTCTTATGTTTTCTTGGGATAACTTGTAGACATCAATCCTGAAATGTGATCAAAATAAATTAATATACTTTTAATTTACAGAAGTTTTTAGATTAGTCTAAATATTGTCAAAGTTCAAAAAGGTTGTAAAATTGTTTTGTTTGTTTTATGTTGTTTAACCTCCCTCTCGAGAATTTTTCACTCATATGTAGACGCCACCACTTGCCGGTGGAGAGCTGCAAATTTTGTCCTATACTCGACATTTACGGCCATTGAGCAGTGAGGGTTCTTCTTCGTGCCAGCACCTACTGCGCCACGGGACCTCGGTTTATACGGTCTCATCCGAAAGACCGGTCTCCACGTCCCACAGTGGGACTCGAACCCGCGACGTAAGAATCAACTGGTTGTACAATTGAGAATACCGAGAAGTCAATAAAGATATGAAGAGCAAACGTTTTCAAGAGAGAGATAAGAAACAGGGTATTATATGCTTAGAGGGTAATCGAGGTCCCGGATATAAAATTACTTTTCAATGGATGCTTTGCAATAATCTTGAAACTTACTTTTGAGCATACCTTGCACAACCTTCTAATACAGAGATACCCATGACTGTAATGTTAATGAGCTCAGATATAACAACGGAAGTAATTTTATTACTTCGTATCGAAGGATTTCATTTGTCTATTCTTATCAATTCCATTATAAATATTTTGCCAAATCATAGTTCATTGAACAAACATCATATTCTAATCTGTTCTATCACGATGATTAAAATTATAGAATTTAAATCTCTTTTCCTTTTATGCAATCATTGTATTTGGTACAAAATTAACGTCACTTCTGATTTTATAAATCTGTATCTTAATTTACTGTCACAAATAATTTCACTATTGATTAATTAAATGATTATGATATGATATTTTTGGTAAAGTCAATCATCTTCATTAAAGGATATATATTCTAATTCAAAATTATTTTTTAAAAAACGAGTGTTCTAAAATCAAAGGTTTACACACACAATAATACACTTAAAGAATATGAGAAAGGGATTGACTTAAGTTTTTCCATCGTAATCTTCCCTTATCAATATATTAAAATTCCATGATCACCTGCATATGGTGCTTATGTCTCTCAGCTGATAAGCTTGCAAGAGCATATTCTCAACTATCAATTTTAAACTGAGCCAGGCTACTGACAAATAAGTAGATCTCACAGGGCTTTCAACACTCTTGTTTGAAATCAGCATTTCACAAATGCTATGGTCGTTATGATGACTTTTTTTGCAAAAACAACCTACAACTGAGTAATATTTTAACTGACATATTGCACAATTATTGTTAATCCATTGTTTTCCTTATAAATATAGGGACTAGCAGTTTATGCCCAGTTCACAGGGGATGCTTAAAACCCCTAGGCATCTTTTCCCGGATCTGGTTTTAAAGGGGTCCATGTTTTTGCTCTGTTCATGATTCGTATAATTTGAAGGATTTTTTTAGGATTAGATGAATGCTTGTTATCTTCATCTTTTTTTCCCAAAAACTTATACGAAAAGTTCAATTTCCATTCTATTTTCCTTTTTATTCTTATTAAATGTGTTCATAACTTGATGTCTCAGACTTATATTTTACTCTCTAATGATAATTACTAAATATGAAATAATCATTCATGATCTATTAGAGATGTTAATAAACAAGCATTCTAAGAGTATTGTATTAGCAATACTAGTCCCCTACCGGCAAGTGTAATCTGGTTCCCGTTAAAAATTGAAAATACCATAATTCCGTCAAAAATCAATGAAGTGGAATGAAATGCAAACTTGATCTATAACTCATCAAGGTTAAGTCACATACCAAAAATCAGCTCAACATCTGCAAGCGTTTAGAAAAAAAATGCGGAAAACCCTGAAAAACTGAAAAGGTCGCAATTCCTTCAAAAATCATTGAAGAGGAACGAAATGGAAACTTGATCTGTAACTCATCAAGATACACTCACATACCAAAAATTAGCTCAATATGTGCAAGCGTTTAGAAAAAAAAGTGCGGAAAACCAAGTGGGACAGACAGACAGACGGACGGACAGACTCAGAGGAAACCTATAGTCCCCTCCAGTTTCACTGGTAGGGGACTAATAACTAAACATTTATATAATGTTTAAAATATACATGTATAATCGTTAAATAAAACAGTTTTGACAAAATTGCTCGATTGATGATGAATATTTGTTGAAATATAAATAGTAGTTTTACTTAGAAATTGTGTGCGAATGAGATAATTTTTATACAGGAGAATGACCTTGCTCGAGGAACTCTAATTAATAGAAATTCGGTTTAATAAGGTTTCTTTAAACGGTTTTCCTAACTTTTTTACCACCTTTTTTTTGTAGATTTATATATCAATCATTGTTCGTTAGCTTCACCTATTTCAGGTGTAGAGTAATACATTATTTATAATAAGTCAAATTTAATGAGCAAATTAAACACCACTTTTACGTTATATATCTGGAAATTCCAAGTGCAAATGACTATATGCTTTCACATCATCAAATACAAAAAGTGCAAATTAACAGCAACATTGTATTTCAACATTACGAAGATAGTGTTGCGTTCCATCAACGGTTTTTCGCCAAAAACAACACAATTATCCAAAAAAAAATGGAGAGGCCTTCTCAGGGGGAATAGGTAAAATTTATATATGAATACAAGAGAAGACGTTTTAATTCCTTTTTTATTTAGATTTCCTGTGGAATAGCCGTTTGGGAAATAACCCATAATTGTTTATTACCACTACTTTTTTTTTAATTAAAGCGTCAAGGTTTAACAAAATTTCGATAAAGGCCTTTTCCAAATTAATCATGTCTCTGGTTTTTCCATTGATTTAAAAAAATCTTTGAGTTAAGATTGATATCCCGTATATTGTAAATAAGAGTGCGAAATATGCTCCTATGGAAAATATCCTCCAGGACTTTCCAAAATTTTAGTATATATGAATAATGTACGTAATGTTCAGGCCCTATTGTAGTAAATCTGACTTAGATTTCTTTTTTAAGAGCACATATTTTAATCATTCATGGAGAAACTTGGACTTTTTACTTTAATCCTTTTGATTTCATCTTGTCTTGCCAAAAAGTAAGTAACTAGTAATTAAATGAAGTTTACTACATGTATATATCTCTTCTGCTCCGATGAATCAAAGATTTTACTTAGTATTCGGTTTTTCTTGCTTACATTTTTTCCACTTTCTGACGCTAATGTCGACCAGCTTGTAAATTGCATTACTTCCTAAAACCAGTGAACCAGTTTTAATCAAATCTTCTAAAAGATTCATGTGTTAAAAGGAATTTGTTACATAGAAAGTTCTTTTAAAAACCTTCTTTTCCAGATCAGTTTTTCTGAGTGAAGACAAATTAGTATCCAAGTATCCTTATATAAATAGATTAATTTTTGTTTACGTAATGATCCCTATTGCTAGAATGGTGCCTTAATCACATAAACCTTTTATCTATCTAATATGGTTAACTGAAAATGTATGAAAAACTGTAAATGGGATTAATACTTCAAATTATAAAACCAAGCTATAGAGTATATATGAACTAGTATTTATTTCTTCATTTGAATATTTCAGTTCGTACCTTGTCATGTTCCCAAAGACAATCCGTCCGAACCTGGACTTGAATGTGATTGTCCACCTTCTGGACGCCACGAATGTTCCTGGCACCACGGTGGTGGCCAGTCTTTTAGACGACAACAATAACACTATCGTGTCTGAAAGGAGGATGACAGGTACGAAAACAGAGGAAGAATGTTTATAATTTTAGTCATTTATTGGCTGTTTGGAAAAATAAGCCTATCAGGTTTTCCTTCGAATCTGTCTTTATTAAGATAATTTTATTTTTTGATGACGATGCTGTTTAGTGAAATGATGAACAAATTCCATACCTTAATCGAAAGATAAGAATAATTCTAATATTAATAAAATCATATATTTATTATAACATAGCATTCATTTCATTTTTTTTTTCTATACGATAGATTCTGTCAATTCAACATTGTTATCAATTCCTTTAAAGGTAAGTATTTGTATGTGAAATATATAAAAATCTACCATAATAGCGGATTTAATTTTAGACTTTTTCACCACAAGAAAATTAAATTTTCAGATTGACTGAAATTGTTCAATTTAAAGTTTCATTTTTTTAATGAATTTTGAGCGTTTGGAATTTCCACCATATTAAATGAGTTCTGATGAAATAAATTATTATGAGATATTATACTGATTCTATGAAAAATGGCATATTCAACTTCATATGTAGTCATATCACCTCTGTGTATACTTGCCACATTTATTCATTTCATCATACTACATGTAGTTATTTCATTTCATACCACAATAAATGTTTCTATGAGATTACAATATTAATGTTTGTCCAACAGATGCCTCCCAGTTTACCATCTGGTGTGACGTATGCTATAAAGGTGCAAGGAGAAGGAGGGGTTAACTTCAATAACTATACAAAAGTGTTCCTCAATCCCAAGACTCATTCTGTGATGATCCAAACTGATAAAGCTATCTACAAACCTGGTCAAACAAGTAAGCTTAATACCAATGATCTGTCAAACCCGACAAACATGTAAGCTTTACACAGACCCGAATAAACAGGTAAGCTTAATCTACAAACCTGGTCAGACAAGTAAGCTTTATACCAATGATCTATCAAACCCGGACAAACATATAAGCTTTATATAAATAATATGTCAAACACGGACGTACGACTAAGTTTTAAACAAACCCCGACAAACAAGTAAAGTTTCACAGGACGAAAGACCATCTTTAAGCAATCGCTTAATGGTGGCTTAATGGTAGCTTAATGGTGGCTTATAGAAGTTAATTCCTTTAAGCCACCATTAAGCCACCATTAAGCTGCAGCTTCTAGGTGCTTAATGTCCAAACTTCATTAAGCTACCATTAAGCCACCTTTAAGCTGCAGCTTAATGGTGACTTAATGTCCAAACTTAATTAAACCACCTTAACGCATCCAGTATCAATTCTTTAAACTAACTTGTTAAGTTTGAAGTTGTTTCAGTATCATTTACGCAAATACTTATTCAATTCATAATTTTTTCTCGCTATTTCTAACATCTTTGTCAATGCGTATAAACTCGGGAACTGAGAACAGCTTCACCAAATGCCTTAAAATTTTCGCTCCCTTAAATCAGTTTGTTTGAATACTTGTTTTAAAAATTATTTTTATCCATAAATACATAATATATATTAATTTTAAAAAAATAACATATTTTTCTTTCGTGTTTGGAGAGCCACGTTCCACTGCCGAATTCATAGGAAATGTAATTAGAGTCATTTTCTTCTGGAATATCTCTAAGTCTCTTAATTGTTATTTGGGTAGAGAAATGTTTAAGATATAAAAAAATATATATAGGTATTGATTATATTGCCAATCTTTGAATTAATTCATGAATAATTTGAATTAATTCGTGGTTAAGTGCCATTATTTTTTCCTTTCTTTTAAAATACTGCAGAAGTAAGAATTTATTTAAAATAATGCAGAAGTAAGAACTAATCAAAATATAGTCGGTCTTCAATGTTTGTTATTTCAAAATCAATTTTCAGAAGAACAGCTGATCAGATTAAACAGGGTATCCGACCAGATTTATACACATTGAGAAGCGGGGTAAAATAATCAGTGTACAGTATATCGATTAGTTAGACAATAGACCTTAATTAGGTGTCCCCACCAGTCCCCGGTCAATTAACAGGAAACTATACACGGGAACGTACAGTGACAGATTTTGATGATCTATTTTTTTTTTTTTTTACAAAACTTAAAATTTACGCAAGCATATAACAAATTAGAAATTATAATTGTACACAAAAGACAATTATTTTGATACCCATAATGATATAAAAAGAATTAAAACTGAAGATGATATGTTACAAAAATATTTTATAACTAAATTGTTACGCAAAGATTGTCAAAAATCGTAAATATCCGCAGCAACTAAGAACTAGGCCTATAATCTGTTTTTTTCCCCCAATCGTTCTCTTTCGATGATATATTCCTTTTTAATAAAAAATTTTTTTATATCAATTGAATTTCAATCTTTTCATGCTTATAAATCTGCGAATAACAGAACAAGGAATTCAGTTACTTAAAATCAAAAAGTTGTTTCACACCATCACACCGAACTCCGGTCCACGGTTAAGAAATATTAACGTAATATAAAACTTTATCAAAATTTTTCTTTTTCTTTTTTAAAAAATATACATATATATAGATATAATTATTTGTATTATTGATTAATAAATATAAACATCAGAAAAAAATACATATACAGGTACCTGTAACCATTCCAAACAAGTTTTGTTTAAAATAAAGGTTTTATATTTCATTTTAATTTCAACAGCCTTGATAGCTCAGTGGTTAAAGCTTTCGCCCTCCAATCTAAAGGTCGTGGGATCGAATCCTGTTGGGAATGCGTCTTTTTTTTCATTTATTTTTTTTTTTTAATTTAATTTCTTTTACATTATTTTTGCTGAATTAACAAATGTATAAACTCGATATTTATAATTTTTGTGAAGAAATCATTATAAAAATGATATTTAACCCGTAAAAGCAGTTTTATCGACTGCGTAATGGTGACTTAATGGTGGCTTAAAGGTGGTTTAATGGTAGCTTAATGGAGTTTGGACATTAAGCACCTATAAGTCTGGCTTAATGGTGACTTAATGATTGTCCTATAAGCCACCATTAAGCCACCATTAAGCTACCTTTAAGCATCCATTAAGGACTTTGAGATGGCTTAATGGTAACTTAATGGTGGTGTATTTATTACTTAAATGTAGCTTAAAGGTGCTTAATGGTGACTTAAAGACAACCATTAAACCATCATTAAGGACCTATAAGCCACCATTAAGCCAAACTTAAAGGAAGTGTTTCATCTTGTGTTTATACAAACCCCCACAAACAAGTAAGCTTTTTTAAAAACACGGACAAACAAGTAAGCTTTACGCCATCCCGGACAGATAAATAAGATTTAGACAAACACGGACAAAACAAACCCAGACAAACAAGTAAGATATACAATCTTGGACAAACAAGTTTTGCTTTCTACAAATGATCTGTTTGCGATAATAACGTCTAACAGGATTTTTTGAATAGGCAATATAAATTAAATAATTGTCGAAAATCAAAAATACGAAATTACAAGTTTTTGTATATTAATAACAAAATTTCGAATATGAACATCAACTTTTCCTATAAATGAATGGATGGATGAAATACAATTCAAACTAGATGCTGTCATGAGACAGTAATACCCGCACTAAGGTGTTTGCCTCTAAATGCACACTCCTTCACATTGGGCTTACCAAGGAAAAAGTCCAAATAATTCTATAATTTACACAGTACATGTATTCGTCAAATCGAGCATAAAATGCTCAGGTGACCATGTGACCCATGAACCTCTTATACGCATTTCATATACTTAATTCATTACCAGTCTGAAATAACAGAATTTAATTAATGATGTAAATTAGGTTTTGATAAAAGGGGGGGGGGGTATAAATTTTTGGCCCATAATTGGAAGTTTTTAAATTTATTTTCTCAACAACAAATAATATTATTTTAGTACAAAGCGTTTTTGATGAATTTATCAAAATGTGCAAACTTTTTTTAGTATTTGATTAGGCAAAAACCTCCTTGAAAAGCCATACCCAATCAATTTTGTCACCCCCCCCCCCCCCAACACACACACACAATTTGCCTGTTTTTGGAAATAGGCCTAGATGGCAAAGTTATGTTAAAACATCGTTTGTTATGATAATTTAAAATTTGTTCCTGTACTGTACATGTATGTGAACACCTTTTTGAAAATTTCTACATCACATTGGGCTTGCGTCACCCTACCAGTACTAGTTTTACCATTATCATTTTTAGATTGCACATGCCATGTGACATGGTGCAGTGTTACATGTATATCAGTGGAAATTAATTCATTTTGTGTTTTAATTGGATTATATTTCATGAAGTTGACAGGACCTATGACAGTCGGTAAGTACAAGTTTAAGTATAGATTGGGGTAAAATAAACCGAAATGCAAATGGTTAGGTTAAAGATTAAAAAGGATCAAAGATCATCGGCAATCTCCCATGCAGAGTTGTCGTTCGTTTCTCTCTGACACTGAATGTATGAGCCGATGGTAGAGAGTGGATCATCGGATGCCACAATAGACGAATTTCACATTCTGAAGAGTTATCTCCCGTTGTCGACATTACATTCAGTCACAGGCACAGATCCGGGAATTTTTTTTCGGGGAGGGGGGGGTCCACACCTCGGTCCAAAAAAATTCCAGCCCAGAATTTCCTGAGGAGCAAAAAAAAAAAAAAAAAAACAAACGAACAAAATAAAAACAATGATGGTGGGGTCCATGTTTTTAAAGGGGGGGGGGGGCATCCAAAGTCATTTTTTATTTGCTTCTGTAAATCAGTATATAGTCCTTTTTAAATAACTCTGCAAATTCCAGGGGGGGGGGGGGTCCAATCTCCCTTGCCGCTCCCTGTCCCTGAAATGACAAATGATCATGTGACTCCTAAATAGTAGAAAACTTTTCCATTTGACTATACATAATTTTGTTTCTTGTGTTATTATGTTATGTACATCTAATGGTTTAAGGTTATGAACCCCTGGAGGTCATCCCCACTCTCTTAATGAACTGGAAATGTTCATAATATGACTACATCAAATTAAATAAAAGTGCATCAATGAAAAGATTACTTGACATTTCATTCATGAATTTGGGTCAACCCATGTACCCTCCTAGAATTAGGAATGAAAATCATTCAAAGAGATGGACCATTAAACTATTTGTATATATTCACATTTTTTTTTATGTCAAACCAAAGTATTAGACTAGTTAGCATACATGAACAAACAGGGGTCTGGGAAGGGGAAGGGGCAAGGGGAAGGAGTTATCTCTTTATGTCTTAATTGTTGAAAATTCCTAAAATGAATGTTAACCTCAAATCCGACTTGTACGTCTTCATTATTTTTAAGTGGTGGTGTCTCCGTATGAGTGAAAAATTCCCAAGAGGGACATTTAACGACAAACAAACATTAATGACTTAAAAAACACAATATACATGTACATGTTTATTAGTCAACAGATATACTTCTGATCATATCTCTAGTTCTCCCTTGAATCAGAAATGATGATATAAATATTTTAAGAATGATTAAGAGTTGAAAAGGTTGTGCATTTTAAAATTCACTAAGCTCTCTGGTTGAATTAGCTATACCAGTTTAGCTTATTTTGCTACTCAAAGCACCTTGATTAACTATTTTTAATCATACTGTTTTCTGAAATGTGAAATTTTTTCAACATGGATACAAGTCATACATTTTCAGCTTCTGAAAACAAAACTGCTTTTCAAATACTGTAACTCTTTCCAAGTACTTGTGATCATCAGTTTTTAGCTCACTTGAGTTTTTCTGGTTTTCTGATCACATTTTGTTTGTCATCCATCTGCCCGCCTGTAAACTTTTCACATTTTTGTCTTCTTCACTAGAACCGCTGGGCAATTTCAACCAACCCTGCCACAAAGCATCTTCGGGGAAAGGGGATTCAAGTTTGTTCAAGTGAAGGGTCACACCTTCTTTCAAGGGGGGATAATCAAGAATTAGTGAAAATTTGGTGGTATCATTTTAAAAAAAGTCTAATATCAAGAACCACTGACTGGGCCCAAAAAGTTGAAACTTTCTTTACATAGACTTAGTGTAGCTTCAAATTTGTTAAAATTATGACCCACTGGGGTAGGGTGGGGCCACATATGGGGATCCAATGATTTACATAGAAAAATGCAGGGGATTTTTTCCATCATAAATCTTCTTCTCATGAACAGCAAGGGCATTATTGTCATCTGTTTTCACAAAAGGGACCTAGGGGACATTAAATCTCATTTGTCTGTTAGTCTGTCCGTTTGTCAGTCTGTCCGTCTGTCACAATAAATTTAACCTTGGTCATAACTTCTGAATAATAAGAGATAGTGCTTTCATATTTCACATGTACATTACCTACAAGAACTTTCTAAACATACCATGATTTTTGAACCCAGGACCTTGACCTTGAAGTTTGACCCACTTTTCAAAAAATTTAACATTATTTTAAATGATCATTTTGAAAGAGAAAGAGAAAAGATAGGGCGTTCATATTATACATGTATATTACCTGTGACAAGACCTTTCTAAATATATCATGACTTTTGACTCTGTGACATTGACCTTGAAGTTTAACCTACTTTTCAAAAATGTTATATTTCCTTATAACTTTTGATTGAGAAGAGATAGGACTTTTATATTTGTCATTACCTGTAACAAGATGTTTCCAAGCATGCTATGATTTTTTTACCCCTTGACCTTGATGTTTTACCTAATTTTCAAAAACTTTAACTTTGGTGATTACTTTTGAATGACATATGATAAGGCCTGCATATTTGAAACAATATGTCATAAATAATGGCATCCCATCCACTAGGACACGGAAAGCAGGGGACCACAATTCTTTGAATTTGCTTGTTAGTCATTTTGATATGGAAACATCCTCATATAGTGTAGATTCAAGTTTTTTATGCCCTGCCATGAATATGGCCGAGGCATATAGTGTTTGTCATGTCAATAAAACGTCATATGCTGATACATACTGATGTAAGCTTTTCAACTGCATCAAAATTTTTGACCTTGACTTTTCCTTTGACCTTGACCTTACTTTTCTTAAATTAGTGTCTAGATCAGTTTTGAATAAACAATTCAAGATATATTTATCAAACTCCGTATGCTGATATATACTGCTGAGAGATATCAATTGCATCAACTTCTTTGACCTTGACTTTTCCTTTGACCTTGACCTCACTTTTTTAAATTAATGTTTATCTACGTTTTAAATAAACCATTTCTGATATTTTTATTGAACTTCTATGCTAATAGTAAATACATACTGATATAAGCTTTTCAACTGTATCAGCATTTTGACCTCAACCTTTCCTTTGACCTTGACCTCTCTTTTCTCAAATAAGTGTTAAGCTCAGTTTTAAATAAATCATTCAAGATATTTTTATCAAACCTAATATGCTGATATGTATTAGTGAGAGCTATACAACTGCATCAAAAACTTTTCACCTTGCACTTTCCTGTGACCTTGACCTCCCTTCTCTTTAATTTGTATTTTGCTTAGTTTTAAAGAAACAATCTAAGATATTTTTATGTAAGCATGCACTTATACATAATTTTGTGAGAATTTATCATCTATATCCATTTTTTTTTTTAGATTTTAGTTTCAATTTTAAAGAAACTGTTCAAGATATTCTCATCAAACTTCATACACTCATACAAATTTTCATGTTGCATTAGTAATATACATTCGGCGGGGCATTTATGTCCTATGGACATATTTCTAGTTTTCAAATCATGACCTCCGAGGAAAGGGTCAGGCCACAATAAGGGATCAAAGTTTTATAGAGATTTAAAAGGAAAAAAAATCTTCAAAATTCTTCTTTTTAAGAACAACAAAAGCATGATTAATATGGAAACATTCCCAAGAAGTGTAGATTCAAGTTTGTACAAATCATGACCCCATGGGTTAGGGAGGGGCCATTTTTTTCCTGCCCCTATTTGCTATCCACATGGAAATGTAAATTTTAAAACCATTTTACACATCCACAGGACAAAATCAATCATCTTCCAAATGATCATGATTTAAGGCTAGTGCATAAAATATAAGGGAAGTTCTGGGAACCAGGATGTTTAAACATGTTAAATATTTTTTTTTAAAAAATTGACCCCCATTTGACCCCCAGGGGGAAAATAAGAATTCCGAAACCTTACTGCACATCTATAGGACACCACCAACAATCCCCCAAAAGATGATTAGGCTACTGTGTAAAATGTAAGAGGAGTTCTGGGAACCAGGGGCTTTTTGCATAAAAAACGTCATTTTTCGACCCCTATTTGACCCCATTGTGAAAATGAAAATTCCGAATCCTTACTGCACATCAACATGACACCACCAACCATCTCCCAAAAGACGTAATGCTACTGTGTAAAATGTAAGAGGAGTTCAGGGAACCAGGGGCTTTTTGCATAAAAAACGTCATTTTTCGACCCCCATTTGACCCCCAGGGTGAAAATGAAAACTCCGAAACCTTA